>NC_092570.1:17089917-18482417 GCF_037975245.1 Apostichopus japonicus
TCATGTTCATCATCGTCGTCGTCGTCGTCGTCATCGTCATCGTCATCATCATCATCATCATCATCATCATCATCATCATCATCATCATCATCATCATCATCATCATCATCATCATCATCATCATCATCATCATCATCATCATCATCATCATCATCATCATCATCATCATCATCATCATCATTCTAAGTGGTTCAGAGTTTAGGGGAATTTGCGCTTTTGAAGTATAATCCTAGTTTTCGGGCAAACTTCTCTTGCTTACTTTGTTAGCAATAATATTATTAGAATTGGGGAAATTATTTGCGTCATTTTCAAACCGAGATAATTTACTATAGATGCTGAGGACGTGACAAAACTTTTAAACACAAGTGTCTATTTTGACGTCAGGAAGATTAAAAAATACAACAGTTCTATCGAAAGTGGTATTGTAAAACTACGAATAAAGAGTATTGCCTATTCACATTTTCGTGCAAATATAATCTGTCTATTTCTTCTTGTCTATCCACGTACTCTTTAAGTCTCGGGAAAGTGTGCATTTTCTGTTGCGTCTTCCACTTCTCAACTCGGAATCCAAGATGTTCCTCAGAGTGTTCAATTTGATTACACATTTTCAAATAAAGGCGACGGTTTCAAAATGGAGAACAACTCGTTCGTCTGCAGTTTACAGGGGTATTACTATTTCTCATTCAGGTATGTTCATCATAAGTTCTTCTTCTCCTTCTCCTTCTCCTCTTCCCAGGTGTTCAACTCGCGATATACTTCTCGCATTCAATGATACAGAAGCAGGGACGTAGCCAGGGGGAGCGACCGCTCCCCCCCCCCCCTTTCAGTGTCGATTTTTCTTATTTAAACTGTCGTTTACTTAGCATGGTATTTTGTCAGTGCTCTTTTGATCTTGAATACTCGTCAGCTCTGTTAACTCGATTGTAATCGTAGTAACATTCACGCCTACTGATTCAACTACTTACTTAGTTTGGCAGATGCAATTAGCTAAATTTAGCTTATAGCCAATTACAAGCCTACAGTTGGCCACTGCGTAATAAAATACATATTGCCTACCTAACCGCACTCTATGGAATGTCACGAACTGTATGCACAACAACGTCGACAACGTTCGTTCAATGAGTCGTCCTAAGTTGTTGCAAGAACAGCATGTTATGAAGCTAAGCTAGCAATCGTACGTGATACGCACTTCCTATAAATAATTATTACACTGCTAATACACTGCGATAACGATATTTGTTTTTAGACCACTGCATATCTGGCTGTATTACAAAATATGAAAGTTTATATTGTCCATCAGTTAAGTTCGTCAAATGTATTAAAGTCCAGACATTGGACAATAAACAAGAATCATCCTACTGGAAAACTTGTAAAAGAGCACTATGTTTGTCTTTCTGATATATTATGTAAAAGAACATGTAAAAGAATTTAAACAGGAAACAAAATCTGCTGATAATGATATCATATGATCAGGGCGTAACCAGTATGTAGCACGATAGTTTCATTCAACACTCTACCTGCCGAAAAAGACAATAGGATCCGATCTTGTCAGTTTCTTAACATGTAGTTAAGAACCCGTTTACGCAGATAAAATTTCAGTTGAGAACATTCCACAGTCAAATAAGCCTATCGTTGATTAACAGACTTTATATGTATAGAGCTGCAGCACTTTGTTGCCTGTTGTTGTCGCGATCGGCGTTCCAAGTTCCAAAACAGCCTTTTTGATAAACATTTACTAGCTACAGTTGTATCAAAGACAATTACTGGCTATGGTTGTATCAAAGACATTTCTGGCCTATCTTTGTATCTACAAGTATCAGAAGTTGAACAGTAAGAATACTAAGACGGGGGGGGGGGGGGGTGGCGTTGATGGAGTGATGTGTATACGCAAATAAGATAATACATCAAGATTTATAAAGGGTACTAAATATCAGGCTGTATCAGTCCAATCGAATTTCTGCAAAGTGCCCTTTGACGTCGGTGCCCCCCCCCCCCCAGATTAAAAGTGCTTCCGCCGCCCTTGTGTACCTTGCTAATTTTAATACATTATGTATTATTGAATTACGTACTATTTTAACTCGTTTGTTTTTTGGGTTTTAAAGTGATATTGAATGAGGTGTCTCATGTTAGCAAGAGGCCAGGGAACCAGAATGAACATTCGGGAAGGGCCGTTTCCGGCCATCTGGGGGGTTTGTAAAACCAAAAATTTTCTTGTACGCTCCGCGCCAACCGATGGTGCACGGCGCTCCGCTCAGATAGTCGTGCCTACAACTTTGAAAATCCATATCAATCGCAAAAAGTGCTCCCCCCCCCTTTCAAATTCATGGCTACGTCGCTGTACAGAATAACTTATTGTTATAATTTCCATTACATCTGTCTCGCATAGCCTACACTGGATTTGAACTATTCAATCAATTTAACGAACGACATGCGCCCCACTCCACCCCACACCGTCCACCCTGTCTTCGGTCATTGCAATGATGAGATGTGAAATGTATGCTTATATTTATTGTGTGGGAAATACCAATACTTCGACATGACACCTGTAACATTTTCATATTGACCTAGCCTACCACACTTTTGTAGCGTACATACCTAACCTAGCCAGTCTACTTAGCATATAAGACCGGGCACGTTTGCTAATTGTCGGCTACTTGAGACAAAGAAAACAAACTTCATATATAGGCTCCGTGTAGAATGTTTGATAAGCATCTTGAGTGAATTGGGTATGATGAAACCATTTGAATCGATCTCATGAAATATCAGTCAGCTATGATTTTTGCAATCTTCATCCTGTTAGTGCATGTTGTGAGGTGACTTTCTTGTTTCTCATGTTTCATTTCAGTCTTAGATCGTACGATAATCGTTATATTGGCGTCTCGCTCATGAAGAACGATGAATATCAAGTGTCAGTATTCACAGATTCAAGCGAAAGGAACGTGATGGAGTCTCAGAGCGTTACTCTTCATTTAGAGGTGGGAGATGTTGTTTGGTTAAGGTTATCTCCGAGCTCAAAGTTCGGTCTTTACAGTGATAAATATCATTTCACTACTTTCAGTGGTTTGCTCATTTTCAAAGGAAATTAGATATGCTTTCTGCAGAAAAAGCTTTCTATAATGTGTTTTTTTTTTCCTTTTTCGTAAACCTACCGCCAGTTCCGTTTTTGTTATTTACTTAGAAAATGACTCTATTGGTTCCCCGAAAATATTTCGCCATCAAGTGATTGTGGTAGGTGATGGCTCTGGTTTCATTGCATGATTTCTTGGAGTAGTTGCACAAGCCGTCTGTTTCACGGAAGGCACCGATTGTGGTTGCGTGAAGTTGCATAATTTTTCATTTTAAACATTTTATATCACATTTTGGGTTTAGTATATTTTTCGTATAAATAATAATAATATATAATAAACTGTATTTCTCACACAGCGCGGGTGTAATTAGCACATATGCTTGCTGTACCTCTCATAAATTAATATATTTCTCACATGACGTATTTATTTCCATTTCTGGTTTGCTGTATATAGATATATTTCTATTTTCTCATTTTTTTAAGATCATTTTATGTAAGTTGAATCAAATGAAACATATTCCAAACAGTACATTTCTAAAGCAGTAAAACACAAAAAGCAATTAAGTCATGCATTTTTAGAATTTAGCAATGGTTTTATGTTATCGGATGCAACGAATATCTTTACTTTATCTCTAATGTCACACATTACTCACATTATGGAGAAGGCGAACGCTAAACATTGTTACATTGTGAAACATATATTGGAAAACATTTGAATGACAATTTTAAGTGTCACCTTTGTAATTCTGGAGGGGAAAGAGGGGAGAGAGTTGAATGAAGAATGACTGCAAAATGTTTTAAGTTCAACAATTTTGTCAGCAGTTCAAAGTATATATGTTTCTATAATCTGGAAGAGTTACTGTGTCATTCTAACATATGGACCATATACCGCTCTTGCAAGTGTTATTACCGTACCCGTAGAATCATATAACATGTGTTCCTGTCTTTGAGTATATTAAGTCACCTTATATATTATTACATATCCTCCAAAATCCTCAACCAAGTTTTTGAATGTTATTCTTCCGTTTGATGCATTGATAAATATTAAAATCGTTTTCCCGATAAACGTTTGGTTTCTGCATTCATGCAGTACAGCAGCTGACATATCTAGTACAAATATAAACAAGGTCACTTTTTAAAAACCATTACTTCTACTTGTCATTTTTAAACCTCAAGTGTGATTAAAATCTGTTTACGAAACAGTGCTTCATCTGCAACCCATCCCCCCCCCCCTCTCCCTCCTTTGGCACAATGCCCCGTTGCCTTCGAATTGAAAGTTGACCTCTGTCGGTCCTAAGGTCAAATGCATCAGTGGTACACAGTGTTACAACGTTAGAAGTGTTTTTCGTACGTCGATGCCAGAAGCGTTGCACACTCTCGTATAGAAGGTAATTGCTCACAGCATTGATGCAAGCCAGCTATTTCAACCTCCTCCTCCCCGAGATTATAGTTAATAATGTACTATACAAAAGTCCAGCATATAAATATACGCAGCGAAATCTATGTAAGTAAGTAAGTAAAACTTTATTGCTCCAAATAAGGAAATTAGTGTCCCGCACATAAAAGTTCAAATCAGTACAAAAATAAATAAGCATAGGAAAATAAATCAGGATATGTACAGATGGAGATTAAAGAATGAGAATGATAAACAGTAAGACAAGGACAAGATAAAAGATTATTGCAACAGCCTAGCGACGTAAGTTGACATTGAAAAGTTTGATTGCACGGGGAGTGAACGAGTTACGATAGCAATTAGTTCTCGTGTACGGCTGTCTCAGTCTGCCACTGCCTCTGTTAATTACATTGTCATTAAGATAACAGAGAAGGGGGTGGCAACAGTCATTCCAAACTGAATCTAGCTTTGTATGAAGCAGTGACTGGTACACCGAGTCGACTGTATGCTGCTGACCTCCAATGACTCCCCCAGCTTTTCTAATTATGTGATCGATACGGTCCTTCTCGACTTTAGTGACATTCCCACCCCAACATATAAGACAGTATCTCTCAAAACTCCAACTGTACGCTCCTAGCTACTACAGTAACAACAATTAACGAGCTGACCAAGATTTGACCACATGTTGTTGTAAGCAAGTTTGTTTATCTGGTATTATACAACACCTAATTGTATTCTGGTCATTTGATTGGTCAATTGCTCGTTGATTGCATGCAAAATCCGCCCTATTCCACTCTATGAAATAGAACCATGGATTATACTTTTCTGGTAACACTTTTTTTCAATGGTAAGAGAGCAGAGAAACCTGTCTGTTCAAAACAATCTGTTGCTGCATGAGTGCATTTTACCCATCTTAATATAATATGTTGTATAACACAAATAATGAATGGCTTCCATTCGTGCAATAGTGCAAATATTTCATGAGTTGAAAGATGCAATTTGCTCCATTCAATGAGGCGCAGGCGTAGTATTCTATACTATACTGATTAGACCAGCCCTAAATAAAAATAACAATAAGTAATAGGCCGATATAAGCGACGCAACTAGTGTGAATCAGCTTCTTGAATCTTGCAATAAAACAGATAGTTGTGTCCCAAACGGCGCGCCCTATATCAGATCCATCCATATGTCATTTCCGGTACGGGTCATTTGTGAGCGCGTTCCCTTCTTTGATTCCCCTGTACACTCTCCTGTTCGGCAAAGTTGAGATTTTGGCGAATTACGACAGTAAGTAATTACTTTAGACAAAATTTATACCACAAGGTAAACAAATTAAGTGAGCTATCATGGTTATTACGTTCATGAATTTTTAATACACTTCCCCTGGACAGAATGTTAGTTCTTTGCGATTTCAACGTTCCTGTAGTGTAATATAGTTACACTACAGTTCTAACATCATCGCCTATAGACTAGGCCAATGTTGTGTTATTAAACGGTAAACGTTCAAAAATGTCGTTAGTGTGATTAATGTATAACTGTTTATATTGATATATTGTGTGACACCAGTAATGTTTAAATCTTGTCATAATACAGAAGAATAAAGTAAGGTGAGATTGTCTGAAATGAACTTTCTGTTGTTTATGATCAATGTAAAGTACTTAAAATCCTAGACTGTACAAACTATCTAGAAATGTATTTGGTGGAAAAAGTTGATTGGAATTGCATCATGTGGTTTCTCATTTTGGTTCTAAACCTTTGGTAACAAATTAAAGCTGGCCTATTGCAGAAATGAATTTAAAATGCTAAGATTGCAGATAGAACTTTGATCCAGTTATCCTGGCCTTTCACTCTCCAGTTCCAAAATTTGCTACAAGCTTTCAACCCAGATATTGTTGGGGTAAGAAATATCAAGAGAAAATCAGACAGCAAAGAAACTTTTGGAATTCTATCATAATTGACAGGTTGAAAGGCCCCAAAAAACACCCGTATCTTTGGAATAGCATATCCCAGCGGGTAGCGTCCAATAAGTCTGAAAAGGCATATCATAGATGAAAAAGGTAACGCAATGGCAATCTAGGATTTCATATGATAGGGGGCCTGGGAAACCATCAGTAGATACTGAAAGTACTACTACCAAAAACATAGCGCACAATAAGAAAACAGTTAAAAAGTAACAATTGCATGTACTAGTTGCATGCCATAAGTTTCGAATTCAGGTATGTACTGTGTTTTACGCCAAATTTAATGTTTGCTGCTAGTTTTGAGTGCCACAAAGAATTTCAAAATAAGGGATTAGATTCCCTAAGAGGGACCACCCCAGTAATAAGCTGCATTATCCTGATTAAGTAGTAACTTTCCTAACTGAAATCAAATTGGTTTATAGTAGGTAACAAAGACGTCCCTCGATTTCATGTGCTGTCCCCGAAAAAAAAATATCTGAGGAACAGTCCTCTAATTTTATGTAACATCCCTAAAATATCCCCCAGCTCCATCCCCCTCCTCCCGACCAAAAAAAGCCCAGCAAAATTTCAGTTAGATCTCTCATTTTTAGCGTCAGCTTGAACTTCTAGTCAAAGGTGTGATAGTTTATAACTGATGTGCAATAACTGATAAATAATTTAGCTTCAAGGTTTTGGCATGTGGTATGATTACATCTTGGATGACATACATATTCTCAACGAGGTGTTCTGAACTTGGGTATTTGAAACACTGAGGACCCCTCAAACATGTGACACCCCTCAAAATGCCTTCCTTAAAGTATAGTGTAGGTGTGCTGACTCTTGATGTGAATATTGTGTTTGGTACAGCTAAGGGGGGGGGGGGGAGGTTGAACATTAATATCATGACTCTGGATTGCCTGGAAGCAATATGGTCACCTTAGTTTATAGTCAGAATGGACTTCACACATACAGTATATTTAAGCTCTTTTAATGTGAAGAACGGGTGACTCATGTAAAATTATGACTTTACAGTACCTACATGTACAACATGAGGTACTCACATTTAGTAGCTGCTGGTGTCGTGTGTTTGTATATGAATATATACAAGGTACTCACATTGGTAGCTGCTGGTGCATGTGTTTGTATATGGTGTCATGTGTTTGTTCATTAATATACAAGGTATTCACATTAGTAGCTGCTGGTGTCATGTGTTTGTATATGAATATATACAAGGTACTCACATTAGTAGCTTCTGGTGTCAGGAGTTTGTACAGGAATAATTATACTATGTATCTATCAACCCTTTGTCAAGTTAACTGTCAACTATATAAATTATCCAAAAATCCACAGATTTGTCAAATCATGGTGAGGATATGTGCAGTGGTAGGATGTGCCAATAGTACCAAGAAACTGGACGACTGGTACTCCAAGGAGTGTGACATTCACAAAATGAAGCAAGGATGCTGCATTTGCAAGCCCCCATTTTTCTTGCATGCATTCCCCACAGAACTCCGAGATTCCGAAGGCAGAGAGAGGTGGGCTGGATTATTAAACAGAGTCGGACGAGGCGGTGAAACATGGAGACCGACTTCGTACGACAGGGTGTGCTCATTCCATTTTGTGGATGGGGAGCCTACGGAAGCCAACCCGGACCCCACAGAACGTCTAGGGTACGAGTCTGCCTATCCGCAAGCTCATAACGGGAAACTCTCCCGAAGGCATATGTTGACTAGGCAATTGTTTGAAGTGGTTCGGAAGGAGAGAAGAGAGGTCCGAAAGAGAATCTGGGAGAACGTGTCTGATCAAAGGGGACTTTCCGACGAAACTACTACGAAGAGGATAAAGTCCGAGGTAGATAGAGAGAGAGAGGAACCTGTGAACTTAGAGGAAGACCACAGTTATGCAATTAGTTTACCAGCTCAGTGTAGAGGTTGTATTGAAAGAGATAGCACCATCAGAAAACTGAAAGACAAGATTAGAAAATTACACCAGAAAAGGACTTCTAGTGTAACGAAAAGTTTAAAAAACACCGAGCAGAAGTAGAAAATATTGATTATTGTGCTTTTTTCTGTGACAGGAATCAAGTTCTTGAACTTTTCATTTTAATGAACATTTTTTATGCAAAGGCAGCAGACATGACTTTTAAAGAATATTCTGGGAAGGTTTTTATGAAATGTATTTTAGATATCAATGAAAATGGTTTACATACAGAATGAATCTCAAATGAAGAAATGCTTTGAGGACTGCAAAGACAGAAAGTGTAAACTGTTGCACAAATTTGACCATTTTTGAGCTTTCTAGCACATGTATGGAACATCAGTCTGGTCACATAATTCATTGTATTAAAGGGCTTCTACAGTATTAAGCATACACTGTTCCCATATCAGATGTTGACTGCATAAAATCTGTGACAGGTTGAAACAATACCTTGTTAATTAATTCCTTACAATACAGGTTACACTAATCCGGAAAAGCTTTGTGGCTTAGTCTTTGTCTTATTTTACGCATAATTGTTTTGTTTTAAAGAATGATTATTTCTTGAACAGATAAGGCAAAATGAGTGCCGTGCATTGGCTGGTATCCAACAGTAGTCTTCACGCTATACCCCACCCCATGATGGTTATAATATTAGCAGGTAACTGCCATTGATCTTCCAGATAAAGCACTGAATTAATCAGAACAATGGGTATCATGGGTGTCATGTGACTAAAAAATTGCAAGAAAAACCTCAATGCCATTGTCAGAACTGTGCAGACACAACAAGTCTGTCTTTTCTTTTAGAATGGGAGAAAAAGATTGAAAGGATAAGTAAATAGCTCTGCGACTAGGATAGTAACCACAAAAATTAGATTACATGCCACGGCATAGCACCAAGACCAAGAACTTTCTGGTTGATTGGCCACAGTATTCATTGTTTACCTACTGTACAGCCTGATCATATTTAAATGCCAGAGCGGGTTCATTCATGCATGAATGTAAAGTCTGTTGGTAAATTAATTATAGTTTGAAAGAAATAAGTTCATCTTTGAAGGTGGAATGTAAATACATTTCTACAGGTTAGGTTGTAACACAAATACATGTTATTTATGTACCATACATTAGAAATGTTTATAACATATTGTCAGTCAGTTTGGTGAGGGAGGGAGGGGAAGGCTGTGCCATCTTGGTTTTAATCTGAAGGGGGAAGGGAGGGGGAAGTCCTAAAGTCCCAAAGATGTATATATGTGGTTCCATTCATGCTCTTCAAACCTATGCAGGATTATGCACAACTATCAACCACTTTGTTATATAACCACCACAAAAAAAAAAACTTTTTTGATGGATTTGATTTAGAAACGAAAATATTAAAATTTATGTTAATAATATGACTTTAACAGAAGAAGAAGAAGAGGAAGAAAAAAAATGTTAAAACAACAACATTTCACCTTTTTTTAAAAATTTTATTTGGGGGCACTTGCATTCCCAGAATAAAGAACAAGGATGTCAGAGGACATCATAATCATAATCATAATTTTAAAGTTTGGAACATCCACGAGCGAGTTAAGACACTGACATCATAATATATAAACACCTCTTCAGTAAAATAAGATGTAGTAAAAAGTATGGCCACAATAAGCAGTAGTTGCTTCCTACATCAAAAGCAGTCCAATAGAGAAGAAAAGAAAGGAAAAATCAAAACAGTTCAGATACAAATGAGCAGTTCAGTCTCTGAGAACTTGCTGCAAGCATTACAACTGTCTTTAAATGCACAGAACAGCAGCTAATATGAAACCAAAATATCATTTTGGAACATTTCACAAAATCTCACCGCAGTTTTGTTTACGTGAAATATCCTGGTAATTTTGATCGTGGCCTCTTTCTGACAGACGATAAAGCATAAAAGAGACAATTTTTTTTTTTGGTGTAGCTCAATCAAGAACAGGACAGCGAGATTTGGAGACGATACGACGAACACAGCACATAACACTGTGAGCATTGGCCGGCAGGTATGTGAATGACCACCAGAGTCGACCACCCTCCGACGATTGCGGGTAGGTATTTTCATTTTGTAGACATGATTGTACATCCCACTTTTGCATCTAGCCACCGACACCCCAATACATTCCTTGATAACGTTAGTTAGCACCGGTCATAATACTGTTCAAAGCTTAGCCTGGACATTCAAATAACATTTTCAAAGCTCTCCCAAATGCTGATCATCTTCTCAGGACAATATCACATCAAGAGGAAAAGCCTTGACCAAATCTCTGAGATCCTGCAGTATTTCATTTCTTCTAGAGACGTTGAAATGTCATCTACAAGGCGAGCACAGGGCTTGTTCGTTTTTCCTCTGTCAAATTCGAGGAGAGCATTCTTTGAAAATGAATAGACCGACTTCACATTTGAAAAGTTACAAAAATTCAGCTCTTCTTCAGAGCATGTTCAAACGCCACAAATTTCCACCGTCGTTCCAGAGATGCCCCGACCCCCGAGAGCTCTTGGACGAAGCAGTTGGGGTACCCGTGCAGGAGACCGTCAATGTCGGATAGGACGATATTGGGGTGTAACCGAGAGAGGTACGAGTAGAGATAATCGATTGATGCTCCGAATGGATGAGCGTGGAGGAAAATGCAAATGAAACCTGAAAAGTGAAGTAAAAAGAGAGAGAGATCACATGACATTAAACATGTCACATGACATAAGACAAGACAAGAAATGATCTAATGCCAGATTTACAGTCCGGGTATAATGTTCAGTCAAACTAGCGGAAGACTTAGGAAAAAAAAAACTGAAAAGGCTCTCAAACTTTTCAATATAGTGTTCAATCACATTCTCTGGAAGCCAAATTTGGCTAGGAGTGACAAAAAATGATTTTCTACCATAAACAGATTAAGAATACAGTAGTAGTGGTTATTAACATCACAAGGTAAAAGACTAATTTTACCCATAATGTGACACTTTGACTTTCTAAGTGAAGAAAAAGAAAAAAATGACTGCATTTTCCATTCAAGCTTAACTTGGGAAGCCTCATGCGATACTGGATTGGGAATAATTTATCGAGTGTCAGATTCCAAATGCTACGGAAAATTGACCGAGATGCTGACACTTCGGATAGTGATATTAAAACATGAAACTGATATATATTCGTGACTTTATGATAAGCAATTTGTAGAACAAGTCTCTACGTCATTTTGCCTGTCTGCCAGTCTTCTGTTTCTATTCTCAATGTCGTCGCTGGAATTTTACTTTATGTTGATATGTAATTTTTTTACATGTGTTTGGTGTTACATCACATCCTTAGCAAAGGGGGAAAAAATTGTTGCTTTTTCACCTCCGGGTATTGCACACCACAGAAATGTAAACATAGCAACTTCACAGGTTCTTACAAAAAACTGTAAGAAAAATAGAGCACATACCTTTCTGTTTATGAATTTGTGTTGATTATTATTGACACAAGAAAAACCTCACAAGAGGTTATCGACACAAGAAAAAACGTTTTTCAAACAATTTATTTGGTCTCTTGAGAAGTGTCTGCTTTTGTTAAGACTGATGTATTATGTATTTCAAGTCAATTCCATGCATCATGCATGGATGGTTAAACTGTATACAACACCACCAACATATTCAATGTGATATAAAATACCGGCTATGGGGTTTGAAAACGGGTTTCCCCAAAAATGGATAGTGACGTAGTCTTGCTGTTAAGACCAATGACGTTCTATTGTAATACGGTCGATACCATGCATGGATGGTTATACTGTGTTAAACAACACCGCCATATTTCACAATAGGGGGTTTGAAGACAATGGGTTTTCATCAAAAAGGAAAGTGTCATAAAACAGAAGAACCATTGTCTGGAATTTCTTAACACAAGACAATACAATTGGTGCAAGTATACTGCTGTCAGACGTTGCTGTGAAAGGTAGCGGAATATTAAATCTGCAAAACGTCAGTGAGTCATTGGTGGGTTACTTTTATATCAGATGTTGTTTCATAGCAGTATAGCAGTTTACAGGGCAATATACAAGATATATGTTTTATTATGCACTGTTTCAACAAACACATCAGCAAAGACTTGAAGTTTTACTAATACATACTATCATTTTGCCCCCTTGCCCCCCCTCCTCATGTACAATGCAGTTTAATAGGATTACCAGTCAGCCAGCACTGGATGCTTGGTTCATAAATAACACACACAGAAGCCACCCCCCCCCCCTCCCCCACCCCTTTTTACAAATCCCTCATAAAGCAAAATAGCGCTGTCACTTACTCAACAGGGCTCCCTCGCTTCTCTTTACTTCAACTGATGGTTCCGTGGTTCTCCCCTGTACCTCTGAAGACCCTGTGATTGCAACCTAAGACCGTGATACAAGAGATTGCATATTAGAAGATGGCAACACCAGTATTCGACAACAACAACAAGCATGTTTCCTCTTTCCTCAAATTTGCTTCAATTAAAATTTGTTGCGACGAGAAAAATCCGGATCGCATCTAAGGAGCTGATCTACTTCCGATCATTGACCCTTTTTTTATATCCCTTTCTTTTTTCTGGTCGAGCAATCCTGAAACAAGGTAGCTTCATGTCTTTTCCTATTTTATAAACAGGAATCTTTAACTCAATTAGGGTGTTTTAATATATAGAACTCACTAAAGGGCCATATTAATACAAAAAATCTTAAATAAAACTCACAATTCTTAGTAGACAGTTATGAGGATTGGCACGCTTTATTAAGGTTGTACCGACTGATGTCCAAATTATGGAATTAAATGTAATATTCTAAGCTATAGAAACCACAAAACTTCTGCCATCCTAGGTTGCAATCAACTGAAGATACCTTAAATAAGGAACACTCAATACAATATGGTGTCTTAACACAGGCTAGCACACAGGCCTACCGGTCGTAGACAAAACAGAGATATTTTATTGGCGCATGATCTGTTGGGCAGGGCTTGCAAATTTCGATTGAAGTTTGTAGAATATAAGGACTTGTTAAAAAAATTCTGGCATATTTTATTGAGCTCGAAATGGTTACGACAGATAACTCAATAAAAAAAAATGATTATTAATATGAAAATTGCATAGAACGGTGTTATTTTCACTGAGCCTTTAGGGCAGTTAGCTGGAAAGGTTGAAGTTAAAATTTGGCAAACACACAGATTGAGACTTTAAGAACAATTCAAGTGAGATTCTGTTTTTCTTACCTCTAATTCTCTAGCCTTTCTATTTTCTTCTTCATTCTTCAACTTGGATTTTGCTTCTTTTAGTTGCTGTGGACAGAATAGAATAATTAACAATGGGCAATGAATAATTAACAATAATCTACAATGGGCACTTAAAAAAAAATATGACTTTATGGAGAACATTTTTCATACTTTCAATAAGAATGAGTTGAAGGGCAGGTCATATTTCTCTGTGTTTTGGAGGGTTTTTTTTCAAGATACTAACGAAACAAAATAAAACATCAAATGTTTTTTTAACACACCTTTCATGATGTCAAAAGCTACTTAAATGCAAGATAAAATTGTAATACATCTATCAAAAGTGTTCCTTAAAGCAAAACATGAATGACCGGAGAAAAGAAGGAATAATCCAAACTAATTTTTGCACTTTTCAGTGTTTTTAGATTTTACCTGTTGCATATTCACAAATGCCAGTTGTAAAGCTTTGATCTGTGTTTCCTTCTCTTTCATGGATGCCTCCTCTCTCTTTAACGCCTCCAGCTGGGCCTTCATCTCTCTATTCTCCTTTCTCAACTCGGAAATCTCTTTGTCTTCATCTCCTTCTTCATCTGCAGGAATTGATGAGAATAAAAAGACTCTCTTCCATCAATTTCTCCATCAATATCTAAACAATTAAAAAGTCACCCTCATAATTCACAGGCTCTTCCATATCCAATTTCTTCTCTAACCGATACAAGCCCCCTACCCCCACCCCCCCCCCCCTTCCTCCCCAGTTCCTTCAAAAGTTGTGATCTGAACAAAACCCATAATTTAAAGCAGAGATTATCACCTGTTTGAGGGTATCATATCATTAAGGATTTGTTTCCCCAGATGAATGTTACCATTATGCAAATTTTTACCATCAATGTAAATTTTACCATTATGCAAAACCATTATGCAAAGTCTCAAATATTACACTGCAATAGCCTTCTCATTCTGACTAAATCTCTTGGAAGCAAAGACAGGATGCATTCTGCTTTGAAACTGCCACTATGAGTGATTCTTGTAGAAGGATATCAAGGTTACAACACTCAAGGGAGGACTCTTGTATATAAGCTATTAATGTTGTTCTTCCATATTGAATGCTATTAAGAATGCTTCTCAACTCAGAAAGTTATGCAACTGAGTGGTACTTAACCCAGCAACCTGATCATAACAACTACAAGCCCATATTTTTTATATGCAAATTTCCATCTCACGTGGTGGGGTCCATCTGCTATGCAGGCGTTGCAAGCCAAGTGATAAAGCGTTGATACGGCTTGCAACAGGAACGTGTCAATGGCAAACATTTTAACACTGTTCCTACTCTAGTTTGATTGGCTGATGAATTCTGACATGTCGAGAATATTTTGCATTTTATTTTTAACCACTTTAGACCTTTGTCAAAAGCAGGGGTCTAAATTTTTTTATCTTTCTTGATAATTTTCCAACAAACTACCTGACTCATCAAAATGAATTCATAGTTGGTTCTTAAAGTAATTCATTTGTGAAAACTCTTTCGCAGAAATATTCAGACTAAAAAACAAGATAAGTTTGAGATTTTGTCACACTCTTGGCACACCAAGAGAGTTACAGTTTGTCACTTTTGAAATATTACAACCTTGTTGTCACCATTTAAAAGTAGCTATTAAGGAAACGATGTCTGGTGCTTGGAAAAAAGCTATAAAAAAGTTATATTTTAACTGACTTAACTACTTTTGCAACCACCAATTTATTTTACCAAGCCAGCTTCAACCAGCCAGTAATTTTAAATTGTAACTTCAACAAAAATTAAACATTTTTTGGAAATAAGCAGAAGATCATATTTTTTTGCAGGTAGTTCCGTGTGACCCCATAAGAAAGACAATTTGAACAAGACAATGGACAGCTTAACAAATAGATAACAGTACGGATGATACAACAATCATTGACCCTCCATGCCCCGATCAAAAAAAAGGCACTTTCCCCAGACACGGGATCATTTGGCCATACCTGTTTGAATTTCGGTCCCTGATTTCTCTAGCTCTGTATTAGTCTGTTCATCTTCACTTCTGATCACAGGTTCCGTATCTTTCTGTATTACGATGGTTATTTCTGGTTCGTTAACTTTTGCCCTCTTCTTGGGAGGGGCATCCTCCACCACCGGTGTTTCTACGAGTCTCTTTTCCAAAGAACTGTCGTCTTTCTCTTGTACGCTTTGCTCCGCCTCATCCGTCTTTGATTCTGCGTCTTCGTCTTCTTCTTCTTCGTCACTCAGATCGATTATCTCTGTGATCTCATCAGATATCCCAGCCGCCGAGGTCATCACCGGTCTCGGAGGTTGCTGGTTCCAATGGGATTGTTTAGTCGGCCTCCTTCCTGCATCTTCATCCTCTGAGTCAAGCTCCATGTCGGCTTCTCCCGCCTCTTCCGGTCTAATCTCTTTCTCTTCTGTCGATCTCAAATCCTGGAAAGATACGCAGGCCCTAAAGAGTTATACGGAGGTAACACTGACTGATAGTTTAACAAATCAACTCTCTAGGCTACACCATGGAATTAAATTGGAATTCAAGTACGAGTGGGCCTAAAGCAATTACCCATTGGTCCACCGAGCTTTTACTAAAGTCTAGCTACTGCATGTTAATACTGAATGTATAAATACAATACAGTATTATGACTCACCCTGAAAGCTACGATTTGTGGATAATACGTATTTTACAGTTTATTGACATCTGCTTTTAGAAGTTACCACTTCCCCAGGCTTTAATGTTGAGACATTATGGTACAAATTAACAATATTATTATAGTCTGTGCTGAGAAGGCAAAATTTGTCTGCTTTGAACTTGGGAGTGTTGTTGACAGGTTTATGGAAGTAATAGTTTCCTATATCGGAACTTTGGGTAACATGTGACTAATTTTATTAAATTTACATTTTAATCATTTCATTTTGTTTGGGAGTAACAAGCACCAACAAATTTTCAGTTGACCAATATTGTCACCATAGACAGTACCATGACACTAACAGACACTAAATATCATTATCAACATCAATCTTTATCATTTTCACAATCCTGATCTCTGGCTAGAAATCTCTCACTAATTTTCAAATATCCATAGTTTACGACGAGAGAAAGGATTACTCAACTATCTGAATTTTTACTATATATATATATATATAGAGCTATAAATATATATATAGAGCTATAAATATATATATAGAGCTATAAATATATATATATATATATATATAGAGAGCTATAAATATATATATATATATATATAGAGCTATAAATATATATTTATATATATAGCGCTATATATATAGATATATATATATACATATATATATATGTATATATATATATATATATATATATATATAGCTATATATAAATATATACATATATAAATATATATATATATATGTATGCATATGGGGCAGGGTTTAACTTCAAATCAATTTACATATAAACCAATGTATAAGTGTATTTAAACTGATGGCAAACACTTTTTGTAATACAGTACAATATCTATCATTTAACTTACTATAAGGGTGACAAGTCTCACCATACTCAACCCCAAAAATGAAAGAACCAGATTGTTTAAAGCACATGACGCCAAGGTGACTAAGCATTTATAAACAATGAATATCGAGAAAAAAATAAAAGAAGAAATAGTAGCATTATGGCGAGAAGACCAATATCCGATGGAAATTGGGGAGGTAGTTACACCGATGCAAAACAAAACACAATGATGTAACACATCACCTCCCCCCATCCAACCCTCCAACACCCAGATCCACACCCTCCTCAGCACCCAGATCCCACTGGGCCTAACACAACTACCCACCTACCATTTCCAACTCAATTCGGTAGTTCGGTTATCCCTCTATCGTAAATGTTATCCCCCCTCCCCTTTCCAAACCTCAAATAAATATTGAGCATTTATTTTAAACTTGAAGAGCGTGGCAACAAGATGCATCACTTCTTACCTTGATGACCAAGGTATCTCTCCAAGGTACCACTCATTTGATCTTTCCCAAGACAGCCTATACCTTGGACTGAGACTTACCTCTTGTCTGGGTACCTTCGCCAGGCTGCTGGATCCGAGACGATCTCTCCGATGTCAGTTTATTTCCATGTCTGACGTTTGGCGTTCTCCCAGATAAGCTAAATTATAAGCTTAATTATACGCATAACCATGAAATCATGTGCTTATGATCAAATAATTAACAGTTCACATAATCTTCCAAATTTTTTGTTTTGTTTAATATACTCATCTCTCACCTGATCTGGTCCAGATGGCCATTTTATCCTAAGCTTGAAAACACCATCAAAATCTATCTCAGATGGGGAATATTTTTGAAGACAATTCTTGTGACAACATGATCATCTTTGCATCAAATTTTTAAACTACGGGAGAGACAACCAAGATTTGGTCTCCTAGGAGCATAGGTCACAGGCAGTAACATATTTGTGTTTTAGAAAAATGGCTCAAGCAGTTTCAACTAAAGTAATAAGCTGTTAAACAAAGTAAAATAGGTAACTAAAACTGGAAAATGTAGGTAAATATTAAAGGGGGCACTTCTTTTGGTAGGCTGAATGAACTAGCAGTGATCTTCAAGCAAAAAAAAAGGGAACAAAAGGCTAGTGTTAACAGAAACCCAGTGTGCCAGCTACCTTTTAATCTATGGGAGAAGGGTGGTCCTAGCAAGGTCTTGCACCAGATGAAGGGGGTAAAAAGAAGTTATCTACTAACTAAGAGCTCTAAAAATGAAGAATTTTAGAGAGAAGGCATAGCAGTCCTGGTTTGTACCACATTGTGGCATTTTTCATTTCATTTTAATTCAAATTATATCATTTTCTCATGCCTTTGAAATTTAGATTGGATTATTGCATGTGACAAGAGTTGCTTCTCTCCAAATAGAAGAAAAGTTTGCAATCCCGAAAGCCACTGATGAAAGGTTGTTTATAAGATGAGGACGATTATCAATGTCCCTCAACCATGTTGCCACACTTTCTGCTTAAATTGCTGAATTTTTAAAACATCTTCACCAAATTAAGTTCTACTATTTTCATATTCTTGAATTGTCACAATTTATGAAATCTTTTTCTTAAAGGGATATATTTCTGGAAAAACCCCAAAACAATTTTGCCGAGCAGTACAAACCATCGACTGTTTCATGCCTTTTCACTGTACTGACTTTACCTTCACAGCTCGACTCCACTGGTCCAAACTTTTCCTCTGAGCTTTCGTGAAATGGTCCCAAACCTTTTTCTTAGCTGCGCTTGTGAAGACTTGCTCGATGAGTGTTACTGTCGGGGAGATATAACATTCAGCTGCTCTTATCAATGAGCACTAGCAACGACGAAAACATACAAACCAAAGATCGAGACCGCAGCTGTCTCCATGGTGATGCGTAACACCAGAGAAACTCTGAGAGCCTGATACCTTACAGGTACTCCTCCTCCTCCTCCTCCTCCTCACCTGAACTTAAAAACCCTCTTTAAGAATGGCCGATATGAAATGTCTCGAGACTGCCAAACGCAGTGTACAAAAATGGAAAAAAAATGGACAGTTATTGCACAGAAAAAACAACAACAAAAAACCTACATTAATTTGATCAATATTCTTCTTACTTATTTGTTGTTTTTTGTGATGAAATTTCTACTGTACTGGACTACTACTGCTGTTTTTTTCTTCTTCACCATTCACACAACATGTTTGTGTGTCGTTACTATCCTTGCATGTTGTACAATCACTGAGAGCGACGTCGCTGTGTAATAAAGGCGTGGTCTGTTACAACCAATGGCATCTCTCGTTTGTATGCCCTCTGTCATGCGCGGACAATCTTTCATCGACCGACCGATACCATACAAAACTAGAAACCACGATGGTGTGATATTGCAAGGCCTTCAGCGTAGGGACGGCATGCAGTATCAGCTATTTCCATTACACGTGAACCATATCACTGCATGTGACACTATGGTTGTCACATGAGACAGTTTTAACGACACATGTGACACTACGGCTGTCACATGGGTGGAAATTTATGGTAGCATGTGTGATACTAATATTGTCATGGCAGTTAAGGAAAAGTGTCTTTTTCCTTTCCATTACTTTCTTATGCTTTTATCCATATTTCAGGCCATTAACTGATGGCCAACACACCATAGGACATGACCTAAAAATGGGTTCCAGACATCAGAACATTTACGTACATATTTTGGAGATTGCCAACGGAGATGGAATTATGTTTTTTCGTTGTGTATTCCAAGCGTTGATTCTGAGGGGTGGGGTCTGGTTGGTCATAACTCGGTCCTCATGAAAGATCCTGCCTTCTCTACCATAAACAACCAACAATATGTTTCTTTATTCCTGTATGTACTCACTTACCTGAACAATAAAAACCAATAGCTCAGCATTTGTTTATTGCTTGAACACACTCAAATTATTAATACTAAACCAAACCCAATTTATTCACACTGCATGACAATGCTATCCTTAGATGCTACGTACTGCTGGCTGGCTTAGAGTTACACTGCATAACAATGCTATCCTTAGATGATACCCTGGCTTGGAGTTACTAACACTGTATGACAATGCTACCCTTAGATGCTACGTACTGCTGGCTGGCTTGGAGTTACACTGCATGACAATGCTACCCTTAGATGCTACATACTGCTGCCTGGCTAGGAGTTACTTACACTGCATGAACAATGCTACCCTTAGATGCTACGTACTGCTGCCTGGCTTGGAGTTACTTACACTGCATGACAATGCTACCCTTAGATGCTACATACTGCTGCCTGGCTAGGAGTTACTTACACTGCATGAACAATGCTACCCTTAGATGCTACGTACTGCTGGCTGGCTTGGAGTTACTTACACTGCATGACAATGCTACCCTTAGATGCTACATACTGCTGCCTGGCTAGGAGTTACTTACACTGCATGAACAATGCTACCCTTAGATGCTACGTACTGCTGCCTGGCTAGGAGTTACTTACACTGCATGACAATGCTACCCTTAGATGCTACATACTGCTGCCTGGCTAGGAGTTACTTACACTGCATGAACAATGCTACCCTTAGATGCTACATACTGCTGCCTGGCTTGGAGTTACTTACACTGCATGACAATGCTACCCTTAGATGCTACATACTGCTGCCTGGCTTGGAGTTACTTACACTGCATGAACAATGCTACCCTTAGATGCTACGTACTGCTGCCTGGCTTGGAGTTACTTACACTGCATGACAATGCTACCCTTAGATGCTACATACTGCTGCCTGGCTAGGAGTTACTTACACTGCATGAACAATGCTACCCTTAGATGCTACGTACTGCTGCCTGGCTAGGAGTTACTTACACTGCATGACAATGCTACCCTTAGATGCTACATACTGCTGCCTGGCTAGGAGTTACTTACACTGCATGAACAATGCTACCCTTAGATGCTACGTACTGCTGGCTGGCTTGGAGTTACTTACACTGCATGACAATGCTACCCTTAGATGCTACATACTGCTGCCTGGCTAGGAGTTACTTACACTGCATGAACAATGCTACCCTTAGATGCTACGTACTGCTGCCTGGCTAGGAGTTACTTACACTGCATGACAATGCTACCCTTAGATGCTACGTACTGCTGCCTGGCTAGGAGTTACTTACACTGCATGAACAATGCTACCCTTAGATGCTACGTACTGCTGCCTGGCTTGGAGTTACTTACACTGCATGACAATGCTACCCTTAGATGCTACATACTGCTGCCTGGCTAGGAGTTACTTACACTGCATGAACAATGCTACCCTTAGATGCTACGTACTGCTGCCTGGCTTGGAGTTACTTACACTGCATGACAATGCTACCCTTAGATGCTACATACTGCTGCCTGGCTAGGAGTTACTTACACTGCATGAACAATGCTACCCTTAGATGCTACGTACTGCTGCCTGGCTAGGAGTTACTTACACTGCATGACAATGCTACCCTTAGATGCTACATACTGCTGGCTGGCTTGGAGTTACTTACACTGAATGAACCATGCTACCCTTAGATGCTACGTACTGCTGGCTGGCTTGGAGTTACTTACACTGCATAACAATGCTACCCTTAGATGCTTCGTACTGCTGCCTGGCTAGGAGTTACTTACACTGCATGACAATGCTACCCTTAGATGCTACATACTGCTGCCTGGCTTGGAGTTACTTACACTGCATGACAATGCTACCCTTAGATGCTACATACTGCTGCCTGGCTTGGAGTTACTTACACTGCATAACACTGCTATACTAAGATGCTATGTACTGCTGCCTGACTTGGAGTTACTTACACTGCATGACAATGCTATCCTTAGATGCTACATACTGCTGCCTGGCTAGGAGTTACTTACACTGCATGACAATGCTATCCTTAGATGCTACATACTGCTGCCTGGCTTGGTTAAAGATTTCTTCAACTTGGATCTTGTCATTTTGAAGTCTCTTCACATGGCTGAAGAAGGAAGATATAATCAAACAGCATTACAAGCACTGTACAGTAGCAAATCAAATCATGACATATTAAACTTATAAACACATCTCAAATACACAAGAAAGCTATGGGACAATTCCTAAAAATCTACGGAGGCCGGTTTGCATTGATTTCATTTACGACTTGAAAAACCAAAACTGTCAAAACCTCATCTCCTGCATAACCATGACAACCAAATATAAGTATTTGCTCCTCCATCATGTATACAAACATCTGATTCATTTGAATATGAGGTTATGTCCAATCAACACAGCGTCAGATAGTACATGTTACTATGTGTTGCCGTAAAGTGGTGTAGCTCCTTTGTCCATATCATGCTTAATCAATGAAGCGTTGCAATTATTAAATGAAAGTCCATTTCACAGGCCATAGAAGAATATAGTATTTATTAAGTCCGTGTTCATTGGAAAGTCACACAATTAGTGGAATTTGTGTATAGGCGTGGCCGCTATACACAAATTCAACATAATCATCATGCTTTTCAATATAGTTTCTATCCTACGACTATAAAAGACTGGAATATGCAATCCTTGGCCGTTTAGGAGAGCCCTAGTCTTGAGGTGTTTAAGACAAGATTGCCCACGAATTATTATTAGCACTGCTGCGCTGCGCACCAACATCCTTGTTATGATACCCAAGAGGGGTTTTTAACGAGTACCTAACAGAAACAGAAGATCAACATGTTCAGTTTCACAGGGCTCTGTATTGTAGATTACTTTAAATCTCAGCCTTAGATATCCGTATATGACTAATGATACATACACCGAGCTAATATTCCGAAAGTACCATACCTATTTGTGAGTGAGATGAGACGATAAAAGGTACTCGCTGTTTTCTTGGTGCAATGTCCTCTCTCCAACCAGGTTATCAGAATGTTCACACAGCCTCCTGCGATATTTTCTCCTGAATTGAAGGGAGAAAAAATGGAAAACATTAAGCTTCCAACAAGGCTGTAAGCGTCATTCCTGTCTGAGGTATAAAAGACGAGCCTCAAAGTTTCGTAAATGTGAAAGAAGACAAGGAATGAACCACTTCAGTATCAGTTCAGTATAAAAACTTGAGGATACCATTTAAAAGACAACTAATTTACCAATAAATAAGAATGTGATGCATGTAAATTATAATCCGTTCTATAAATATTTTTTGGTTCTTTTTCGATGGATCAATGCCAGAGTAGAGGAATTGACCGTCTCATAGATGAATACAAAATTATGCATATACATATTTATTTTGTTAACAAAAATATAACTCAAAAGTTAATATTTTATGTTTAGTTGAAATAACTAATTAATTTCTATAATATTTCTATAATATTCTATAAAATTTCTATAATATTTCTGTAATATGTCTTTAGTTGATTAACTTCCATAGTGTTCCCACCTTTGATTCTTTTGGTCACTAATTTATTTCTATAATTTATTTCTATAATATTTCTGTAATATTTCTATAATATTTCTGTAATATAATATGTCTATATTTGATTAACTTCCATAGTCTTCCCACATTGATTCTTTCAGTCACTAATTTATATTTCTATAATATTTCTGTAATATTTCTATAATATTCCTGTAATATTTCTATAATATGTCTTTATTTGATTGACTTCCATAGTCTTCCCCACCTTTGATTCTTTCCGTCACTTCATCTATAAATGCTCTGGTGAAGTCCACAATGGGTATCTCCTCGCTCGCCGCTTCGTGTTGCAGCTCTCTCATTATGCGGCGCTGTTCCAGTTCGTAGTCTCGTAGATCGTTCGGATTCTGTACGTAGTCTACCAGCACCATTCCACTGAACGCTCGAGATTTATTGTTGTTTACACAGATGTGCATGCCTGACGAAAAAACAAAGAGAAAACACTAACAGAGAAAGCAGAAGAGAACAGGACCTCACACTATAGTGCTCGAATCGGATCACAACTTACCAACTATGGTCTTAATTTCTTAAGAACAACCAGTGAAAAAATTGAACTTTTGGTCAGAATGACAGTACTTCAACACCTTCAACTGTTATCGTAAACCGGTTACCTGGTTTTGAAAACCTTGCCAAATTTCTTGTGCAAGTTTACTTGTAGTGGTGAGTTCCCACTCTTATTTGCAAAAGTGGGAAACGGGGCTCCCTTGATACTAAAGGAAACCTCACAATGGAATGAAAATCAAACATTCTGCTGTTTTCTCATTTTTTTTATTTTTTTATAAAACACTTAACATCGTTTCAATATCTTGCTGTTCTGCTCTTTATATTTTTTTTATTGCACTATATTTTCCCTTTTATCTTTTGCATCTTGAACTCCTGGACTGTGTAAATTTCCAACAAATCTGGTCTGGCTGGTTCGTAAGTTTTTCCAAAGTTGCCTGCAATACGTTATGACCAGGGGGGTAGGAGCCAGAGGGGGAGCTGTCTTTTGGATATCTTAAGCCTTTGTTAAGTTTAATATCTTATTTTAATTATTTATTTTAGTCTGTACATGCTATTTTTAAAATGGCATCCCATATCTTTTTGTAGCACGGTTAACAATAGACAATCTCAATAAATAAAAAATCAATGTTGCAGCGCACAATAATAGTGTTGATAGCATACTAACACAAAATATATACTTAGGTGATATGACAGGTGTTCATCGGTTCATAGTATAACGAGTGGTGGTTGTGGAATGAGAAAGTGTCCCTCTGATGTTGTGCCCCACACTTTTTGGAAGCTTCCTACCCCCTTGGTATGACCATGTTACTTGGGAGCATTCAAACTGTATCCCTTCCTGTGGTTGGGTGGGGTGCAATTGTTCAGGTATTGACAGCACGGCTCAAAGCATGGCCGTCAGGTCGTTTTACTCTCTTTATTCACCTTATTCTACCTTAGCAATGTGTCAATATTCAGCTCGTAAGTTGGTTCAAACCTTACAACAGATGCTCGAAAGCCTCCCAGACACGCTCGAGTGCAGGAGGCAAAGTTAACATTACCAAGTCAGTGAACAACCATCTATCTTTCTGTTCATATTAAATATTCTTTTTACATTAAGTAACAAACAATTTGTGAATGCAAATTTCTTTTGTGGCGAGTTAACAGAGCAAAAGAGACAAAGTTTTTTTGTAAGAAACAAAAATATTTTACCATGAAGAGAAAATATCCTGTCAATGGAAACTTGATCACGGAATCTGACCTGGCAGAACGGCCCGTTTGACCTTTCAAATGAGTCCACTGACCCGGCGACCCTTTCACAGAGATCAACTAGCATCTCTCCTGTGACTTTAAAAGGTACTTCTGCGAAAATGACCGTTTTACAGCCAACTGGTCTCTCACTTGGTAAAGGAGTAGCTGGAAAAAAAAAGAAAAAAAAAATTCTCATGAATTAATCATTCAACTGGTAGCAATTATCATCTGCGTACTGTTAAGAAAACCTATTTTTGGTGACTGTTTGACAAATCTTCTGTAGCCTTGCGGAACCCAACATTCAACAATTTTTCGTCCAGTGCCGTCTTTTGAAAAATTTGTTTCTCTTTGAAGTCCTAGATATTTATTTTAACTATTTTAATATCAGATTATCTACAGCGATGACTAAAGGATTCCTGTTTGTGAAAATACACAGGGGAACCAATCTACCGGTGTGGAAAGGCTCTCACCTTGTAAGATGTTAAGCACATGCGTTTGTCATTGCCAATCAAAAAGAGCCACAGTATTACAGTACAAATGAACATTATAAATTAATCCGAAATTAATTAAATTATGAACAAATACACTAGAAGATACCTGACCAGTTGTAGTGTCATATCCAGTTTTCAGAGCACTCGTATTGTCAGTACGAGCAGTATGAATATGATGTTTCTATCAGATCAAGGTAAGGAACTGTTTGTACTGTTAATACTAGTGCTTTGAGAGCATGATATTGAAGTACAGTTTAGAGTGGTATTTAGCATTAGGGAAATTATTCCAACTGGCTGAGATACCAATGAACCACTGAATATTTAGTTAAAAGAGGTACAGGACTGATGAACATGACAAAATAATCTGAAATGAATTAAATTATGAATATATATATTATAGGACACCGCATGGTGATCTGGTGAGGATTAGAACCCACAATCCTACCATCACAAGTCTTAACCACAACGCCCTCATTCCATACCAGATTGACCAATCACAGTTGCTGATATACATGTATACATATCTATGGATATTGATGTACACATTGCTGCATACTGAAGTTATGGCAAGACCCTGTCTGCAAGAATAACACTACTGTTGAGAGCACCTGTCACATCATTAAATCGCCTGTTTAGTCAACGCGAGATTTAATGATCATAATGTTTACTATTAAAGCTTCCTTATTTAGTGTTCCACTTCATAATTTTAATAGCAATGATAACAGCATGCCATCTATAACTCTAGAGAGCAAAAAGTAAATGTTTAGATAGCGACACCCCCTCCCCTTCACCCCACGTACATTGAAATGATCCAAATCACAAATGTTAACACACTTGACGAATCAAAGTGAAATATTACAGAAACATAAGGAACATTGACTTTTAAAGTGTGAGGACTTGTAAAATTCTGTGGATTTCATAAGTATGACACACCCAAATATGCAAGAACTTCAAATAATGTTCACTCGTTCAACCTTACAATTTTGCAATGCCCTCCTCATGCCAATAACACAATACAGAGCAATCCTGGTGACTCGTGAACACTTCATAATTCAGGGCACACAGCGATAATACAACGGCACAAAACAGTCAAAGGTAATTCAAGGAAAATCTATAGCTAACAATGAATGAGGATTGGGGAATTATGTTAATGGCATCAGTATTGCACACAAAAATGCTATCTAGAACATCCAATAATGGTCACTCATTCAAGCTATTCACTTACACTGTACAGTAAGGAAGTTCCCATCACTAACAAGCAATCTGCCATCATGACACAGTCATTCAGTTTTTTTTTCACAGTGTTAACACTTCTCCATGTCTGTGAATGCTAGCTAGCACAAGTGTCCAGAAATCTGGTGAAAATTACTTGTCATTATTAATACTAAGTTAAATACTACTAGTTAACAATCTCAGACGACAACCCTGCCAGGATCAAAACATCAGGCCCTGTAAACTTTATATATATAATAATATAATATCTAAGTACTTTCAAATATCCATTGTAGGTAACTGTATTAAATACAATTACCTACAATGGATATTTGAAAGTACTTAGATATTGAAGCAGTTAGTTAGAAAGTAAAGTGTGTAGTTAGGTAGATGGGGAAGTGCAGATGTGGAGTGGGAGACAGGTTAAGAGAGAAGCGCAGTAAATAATAGGGTTTTTCTTCCTCTCTCTCTTTTACTTAAAATTGAAAGCTTTTAGGAAGTTAAGAATGTTCACCAAAGTTTGGGGTTCACTACGGATGACCGTGAAGCCGTTTACCAAGTGGCGCATGGTGTCACTAAGTCTGCTGTTCCTAGTACTATAGTGAGGATACTTACATGTGGTACCATCTGGAGGGTACACCACGTACCCATTCCCATGTATGATATTTTGCATGCCCATGTGGCCCATCATAGGCCCACTGGCCATCCCTTGGTTTCCATGATTGTGAGGCTCAAATCTAGCCTGGTTGTTGTAGATTTGAGGGTTACCTGAGAAAGAAAATGGAAGAGAAAAAACTGATAGACCTGTACAAAAAGATGACTGAGCACACAATGTAATAGATTAACTTAACTTTAAATACTACTGGACGGTATGTGGTTGGACCCACGAGAAGGTTGCAGAACGACCTTTCCGTTGATTTCCCAGGATATTTCAGACACCGGAACAAAATTATATACAGTTTTTGAAGCTTGTCATCTGAGGAGATCAATTTAAATAATTATTTTGTTTATCCTTGGGTGCCTTCTTGTTTTTATGGTGAAAAAAATGCATTTCTAGAATGCAGGATTAACAGGAAAGTAATACCAATACCAATTACAATTAACACAAACACAGAGATACACACACGCATGTACTGTACACACACATACACAAGGAATATACAGTTACTTACAAATTATTGCAATTAAAGCACTTGGTCCAAGTGCTATCAATAAGGAAAAGCAGTTACTGGTGAGTTTTTTGGGGGGTGGGGGGGGGTTGTGTTCAATGCTTTGCTTTGTCCTACTGTAAATTGTAAAGTAAAATTCTTCTTTTACCCAGAACCAATCAAATTGCACTTTGTAAAAATACATCATTCCAACTTGTCTGCTTACCCAGAACACAATACCAATGTAACCTTTGACCTCTACCTGTCATCTCTGCCTAGTAACCCAACAATCCGTGGATCCAGCATGAGGACACTAATGTTGGAGATCAATCTCGCATCTATAGCAAGTCTCCAGAAACGGTAAACTTCATGTATCCAGGCAACTACCCATGAACAACAGTATTAAAGAAATTACTTAGTTTACCATATAAACCACACTGCCGGGGCCTCTTATGTCATCGGTAAACTAGCATTTGATCTGGTCTCCCAAGGTAAACTTTAACTAACGCAACAATAGATTACCGATTGTGGAAGTAAAGTATCCGACCACAAAGCTTTTAAACAACACTTGAAGACATTAAAAGAAATTTTGCCCCATCTCACCTACCCAAGATTCAGCAAATCACGTCTACAGGTTAAACCGGACCAGTTATAGAAATGTTACATCAACAGCAGTAACATGAACAAGTGAGAAGGAAAGCTATTTATTAACTTTTTGAAATGAAGAAAAAAGAAGAATTTGTCGGTAAATTATAATTCCTATCACTCTGTAATTATTTATACCCGGGCAACATTTGTGTGCGGTACCCATCACCCCCTGTCGACCCCTTTCTTTGTGCAACAAAAACACACAACACAAGACCCATTTATTTTTCACCAAAACTGTGCCATTTTGACATTTGATGGAATTTTCTTTTGTTTTTCGAGTCACACCTAATAAGATAGTTTGCTTGAAAGAAAAACCTTCTTATGAAGTCATCGCAACTGTTATGTCCATTATATTTAATAGCACGCACACACACTGGCAGTATGGTCCACCATAATTACATTATCAAATAATTACATATTAAATAATTACATTATTAAATAATTACAATATATAATTACAATATATACAATATATATTGCATATCGCACACACCACAAGCATACATGTGAGTTTTGTTATTTCTGAAATTTAATATGATATTTTGACATGTTTTAATCAATTTGACTTTCTGCATCTTTACATAGATCAAACCACATCCAAATCCGAATTATAACTTTCATGAATTCATGGGGCAACAGCTGAGCTACGGTACAAGTGATGTTATGTTGGCAGTTAAGCAGAAAATGTCTGTGTGTTTTTACGATGATCAACAAATCATTTATCCAGAGTAGGAAAACTACATTATTATCGGTGCGGAACGATATTGACTATCGATGAGATTCTACGTGGTGAGAACATTAACCTAGCGAATGAAGCAAACATTCAAAACGCGTCGAATCTGGAACCTTGGAAACATCAACGACGATTTTACGATAGGATAGAGTGAGTAAAATGCTATTCATGAACATCTGCTGTTACACCATGACATCACACACCAACAACTCTAATCCATTTCCCAGAGCAAGAAAAGACTTATATGGTTATTAAAAAAAAATTAAATAAATAAAAAAAATATACAAATATGTTTTACATCTCAAACAAACCATCTATCTAGAGTTAGGCATAGATTTTGAGATGGGATTTTCAGCTACAAAGGGTAGAATTTTTGTTTTCTCCTCCATAAATTATAAGTGTGACACTATCTGAACCTCATCACCCGTCCAAGTGAGCATATATATAGGCAGGTGATACCAGCGAGGCAAACAACCATTTTATTGAATCAGCTTTCCTCACAAAGGAGAGTTCTCGGTAATGATTAAAATGAAATCAACCGCCTTCAACTGAAGAGCCGACCGATAACGTCGATTAATTGACACAAACCGATGCGGGTCACCACTTGTTTTTATTTGTTTTCATGACTCGGCCAGCTGTGAAGTACAACGGCAATTTGCTCGTACCAGGAAGCAATACTCAGGATTCCGGCTCTGACTTTATAAACCTGTCCTCCGTTGGATGTACGGTAGTACAGTAGGTACAGAATATTAATCAGAAACCACAAAGTTTGGAAAGGGGGAGTGTATTATGTATGATTGGTGGACTAAGATCAATTTAAAGCAGGCTTCCTGAATTACTACAATTTTTGGTGGCAACACTACCAAGGGGTTGAGTTGCATACATGTTTTATAAAGTGCTACCAGTACAATTGAATGACATCCAATCTGGGCAATATAAAATTAGTAGTAGTCGTCTGCAGTGAAAAATGCCACACCTATCCCACCCGGTATGAAGGCAGTTGACAAGTTTGTGTCTAGCATTTGAAAGGATTAATAAACTTCCTAAAGTACCGGTGAACTTGGCCACACATTTCGGTTACAGGCCTTTGGGTGTATCTAGAGCAAGAGGGAATATTCAATAGCAGTGGCGTAGGAAGGTACTTTTGAGTGGGGGGGCTGAAGACTGATGGCCGGCCTGGGGGAGGGGTTTAAGGGGAGCGGGTGTCCCCCTCCCCTTTGGATTTTTTTTGCATTTCCAGGTGGCCTCAGATGCAATTTGGTGCAATATAGCACACTTCAACACCCACTCCAGTTTGTAAATAATTTTGCATTTTCACCTGGCCTTAGATGCAATTTGGTGCTCCAAATGAGATTTTTTTCTGATTTGGAAATGAAAAAGGGGTTTTCTGACTTGCTGAGCGGGGGGCGGAATGATACTTCCGCCCCCCATAATTTTCAGTGGGGGGGGGGCTGGTGCCCCCAGCCCCCTGGTTCCTACGCCCTTGTTCAATAGCTCAAGACATCCATTATTTCACTCAGGGGTGCCGGATCCAATTTTTAGTAAAAGGAGGGCATGGGGGACAAAATCATGTCAGTCTAAAATTGCGAGGAACTGCCATCCATGCTGTACTAAACAGGTAGATCATACACACGTGTTCATACAGTACCCTAGAAATGTTTTGAACGCAACATTTTCATGATTGGTGAAGCAAAAGACGATTCAAACCATGGATGCTTTTAGAAATAATATTAATGACATTGTTTACGTGATATTTAAAACTACTGCACCTGTATCTACTTTAGAATAGATGCAATATGAAACCATAATTATTTATCAAGATGTGGTAAGATGTGATATTAAAGTTAATAAAAGTGTAATGCTCCACTTGATGTATTAACTCAAGTGTAAATTGTAAAGAAAACATCCCCATGTTAGTTGAAGCTCTTTCTATACCTTCTCCAATCTCCCACCCCCACCCCTTACCCTCCCCTCCCAACTCCCCTTTTCAATATTTTTTACATAAATGAAACATTATGTACTTGGCTACTAGAATGTTAGGAGATTAAAGTTGAACATTCGTTCAATACGTGTAAGTACTGTACTCCTCTCTTTTCCTACTGTGTAATAAGCCTACTTAAATACATACAGTAGTAGGCATCAGGCAATAACTTCTCAAGTATCCCATCACAAAACGCGACGCAACACTATCAAATTGCTATACAAGTCCAAACATAGCGCAGTTTCCTTCAATACACAGTTACCATGTAGTCATTTTATGTTCAGACAAATTTAAGAGCCTTCAGAACTGTCTACACAAAATTTGAAGATTATAATTACTCATCTTTGGGGATGGATACACATTTGACAATATACAGTATATATTGAAGCACATAGTTCAAGTAGTAAACTTTAAACGAACATATTTCAAAGTATCAATAAAAATATTGAAACTTGCGCGCCTATAAACCAAGATATTGATACTTGTACCCAGATTCATGAGTCCTCCTCCCTCTAATCCAACAAAACTATTGTAAAATGCATGTTTACATTTATGTTTACATATATGTATACACACATACATACATTAATACAAATGTGCTGCTTTACAGTTGGAAAGTTAGCAATTTACCACCCATTATGAATGTCCCACCAGATCGCACTATCATTCAGTGTCCCCAGGAAACCTTTCCTAAATTCGAAATTGAATTATCAGGAAAGACAGAACAACTCTCGTTTAGCTTTGAATGTCATGCTTTTGGCACACAGTTAATGACCTTTGACCTCCACCAAAACAATACGGTTCTTGTACTCAGTATGGGGCATCCACATGCCAAGTATGAGATCCCTCAAGATTACCCTTCGTGAGAAATTGTGTTCACAAGGTTTTCACAGTTTGACCTTTGGTGACCCCAAATGACCACTGACATCCACCAAAAACAATAGGGTTCTTTCCAAAATATGGGCCAATTATGAGATCTATCAAGATTACCCTTCTCGAGATATCGTGTGACGAGCAGCGTCACACACACACACACTCACCCACACGCATATACACACACACAAACACCATCACCATCGAAATTCCTTTTGCCTTCGGCAAGGAATAAAAATACACTAGATTGAAGTGAATCTTTCAGATTTTTACCATGCTGTCCAAGGTTTATCAGAAATAACACAGAACAACAGATGTTGAGGGAAAATATAAAAAATCAGTTTTTCAAAGTTTATAGATTAACTCAAACATCTATAAACTTTGAACAGCTTTCAATGTTTATAGATTAACATCTGGAAGAAGAAAATCTATTTTTGCATCCAGACCAATAAAGTTATGGTGACTACTACCAGGAGGATCAATAGTTTCACAGGAACTGCGAAAACAAACGACGCCAATTTTTTTGGGTAAAACGACAGGTTAATAGTTGGAACCTTGATAGGTGACTGACCTGCAACGCATCAACTAACGAGGACTCACACTGTGGATGGATGGTTTAAATGTTCTCAAATAGAGATGATGTTTTGCAATATTGCTACTTTTTTTGTACACCACTGTAGGTAGTTCGGCATCCATATACTGAGAGGGGTCTGTTACCTGAGGTGTTTGCTCACAGTATAGCTAAAATGAAAAAATTATTTCTCAGTGACTGGTTGCCCTGGTTAAAACTTGGTAATTGTAGTCAAGGAGGGGGGTGGAGGGGGATGGAGGGGGAGGGAAGGAGAGGGAAGGGTAAGGGAAGGGAGGGAGGGGAAGGGGTGGGGGAAGGGGAAGAGAGGATGAAAATGGAAGGACTAACTTTATAGCAAACCAACTGTAGCTGTAGATGAACACAGAAATATCTAGTGCACATTGTTAACTTTAAAGTTGCCTACCAATCATCCCCCCCTCCCATCCCCTTCCCCCACCCTCTCATCCACTGTCACACTACACCAGTATATTGGATTGCAATGTCAAAAGTGAAAGCAAATTTCTTACACCATCAAAATATACAAGACAAAATAAACAACAAATGAACAAAATATACAGAGAGCAGTCAAAACCTCAAAGCATCATTTGCTCAACTTAAAAAAACACTCATACCCAAAAGAACAAAAATAATAATTCCATCATCTTTACCTTGCTCTCCAGACATTTGGTTGCCATTAAACTGCAGCGGCCTGTCATTCATACCAGCGTCGTTACCAAAGTAGGCTGTGGGAGAAGGATCGGATAAGATATCAACCAGTCTGCGGGGGGCCGGAGTGGCCAATAATGGAAACTTATCAGCTACTTGCAGCGACATCTTTGAAAAGGTTTGAAAACTTCAAAAGTGAGCATTAAAAACACAACTTTAGCTTTATCCAGAACCGATAATATGTAGTTTCCAAGGAAACCTACTAAAACGCTGAAGACGACCACATGAATAAACTCCGACAAAGTTTACACGAAGATGTGAAGGTTTGGTAAAGAGGTACTTCCGGTACCAATCTGGAGAATAGTACTTTATATAAGTGCTGCTGTGATGATGAGGTTGGACGAATATCCCGCAAAACACAGAGCACGATTGTCCTACAAATTAAACTCTTATATTCGAGATTCCAGTTCAAAGAATCACACATTCACAGAAAAAAAGCGCACATATTCGCCATAATAGCAATTAGCAAATGAAAAAAAAGTCCAAAGACAATATGATTTTGATACTGTAACTTTTCTGGAATCAACAGATTTTACAGTTCAACTCCACATTGTGGCACAAGCCCTCCAAATGAGAGCTCACTTGTTCTAATGGTTCTATTAACACTGAGATACTGTACTCATGAACAAGCATGCAGATTGCTGTACAATAGATGAATCTAAACAGCTGTGCACAACATCAAATTTCCACCAATGGGCTCAGCAACCTTTTAAACAGAGCCAATTTTTTAATTGTTGCCAAAATAATGTCTACAGTCACACTGTCACCTTAGAACAAATTGTTCACGATCTCGACACCAAATAATCTGTCCTTCTGTTATTATTATTAAATATTGTTTTTTTTTCCGTTTTCTTTTTTTTCTTTGCAAGGTAAGGCACAACAATTCACACAGTTAGTGTGTGTCGATGTCTCCGTTCAGCATTCTGCCTTGTTTTATGATTTTATCCAATGAACACAAATTTCTGTTCAATGACCTTCCATTTAACAGATCAACCAAAAACACACAAATTTGATGAAGAGTGAATCAAATCCAATATAACTCTGTCCTCTGATAAATATTTGCTTGCATGTAAAAAGGAACATTTAATCCACAAAAGAGATGGGTTAGACACGGTCTTCTTTTTTCCCCGATTTACGTGATAAATAAGTAATATATATACTGCCAACCAGCATATTCCTGTGCACAATGCTTCCGTTAGTCTTTTTTTCCCTTCCCTAACCAGGCTGAAATACAGATGATCAGACAAACTGCTTAAGGCTTTCTACAGCTCAAGTTCCCTACAATCTTTAATATCTTCCATCACTTGCATACAGTAGATCTAGAATCTTCATATCCTTGTTAACACTGTGTTCCCTAAGGAAGATCTGTTTCTACACTGACAAAGTTGTTGTTTATTTTACAGATGGGAGTCAAATACACTTATCTTGGTATATGGAGCCATTCCAGGGGGTTTGAACATTACGATGAAGTAAGTAAATATTTGATTACACAATGTAGGTAAGGGTGATTCTGTACTGTAGTACATAAAAGTCAATCACACATCAAGCCATCACCTTTGCAAAGTCTGCAACTTAGGGAAACTATTAACACACAGAATCATGTCTCGCATTTTTTTTTTTTTTTTTTTTTTAGCAAAACACCCTTTCTTGTTTCTTGTGTAGTCCTAATGTTTCATTTCTAGCTTTGCCAATGTTTTGGGTTGGAGGGAAGGGGAGGGGCCATATATGACTATACTTATGGAAAGAAAATTGTTGTGAAAGCCAATTTTATGTCAACTGTGATATTCCATGGGACAAAGTAATGATCACAAAAGACACAACTCGCATACACTTTAAAGAAGCAGGGTTCAATATTGACTATTGCCATTTGACCTGAACAAAGTTAACTCTACCAGAAACAACCAACATTTGTGTCCCAATTTAATGTCATACAATATATTACGCAATAACAAAAACTGAAAGAAATGAGTGAAAAATTTAAAGCGACTATAAATAGTGATTTTGAGTAATAGTGATTTCGGGCTATCGTAAATGTAGTCACAAGGATTGGGATTCCTCATGTTTGTAAAATTAGCAGGCTTCCTTCTTAAGAAACCACAGTGATATTTGTGCTATTCTGCAGAAGGTACAGTATCACAAAACAATTTGCCACTAAAGCTTTATTCTTACACAGTAGGCTACAAAAAATATAAAATGTTAAGTGTGTGCTGTTCTGTTGAAACCTTTGGGTAAGGTTGTTTCACTGTCAATGAACAAGAAACATTTTCTTTGGATGTCCACCTTTTCATTTCATTTCATTTATTTGTTTTTTCTCAATATACGGTACATTGTATGTCATACAAACGTTTACAGATATGAAATTGAGTATAAAGAGAAAGGAAGTGATCTAAAAACCTGAAAGGCTTATCGAGTAGAGCCACTCCCTAAAGAAGGAAAATAATTATTACCTTAAGAGCGTACATGAAGTCTTGAATGTGTCTTTTTACATGTACATTTCCCAAGCAGCAGCCAACCAGTGGCTATTAAATTACTGATAATTTTATTTCTTGTTTCAACAAAGTAGTCCTGTACTAAAATAATCTGTAAATTGAGACATGGTATGCAATTGAGCATAATAAACTAAAACAGTTGTCACATTTTCTTATTTAAAATGACCAGTTCTATTTATTTTCAGACAGCCTATGAAGTACTCAAAACCACAAAACCCTCGTTGCGATCAATGACAGATGCTTCACTGCATCATATGTGTATACTGTTAAGTGCAAGTGAGACTTTAAATAGGTGGCGCTATTTTAGAATATTTTGTCTTACTTGCTTTTGCTTTTGTTTCTTCTGTAACTAACAATTTCTAAGTACTGCCAAACAAATTCACAGAAATGTGAAATGCTTGAGGCTAAACAAAGATCACAGAAATACGTATCCCTGCTTAAACCCATGTGTTCGCAATATCTCCAGCAAATGTTGCATATCTTGATATGAGTTTCCAACCTTTGCTAGAAGGAGATTTTTGAAAAACTCCGAGTTGACCGAGTTGACCGAAGTTGACCGAGTTGACCGAGTTGACCGAAGTTGACCGAGAAGAATGTAAGTAGAAATGACTTTGGCAATTGTTTTAAGAGATGTTACTTACCATGGTCATCTGGACGTTGTCCAACATCAGGACCCTTGTGTAAAGGTTCTTGGTAGAATGGTCCGGACGTATATGGAATATTTCTTTCCGGCCTGTATCTATCACCCATTGTTGCTGTTGAAGCAGTACGGAAAATTTTGTGAAAAATATGGAAATGATTGAAGACCCAACCCTACTCAAAGATCTACGGAATAAATGAACAAGCTAACTTCTGATAAGACATTTGCAAGTAATTTGAATATAGGAATACTATCATACCATCTTACCATCTTACAACCTTGCAATGCAAACATACAAGATGACAGAACTTTGTGAAAACCTTTTTCATTCTGAGAATTGTACAACTATTGGCTGCATTTATTTTGTGTAAGCTAGTGCATCCTATAATGTGAAGACTGCTGGACTCACATGGTTGCTACAGTACACCACCCCCCCCCCCACCCTCCCTACAGAATACATCAACATGGAAGATTTTATTCACCCATCCATACATCCTTTGCTGGATGGATAAGGACTACTGTAGTGCTGATAGTCGTAATCGATTTATTGCCAGTAGTCGCAATTACACTTTGGAAGTTTGGTTAATTCGCTCAAAACCTAAGTTGCGATTACTTGATTAAAGCTAGCACTACACATAATAAATCTGCTTTTGAAAAATAGCCCAACCTATCAAAAACAACACTAAAGCAGTTTGTCTGCAAATAATGCAAAGGTACCTGGTTCTCACAATGCTACACTAGCTGTGTGCTGTGTTAAAAATCGGCAAGCACCTGCTCTGGTTAGATTCATGCGTTTACTTGTCACTAATACGAACGATTGTTCTGCAGTGCAACATTCAGTCCTAGCAATGTTTAAGCGCATAATCAAAAATTCGTAAATATGAATCTTTTATGATTGCCAAAGTATTTGTCATTTCTTCAAACATGTTTACAATTATGTGTAAAAGAAAGTTGGCCTGACGTTTCGATCCTAGCAGGATCTTCTTCAGAGGCTAAATGACAAGTTACAGTAACAGAGGGGACAAAAACACGCACAGAATACAGACAGGTTAATGAGCACGGTGAACACAATGGGATGGATGAAAGGGGATTATAAGTAGAAAGCAACAGGAGAAGAGGAGAGGAAGGAGATAAACTGTGGAGGGACAAAGAGAGGATTAAAGGCACAGGGTAAGGAATAAACTGGAGAGGGACAAAGACAGAAAGGTGTGAAGAAAAAAGGAGGGGAAGAGAGCTGTGAGAAGAAGAGTGAAAGGGGGGGGGAGGGAGAAAGGGGAGAAGGAGTAGGGAACAGAGGAAAGTTAGTCATGTCCTTCCTGAATGTTCAGCCCATGGGGTTGAATGGTACGAAGGCGTTGCATCCAGAGCCTCTCTCTGCTGATTCGTACTAGGTCAGGACGGCTACCTAAGGATTCAATCCCCTGTAGGGACATGTCGTTAATGGTATGGTTGGGAAGGTAAAATTACATGTTTACAATTACTTCATTACTGGCTTGGTTCACATTTATCGAATGTCTGATCTAGTGTGTCAATTGCGGTGTTGTTAAATTTCAATGTGCAAAACACAGTATGTGCCTGCTATCGCGCTAGTCTAGAACTTCCTTCTACAGAAAACTCTTGCATACTAATCATCACACCCCTACAAGGTGTTACATCTATTCATTGTTTTACACGTTTGCTTTTATTAGTGCTAGTAGTTGTAGTAGCCTCGTTGATCCATTCGAAAGTTTTGATTTACTATGGAGGATTTTAGGAACCGTTGTAGATTGAAAGTTGTTCACACTTTTTGTTTGGTAGAAGTTTAAACATGCTTTAGACACCACATGTTAAGACACCATAGAACAAATACACACAGTGCACCATGGAGAAAGATTTGTTTTGGCTGTATTTCTACAATGTAAAAATGACAGTGATGACGTGTAACCGAGTTATCCACGAGAAGAACTATGCCATTTATCGACTACAAAAAGAAAGAGTCGACTAGCAGCACTAATTAAGGGTGATAGATATCGATCACTGACTAACATGCTTCATGGTTTTCCCCATAATTGAGAAATTAAAAACAAAACCCCACACAATTTATCTGTGAATTAATCAATTCTACAGCCCATCATGAATTGTTGATCTAACTTTAGGCTTATATGAATTGTCCCACATATGTAAAAGAATTGTGCTCATTGCTCAATCATTATGTTGCCCTTGTTGGAATAAAATATCAATCAAAATCAAACAAAAACTGAACATTAGCAATCCACTAAAGAGCCTGTGTAAGAGAATGTGTAGAAGTATAAGTAAGTGGGCCTGAAGTTTCGATCCTAGCAGGATCATCTCCAGAGAATGAATGAAGAGTAACATAAAATACAACTTACAAGGGGAAAAAACAAAAAGGATCCTGCTACTGAGTACTGGATCACAACATCAGGCAACTTACTTTTAGTTTTACACATAAAATATTAATAATTGTTTGTAGCCTAGGCCTACCATAAGGCTTATGCGTTCAGGGAAAATATCGTAAAATGTAGAATAAAGTTAGCTTATGATTGGCAGAGCTAAAAGTTTCTGTATATTTGGCACAACCGTGACTTTTGAATCACGACAAGGGACATAACATAAGTCAACGTTAGGCTAAACGGACACTCTATAGGCATATTGTACGTTGTGCTACGTTACGTAATTACCGGCCACGGGACTAGCCTAGGCTTACATCATTTTGCCAACACTTATCGTAGGTAAGGGCCATATATGCGAAATTTAGTCGTGCACTTGTATGTCATACCTTAACCTTAGAAATTCCCCAAGCTGTATTTTACTAATAGCTGCAGGTTGCAGCGCGAGCTCTGTTGAATTTTTTTCCAGTAGTATCGAGGTATCGTTTTGTCTAAGTGTTGGCCTAGTTTAGTTTGTAAACTAACCCCAACAACCTAGTATTTTAGAGTTCTCGACTTCCTTCAATAAATATGTCGAAGGGACGCGCTTTGAGCCAAATATTGTCTCTCGTCTGTGTATCAAGTACACTGATCTCAGTGATCAAGTACCGTACACTTATAACCAGTATGCAAAATGCATTGAGGTTTCGATGGCATCATTTCACTAGGTTTCTGTTTGTTATCCAAAAGTAGCTGTTACAATATAAACGGCCCGAACCACTATTTTGATGTACAATTACACTATGACATGATAAACACAGGTCAGTCTACTGTACATGGCAATACATACTATACAGTATAGCTAGGTGTGCGCAAGTCCTAAACCTTGAATACTTCGCTGTTACTTTGAACTACTACTCGATTAGTGTGACTTCGTACATTTGCCCATTTGTTGTCTTAAGCTTCATATTGGTGCATTAGAAATATCGTTGTTACTCCATTGCCTAAATCAAAGCGATCTCTTATGCATTGAAAATCAACGGTTGACCCCAAATGACCATTGACCTCCTCTAAACACAATAGGCTTCTTCTACCCAATGTGGTACACCTACTCCCCAAATATGAGATTGCTCCAAGCTTCCATTCTTGAGATATCACGTTTACAAGCATGGCTTCCAAACGTGACACATACGCACACACAGTGGCAGAGCGTCCATACAGGGGGGGGGGGGGGGGGGCGGATGCCCCCCTGACGGAGTAAAATGGGCTGCTGGCGCCCTTTTCAGCTCTTTACCACTTTTTACTTATTCTAGATTACTGTCTTTTTTATTGCGCTCTCATCTACTTATTGACATTTGTCACATTTTTTGGGTGTAATTTGGCAATGACACCTATTTATTATTCGTTTATCTGCAAATTAGCCAAGCCCGGAAAGGGTCATTTCCGGAGATCTAGGGAGTATTTTTACTCAAAAATTTTCTGTACGCTACGCGCCAACCAGTGGTGGCGCTCCGCTAAGATAGTGTCGAAAGCGCCCCTACAGACCATTCTCGCCCCTCCTGACCAATACCCCCAGCTCCGCCACTGCGCGCACATACATACTCATCTGCCTACATAGGTTACGATTATCATCAAAACCAAAAATCTGTATTTTAGGAGTCAGATAAAAAAGGGAACGAGATCAAGGGTCTCAAATTCCGCATCTAGGACACTATGACAAACAGCTTTTCAAAGATCTCTGTCATGAATGCTAAAGATGATAGCTGGGTTTGTGATGTCTCCATTAATCATGTTGTCTCTCGTCTCTTAACACCAATAATGTAAACTACTGTTTATATTTAGTAGCAAACACAACATTACCAAAGGTGAGCAACCTGTCATCTGCTACACAACTCACGCTCTCTAACTTCAACGTTTCATACATTCGAGGGTGCAGGAGCCACTAAAGGTTAATTGGGCCTATGTAAACTAAATCATCATAATATTCAACCATTTAAATGATTTTGTAATATAAAGAAGTTGCAGAAAGACGGAAATTTTATTACATTTTTATTTGTGACTTTCTTCTTTTTCTTTGAAGAAATTTTTATATATATCATTCTTATCAGTTTTATACCGACTCAGACAAATGAGGTGCCTTACACAATCTCCTCACTTCCACTTTAATGGCTGGCACATTTTCACGATCGTTTTCGATACAGTAAGTTTGTTTTGTTGCTGGAACGACATTGCTCAGATCTTGGATTCCACCCTTCCCATCTTCCAAACTACCAACTACAATCCATTACCTTCACATAGTCTACATATTTGTAACAAAAGGATTGAGCGTATTACACTAGGACAAAACGATTGGCCACACGAAATACTATCACATAATTGTAAATTGTTCATCTTTGTGTGTGTGTGTTTGAAGGTAGAGGAGTGGGTGGGGGGGGGGGGGGAGATGGAGGATGGGGAGAGGTAATTCCAAAATTGTGGAGTTACATAATTTAGAATCTTCAGATGATTGTATGGTGAAATTTCTCAGCTGTTTCTTAAATTTCCCTTTTGGAAATGTCAGGTGCTGATGAACCGGATTGGTACCACCTTACTTAGAAAAAGAAAAGAGAGATGCAAGTATGAACCATTTGACTGATGAAGATTTCTCTATCATGTTTTCAAACAATATTTCATTTCTTCTGAAAAGCTTACACCGAGTCATATGCGCCTGATAAGACGAACGGTACAATTTAGTACAATGCAATGTTATCTGGATGAATATTTATAAAATATTCCATCTTTAGTCATGTTAAGAAATTCTTTTTGGGGAGACAGTTTTTCTAACGCTAGTACCACTCCATACTGTCCTCTTGTATAATACTTCAAAGCACTCGTACTAACAGTATGAACAGTTCCTAATCTTTACCTGATTCTAATGGTAGTACCACTCTAAACTGTCCATTCGTATAATGCTTCAAAGCACTCATACTAGCAGTATGAACAGTTCCTAATCTTTACCTGATTCTAATGGTAGTACCACTCTAAACTGTCCTCTCGTACAATGCTTCAAAGCACTCATACTAGCAGTATGAACAGTTCCTAATCTTTACCTGATTCTAATGGTAGTACCACTCTAAACTGTCCTCTTGTACAATGCCTCAAAGTACTCATACTAGCAGTATGAACAGTTCCTAATCTTTACCTGATTCTAATGGTAGTACCACTTTAAACTGTCCTCTTGTACAATGCCTCAAAGCACTCGTACTAACAGTATGAACAGTTCCTAATCTTTATCTGATTCTGTTAATACCACCCTATACTGTCCTCTTGTATAATACTTCAAAACACTCGTACTAACAGTATGAACAGTTCCTAACCTTGACCTGATTCTAATTGCTAATACCACTCTATACTGTCCTCTCATATCATGCTTTAAAGCACTTGTACTAGCAGTATGAACAGTTCCTAATCGTTATCTGATTCTAATGATAATACCACTCTATACTGTCCTCCAATATCATGCTTCAAAGCACTCGTACTGACAGTATGAGCAGGTCTTAACCTTTTTATCTGATTCTAATGCTAATACCACTCTATACTGTCCTCTCATGTCATGCTTTAAAGCACTTGTACTAACAGTATGAACAGTTCCTAATCTTTATCTGATTCTAATGGTAGTACCACTCTAAACTGTCCTCTCGTATAATGCTTCAAAGCACTTGTACTGACAGTATGAACAGTTCCTAATCTTTATCTGATTCTAATGTTAATACCACTCTATACCGTCCTCTCATATCATGCTTTAAAGCAATTGTACTAACAGTATGAACAGTTCCTAACCTTGATCTGATTCGCATGCTACTACCACTCTATACTGTCCTCTCATATCATGCTTCAAAGCACTCGTACTGCCAGGCAAATTGAGTAGGTTTGAACTTTAAAAAGAAGCAGATAATTATTCAGTCATATTGCTCATACTGTCACTAAAAGTGCTTTGAAGTGTCCTATGAAAGTACCATATATAGAAAATTATTCTAAGTGGGTGAAATTGAGTGAATAATTGAACATGGGTTTTATCCCGACATTAAATATCATTAAAACTCAAAAGCAAATTTGGTCGCAAGATTTAATTATGATTTGCAGATGGACTAACAAGTCCCCCCAACTTTATGCACCATCAAACCAAAAAATCCAACTTCAGATAGTTCTACTAGCTCTCATACAGTACCAACCGCAACCCCGCAATCCAACCCCTCCCACCTCCCCACCCTTCCTTCTCTTCCTACTCCAACTCCACCAAATATATGAAAAACAGGAAAAGAAAGAAAAGTTAATTAAATTAAGAATATAGCACACCCTTGCTTTCAAATTAATATATATATTGTGACAAAGTACACTTTAAGTCATTAAAATGAAATTTAACCATCTACCATCTTTGGATGCCATAAATTTCCTCACATCAAATATTTTTAATTTGACAGGTATAATATCAGTCAACCAAATTCACTTGGGTGTAGGTGACCAATCAGACTGCACGATTTCAAAAGTTACAACTCATGAGTGAGACGAGAGACAAGAATTTATCACAGTCCAATAGCAACATACATAGAACATATACACAACATGATAGACTTTGACATGAAGACACAAAGTTTAGATGATTTTCAGTCCAGCTAGAAATTGAAAACTTTTTACCAACATGGTATACTTTTTTAAAGGTTACCAAAGATTAAATCACACAATGAAAGCAACATTAATGAACTAAGACAATACAACCACACAAGTCCATTATCATATAGAGATGGTACAATAGTCTTAATCAAAAACCGCACAAAACTACACAGTGCCGTCCTCGCTCATTAAAACTTTAAATGTAATGTTAAAGGCTTGAGACAGAACATGTTTGTTGTTGTTGAAAAATTTAATTAAAGTTACTCACTTATTCCCCTCCCCCTCCCTCCCCCAGCCCCAAGGAAAAATGATACAGTAAAGAAAGAAAGAAAAGTATTTTCTGGTCAATGTTCCAAATTAAGTTGTCTTCATTCACAGTTAGCTTTGATGAAGATCCTGCTAGGATCGAAATGTTAGGTCCTCAAACTTTCATATAAAGTGAACCCCCCTCGCCCCCCCTTCCCCCATATAAAAAAAAAGTTTAGTTACTTTTTATAATCAGCAGACACACAAACAATCTTTTTTCAATGAAAGAAACACAACTGAAGTGCTGGCAAGTCCAAAAGTTAGAAAATTCATATTTTTGTGATATAGCAAGAACGAAAAGATTGCAAAATTGTTAAGAGATAAAACAAAATAAATATTCCACCACAAAGACAAATATTGCCTGTATTAACACCAATATTTTTCCATCACATGTAATAGTGATGGATGTAAAGGTGTTTGTACAATGATGCTGGATAATGGGCACACGAGCTGGTTTGAATTAACAACCGGTCATTTTTTATCTACATACCATTAGAAATCAGGCCACCAATGTTATACAAAATTCAGTGCAAATGATTACAGACTATCAAGAACTTGTAAACCATGTCTCATTGCTCGACCAAGACAATGACTATATTTACTGTCTTGGGGACCAAAAGGTAAAACCTTTTTCCTTTTTTCCTTTGAACTTACCAATGTCGACAATAGACAAATTATGTTTTAATACAGACTTGTTGCAAGTCTATACTTGTACTCGTATTCTGACATAGTTGTTTGTACTCGTACTCGCTCTCATGGACACGTACTTGTACTCGCCCTCATGGATATGTACTCATACTCCATCTCATTGAAACGTACTCGTACTACATCTCATGGATATGTACTCGGACTCGCTCTCATGGAAATGTACTCATACTCGCTCTCATGGATAGTTACTCGTACTCGCTCTCATGGATATGTACTCCATCTCATGGATATGTACTCGTACTCCTCATGGATATGAACTCGTACTCGCTCTCATGGAAATGTACTCATACTCGTTATCATGGATAGTTACTCGTACTCGCTCTCATGGATATGTACTCCATCTCATGGATATGTACTCGTACTCCTCATGGATATGTACTCGTACTTGCTCTCATGGATATGTACGCGTACTCGCTCACATGGATATGTAGTCGTACTCACTCTCATGGATATGTGCTCTTACTCGTGCTCGTGGATACGTACTAATTGATTTGTACTTGTCCTCTGGAATGTTAAATGGTAACGTACAAATTGAACACTCGCACTTAAAGCCTTGTATTGATACCAAGGGGAATCCTAGTGACACTTGTACTGAAGTTATTGTACCCCTAATAAGGTGTTCTTCCATAACAATTTCTCTGAAATAAAGTCATTATGTCCATAGCACTCTCATGGAAGACAAAAATTAAATTATAAATTATAAAACTGTGCAACACTTATTAGTCTCAAAGCTTATTTTGTCAAAGCTGGTAAACGCTGGAAATATTTCTTCTGTGCGAAAAAATACCCTGTTAAAGACAATTACTTGGAAAGAAAACAACGCAATTTACGTTCCTCTTTGAAATACGACAGAGAGAACTAATACAACAGGCATTGGATACAAAGTCAACATTTCAAATCCTGATACCCAAACTTAGCCCAAAATAATTGCAAACCGAATGAAACAAAAATTGTTGATAAATTCTTTTCTTTTCTTTTTTTTTTGTACAAATTTCTCTATGAACACATGAAAGCACAAATTTGTACCCACATCCTTAAGGCTCATTTAAAGTTGAAGAATAAACTGTACACTGCATTGCTTTTGTACTTGAAAAAAAAAAGCAGAAACCGGAAATAATTCTGAGATTGGCATACAGACACAGGTTATGATTACGTCTTCTTGTCGAGCACATTAGCATGAAAGTCAAATGAAATTGCAATAACCAGTTACTTGAGGAGATTATGTAACAGAAAAACAAAGCTTACAAAATGACTGCACTTTTTTTGTGTGCAATTTTTTCCACCAAATTTTTGTATTAAATGTATTTCAAAAACACATGCAATCTCAAAATGACCAAAGTGACGATGTCCTTTTAAGTGAAGTTATCGATACATCAGATGGACGAAAAACAGCTTCAAAGTCCATATAAAGTTTAAATCGATTTCATTTCATGAGAGTTGGCAATTAAATTTGATTTTAATTAAACTTAGACACTTCTTGTTGTGACAGACTCTATATAGAACCATTTGCTAATCTCTTCTTTTCGTCCAAAGAATTTCGTCTCAGACTTGAAGGACTCCTCCTTTCGGGCAGATGTAATCTACTGGTTAAAACATCATCGTCATCTTGCTCATAATAATCCTCATCTTCGGAAGATTCTGAACTTGCCACTGGCGAAACTGCTTTCTTTATGTAATCGGTGGACCCACGAACTATCTTTGTCTACGCACACAGAAAAATACAAAAACAAAAATTAATTATTGATCGTCATTCAGTGAATTTGTTAGCACAACTTGGACATTCAGTTGTGAGAAACTAAGAATATCATGGTGTGACAAATTGTTTTCACATTTATTCAAATTTTGCATGCAATGGTTTTAACTTTCTGAAACATTCACTGCTATTTTTTCAGTTGAATCCAACATGTGTCACAGTGGGATTTTAGCCTAGATTAAAGATTTACCAAAAACGTGAAAAATGAAATCAAACAAAATAACAACATTTTGTTGGCAGAGTGCCAGCTATATGATAGCAGACACTGTTTACTTCAAACATCAAACACGGTACAAACTCTAAAACACTCCAACTAATACTTTCAGTATCCTAAAATAGTAAGTAGATTACAAATACAGAAATTCACTTAATGCTTAGATTATTTTTTTTACCATTTTTAACACCAGCCAAAAGAACAATTGACCCCTGGACTTGTTATTTCAAGTACTTTGTTCGTTTCTTTTTGTCTTTTTGTGTTTTAAGGAATCTGAGTTTAACTGTCGCAGTACTTAAGTGTTTTTCAATGCAGAACCTGATCAGCTTAAAACTTCAAATCCTACAACAGGAGGACTCTTCAAGCTCCACTTAGACCTAGAGGGACAGCCGCCTTCACTTGTGTTTTTTTTCCCCTGTGATATGCAGACTAGCGAGATACGTAATTTTGACAAACAAAGAACGTCCGTCAATCAATACGATATTGCATGGCAACTTAGAGTGGGTGGGGATAGATGCATTACTATGGGATATAATCCATTGTTTTATACCAACCGTGAACATTCCAAGGATAAGAACGAGATACAATTCCATGCCAACCAGATCTTATTCGTAAATGTCACATGACACATCCAAAACGCTAGTAACACAAACTTAAACCTATCTATGAGGCAAGCCAGCAAGGATTTTGACCAAAAAAACCCAAAACCCCCCAAAAAACATGGTCAATCACTTAGCAAGACATGACACGGAACCAACTCGGACAAACAGACAGACATATTGCCATGGTATAAATTCAATTTCCCTATTTCTCTTTGGAAGATTATTAATAGCATAGAATCTTGACAGATGTAATCAGAATACATTTACGATGACCAACTGTCATCGACATCACTTACCAATCTCCCTTCAGCCCCAAACATATCTAGAAAGCTACCGACTAACTCTCGTGACCTCTCCTCCCATTTGCTGAACATCTCCATGCCTTTTCCTTCCACCATTGAGACAAATTCTTTGGACTTGGATTCCACCGACTTCACTCTCTTCCTTACACGATCCACTTTATCTTGAACACGAAACTTTGAGTACTGATAAAAAAAATATTAAAAAACATGACAGAAGAGAAATTTTTATTTAAAAATTTCAAACAGAAAATGAAAGAGAATTTATGTTTTATCGACATAGAGGTGTAAGCAAGATTGAGGGTTATCCAGTAATATCTAAATACTACAAAGCCTATTCAGAATAACATAAACTCAGAACCTAACAAAAGTAAGAACCTAATACACAGTAAGAACGCAACACAAATTAATAACGCATCACAAACTGTAGGCTTGATAAGGTCATATCATGACAGACTGGTGACAATAGCTTAATGGGGTCAGCAGAGCTCTAAAAAAAAAGAAAACAACCTTCATTAACATTTGTTAAGTACATCAATCAGCTTTGGAGGAAAGCCAGTGTCGTATAACTTACGTTAATAAATCCAACATTGAGGTCTTTCGCTGTGTACCCTCTGGCAAGATTTCTTCGGACGTACGTATCGTAATTTTTTACTAATCTGGCTATGATGTCCGAGGTGGAGATATCTTTCGTTCTTTGGGTCGCCACAAACTTCCCCGCTGCCTTGATGTCCTTGTAAATGTCGTCCGTCCCCGAGCTTCCGTAAGGAGCGTCGTCGTGGGCGACGAAATCGATCTGGAAATGAAGAGGATCACGGATCGACTTGTTTTTATGGAAATCTAAATCGTTCAAAAATGCCGATGACGACATACAAAAGCCGATGACGACAATCATCATGTTAGAGAAGTTGAAGATGAACAACATCTCCTGAAAAGTATAAGCTGCAATTTTACATCCACTTTTATAACTCTTTGGTTCAATGAAGTTTCGATCGGTAAATAATATTTGGGATGGGCATCTGACATTAAAAGTACTGCTGGTCACATTTATTTTCCCAAGTATTGATAAATCTTGTTGGGATATGGCTTTCTAACTTTCAATCAAGGTGCAATAAAATTGCAATCATTGTGCAATCAAATCAGTCAATGTGTAGTTAATCATCAAATCACATGCATTTGGGTGATTTCAGGTCTACAACAATCGTGGGTAACCTGGAGAAATCAAAGCATGGTTCACCAACAGGACAAGGTTCTGGGACCAGGGCAGAAGGCCATGTCTCAGAGCCACTCAAATGTAAAATGTTTGATTTTATTTGTGTCTGTCTCTCTCTCTCTGTTATTATTTTTATAGTGAGTACAAAATGATTGTCCGTTTGATCAATGTTAACACGTAGAACCAGCCAATGGTTAAAAATAATTGATATTAGACGCACATTTGCAAGGACGACATATGAAGAAAACCAGTGAAATGCGACGATGAGGAATAAAGTGCTGGTACAGTAGTTATTTTTTAAAGTGACATTTTTAAATTTTCTACACATGTTTGTCAAAAGTTTTCCTTGCAAATGCAGAAAGCAGAAAACATTTGAGTTCATCCGAGCAGGAAAAATATATTTTTGCCAATTGTAGTGGGTTAGTCCTACAGCATTAGTGTCTTTCATCTATAAGTTAATGACGATACTTGGGGTAAACTCATGTTACTTCAAAACCTGTATTTATACGCTTACAGTACAGAAACAATTTTCAATTTCCAAAGTGATATGGCTACTCTGTTTATAAGTTGCAAATGTTAGCAAATTGAGTGAAAACTCAGTTCTATTAAATTATAAAAGTGGGGGGTAATAACAAACTTACAAACTATTTTAGCGACTTGGAACATCTAGTCTGAGCTCAAAACCTATGACTTTAGAGAGATCACCTTCCAATGTCACCCTAAGAAGATGATCCATAATGGCATTAAATACTCTACCTTGTGTCTCTCCAGAAATTCAGGGGTGACTACCCATGGTGCATCTCTCACAACCTCGTCGACGTATCGACAGTGCCTGAGGGCCTCGTACCTCTCCCATTCTGTGAGAACTGTATTACCCTTTGACTTGTGTGTCAGCTCATCGCTGCAAACTAGAAACAGAAGCACAGTTGGATTGGTTATTATAAAGAAATTATGTAATATTGATAAATGTAATATTATATGGATGTAAATTTTTAATACGTCATATTGAATATGTAATATAGTATAGTGTACTATCATGCAACTATATGATACGTAATATACAAGTAATATGTATTTATAATGTATTATCATATGTAATATAAAGAAATATGTGCACTTGATAAAATTCAAACTTTAAAGTCTCATCTCAAAACCTTCCTTTTTGCTAAGTACTTTAATTAGTAGTGGTTTTTCTCTGCATTCTTTGTAAAAGCGCTTGGAGATATTCGTTATGTAAAGCGCTATATAAATGTTTATTATTATAATTATTATTATCATTATTATTGTGATATGACTCTTGTAACCATACCTCCAACCAAGAGATACACATTGGGGAAGATATTCTTTGCTTGCATGAGAGCTCTGGCATGGCCAGCATGGAAGAGATCAAATATGCCATCGGCGTAAACTCTAACTGGTCGTTCACCTGAGTTGCAAAGAAAAGAAGAAGAAGAAATAAAAATGCCACTTGAGGATAAATAGTTCAAGCCCAGCCTGTTAGTAACTGTAGACTGAAGAGAAAAAAAACTAAGAATTCCAAGGTCCCCTATGGATGGTTTGGAAAAATTTCTTTCCTGGAATAACTACTGTTTAGGCCAGTCCTCGTGGATGTTGGGAAGTTATCTACGATCAATTCACATTTGTGAGGAATATCCAGCCTGTATGGTGCAGACATTGAGTGCTAATCAATTAACTGGATTCGCTCGGGTTTTGAATTTAATTCTTCTTTTAGTAAAAATTTTACCTTTTCTGCTGTGAAAGACAGAATTTCGTTCCTTCAGTGTTTTTTTCGGGGTTAGTTTAGACTGTGGGAATATATCTTTTATTGAAAACATGGATTGTGATGTTTGGTCCAGGTATTGGCTTCCCTGACTATGGCTCTTTGACAAATAATTTTTTATTGTATTATTATTGAATGAGTGAGAAATTACTGTGAAACTATTAACTTATTATCACTTTGTATTGAGCTTTAAGAACTGTCGAGATGAAATCAAATAGAATTAACTCAATTCAGTATCAAAGCTTGAAGACGTCTTTTAACTGACCTTAGGGTAATGAATCTGCGCAGTGCAATCCAACAAATTGAAAAATGAAAAAATGATCATGAAATTATTCTTATGGATCCATTTCTATTCGGGAACATATTCTTATAGAATAGATTCACAATTCCTCAATTCACACATGGAAGACAGATTATCAATAACTCAATAACTTATGATGCTGCACACCTGTCCCTTCACAACTGGTACTCTCTACTTTTCCCACGTCTGGTATGTTTCAAATTTCTTCTCCCTCCCTCGCTCCCTTATTTCCCCCTCCCTCCTCCTGAACAACCCAAAGAGCTGATAAAAAAATCTCAAATCATGTGCACAACTAAATCCAAACCACCAAAAACTTGAATACAATCCTGTAAGTGTCTTTGGTCCAAGTAAATTGTTTTGCTTGCTGGCTATTTCTCTAATTAATTTCTCTGCTAGAAGTCAGAGGATTAAACCTCAAAAGTTGGCCCATTAGTTCTGCACGAGAAATGGATCAGAAAGGCCACTGTACAATTGGGTATATGTCATAGTGTAACCTGGGTATGTATGTATGTATGTATTTTAGATCCTCCTGCAAGCAGGAACTCGCAAAGAAGCCTCATTGGCTTACCAAAGCCGCAAGTTGATCGAAGTCAGTCCTTTACATTAGTATTTAATGTCAATGATTATGAATTGTCAATTGTCAACAACGTTCTGTAACTGGACGACATACATTAATCTTGGAGTGACTCGAACCGGGGACCTTATGAGTGGAAGGCACCGGCATAGCAACAGAAAAGAATGGAACAGATCCAAAATGGCTACCTCTGGGCTGAATTTCTGCTTGTTCCTTTGAGATTGGTTGAAAGTCCCATTTATCTTTCTCCCTCTGTGATTCTGGAGTACCATCAAAGATGGCAGGCATACAAGAAACCTGTCAAATAATAAACAAAACAGAAATGAGATCGACCTCAATCTTTAAATTCCCAAAAAAGATAGCAGTTTAATTTTAAAGCCCCCCCCCCAAAAAAAATAAGAAGAATTATTAAACAAAAGCAGTTACAAGAGTCCAGATAGAAATCATGTAATTGCAACTTCTCACTAACATCATCATTATTAATTTTATTTTCATTATGTACTACATACTGTACAGTACCCATCTGTGCCTAATTTGCATACTTAAAAAAAATATGAATACATCTTACCATCTACAGTACAGTGTGTATGATCATCTAGGCAAATACCGAAGAACAGCTGTTCAATAATGCAAACTATAACACTATGCTAAACAAATTTCCAGAGTGAAGCAGCTTTAGTGTGTTAGCAAGTACAGCAATCGTTCCATTCTTAGCTATTTATGTTGCATCATGAGGCAACATTAATTAGTTAACATTGATTGTCAGATCTATACAACATACATGTGCAGTACCATGTAACACAAAACACAGCTCAGGCAATCTTGTGTCGATGGTTCAATATTATTGCATTTAATCCAGCTAGCAAAGGTCTACCTGTACATATTAAGTAGCTCATCAGTTTTTTATGTACAGTACAGTACACTAAACTATGAGGATGATGGAAGGCAGATATTTCTTTCTCGACGAAACGCCGCAAAGAGCTGTTCATGTTCCGAATAATAAAAGCATTTTTAAGTTGTCCTCCCTAATGGACTCCCATCATGCAGCGAACAAGAAGCAAATAACGGTATCGCTACGGCAATGAGTGTGAGGTTGGGAGTATCTTCAGATTAATTTGTTCAGTCAAGAACTCTGTGAAAGACAAACTGTTACTCAGTTCTGTGAAGAATACCCAACAGAACTGAAACTTTATAGTCTGATCATTTTTAATGATGACGAGCAACTCTCTAGCAGCCACGGATGAGGTCTATTTTTAGATAACAGTACTGTAGTATATACTTGCGTGGGAGCCTGCACTGTGTTGTACTAGAATGTTCAATTTACATACGCTGATTATACCGTCCGTATGATACGATATTGTTTAACTGTATATATTCTAATGAATCCAGGAGCCAACCTTTCCTGCCGAAAGTCTTAAACAACCAATTGAAGTGGACGAGAACTATCTTACCCGAGGCTCATAAAAATATTTTATAGCAAATTCCTGATAAATAATCCTGCTGGCATTCAAATGTCTGTCCATGCATACATGTGTCATTTATGAATATTAGACAACAGCTGCCTGCTGCAAAATAATCATAATTGATCCAGACAATGTTTGTGATGTCTTCAAATAACTGACGGAGTCCAACGACAAATAATGAAGAAAGAAACGTCATGTGACAAGCGGTGAATTAAGGATTGAGGGCGCAGTGCAAACATGTAACCAGAAAGTAGACTGTTCTAAGGTAGTTTTTAGATGAGAAAACTGCTTTCATTTAGGCTGGAAACATGTAAGGAAGGAGTGAAGTAAATACTGAAGTTTATTTCAAAAAAAATTTGGGGGAGACAAATAACCCTTTCTTATCGTCAGACTGACTGTGGTTAGTAAGTGTGATTGAGGGGCATGCTAGAAACAGGACAGTCCATATCATTTATATCCCAGTATAACAAAAAAGTTATAAAAGGTTAATCCAAACACTTTCATGGATTCAGTCACTGAGTTTTACATCTCATTAATCTGTTCAAATAGTGTAGTACTTCTTTTGTTTTTCTTTGCTTATTGAGATTCCACTCAGAGCTATTGCATGCCATTTATTTAATAATATTCATTGTTGTCATTTAATTTCCTGTTATCTCCCCGATAATTTTTTAAATTTTTTTTATTCCGACCAGTTGCGGAACAATACCATCTACCTGGATACGAGCATCCCTGGATCAGATCAGCAGAAGTCAGGCCTAGAGTTTTCATTAAAATGCTTAGAATTTTCAATTGAAGTTCTCAGCAGCATTTTTTTTTAGTTAGGCCTAGAATTTCGAGAAAAAACGCTTAGAATGTTCAATTCAAGTTCTCAACAGCATTTTTTTTTTGATTTACAGCACACATCAGTCACTGTCAAGGGTCCTACAGGCTTTCGAGAGCAGCCCAATAATAAATGCTAATAATAAGCAAATACTAATACAGTGCTTATGTCACTGTAGGTAAGGATTATCATGCAGGTTCTTCAATGGCTGATGATTGTTAACCCACTAATCAAGTGTATATGTTCAGAATATCTAATGGGCAGAAAATAGCCAGGGTCTTCATTTCCTTCTGGCAAATGACAATGTCCACTGGCAGTTACAGTAGAGAGAAAATAGCCCAAATTTAAAGACCCGAGGAGTAAAACTTAGATGTTAACTAAACAGAGATGTTTATTAAACAAAATAATCTAGCCGCATCATGTCCAACTAGCATATTATCTGTATGACGAACTGACCTGCAGGTTTGACTGTACTTTCCATTGCCACTTTGCAACGCTCTGACCTATTAAGTAGCCATGCAGTATCTTACTCATGAATGCTACATTGGGTATCCAGCAACTTACTATGAGATCTCCACTGTGTATGGGGGGGGGGATTAAAACTATTTGGATGAGCTCTTAATTAGTCAGTTAATAACCGATAAATCCAGAAATAACAAAATAAAACTCACCGTCTTTGCGAGTTTCTTGATGACTGGGTCTGAATAATCTCCTTCATCATCATCCTCTCTCTTTCGTTTCTCTGCTGCTGTGGCCATTTTCTCTATCTCAAAAGCTGCTAAAATATTGCCCCTGACTCCCTTTTTTCTCAAATCAGAGGAAAGATGACAACGCTACTGTCTGTCTGACCTAAACGGTTCCAGAATCTGCCTGTTTAGTTAAGGATGTCCTTTCCACTTTTACGAGATGTTCACATCAACCTTTCAAAGAGGAAAAGGAAACAAAAACCATTTATAATATTACTGTTAATGTCGAATAAAACCCTGCAAACATATATCATGTCAGACATAGGTCTATAAACCTTTCGTGTTGGCTCGAACATCGATCTATGAACCTTTCATGTTGGCCTACGACCCAGGAGCTTCTATGAGAACTACTGTACGTCACAAGTTACAATCCCACCCAGAGAAATAATTTATTCGACATCGCATCGGAAAATGCAGTTCAAAATGGTATCATTGCTATATTTCAAGTGCAGAGATGTAGAGCACCTTTGTACACAAGAGCCATAGTATTTTATAGGAGATCAAATTCGGTACCTGCTATGCAAGATTTGAATACTAAACTATCTCCTGCCAATGAGACCCCCACCAACCCCCCCCCCCCCCTCACAACCAAGGCTTCTAAAGAATGCATGAAAGCTAGCTTGGACTAGGATTGAATTATTGGACACACTCACCATGAGAGGTGAGAGGGTTACCTACAGTAATACTATGAACCCCTTGAAGAATACAGTTCTTCACACGCTTGGATCCGAAACGTTAGACCTACTGTAAAAGAATGATATATACCTCTAAGTAGTGAATGTAACACCGAGACAGATATACAGAACAGCAGCCTTGAAAACTGTAATGAGTTGATAATAAAGTAAGTTGATGGTAGAATAGTATTGATCAGTGAATGTTATCAAATAATGTGCCAGTAACTTTACACAGATGCATGTATACACATAGCTAGACAACTACAACTACTGCACTACACACAGTATGTAAGAAGGATTTAACTGTACACTTCAGAGAAATACCAGCAAATTGGTAAACTACATTAAAAAAAAATGTACCTGTAACAGCTGATATGTAACTGGCAGATAGCGGGTAAAATTCTTCTAATAATTATGCACAAGCCGATATGTACAAGAAAATTCTATATGCACTTTTTCAAAACGTGATGACGTGTAACACCTACAGTACTGTATGGATATCATAACAAACTTACTGTATAGACATCATAACAAACTGGAGTATGGACATCATAACAAACCTACTGTATGGACATCATAACAACCAACTGTATGGACATCATAACAAACCTACTTTATGGGATTATGGACATCATAACAAACCTACTGTATGGACATCATAATAAACCTACTGTACAGACATCATAACAAACTTACTGTATGGACATCATAACAAACTTACTGTATGGACATCATAACAAACACTAGCTTTCTCTGCAATAGTGGTGTACTATAAAATTGATGTTGTTGTTGTTACTTTAAATGATGCAAACTTCACATATTAAAGGGTTTAATCAATAATTAACAATATAAAGTTCAATTCAAAGTACCAGTACTGTAGTATTGTGGTACTGCACTGTTAGTATTCATTGTACAGTGTACCAGACACACACAGAAATGATTAGACATATGGACTGCTTTGATGTCAGTTTCCTGTCCTTGGTTTTCTCACTGAAATCTTTTCCCCTACGTTTTAACAGTACTAGTACAATATTAGATATAGGGAAATGCATACTGCAATAGTTACAGTATTAAAGCACAATGAATGACATAAAAAAAAAAAAAGCAAAGATGAACTGGTGATTAATATGAAATATTAAATAAAACTATTAATATAACTTTACAAATATATGCAGACGTTCCATTTTAATTAAAATTTGGAAATGTGTGGGTACTATAAAAATTGTTACTTTCACTGAAAATGATCAATTATGAGCTGACGTTTGACGTGTTCTTGCAGTAACTTGCTTTACAAACTGTGTAAACATGTTTAGCAGCTTTTTGTAGACAGTCTGTAGCTACAGTACTGTATGCGAAACAAAGTTAAGAGGCTTCAATAGGACAACACAAAATTTGAACTAAGGTTTGAATTATTCCCTGAACTATAGCATGTACATGACGAGCAATATCGTATTATACTAATATTATACGTTTCAGTAATTAGTTTATAAAAATATGTGATGTCCAGGAAGAACTACGTGCACTAATAAATGCATGAAATAATTATGACACTTAAATTACTACCAAAATATTACAAATTTCCTAATAAATACCCTAGTATTAATATGCTGTTGAAAGAATTATATCAATATAATGAAGTAAGAAAAAAAACAAAGACAAAAGAAATAAAAGAATGAAATTTCTCACAAGCAGTCCATTTCACAAAAGTCTGTGTACATAGAGTGACTCCATACAGCCCCCTTTCAATAAAATTTTCAAAATTAATGTTTCTTACTTCGACCTGCTCTATCCAACCAGACTGCACTTGTGTAATGAGCACTGTTACTGTAGTGCCATACTCCATATATGCATTGGTACAGACTTTCAAACCTACCCTTGAGGTGTCCTTGAATACAAAAGTCTGAACTTTGACACTCGACAATACTAACAAATAAACCCCAAAACCTCACCTGATTTCGATAAGCTAACTGACTAACACTCATTCCAGTTTGTAGTTAATACTGATTGTGAAGATAGGAACTTAATTAGGCTACGGTAAACTTAAACAAGGACATTACTAGGGATCTGTCCTCAGAGAAAATCATCTTCAGTCAATGATATCTGTTTTGTAACTTAAAATCAGGTGATTTTTGGTCCTGTTCCCTCTTTGGTTTGTTTTGTTCCTCTTTTTACCTTTAAATGTATTTTACATTTTTGTTTTTTTGTCTCTCAATATACTGTACATCTAAAAGTATGAATAAATACTGTTAATTGTTCTAAGTTCTCTCCCTTCTTCTGTCCTGTAAAATGTATAAATTATCAATACCAAAAAAGGTTTTAAATTTATAAACTTGCATAATTTCTTCACCTCCTCTATAATGCTGCCTACAATTTCATTGTCTTACTTGGGTGTAAAACAACTAACTGCATGGTTACTCTCATGTTTATGCATGTACAATGAAAGGGAGGCTCAATTAACAAAATCATCAACAAAATATCACAGGGTTTGGTTTATGTACTTTTATTTTATTTTTTTGAAATACTTTTGGTTATTAATCGATCAAGGTTTAACAAAAGTTCATCGTGATTCCGATGGGACCATTTTAATACCTTGACACAGAAAACAATAGAGCGTGGTAACACGTAATTATCCTGCAGGACAGTTTATATATGTAAGTACTGGTACTGACTATACACAGAGACAGATTAAGACTGCATTAAAATCTAAATCCTCTCTAGTCCTCCCTTTAACACAGTGTGTTAGAAATTTTTACTTTGCTATGCTTGAGTTCTCTGAAAGGTATGTAGAAAGGGAGAAAAAATTGATCCTCTGGTGCATAATTATATATTAAAATATGAAAATTCATAATTAACTGTAATCAGTGTACTGAGAGCTGCCCAAATACATTGCATAGCAGTGAATAGACCTTTCACTGTATTGCATGTCATCTGATACTGCACATGTAGGAAAATTGTTCTGAGACAAAATATTCAACACTATAAATATTACTGAACTGGAAAGTTATTGCATCGCTGGTCATTCTAGTGCATCATGGTTGTTTTGGGAACCGGTACCAGAACAAGAAATCTACTGTACTGGACCTAAAAACCACTAGTTTTGAGTAAATTCAAGAAAAGGTCTAAGAATTTAACTCAACCTCTGTGGAAACATATATAAGTTCAAAAATAGTGTAATATCCCACATAATATATAATAATACTTAACCTCTTTTGTTCCTGGCCTAGATCTTTCAAAAATCTTTGATCATACATCATTTATATAATACCACAAAGTTATACAAACACACTAATCCTGCCATCAGTCACAATTCAATTCTAACAGAGGTTTTTCACCCCTTGAAGTGACTGCACTCCATGCTTCACGTACATGATGTATTACCAATGACCTTCAATTGATAAATATGGATCGTACGATTCCAAAACTTGACACATAATAGTATGATGTACTGTTCACAATTATCATTGATAACGACCTACTGCAGAACTGACTCTTTCAATGACTTTGAACCAGCACAAAGGCCTCCCGAACAATTATCTCCATACTGTTGAACTGATGAACCTGAATTCTAAAGAAAACAACAAAGATCACTTGACTTTCAAACTAATCTAGGCAATATCAAGGGGAATGTACCCATGACCAAGAATAGCAGAATTACTTTATGGCATAAATCAGTTCAGTTTCAATTTAAGAAAAGTTAGGTAAGAGTCTGTCCCAATATGATTTGCCTTACAGTATATCTGCAATTGCATCAAGTCAAAGACAATTCAAGTCAAAGTCAAAGTCATAGACAATAGCAATTCAATACATCTGATAATACTTTCCTGTCAGTGAAAATTTTGCAGAATATATCCACACAAAAAAAATTATACAAAATTTAGGCAATCTTTTATAACTAAATTTGTGAATTATGCCAAAGGTATCTGTGTGGTATCTCATGTTGTTACTGTCTGTGATAAAAAGAACTTACTTCTGAACCCAAAGAAATCTAAAGAGATGATTTTGCAAATTTTAATATTAAACATGAGGGCCTACTCACTGCCAAAGCAAGGAAAACTGTGATACAGGGTGCCGAAGTTAACGGTACTGAACAGACGATGTATTTAGGGGTGGGTGTGTATAAGCTTAATTTTACACGTCATATTTCAGAATTTTAAAGAGGGTTTATTATATCATTTCTACTTTATGTTTTATTGTGCCATATTTTAAGTTAGACGTAAGAATGGAAGTTTTTAATACCTATATTTTACTTCATTATTACTTGTAAAGGATCAGAAAAGAATTAGATCCTCCTTGAGGTTAACACCCTTATTAACCAAGTTAGGCTTTTCTCATCAAATTCATAGAGATGATAAACACCCACTCAATAACGAGCTGAAACCGCTTCTTCAACAGACTAATTATAATTTGAGAAATAGGACAATCACGCCAACATTTTGAACAGTAAGTATTAAAAAATCTTTTGTTAATAGGGCTGCCATATTTATTCAGGGTGTTGTTCCACAAAACCCACTTTAATTAATTTATTACCTTTTGATTAATTATTTTCACATATCGTATATATGCTATTTTAAGCTTTATTACTCTTAACTGTTTTCATATCCTATTTATATGTACTTTCATGTATAAATTTATACTGGATTTTTAATAAACTTGAAACTTGAAAGATATAATTATGGCTTTATGAATTTGCAGGCTGGTTTTAAGCTGTAGTTTTCATACTTTGGTAATTAAAACTAATTATGCTAGTACTACAGGGAAGACAGACCTGGAATTTCCTGTGAACATGGTTGCTATGTACAGTAGTAACTTTAGGCAATTTCTAGCTAATATTCAAGAAGCAGACGAACAAGCACTCCTCACACAAAACGGTACCTTTACAATGAAAAGAATGTACTCAAGCACTCTACTGGTGTATTTTATCTTTTTAAACACCACTCAGAATTTGTTTAAATGTTTCCCTATCTTTTTTCTCTCTTTTTTTGTGTGTGTGTGTGGTGCTTCCCCTCTAGGGCTGTAAATTTCAAAAGAACCTTGCGCAAGAACAGTAGCTTGCGACGTTTTTCAAAACCAGAGGTTCTGAACTGAACTGTACTGACTACTGTAGGGTACTTAAAGGCATTGAAGACTCGTCCCAAACCATGTGCCGCGCTTTGAAAAAGTTAACTTTCCGTTGCTTGCAAATGACGTTTTCTTCTTGTCGCTACAAAATGCAGACAGTAATAATACGTGATACCTTGTTATCTTTTATCTAGACCTGAGATGTCCACACTGCTATGTACACTGTGTTGTGGGTATTGACCGTAGCTGTATGTATTGACTGTACACTAGTGTCTAATTACCGACGGTAGCAAGCTGTGTGTGAATTTTCTGGGATCGATGGTGGTGTCTAACACTTCTGTTACACCTCATTCAAAACTAGGTCAGATTACCGGCATGAGACGTTTCTTTGTGCGCGAGTCTTCACACCCCTTAACTGTACTCTACCGTCTACTGTACTGGCTACTGTACTGTACCAATACCATACTGACTACTGTACTGTTACGTACTGACTACTATGCTGTACCATACCATACCGTCTGCTGTACTGGCTACTGTACTGTACTGACTACTGTACGGTACTTTACTGTACTGTACTGTCTACTATACTGACTACTGTATTGTACCGTACTGAAATGTACTGATTTCTGTACTGTAGGTTTCTCGGATGTCTTTTTCATTTTTGTGATGTCACTACAGCATCTACAGGTTTAATTCTTAACAAACTGAGTTTGTGAAAAAAATTGCGAACAAAAATAATCATCCGAAAAATATTGCAGAAGTCAATGCTACTGTATCCCATTAATATTTTTGCATAACATACAGTATTACATAGCATGTTCTGACTTTCATCTTTGTAAATAGTTAAAAAAAAAAAAGTAACCAAGACATTTAAGTAGACACCATGTTTGTGACTCAAAAGGATGGCTTTTAGGCACAAAATTGATTTTGATTTGTGGCAGATGGTCAATAAGCACTCATATCAGTCCTGGCTGTATTTCTATATCGACATTGCATTGTTGAGAAATTATAATATAAACAGTTGAGGTTCATCAATTTAAGTCACTGGACCTTGAAGTCTACTGTACTGTACACAGACCTTTATATCCGTTCTTCAAATGCAAGGTAAATGTTATATGAAAGAACAACACTTTTATAGCCTCATAGTTATATGACATGTTTGCAACCTGCTACAAATTCCTTAAAGACAAATGGTGCTGAATGTTACTAAGGGAGTTTTGTTGCTTTATTGAAGTTTAAAGAACATCATCATCATCATTATAATCAGTTTGACCTCGGTTGACCATTATCATCATGAGGGGTAGGAGAAGTTGGCCGGACAATAACCTGGCATCGAGATTTCCAGTCATTTTTGTCTTCCATAAGAGTTGCTAGCTCAAAGATACTTTCAGCCCCACTGTCTTCTAGTAGGAAATGCAGGAAGGTTTTATGCCTTGCACCAGGGGTATCATGTTTAGGCTCCCAGAGAATGAACTTGTTGGCTGCTCCTTCTGGGTGTCGGTGGTAGTGACCCGCTGCTCTAAGTCATCGTTCTCTGATTTTCATGGACACCTTGGAAGATCGCCATAAAGCTGTGTGTTGGTTATCTTCTGTTTCCAACTTATATCTAGGACAGCCTCAGTAATCTTGTGTTACAACCGTCTATGTTTCTTCCAGTCGCTTGGTAATAGTCCATGTTTCAGAACCATACAGGAATACTGGCTCAACTAGAGTCAGAAAAACATTGACTTTTGTTCTCTAGGGAGCCCAGAATTCCAGATCTTACTTAGCTTGAAAACAGCTTGCCATGTTTGACATGAATGTCCTGCTTGGTGGTTGCTATCCAAGCTCCCAGGTATTTGAAGTCATTGACTGGCTGAAGTGTGATGTTGTTCATGGTTTTGAGTGGTACATGGGTTGGTTGGTTGAAGCTCATTAATTTGTTTTCTTGGAATTGATTATAAGTCCAACCTTCTCAGCCTCTATTTCTAGTGCAAGAAGAAGTTCTTGGGCCTGTTCAGTAGTATCTGATGGTAGTGCCAGGTCATCAGCAAAGCCTAGATCTGTGATGGTCTGTTTTTCAAATCTCCTGGATTGCCTTGGTTTGATTGTGAATCCAAGTTCCTTGGTTTTATCAGGAGGGATGGCTTGATGGAGGCAGTAATCTAGAACTATGATGAAGATGAATGGAGCGAGTGTATCCCCTTGAAGAACACCCGCTTTGATTTTAAACTCTTCTGTGTCACCATCAGGTGGACTAACTTTGGCAAGAGTGGTGTCATACATGCAGTCCACAGCTGCAACTATCTCAGATGGAATTCCATGTACGCAGATATGATTTTGCACACCTTCCCCTATGTACTGTATGCTGTCAAAGGCTTTGCGAAAGTCGACAAAGGTTAGTATGGCAGGAAGATTGCGGGCCCGGATTCCTTCTAACATTCGGTGAATGGCCAGAATATGTCCTACAGTTCCTCTCTCTTTGCGAAATCCATTAAAGAACATGTTTTGGTTCATTAGTTAGGATTTCAAAAACAAGGTTCAATTTTCAATATATTTTAAAGTTTCAACAAAATATTACATTCAGGCCTGCACTGAATATAATATCTAAAACCAGACTAACAGTTAACAAAGGAACATGACTAGCCTAGCACTAAAATGCTTCATTTTCCTTAGACTTTAAGTTAACATTTAAGACGAAAATTCTACCAACAATTTTAGTTTAATTGGTTTAAAATTTACTATCCTATTTTTTTTTTTTTTTTTTAAGTTCCTGGAACTTAGAATTTAAATACAAAGTGGCTATTCTTACGACTAGTCGTAACAATAATGACCTTTTGCGCATGCGCAGTTGCTATTTTTACGACTAGGAGTACTATTTTTACGACCAGGAGTAACAATAATTTCCGGTTAGGTTCAGGGTTAGGGTTGGATTGAGGGTTAGAGTTAGGGTGGAGTAATTATAGAATACAGGGCCACTCGATGATACTATCTGAGCATCCGGATGCGCGGATGCTCAGTTTCACCCCAGTACGTATGTGAGTAAAAAATGTCAAAGTCCTTTCCTTGTACTTCTGTGGTGGAATTTTAGAGGGCGTCACACATGTACGGATGCCTTTTAAGAACGACACACTATTGATGTGGAATATCTTCGTACATACGGGACTTTCAGTATTGGAAATACATGATGGTATATGTCGAAACTTTTCCAAGTCCATTCCTAGTACTCCCGGGGTGGATGCGCGGATGCGGAGTCAAAATGAAATACGTGATGGTATTTGGGGAAACTTTCGAAAATTATTTAAGTCCATCCCTAGTACTCCCGGGGTGGATGCGCGGATGCGCGGATGCGGAGTCAAAATGAAATACGTGATGGAATTTTAGAGGGCGTCATACGTGTTCGGACATGTACAGACACACCGAGCATCCGCGCATCCGGATGCTGGGAAGAGTTAATGAATGGCCCTGTATTCTATAATTGTACCGTTAGGGTTACCCTACTACATGCGCAGTTGCTTTATTTACTTTGAATTCGCCGATGTCGTAAGAATAGTTTATAAATAATTGTTACGACTAGTCGTAAGAATAGCCACAGCCATTTAAATAAGGTCACAGGGTAGCCTACACATACTCTCAAGAAAAACTAGGTTAGAAACATTAATGATTAACAACTCAAACATGATCCAGACACGCACAGCTATGCTTAGGTATTTCAACTTCATGGATGGTAGACACTTCTACTACTGTACTTCTAGCAAGAAGTAGGAATTAGTAATACATCCTAGTAATAAGTAGTATTCCTACAGCCTGCCTTTGGCTTAAAGTTTAGGTCTACTTCAGTAAAGGCCTAGACAGGCCCATTGCACGATTTATGATTTTACAACAACGTTCAGTAGGGAACTTTATGTTTTGGCTAATGCTTAACTAAAAACGTAAAGCTACTTACCAATTTTAGCAAATATATAGGGATATCTTCTTATGGTTATAGAAACAAATCAACAACTCATTAGCAGAGTCCCGAAGTGGACCAGCTTCGAACGACACGGTGCAACTTTGTTTCTGTACACGTTACTACCTAACGTTGGACCTGACTACAGTAAATCATCCGATTTCGTTGGACTGGCCTCCACGTTCTGAACATGTTGTATTATTCTCAATGTTTACTTTTATTTCCGAGAGAAAACGTACGTTTCACTGTCGCTCTACCGTTTTACTTGGTTATGAAACGTGTATAACCCAGATTGGAAAATAGTCGCATTCACCGATCGAGTCTGAGCATACATATAACGACAAATTCCAATTTTTGAGGGAGTTCTGGTGCGGAATTATCTGTATGATGTGTGCATCGCACATCGTACCATACGGGGAATGTTTCATTATGTTTAGGTTCAGAAATAAGAACGTGTAAGTTATTTGTTTATAATATCGATCAAATTTCATTAAAAGTACAATCAATTCAAAATATATGTATTGACTAATGACTACAAGTTTTCAATGTGGAATTTCGAAATGTAAATCAAACCCTATATTCCTTGCATTGTAATCTCCCCCCATGTTTAATGGTCGGTTTAGGTGGGAAGTGTCAATCAGCTTTTCTACGGATATCTAGAAGAAACGATATCTAGAAGAGACAACTTACACCTGTCTAGAGAATCGAGACAGTCACATCTCGAAAATAACTTAAATTGTTCTCGTTGTACCGACTTCAACAAACATCAAAAATGCCATATTTTAATATATTTTCAATGTATTGTGCAAGCTTTAATTCTTCAATTTATAACGTGATACGTGTGCACTGAGACGATCTAATGTCTAGTATAGGCTTCCGTACCTATCTTGCGCGAAAATGGTTGAAAATAATTCCGCGGGAAATTGTGCAATGAAAAAGTGCACTGGTACGTCGTTAGCTTGGCTTGTATACCGTACCTAGGCCTATGAATAGTAATAATTACCATATAGTCAAAGGTATGACAATACAAGTGCATACTAATATTTACTAAAAAGTTAGGTAGATCTCTGCAGTTATATTCAAATGTGAAACGGATGCAGTGTATCTGATATTGTGTTATCCGACATCATACGTACGCAACGACACCAAAACAACACGAATCGTCATCTAGCTTCTTCGACTAAGTATTTTTACCAGTTATTGACTAATTCAGTTACTGCCTGTTACTAGTGTTAGTGTTACTAGTTAGGCCTAAACGTTACCCAGGACAGGCATTTGCCTGCCTACGTTTTACCTAACGTACAGTTTCACTAGCGCTTACAAAGAATTCCAACCTAGGCCTAGCCCGAGTAACAAAGCAGTGGCAAAGGCTAAAATAGCTGAATTTGGTGAGCTGCTTGCCAATGCAGGGATGAAAGGAGATGTATCCAGTTAAAGAAGATATCGAAAATGGCAATGCTGGTGATGGTATGTTATATTTATATTATAACAGCTGTGGCACCTAAAATTTCTAGGCCTACAGTAGGCCTAATCCCTAATTGTACTGTAGCCTGGTACTGGGATATTGATAATAAAAAAAAGTTGTCATTGCACCCACTTAGTTTACTTCATTTTTTAGTTTTAATGCCCAGTGAAGTCCTGCACATATGTGTTTCACATTGATATTCTGTGGAAAACATAAATGGTATTTGCAACACTTGGAAAGTTGGAGTGGGAGACTATCCTAATGTTGTTAGCATAAAAATATTTATTTATACTAGACCAGCGTAGGTCTACTTAGATTCTTAACCAGAAAAGTAGAAATGTTCCAAGAGTCCGAGGATATATAGGCTGGTTAGGCAAAAAGCCTAGCAGTAGCATGAACTGTTCTTTTCTGTAGAGAGTCTACCCTGACAAGCAACAAGATAGTACGAGATGATCAAACTGACAGTGAACTACAGAAATGACTATCAAGTTAACCACACCACTACTACTAGTCCCTAGTCATGAGCAGACAAATGTAATAAGCCACCGCTCCTGATATGTTTAACAAAAACCTGTCAGTCTTGCTTTATTTAATTTTCACAAGATGCAAACATCTATCTGACTCATTTGCACATCAATTAATCTGTTTACATTGTGATTTTTTATTCCTTTCTCTGTAGAAGTTGAACCAGTGGCTGCACGAAGAGGAAAACGAGGAGTGAGTGCTAAGAAGGCAGGCAGACTGGCTGCGTTAGAAAGACTGAAACAGTCAAAGGAAACAGGAAAGAAAGCATATGATGTGAGTATTTTTAGCTCGATGGTTGTTGGATCCTCACTTGTGGCCTAGACCATGTTAACTTTTGAACATTTAATCAAATGTTTGGTAGTTTAATGTCATTGTTTGTCTTATAATTACAGTACAACTAAATAGTTACCACATATTAGAGAGAATTTAAGGAGATGGCATCTGGTCATTAATCTGGTGATAATGTCTAGGTTTCAATTATTGTACCAAAAACAGTGCAGTAGATTGATGATTTGCATGTACAGTAATCAGATTATTGCAGTTGGTATTGTCCTGTTATTATCTGCATATAGTTGAAATTGTTAAAACTTGTGAAATGTTTACAGGATTTGAAAAACTTTGTCCAAAGAATTCCTTGGTGGTTGTGATACCAAAACATACTTGGTCTCAGGAAGGCATTTTGAGGTACTGGACAGTGTGTAAGTAATATACAAAATGAAAACAACAGCATGGTTGGATTTCCATCCTGATCAGTCAGAACCAGGGTAACAGAAACTCTGGAAAAACCCAGGTTTTGGTGTCAGTATAAAACAACATACTTTTTCACAGCTGGTGTGATCTGGTAAAGCTTGGCTATGAAGTTGCACAATGTCTCAAATGTATTTAATCCTCCATGAAACCACCCATACCCAGTGGTGCTTAAGTGAGTTTTAGAATCATTTTTTTCGCCCTTCACTGAGTCACTGAGGATATCTACATGGAAAAATATTAAGAAGGTAGATATACCACAGCATTCTGGGTATTATTTTCTTTTAAACATGTTTTACCTTACAGCTAGACGATCTACAAAACGTCTACGATGTCGTCGATGAAGACGAATATTCAGAAGTGGTGCGTAAGAGGCAAGAAGATGATTGGATTGTTGATGATGGTACGTTGGCATGGTTACTAATATGACAAATTGGATTCAAGCTTAATCAAAAATGATTCAAGGTACCTTGAACGTTTTGTTAGATGAGATTCTGAGCTAACAGTAGTATGTTGTGTTGACTTGTATGTGCATTCTGCTCCCAGCTTTCTCTTTACCTTGTTAGGATTTCACTGCAATGTGGTTTGCAATTCTTAGCACAAGATTCTGCTGTGGATTATGATTAGGGATTGATGATTCAGCTGCCTTGGTGTTAAAATAGTAGACAGGTGTTACAGATAAACTGGAGGTACTTTGGTAGAATAGAGAGTAAAAGTTACAAGCAAGCCATTAATTCACATATATATATAGAAAGGTGGAAGCATAAGACAATGTTCTTGATACACAGGGCTCACATGAATAATGTGTGATAAGTTAGCATTGTAAAAACGGTCGAACATTGCCCGACTGAACAAGACCAGATTGAACTCGATTTTGTAACTTAGAAAATCAAAGATAAAGACTGATCGAGAATTAGCCAGTTTTGAGTCAGGTCTGCTCCAGTAGGAGAACTCACCATATAGCAGTTTCCGACTGGCGGTGTGCGGTGTTGATGACTACAACTGCCCACTTTCAAGTCACGTAACCAATCTTGACAAAATCATTGTGGATGTGACGAAAAATGAGCACCTGTTGTTAACAGAAAACAGCTGTCAAAGGGGGATCTGTGAGTTTGAGTCTACAGTTGTACATTACAAGGTATTTCGACAACTAGCGTAACTAGGTCACTACATCTGAGTAGACATCCGGGTGTGAAAGGAAGGATGATTGTGTTGTGAATAGTATACCACAGTTTTGTGTACAAGTAAGCAACACAGACAAGAATTTTTCAGGTGTTTAGCAATCATGGTCAATTTTCAAAACCAATTTATTTTGTGCTACATTAGATCAATTATTCGATGCGATATGGTTTTTCATTTCACAGACGGTGGTGGCTACATTGAAGATGGGCGAGAGATATTTGATGATGATTTGGTGGGTCGAGATGAGCCTCCCCCAAACAAAGGTATGAGATGGATGCAATTGCAAGGAATAATGTATCCGGGATAGGATTGCAAGTGCTATGCAAAATGCTATGTAAAATGCTATGCAAAATTGGCATATTACTATACAAGTCCAAGGATGTATAGCAGTTCTTGTTTAACACAGAAACACACAGTAATACATAGTAATACATGTTATAAGAGCTATACAAGTCCAAGAATGTATAGCAGTTCTTGTTTTACACAGGAACACACAGTAATTTATATAGGCAAAATTCAGAGTCTTCAAAACTGCTACAGAAACTTTGAAAGCTACATTATTCACTGAATTGGTTATAGTTATAAACTAATTGGATCATTTGCATATATCTTATATATATATATATCTTTTATGACTGCATTCCTTAACAAGAGATTTCTAGAATTTAAAGTAACAAACCGGTCGTATTTACGGAGTAATTTTCTGTCGTCAAAGAGGGATGGTTAAGCAGAAGCTACGTTGAAAGTTTTTTGTCGCATTTATTGCCACGGGGTATATTTAAAACCTGGGGAATGTCTGTCACTTTCCATAAGTTGACCAATCAACCTAGACTTGTCACACTTAATCGTTGAATGGTGTGGTCATTATGAGTACCAGCAGGTTAACAATATATTCAGTGAATAATTTATGCAGTGAATAATTTATTCAGTGAATAAGTTATCCAGCATCGCACAATGCTATTCATGATAGGCAAATAGCTATACAAGTGCAAAGATGCATAGCGTTTTTTGTACACAGATCCATAGTATTTTATAAGAGAGTTCATAGCAATTCAAACCTGTTATGCAAAAATTTTACACTAAAATTATTCCCTGATGTTGAACGTCAAATAGTGAGCTGTATAATGTAGAGTATTGTATACCATGGGAATAAATAAGCTAACAGATTTCTGACCACATCATACAAAAGTATTCTTTGAGGTTCGATCTGAAGCAATCGGCAATGTTCAACCGTATGAAAAACTTTTCGTTCTCAGGGAAGAACTCAGGGAAGAGCAAGAACTCTGCAAAGAAGAAACAAAATCATGTGAGTTCAACAGGTTTTTCCGAAGGGCAGAAATGTCTTTTAAGTACTACAGACTAGCTTCAAAACCACAGACAGGCTTCAAATACCATAGACAGGTTTTTAATAAAGTACCTCACACAGGTTTTAAGTGCCACAGAATAGCTGCCAGTGCCAGGCCTAAATTTTACAGAATGGCTTTTTGAACCTCGGCCTGGTTTTTCTCCCTTATTGAAGTAACACAGACAGCCTGAGAAACTGCACTATTTCAGTCCTTGATATTTGTGATTGAGTAAAAATTTTCCTGGCCAAGTTATGCTTTAATAGCATGCTGGTATCACAGCCTGAATTAGATTTCTTCAAATTTGCTGGTTTTCTCAACCTGCGAGATTTTACGAACACTTTTAACCAACCTTTCTTTTTTAGTTTAGCTTTGTAATGGCTCAGTACTCCCAAAAATTGTTACAACATTAAAAGTCCCATGCAATGCTATTTTGAGCGTATCTGTGCTCTACAGTCGATCTTTCTTCACACATCGAAAGTTAACATATTCAGACAGTTTGTCAGACAGCCTGTGTAAATCAAAGATCAAGCAGGTCTTTGTAGCGGCTCAGAAACTAAAAGAGTAGATGCAACATCCAACGACAAAGAAACTTCCCACAATGCAACAAAGAACATCTGTACTCTACTTTATTGTTCCTCTGTCTTTGTTAGTTATTCTTATGAGATGTTGGTTTCATATGATCTAAAGTACATAAATTGACATTTGTAAATAATATTTTTTATTTAGTTATTTATTTTATTTTATTTATTTTATTCAAACTTCAGTTGTCTAAGCAACCAACAGGGAAAAATGACATACGCTCAATGTTTCTCATGAGTTCGTCCAAACCAAAGAAAGCTGAGAAAGATATCAAGTTAGAGGACGATGACTTGCTGGGAGAAATGCTTAATGAGATGCAACAGGAGGTAAGGAATGTCCATCTAGCAGCAAAATGAGATCTTGGAACTAGCAGATCACTGGCTTAATGTTCTAGCCATCCTATGAAAGTAATTTGTATCTATGTATGTATGTATGTATGTATGTATGTTTATTAGATCCTCCTGCAAGCAGGAACTCGCAAAGAAGCCTCATTGGCTTATGAAAGCCGCAAGCTGACCGAAGTCAGTCTCTTTGAACCATGTGAAGTCTTCATTATTATTTTTATCGTTGGATATGTAAGAGCCCTTTATAGCAAATGGATCCTGAGATATTGGGTTATCTACATCTAGTGGATCAGTGGAATATTTATATAGCAGATTATTGGCATTAATTCTAACCAGTCTAGCAAGAAACCTGTAGGCACCTGGTGTCATGGAAGAGTTAGTTATATTAATTGGTCCCTGTGACACTTTTGAAAAAAGAAACATTTGGGCTATATCCCATTTTTTTTCATGTATAGATTAATTAATGAAGGAAAATTCTTTTTTTTTGTTTCTTAGACTGGACCAGTCATCAAACCCAAGTCAATTAAAAGAAAGAGTAAAACTCCAAGGTAAGTTTATCCCTTAAATGTATATTTTCAGCTACTACAGACAGCTTTCCTTTGCTTTCTTGTTGAGGGGGGGGGGGGAGTTTATAATGGAACACCATCTTTTAAATGGAGCTTGCTTGCAAGGAAGAATAATGCTTTCATATGGTGTTTGCTACATCAAAAAAATTACTTAAGCAATGTACATTGCTAAATATTACTGTCATTTGAAACGATTTAAATTTTACATGCAAAGTTTTTCTGATACTTGTCTTAGTTGGGTCCCATCAGTTTCCTTCAATTACTTTTTGAATGCCTGGTTTCCATGGCAAAAGCCCTTGTATTTCTTTAGGAATAGTTAGGTAACCAGAAATATCAAAGTCGTCCTGATTCTTTTTGGTTCCTTGCTTTAGCAAAAGGAACCTATGCAGTCAGGTTGGCGTGTGTGTGTGTGTATGTATGTATGTATGTATGTATGTATGTGTGTGTGTGTGTGTGTGTCTGTGACACTTGCTTGGGTACGCTCTATCTCAATAAGGGAATGTTGGATTGAGGCCAAACTTGGACTATAGATCCGCCATATGGAGAAGGTGTGCCCTATTGCTTTTGGTGCCCACAAAGGTCACCAAAGGTCAGTTATGGTCCAAAAACCGAAAATATTAAAACTGCAATAACTCCCAGTGCCAATGTGCGACAAGATTTATATTTTGGGACAAGTTGTGAACTGGTTAGGGGAGCATTTTCAAACTTAACGGTCATGTGATCCGAGGTCACCAAAGGTCAATTAATGATAAAAAACTAGTATTTTTGCGATAACTTGAGAACGAAATGTCTGTTAGGGTTGGGAGTTGCCTCAATGTGATCCAATTGTCGACCCGCATCTGGGTGACCCTTGACCTCAATTTGACCTCTGGTGGCCTTTTCGTGTTTTTGGGATTTTTACAGTTTCGATGCTATTTTCAGATGTCAAAGGTACCTTCTGATCATAAATGTCAATAGGTTGACCCCGTGTGACCTTTATGTGCGAAGTTATATGGGGTCAAAGTTTTTCGGTCGGAGTTAGGATGGTTGTACAGACTTTTCGTTTTGTTTTTTGGAATCAGGAGATTAAACTACATCTGAAACAAAGGTCAAAAGGTCAAAGGTCACATTAGAAAAAATGTGCTTAGTTTGGGAGGAAACGAGCAAAAAAGAAAATGTTTGGTTTTGATGCTAGATTTGGATATCAAAGGTACCTTCCGATCAAAAATGTCAATTGGTTGACACCCGTGTGACCTTCGTGTGCGAAGTTATACGAGGTCAAAGTTAATTTTCACACATTTAATGCAACAACTCCCAGTTCCAAGGTGTGACATGGTTGATATTTTTGGACAAGTTGCAAATGGTATAGGGGAATATTTTCAAACTTACCGGCATGTGATCCGAGGTCACCAAAGGTCAATTAATGTCAAAAAACTAGTATTTTGGGGGTAGAAAATGGGCAAAGAAAAAAATGTTTGAATTTTTATAGTTTGATGCTCTAATTTAGGTCTCATCAATCAAAAATGTCAATAAGTTGACCCAAGGTGACCTTTGTATGTTAAGTTATATGAGGTCAAAGTTAATTTTCAGACATTTAGTGTAATAACTCCCAGTGCCAAGGTGTTACACAGTTGATATTTTGAGACAAGTTGCAAATGGTATAGGGGAATATTTTCAAACTTAACGGTCATGTGATCCGAGGTCACCAAAGGTCAATTAATGATAAAAAACTAGTATTTTTTGCGATAACTTGAGAACAAATTGTCCGTTAGGGTTGGGAGTTGCTTCAATGTAATCCAATTGTCGACCCGCATCTGGGTGACCCTTGACCTCAATTTGACCTCTGGTGACCTTTTCGTGTTTTGTGGATTTTTTACAGTTTCGATGCTATTTTCAGATGTCAAAGGTACCTTCTGATCATAAATGTCAATAGGTTGACCCCTGTGTGACCTTCGTGTGCGAAGTTATATGAGGTCAAAGTTAATTTTCAGACATTTAATGCAATAACTCCCAGTTCCAAGGTGTGACAAGGTTGATATTTTTGGAGTAGTTGCAAATGGTATAGGGGAATATTTTCAAACATAACGGTCATGTGATCCGAGGTCACCAAAGGTCAATTAATGATAAAAAACTAGTATTTTTGCGATAACTTGAGAACAAATTGTCCGTTAGAGTTGGGAGTTGCTTCAATGAAGTCCAATTGTCGACCTGCATCTGGGTGACCCTTGACCTCAATTTGACCTCTGGTGACCTTTTCGTGTTTTGTGGATTTTTTACAGTTTCGATGCTATTTTCAGATGTCAAAGGTACCTTCTGATCATAAATGTCAATAGGTTGACCCCTGTGTGACCTTCGTGTGCGAAGTTATATGAGGTCAAAGTTAATTTTCAGACATTTAATGCAATAACTCCCAGTTCCAAGGTGTGACAAGGTTGATATTTTTGGAGTAGTTGCAAATGGTATAGGGGAATATTTTCAAACTTAACGGTCATGTGATCCAAGGTCACCAAAGGTCAGCTAATGTTAAAAAGTAGTATTATGGGGGGAGAAAATGGGCAAAGAAAAAATGTTTGAATTTTTACAGTCATGCTCTATTTAGGTCTCACCGATCAAAAATGTCAATTGGTTGACCTCCGGGTGACCTTTGTGTGTAAAGTTACATACAAGTTCAAAAGTTAATTTTTTGACATTTAATGCAATTAAATCTCAATGCCAAGGTGTGACACGGTTGATATTTTGGGACAAGTTGTGAATGGGGTGGTGGAACATTTTGAAACTTCAAGGTCATGTCATCTGAGGTCACCATTGTTATCATATCTGTTGACACTCTTGTAGGTCTCTTATATTTCTTACATTTTCGACGCCGTATTTAGATCTCAAAAGTGCCTTTTGATATAAAATCTGATCACATTTACGGTGATCACAAAAGTGTTGGCTATAGTGTTGGTTACTTTATGGGAACATGTAGGACAATTACTTGGACTATTTCAGCCCAATCTTGCTTGATAATATTATGTGTATTGTCATATACCCCAAGCAAGGAACCACAGTGCCCTTGGGCTCTTGTTTCCCTATCCAAGCTAATTTCCAACTACATCTTCATGTGACTGTAATATTCGACTCACAACTGCAATGATCTAATTCTCATACGTTTTATCCTGGAACTGTGAATTAAATATATCAAGAAAATTAAGCTATGTTAACTTTTTTTATCTGACAACAAACAGCAGAAGCAAATCATCGTATACACCAACCAGAGGTTCAGGTTATAGCATGACTCCCAGAAATATGACCTCTGACCTCACCCCAGAACCAACCTCATCATTCCGACCAAAGGCTATAAAAAGAGAGCCAGAGACGTCTCCGAAATCACGACCGGAGAAACGTTTCAAGCAGTCAGTTAAGATGGAACCAGAACCGGAAATTGAGGACTATTCTGAAAGTAAGAATTTAGTGATTGAAAGAAATTTTACCAAACCCCACCCATTCATTGGATTAATAGGATATTACCAGTGGCTGAAAATTTGGTTGCTTAACAAAAAAGCAGAAATTTTTGCACATCTTTCAACTTTGGTCATATTATTTGTAGGCATCTGGCAATGGTAGAGTGAAATGATGTCATCATGGTAATTGAGCTGATAATTTTTTTTTTTTATCCTTTTCTTCATAGCATTTAAGTCATTGTTCACAGAGGAAAATAATATATCTGTGAAATGTTTAATTTTGATGAATATTTTTAATATAGCAAATATTGACAGCTAAGCAAACATTCCAGATTTATCACATTTTCAAAGATAAATCAAAAAGGAATTTTATATCCTTTAAGAACGAAAATTTGAAAAATTCCCTTGAATACTTGAATAATTAAAAAATATTTTAATATCTGTAAGATTATATATTTTGTTTATTTCAGGAAAAAGAGAGATATGTTGTTTGAAGAAGGCTGTAGGTGGACAGTAGTTCTAATAACCATGTTATTTACCACATATCAGAAATATATTTTTAGCTCAGTGTGTTTTATGTAAAACAAACCTACTTGTCTGGCTAGATACTCTCTCTGTGATCTGGTCATGCTATGTTCATTGCACAATTAATTCCTATCATCATGAATTTTATTAATGCTAATTTTTCTGGCAAATACATTACCCCAAAGATCCCATCATCAGTTGTAAATATTTTATTTTTGTTTTTTATCTGGCTAAAAGGCATGCAGGATTTTACTTCAGAGAACATTGAAGAAATGGACACCCCAATTGAAGAAGCTGATACAACTCAGGAAGAGGAAGCCAAACCTAAGGTCGAAGATGTTGATTCAAAGGTCGCAGAGACCGGCAGAAAGTTTATTCCGGCTGTGAAGGAAAAGCCAAAGTCAAAGTAAGTCAAGCTCATGACTGGCGGAAAATTTAAAATGCAACAAGTTTATTTCCAAGTAACAGCAGTTTAATAATTCTCTGCAAAACTCTCCAAAAGTCATTTTGGCATCTCATTTTATTCCTTTGAAAATTACACTAATGTAACACAATGTAGTATTTTGATATGTAGTAAATGTGTAGCTATATTTTACTACTATCATTCTTAACAACTGCCTGCCACTCTTCATCTCCTTTCTTTCTCTTATCAACATTTTAAATTTCATTTTGAAAGTTAATAGTTTGAAGTTTTGTTTGATCATATTTTTGTCTCTCTTTTAAGTTAACATAACTCTGTCCTTCCTACCATCTTTCATCGTTTCAGCTTCAATCCAGCAGCTGTTTCAGATCTTGGTTGGGAAACGGTGAGGGAGACAGCGGCAGACAGTAAGGAGAAAATACAGGATGTGCAAGTTGACTCCTCTGCGTTGCCCTTGACAACCAATGACGATAATGAACAAGTGCTACGTTTCTATTGGATAGATGCTTATGAAGACCAGTACAAGCAACCAGGTAAAGGCTATTGCATCAGTTAAATTCCCCCTCGAAGATTATTACTTGCACAATTACCGTCGATGGTTGATCGCAGCTTAATGAAATGATATTTCCTAAGATGGCTATAAAAAACCCAAACTTTTGATTTGGCAACCCATGTTGTTATTTGGCTGGGCTTGTCACGATTTTGTAGGTTAGTTGTGACCCATCAATTTTCCAAGCCCTCAAAACACCCAACATAACCATTAACTCCCTAGTGATATAGGGTAAACTGCACATTGGCTGGTGTTCTCGCAATTGCTTAAATGTATTGATTGAAAATTATTAAACGACAGCAAACACACACATTTATCTCTTACAACCTGTGACTATGTTACCAAGAATCATTGAAAACCAACCATTTTTTTGTGTCCTCATTGGTTGTAATGAATGTGTCTTAGAGAAAAATGTCACTGGATGTTATGAGAATGTTGGAAAGGTGTTCATTGCTGCGCACAAAAGATTTCATGATCTACATTTATTTACTTTCATACTACAGGCACAAGGTTTAAATAAATTTTTGATAAAGAAATTTTGATATTCAGAAAACTACTTCGTACAAATCATCAAGTCTTGTCCACAAAGTCCAAATTCCAAAAATCAAAACTTAGTTCTATTTATATATATATTTTCAATCTTAGGATGTCATATATTAGCTTATCATTTGCTGACCCAAATTTAGTTAAAAATTATCTTAGTGTGTCGGCCTCTAATATGTGAACAAACTCTTTTCTTTTCTCTTCCCATTAATATTTCCAATTTACTTTGTCTTTTTCTAAGGTGTGGTCTATTTGTTTGGAAAGGTTTACATTGAAAAAGCAAAGGCCTATGTCAGCTGTTGTGTGACGGTGAAAAACATCGAACGTGTCATGTATCTTCTACCTAAAGATAAGGTGAGTGGTATTTCATCAGAATAATTGCTAATGATAAATCTCACTTTGTAAATTTTAGGCTGAAAGACAAATAGATTCTCTGTTCGACGTATTTTTGCGTAGTTTATGACGTGGACGAAAAATTATATCAAAGTAAACTTACTAGTTTGAGGAACTGGTTGATGGAAAAAAATTAGCAAGTTTGCTTTAAGTCTGGCATGCTGGATGAATTCTATACATTCATTAAATCTCTTTGAAAGGTTGATGGAAGAGGGTAAAAGGCGGGTGCCCGTTGTTGAAGAGGGGTGCACACAGGTTAGGGCTGGAGATCTAAAGGATAGTGGTGGGGTAGTTGCTCCCAAGACATCTCTACGGACAAAAATTATGTTGCAGATAACTTTTTCTCACAATAATGCGGTATGTCTGAAAATCTTCCTTTTGTCTCTTCACTGCTCCAGAATGGTGACAAGGAAGTAACAATGCCGGACGTTTATGAAGAATTTGACGATCTGGCAACGCACTACAAAATAACAAAGTATAGGTCAAGGGTCAGTGAAAAAATTTTCTTGCTTGTTTATTAATGTCAATGCGGTAGTGGTGTTAATATTAGTCTTGTTACCTGTGTTTGGGGGTCTCTTTCTGATGGCATATTGTCTTGTGATAGCGCTCTTTTACTATACAATCAGTACAGTCAAAATCTCTAAGTAGCTCACGATATAATTGATAGATTTTTACCCTAGGGGTTGTTTGTAAGTTAGGCTATGATGCCTTTAATAGATTTTACCGTAGGGGTTGTTTGTATGTGAGGCTATGAAGTCTTTGATAGATTTTTACCCTAGGGGTTGTTTGTATGTTAGGCTATGAAGCCTTTGATAGATTTTTACCCTAGGGTTTGTTTGTATGTTAGGCTATGAAGCCTTTGATAGATTTTATCCTAGGGGTTATTTGTGTGTTAGCATATCAAGCATTTTATAGATTTTTACCCTAGGGGTTGTTTGTAAGTTAGGCTATGATGCCTTTAATAGATTTTACCCTAGGGTTTGTTTGTATGTGAGGCTATGAAGTCTTTGATAGATTTTTACCCTAGGGGTTGTTTGTATGTTAGGCTATGAAGCATTTCATAGATTTTTACCCTAGGGTTTGTTTGTAAGTTAGGCTATGAAGCCTTTGACAGATTTTATCCTAGGGGTTATTTGTGTGTTAGCATATTAAGCATTCATAGATTTTTACCCTAGAGGTTGTTTGTATGTTAGGCTATGAAGCCTTTGATATATTTTATCCTAGGTGTTATTTGTATGTTAGGCTATGATGCCTTTGATAGATTTTATCCTAGGGGTTATTTGTATGTGAGGCTATGAAGTCTGATACATTTTTACCCTAGGGGTTGTTTGTATGTTAGGCTATGAAGCCTTTGATATATTTTATCCTAGGTGTTATTTGTATGTTAGGCTATGATGCCTTTGATAGATTTTATCCTAGGGGTTATTTGTATGTAAGGCTATGAAGTCTTTGATACATTTTTACCCTAGGGGTTGTTTGTATGTTAGGCTATGAAGCATTTCATAGATTTTTATCCTAGGGGTTGTTTGTATGTTAGGCTATGAAGCCTTTGATAGATTTTATCCTAGGGTTTGTTTGTATGTTAGGCTATGAAGCCTTTGATAGACTTTATCCTAGGGGTTATTTGTGTGTTAGCATATCAAGCATTTCATAGATTTTTACCCTAGTGGTTGTTTGTAAGTTAGGCTATGATGCCTTTAATGGATTTTACCCTAGGGGTTGTTTGTATGTGAGGCTATGAAGCATTTTATAGATTTTTATCCTAGGGGTTATTTGTATGTTAGGCTATGATGCCTTTGATAGATTTTATCCTAGGGGTTATTTGTATGTGAGGCTATGAAGTCTTTGATAGATTTTTACCCTAGGGGTTGTTTGTATGTTAGGCTATGAAGCATTTCATAGATTTTTACCCTAGGGGTTGTTTGTATGTTAGGCTATGAAGCATTTCATAGATTTTTACCCTAGGGTTTGTTTGTTAGGCTATGAAGCCTTTGATAGATTTTATCCTAGGGGTTATTTGTATGTTAGCATATCAAGCATTTCATAGATTTTTACCCTAGAGGTTGTTTGTTAGGCTATGAAGCCTTTGATATATTGTATCCTAGGGGTTTTTTGTATGTTAGGCTATGATGCCTTTGATAGATTTTACTCTAGGGGTTGTTTGTATGTTAGGCTATGAAGCCTTTGATAGATTTCATCCTAGGGGTTATTTGTATGTTTATGTACAGTCGCATCACACCGAAACATGAATATGTGTTCATAAGTAAACAGAAGTTAATAAATGGACTCTGTCGTATATTCACTCAGCGTTCCGTATTGATATGTGACATGAAATGAGCAAATTAAACATATAGTGAATTGGTCACTTGGGAATTGGCTTGAAAAACAATAGATACACTAGATAATCAAGTCAGATAGTTTTCTCTATAATTTTTTACTCTGTTTTCAGTTTTGAAGATCTTCTCTATCTTGTCGTATAATTGTAGCACTCAGATACAAATTGTCAACAACTCAGCTAATTCTGTGATTCTAATTGCACCCTTAGCACAGAGCTGTCTTGGGAAGGAATCATTATTCAGTTATTTATTAAAATAACTATTTTATTTTTCAATTTCAACACTCTTTTGTTTCATAGAAAGTCACCAAGCAGTATTGTTTCAGCGTAAGTGGCATTCCTGCTGAATCGGAATATTTGGAAGTACGATATGGGGTAAGTTAGTTTCCATTCGAAAGAATTGCGCTAAATGTCTTAGAATGGAAAATTTGCATTACATCTGCTTTTTTTTTTTGTGATGAATTTGAGACAGTTTGAATGGTTTCATATCTCCTTTCACCTTTTCACCCAGGCGGAATACCCACCCCTCCCAGAGGGTCTGAAAGGGAAAACGTTTTCTCATGTTTTTGGTTGCAAGACATCCTCTTTAGAATTATTCTTGATGGAGAGAAAGATGAAGGGTCCGTCCTGGTTGGATATTAAACTACCTCGTAAGTGTTTTCTGTGATTTAAATTCTAAACGTTATTTTATCTCTCAGTTAACGAACGTTCTCCCAACTATCATATAGTCTCATTGGTAACATAAACTATGTGGTTTTGATTGAAACTAAACGGAGTTATCTTTATCATTAGTGCTTGGGTGGGTAGGCCGACAAAATATGTGCTTTTGGCCTATGAGATATGTGCTTGGATGGGTAGGCCCAATAATGTTCAATTTATGATCTTACTTTGACAATTGACTTTGTAACCTGAGAGGCTTTAAAAGTAAAGGTTTTGTCTTGACATTTTACTCAGACACTCAAGGTGACGCATAAACGTATATATATGTAGTGATAATGTATATATATACAATTGCAGCATTTATGAGCACATTTATGAGCACTTATTCCTGATATTCTTTTTTCTTCAGAGCCAGCCGCTCAGCAGTACTCCTGGTGTAAGGTGGAAGCCGTGGTAATGAAACCTGATCAAGTATCTGTCCATACAGGTGGCACCCCACCACCAGTTGTTGTCATGGCGATCAGTTTAAAGACTGTTGTCAATACCAAGACGCACCAGAATGAGGTACTAGCCCACATCTCTTTTTATAATGTTCAAAACATTAAGATAAAAAGAGATATGAATTGTTTTCAACCAGACATATTGTTTATCTTCTTTCTTTCAATGACAAACTTCATATAGTTTTGTTTGATCTATGTATTAGAAAAATTCTGTTCTGTTTTTTTTATTTTTTTTATTTTACGATCACTATGTTTTGTTATTTTAGGTTCTTGCTGTATCTGCTATGGTTCATCATAGCTTTCCTGTAGATAAGACGTCACCTAAGCCTCCTTTTCAGCAGTATTTGTGTGGTAAGTTGACACGTTAGCATGTTTACAGAACTTCCAAAATAATAGTTGGAGAATACATGGAACAGCTGTTATTCTATTATTCCGCCAAGACATGCAGTTGTCAAACACTTCCGAATGTTTGACGAAAGGTTGAGTTTTCTCTGCCAAAGATATATTCATATCAACTGAAAGTTAGTAAACATTCAACTGTTCTGCCAATACCACTTTCATGTTCTTCTTGAGTTTTTTCATAATTTTACAAACAATAAATAAAAGTATGAGAAAATTCTTGTTTAAAGAAAAGGTCAGTTGTAATGTACTAAATATTTTTCTTCTCAACTCTGTTTTACAGCCATCACTACGCCAAGTGACTGTGTGTTTCCATTTGACTTCAGAGATCTTATAAAGAGAAAGGTTGGACAATGAATCCTTTACATTACAAACGTTGAATTTTATTTAACTTTTTTGTTAATGAAGAAAAGAAAAATTGACCAGCAAAGATTAATATCATAACTTATCCCCAAAATAATGTTTGAATTTTGCTACATTTAAATATTTAAGAAAAATTTTCCTTTCTCCTTCTGACTGAGTTATTAAATAATAGGTTTCAACTGCAGAAAGCTAACAATAAAATCTTTACAAACTGAAGGAGATTTTATCACAGTTTTCGTTTCATTTTTCAGGACAAGAACATTGAAGTGATGCCAAATGAAAGAGCTTTACTCGGATATTTCTTGGCAAGAATCCAGAAATTTGACCCAGATGTAATCATTGTGAGTAGAAATGAAAATGTGTTTTTAATAACTCCTGTGTAAAGTTCTTTTCATATGACTTAAGGCCCGGTCACACTATACCGATTTTTTATCGGAATACTATCCGATTTTCCCGGAGGAATCGAAACAGCCAGTTTTTCATTCGGGTCTTCTAGCCACAGTGATAGGACCTGATTTGCTATCTGTTGGGCCATTCCGACGTGGAATAGCCCTCTCCTAACTTTTGATATTGACTCCGTTTCCTTTTATCGGATAGCTATCCGATTTCTCCTCCGATTTTTATCGTTTTTCGATGTGACGTCACTTCAGACTGTAGTCCGTTCCAGAACCCCTCAGATTTGGAGTAGGTATTCGAATATTCCACTGCATTCATTACCACAAACCTCACTCTTCGGCCTAAAATCGGAAAAATCGGACCGTATTCCGATAACATATCGTTGTAGTGTGACCGGGCCTTAAGACATGATGTGGTGGAACCTTGGGTACATGCTATGTGTCATTCAAATCAGCTACTTTCTTTTCATATCCCCAAATAGTGTTACCTCGTTTAACCTCACATAGTATCCAACCAGGCAACTAGTGCAAGTTTCCATGGAAACAGTGTGAGGTATTTTTCTCCATGGTTTCTAGGAGGTTGCTATGGTGAAAGGAGGAAACATCAATTTTGTATGAAGCACTTTCATGAATCCGTTCATAAGTTTGCAATAAACATTTATGCATGCGATACTTGTCACGGAAAGTTTCCTTACTTTGGGCCCTAGTTCTTTACAAGTGGAAATGAAGAATCTATCTAACCATCAAAAATGACATCACATGGTTGAAATATGAAACTATAAGCACAGAGAAATCCTTATTTCTCACTATGTTTGTTTTGAATAATGTTTGACTAGATTTCAGAAGACACATATTCAATTAACAGCTTAATTTTGCTATTTTGTTTTCTTTTTAATTTTTCAGGGTCACGATATATATGGATTTGACTTGGATGTTTTACTTCATCGCATCAGTGCAAATAAAGTCCCACATTGGTCACGGCTTGGTAGGCTGAAAAGAAGTATCATGCCAAAACTAGCTGTGAGTCCTTCATTGATTGATTTGTTATTTGCTAGTAGATTTATTTATTGATTTGTTACTTGCTAGTCCTTTATTGATTGATTTGTTATTAGCTACTATGTTTATTTGTTTGTTTGTGTTAACTGCAATAACAGTTTTGCTTTTTTGATTGTTTGGTGTCAAATTTGCTCCATTCTATGATATTTAAATATTTATTATCTGTAGCAGATTAAGATAATGAAACAAATCTGAAGTACTTAAAATATTAGTCACGTATATATTGAAAAAAATATGAAAGTCTAACAAATTTCAAGACAAACTTAAGAAGCAAGTGCAGTCTGTAGCTATTATAAAATAAAAATGACATATTTATTGCACCATGTGCACATATGAGACAATTTGGTCTGTATTGTTCATAGAATTTATCATTTCATGTTTCCAATCTCAATTATATTTGGCCATAAAATGAATATAGCATGTAAGTGAAGGCAAACCACTAAAGTGAAACTTTAAGGAATTGGTGATGGAAAGAAGAAAAATGGAAGCACTTTTTATCGCTTTGATGAGCTATCCTAAAGGTTATGTCATGTTTTGCTGCCCCAACACAGATTGAAGTGCTGCAATTTTTGTTCCGTTGATTTTGCTTGAATGCAATAGTACTTAGCTCCTCATGAGAGCAAGTAGTTTCAGCTAGTAGTGCTGGGTTGCCATGGTGAGTAGGATAATCATAAAAGTGTTCAGATTGACTGAGGCTAATCTATATTTCTGACTCTCTCTCTCTAATAGGGAGGCCCTCAAGGAAGGACGGGTGCATTCGCCGAAAAGAATGCAACATGTGGTCGTCTCATCTGTGACATCAAAATATCCGCTATGGAGCTGATTCGAAGCAAGAGCTACGACCTAAGTCAATTAACCAATCAGCTCTTGAAGAAACCGAGACAAGATATACCTTTCGAAGATATCAGGAATATGTATGGGTGAGAAGATAATTCTAACAGCTACGGAAATGTTTTATAAATATCAGTAGAACTTAACTGTGGCACCGTCGTTAGTCATATTTAAATCTTTCCTCCCAGGAGATGCATTTAGCATCATCTAATGTATGGTTATGGTTATATATTGTGGTTTGAGTTCAACTGTACCTTACTAATATACCAATGTGGAATTCATCTGTAAAAATTTTCTTCTGCACTCATTGGATGTATTGAAAGATTTCATAAGAAGAAAAAGAAACAGATTTTTTGATGGTTGCGGTTGTACGAACATCTCTATTACATGTAAAGACTAGTAACAGCTTGATGAGGTTGGTTTTTAATAAAAAAGGTGTTTGCTAGTAATTATATAAGTAAATATATTTCATTTGGAATTTGTATTGTCTTTAGTGTTCGACCGATTGTATGACAATCGGTTTTACCGATTACCGATTATTTCCTGTGACAATCGGCCGATTACCGATTATTTCAAAATTTTCGTGGAACTGGCCTAATGTATGATTAAGTGTTATGCATGATTACCAACTTCTAGGCCAATACAATCAAAGTTGTAAATGAACGACTTAACTTTTCACAGTAAAGATTAATGGAGCAAGTAAAGAACACTGTAATACATACATAGGGCGATGTACGATTATAACGAGGAGTCGCAATTTATTGCAATTCCGCCACAACACGGTACTGTACAGACTACAGAAGGGGGGAAATAGTAGCCATTGGCTACGAAATGAAAAACAAAAAAGTTAGGGACAGGTTTTACAACTGCAATTAAAAACATTATCAGTGTTGCAAGTCCAACGTAAATAAAGTAAAAAGTATATCGGACGTAAATAAAATATTCGTTATTTCGTTAGCTGATATCGAGATATATAATCTGATATGAAAAAATAATGTGCAGGCCTAAGAGTAAGTTGGGCTGACGTTTCGATCCTAGCAGGATCGAAATGTAACGCCACATTACTTATAACATATTCTTACACAGGCTCTTTAGTGGATAAGCAGTTTGCTAACAGTTTTATTTTATTATGAAAAATAAAACAATCCCGAACGTTGGCTTCAAGTTTTCAATGATTATAAACCATCTGCGCGGTAAAACTTGACGCTTCTCCATTGACTTAACTACATGTGGGAGAAATCACACACTAAAGTCCCATTGACTTTGTCGCGGCGTGTCACTGGAAATCAGACTTGCTTTTAGTCGGTTGCGGTAAGGAGTTTAGTTACTGTTAGCACGTATGGTACATAGGAAAAAAAGTTTATAGGGTTTTTCGTAAAAATGTGCGTAAGAATGTTTGCCTAATCAAAAAATACTGTTATGCAGTAGAACTTCTGAGGAATGTCGCCAAACGTGTTTATGGATTTTTAGGTGTATTTGGAGCCTTGATTTCATCATTTTATGCCATTTGTAAAATCTTGGGCGCATTTTCTCAACCGTTCTTCAGCCAGACTAGCCTAATGTACGTAGTTCTCACAATGAACAAAGCCTATTGTTATTGTTTTCACTTTCCAGTTTTCACCTACGGTGATACGGCCAAAGTGGTTCAAAAGTATACTGATTTGGTGATTATATTTAGTATAGACAATTTTTCTTTCTTATCAATCGTGTAACATGATGACAGGTGTTTTTGTTAGATGCAACAAGCAAAGTAAAAAAATACGTCGTTCCCCTAAGCTTATCGCGGGTATACTGTGTTGTTACGCGGGTATACTGCATGATGTTAACTGCCAAAGCTGGATAGGGTATCGAACAGCATTTGTACAAACTCGCGCGAGGGACTTACGATACCGTTACACGGTAGAGTAGCGCACCTTCCCCGGCTGTGAATAGCACTGAATCGAATGATCAAATTTTTTTCTCCCGTTGTGGTTGTGGTGTATCAAAAGCGCGGAAAATACAATCCTTTATGTCGAACGTAATAATCGGTTCCAACTAATCGGTAGCGCAATGGATTTTGCCGATGCCGATTATTTACCGATTGTCTGATAATCGGCCCGATGCCGATTGTCTAACCGATTATCGGTCGAACACTAATTGTCTTCTTTGTTTCCAGAGCTTCACGAGACTTGGCTCATTTTGTCGATCACACTCTCATGGACACGAACTTCATTCTGCAGATAATGTGCGAGCTGAACGTCCTACCGTTGGCGATGCAACTCACAAATATTTGTGGTAACGTCATGGTGAGTTCTGGATTGTAATCGTATAGTTAAATATTATTGGCTGAAAGCAGCCTATTGTGTCTACATAGTTTTTGTGTTGAAGGGGAGGGTAGGGTAGGGGGGGTTTGCTGCCTCACATAAAATTCTCTTGAAATGAAACAATTGTTTTATTATTGCAGGGATGTAACCACAGATCTTAAAAAATCTTGAGAAAGCATGTTGTTGCTTTTCAAGCTGTTCTATCAACTCTTGTGATTTAACATACTTCATAGTGGATGTTCTTAGCTTACAAGAAATGAATGTAAAGTCATTGATGTCTCGAGGAGTGTTTTTTACTTATTCGGCTGCAAAAATGAATGGAGTAATGAGATTACATTTTACAGGATGTGTTATTACATGCTATTTTAGGGTACAGAATATATATCTATCCCTGAGAATTGAGGTAACTAGATGTTGTGTATCAAAGTGATTTCAAAAGAGCGCCCTCGATAGCAGTTGTGCTTTATGTAAATAAAGTGCTATAATCCAGAGTATCACATCAAAGTATCCACATTCTTTTCAAAGAAAAATCCAACACTGATATGAGTAGTAATGCTCATTAGAATTGTTTCCACTTTCTTCACTCAGTCGCGTACATTGATGGGAGGCCGTTCGGAGCGAAACGAATATCTACTGCTGCATGCGTTTCACGAAAAGAACTTTATCTGTCCCGATAAAGAATTCAAAAAGAAGACGCCTGTTGCTGTAAGTATGACTGTATTTCTATTAATAGAGAAATCATATATTCATGGTTGCTATGGAAATAGAAAAGTCTTAATTAAAAGTAAGGATATCCAGTCCTGCATTGTACATGGCATTGAAACTGCCAAATGTTTATGTGAAACACATCAAGTCTAAAAGGCTTACACTCTTCCACATGCACAATAGGATAACAAACATACCCCATGTGAATCTGTATGTAAAATATACATACTTTTGCCCTATATATCTGTGTGGCATGTGATAATTGGGGTTGTGGCCTTTGTTTTTCTGTCATTTTTTTCTGAATGTCGAAATTGAGACTTAAGGAAGACCCTTTAAATCGATGGTCTAATATCTAACTGGACATTTCTCTTGTTTCAAAATGCTGTCAGTTTTCTTATGTTGAGAAAATATTCACAGTCTGATGCTTTCTGAAGACAGAGCTTCTTTCACTTACGTAATGTAAAACTCCTGGTGAAAAGTTTCATTAATAAGCCATACAAATTATTGTTGAATATTGGAGAAAAAGTTATCATTCATGAGAATGGTGCTTCATTTACTCAATGATATCGATGTGTGCTTCAATGTTAGTAATACATTTTTTTGTTTTATCTGAAATTGTTTTTATGAAGGATGTTGAGAATGACATGGAGGGTGGAGTAGAAAGACCAGCAACCAGTCGAAAAGCTCGAAGGAAACCGGCATACTCTGGTGGCTTGGTGTTAGAACCGAAAAAAGGTAAGCAACACACACATTTATGATTATTCTACCTTCAAAATATCGATACCACTGAGTGATGTCACCATGTCTATCAGGCTGTTGGTCAACTTGTCTGTATGTTTCAATTTCTTTGCAGGTTTCTATGATCAGTTCATCCTCCTTTTAGATTTTAACAGTCTCTACCCATCAATAATCCAAGAATACAACATCTGCTTCACCACCATCAGTAACTCTCCGAAAGAAGAAGAGGTCAGTTTATAAAGCCTCTAGGCTTTCTCCAATTTCTCATTATCCTATTAAATCCTTCTACTCCATTTCCTACCTCTGCCCACAGCTGTAAGGGACCCTCAGGGCATCTGCCAATGTTCAGAATCCTCAAGCTACTTTAATAGTGTCGTTGTTAAGATATTGTCTGAAAGATAAGCATATGGTAATGAACAAAGTAAATTCATTTTTCCTTTAGCCATTAGTTGTTGCAGAAATGGAAACAAAAGCTTAACCCAGGTAAATGTATTAATGAGTTATGACTAACACTTGGAATAGGTATTTCAACATAGTGATAAACATAGCTTGCTTTGAATCTACTTCATGAATATTCAGCAAACTTCAATTGAAGTATTTGTTTTTAAAATGGATTGTTATGGTTGTTTCCCAAAGCCAAACATAGTATGTTGCAAGTTGTAAATTTCAGTCTTATAATTTTCAATAAGTAATGCTAAGATTCTCAGCATTGAACAAATAGCTTTCAAATATATTTGTTGACACTACGATATTTTCTTTCCATATTCTAGACTGCCGATGACCAAGAGTATATTCCTAATGTGCCCGACAGTGACCTCCAAGCCGGAATCCTACCGACCGAGATCCGACGACTTGTGGAGAGACGTAAACAAGTCAAACAGTTAATGAAAGCACCAGACTTGAATCAAGATTTAAAGTTACAGGTGAATATGTGCTTCAAAAGTTGAAAAATCACTTATACTGTATTTTAACCGGGACTGATTGGTCTGGTGAGGTTCTCATCACCATCTTTAAAATGTCATTCGGGAAATTTCTTGGAGAGTGGTCGCTCCCAAACCGGCATGAGTGAATGGATGAGAAATTTCTAGTATTCGGTCACACAACAACTTTGATGAAGAAATATCCACGAATGAAAAGCTGATTGTGATTGAAAATTCTCCCGCAATCAAACACACTTGAACAAATAACATTCTTTTGACAGGTAACATGGAATGCAAGGTACTGTGGCTATTAACTGACAGTTCACAGCATAGAAATAGTTTAACGTAGAGAGAACATGACCAAATAGGGGCTGTATAGATTTTAGTTGGTAGAGCTCAGGGTTTGTAATCCTGCTTTCACTTGTTCAAATCCCATTCCAGACCAAAAATTTCTTATTATTGAACTTGGATTTTTTGTTTTAACCAAAACCCGTTCACATATTCTATCTTACAGTACGACATTAGACAAAAGGCCTTAAAGTTGACCGCAAACAGCATGTACGGATGCCTTGGATTCTCCCATTCACGGTTCCATGCGAAACCTCTGGCTGCTCTTGTCACCAGTAAAGGTCGAGAGGTTAGTAACAGACAAATCTAGTTCATGTTGGAACAGTAATTGGACTCGGCAATTATTCAAATAGCAACAGATATGATCATTTTGTGTTCCACACTGCCATCTTAATAGTAGGAGCCCAAGATGTGCTTGGCATTTGTATCAAACTGGTATTTAATAAATAATCAGAAATAGAGAGGTGATGATCATGAAGTTTGAAACTACAACAGTGTTTCTTCTTTCGTCTTTGTGGTAGTTTCTCGGGTGGACGCACCTACTACTTTTCACGTGCATTCAGTTTGAAAGTTATCGTTACATCAGTTGAGTTATCTTCATTTCATATTTGTTCATAGATCTTGATGCACACCAAGGAAATGGTGGAGAAGGTAAGTTGATATATTATTTGGAGGGATGTGACCAAAGTCTTAACTATGATCAGAATCAGATGAGCTGTAAGTGTGGATAACAACTGAAATATGTTAATTGATTCCTATTTTTGGCAGATAGGGTCATAATATTATCTTGAAAATTCTTTTCAAATTACCTCAAAATAAATTACCTTGAATAAGTCAAATCAAGAGCCAAGGTCTTTAGTAGCTTTGATGCAGTCAATTTCTACTTTATTTATTTTTTTTTTTTTGGTGGTAATTTGTTACCATAGTAACACATCCATGTTGATTTTTCTATAGCAAAGATACTGCAGGTTCATATGAACAAATTCTAAAGCATCGTCTCTCTCACTCTCTAGATGAATCTAGATGTCATCTACGGAGATACTGACTCCATTATGATCAACACCAACTGCAACAACTTAGAACAAGTCTATAAGATCGGAAATAAGGTCAGTCTTCATCTCGACTTGAGAAATGTCGTACTCATGATACAGTGGCGTCGAGAACAAGGTCAGCCTTGCAGGGACAATTGTGACTTCAGGCTCCCTTTTCCAAAGTTTTTATTTTGCCTTTATCCCATACTACACTGGTTCCCTTAATTTACCCCAGGCCCTGCGGCTGTACCCCCTGCAACCCCCTCCTTCCCCTCTTGTCAGGCCTGCTGTGTATTGTAAATAGATGTGGGAGGTTGTTTTAGTAACGACGTTGCAAACAGACAGATAGACAGGTTTCTTACACCATGAAGAAGAGCAGATGTACAGATATAAAAAGTTGGTGAAGATGATATTTTCATACCAAGTCTTCACTTTATCAATTTTACAAAGCTAAAATTGAAGCAACATTGGAACTTTATTCCTTCTAATACTTCTACACAAAGTGTTCTGTTACTTGAGTAGTGTTGATGTTTAATTCAAAAAAAGCCTACAACTTTTAAAAAAGAAACATCAGCTCTACTCCTAGCCCTACGACACCTTTTATAATAGTTTTACTTCTTTGTGTCTACCTTGACTGTAAGATGTTATTATTATCAACTGGTAAGGTTACAGTACCAAGTAATTGCTCATTATGACTCAACTGAGGTCAGTTTGTGACTTTGGTACAATCAACTGTAAAACTATGAATTTGACAAAAGATATTTTCCATTATACAGACTACATGCAAATCTCAAAAAACATTATCTTCAAACCAGTTACAGTATTTTCAAAGAATGAATATATATAAGCTACATTTACTTTGAGGATTTTGAAGATATTTTGTTTGATATTTGCTGCAGGTGAAAGCAGAGGTCAACAAACTTTACAGATTACTGGAGATTGATATTGACGGTGTTTATAAATCCATGCTGCTCCTGAAGAAGAAAAAGTAAGTAAAACTACTATGTAAAAAAACTGCTAAGTAAAAAAACAAATATAAAAGGCAGGTGAAGCGAGTTGTAATGTCTGTCTTCTTGTTCGGTTTGTAATTTACGATTTTAATTAACTCTTGAGTCAATCAGTTAGGTCGTTCCACAGTTGTTTGATGAGAGCAGAAAAATCTCACATACAGCAAGAAAAACCTAACTAAAGAGAGAGTTTAGATTGGCTTAACTTGCAGAAATCTATCAATAAAAAATTTCAATGTGAAGTAAAGCTTGGAAACACTGTTTGAGAACGAGGTTCTTTTCTGCTGACACAGGTATGCCGCCCTCGCTGTAGACAAAGCAGCCGATGGCACAGTGACTTATAATAAAGAACTAAAGGGGCTCGATATCGTGAGAAGAGATTGGTGCGACCTCGCTAAGGACGTCGGCAAGTAAGTGATGATAGCCCTGCATCAGCATATGAAAGGTAACATGTGGAGGGGACATATTTTGCAGCCATCTTGTTTGTTCTTGGTTAACTCCCAGGCAGATTCTGATGGTGACTGTTTATGGCTGGGGGAGAGACGTTATGGTCAAACGTTTATAATATCCTAAGGTTGTCATTTAAATTACGTTTTTACCAAGTTGCCAAGTATTCAGCGAGGAATCTGAGTGACAGGGCAACTGTGCTTACGTTAGTACACTAAACAAGTTCGCTGATCAAGAAATTTAAACCGTGGACTTAATAGTCCTTGCTTTGTGATGAAAATCTCATGACATAGTGTGACACTCATTTGGTGTTTGATTAGCTTCAATAATCTTCTTAATGAGACACACATTGCGTTACCTAGAGTAGAAGCATGCGTTGATGTGATGGAAGTGTGTTAATGACAAGAAAATTCTCTTTCACAGCTATGCGATTCAACAGATCCTATCCGTAGATTCAAGGGAGACCATTGTAGAGAACATTCACACAAGACTCATGGAGATCAGTGAACAAGTAAATAAAGGCGAGATATCATTAGAGAAGTTTGAAATCAGAAAGGTGAGATCTCTTTTGACTGAAAGACCTTTTTCTTTTACCAGTAAGTGAAATTTGTTTGTGTCCAAACAAATCTGAAAAGGAAAAAAAAAAGTGGAAATGAGTCGTTATTTACAACTGACGGTGATATAGCTCAGAGTCGAACGGTTTGAGGTTTACCAAAATCTGCTTAAAGGGGAACAACTCTCATCATCCACGTCTTTTAAATGGAAGGAAGAGTGGCCTAAGTTTAACAGAACTAGCACTGTTACTTTCTCTTGAGCATCAGTATGTTTTTAGTCTTGGAAATACACCTGTCTAAAATGTTATCCAAAAGAAGTGAGTCATAGAGTGGAATCATAGATTATTTAATTGCTGAACTAATTTAAATCCCCTCATTTCTTAAATATTCTTCAACAGAGCCTCACCAAGTCGCCACAGGACTATCCAGATAAGAAAAGTCTTCCCCACGTACAGGTAGCTCTTCGCCATAATCAGCAAGGTGGCAAAAAGTTCGGAGCTGGAGATACAGTATCCTACATTGTCTGCGATGTAAGTTTAATACGATGATATTTCTTACCAAAAAAAAAGGTACAATTGATTTTCAGTAACTGTAAGCTATATGCTTGTCTTCTGGTTGAATAATGTTATAAAATTTATGAAATAAATTTGTATTATTCTGTTTCCCTCCTAGGATAATTCTAACCTCCCAGCCAGCCAGCGAGCCTACCATCCGGACGAGGTCAGGAGAGACAACATGGCCGTCGACTTCAAATACTACCTAGCCCAACAAGTACATCCTGTCATATCTCGACTCTGCGATCCGATCGAAGGAACAGACACAGCTCAGATTGCCGAGTGCCTTGGTAATGATAAGACACAAAGTTTTCATAAACAGTTGGTGTTTGCCTCTCAGCAACATTCATCCCTTTAATATCACCTCATTTATTGGAGATCTTATGATTTGATAATAATTGGTGAGAATTAGATTGCATTTTTTCTGACAAGTAGGTTGACTGGATTGTTTATTTTCTGTTTGTTTTGTCAAATTGTTCCTACTCTATATGGAAATGCTGGCCGTAACTCAGCCTAGATTGGATTTCTGCAATAGTTGAGGCATGTAGTCTACGCTAAGTTTGACTTATTATGATACAATTTATTTACATTCATTAGCAGTCGTTGAGTAATACAACAGTTGTTATAAATGAAGAGAGTCAAATATCCACTCTCACTGAAAACAAAAAAACAGTCATGTTAAATGTTACTCAAATGTTACGAGATGAGGCCCCTGGTAGGGTCAGGGAGAGGGTACGGAATACAGATCCCTGCCCTGAAGGTTGTTTAATACTTTAGGCTACGAAGCCTTCAAATTACAGATCAATCCAAGTAAATGATTGAAAAGTTCCAGTTGATTTTCCATTTGGTTATTCTCAGACCCTTTTGATCAGATTACAAATCCAGACCTCAGTGGTTGGGTAAAACTCACCCTTGAGAGAGACTGCTACTGTTATGGGATATCATTTAAAGTGTTTCACATTTTTGATAAAATCAGCTCCATATGTTAATATTTAAAACAACATGCATTTTTAACAAAAACATGTCCAAATCCAAAGGTTTGGATCCGACTGGATACAGACATGCCCTGAATCGTCAGGAGGATGAGAACGATGCTCTCCTTGGCGGGGCGGCCATCCTTGACGACGAAGAACGATTCAAGGATGCAGAACGGTTCAAGTTCATCTGTACCAACCAGGCTTGTAAAAAGGAAAACATCATTGATTGTGTATTTTATGGAAGTGTAAGTAGATTGTTTACACATGTATGGTGTTCCAATCCATAGATTGAAAAACTTCTGATAAAATAAGTTTGGTTGTTCAAGCAGAGATCCTCCTTCAGTTATGTTAAATTTTTTAAATTTTTTTTTATTGGTGGTGGTGGCCTCCAAAACTCTGGAACAAACTGTCACTCCATCTTAGTAAATGTACTTGTTTTGAGTTTTTTTAGAATTTATCTCAAGTAGCACCTGTGTTAAAAGGAGACACAAATCCAACCATCATGTTTGGGTTAATATATGACAGAGCTATTTGTGAATAGCAGCTCCCCAAAGAGCAAAAGAAAAAGTCTAGCTCTGTTAAGGAGTTATGCTCCGGATCTCTAAATTGTCTCCGGGAGCTGCCATTTTATAAGACTGTGATATCATAGTGCTACTACTAGGGTCTGAAACCTTAAATGTTTCCTTGTCATTTTCATACTTTCAAGGTAGAATATTAACAGTGTTGATACTGAAAGCAATAACCATAATTAGGGTCATGAATAGAGGAATGTTATTCCCGACAGTTATCTCTATTACAGAGAACATTAAATGAAGGCTTGGGTCTGTGTCTTCTTTTAATGTTGTTCCTTTTCAATCCAGTAACCTCCAAATATGTGTTTTTTTATCATGCTGTATCATCCTTTCAAACTTTAAAACATTCATTTGAATGCCTCTGTGTACATTTGAATGCCTCTGTGTACATTTGAATGCCTCTGTGTACATTTGAATGCCTCTGTGTACATTTCAGTACCTTTGAGTACATTTGAATGCCTTTGAGTACATTTGAATGCCTCTGTGTACATTTGAATGCCTCTGTGTACATTTCAATACCTTTGAGTACATTTCAATGCCTTTGAGTACATTTGAATGCCTCTGTGTACATTTGAATGCCTCTGTGTACATTTCAATACCTTTGAGTACATTTCAATGCCTTTGAGTACATTTCAATGCCTTTGAGTACATTTCAATGCCTCTGTGTACATTTGAATGCCTCTGTGTACATTTCAATACCTTTGAGTACATTTCAATGCCTTTGAGTACATTTCAATGCCTCTGTGTACATTTGAATGCCTCTGTGTACACTTGAATGCCTTTGTGTACATTTGAATGCCTTTGAGTACATTTGAATGGATCTATAAGTGTCATATTTGTCAGATGCTGCTGTCAACATTAAAATTGATTCTCTAGATTTAATTGAAAATTGACTGATCTCACCAGAAAGTATGTGATGATGAATATTAAACAAGCACAGTACGACTGGTATCTACTCTCGTCTCTCTCACAGGGACCAGACATGGAATGCCAGCTACTCCACTGTTCGAATAAGGATTGTAGCGTGAATCCCCTCGACAACTTGAAACTACTACAGAATAAACTTACGATGGTGATCCGACAACATGTACGCAGATACTATGCAGTAAGTAAATTAAATTACTCCTGTCAGTTTTAAAATGGTCATGTCATTTATGGATGACTTTAGGCGGAATGTTTATTCTTGTGGCATGTCACAGTTAAACAAAAAAAACAAAAAGGCAAAAAGTAGAACGAAAAGTAATGTTTCTATATTCATTCTGCTTTGAAGATATTCAACTTTAAAAGTATTAAATGTCTGGAGTGCTCCTTTAAAGCTAATTCGATGATGAGTCTGCTTGCCCAGTGCTGAATTAAATGTTTATGTCCGTCAATTGCTTTAGAAGTTCAGATAAACTCAACCAAAATTTAATCTTTGAACTTCATATCAGCAACCGACCACTGTTATATGACATTTAACACCATTTGTGTTTAACTTTGATAAATGTTAACAAGTTATTTTAGGCAATGTAATTGAGTTTTGTACTGCATCTGAGAAACTGATTTACATGGTCTGTGTGACTACCGTTTGCCAGTAACATTATTTGAGGAATATGTTTAAAGGGACATTGTTCAAAAATTTAAAGTGGGTATCAGATAATAAAAATCAGGGCTCAATTATAATAATCATTTTTAATTGCTTTGCAAGATATCAAAATTAAAAGTTTTTTGCCCACAGTCATTCATATTTAATGCATAATGCAGGGTTTCATTTCCTCAATTTCTATTGTTTGCATTATTTGTGAGACTGAGTGTAGGAAACAACGTTGGTACTTTTTCATTTTACGTAAGTGCTCTAGAAGCTAAAACCACAACATTTCAGTTTAATCAGCAGGCAACAATTAGTATTGAACTAATATGATAGTTGAAAAATTTTGTAAAGATGTAAGAACTGCTTCATCTTTCCTTTTTTTTTTTTTCTCCAGTTTTTCTAAGCATATCTTTGTGTAAAATTTTTGCTGGAGTAACATTGAATATATGCGACACTTCATTACCCCTTCTAATTACCCAAATGCTGATATCTGTTGTCTGCTAATCTCTTTATACAGAGTTGGTTAGTCTGTGAAGATTCATCTTGTGAACATCGAACCAGGAGCAGCCCCCTCTACCCTCAGCGAAGAGGATTACCATGTCCGGCTTGTAACAGAGCATTTCTCTGCCCGGAGGTGTGTAATGATCTCTCCTTTTATTAGAAAACATGGTTGGAAAATGTAAGGGATAGATAGATGATGCATAAACACTTCTGCCACTTCATAAATTGATGAAACTGATCAGTTTAGTGTATAGTTGTGCTAACTCAGCGCATTGGCATAAATATGTCAGCAAATGGTCATTTGTTTGGCTTCTTGACCCTTGTTAACCCCTCAATAATAATCTTAAGCAGCCTTCATTTGGGCTTAATATTTCTTTGATCTGATCTTCTCAAAGTTTTCAAGAATTGTTTTCTTCAAGCCAGTCTCACATTGCTGCACTGAAGTTATAAAGACTACATAACTGGACTGTCCCATTCGATGATAGCATTAACTATAATTCCATCAGTGTATCTGAGTTCACAACCAACACTTGTCACAAATCTCTTCAGTAGTCATTAAAGGGTGTGAAGACTCGCACAAAAAGAAACATCTAATGCCGGTAATCTGACCTAGTTTCGAATGAGGTGTAACAGAAGTGTTAGACACCACCATCGATCCCAGAAAATACACACATAGCTTGCTACCGTCTGTAATTAGACATTAGTGTACAGTCAGTACATCTCAATACCCACAGCACAGTGTATAAACGATACAGTGATGGACATTTCAGGTCCAGCTAAAGATAACAAGGTATCACGTTTCGTTACTGTCTGCATTTTGTGGCGACACGAACAAAACGTCACTTGCAAGCAACGGAAAGTTAACTTTTTCAGATGGCCGCACATGGTTTGGAGCGAGTCTTCAATGCCTTTAAATCTCATCAAAGTCTGTTTTCAGGAAATTGTATCAGACATGACTAGCAGATATGGATTCAACACTGTTACAGTATGAATTATACAACACCTAATTGTATTCTGGTCATATGATTGGTCAATTGCTCGTTGATTGCATGCAAAATCCGCTCTATTCCACTCTATGAAATAGAACCATGGGATATACTTTTTTGATAGCACTTTTTTCAATGGTAAGAGAGCAGAGAAACCTGTCTGTTCAAAACAATCTGTTGCATGAGTGCATTTTACCCATCTTAATATAATATGTTGTATAAAACAAATAATGAATGGTTTCCATTCTTGCAATAGTGCAAATATTTCATTCTTTGAAAGATGTAATTTGTTCCATTCAACTAGGCTTCGCCTTGTTGAATGGAACATTCCATCTTTCAACTCATGAAATATTTGCAGTATTGCACTCATAACCATTCATTATTTGTTTACTGATTAATGAAAAACCCATGTTGCTCAGTGCAGCATAACTAGCCGTTAGGTAACCGAAGCATAACCATCAAACTTGATTAAAGGCATCTTGAAATCCAACTCTTTTGCAGAAACATTAACATTATGAGCTGTTTGGATAACTTTGGGTTCAAATATTGCTAACATTGTGACTTGTGAGGAACATTTGAAGAGGGGAATCGTAAAGAAAGGTTACACCGTTTTTTACACGTAGAATTATTTTCTGCTGAAATATTTTTTTTATTTTTTTTTTTATGCGATTGTTTGCGACTGAAGTAGAATCAATCTGCGTTCCTGTTTTTGTCTTCGTTCTTTGTACCAGTATTCTGACAAGGACCTTTACAACCAGCTGTCATTCTATCAGTCGATATTTGATGTGGAGAAAGCACTTCACCGACTGTCAACTGGTGAAAGACACGGTGAGATGAAATATTTATGTAATATTTTACTTTTGCACCCAATTATGCACATCTTCCGCCGCTGCTAATATCAAAATAAAATAAAACTGTTAGAAAACTGCTTATCAACTAGATCGCCTGTGTAAGAGAATGTGTAAAAGTAACAGGGCCTGACATTTCAATCCTAGCAGGATCTTCTTCAGAGGCTTAATTACTGTTACTTGTCATTCAGCCTTTGAAGAAGATCCTGCTAGGATCGAAACGTCAGGCCAACTTACTTTTATGCTGCTAATATCGGCAGTCTTGTTTTGTGAACGGTTTAAACAAAGGAAACTTGTTCTTTTCCTTTAAGTTTGTGGAAAGTATCTTGCTTTGGATATATAAACCTTTAAATTTACTCCTGACGGTGATAATTAAGGTGGTTTTCATGTATCGTAAGTCAATCATGACCAAGCGAAGAAATATTATGTCAGCAAAGTTATGGCGTTGTGGTTCCGTATCTGTAAATCATATTAAAATCTTTTTGTCTTTGCAGCAAGGGAACTCATTAGGGACAGTACAAATTCATATGAAGAGCTGAAGTCGATCGTGGATCAAGCTCTTAAAAACGACGGCTACTCGGAGGTGAACCTGAGTCATTTGTTTCAGGGTCTGTTTCCAATAACATCATCAAAGAAGTAAATAAAATGTTAGCAATGCGAAGGTATCATGATGACGAGCCCCCACTGGTGATATTACTTTGAATATTCATGAGGAGAGATCAATTATATGAATATTCAATCATAGTGGTGAGGTAATAGCTTATCACCCAGTGGTGATATGCTTTGAATATTCATGAGGAAAGATAAATTATATGAATATTCAATCATAGTGGTGAGTGGTTAACATATCCCCCACTGGTGATATTTCTTTGAATATTCATGAGGTAAGATCAATTATATGAATATTCAATCATGTAGATTGGTGCTACATGGTGGAATCTCTTCCACCATCAATTTTGTTAATGTCTTCTGAGGCGTGTAAGCTAACCTTTGACCTCTACATTGTGTGCTGTTTTGCATACATAAAACTACATGTATATTCATCACGAAGAAGACATGGTATATGGAAAATTTGGACCCTTGCTATGTACATATTTATTGTCTCATGTGGGAATGATATTGAAAAAATGGGTTTGGGCTTAAGAGATGGAATATAATGTTTCTTGTCTTGACTGCAACTGGTACATTGTTTATTATCTAAGCATTGGTCTATACCTAAAGATCTGCAATTGGTACAGTGGTTTGTGTTAAGTCAAAACCGAGTGCCAATGGTGCTCTGTGTGAGCAGATTGTAAAACAATGATTCTCCTGGCTTAAAAAATTTGTAATTCTTGAAACAGGTAATCTTAAAATGGTACGTTTCAAGTTTGTGTCATCAAATTTGAGCTATTTCATTTACCAAATATAACTCCTAACATGATTCTCAAATGGTCGTACTGGAGACAAATTCATACTTTATATATCACCAACTTTACTTACCTAAGTACGTACGTAGTAGTTTATTCCACTTTATTTTCTGAACTATTTTCACAAATGAAAATGAACCATAGAAAGTATGTAACATAGTGCATTGTTTCTTTAGTTAGCTTTATTTTTAAGTTTAATAATGCACTGCATTGTTATGGAAATTTTGTATAGAATGTTATCAAGAATTTACCAAAAGCTGTTTGAAACAAACATTTAGAGTAATAGTGTCATATTGCAAAGATATTACTCAAATGCAAAATGTTGTTTGACAGGGGAATTGTGTGTCAATTGAAGATACAACTATGTTTAGATCTTCCTGTGTGTCATTTCGGCAGTCTACCTTTAAAAGTCACTTCGTATCTATATTCTTTGTGATCTTTCTTGAATATTCAGTGTTCTTTGAAAACTCGTATTGAATATTCAGTGTTCTTTGAAAACTCGTATTGAATATTCAGTATTCTTTGGGATCTCGTATTGAATATTCAGTGTCCTTTGTGATCTCGTATTGAATATTCAGTGTTCTTTGTAAACTTGTATTGAATATTCAGTGTTCTTTGGGATCTTGTATTGAATATTCAGTGTTCTTTGTGATCTTGTATTGAATATTCAGTATCTTTGTGATCTCGTATTGAATATTCATTTAGAAGATTATGAAGTAAGGATTCCTGTAAATATGTGTAAACTGTTGGGTAACCATCAGTACTCTCAAAATACACATTGACAATTATAAAATAATATTTAGGTTAAAAGAATGTTATCATTGGGGTAGGGAGACTAAGGTTTGGTCAAAATAACAGAACAATAAAATTGAAGAGTTAAGGTTATCAGTGAGGTAGGGACGAGCGAGGGGAAGGTTCGGTAGGGTAGGGACTGAAGAGGGGTGGGATGGGTGAATTAAGAGAACAATGACACTGAAGAATTAACGAAGGAATAATGATCGCATCACCTACTAATTATAATATATAAAAACATGGAGGTAAGTGTGGGCATTTGGTGTACATCTCTGGCTGACAGATAAATAATGTTGTTAATTGTCAAAATTGATGTCACCTTGTTGCTCTTTTGGTCAAGGCATAGAAAGAAAGATTCTCGGACTAGTCGAGCAGTAAAATTGCTTGCTATGTTGCTATTAGCTCTCGTGGAAATTGTGACTAAATCAACGTTTTGTTGCATTCATTCTTAGATACCATTGATAAAAGGAAAAATAGTGGTCATTGAGTTGTAATGTCTGTTCTAGTGAAACAGTTCATTTGAAGGAGAAAATGTTCACTTTGGTACTTTAACCAAAAGTTTGTTTCATCAAATAATTAAAGGGTACTTTGTAGCATAGTCTTAATGGTTATCAGGTATTCATTGAGATTGTCATGATAATTTCAGATGTGGTTGCCAGATGCCTAACATAAAGTTTGATTTGTGTTTCATCTACTAATTAGAGGGTAGTTTGTAGCATAGTCCTAATGGATACCAGGTATACTTTGAGATTGTCATAATAATTTCAAATGTGGTTGCCAGATACCTAACATAAATTTTAGTTTGTTTCATCTACTATTTAGAGGGTAGTTTGTAGCATAGCCCTAATATATATACCAGGTATACTTTGAGATTGTCATGATAATTCCAGATGTTGTTGCCAGATGCCTAACATAAATTTTAATTTGATTCATATACTATTTAGAGGGTAGTTTGTAGCATAGCCCTAATTTATATACCAGGTATACTTTGAGATTGTCATGATAATTTCTGATGTGGTTGCCAGATACCTAACATAAATTTTAGTTTGTTTCATCTACTATTTAGAGGGTAGTTTGTAGCATAGCCCTAATATATATACCAGGTATACTTTGAGATTGTCATGATAATTTCAGATGTGGTTGCCAGATGCCTAACATAAAGGTTGATTTGTGTTTCATCTACTAATTAGAGGGTAGTTTGTAGCATAATCCTGATGGATACCTCATCTACTGTGTCTTTGACATTGTCATACATGTTAAAATTTTGATTTGTGGTCCATAGTGGTTACAACTCACACAGTGGCTCAGATATTTTCATAATACTCTCAGATATGGTGGCCAGATGCCTAACTTACTTGTTAAGATTGCTCTTTTCTTGGCATCATTTAGAAAGATGGAACCTGTTTATATTTTCATATCCGCGACCTGTTTATTTCTTAAAATGGCGAGACCTTATTTTCTGTACAGAACTAGTTTTTGTCTATTTAAATTGAATTTTGTTTTTCTAAGCTAGGTTATCCGTTTCTCAACTCTCTTTCAAACGTTCCTTCGCTCATGATGAGAAAGCATTTATAACATTTATAAATTTGTTCATTGCAAGTGTACTTGTGGGCGTGATTGAAGCTCTGATTAACCAATTGAAACCATATTCAGGGATAGGAGTGAATACACTTCTGTTCTAATTATTTTTGTTAATTTGGTGCTGTCAAAGCTTTGGTAACTATAATAAATGATGAAATAAGGTTGGTCAAAGTCATATCATTTTATTGTTGATCTTCAAACAATAAGGGATGTTAAAAACCGAAAGAATGAATAAATATAATCAGTAGAACGGGCTCAGATTTTCTTTCTTTAATCTTTCTGTTGTTTACATGAATTATTGATTAACTAAATGTTTGCCATCAGTATTATTTACTACACAAGCAAAAGTTCATTCAAACTTGCTTGAAAAGGATGAATCTTAGAAAAATTAAACCTTATATGAGTTTCTTAGCGATGAAACAGATCAGCATATTATGCTCATGTAGTTTGAGTTTCTTCCCGCCATTTTTAATGGAATCTTTTACAGTGTTTCTGTCTCCATGGAAACCGTCATCGTATCGTTAAAGATACCGTCCGTCGGATACTGATCAATATTGCGATGACAAGGCATTTGTGTAATAACTTCATCCATCTCTGAAGTTTTCCTTCGAAATCTTTTGTATAGAATGTATGACAAAATCATAAAAATTATAGTAACTAACGTTATAGCCGATCCACAAATAATTAATACATTGCGTTTCTCATATTCTGGAGCGATATTGGTAGTTTCGGAGATATTCGAAAACATACTCGTAGTAGATAATGTCGTGGTTATGTCTGTCCCTGGATATGAACCCGTAGATAGTAAAGGAGTTGACATTGCGTCTATGCGCAATCCGAGACGTAATCACAGATTGGTTTGTTCCAAAAGATTTATTTCCCAGTATCCGAGTGTCCGTCTTAGGTGAGGTCAGTCCTCTGAAATCTCATGATTATTGATGGTCTTCCAAAAAGGTACTAACGTATGAAAAATTCAAAAATCTACATAGATTTTTCAATAGCCTATTTTTAGTAGAAAATAGGGTATGTACCGTTTCGACAACAACCGAAAGTATAGGCCTAAAGATAGCTCTTTTTCAATACCACAAAAGCCGTTCGTCTTACAAAAAGTTGCTTAACATAGAGAGATTTCAATATGGACTACAGCTTTATCAAAGAAGCTTGTAGCTGCCTTGATCATAGACGAAATGTAGGCACTGTCGGGGCCAATTCCACCTGAAGATTTTTTGCCAACAAGCTTAATTCAAACCGGGTTTAGTTCACATCTGTGAGATTGATTAGAAAGCTGCATATTGAGTAATCCAGCAACATTTCATACCCGCATCATATAGTAATATGAAGTTGATTAAGGGTAGGCCTTTCCAATGTATCGAAATTGAACTTCATGTCCATCTCAGAATATGTGAACGTTCAAATAGACAGCTATAAATAAGCACCGGGGGACTTTCTAAATAAACAGCAGAGTGGAACAAAACACAGAAAGATATTTATCAGTCAGTTTGCGCCATGATGGTTCACATATGAATTAGAAAGGTACCCATGCAACGTTGCTTTTTATAGGATCTTCAGGACGTTATTGGAAGGATGCAATATAATAACATTGATACAAAATCCAAAACAAACTTGAAATAGATACACCAATTCTCCCAATCGAGGAATCATTATATGCTATGAGTCAGCGCCACGGTAAAATGAGTGGATCATACTGTCTTAAAGTTTTCAAACCGACACAAAACTGCAGTTTATGAATGCACCGTGAAATACCCGACTATACACCATAACCAAAATTCAAGTTCTTTCCAAACTATAGTATACTCCAGAGAGTTCAAGACACATGTGGATTTAGGAACACGCCATTATGAACTCACTGTGTACCTTTCCACCTTCCAAATCATGCACAAGTGGTGTGCACAAATATTGCCACTGAAACACTGACTTAGAGCAGTGAACTTGAACTGAACGCTGAACCCACCATCATAACTAGTGCATCTATATATTATGTACGGACTTCACGCGGAAAACCCCTTTTTGGCAGCCCTCTTTTCCCCCACGTATCGCGGTTACGCTTGGGTGTCCATGTATGTATATACTTCTCTATATTTCTTATTTTGCATTTCCTAAACCTACTTGGTATATTTTCGGAACAATAATACTAACTTTACAATAAGACCAGTCGTCGCACGCTCTTTTGACCTGACATTCCCAAACTATTATATATTCACCATAACTGTATGGTATAATTTAATTATCCCCAGATATGTTTACCCAACGTAGGTAAAGTACACACCGTGACCCCGACGAACTCCATAGCAACACTTGTACGGCAGGTTATCTCGGTTACAAATCAGGATTTTCGACAGACACAAAACAAGGCTTTTGATATTACCTGTTCGTGCATTTTACGTGAACAGAACGCTTATTTGATCGCATTACATTAAAGAGGGTGTATATATTTCGGATTATCGTAGGTCACATGAAGTTAAAGTCAAATTGGTTCCTTCGAAATTGAACGAGTACCTTTAAGTCCGAACTGGACAACGCGCGCGGGCATATTGCAATTTGGTATCGCCGGTTTTCCCCATGTTCCCAATTAATTCTTGAAAGTAGGCATGGATCGCCGGTTCCTGCTACCTCGAATATCAGTGTCATCTGTAACACTTATCTGGGGGTGAGCAGGTATGGTAGAGGCGGGAAACCTGACAAGACAATCCCCTCCCTTTCTTTTTATAATTCAGACATTTAAAGGCATTGAAGACTCGCCCCAAACTGTGTGCCACCCTCTGAAAAAGTTGCTTGCAAGTGAAGTTTTCTTCTTGTCGCTACAAAATGCAGACAGTAATGAAACGTGATACCTTGTCATTCTTTATCTATAGACCTGAGATGTCCATCGCTGCTATGTACACTGTGTTGTGGGTATTGACTAGAGCTGTATGTATTGACTGTACACTAGTGTTTAATTACCGACTGTAGCAAACTGTGTGTGTGTATTTTCTGGGATCGATGGTGGTGTCTAACACTTCTGTTACACCTCATTCGAAACTAGGTCAGATTACCGGCATGAGACGCTTTTTTGTGCGCATGCAAACCCTTAACAGAAAGAGTTTAGTGTCTTGACTTGTCTGGACATCCAGGGCGAGGGGGGGGGGGGGGCGAAAGCGCCCACAAAGGTCACAGATCATTTGCAAGTGGGCGCTGATTTACCTTGGAGTCATTTGCCATTAGAATACTTCCGGCCGGGATCATAAGATGGCATGCTCATTATAGTCTATATCAATCCATACTTCCTCATGCAGAAAAGCAACAGAACATATCTTTTTTGTTACTAATACAAACAAACCATTAAAAAAAGTTTGTTGCGGCTTGGATGTATTAAGACGGAGTTCACAAATGGAAGTAAATGTGGTGCACAATTAATAATAATAATAATAATATAGCGCCAAATACCAAAAGGCCTCTAGGCGCTTTACAAAACAATAAAAAAAAAAAGCCAGAGAAATCAAAGGAATAAAATGTCTAGAAAACACATCAACGAAAATTAAACAGTATGTAAAATGCGAACACAAAAATCTAAAAACACGAGAAGACTATAAAACAGACCAAAACCTATAAAAAAAATAAGAAAAAATCTGAGTTGAAGTTATTATAGGCCTACCCCAAAAGGGCAATTGCATGCTCGCATTAACAAGTATAAATACATAATAATCCATAAAAATACGCATAACAATATAAAATTGGACAAGGAGGATAAGACAACAACTGTAGAAAAGTAAAAAGTGGGTCAACATTGGCAATTTTAGGCCTCCCGTGACCGGCGGAATTTGAAAATTGTCTACTACTGAGTAAAGAGGCTTGTTTACAAGTGACAAAATCTTCATGGTCTCATATTGCATAAAATCTCCATGGTCATGCAAGGAAAAATGAAGGTTCCATGAATAGCCAAACTTGTCAGCTATCCAGTAATGTCCTGTATTTGGTTTAGCTAGTGAGATCTTCTACAAACGTTTAGAGACGACATTACTGTTTGTAAGTCAATCAATGGGGCAATTATATGGAGTAATGAAGTGGGTTTATATGCTACCCGTGACTTTCTACGGAACACGGTCACATGTGCATGGCTCTGATTAGTACCGATCATAGAAATCGATAACATTTCTATAGTACCGAAGGAGTGGGAACGCCAGGATCGAGGGGAGAGGTGATGGGGGATACGGGGATGAGAGGATCCTCTGTGACATTCTGCGGACACAAATTATACTTTTTGTTTTAAAAAACATCAGGGCATTTTATAACTTGTAGGCCTACCATTTTATTAGTCTGCTCCTAGCTATATGTTTCGTATGTTTTCAACAAAACAGAACAAGCCCGAAATATCCGTGAAGTTTCACCAAAATTTCAACAAAATGGTATTATTATTATTTTTTTTTTACAGATGATGCCTGTCCTCCTAGCCAAGCGCTCGGTGCTTCCCTGACCCACGCCGGCTCCAAAACCCAAAAGTCCTCTCTCTCCCTGAGTTCAATAGGCATATTCCCAGCTCAGGTTTTGCATCATAACCCTTTGCCTTCGATCAAGACCAAAGTTACCCTAGTGTGGTCCTTCATGATGGAGTGGATACACTTTTCGAACTGTGGCCGTCCTAATATTAGTCTGTGTTTTCAAACCACAGTGTTTCAAACCAAGAACGTCTGAAAAATTGCGCAACTTAATAACCTTTGACCATTGTTGTCAAAAGGAATTTCGTATACTTTTGTAACGTCGTATGTGATTGGTTTAAGTTTGATTGAAATTATTTGGATTAAAAACTTTTAAATTAGTAGTTTTACTTTTTATTTTAAAAAATAAATGAATTTTTATTAAATTTTCTACGCTTAAAGGTTAATTGTTAGTAGAAAGGTATCCTGAATTACGATCATTTACGTGAAGTTGGCAGTGTGTCATCAGTCACCCTGTTGGCTTCAGCGAATCAGTGTCACGAACATATCCGATCCACTTCTTTATTTCACCGGTTTCTCCAAGTTCCTTGCTGCAGGAATTGAATCCAAAGCTGATAGTCCTTACCACTAGAGTTTGGTGTATTTCTTATTTCCGTGTGTGGTAGCCCTTACTTTAACATGTCTTTCGACGCAAACCAAGATGATTTATCAACAAATCGAATAAAAAGCTTCAAAAACAAAGGGCGTGATCAGGATGTAAGTTTATTTATAACGTTCGTGTCTTGTCGTCATTGCGTTTCGTAGTACATTAACACGTTAGGCAAGACTACTCGTGGATCCAACATCGCAGATGATTATAATGACAGTCGTAGCCTAAGTGAAGTACTGTAACTTAGGCTGCTGTGGCTATTGTTAATGTTGTAGTCGTAATAGTACTTGCAAATTGATCTGAGCAATTTACCCGATCGTTGGTTTAGCAGGAGTGATGCTAGCGCTTAACTACCCCTTAGCCTAGACTACCTGCAGGAAATGATGAGCTAGGCTAGGCCTAAGCTTTCATAAGCTAGGTTATTTGGTACAATGGTAGTGTAACTAACTGTAGCCTAGGGTAAGTCTAACTTCACGTTCCATAAATTCGTGTTCTGTGTTAATGTGGGCCTATGTAGCCTAGTAGCTTTGATAAACGCTGTAAGAGTTGTTGTATTCGTTAGTAAAATTGTAACCATTTTTTTCTATGAGAACTTTAAATCTAGGCTACAAACGTGCACCCAAACAGCCAAAATTATGAAGGTGAAAAAAGGAAGGGGGCTGTGTCATTCCGCCATCGTTACATTCCGCCAAGAAAATGTGCTCTTTCCGCCATAATTAAGTGCCATTCAGCCATGTTACCCCCATGGCAGTAAAGCAATTTTGTATGGCGGAAAGAGCACATGGGTCATTCCATATCAAATCACCAGATTTTGGGGTATGTTGTAGTTTGACATTTTTGAAAAATTCCCAAATTAATTGCATGAGTGGACCACCATAAAATAAGCATATTCTGAAAATTTCAGTTGCATTGCTTTACAATTGGCCGATTTAAAATTCTTTGAAATTCCGCAATTTGTCGCCACCATGGCAATTTGGCATTTTCTTGACTTTTGAGGTCTCATTTCTCAGCAATTACACATTCTACTACCTTTCTATTACAGATGCCTATAGAGTCTAACCCATAGAACAGGAAAATAAAAAATTAGGCTACAAAAATATTGTCTTGTGGAGTTAGGTCAACTTAAAAGTGTCAAAATAATTAATTTTTGTACTTTTCACTAAAAAATGTGCTATTTTTAGTGATGAATTGCTCCTAAACCATTGCTTCAGGGTACTTGATTCTTTCAGAGGTTATTATGTCTAGTACAAACATTACAAAATTATGATTACAATGCTTTCCTAGAATATGTTTGCAAGTTGTGCAACTCTAAAGTTGCTATTTCATGCTGCGATTCAGCATGAGGTAGGGGTTTTGATGCCAATTTTTTACCAAAGTAACCATGTTAGAGGTGTCAGGGTTTATACTTTATTAAAAAGTATAAAGTTCTTACACATTAACAAATTTCAGGGTTCTAGCTGTTCTCAATATTAATTTATGAAGTTGTTAAGTTGCTCCAATGTACAAAAGAGGTCGTTTTTGACGGCCAATAACTCAAAACGCGTCAAATTAAAAAAAATTGATAATTTTTTCTGGAAGAGATATAGTACCACCCTGTTTGTACAAAAAATTTCAGGAGGGTGTTTTGCCTTATTTTGAAATGAAAAATCCTCAAAGTTTGTCAAAGTCAGTACACACATATGTATGTACAGTGTGTACAGTACATACACTGCACTGAGTGTATATGTACGGAGTGCCATGAGTGCCAGAAGACTATGTTTAAACTAACACTAATATACACACTGTACATATACAATTGATTGAATTAGAAGACTTTACTATAGAATTAATTTCAACCAGTACATAGATGTATGTACAGTACAAAACTGTACTGGGTGTACATGTACAGTGTGTTAGTGTTGTTTTAACATAGTCTTCTGGCACTCATGGCACTCCATACATATACACTCAGTACAGTGTATGTACTGTACACACTGTACATACATATGTGTGTACTGGTTGAAATTCATTTTATAAGTCTTCTAATTAAATGAATTCAACCAGGAGCAGACAAGTACATTGCAAATAGTATTTTGTTATATGAAATTAAAAACTGCACAGTATTGAACTGAATGACCTTGAAGTACAGTACAATACCCAGGGTCAAAACTCATGGAACATCAAAACAGGCAAAAACGTTTTTTTGTAAAAATCCCAAACTTTGAGGATTTTTCATTTCAAAATAAGGCAAAACACCCTCCTGAAATTTTTTGTACAAACAGGGTGGTACTATATTTCTTCCAGAAAAAATTATCAATTTTTTTTAATTTGACGCGTTTTGAGTTATTGGCCGTCAAAAACGACCTCTTTTGTACATCGGAGCAACTTAACAACTTCATAAATTAATATTGAGAACAGCTAGAACCCTGAAATTTGTTAATGTGTAAGAACTTTATACTTTTTAATAAAGTATAAACCCTGACACCTCTAACATGGTTACTTTGGTAAAAAATTGGCATCAAAACCCCTACCTCATGCTGAATCGCAGCATGAAATAGCAACTTTAGAGTTGCACAACTTGCAAACATAGTCTAGGAAAGCATTGTAATCATTATTTTGTAATATTTGTACTAGACATAATAACCTCTGAAAGAATCAAGTACCCTGAAGCAATGGTTTAGGAGCAATTCATCACTAAAAATAGCACATTTTTTAGTGAAAAGTACAAAAATCAAATATTTTGACACTTTTAAGTTGACCTAACTCCACAAGACAATATTTTTGTAGCCTAATTTTTTATTTTCCTGTTCTATGGGATAGACTCTTTAGGCATCTGTATTAGAAAGGTAGTAGAATGTTCAATTGCTGAGAAATGAGACCTCAAAAGTCAAGAAAATGCCAAAATGCCATGGTGGCGACAAATTGCGGAATTTCAAAGTGTGATAAATCAGCCAATTGTAAAGCAATGCAACTGAAATTTTCAGAATATGCTTATTTTATGGTGGTCCAATCATACAATAAATTTGGGAATTTTTGGAAAGGGTGCAGCAACAGCCATCCGTGATTTGACACGGAATGACCCACATTTATTGTAGGTACACTGTATTCCTATATGCACTGTATATTGCTTCGCTTCACACTACCTATAGGCCCGCAAATAATAAACAATCAACCTAAATTATTTTGATTTATTTAACCAACTATTATATATTTGAAGACAGTGTATTGACTCAAGATTATGAGCTTACAATTAAAACTATTCAACCAACATGAACATTAAAGACTGTGTATCTATTCCCCAATCTTGTCTTAACTACAATACAGTCTAACCAGCGAACTGTCACATTTGAAGACGGTGTACCTATCTTTCCACGCGAATCAAAGAAAGTTTCACTGATACATTCCTGTCAAAAATCCATTTCTAAATATACCTTTCCGCCTTAGGTTTCCATGGCGGAAAGGATGGCGGTATGTACCTATGGCGCAATGGCACTAGAACCATAAGGACACATAAATTTTGTATTCCGAGACACTTTCTTGGATACTGTTCCACCTGTTTAGCATAATTATACAGTAAATTTCAACACATGCGCAAAAGCTAGCAATGTTTCTCCTTGCTTGGAGCAGTTTGATTCCCGACCTTTTGCTGGTATAATTCCCTCTATTACTTGCCAATTGTGGTCAACCCACCAAAGAAATCACATAGCTGAATTATAGGTCTAGAACTTTAAATATAACTGACATGTCCTTATTATCGCAAATTCAACGTTTACAATACTGGCACTAACGCTGTGTACTTTTGTAGGAAAATTAACATCTGCTAAAAAATTATGATGTGTTGTGGACTTGTGCCAGAATAGTTTCAAAATTTATATTGTATGTGGACAACCATTCTATCCAAAAGACAAATGGCTAAATCTGCCAATGTGTTCAACCAAGTTGTACTATGCAATGTTCAGAGCTATGATGCTACCTTGCATTGAAATAGCAAATTCTCTGTAGACCAGCTATATTTTAAAGATAGGTGATACAAAGAGTGTACCTATGCTTGCTTCAATATTGTGAAACATGCAACTCTCAAATTTGGTGGGATATTGAAAAGAGGCATCGTGAAATAAACGTATTGATGAAAACTTTATGTTACTGGAATTGTATTCTTAGCTGAAAGGACTTCTCCGTAGCAAAGCAATCAGCCAAGGGTAGGTAGTCTATGGTCATTCCAAGGGAGGATCAGTTATCATCTTTGTGTGTTATCATCTGTAATTTTTTTTTAAAGAAATGATGTATGTAACATTGTTAGACACCTTTTAGCACATAGTTGTTATTAAAGCTAGTTCAGTATATATTTAGTGATTCTCCTACCCACCATCGGACCAACAAAAGCAAAGCAAGGTAACAGAAAACAGTTCTAAATAACATAAGTGTAATGTTTTTATGCTGTGACTTCAATGTAGGTACACACGTATTGTGTGCATAGTTTGTAAAAAGTTGCGAGGCTCCTTCATTGATATTAAGGGTTAGTGTCTGTCAATATAAAGGTACTCAGGTCTTTTATAAATAGTTTCTACTAATTTACCTTTTGTTTTCCAATTTGACAGGAAATGAGAAGGAGGAGAACCAATGTTACAGTGGAATTACGGAAAAACAAAAGAGAAGACATCGTTCTCAAGAGAAGAAACGTTCCATTGCTAAGTGGCACAGATTCTGAAGAAGAGAATCAACTCGTAAGTGTCGTTTTTGGTTTTCATTGAATGCAGTGAAATTGAGAGAATTCAACCTAAAGGTTGAAATTGTACTAGATATAAATGTCCCTTCATAGTAGTGGAGTTTCTTGCTTTTTTCTTCTTGTTTATTCAAGTGTCATTATTCCTTACGCAAGCTTTGTAACGTCATTCTTACTTAAATTGTCTTCCATACAGCAAAACACTTCATATGCTCAGATCGTCCAAAATGCTTCAAGTGATCAGCCAACCCTTCAACTCGGCGCAGTACAAACAGCTCGAAAACTCTTGTCAAGCGATCGGAACCCTCCGATTGACAGTCTTATAGAATCTGGAATTCTTCCTGTTTTAGTGGCTTGCCTTCAGAGACATGACAAGTAAGTGTGTTGCTTGTGGCTTTATTCGTGATCGAAACATGTAGCTCCTTGGAGTGGGTAGAGACTAGTATTGCAGTTTTGAGAGAGTAAGGTAACTTTGTGAAATGTAATGCTTTACATGAATGTAATGCTTTAACTACAAGGAAAGCATGATGAAACACACAAAGATCATCCAGATACACTAAGTGTATTGCAAATAGCTGATTATAAACATAATAGGATGATATCCTTGTTAATTGAAATGATTAAATTCATTGAATAATTAATTATGTGGTTATTGAAGTTCTAAGTAGGGCTTAATTAGTCTCATTATAGCCATGTTGTTACCTGATCCCTGTTTCCTTGAGTTCTTGTATTTTATCATGTTTTGTGTGCTTGGTCATTCATATCAGATTTTCTATGGTTCCTTTATTATTTTAATTATTGTTTTCCATTCTCCTGTAGCCCTTCACTTCAGTTTGAAGCTGCATGGGCCCTCACTAACATAGCATCCGGAACGTCAGAGCAGACGCAAAGTGTGGTGAAGGCCGGAGCCGTCCCACATTTTAAGAATCTGTTGAGCTCTGTACATCAAAATGTTTGCGAACAAGCTGTATGGGCCCTAGGAAATATTATCGGTAAGTCAGAAGAAGGTGAAGCGATCTCCAGATTGCCTTTTATGTCCCCCTCCCCCCCCCCCCCATTTAGGTCATAATTTTGTTAATTGTTGTGACCATTGAGAGAAAAATGTGAAGAAACCATAAATCTGTTAGTTTTTTGATGGCCGGGCGAGGTTACGACGACTGCCAATTCTGCGTCCCCAGAAGTCCCTGATCACTTGTAATAACATCGCTGCAACAGAGAGAACATGATAAGTAATATGATGAATCCTGAAGGTATCCTGTCGTTTAATACTGTACTACTACTGCGAGGTCTAATGTTCAAATTGGAACTACCATAGTATAACTCTGTCCCTGCCAGCAGTGTTTCTCTGCTAACACGTGTTTCGTACATAATCCTCTGGCTTTCCGAAAATGAGTTCTCTTGTGTTTAGTCATTCCTTGTCTAGTTTAATCATTTTTGGAGTTCTTCTGGGAAAAGGAACGTAATCGGTTTTGTTTTCACGGTCATTGACCTTCATTTCATGGTTCGTTCAGGTGTATTTTTAGCCAGACAAATAAGAGATAAAGGAGAAAGCCTTCAGATCCTGTTAAGCTTAATTTAGACGAGTTGAGGCAGAATATCCCGAGCTACAATAGTATAGATTTCTAAGGTAATGTTGCAATAAACTAGCCTGAACCCTCCCTGCAGTTTCCTACCACATGCACATTTGTTGGATGCCTTTTTTCGTAGAGTTGGCACTGCCACATACTATATTACAAATCATTTTATGCAGTGTCGATTGTATTTGGGATTACCAGAGAAGGCAACTGCTATATTATGTACAACCCAAATTAGTTAATTGTATTGCATCTTTGGCTACCGAGTATAACGATACTGAAAAGTGTTTTTTTCTTGTTCTTCCCCCATTCTCTGTGTTGTTTTGTAGGTGATGGTCCAGGTTGCCGAGATTACTGCATCAAGGAAGGTGTGGTACAACCTTTACTCAGCTTCATCAACCCACATATACCTCTGTCCTTCCTCAGGAATGTTACCTGGGTACTAGTCAACATGTGTAGGAACAAAGATCCCCCTCCCCAACTGGAAGTTATCCAAGAAATCCTAGGAGGACTTTGTACCTTGATCATGCATAAAGACACCAGTGTAAGTAATCAGACCTTGCAAGCTAGTTGTAAACAACAAACAAGTGCAAAGTTGTAGAATTTTCTCCTTCCAGAGAAAAACATTTTTTTGTCAAATTTTTTTCTCTGAAAACAATTAATTCTGTTTGCCATTACTTTAAGTGTGGTTTCTGCCACCTTGAATATCTGCTCGTACTCATACAGTCCTCTGCGTGAAGGTTTTCCACTGTACGTATGGGTACGATGTCATCAAGTATGTCACTTGAGCCACAGGATAAATTGCTTCCATGGTATATGTGAGAGCAACATGGTTTCATGGGTCCAATGATTCATCAATGTGTACCCAGATATCAGAGCAGTATGTTCCGTTTCATAATATAACTTGCGACTGTATTCCGCTTACGATCGAGTATACTTTTATTTTACCTGAAATTTCGATAGCTGCTACATACAAATTAGGCACGCATAAATAAGTTGGTATGCCATGAAGTTTGTTCAGGGTCCTACAGGCTAACTCTCACGACTTGTTTTTGGAAGAGTTTCTCAAAGTTTTAAATGACTTTTCTGTGTGGTTTGAGATGATAGTTGTGTTTCAGAAATCAATAGCTGCTTTCATATCATGAATCATTCCGTGAAGTGCGTAACGTCATTTATTCAGGGGACTGTTTTTTCCAATTTACATAACAGTAAAAGTGAAAATGTGTGGTTATTTGATATTCCCATCATTATCAAACTGAAAATGACATAGGCAGTTGTCATTTGCCTTCCATAATGATTAAGCACTCTCGAAGAAATTTATTTATATATATTTATATCAAGTGTCACTTTCGTAATGGACAAATAAGGACAGTTACTAAACCCTGGTCATCGTTTCATAGTTTTAGAAGTGTCACATGAAATTCTGAAATGAATTTTCTTTTTCCTTAATACTGAGGAATGTAGTTCAACTGCTGTTCAAGTTTTTAAAAGGAAAGTTTCAGTTTTAAAAACAAAGCAAGATGAATGCAAGAGTTTACTTCAAAAATAGAAAAACAATAAAACAATACATTCCATGGTGCAAGTTCTTCCTTTCGGTGAGAAGATGATTAATGTAAGCTTTGGCTTTCCATGGGCATTCACTTTTTCACATTTTACATGTTTAACTGTATGGCCTACGGATGTGTGTGTGCGTTTGTGATGCCCAGCTTGTAAAGACAATATCTCAAGAAGGGAAGGTCAGACCAACTTCAAATTTGGTGTGTAGAAGTACCACATTGATTACAAGAAGCATTTTGTTTTTTGTGGAGGTCAAGCCATTAGGGGTCACTAGTGGTCAAATTGTGAAAACCTTGTAAAAACGATATCTCAAGAAGGGGGAGTTTTTCACTTTGATATCTCTTCGTTTCTTGTTCTCAGATTCTGGTAGATACAGTCTGGGCTTTGTCATACTTAACGGACGGTGGAAATAGCCAGATTCAAATGGTTATTGAATCAAGGGTAGTAGAAAACTTAGTGAACTTACTTTCTCACCCAGAGGTCAAAGTTCAGGTATGTGTCATTTATTGCTAATACATGAGTATCATTTGTTGTGTGTGGAGAGGGGGGGGGGGGGTAACAACAAAACTGGCCATAGATGAGGTCATTGTCTCCTTGGGCAAGTGCTCAGTGGGGTTATCTATCTTTTTGGGGTCTGTATGTGTTTTTGATAGGCACAGTGGCAAACCTGACCACAGAAATTTGCCTTGCAATGGTTACGTTACTTTACATTCAAGCTTTTGACTTTGGACACACATTTTTAATGGTTGTCCCTGACGACCAGATTTGTATTTGGATGATTAAAATCAGCCTTGGAGGTTGTTCGGTGGATAACGCATTTGTTGACATCAAATCTAGATTTGCATTGTAACTAAATACCCCAGAAAGGATAAATTGGTATTACCCTCCATCAGTATGGAGATACTGAAATACTACTCGTTAGCCCTACTCATCTATCCAACAGTTTGCACATATCGTTATTTCTTGATTGTTTTGATACATGTCTTTGGACAACCAAACTTTGCTCTTCAGATAACCAAAATATAAGACCAGACAAAACTCCTTTAAGCTTCGTCCGGTAAACTGAACAGTGTAAAATTATAGAAAATGCTTATTGGAAGTTAAGATGACCTCGTCAACTAATTGCTGGATAGTTTTGCAAGCTATTTATGAGTATTATATCCAGTTTTGTCACATGATGAACATTCAGAGCTAAATGTTAATTAACCCCACCCCCCCCCCCCTTTCTCTCTCTCTCGTCTACAGACTGCTGCACTACGAGCAGTCGGAAATATAGTAACCGGAACTGATGATCAGACACAAGTCGTTTTGGACTGTGGAGTACTGAAGCATTTTCCTGCTCTTCTAGCACACAAGAAAGAAAAGATCAACAAGGTGAGTTTCCAGATCACAAAAAAAAAGTAATTTTTTAATGTAGACCCCACTTCCCTCACTGATCATACTTTTTACCCCCCCCCCCCCCGTTTCTATTTTCTTCAGAGGAGGTTTGATACCCAGTTTACATTAATGTTTAATAAATATTGAGATATGAATTTCAATTGATGTCCAACTCAACAAGCTATTAGATACAATATTACTGACTTTCAATAACCATTCTATTTCTTTCTTTTCATCTCTCCCCCCCACCCCCCCCTCCCCTCATCTCTTTAGGAGGCAGTATGGTTCTTGTCAAATATCACAGCTGGTAACCAGAGACAAGTCCAACTTGTGATAGATGCTGGTCTCATCCCAGATATCGTCAGACTCTTAGATCAGGTACGTTGATTCGTTATCTCCCCGTCTCCACAGAGAATATTCCATTTTTAGACATTAAGGTGAACGTTTAAGTGATGTCATCCCTCGGGTTTAATTAAATATAATGACCTTGAGATCACGATGTGTTCAAAGACATCATTGGGGGGTTCATTATTGATGGTGATTTTTAATCAAGAGAAAAAGTCTAAAGCGAATTAAAGCAGAAAACGAGAGAACATGTTACAAAGAAGGCAGAGAATGGGGAGTGTTATATTTTAAAAGTGGCAATTTTCCTTTGAATCCTTTGGCTGGATCCTGAGTATGGTTCTGGTGGTATTTGGCATAAGAGCTGTAGTAGGCAAGTAAAGCCATAGTGAAGTGTGTTGTGTTGAAATAAATAGAGTTACTTTGGTCACAGCGATAATGGAGATAATCTTGTCTGTTTTGTGTGTCCAATCTCTATGTTTGTAGGAACTTAATTAATGAGGAAAGTTTGTGATGTTTCAGACGATGTGATGTTTCAGATGATGAAGAAGCATGCCCGGTAAGCCTGTGACATTCTCGTAGAACGGCAATATGGTATTTGTTTTAAACATACAATGATTTTCTTTTTTTTGCAGGGTGACTTTCAGACTCAGAAGGAAGCCGCATGGGCTGTCAGTAATCTGACGATCAGTGGGAAGAAAGAACAAGTAATAGTCCTAATAGAGCACAAGGTCATCCCTCCGCTGTGTAACCTCTTGGGCGTTAAAGACCCTCAGATTATCCAGGTCTGTCTCGATGGGATCAACAACATCCTCAAGGTGGTCGGAGAGAATTACCCCGTTATTGCCGAAATGATCGAACAAGTTGGAGGTGAGAGATTGTTCACCTCTTTTTACCCCGTTCTTTTCATTTTCAAATGTTCAATCCTTTAACTTCAAAAAACAAAATCATGGAAGAATCAATCCCAATTTTTGTTTTAAAGCGACTTCATCATAAAACAGACAAATGTAAAAACATATGCACATTTGGGTCGTTAGGACTCTCTCTGGAGAGATTTTGATGGTGCAATCGTAACCACTCACCCTATCTCATCATCTTTTCTCCATAATACTGAATATATAGGGGTTTTTTCCTCCCCAGAGAAGGATGGAAGTTTGTCACTTGTGACTACTTGGATGGATTAGATAATAGCAATAGTTGTCCATTATAGAAGTTCAAGTGGGAATCACTTCTTCAAATGCCCAACAGTTCTGGTGGTCTACTTACGCTTCAACCGTTGAGTTTAGACATGGCGATTACTGCAAGCTTCAGTTATTCCTTACCACTGTAGAAAAACAGCCATATTTAAATTTGATTTTGTTTTCCCTTTACAAAAATCAAACTTTCAGTAGCGTCTCTCTTCCAAATGTTGCTTGCATTTCTTACAGTCTTGTCTATGCCTTCCTAAATGAGACTGATTCATTAAACTAAATTTGACTGTTTTGCATAAAGTTTGAATTCATGATGTTTTCAATATCTCTGTGGATTGCCACGTATTAATCATTGTTTTTTGTTCTGTTTTTTCGACATTTCAGGATTAGACAAAATTGAGACCCTGCAACAGAATCCAAACGAAGAGATCTACAAGCTGGCCTATGAGATCATTGAGCAGTATTTTTCGGATGTAAGTTATCACACAAAGTTTTTACGAATAATTTTGGAGAGAAAGATTACACTTTTCTCTGTAACTGTGCAAACTCACAGTTTGGTTCTGTTTGATGATGACGTGTGTGTCATGGTGTTTGAATGGGACTGTGTGTGTACCTTGGGTTGTGATCACGACAAGTTGACTTGCATAGCTTTGTTTGAGCTGACAACATTTAGAACAGTTAAAAAAGAGTACTGTACTGGTCCAATGAAACTTTCACCTTTCTCAGTGTTTGCAGTTTCCAGGATTTTTGCAATTTTTAGCCATCCGTATATATACGTAAGATTACATGGAAACTGGCTTGGATGACAGAAATGCTCTCCCTACTCAACTTACGTCTTCCAAACTTTCAAGGAAAACCAGTTCAATAACATTGGTTGTGCTTGGGTTGGGTTTGGATTTGACTGTGACCCCTCTCGTGCTTTCATGTTATTTGCTTAAGGTTAACTGAGATCGTTTAAGTGTCCATAGTAAATCAGATTAGATAATACATCTCTCCTCTCGTTCCTGACAGTATGACGATGAAGTCACCGGTCTAGAACCCCAGCCCACGGAGGAAGGATTTCAGTTTGATGGTAATGCTGAGATACCCCAGGATGGATTTGACTTCAACTAGCAGGAGGATGTCGTCTGTTATGAGGAGTGTCATGTAATCATATCACACCAGCTGCAAGCCTGCTACCACTACGACTCCTCCGCTGTCCTCCGCTGTGACGAGTGAATGAACGAATGAATTGCAGCGTGTGTCAACGTGTTGAGAGGTGTGTCAACGTGTTGAGAGGTGTGCCGAATGAACTTGTGGACGATGACCAGCGTGATGAGGAGGAGGATGAAGTGTACAGTCGTACTTTGAATTCTAACAAACTTTAAAATAATAAACAATGCTGTTTTAAGGTTCTAACAAGCAAGCATTATCAACTAGAGAGGAGAGAGGTGTGTGGTATGTGTGTGAGGTTGTGTATTTGTAACATCGGATCACTAGACAGTCTGCAGTGGGTGAGTTGTCTGGTGCTGAACTCACTACTTTGAGGTTTTACTCTTAAGTCTCTCAAAGTGGAGTGTGTGATGAAGTGAAGCGAGTGACTGGTGTGAACACCCGGTGATGATGTGAAACCGTGTGAACCATGTGTTAACCGTGTGTGATGTATATGGGGGATGCAGAGAGCAGTGACGAGTGTGCAGTATGTTGTGTGGGCAGTGCAATGTAATCTCAGAAATTGTGTGAGTCAATCTGCAAGTGCTTTTGAAAGGAGTATGTCTAATAAAAAAATATCGGCCAGTCTTTTCTACTTGGTAAGTTGCCGGCGATGCTATATTGTCTTAGTGATGTTCGTCATCACTGAGGTGGGACGATTTATCAATCTGTTTGAATGAGGAGCTGTGCTCTTGAAAGTCTTCAGTGAATATCAGAGCGGAATTTGGATGTTTGGGTTCTGGAGATAAATATTCCTCTCTTTCAAAGCACTGCGTAACAAAGTTATCTTTCTGTTCTGTTTTAACTAGGAAAAAACACAAGGTATTTATTTTTTATGATCGGTTCCGTCGTATCGTAGGTGTAAGTTGGTCAATTTCTAGTCCCAGTGTCTGTCTGTGTTTTGGCTCTGAGCGTTGTGGTTTCATGGAGTCAATAAGAGCTAGCTAATGATATGCAGTATGTTTCTGTTCATCTCTTATTGTTTAAGAATATTTAGATGCAGGCCAATGTTTGCCTTACAGCAATAACCAGACTTTGTTTGCAAGTACTTCATCCTAGTGTGTATTAATTCTGATGCAACTTAGCCATTATGTAAGTATATCTTGTTTAAATGAATGAATTAATGGAAATACATAAACCTTCAATATATATCTCACTTGCATGTCATAAAAACGGTACTCAGCTGCTCCAAAAACTATTATCTGTGCAATGTCATGTCATTAGTACTCCATTGGCTTAAAACTGTTAATAATATAGATAATATATGGCTGGATGACTAAGAGAGGACATTTTCTATTTTAAGAGAGAGAATGTCCTTAAAAAGTCTTCTGATTTGATTTGATGAGATGGAACCATATATATGTACTTCTTAACTGAAATTGCACTATGCAAGCAGAAAAATCTGTAATTACTGTTTAACCAAACTCTGTACAAGACAAGTTGGTTTATATCCTGGTTAAAAGCTTGGAAAATAATACAAAATGATTATTTCCTTGTTGCGTGAAGCGTCTTTGGTCCATTTTGGTTCATGTTCAGGGAATTGAGTAACTGTACAGAGTTTGAGCAGACTTGTAGTCTATATACATAGTCGCTGTAGCGGCAGTTACACGACCGTCTCACTGATTCTCGGAATCTCTGGAGTGTAACCCAGCAGTTTCTAAAGTGAAGTCTTCATAAACTTATGATGTAAAGTTTGAATATCCATACATGATTTCTGGGGTGGATTTTTCTTCTTTTTTGGGGGGCTTATGTTCATGATATTAGAGGGGGGAAAAAAGGGTGTTTTTTTTATGCAACCAAGCTTTAAAAAAAAACACTTCTGTCATAAATTATTTGTATGAAATTTCAAATGATGTAGTAGGTTGGTGGTGGGTTTGCTAACTTTTTGACAAATAAGTTGGTGAGAGTTGGTGAGAGTAAATCACACTTAATTTAGGTACTAAAGTTGCTAAATATAACTTCTTTAATAGAAGATAGTGGCTTTATTCTCTTTTTGAGAACAATCTCCAATTTTGGTAACTTTGTCTGTGTCCCAGTCGATTGTCCTCAGAAGTTATTTTTTTCAAGTAAGTGCTGCATGATTAAAAAGAAAATCTTAAGGAGAAGTAAATTTTTGTGATTTCTTCTTCATCGCTGCTATCAATATTGTTAGGGAAATACACCACCACTTCAGTGAAAGTCGTCCCAAGTCGTGTAGGGATATGTTTCTTTAGAGATTGTTGACAAGGTAAAATAACTCTATTTACTACATCTTTCAAAAGTTATCGGTTGAGGGTGAACTAAACTAGCATGTTGCTATCTGTGTTTTTCGAAAGTTGTCGAAAAGTTTTGATTTTTTAAAATTTCCAAGCTGATGTATTGGCATTGATCTGACAATATGAAAAAATTTCATCCTGAATTGTTTGTATCTATTTTTCTGGTTTTAATTCACTTTTCATTTTACTTCACTTAATTTTTTATTAGATAAGCTATTTTGTACCCATTTCTATCCAGAACTTTTGAAAACATATAACCACAAAAAAAAAGGTGGGGTGGAGAAAGTTAGAGAGAGAGAGACTCTATATGAGATGATTAATTTTTATTTTTAAAAGGTTATCACAAATAAATCATTTTCCTAAAGCAATGATAGATGGGGCAGAAGAGTTGCTTCTTCCTTCTGATTCTGCATTTTTAGAGATTTAAGGGAATTGCCCCATAAATAACAGTTAGCTTGATTGCTCTGCTTTGACTGCTGAGTTGATTTCACAACTTGGGCCGGCTGGAGAGTCTTGTTAATTTTTTTCAGAAGGTTTGGAGTGGCCTTAGTTAGATGCAAGCATCTTTATATTTTATTGACTCTTATGTCATAAACTAACAATTTATTTTTTGTATTAGTTGTGTTTGCTAAAACTACGGACAACAGCAGCTTATCTGTGACACCTTATATGTACCAAATCTTACACATAAACTTGCATGATTTTGTAATCAATATTGCTACCACTCAAATACTGACTGGGTGAAGTGAAAAGAGAGAGATCAGATCAAATTTGGATGTAGCTGTTGGCAATTGGAAGGCGGCGGGGGGGGGGGGGAGGGGTTGAGGTGAGCAGGAACAGGAGGGGAGAAATAACATTTTTACATTAATGTGATGAGTATTGAATGAGATGATGCTGCCAACAAAGTGACGATTTCGATAAATTTGTGTGTGTGAACATGATATCACAGTTTCAACTGTGTTTGTCCAAAAATGACTTTTATGCAATTGATTGTGATGCTGGATTGTTAATTTTTATTTTAATAATGAGATCTCTTATATAGAAGTGGCCGATTTTGGGTTGAGAGTATTACATCAGTGAGTGAAATATGTCTGATAAGAAAGGACGTTTGTGTGTGTGTGTAGGTGGTGTGGAAAGCAACTTGAGCAGTGGAAAGAGTTTCTATGTGGGAGGTGATTTTGTGAATGTTCAGCATGATATAGTATACCAATAGGCTACGGCTTGTAGTATATTGTACAGACGTATTTGGAGAAGGGTCTATGTGAGAGTTTTGTTTCATTTCAACACAAATTCTTCATGTTACTTTTTGTTGTAAACCTGTTTCAAATGTTCAGCTTGGTTCTTTCTTTTTTTCTTGGTGAAATTCACTGTAATAAATATTTAACATGTTACTGTGTTGGGGGCCATGTATAGACCTCTGTTAAATATGTGCAAAGTTTGCAAACAGCTTCTCAAGGAATTGGTGGGGGGCGGGGAGGGAGGGGGGTGGACTATGAGTGACAGGGCTTAAATGCTGCCTTGAATTGTAACTTTACCGTTACATCAGGAGTACTGTCTTTTTATAGACACCACCCTGCATTATAACAGCATATCGAGTCAGGTATTTTTATATTAAATTGCGATGCATTTATATACTCTGTTGGAAAGTGTCGATGAAAATGAAAGAAAAAACACCATTGACACTTCCAGTACAAGGAGAGCCGTCTTGGTAACAGCTCCTAGCCCTACGTGGAGTTTCCAGTATTCATCCATGATGGAGGCGTGAAATATGAAGTTTGTCACGATACAAGTTTGGTTGGCGTTATGCTTCCGTAAAATGTAAAGGTCGCAATTACGGTTGCACGGTTAATATTGGCAGCGATGTAGGTGACAGTGGTGTACAAGAATGTAGAATAGGTCGTCGGGTGAGAACAAATCAGTATAGTTGATGTAAGATCAAATTTATCAGTACAGATTCTTTGATATTCTAGTCCTTGCATTGCTGTGTCTAGCTATATAGTAATTTACTGCGGATGAATACTTTGAATTCCTCTTTTATGGATAATTTGACAGTTTTATGAAGCATCGTTTTTTATATCGTTTAATTTGTAAGCTTGAATTTTAGGTTCATCATTGCCAACGACAGAAGGAAGTCATGTATTGAGTGGCATCAGATCCTCACACTCGTGAATCCTTTATAGCCTCAAAACACCAACCCTCCCCCCCCCCCCCCATTCCATTTGGTTTTGTTCTCTTTAGTGCAGCTATTATTTTGTACTCTCTAGTCTGAACCATTCTCCAAGTTCATAATTTCAGATGAACCCATGGTAAACATTAAAACTGAAATGTAGTTTTTTTGTTTTGCCGTAGGAGTGCAAAGAAAATTTCAACTCTCACTGATTTGTCCAACCTTTGACCATCTTTGTTAAAGGATGTAGTTGTATACCACATCTCATAAAGACTAACGTTTCACAGTGGAATAGTTTTGCTCACCACAAGCGTATATTACACGGTTTTGAAATTGAGATATTCTCAACAAAAGTCACAAAACCCTACACCTGTATATATCGAATGGGTTTGACACTCGGGTGTAAACTTACGGAAAATATGCCATGTTGTCTACTTGATCATAAGTCTACAATGACGTATATGCTCACCTAACACATACTCTGAGAGAGAACATAAGTGAATTTAATGTTATGAAATGTCACAACATTGTGGAGAATTCACCTTTTTGAAATAATTGAAACCATACAGCCTTAACTACTTCATAATTCAAGGTTTTTTGGAGGGGTAGGTGTGGGGTTGGTCCATACAAAATATTTGTTAATTGCATCTTTGCCAACAGCCTCTTAAAATATTTTAATTTTTTCGTAATCTTTTACACCCGTTCAGTTTAAGCAAGTCATGTAAAAACTATGCTTTCAAGTTTACTTGTTATTACTTTTAAGAAGTGAGTCATTTTAACAAAGTCTTCCAAGGCAAGAAATTTAAAGATTTGTATAAAATGTGTAAATTATTTTTTATTTTGCTTTTTTTGATATTGTTACAATAAAAAGCATAATGTGGGCACTGTCTTAACCACTGGTGTTAGGAAGATTTTGAATAAAATGACTCGCTTTATGACTTGTAAATATATATTTGTGGTAGTTGTCAAGCTTTTGTGCAGCTAGAAATGAATTACAAATTTCTCAACATATTTTGTGTTGCTTTCTAAATGTTTTATTCTGTTATACTTGCAAAACCATCATCTACTGTGAATAGAAATGTACCACAATAAATTGTTGCTCAAATGAACTTTTTAGTAATCCGTTGTATGTGTGAACTTCTCATGCAGCAGCAGGTACTTCAAGAACCTGGTAAAATGGACAATTTGAAGCTGATGTATCACAGATTGTATCCAAGGTCCCCATCCCCAACCCCATCTGCTACCTAAGAGTAACCTCCCCATTCCCTAGACCTCTCTCATGCCCTAGACCCACCTCCCTGCCCAAGATCCCTCCCTCCTGACAGTCTCCCCTGCCCTATCGTCCCTCCCTACTTTTTCTCTCCTACCCCAGGGTCTCTTCTGATGCATGCTCTAGAGTCGATTACAATAGCCCCTTTTCCCGTACAGTAGGAGATTTAGCGTTGCACTGTGATGCTCCTACGTATGTGGCACTTGAATAGTAATTTTCCCTAGACAACTATCTATGTATCGATGAAATTGGAGGCTGTAGAGTAGTCTTTTTACATTCAGTAAACACGGTTCGTGCTTGATTTCAATGCACGCGTACAGTAGTTACATATGTAGCGCCAACACAAGCAATACGAATTTGTATTAGACTTGGAGGAGATGTAATATGTGTAGGCCCCTCTATGTCAAGCTTATATTGTCCATGTACTAGTGCAAGATCGGCAAGAAGTCGAAAGGTTGAGATGTGATTTTAGCTTCAATAAACTGCCATTATCTAAGTAGATTGTCTTCTTTGGGTCTATTATTTGAAACTCCTGGAAGACTTTGAGTATTGTGAGGAGATATCGTCTTACTTTCTACAACCGTGGATATTAATTTTGGATTATTCTACAGAAAAAGCCAGCTGCCTATTGCCCAATGAGGCTAGGATAGTTTCTTCACACATCATAGGCTACACAGTCAAGCCAAGCATAGGCTATCACTGTATCAATATCCTAGTTACCCACCCAGCCTCTGTGCCTGGGAATAGCATTTACAACACTGACTCGAAGCCTAGTGCTGTACAAACAATGTACTGACATTTGACTAGCCTAACTTACCTTAACTACTTTAGTTATATTTGCAGTGTACCCTAGCTTAGTGTAAATCGATTCCTGTTTCATCAAAAGAAGCCCAATTCAGTTTTTTGGGTTTCAAAGCTCCAGATCATTCTCCAGAAGTTTCCAAACACTGAATGGAAGATGGCTGATGAAGATCTCTTGTTTGATGATGTGTATGAATTATGTGAGGTGATTGGGAAGTAAGTAACACAGTACTTGAATTTAACCAAACCTAATCTACCAATGTCAGGCCAATGGCCATGATATTTCTAACAAAGATATACACTAGCTTACCAATAACATAACAGTGAGACTAAACATAGGCCTAGGCCTACCCTCATATTCATAATATTTTTTAACAGATCTATGTAAGGAGTTACAACTTAGAGTCAGACCTTGGCTAAACGTCAGTCGTAACTTTGGCTAGGCCTGGCCTATGAAGATTTATGTCGCCTTGTTAAAGTAGGCCTAGGCTAGTAATTAAAGGCTTTAGCCGTTCATCTTATTTCTATAGTAACACTAACTTGTAAGCCTATCTTGTAGTATTGAGTATTGGCATATTTCCACAACAGTTACTATCTGTAATGAAGACGGTGTAAATAAGTAACTTTCTTAGATTTGTCTAGTCACATTTGGTTGGCTAGTCTTTTGTCAATTGGTTGTCATCTTTAATTCAGGTGTATCAAGGCATTCCTAATAAGTTAATCCAAAAAGGTTGACATGTATATCAAAGTGATAAGTTAATGCAAAAGGCTGTTCTCTAATGTCAGTATATCAAAAGTTTGCCACCTCCTTTGTCCAGCTGAGAAACTCTCCCCTCTCTAGGCCTCCCTGACATCACTCCCCCCCCCCCAATAGGGTCATTCCTAAATTGCATAAAGTTGTTGCATTCTGTATTAAGAATTAGAGGATTCTTTGATTCATCCAATGTAGTATTAAACTTTTCTGCAAGATACAAATTTGTGATTGTGTTCCTTCCTTCCTAATAAATTTCCTTTTCAGTTTCTATGGTCATCCCAACAAACATGTGTCTTTTTCCACTTGACAAAAACAGAAGCTTCTGTCTCCTGCCATAGCAGAATGCAACTTTTTTTTTTCTGGTGGAAACTACTGTAATGGTAACTAGCATATATTGCACATGTAGCCTACATTATCTGTATATACTGTACAGTAGCCTGCAGTAACTTAAAGGCATTGAAGACTCGCCCCGAACCGAGTGCCGCCCTCTGAAAAAGTTAACTTTCCGTTGCTTGCAAGTGAAAGTTTTTGCTTGTCACATAAAAATGCAGACAGTTATGAAACGTGATACCTTGTTATCTTTTATCCAGACCTGAGATGTCCATCGCTGCTATGTACACTGTGGTGTGGGGATTGACTGTAGCTGCATGTATTGACTCGGTACACTATTGTCTAATTACCGACGGTAGCAAGCTGTGTGTGTATTTCTGGGATCGATGGTGGTGTCTAACACTTCTGTTACACCTTATTCGAAACTAGGTCAGATGAACGGCATCAGACGTTTCTTTGTGCGCAAGTCTTCAATGCCTTTAAATTTAGGCCTGATGCGTAAAAGACCTACACATGGCTCAGCATAATTGTATTACATGGGCAAAACATATGGAGGGTACGGATTGTGAAAGTTGAAGGACCTGACTGCGAACGTCATCTGTGAAAGAACACCAACAGCACAGCGTGATATTCACTTTGAATTGCCCTTTTCCAGCTGCCAGCTAGTTTTTATTTTTGTACTGAGCGGTACGAACAATTTATAAAGTCAATTGAGCAAATACTATTGGTAAATAATAGGCATCGAATGCACGAGCAGAAGAACAGGGTGATATTTTGTTCCGTCAGTCAGATATGTTTCTATAAGGACACATTTTTAGCTTTTTCTATGTACAAGCAATGAAGGGCACTATGGCAAAAGTGTGGTGCTGTCAGTTTTGTGGAGCCTTGCCTACTGTAGTTTACATTAATTAGTAATGGAAACTGTCCCAATAAAGAGGGGGGGGGGGGGGGGGGGGAAATGGCCAACCAGTACTGTAGTGTTGGTACTGTACCTGTTTGTTAATTTGGTCAGTACTGAGACACTACCATGATGATACAGGTTTGTAAGTAAAAAGAACATGTTCTGTTTGTTTCTACTCAGTTTTAACTGATTTTGTACTACAAAGGTACAGTAATTGGTAATTCCTTCTATTGCACTTGATGACTCTGGTATATAAGGTCACGGTCACTGTCATAATTTCTTCCTAAATTTGCAATAACACAGGATTCATGTTTACATACTTATATACAGTACAAGTACAGACTTAGTTTTAACTTCGAAAGCTTCAGTGGAAATTTTGCATCGAGAGGGGGAACCTTGTTGAATTCATCAGCATCTGTGTGGCAGTGAGATATGTGAGTTTTGTGTACATATATACTGCAAGGTAAGCTCTTAATACTGTGGTAATTGGTCAGAAGAAGGGTCACAAAGAAGGTGTAAGATTGTAAGTAGGTAATAGTACAGTAGTTAAATAGCAGTAAGAGGTAGTGAGGTGAAACCCACGTGGTCACGCTTCGGTTATTCTGGATTGAGGGAGGAATCCAGGTTTAGCAAACAAAGATACAATTGACAGTCCTCTGATTTCTGTTTATCCTTGGACAAACCTTTAAAAAGTTGAAAAACAGAAAGCAAGAAAGAAAAGTTTTGTTGTGTAGTAACAATACTCTAGCTTTCAGTGAAGGGAGACAGTGGAAGGTGGTGGTGAATAAGGAATTTGTTATTTGCAGGACGCTGTTGTACCATAATCAAGCAGTCAGTTTGTCATATTGAGAGCAGACCGGTACAGTATTTATGTAGATGCATAGAAGTAGAAAGACTATTTCAGATTACAGTAGTACAATGCTAGCAAGTTACTTTCATTAAATACTGTAGTGCTTCAAACCTTAGTAGTTGGTACTTTAGCATTCTACATGGCCTACCCACTGTACAGGTAGGGTGGTACAGTACTGTATATATGGCATGCTAGGATAGGGACAGGGCTTGGGAGAGGCCTGGCAACAAATCTGGCACCAGAAAAGTTGGTCGTACCGTAGTTGTTATATTTAAGTATGGTTTGAACTCCATTCATGAGTATCACCCAGCTGACTGAAGAGAAATGGGGATTAGCAGATTGCGAGAATGTGCTTTTGAAGTGAACTTATGTTGATACACACATAAACTATAGAGAGACTAGACAAAGAATTGTTCTTAAAAGGATTGTCTGGTGGCCCAAAGAAGTTACCTTAAAAAATAGTAAATAATTTTCCAAACATGTTGATAAAGTATGAGAACGCTAATGTTGCGTTTGACAGAGAAACGATTTTTTAATCGTTATGGATAGACATTTCAAATATGATTTGAACAGTACAATACGTGACGTCAGCTCTGCCATAGCAGATTGCGTCATAACCCACCCTCCGCACAGTACCTATACGGTAATCACAACAAAAACAGCGTTTGTATACAGATAAATTTCTTCCTTAATTTCCGGTGAAATTTCTAAAAAATTAGATATGTTTTCAAAAACTCCTTAAGCCGCCATGTACTTGATCGGTGGTTCCGTGGTCTTTGTGTAACACAAGGTAAATTTTAACAGCAGACTCTGAGTTGTTCAGGCTATACATCGCGCTATCCAGCTCCAACGCGAAAAATGTTCGCATGTAGGCTATACTCAAACGTTGACAATCGGACAGTTCTGCGAAGCCTAAGCTTCTCAGTGCTACATTCTGCACTGTCAACGATTCGATCAATTTCTTCAATAATTTCCGGTGAAATTTCTTATAAATTAGATATGATTTAAAAAACTCCTTAAGCCGCCATATATGTAGTAGATCGGTGGTTTCGTGGTCTTTGTGTAACACAAGATAAGTTTTAACAGCAGGCTCTTCGTTGTTTATACATCGCGGTAATCCAGCTCCAGCGCGAAGAATGTTCGCGTGTATAGGCTACTCTAACGTTTACAATCGGACAGTTCTGCGATGACATCGATTCCGCCAAGTTTCATCTTTCGGTTTAACGAATACTTTACAAGTTTCTTTTTACTGTTAATTTGATCCGTGAATTTTATTTCAGCGATTTCGAAGAACAGTTAATGAACTGTGGTTTGAGTGTGAGTGTACTACAGTATGTGTAACGCTATACAAGTACACCAACTGAGCATCGTAGTATATACGTTCGCGAGTATGTACGTTATATAAATGAGGCAATCCAATGTGCTTACACGTGAGTTTATTTGCTGCGGAATTGGGAGTGCTAACTTCAAGTCGCCTGTTTTGCCTATCTGCAAGCACTACGTCAATCACCATATTGAAGCGTTCGAACAAACGGTACTTTTGGTGAGAAACTGGTGAATTGGAAAACCAGATTTCTACAAGAAGAAAACGTCGAATGGGGACAATTTTTACATGGTTAGAAAGAGAAAAATAATAGCTACAAGGACAATGTATCAAAATTTTCCACCAGACAATTCCTTTAAAGTGCAATACTTTTGTGTAATGCAACATAGGCATATATATAGTGTTAACAAATGAACATACAGCCCTGTATTAATGTCAGATTCTCTCAAATTTATTTATCCAACTCTCTTGATAAAGATGTTGAATATGCATTTGCACAGCAAAAGTCATGCTTTGGTTGGTTCATGTGGTTCAAGCTGGTGCAGATGGAAAAAAGAGTGTTTATTGGTCATAGTGTACTAGAAGGTGTTGGGCTAGACCAGCATTTAGAATCGTTAACTAAAGTTTTATGAATAGTACCACAGTATTATATGTCTCATGGCCGCACCTGCATTACAGTACAGTACAGTCTTGCACTTGAAATGCTATCAATTTTAATCAATTCCAAATCAAGATACACAGTGCTGTAGATGAAATATAAACATCAGTCAGAACTCTTGAAATCTTGGAAATACTATTTGCAGCAACCAAAAGGACAGTTGCACAGTTTCTTACAGGCTGGCACAAAAACACATGACTTCAATTATTTGATACATTACAGTATAACAGTGTTGCTTGTACAGTACCATGTTTTGTATACATGTACAGTAGAACCATGGAGCTATTACCGAACTGAGCACTTTCCTTGTGATTAAAAAAATACACACATACATAACGTCTGATGTTACTTCTAGGTTAAATTTCCACATGGGACTTTCAAGCTAGTGCTACAATTTCTCATTTGGATCAATAATACCGTACAAGTACAGTATCATGCCTGTGTCGTATAGCCATTGGGTGTGCAACCCAACTGAAAGGTAACAGATAAAAATTCATCACTTGTCTCTTAGCTATAATTACATACCTGGACATACTTATTAGTTTATAAAAGTATCTTATATTCTGATTTAAATCTTTACTTAGAACCTCAACATCATCTGTGACCACATGTTGGGTGATCATTAGCATTTTGCAGTATAGTACAGTACTACAGGTCCCAAACCTGATTTGCTAGAACTTCAATGCATGATAAAACTATACTGTGTGTGAATGGCAAAGCAGGGGGTTCAAAGGTCGTTAGAGATTATGAGGCAAAGTATGTCAATAGACACGGTAAGATTAATAAGTACTTAGTCACTAAAAGTAGACAAAATGTAACTTATTGACAGATGTAATTTTCACACAGACTACAATACATCTAGCCATGACTGTGGTAAATTTATTGGAGCAGTCTGAGTTGATTTTGTTTGTGAAATTATGAATTTTCTTTATTATCAATGCTGAAATTTCATAACAATGGAATTCTATCAACTTGACATCTGAAGCAATTTCCTTATTGTATGCTATTCATGCTAAATTTTAAAGATAACAAATAGAAGTGTCTGGGGGATAATCTTTTTTACAGTCAACCACGATCATTAATTAATTGCTCGAATATTAAATTTCATCTGGTGAAAAGATCTACAGATCTATGGTGTCTTAGTTTGATGAAAAGATTGTCTTGTAATCTAATGTACTGTGGAAAAACACCCTGTTAGCTTTCTCTCTTAAATCTGTTAGAAATTGGCAGCCGAATGCAGAAAGGCTGCACTGAAGTCTGAAGACTGCCTCGTACATTCGGTAGGGTGCAGTCGACGAAAATGTTTTAATATTTAATACTTGCAAAGCTTTGTTTTGTCCATCACTCCGTCCCCTTCTGCCTCTTCCAATCTGCGTTATACACCTGCACCTCAATCCATGCAAGTATAATCCGGAGTATTAAAGACAAAAATGTTGTATGATTAAGAAAGGCTTGCGGCATGTTATAGTTTTATGCCGCAGAAATGGTCGGGTCATTACATGTATTGTACAGCATGTATGGCAACTGCAGCACTGTGCATACAATACATGTACAGATACTATAAATATAGAAAGTGTGTACACATTGAAGAGTGGTACTAGTCATGCACAGTTTGATGTGAACTGTATATCAACAAACAAATCACCACCTAAATTATCCAAACGTTAAGTTTAAATTGTTGATGATGCTGACAAGCTCGGCGATTTTGACGACAGTACTGTGCGTACAGTACATTACACTGTACTGTGGTCTATGTGTGCTGCTGATGTATGATGAAGAACACACATGTTAATTAGTTATCACCCCATTGCTTAATTGTATAGTATTATACAGTACTGTAGGTCATTTTCAAGTACACACTTTGTGTATTTAAATTAATTATTTATTGTTTATTAATATAGCCCTCTTTAATAGTAAATTATAGTACATGCCACTTGCATGCATACAGTAGTTTACAGGGGAGAGCTATTGTACCATTCAGTTCAGGGATATGTATGCAAATGTGGTAAAGTCTGATTATAATTAAAAGATTCCTGTAAATAATTTAATTTCCTTTCAAAATTCATGATATTGCAATACTAGCAATACTGTAGAAAGGTTATGCCAAGGCTGAAAAATGATAAAACGAAAACAAAAAATTTAAAAAGGAGAAAATTCACTGCAATTTACAAGCACATGCGTTGTACTGTCAGTACTTTTACTGCTGATACATGCTGAATGTCACTTTCTTTGTGTTTTGAACTTTCCAACAAGTTTCAATAAATTGCGGCATTTGACATGACTGATTTGACTGAAAATTCCAGAATGTTTTGCATACAGTACAAGTAGAATTGTGTGTATAGTTTCTGACTATTGGATTCATGGCAGAGACTATACAGTTTACTGTAAGGTTTAGTATGCCTGGAGAGTATCGTGGGGTTGAGTTGTAACTTTACGACATTCTAACTCAGGGTTGGAATATATTGTTAACTATCCCCAACCTGGTGTCTATGAAATTCACAGTGAAAAAAAATAAAATTATATAGAAACTAAAATTTAAGAAGAAATAATAATATGTAGGAAAGTATGTATAGTCTGAGGTGGTTAAAAAATTGGAAAGAAAAGAGGATATAAAAATGATAAATGCTAATATCCTTGTCAATGTCAAACTCAGAAATGTATTTGGAGTACTCACTAGAGCTTGTCTGCATTGCAAACAGTAGCAGGAAATCATAGATAAGTAGTTACCAAAACTACTCACTCAAAATTCAGCAAGATTTTCCAATCCTGCTGAGACCAAATGATAGATTTGGAAGGAATAGAGAGAGTGGGCTGAGCCAGGCATGTGGTAAACAGGGTGCACTGTGCTTAAATGTTACCAAGTTAGTAAGTCAGGTAGAGGGAAGTGCATAAGTTGACTGGAGACAGGTAAGTACCGTGGGTCGTAAATCCACGGTCCAGTAACTTTTGGGAAACTTCCGTGTACGAACATTGTCACATATAATATCTACTGTACAGTATGCATTGGACTGTTCAAATAACCGTATATACTGTATATAGCACACGTATCTGGTACTTTTCAAATCTGTTTATCGAAGAGAGACAAGTATCGTCATTTGTATACCAAATACCAAGCCAGTATGTTTTGTAATATCTGTGGCATTTTTCTGCAGAATTTTATAAAGTTCTTGGAAGTAATTTGTGTATTTTGTTGTGCAATATAAACTGTACATGCACTTTACTGTTCCCAATAAACCCCTGTGTGTAGTACCAGTTCTGATATTGTACAGCAGCATGTCTTATATACAGTATTGATAAGTCCCCACACCAAACGTACGTACAGTACTGCTTGCTTTTAAACTCCATCTCATCATTTTACTACTTGGAATTATTGCACGCTTCTTGTATCTTTCGAGGAGATAAAAACCATCCTTCCACACTGAATGAAAGTATTTACAGTCGTGTAACTACAGTAGTGCTGTGCAACACTGGTCGAGTACTACTTCTGATTTTGACTCAAGTTTTATAATAACCGGTTGAAGTATCAGCATATGTATACACTGTACTGTACTGTACAGGTAGATGACTAATGATGATGTGAAATTTATCATCTGTATGTCATCTCACTACCGGTGAAAATTATTCCTCGGCAAGTTTAATGTAATGAATTTCTTTAAACCTAGTGGTCTGGGCTAATGAGAAGCTATGATTCACCCATCTACTGTAGATAAGTTTTAGAGGCATTTATCACGTTTCGAAAGGGCATTCGGTATGTATATATGTATGCTGTGCAGGAATACAGCATACTATAGTTTACTTAACAGTATTGAATGAATGATTTTCAGGAAAATAAAATGCATAAGTAGTTCATATAAATATCGAAAATTTGCCAAAAACATTTAGTTCTAGATATAAAGTAAGTCAGTAAATTTTATAAATTTGTTTATGTTTCAGTGTGTAGTATACTGTACTTTTCTGTACTGTTTTTCTGAATTTCATATAAACAGTAGGTATGGCATGAATTACCAGAAGTATTAATTGCCTGTTTACTGCACAGTAAGTTAAATTGTAGGGTGGTACGATTAGTGTGTTCGAAACAGTTTAGGGTGGTAAATAATAATAAAGTGAGTCCATTTTCATTTTAAATATGTAATTATCATTGTTTGGCTGAATTTGTTCTGATCGTCGTGAAACATTTGAAATTTTTGTTGTCAAGCACTCGAAAGCAATATCATGTACAAGATGACGTTTATCAATGGCAAGACGTTCTTTTTTATTTTTTTTTTTGATTTAGTAACTGAATGTTAAATCACTTGAGTAGTTGAGACTAAATTGGACAGGTACATTCAATATTAAAATATAAGAATATTCGTATAAATTAAAAAAGGAAAAAAATCTAAGATAGAGCCTACCTTGTATATCATTCACACTTCACAATCTTATTTTGGGGAATACAGTTGTTCTAGGTTACTAGGGTATTGTTAAATAAACGCAATCAACCATATGTACCTGATTTTAGTTTTGCTGTTCTATGGTATGGTCAAAGATACACTTCTGTGTGTTTAGAAGGGGTGCAAAAACTTCTTCAAACACTAAATTATGCTATTGCGTAGAGACCAAGTGATATATTGTTCATAGCAAGTACAAATTAATAATGTTCCTTTTTTTTCTTTCAAAAATTGTACAGTTCATGCACATGGTAATTAGTATATAATATAGACAGTATACACTGATGTTTCAACTTTAATGGCACTTCTTGTAAGTTATAATAAATAGATATCAATAGAAGGAACTCAACAGTACAGTATGTGGACAGTATGCTTAGAATTAGACAAATCTAGTATTTAACTCTTGAAATTGCAAATGCTTAAAGTCCATCTACCAGCTAAAAATCAAGTTACAGCACATATCGATTACTACTGTACAGGTGTATGGCAATAGTCCAATAATATTTGCTGATAATGAGCAGTAATGTATATGCGCATACATTACAGTAGGTGTGGAAACCACGCCATTCCTCTGACTGTTGATCGTTAACCGACTTAACCGTTTGTTTATATGTTCTTGATGTCCACTTGCTGGTGATGTTTTTCAACTGTCAATTGGTTAAACCCACTGGCATTTAGCCAGTAAACATATCAGCCCAAATTTGGAGGCCTGTTACCACTGGAATTTTCAACCCCAGTATTTTTTTCTTCTTCTTCTGGTATTTCATATATAGTATTAGTTCCTGAATGTTCCTCTTAGCACCAGACTGCATAGCAGAGTCGCAGTACTACTGTATACATGTACTGTATATATACTGTACAATCAATTACTATTACACTTTATAGTCTAGTACACCTACTCATTGATGTTTAATTAAGTCCTGTTATATGTAGTTTCATACAGTTTATTATTATAGAGTGCATTCTACTGTATTGTAGGTACTGTAGGAACCAAGCTATTAATCATGTTTGAAATAGTATTACTTTGACTACCGTAAATAATAACATAAATTGCCCTTATGATAATTTATAATAAAAAAAGCAAAATGTCTGTAATTCATCTTTTCTCATTGCTTTTCTCAATGACACCGGCAGGGATTATGGATGACAGTTGAATGTCCCAAGGGTATTAACTGATTGATGAAATCTTGCTGCGAGTTGGAAAATGTGGTATCTAAGCCTTTCAGGGAGAGATTGAATCCATGATCCAAGTATTGTGAACTAGCAAGAAAGAGAAATTTCTGCCTCTGTATGTACAGTATAATACTGTACATGCACACACAGTACACAATAGCTGCTTAGTTAATGAAACACTCCTCTTAAGGCCATCGTATTAATTGCAGGATTAAAGAGCTCTTCGATTTTATTCATGTTTAAGGATGACTTTGATGGACAGAAATTACAGTCGTGAATGTCAGAAATGAAAGAAAATGTAATCAGATGAGATCACGTTTTGATCGCTTTACTTAATTCTTCACTAAACCTTTATACATACAAACGTTCAGTAATGGGTAGATTAGGAGGGAAGAGTGCAGTGACACAGAGAGTCATTGGGGGTGCAGTGCAAAGAGTGTTACCAGTTTGTAGGCTAGGTAGATCGGAGTGAATACATACAGGAGACAGTAAAAAACCCAAACCAGGTTTCAAGATATTAGCCTTGAATTTCCAACTCTTTGAATCCAATTTGGTGCTGATGTTGACTCCTGAATCCAGGCCTGTTTGTTTATGTTATTAATTCACTGTGTAACTGTACCAGAAAAAGTCTTATAATGTTAAAGTATGATACATACTAACAATAAGTTCATTTAATTTGACTGGTCAAGTCCTCCCCATTCAAATATTTGACTTTAAAATGTTGAACAATTTCCAAATATTCTTTTTACATGTTATTGCTTTAGTGGGGAAAAATTCCCATGCTAATTTTAGCTTCATTGAGTGACAAAAGCACAGGATGGTGTGTATATCTGATCATTTGCAAGTTTATTATGAGGTAAAACAGTACTTGTTAAGGTTTGTCAAATTGCCGATCAAATGCCAAGATTTGCTTTACAAATTGCTTTAGTCAAATTAATATTAGTAAAAGTTTGAACATCTGAAGAAGTAATGCTGCAGTGGCGTATAGGCTATATGTAGGTGGTGATTCCATGTACCGGGGAGTTCTACTGAACAAAATACATCTTGCATTAATACATACATAGTAGTTGACAATGTAGCACCCTACAGAGTTAATAGCCTTGGGTGTAACTGCAGTAGTGAAATGGGTGGGAATTTGTGTTGACTAAATTCATCACTTGGTAGCTGTTTCTGCTGAATTTATTATTTGACCTGTAGTGACCCCCTCCACACAAATTGTGTGGTCTGTGAAAATACTGGGCTCTGTGATGTAAGCAACAACCGGTACAGGCTGGGGTACCTACAGTACTGTACAGTACTGCACTGTACGGTAAAGCACAGTACTATACTGTACAGTACAGAAGTTGCCAAATAATGGGCTTGGTAATCTGCTGAATAGGAAGCTCAGTGTTCAAGAGCATGGCATGGGTTGGATGAATGAAGGGACATCATCTATGAAGCAAAACATTTAATTGCAAGAGTAGTACTTTATTTCTTAATTATTTAAAATATACCATTTGAAGACTGCAGATAAACACAATGGTGAAATACAGACGAAAGCGAGAAAAAACACGATAAAGTTAAATGGAAGATACACAGTCCTTGTAGTTTGTTGTTTATACCATTTTCACTTTTATTTTCTACACAAGTTTACTGTACAGTCTTGATCGTACTGATAAGAGATCTTAAGATATGCTCCTGTGGGTAGTTTATTTATACTGCTGCAGACTCATAAGCTTCTGGAATTGATGTTTAACACGGGTCGCTTGCGTCATAATGCAATTTGTATTCCTGGTGCAGATGTACACGGGCAGTTTGGCAGAAATCATCACTATGCAGCGAGTGGTTAAAATCCGGAGGAGTTGGAATTATACCCTGGAGCGTTATTGCATAAAAACTGGACTATAAATAGACGGGCCAAAACAAATTCATGCATTCCCTTCAGTGGTGGCTTGGGGATCCGTTTCTCGGTATTTTGCCTCAAGGCAAAGCAACATCTTTGCACATGGTTCTAACTTCTTATCTCATCTATGGAGCTTCTTTCCACATATGTAGCCCCAGTGTTCAATTTGTGGAGCCAACTACATTATTCATGGTGGGAACATGACTGGTCATAAATATTCCGTGCTTAAATAGTGAAATAAAGTCTACAAAAGGGGCTCCACTGGGATTATGTGGGAGGCAATTAGAAGGGGCACACACTGTATTCTGTTTACTCCAAGCTTAATGGTGAAAAAAGTCAACAAAATAGATATATACTAAAATAAAAAGTCAAGAACACCTGAATTTATAAAGAGAAAGAAGTATAAAGCCTATTAGTAGTACTTCTGAACAGGAAGCTGCTTCAGTATATCATAATAGCAGCTTCCACGGACGCCGAAGGTGGCAGATATTACATTACACTCATCTTCTAATTTTAAAATATCAAGTAAATGTTGAAATATTTTCAGCCGGTGTAAATATGTAATAAATACGCCAATATGCGTAAGTGACCTTCTTGACAAACTGTCGAGAACCCGAATGGGATCGTAATTTATTAGCTGCTCGTTTAAACCTTCCTTTGGTCGCAAAAAGAATTGCCATTTTGAAGGCTGTCTTAGCTTGATCAATTCAAGTCATATTACGGTCAAGTTTACGAACGAAATGCAAATTAGGTTCTTTATTAAAGGTTGCATACTGTACATGTGCATGGGGGAAAAAGTTATAGTTAGCTGGCATGTGTAGTAGTATACACAACTAGTTGGGGATATCAGGCCTCGACAAATTTTTTTAAAACTACTCGCCAAAACGTTAAATTTACTCGCCATTTTTTCTCACAAAGTGTTTGTGTGATATAAGCCTAGGTAGTATGGCCTAACTTAGGATGTCGCGGTTTAGTGTTACTGTTAGTTATTTACAGCAAAAACGATCTATTTAAATTGTGCTTTGTCAAAAGTGTTTAAAACATGATATTCATGTGTTACCCATGTTTGAGTGGTCGTGACGCATGTATGCAAGGTTGTTAAGGTTAAGTTTGTAGTTTTCCAGTTTAGTTACACCTATCGTGCATCATTTAGTCGATTAGTATCAAATTAGTTTCGAGCTGGTGAACAGAGCTGTTCCTTAGGACCTACTTGTAACAGTGCACTCGATAATTCTACTGTGATGTGTAACATTAGGCAATAGGCCTTTGTTGATTGGCTCACAAGTTAATAGTAAGCCTATCGTATAAAGGCAGTGAGCGAAAGAGCCACTCGCCAAAATGTCGAGCGTAATGCATTTTTTGTTGCCAGTTGCAAATTCTTGTCGCCATTGGCCAGTTGGCGACCGTATTTGTCGAGGCCTGGTGAATATACTTGAAGACGAGTGCCTTGTGTGTATATATTCGGTAAATTGATTGTCCTGGATTGGACAATTTCCGAGATAGTTTTGGCTCTCGGACAAGAACGTTTACGTCGTCTCCAAGCCCTTAGCTGGAAAAACCTTTTCAAATTGTTTTTAAATTGTTCCTGCCCGATACAAATCGTCTGACGTTACAATGCCATGAGGAGGAGGTTAGTTGGAAAATAGTTTAAATAATAAATGAGTTTTCATGTGCCCAAGCGCAGTTGACTCTGTCAGCGAGCAAACCTGGCAAGTACACAAACTTGGTGTCATGTACTGTACAGTACTACAGTGGTCTATGAGTGAGGAACGAAAGTGTGAGAACCGAATCTGTAATGATGGTCTCGTGTGAAATCAAGTCATCAGGGAGAAACCAATAACCATATATTGAGGGTGCACAAAGTAACAAAGAAGTGACAAAGAAATATTGTTTTTTTTGTTTGTTTTTTTCACTGAATTTATCAATTTCTGTGTATTACAGTTTAATGAAGATTCTTCTTTACATTAATTTCAATCGAACTCTCTTACGTGTCTAAACTGTATACAGTATGCTCTCTAAGGACCTAGCGTACATGATTTTACAGTTAAATTCTGTCCCTCCTCCCCCATCCTCCTCTGTCCCATCCTCCTCTCCCTCCTCCTCTCCCTCCTCTTCCCCTCCTCCTCTAATTGACCACTTCCATTTTCTTCCAATTGTACCAAAATTTTGCAAAATATGACTACAGTACTGTACATTAAAAAGAGAAAAAGAGAGGGTACAATCTGTTGGAGACTTTTCACATGGAATCTCGATGATGCTTTCACCCCGCATTGGTTGCTTGAATTTCAGTCCTCGATAATTGTCTGTGGACATGTAGTCAAAAGAATTGACACTGTAGTAGGTGACTGGAATCGAAAATGGCGAGAAAATGAGAGGAAACCTGAGATGAACGAGTTAAGCACTCCCTGATCATTAGCTAAGGCTTTCTTGATTGGAAAAGTCAACTGTGGCTTCTTATGCCATACAGTAGATCCTAAATGTTTGCTTCGTTCGGTATCTGATTAAATTTCTTGATTTTTTTTTATATATATTTTATTCAAATCTTTGCCTTCTGTAGTGCTGCAGTTGCATAACGTTGATAAACGTAACAGTATCAACACTCAAAGTAATTGGTTATTGAATGGAGAAATTTCATTTCACCTGGATTGGCCACTTATGGAAATTAGATTTTGAGGATTTTAATGTCAGCCTGATTGAAGAAAGTCATCAAAGTCACAGTTACTTGGCCTTGGGGCAATAATAAGGTGGGACGGGACGTGGGAGGGGCAATGGAGGTTTCTGGAGGTTTTTGGAGTCTTTGATGTGATATTTTCCTTTCCGGAATAAGGCATCACTTTTGGTTAAAAATTAAGAAGCTCAGTTTCTGTGAATACACACCCTACTGTACATGAATTCTACAATAAGTGGAAGCAGTACAGCTGGAAACAGACATGTACTGTACACAGTATGGAGTTGTTGCCTCAACTTTACTATTAAGCCAATGCTGCTTACAGATGTTACTGCCCAATATTAAAGTAGGTGAAAGACATAACTGGATCTGAACTTGACCTAGGATCAATGCATGTGGTTTACGATGATCCCTGTAGTTGCCATCATTGTGCAATGCTAAGTATTAAAGATTTGTTGGTAGACATTCTAGGAGAGTGCACAATTTGCAGAGATGAGACTTGTATGAAGAAAGGCATTCATGAGCTAATCCCTGTGCTAATCCCTGTTCCCTATACATCGACTTGTGCATTTGTATCGTGTTACCCTTGATGCGCATCGCCGGTACATTCACAACTGGAACAGAAGCTGCCCAAAGGGCATCGTGCAAAAATTGGTCGGTGGCATCAAGGAATCCTCATCAAACAATAGAGATAATCTCAGAAGACCAGCACTGGTGTTGATTGTGTGAAACTGCAGTCTGTATACCGATTGTGTGTAACTACATAGCACAATAGCTTTGATCCTCAGCATGCAGCCTTGCTGCAGGATGCTGTAGCCAGGCTGCAGGTTGTTGCAGCCTCAGCACCCTACTTTTATGACAATTCCTGTACTGTATATTATTATCATATTATTATGTAATACGTTCAGGGTATCGCACTTGTTTTTACTTCAGGATCTGATCAAAATGATGAATGTGACTTTATTCTACTGTATATCTCATCTGCAATATGGAACAGTACTCAATGCATCGAGTTCCAATATACTACACCACTCAACAACAGTATTTTTCATCATCGTTAAACTCTCTGCACAAAATTAGAATACAATTTTTATCATTTCACGTGTGTGTGTCGATTTTTGTCGTGAAATGCAGTATTTCTCAATATATACAAGAAGGTCTCTACTACAGTAGTATTATTTTGGGCTGTTAAAACATCCTTCTGTAATATTAAACAGTCATTACTAACAATCTGCTGATTTCCAGTTGAATGGTTCTCTTCTAAACAAACATGTTCATGTGTTTCACGAAAACGGTTTCAAATGATATAAACATTCAAAGATATTATTAAAAGTGAAGCTTTTGACTAGCCTCTGGGGAAAACATTCGTCCAATAACAGCAGAGGTTTATATTTTATGTTGCCCATCTAACTAATGTGATGCTTTTAGTATTGTGGTATTTATAGCGGCTTGCAAGTTCAACATTCAGTCAATTGTTCATTTCCCATTGTGTGTACATATACATGTTGTGTGTTGTAGTGTAACAATTTGAAAGTTTAAATTATTGTCTGCAATGTTGTCAGTTGTTTAATTCACGAGTCTGCTGAAGATTTGGTTTGGTTTGGAAAGTACCACATACTCAGTTTGGATAATTTAGAGGTTCGGTCACCCTAAATATTAGTTAAATCGGCAATTTGTTTCACCAGTTGTCCAGTCAAATTTAATATGATGTATAATTTTGAAAATTTACAAAAGTAGCATTCAATAGGGCGGCGGTCACTTCAAAGCAAAATAATGTACAGCTAAGCAAATAGGTCATCTGAAAGGTGGTATTAAAGTTGTCTTAAGTTGTATTAAAGTTGCCCACCTTTAAACAAGTTTAGTTAAACACATGTTGGCTGAATACACTTCATGCACTGTATCCATGTGATCAGTGTCATGCGAAGGTCTGCATGCTGTGGTACAGTGTCTGCGATCATATGGGGTTTTCTTTTGTGATTTTGCTCGGTCAAGGGCTACAAAGATTGCCTATTTTAAAAGTCATTACCTTCAGGACATGTTTAGTTAAAGCAAAAGATGATATTAAGAATGCTTTTTCTTATAAAAATGTGTATGGAAATTGGAACTACCTTTGTACTACCTTCGTTCCTCCAATGTTCCGAGACAGTTGCTGTAAGTCTGTATACGTAGTACAATACAGTACTGTGCAATAAAGTACTGCATAGCTGCACAGGGTGAATTACAAAGCTCTTTGTGCAGAAGCATACTATAACATGGCTTTTGGAATAAGTCTTTTTCCTTCCTATATGAAACTGGGCATTTTCACATCCTCGATAAATACTAGGTCATTATCTATATAGGACACGCTGTGTTATTTGTTTATCTTATGATGATTACACTGTATGTACCGTATCTCTGTTGTTCTAATCCAAACTACCATGATATTAGTACTTACACTATACATTATAATTAGTATGCTGTGTCACGATAGGTGATCTGCTATTTCCATCTAGTCTCTGTTGAGCCTGTTCCACTGCAATTAAGGACCAAATAAGTGGAAGGTAATGAGATTAAAACCTTAAGAGAGAGAGAGAGTATTGACAGTGTGTGTAGCAACACTAGTACTGGATAAACCCTACAGTTTAACCAGCGTGATGAAAGTATCATCCCAAATAATGCCTCGGTGACGACAAAAGATTCCAACGAGATATGGGCTAGAGACAAGACGAGAAACTTACAGATGGAGGTTACCAATCAGCCTGGTTTTACAAATGAAATAAACAGAGCAATCAATTCTTTTTAATGTGGCTGAAATTATGCGGGGGAAGTCGATGTGTAAAGGGTAAACATTAGAAGTTATCAAGTTAATCCTCTTGGAGATCTGCTATCTGGGAGATGAGGTAAAATTGATCTCTTAGCCAGTCCATCATCGGGTAAATAATAAAGGTGTTTTTTTGTCACCTTGATGAAGATTGCCTTATTTTAAGTCATTATGCTAGTACCTCTACGGTAGTGCTGCAGATATTGATCCATATGTTCTGTGCTGTAGTGTGTACATTATGGAGGTAACTACTGGATCAGTGATGGTGGATATTGCTTGGAAAAGGAGTTTCGATGAGAGAAACAGGGACAAAAACAGGATTTTACAATGGAGGTAGGGCGGAAGGAATGGCCATGAGGTCGTTGAAGTTGACTAGCATGTTGTAGGGGGGCCTGGATGTCCTCGTCACCAGAAAAAGTTGAAAATTTTGAACATGCCATGGTGCATTCTGAAGCATTTTTAGGCCACAAAGAGTAAATAATAAGGTTTTCGGACAAGGTTTTGCTAATATCTACTTGTAATTTTTTTTGTGGGGTTGGAAGGAAGGTGGTGTACAATGTACAATACCCCCTCCCCCCTCCCCCACACACAGGCAAAGCCAGCTCGATCCATACCTTTATGTGCCCCCCTTAAGACAGAGGGTTCTGTCCCCCTTCGGTAGTTACAGGTTATTGATTTGATAGTTTACAAATGTATGGTACCTAGTCCCATGTCATGGTACATAAAAGTTTGAGGTATAAGTTGTCTGTGGATTTAGTTATATGTCTTAATAATCTGGTTAGTTTGTCCTCCCTCCATCTGGTTACATATTGTTAGTGTCATTTCCTTCGACAGTATTTCCACCATATGTCTCACTAGATATGTCTGTATTCTGCTCATAAAGTCTAAACATTGAGAGGTTCACAGGTGTTCAATATGTGATCCATATCAAGAGCCAGACGCATTTAATCGAAACAATTCATCAACCCAGAGTAAAAGAAGTAAAATGCATCCTATACTGTCTATCAAGAAGGAAATAGATGTTAGAAGCTGTTCTGATTGTGAACCTTCAGCTTTAAAGAAATTGTGACAGGTATGCATCTCCTGTGTCAAAAGGAGAATGTCCCTCGAGGGGTGTTGTCCGTTCCTTTCACCTCAACAGGATTTGACAAATTTAAGTCAGCCGTATGATGAATATGCATACTGTATGTATGTACGGATTAGTCCGTTGCCTGTACAGAGCGTGGTCGATCTGTACAAGAAAAAAGAGAAACCCACCAGAATGTGCTGTACATAGATCACATTATAGTGAAGATTCTAGCTCTGTACCATGGTTTGTAATATGAATATGTATGGAATCTCATTATAAGCACCAATCATAGTACAGTTGGTAGCTGTGTGTGTGTGAGTTATTTGTATAAGTGTGTACAAAATATGTGCTCACTTAGTGGAGTCATGAATATTCAGATTGCTCGGACCAATCTCACTAACGTGTGCAAATTTGCTTAAAAAACTTGATAACCAACCATTTTTTATCCCTGGTGAACGTTACACTGTCCGAAACTGTCCAGAACTTTGTGAGCCTTCAGCATAGTAGATTGCAAGACGTAGTGGGCATTGTCCTGGAATTGGGTTAGTGGGGGAGCTGTACTTAAATGTTACTAACTTTACTGTAGTAGGCTATTGTAAGTAGATTGGAGTGCATGTGTTAACCTGAGGAAGGTAAGTATCGCTATACCTAAATACCTAAAGCATATCTTTGGGAGTCCCAGCCAACAGTTTTTGTAAGGAAAATCAAGTGTGCTATATTTAATGCACTTATGATTCCATAGTCTGATATATGGAGATAACTCTCCTCTCTCATACAACACACAATTTTTTCCAGGTATAATGGGATGCTGTAATTCAATTGTTCAACGAAGCTCGTTGCAAAGCTCTACACTTCCGATTTTCGTTTGCCGAGTAACCTTATACTGGACTTTCAGAATTATGTTTATTATCAGTTCTGGGCAGGTCCAAGCTATTGTATCCCTAGAAGCCAAATTTCAAACTTTACTGAAACACCCTAAATGTGGTGTCATGTTAAAGCTGAATTATTGAAGTTTCAGATTTTCATAATTTTTTTGAATTTTTTTCCCTATTCAAACAATTACAGCCAGCTAATTTGCATAAACTCAAATTGCAGTGTGACGTACGGGACATTTGGAATCCTATTTCGCTGCCAGCAATATGAACTTATTGAATATAAGTTATGTGGGACATGATACACAGTTCCTTCCAATAAGTTTGACATATTATGTTTGGGGGTTCATTAATTAAATATGCTAATTAGCTAGTGTCCAAATACTGATGTCCCGTACGTCACAATTTTCAGCCTTTTTTTCAAGTTTTGATATGGAGGAACAATTTTTTTTTTTGTGATATTCTATAAAGTTCTAATTAAGAACATTGCTCAACAATTTCCATCCCCAAAAAATTGAAATAATATTCACTGCAAATCTAATTATCAAATTTAAAAATGTGACGTACGGGACAAAATGTGACGTACGGGACATAGTGTGGTGGAAACCCTGTATTTATACATAATAAACATGCATGGGCTCCAATGGGGACCTCTACTGGAAACCTTCCAACGCTTACAAGTTTATTTTGTTGAAAGCTGGTAGTTGCAACTTATAATCCCTGCATGCCTGAAGAGCACATCATGGCAGCAAATAAACTATTGACTGATGACCACCAACAGCCCGGGTGTTGTTTGACTATTGGGAAGTCAATTGTGCGTGTGGGGGATACAGAATCATCTACAATGCTATTCAACATTGACACTGAATGAGGACGACTTCAAGAATGTTGAGTTTGCATTTCGTAGGCCTATTGTGAAGTGTGACTATGATAATGTGCAACTATGTTCTTGTTTCCTGAACTTAGATAGTAGACATTGAGATTTTTAGTTACAAGTGTAGAGTTTCCCATTAGTGGGGAGTATGGTACAGTGTTGTACAGTATACTGTACATACCAAAACAGTTTTGCACCAAAACTTTGCATCTTGAATCATTTGTGGTCTAACAAAGCAAAAATTGATGTTCTGACTATTTGGTCTGGTAACCAGTATTAGGTCTTTAGAGTTTTCTTTGTTGTACTAGTTTCATAGATGGACATCACGTGGCATTACTGTGGACATTTTGGTATATTTTGAATGGGATGGATCATATTTCAACTTCAGGGTCAATAGTGGGGAGTATGATACAGTGTTGTACAGTATACATACCAAAACAGTTTTGCACCAAAACTTTGCATCTTGAATGATTTGTGGTCTAACAAAGCAAGAATTGATGTTATGACTATTTGGTCTGGTAACCAGTATTAGGTCTATAGAGTTTTCTTTGTTGTACTAGTTTAATAGATGGACATTACGTGGCATTACTGTGGACATTTTGGTATACTGTATTTTGAATGGGATGGATCATATTTCAACTTCAGGGTCATTAGTGGGGAGTATGGTACAGTGTTGTACAGTATATACCAAAACAGTTTTGCACCAAAACTTTGCATCTTGAATGATTTGTGGTCTAACAGAGCAAGAATTGATGTTATGACTATTTGGTCTGGTAACCAGTATTAGGTCTATAGAGTTTTCTTTGTTGTACTAGTTTCATAGATGGACATTACGTGGCATTACTGTGGACATTTTGGTATATTTTGAATGGGATGGATCATATTTCAACTTCAGGGTCATTAGTGGGGAGTATGGTACAGTGTTGTACAGTATATACCAAAACAGTTTTGCACCAAAACTTTGCATCTTGAATCATTTGTGGTCTAAAAAAGCTAGAATTGATGTTATGAGTACTTGATGTATGTGTAGAGTAGATTAATACTTTATGCATTCCATTTTTTATGTGGAATGATCTCACAAGTACAGTCACTGCTCTTTTCCGTATCCCAGAAAGAAGGAAATATGGCATGAAATTACCAATGACATTGTTCTGGCATATCCAAATTACTTTTTTTATGTAGAAATCAGCTTGTTATGGTATATTCAGGAATAAAAATATGAGTTTTCATAGTCAATTTGTATATGGACAAATTGTCCCGTACGTCACATGTCCCGTACGTCACAGGACAATTTTCATTTGTGTAAAAACTGTACTGGAATGGCTTCATATTTTTTTCTAATATGTTACAGCTTAGCCCTTGGAAGGTTAGGCTATTCACTAGTTATAACAGCTTGATCACTGCCCTCCTAATTTCAGAGCGGTTTCAGCTTTGTTCTTTAGTAAAAAAAACACAAAATTCTCTGGTCCCGTACGTCACACTGCACATTAATTAAGATGGGACCTAATTAAAGCAAGTGTAGGAAATCTTCATGAGTTTGTAATAAAGTAGCAGCAATAACAAATATAAAAACCTGAAAAAGTTTCTGGAAAATAGATTTTATATAACTTTTATACAAATTTAAGTCTCTGAAATGTCCCTTACGTCACAGTTCAAATAGCTTGGACCTGCCCTTCTTCGCTGTTGCACAATCCTGTTCTGTACACACGTTTGTGTATGTACAGAGAGCTCATAGCTCATATACAGTGCCACTGTATCTACATATATTTAACCTCCCAAGTTGTTGAGTGTTTGCTTCTGTTACCCAATTTGTTACTTTTATGTTATCTCATTAATTTGGAAGCATTAATGACTGGAGAACCCTCTTTAATTTTTGTAAATCTGCTTTCATCACAAGCTTTCAGGACTTTAGTAAAGCAGGCTATTTTTTTTTTTCCATTTGATCATCAAGTTAACTAAAAATTCTTTAAGGGGATTTTAGCATATCATTTAGCATCAAAACATTATGCTAGTATTTATTATTCCTTTTAGAAGGGGAAAAATCTCAGTTCAGAGATGAATCTGATTAAACTTTTCACTCTCCCTTAGTTCATGATATTCTTCAAAATAGACTCAGCAAATTAGTCACGTGTGTATTTGGGCAATCCATGTCACTTCAAATTGGTCTCCCAAACTGAACCTTGATTGCTAAGGAAACGGTTTAGATCTGAACTGGTTGATGAACCTAGATATTACAGACCACAACATGTAAATGATTTTGTTTACACACTCGTACAGGATGCTATTAAAAGGAAGTACTGTGCCTTATGGGCTTTGAAATTATGAGAGTGATAGATTGTCGTTTACAGATATACGAACCTTTATTGAGTCATTAATGCACGTTATCTAAATAGTCAATATCTGATACCATCTTCATATGCAGCCTATTCCTTTCACATTTTATGTCCTATTTTTCAAATGTCTCACCAATTTTCCTTCAAGCAAATAGAGCAAATCTCTTGTCTTTATGATCATTGTCGGTAATACACTGTAGCTTCAATTCTATTAGCTGGTTTCCCCCGGTAGCCTGTAGGTATGAAAAGTACATCATGGGTTATATACCGTATGATAACATACTGAAAATGTAGATACTGGAATGTAGATAATTAGATAAATGTATTGTTTGGTATGACCGGGAAGACATTGGATCTCTTTAATATCCGCAATGACTTAGTAGCAAAAACAAATAATAAGAAGTGCATGTTTTACTCCGTACAGTGGTAGATCAGGTGATTATGAAAAGTGCATCATGGGATATAACATACTGTACAGCTTGTTGTAATATGGCATGACCAAGAATAAGATGCCATTCGGTTGCAATCTGCTACGACTTTGTACTGTAGCTTAACCAATGTCATTAAAAGCAGAGCAAACAGTATAGTCAGGTGGGGTAAAAAAAAACAATTTACCTCAAGTTTGCTCTAAAAATTGATGAGTAAGAAGTATTTTTTCGGTTCCGATGTTCAAGTGTGTGGAGTGGGATTCTCTTAAAGAGAATCTAACAAAAATAACTTTTTTGTAACTGGAAAGTGTCGTGTTTGGCGAAAATTGTTTTTTTTTTACCCCCAAAATTTGCTTAATTTGGGGTAAAAAAAAACAATGCTGGGGTAAAAAAAAAAATGCTAGAAAACAGCTATTTTCTTCATGAATGTACCTTAAAATCGTGTTTGCATATAATTACATCTAAGTATGAGCTACTACCTTTACATGAAAAAGGAAAAAAATTGTAAAATTGTCTTAATTCTAAATTATGGATGACTCGTGTCATATGTCATGCTCAGCCATATTCATACTGTACAGTGTGTATATGATGCTACACAAATGTGGTGTAATATAGTAGAAACATTAGAGTAGAGCCAATTTCAGTTGCTTCTGCCCAATTATTTAACATTTTTGACACAACACAGACATGAAAACTATTTGCCTTACCTCTAAAATCAACATTATGGAAAAATTTATCCATTCGGGCAAAATAGGGAGTACATTGGAGGCGGAAAGTACTTGTTTTTTTTTACCCCATTCGCATCATTTTTTGGGGGTAAAAAAAACAAGGCCCCCCCATGAAGCGTGAATGAAGTTGGAGTAATTCTACCATGGGGGAGTGTAATACTGTATCACTAACTGCTATGCTGTAACTGCTGGAATAATCTCCACATCATATAACCTGGGTATGCAGGAGAAAGTTTCAGATATGTGGTACAAACTTCAAATTTTGCTAGTTTAGCATTCGCTTGATTCGATGAAGCGGTGATTGGCAGCGAAGTGACATAGAGTTCCAGAAATTATATAATAATAAACTAGACATGTAGGACTATCACCCAAAATAAATTGGAACTTTGGCTAAATATTCCCCTTCTATAAAAAGGGGTTGTTTTTTTTTACCCCAACTACCCCCTTGTTTTTTTTACCTCAACTGACTATATGTAACTAGATTGAATATTTGTAAGCTACAGTACTGTAGCTTACAAGTTACAGTTTGTCAATGTTGATATTCTATACAGTAGAGCTGCTGTTACTGTTATTTGTTTATTAGGTTGACTTTGTCCTTTGGCTTGGAAGGACTTAAGTACAGTATTCTACAAAAAAGAAAAAGGAATTTTAAAACAAAAGAGAAGAAATATTGGAGCAGTATGAAAAGCTCATTGAATACTGATGTTAATTAATAATCACTACGTACAAACTCACCGTTTGAGTGCGATGTATTGAAATCACTGTGGTACATATCATGTACCTGAAGGACCAAGGTCACATACTTACAAATTCTAAGAGTTTTGACTGGTGTAAAGTGTGAAATAAGTGGGCAAATTTGGAATTGGTACTAGATACTGATTATAAATGCAAGTGTCAAACTTTGATAACTACACAATTGTCCTCTTTACCTGACTTTTACACCTATATTCTATTAATAATCACACTGGTCTAGACAATCTTTACTCAGTTATCAAGGTCAACAGATTGTGGTGGTCGTTATTACACTAAAGGTTGAAACAGATTTTTGCATTTAGTGAACAAGTTTTACGAGTCTCACCTACAGTTCAGTAGATAGTATTACTCAAATTAAGATTGCTATTGGTTGTAATGAGATTAATTTTCAACAGGTGAAGTCTAATGAGTGAGTGAGTAAAAAGAATTGAATGATGAATTGAAGCTGTGGTATGGGGTTTACTCACATTCTGTGAGAAGCTGTTGTATGACCTGTATTTGGGTGTGATTCTTTCTGTTAGCATGTTGTATGGAATTTTCTCCATTCTGTGAGCATTTGTCTTATATGGGACTTATACTATCCTCTGAGAAGCTGTTGATATGAGATTTAATGTATTTCTGTAATTCTGTGCCCGTAAAGTGAACTTGCTTAACACATGTTCATATGTAAAAGCTAGATTGATTCTAAATTGTTGCTACTTTAAAGGAATTGTTTTAGCACATTTTCATCACTATGGAGAGGATGAATACAGTTGTATACAAACCAAATTTTATCAATCTATATTGTTGATCGTGCTGCCTCTTGGCCTGTTTGTGCCAGCTATCTTCCTTCGTCAGTGTCAGCTCATTAAATTGCTGTGCACGAACCCATAACTGTTATCATAAACAGAGGAATAAACGTATTTTATTCATGCCTATAAAAATTTCTTTTTTCCCCCCCTTCGCAGAGGCCCATTCAGTGAGGTAAGACGATGTATTCACAGAGACACCAGCCAGCAGTTTGCCGTGAAGATCGTAGATGTAGCCAAATTTACTTCCAGCCCCGGATTAAGTACAGAAGGTGAGTCATCTTCGTCGGAGGCGGCGTTAGCCGTCAGTGGATAAATCTGAGAGGTTGCGAGTGGTGTACCTGGCAAGCATCAGAGATGCTTGGAATAAGTGTGGTGCAGAGCATCACCACGACGGTGGTCAGGTTTTTAGCTCATTCTTGCACGCACGAAAAATCACTAAATGTAGTCCCAGGGGCGATGATATATATGTGTTTATGGTCTGTAAATTACATCACCCTCTAATGCAGGTAACTTCTTGAAAGTGGTTGCCAGGGGTAACGGTCTGTAACAGGCACGAAAGACTCTTTAAATCCAGCGTGTGCAGTGTTACCGTTTGTATATAAAAGCCATCAATTTTGTATAAATTTCTGTGTGTAGGAGTCGTGTGACCTTCCAACCAGCCTACCCGTCTAAAAGCAGATTTTGATGGGTTGCTGAATAGTTCTGCATCATGGATCGTTCAGATGCACCAGTAACACAACTCGGGGGGGGGGGGGGGGGACGGGAAGGGTTACAGCAGTGTCCCTGAAATAATGCATCAACAAAATTGATGAAACATGCAAACAACCCAATGGATGGGAAGTTGTTTGAAATATGATTCAACCTACTAAATACATGTATCGTGTATCGTACAGTGCAATTCTAGATCTGATGAATCAGGCAAAATGATGCCCCCAATGTGAAGCTGTGTGAAATGTGATGTACCGTACTACTTCTGTACAGTACCACCCTGTACTTGATGCATGTGTTAATGATTGCAGGCCATACATAGATTAGTACCCCTATCTATCTGCATCAGTCTCCATTCACCGATGCGTAATATACTACTGCAAACTATTTAAAATTGTCTGGCGTTTAACATAGCAGCGTTAACGACGATTGACTTTGATTGGTTCCCCGCTGGACAGACAGATGTTTGGCCGTCTGACAGGATGATCATTGGATGCAGAACGTGGTACGGTAGATCTCTGTTATGAGGTTCTGACAGGAATGGTTCTGTCAATCATGGAAACAGCTGATCAAATTTTCAATGTTTTGCATCTGAGCTTCAAAGAAGCATGGCATACCGTATGTTTTATTCTCCTACAGTTGCCTCAGTTAATCGTCTGTGACCTTCGTACTGTATAGAGACTGGTATTAAACAGGATTATAATACCTCGTAGTAAAGTATGTAGGTGGCTTTGGTTTGCTTGTTCTAATTACTTAAATGAAGAAAAACATATTGTTTTCTTCTAAATTGAAACCTGAGTAGCTAACATATAAGTTAGAGGACCTGAATTTCTGATCCTCCTAGCATCTTCTTTTAGAGGAAACCAGAGATGAACACGAAGAAAAACTAGCTGAAATAGGCAAAAAGGCAGGCAAGAGGGCAGGCAAAAAGTGGAACATTTAAAACAAAAAATGGCAGCAATATAGGCAGCACGATGAACGGAAGCAGTTGATGATGAAAGAGCTGAACTGGAGAATCTATTTTAATTATTCCGGTACATAATTTGATTTTAACAGTTCTAAGCTCTGGAGAATTTACTCAAGTTAAGAGTGCACTTGACCAATCATAAATTACACTAGTAGACTTTCTAAGTAAATTAATGTTAATGAGAGTCGGTTGGTAATGAATTAATTAGTTTCCAACGTCAGCAGTCATTCCCCAGACACTTTTCCATGGTATATTAATAATTATTTCACTTTGAGCTAGAAGTGGAATATTGCCAATTTTTCTTTTTTTTTAATTTGACGTCACAATTCGAAACGTTTCTTGACCACGTATTGTCAAGCCAACAACAAATCTTTTTTTAGCAATCTTAGTATCAAAATAACATCGATTTTTTTTTTATTACAATCAACTCAGGAAATGCTTTAATTAAGAACAGGTACTGTATTTGTTCTCTCTGTATGCAAATTTTCTATCATGAAATGAATATTTTAATTGATCCTGTTTGAAAACTTTTGAAATATGCTCTTGTTCGTGTCACAACAATCACATTCGAAGTACTAAATATGTAAAAAAAAATTGTTAAAAGCGAGCATGTATTGTATTGATTTTTAATCAATTCTGTTCACACCATTGATATTGAGTACATGTGAGGAAGGTACATTATTAAAGCATACAGTACTGTACAATATACAGTATCTACAGTACTGTAACCAATGCAGTTCAACATTTCTATCTCATGGCCTTTTTAGACATTTTTTAATTAACAGTTTTTTGAAAAAAAACTTATTTTGAAACAGAGTTCTTCCTTAATTTAAATAGGATCAGACATAAATATATTTAAACAGACTATTGTAGTTCAGAGGTGAATTTAATTTGGCCTTCAAAAGACAAAGTAAATTTTCTATGTGAAACTAATACACATACAGTAATTTCCACTTGTATGTCAATATTCAGATATTGGTGGTTGCAATTTTGAGTAAAGCATGGTGGTGCCATTGATAGAAAATGTTTTGTTTTGTCATATTTTTTTCACTGTTGTTTTGACCCAAGAATAGGTATGGTCCCAACTATCCTTAAAGTGTATTAATGTTCTATAAATCCCACTAGCAAATATGTGTAGAAAATAATTTCATTCAGCCTCCGAAGAAGATCCTGCTAGGATCGAAACGTCAGGCCCTCTTACTTTTACACATTCTCTTACACAGGCTCTTTAGTGGATAAGCAGTTTGCTAACAGTTTTGTTTAATTTAGAAAATAATGTTGATAGAAAAACAACAAAAATGTGCTTTTTCCATCTTTGTCATCACACTTGTTCACTTGGATATTTTCTTGGGAGATTTCACCTGGATATTGATATTACAGTAAATATTACTTTAAAATCTTTTTCACTTGACCAAAATAAATGACTTAGCATTGGCTCCCATGGAAAAATAACAACCCTTGAAGACATGCAGTACAGTTAAGTACAGTATATATGCTGTTTTGTTAATATATGTTATTACTGTGGACACTCTCTGATAAGGCTATTTTTCTATTGATTTTGCCTCTAAATAGATCTTGCGATATGACAGGTAAAAATTAAATAAATTCCCAATATGAATGTATAATTAATATGGTCACTGGGGGTCATGTGAGTGTTTTTTCCAATGATCAGAGATAACCTCAGAAGCTTCTGATGACAAAATCATCCTGGAGTGTTGACCAAAGGCAACGACAATTTACTTATTAATAGAAAATAAGCACTTTGCTGTTAGGCCTCTTCCTTTTGTTGTTATACTTCCTTGTTTCTGTCGGCGAAAAAAAAACAACCTGAAAACGTGCTTCATAAAACCAAAAATCGGGTTTCCGAAAGACATCTACCGTAGCGAAATTTGAAAACACTCCAGATGAGGATACATATATGTATGGTAGATCTACATATCTGCCGTCAGTCTGTCCGTCCATTGTCTGTGTGCGTGTGTGGTTTACCGTATGACTTGCTATCCATAGTAAAAGGTGGTCTCTATCAATTAAGTTTTACCTGCTCTGTTTATTGCTCAGGTCATATGGTGGTATATAGATTTTTGACATATTATCCTCAGACCTATTGGTGAGTACTACGTAGTCAATACTGTACGTGTAGATACGTAAACCCATCACCGAGTTAAGAGAGTGCCGTACTGTACATATTAATGGACTCTGGGAAATGACTGACATATATTGTACTAGACCTTAATTGGCAGTTGTACTGCATCATATATATGCATTCATTGCAAGTCCGAGAGAACCGAGTCCTGCTATTACAGTGACGGTATCGACTATCGATGCACCATTCATAAAAAGCGGTTAATAAGTAATGAAATTTGGGGTCTGTATATTATGTTTTCTTGGTCGTTTAACTTGTAAAGAGGAGGAACTGAGGGATATTTTAGGAGGATATGTCATAACCTGATTATTTTTCTTAACAGTACAGTAGGAAGGAAGAGGTTGCGTGGCTACCATACGTGTGTTTTACTTAGTCCTGTTTTAAAGTCTATAGTAGGAAAGGCTCACATGAAAATTGTGTGTGTTATTCAAAGTTTGTTGTTTTCACTGCGTATATTTATCTCCAGTCTTCTGGCTAATAAAAAAATGTCAAGATTATTGACAATTTTTTTTTATGCCTCTTGGGAACTGAGATCAATATAATGCCTTAACAAATAGAGAGGCAGTATCGTTGAGGATAATAGAGGATTATTCTCGGTGTAGGTCATAATGTGAGAATGTTGGAAAAAAACCCATTTTATTTACACGTCAAAAAGTCCATGACTGTGGTACGTTGTCAACCAGAAATCTACAATTGTAGTTGAGGACAATGGAGGGTTATCCTCGGTACAGGTCATAATGTGAAAATGTTGGAAAGCATTGGATTTAGAAGTAAAATGTCCATGACCGTGGTACTGTACGTTGTCAACCAGAACAAACTAGCGTGGTACAGTATGTATGTATTTGAGATCCTCCTGCAAGCAGAAACCCGCGAAGAACCCTCATTGGCTATTGTCTGCAAGTGTATGTCTGCAAGACTGTGTCTGCAAGAGTGTGTCTGTAAGAGTGTGTCTGTAAGAGATGGGAGCAGTGCACATTGGCTTTACTACCACTCTACAAGAGAGAAGTAGACATTAAGATTATATATTATAATATTATATATTATAAGATTATATTATCATATTATATATGATAAGATTGTATATTATCAAAATTGTCACCAATTTTAGTGTGTCCAAAGATTGTGAAATTTGCCAAACCTAATAATTTGTGATATTCCTGCCTTTTTGATTATTCATCCATTGTCTGTTTCTTTGTTTTCCTCAGACTTAAAGAGGGAGGCGAGCATCTGCCACATGTTGAAGCACCCCCATATAGTTGAACTCTTAGAGACGTACAGTTCTGATGGATTACTCTATATGGTATTTGAATAGTAAGTATTAACACCAATAAACTTAATTTTACAGTACATACTTAGCTTCCTCACTTACCTGTCTCCACACAACAACTGCACGCTCTTTTCTAAAACATGTCAAGTATTGAAACTAACAACTTTCCTCTGCCTTATGTTTACAAGACACTTGTTCTTAGGTCTGCTTTAAAGCAGCAAGTCCCTTTTGGTGAATTTTTGGGGGGAGTCTGGAAGGCTAGTGGGTAATGACCCATAGAGGGTCATTGGGGGTGCCGTGCAAGAACGTTACCAGTTGTAATATTTTAGGTAGATTAGAGTGTGTATGTATAGTAGACCAGAAAGGAACCCAGACCAGTAAGTTTTGGGGCGTCTGCCTTAAAAGCAGCCCTTTTGAGAGTTCATCTTGATAAATTCCATTTAATTCAATTTTAAAAACCATTAAAATGTATGTCAGTGTTGCAAGTTTCACTGGTGAAATATCATTTCACATAATAATGAAGAATTACATTGAACATTGCAAAATTTTGAAAATTTTTAGACCTGAAGAAGTTACATTTTTGAGAATCAAATCAAAATTTAATCATCGCCCCATCTTTAGTATTTAATCGATGGAAAATTATATAAAAGTTGTTTTAGTTGGATCAGTAGTAATCTAAATTGTCGAAAGAATGAAAAATCTAATTATGTGAGCTACTGTTATAGTTGATTTTATCCTACTTTATCCCCTTTCCATGGAATCATTTATCCAATATTGCATTGCAAAATGCTATACAATATGGACTAATTGCTATCCAATTTATGCAAATATGTAGATCAGTTTTATACACACAAAAACCATGTAGTACTTTTATAATAGACAAAGTTTGGAGACTTCAAAACTGCTGACATAATTTGAACATTAATTATTCCCTACACCTGACACTTATTCCTACAGCAATGTCAATGTTACAGTGGTGTGTGGCTACAGTAGTCAACTTTCATTTCAAGTAATGAAGTAATGTTCAACATGATTTTATTCTTCCGGTATTCTTCACACCACACTTGATGATCATTACCCAAACATCATTAATTACATCATTAATTAACAACATAATTTTGTTCTTCTTGTGTTCTTCACATCAGACTAGATGAACATTAACCATCATTTGGTACCAAAAACTCCTGAATTGTAAGCTTCCGTTGATCACTATAATGCATCCAAAATTTGAGTAAACTTGTCGACCAAACATGAAAAGCTGGTATATACTTACTGTACTGTGTACCTCATAAGTTTTTATTGTGGCTACTTATTGCAATAAGATAACACTGCTCATTGATACTAACAAGTCTCCTACCTTTGAAGTGTGTTCTTTTATTAATAAGCAAAATCAATATTATCTAAACCAACAATATCAGTTGCTCATAAAGGAAAGCAAATGGCCTTCGCTATCTCCATATTTTAATAATTTAATGTTTCTTGTGAAGTTCCTGTGACGTGGACGGGGCAAGGTGTGGACGGTCGTTGTCAGACCGTTGCTTGTGAGTTTTCATCAGAGTAAGGCAGTATTAGGGGTTGAATTACATTAACATGTGTGTTGAGTGCTTGCCACCAGCTGTTAAGTGCTTCTGACCCAAAAAACATCCGCGACGACATGGTGTTCGTCTTCCTCGGATAAATCACTCCCAACGAGATTTAGTTCGGAATAACAGACTGAAATATTGAAATCATTTTTTGCCTCTGTCGGTGCAACGTTTAATCCCTCTGATTATGGTGGAAAATATGCTTCGCTTATAAATAACATGCTTGGCTTTTTCCCCCCCTCAAATGTTGTGATTATGTTTTTTTCCTTAATGCAGTATGCTATGTAATGAGAACACACATATGATTTGTAGAGTTTTTAATGCCAAATCAAACACAAACAAATGAAAAGCTATTTGATAACAAAGACCTTCTTGTTTAAAAAAGCTAGTAGTTCAATAAAGGACTCTTTAATAAAGGAGTTAAACCTCACCCTAACCCTCTTCAATAAAGGTGTTAGGCCATACTTATGTGGATTTTTAATTGACTACATTTCACTATGGCCATCATATTGGACTATTTAATATTCGTTATTTTTTCCTACTATCATTGTCATCCAAGATTAGTCTAGACGTTGAAAGATTAACTTTTAAATTTTATTAATCAGGTTAAAACTGCCAAGTCACTCACTCATAAAGGCTCATAATTTGGTAAGGCTTCTCCAGTTGTCAGAGGTGTAACTATAGCCCTTGTCTGACATATTGACCCATAAACCATCAGGTTGTCCAAGTTCACTTCCAGCGCAAAAGCACAAAGTCGTTTAGTTTGGGTTGCGGCAGTCTTCTTGGACGGCCAGCTTGATAAGTCTTCGTAGAACCATTAAAGAAATGACAGGTTACTGAATGATTAACCAGTATAGAAAAAAAAAAGAAGCGTGTCAGAAAGAAATCCTGCAGCAGCTGCAGCCAGATTGAACCAATAACAATCTTATAGAAATAACAGCACTCTGCAGAATGGCAGAGCCTATTGTGGGACGATGCTGCGTCCGACCTTTGACATAGCGCCCAGAGTGTCCTAAAAGTCAAGTCAGCTCAGCGATATTTAAATATTTTCTTCTTTGACTTGTAGTCTTGTGGGTACAGTACTTAGCTTTCTGAGAAGTCATCTCTTTGGCAACGTTGAATGCTGGAGATGAGATACTTTAAGCAAGTTTCGACACTAGCTGTGATCTGTGACTGATTATAATATCCCTTGGTAGCCTTAATGCCTCCGGGTAGTTTCATTAACCGTTTCAGTGACTTTGATGGCTCAGGCTGCTACCGTAGTTCAGGACAAGGGGTGAAAAGGTATAAGCTATTTACGATATGTGTACAGTGCTAAGTCTGAATTAAGAACTTAAGCAAATAAGTGTTAAAAGAGAACAGAAAAAGAAAAAAAAGACATGGTTAAAGTTTCTATTTTCACTGAGCCATGAGAGCTCGTCTTTTAAGTAGACTACAGGCGACGGTTAATTTATCTGTCAGTGGGTTTGTATTAGAAGGGAATTTTGTGGGTTTTTGTGGGTGAATGTTGAGTAAATTTCAGGAGATTAGAATGGGGGATGTGATGTTTCTGAGTAATTTCACAAAGTTTCATTTAAAGATCCTTTCACTTAGTAAGTGGGAATGTGGACAACGATTTACTTCACTCCTCGCTACCATGTCTCCTCACAACAAATGCACTTTAATATACTAATTCTACCATATCTACTATCTACCATCCTCCTCATTTCTATCTCACTAAGTGTCCAGAGCACAAAAAAACCCCAAAATTATCTGGTTCAAGGGAAGCTATTTAATGGCAGTAAATTTGTCAATTCTACCCTTTCCTCTGTGTATTACTCAAGATATGATATAAAGTGGGTCATTCTAGTCAGTGGACCCCCCCCGCCAAGAAGTTTTCACCTTTGTGGAGGTTAATTAGTGGGCAATTAATGAATGTAATTTGATTCCAAGCATTTCTTCGTTCATGCAATTGTGAGTATTTATCATTGTATTAAACCATAGCTTATAAAAAGGAAAATGGAAATTAAAAAACTTGTTTCCTCAAAGGCTCAAAGACAAAAGATTAGTCAAGCTAATGACATACTTCGTTATGGAAATTGAGTAATCTACTTCCCACCTCTCTTACCTGGTAATAGAGGGCTCAGTGATTAAACGTGTCCTGTCATGTAGTTTAATTAGATAGGAAAGGGCATGCAGATTAGGAACAGGTACTGTAAGTATATTGCCGATTGTAAATCCCAAAATTCTGCTCTCCGATTCTCCCAACATGCCCGTTGTTTTTCTCTGGAATGGTTCAAGTTCATCTACTTAAAAAAGAAAGGTTTCCCTTGCTCGTTTTCATCCATGTCTATTCATAAACTGTTCCTCTTGCCTACATCACCTCCCCCCACAATTTGGCTAATTTTGAAAAATTGCTTTCATTTCCGTCGCTTGCGAATTTTGTGGATTTGTTCGCCCGGGGGCCTTGGTTACTCTTCTCAACGTTTTTCAAAAGATTATTTTCCGTAAGAGTTCGTTGAACCGTTTGCAGTCAATTTAAAAATGGTGGTGATGTTATCAAGTGAGCAAAAAAAAAGGAAAGAGATAATTTGAAAATTAAAGATTGTTGAAGGCGATTCTGTACATAAGTATTGAAAATCAGAAGAATATTTTTCCTATGATAAAAAAGGACTAGCAAAGAAACTAAATAGTAAATACAAGAAACAAAACCAAACGGATAGTGGAACAGATATTCTGTTTGTTCAAAAAAAAAGCAAAGAGATACAGTAATTTGAAAATTAAAGATTGTTGAAGGAGAGATACTGTACATAAGTATTTAAAATCAGAAGAATATTTGTCCTATGATAAAAAGAACTAGCAAAGAAACTAAATAGTCAATACAAAAAAAAAAAAAAAAAAAAAAGGATAGTGGAACAGATATTCTGTTTGTTCAATTAGAATAAAAAAAAAATCTTTTGATTGTACAATACATGTAATATCATATTTGTTTACTTTATTCCTCCCTTACCTATCTCCTTACTGTAGGTAGCATGCCTTTTAAAAGCCCCATTGACTTACACACTAAATCACTAAAGTAATGTGGCCTCTAAGTTTAGAAGGAAGTTCTCACTAATTAAATGCTACCCATCACTGGATAGCTGACATGTTGGCCATTCATGGCACCATCGATTTTCCATATTATGACTGCAGATTTTTTGCTATGGGAGCCTGAAGTTTTCGTCACTTGCAAACAAACCTCTTTGCTCAGTAGTAAACAAGTTTGTAAGCTGCTCTTGTGAGGCCTAACGGAGTCTAAACTTGCCACAATTGACCCAATTTTTGCACCACATGTACTTCCATTCATGCTCTTCAACATGCAAGCCACAAGAAAACCAGATCCTGATTGAATCATATCAAAAAAGATGTTCTCCTGCTGCTTTCTGGCACTATTCCTGAGATAGGAGAACAATCGGGCAGATTGATATAGACTCAAATAGGAGTACGCAATCCGATTTACGATCCCTACAAATTGGAAATATTCTTGCACGGCGCCCCCAATGACACCTGTCTAACGTCATCATCCTAATCTGTCCGGATCTTTTTATGCCTCAAGAGCACAGTGTTATCAATAAGAAGTCTTGAAGCTTTAAAAATGTTCAATGTTACAACTCTTTTTAAGTACTTTATCTACAGATACAGACAGCAAATTTCCCTTAAAAGTCATTCATATGGATCTACTTGTCAAGAATTTACAAATGAACTACAGTAAATGTGGCTAGCATATCATTTGTGCCTCCAAAAAAACTACAAAATCATTGTTCAAAATGACGATATGGCATACTGCGGATGCTTAATATATTTTTTCCACAAAGTATTTCAGTACTCTAAGGGAGGATCCAAGGTTCGCTATAATTGTGCAATGCTACTAAGGATATAAGTAAACGAATGTTAGCAGAGGAGAGGGGGTTGCATGTAGGGAGAGGGAGGGAGGACTGCATTCTGGGGGGAGGGGGAGGGTGTTTCTTTCATATTTTCTAGCCTAATGAGCCACAACAGTACATGCTATGACCTTCACCTGTGCCGTCTTTTGATAAAACAGTAAAGGCTTGAATATTCTGTTCCACAAGGTTTTGTAGCAGTTAATAAAGATCTGGTAAGTCGCAGAAGGTTACGATGGTCACCGTAATACACGCCGCTTTTAATTTGTCCTTCTTGGGGGTGTTTCGGTGTGCCGCTTGATACCTTCCAAAGTGTGCAAACTGCGCTGCCATTGGTCCGTGCGTTTGATTGATGAGATGATTTAATTTACGACACGCTGTATTACAACCGCAGTCAAGGATTTATTAGTTGATATTAATAAGATTGCAGAAACTCTCTCTCTCTCTGTGACGTGGTTACCGTAGCAAAATGAGCTCGGTTGTCACACGGAAAGGAAGTTCGGGTGAATACACTCGGTAAAATGCGACCTGTATTATTTTCTGTTTTATTAAAAAAAAAATTTGCAGAATGAGAAATGCCTTACGAACGTATTGATATTGCTTCAAACATGTGAGAGAAGGAAATGTATTTAATTCATGTTTTTGTGCTTTTTATCAAAACGTCTCCTTGTAAAAATTTGATTCGTAAGAAGCATTTGTTCTTAACGATTATTAAGCACTACTTCACATAATGTAGGAATTTTACAATGTACGGTATCTGCATTATCCTGGTCTGACGCTGTAAGAATATAGTACTATTTATTTATGTATGTATGACTTTACAAGGCACTTGCTAAAATCAAAACTACAAATCAGGTTTGTCATTCAGTAATAGAAAGAAATGTTTTGGTTGTTTATGTTGAATTTGTCAGCCTATGAGATACAGTATATTTGTTCATGTACTTACATTGTAAACCATGTGAAAAAGAGATATACAAGTGTGATTGATTTCAAGTTTGACAAGGTATAACTTATTTTAGGATGCCCTTTGGAACGTTACTCCATGGCAAAATTAAATTGAAGAACATAGGAACTTGCAAGGGTCATAGGTCACACAGCAGAGGAGAGGGTGTACAGTATTAAAAGAGTTACCAATAAAGGTCATCTGGTGCTGTATCCCAAACTATGTGATAAGAGAGACAGAACATTTGAAAATCACATGTCAAAGGCTTAGCACGCCCTCATGATCTTGTCTTCATGTCAGATTAATGAAACAAAATACTGTAGAACCGATTAACGTATTTTCTTGGTAATTTGGTTGTATGGGTTGTGAATTTTCTCTCTCAAAAACAAACACAAACAGCTGCTTCGGCGATCTGTAACGCCCTGTTTCAGGCTCCTTATAACTCGGCCTGAATCGAGTAGTAAATACACACGGACAACCGTGAATAATGAGCACAGCTCACTCCATCTCTGGTCGTGCATCTGTTCCATTTTTCTCTTTCACCCGTTCTTGTATCTGCCCCAGATCTTTGTCATTTAAAATTTGAATCTTTTTTTCTTTCCTGGAAGGAAGTGCAGAATAAATGAAGAAGAATGAATTGAGTGAGATTCTGGTATTTACATACAGCTCCCTCGTTGCTAAGATCTGTTTTACAGTACATGTTTCCTTTTATCTTACAGCATGGAGGGTGCTGATCTCTGCTTTGAGATCGTCAAGAGAGCTAACTCGGGATTTGTTTACAGCGAGGCTGTAGCTAGGTAAGAGGTCGTCATCGTCATATTTTTTAAAGAGATAACTGTAGGCAGGGTTTTTGGTATCGGTCCGTTTTAACCCAACGAAACAGGAAAATCTACAATTGGTGTTAGTGTTGTCTGTATTAATTTTGAAGTTGTATGCCTCTTAACAGAACTATTGCAAAATTTGCTGAAGAATGCTTGAAGGCATATAAAGGGTGATAATCCATTGTTTTATAAATTGTAATGAATTCTACCAATACATTGTACTTTGAACTGCATGCACAGCAACTATTAAAGGAGGTAGACAGGTTATATCTAGATAATGTCAAAAGTATTGAGATTATCAAAGATAATTATAATATCAAAAAATTAATGATTCATTGTTAAGATACAGATACCCACCTTACCAATAACAGATGAAAAGAATGGAAAGATTAATTGGTAAACATTCTGTATCATATCATACTGCTTATGGTACTGCAAGAGTCGTGTATGGTTTTTCCTTACGTAAGGTTGCTTTTAAATTAAATTCATAATTTTACTAGTTTGAATAAAAACTTGATGTAAAAATTCAAGAGGATTGTTTGGGTATGTTCAGTTCCACTTTTATTTGGGGGGAATACTCGGCAGGTTTGGTAAAAATGTTGACACATAGTCCCATATCCCAAAGGCTCTGAAGCCCAGAACTGCCTCGTTTCTATACCAAACGCCCTCCCCCCCTCCTCCCATCCCCTCTACAGATCTACGTTCACTCACTGGTAGGTGTTCAGCTTGTAGCTCGATATTCTCTAAATTTCTTGAAGGTTGGTGTTCATTCCAGATGCAGCAGAATTCCCACTCTCACTTCTTTTTAGGACATTTCTGTGACTCCCATCCTGACTAATTTTGACAATGTCAAACTAAAAAACAGGAGTGAAAAAAGTGTCGTCGTTTCTCACCCAAAAAAAAATAGAAGTTTGCTTTTTCTTCTGCGAAATGATACGATTTGTCTTCTTGGGTTTATTTTGTTTCCTTTGCTCTTATTTTGTTTCGCCAGCCACTACATGAGGCAAATTGTCGAAGCCCTGAGGTACTGCCACGATAACGACATCATCCATCGAGACATCAAGGTAAGTTGATAGGACGCTACATCAAGGACAGACTGGCAGACAAATACAGAATATTTTTAGTGCCTGGTTTGAATAACTAAGTTTGACAATTTTTTGTATTCATTCTCTGTGGTAATGCAGTAAAGAGCACAAATGAATAATTAGGTGGGGTAAGTCGGTTAGATATACGACAGGACACCGCCCCCAGAAAAATAATTCTAAAAATTAGCCGTGAAATGGTGCATTCAGAGTCGTATTTTGGCTAAAAGTTGGGTCTAAAATTAGGGTCTATATTTAAGGTTGTGCTAACGACTATTTTTAATTTATGTGTAGGGGGGTCAGAGAGGGATGGGTGTACAACCTCCTCCCCCCCACCCCACCACCTGGATCTGTACCTGGACTCTGAAGTTGTTTAAATTGTCATTAATCGGTTACATTAATGACCAGCTAATTGTACCCATTGTTGTGAAAATGAAATCTGTTCAGAGAGGATGATATCGTATTAGTTCTGGTGAATGAATCAAGCGGGAAATTAGAACAATTTGCAGTTCAGTTCAAGTGAATCCATTTCATTCCAATTCAAGTCAATTGAGTTTCATTCCAATTCCAGACAATTCAATCATTTCTAGACACAATGGGTAAAGAACTCCTAGATGTAGATGTACACAGAGAACAGAGTAGACAAAGAGGCAAATAACAAATTTATTAAAGAGACTTCTGAGAATTTCTGAGGAATTGTAAAATAATTAAACTTAGTTGGTTAGAAGACCCCCTGGATAAAGCAATTTACTCACAAGGAAAGAGACGCAATAAGGTAACAGAAGAAAAACAACAACAACAACAGCAAATATAATATATAAATATGGTTAATATGTTATTTTACAAACAAATTGCAATCAGCTGCTCGTTGAGGACCGGCATTTCTCTTCCAATTCCTACTTTATTACAACTTGGCCGTTGACCCACATTAATGTTGAATGTTTTTCTCTATTTTTGACAGCCTCATTGTGTCTTGTTGGCCACAAAGGAAAACTCAGCACCTGTGAAACTAGGTGGATTCGGTATAGCCATGCAGCTTCCAGAGTCTGGCATGGTCGCCGGAGGTAAATACATTTTTACTAAACGGTTAAATCTCAAAAATTTGTTGACTTCTCTTTCTTTTCCTCTGCGAGCTAAGATTCCTTTCCATAGAGTTTTAGAGTATGACTCAAGGCAGAATTGTAGTCTTGAAAATGTCATACTCCAAGAAAAACAGAAGTAGTTGAGTGCTAGGAATGTTTCTTTAGCTGTTCTGGTTGTCAAGATATTTTACCTTAACATAATATGCTAGATCTCTGGCATACTCCTTTATGGCTAAATTGATGTGAGGACCTCTAGTCCTCGGTATAAATTCTAAAATAGCTCAGCCAAAATTTTAAAGTTTAAATTTCAAATAAAGAACAGAATACCCTTGGATGACATTCAACACCGTATGTCCTTGAAGAATTTGATACACGTTGGAAACATGCCATTTGAGGCCGTATTAAAAGCCTTTTAATGTTTCTCTCTTTTTAGTTTGTGTAGCCCAGGATGAACTGTCCTAATGGTTTGTGTATTAGACTATGTAGTTCAGTCACTTTAATTGATGAGCCCAGTTGTTTAAAGGCTCATTTCTGAAGAAAAAAAATTAAAAATGTTATGATGACATTAAACACTGTATATCCTTGAAGAATTTGATACACATTGGAAAACATGTCATTTGAGGCCGTATAAAAAGCCTTGTAAAGTTTCTCTCTTTCAGAGTTTTGTGTTGCATAGGAGGAACTGACCTAATAGTCTGTGTATTAGACTTTATAGTTCAGTCACTTTAATTGATGAGCCCAGTTATTTAAAAGCTCACTTGTGAAGACATTTTTTTTTTAAATGCTATTGAAATACAACTTGGACTGGTAATAGTGTTCTTTTGTTTCTAATGTTTTTTTTTGGTTGTTGAAAAATCTACAACAATATCAAGATTAATTTTGTAGAGACTGGAGTGGAGAGAGATTCAGCCCTTTTCAGTATTTCTGCCTATTTTCTCCCTGTAATACACAGCAAAAACCAGGTAACCAGGTTTGACACGTCAATCAGTCGAGAAAGATTATTCGAAAGAGTTTCTCACAAACTTTTGAAGTCCCAACAGCAGATTTTTCCAAATCTGTCAATAAAATTTAATACCTCTGTATGCATTGAAGGATATTGCCAAATTTTCAAGTTTGTGCCAAAGATAAACTCATCTTAGTCTGGATATGGTTCTACATATCCAAGGAAAAAATAAAAGCCATGTTTTTTGCTAAGTTTTAATTGTCAGTTTAGTGTTCATTATAACCATGTGATTGTTAATTAAATTTTTGGTAGTGGATATTAGTAAAACCGTATTAATTTATCCCCTTTTCCAATAAATTTTGGTAGTAAGTTTCATCAGCGATGAGGCAAAACAGGCTACTCGCCGTTTCGAAACCTCGTAAATCTCTTCTGCTCTGTATCGCTTTCGTTCGCCAATTACTATATTTCTTTCCTCTCCCCTTCTGTTTTAATGGATCTCGTTGGTTCTGGATTATCTATCATTTTACTCAACCTCGGATGAATTAAAATTTTGTTTCTGTTTGGAAACCTAACCCCTTACATTTGGGATTTGCTCGATATTAATCTGAAACTAATGGGAACGTGACTTTTCTTCAAAATTGATAAAATTGTGGCCAAATCCGTTGGGATTTATCTCTTTTTCAGGTTTCTCTTTGTCTCTCTCTCGCTGTCTCCTGTTTCTCGGGAGGTGCAGATTGGATTTTCATTCTTAGTATTGGAGTAAAAGTTGATTAGAAATTTATTCAATAGGCCTCCTGTGAACATTGCTGGTTATGGCATTAAGTAAGGGCTAAAATGCATCAATAACTTTTTAAGCTTTTATGCAAACATTATCAAAGATTTGTTTACAGCACAAGAATATTCATTTTTGATAATTGCAATTTTAAAAAAAGAACTGAAAATTTCTCTCACGAAATGTGCCACTCTCATCATCTTGATAGCATCATTGAATATGTCAATGTTAAGTCTGAATAATTATATTTGAAATGGCTCAAATTTATGCCTTAAGATGGGTTTTTTTTCCCTTTTCCTTAAGCCTTTTTTCCTTTCAGTGTGGGTTGTTAGTGACCTTGAGACGTTTCCCTTGTAGGTGTAAATAGTGTCGAGCTTGCTTTATTTTTGATGGTTTGTTTCTTCAAAGAGGAACAAAGCTGCAGTTCTGTCTTTGGAAAGAAAAAGAAAGATTTGGCAATTTTTTGGGCAGAATATGACAGAGATAAGAGAGTCTGACAGCTATGTATAGCAAACCTTTCAAGTTCTTGGGTGGGATAGGATCATTAACACAGGTGTGTGTGATCAAGCTGTAGGGTTGAACGGAGATGTAGTAACTATGTCATTTTATCATAAATGAAAGTGTTCTCTGTACTAAGTTATAGGCCCAAAATGGTTGGAAATATAAACTGAATGTTGTATTCAAAATATGATTTTTTTTCTATATGTATGCCTAAAAAAGTTTGCTGTTAATAAGTGAAAGAGATCTTGGTAAAGAACTTTAAAGAACAAGAAGAAGAGGAAGGATTTCATAAATACAAATTTTAAATATTCAACATAAAAATTTAAATTGGGGTGAAACTAATCAGTGTTGTTATTGATTGAAGAACTTTCAAGATGTACAGCAGTCTTGTATAAAAACAAATTAACAGATTTGCAAACATAAGAAACATAAAGAATAACAACTGTTTATATTTGCTTTTGCTAAATATGAAATTGTCTCTCTGTGTGACTTGTAAATTAACCGATGCATCTAACACTCCTCTTTGCCAGGGCGCATCGGCACGCCTCACTTCATGGCGCCAGAAGTTGTGAAGAGGGAGCCGTACGGTAAACCAGTCGACATCTGGGGCTGCGGTGTCATGCTCTATATTCTGCTGAGTGGTTCCCTGCCGTTCTTTGGCACCAAGGATCGACTCTTCGATATGATCTGTAAAGGGAGATACAGCGTAAGTGAAAAGAATCATCGTCTCATTGAGAGCGTGGTGGCCAGTTGGCTAAGGCGTTGGACTTGTGATCCAAGGATTGTTGGTTCGATTCCTGCCTAGTTCATTACGTTGTGTCTTTGGGCAAGATGCTTTATCTAATTTGGCTCTCTCTCCACCCATGGGTACCTGTGAGGTAACATGTCATTGGGCGCAGTGTATAACTGCAGCCGTCTGGAGGGATTGTCTATGGGACAGGTTATCTAGCATTGACCAGGGGTAATATAACGTCTGCAAAGTGCCTTGAAATCTATCACTGGTATAAAGCGCTATATAAATCAAACAATTTTTATAATTATGATTATTATTGCGTTTCCTATAGTTTTCCCAGCTCAAGAACAAAATTTTGAAAATCTTGCAAAAAGAAATTTGAATTTTGAAGGGAAAAAAAATTAAAAAAAGAATATTTTGAAATCAAGAAGGTGCCAAGACCTACAAAATTGACTTCTTCCTGGAAGGAAGAAACAGCAAGAAAAGTAGAAATTTGCTTGCCCATTTCAGGATGCTCTCTGTTTTTTGAGCTGATAATATTTTTTAAGTACAGTATATAACTTATATATCATTAGTGGACGTGCAACAAACAGGTGTGATATCATTGGTGTATATGGGCAAAGTTGTTTTGCTTTTCGGCAAAATTTGTATGAAATTATTTTTCAAATTGATGTAATCTTGACACGAATACCCCCAATTTATAGTCGCAGTCAACTCGTTATCCATCCAAGGCCAAACCCATAGAATGTTCAAACCAAACTACAATTTTCATTGTCGACCAAAAGAATTTTGTTCACAGTTGGCAACTGTGACATCTCACATGTTTGCTTCAAGTTCAGTTACTGTGACAACTTCAACTGTCAATATCTCCAAAATGACCGGAAGGAAAATTTACGTAAAATTTAGCAGGAACGCTTCGATTATCTTTCTCTTAAAGTAAAACAAACTATAATCATTCTGGTACTTTTGTACAAAGTATGTCCGCATGGCCTTGATACGGCAGTATGCTACAGTATGAACAAACTCATGTCTGAAGCTCGAACAACCGAAACAGATCCAGAATTAGAGTGAAAGTAATGTGTAGGATGGATCAATTCCTTTAGCTCAGTGTCACGGAAATTATCATATATTTAGAGAGATTGGTCAAAACAGCAAAATTATAAAAAATGGCCAACAAATTTTTCTTGAGTCTTTTTCTTGTTCAGGCTGAATTCCAACTTTAACAAGTGGAACATGCTTAAAGACCTGAAAGTTTCATGATCGATTTGATACTTTGGTATCTAAGAGTTCAACGGGATACTTGCATGAAATTTATCAAGTAGCCTTTTCAGGATCTTGGCCGTGACAAAATTGTACATGAAGTGAGCGATGGAATATGAAAATACAGAACACTTCTTAAAAAAAAATGAAATCCAAAGAAATCCCATTTTTTCTTGTCATAGGGACTTTTCTTTTATTGCGACTTCCGTATAAATAAGTAGCCTCGAAATCGATGTTGATTATAATCGATTAAAATCAAAATTGTACATGAAGTGAGCGATGGAATATGAAAATACAGAACACTTCTTAAAAAAAAATGAAATCCAAAGAAATCCTGTTTTTTCTTGTCATAGGGACTTTTCTTTTATTGCGACTTCCTTATAAATTGTAGCATTGAAAACAATGTTGATTATAATTGAAATTTGTCAGAATTTATCCGAATTGGAAGTGGAAATAATAACTATGGTAGTAGGTGGGAATGGATTTGAAACAGAAGGAATTGTTCCGAATATTTGATTGAAATGCTGTAGAGAATAAACGAAGGTGTTACTGGAAGATATAAAAAGAAAATCGAGATTTTGATTTAAGTTGCTTGAATATTTTTGCAGATGAAACCACGTCAATGGGACAATTTATCAGATCATGCGAAGGACTTGGTGAGGAAAATGCTGCGAGTCGATCCTAAAGAGAGACTCACCGTGGAGGAAGTTCTCTCCCATCCCTGGTTACGGGTAAGGCCCTGTTTAATTGGATAGACATCACTTACTTGAGTACACTAGATAGAAAGTACTAGCCCTAAATGATAATGATAACTACAAACAGTTTCCTTTCAGGAGAATCTAATTTGAAAGCTTGAATATGAATACCTAGAGGAGACAGCCATGTTTAAGATGTTTAAAGGGATTCAGGGTTGGTTTTCTCAGTGTTTAAAGGAGAAAGCAGACCCAACCATCATCATGAGTATTTGTGATAGAGATACTTGTGATGAAAAACTTCTTCTAACAACTCAGAAAAAAAATAATAATTAGATTTGGGAGACTTGGACAAGTCGAAAGACTTGAACAAGTCTAAAACAGTAATCAAGTCTAACTGTGACATCACGCAGAACCACACCTGCTTGAATTTACTGGCCTTACTTTTATGCACATTATATTTAAGAGATAAGATGTTTTTGACTGGAGTTTCCATTTTATTCTTAAATAAATTTGGTGAATTTAAAAAAAAAAAAATTGGGTGATACCCTCACTGCTGTATCTTCCTCTTAGCCTCATTCTTGAAACTTTATGAAAAGCTGCAATGCTGCTTTACGATGTGAAATACAATAAACTCCTTTAACAGGAATCATCAGTTCTCTGAGTATATAAAAAATGAAGTTCCACCCCCCCCTGCCCTCCCTGTTTTTGAGTATAGAATAAATGCATTTGGGCTCTTTTTTTGTTATATCTAAATTATTGTTCTAAATGTGTAAACAAAATCCTTGCCATCATTTTAACAATTCAATCCTGTCAAACCACTATTGAAAGCTGAATACACTTTTCATAACAAGTATTCAATAACATTTTACCTCATCAGATTAATGCACATTGAAATATCGAAACTCCCATCCTTGACTATTTTCCCTACATTGATCTTCGTTTCGTTTGTATAAAATCATTCAGTAAAAATACAAAGGTAGATGTCCTTTAACTTTATGATCTTTGCCTCATCTCCCCAGGCTACAATATAGAGTTCACATCTTTTCTTTTTTTTTGCCTAATATCGTGTGAGGAACTGTATGTAGTTAAATTGTAAAAGCTAGAAGTATCAGGTTAGATGTCCATTAGGTTTCTTGTTTGTGTCGTCTTCCTGGTTCCGACATGATGTAATTAATCTTCCTCTTCTTTTCAAGGAACCTTTGTTTTGTTTTTGTATAAATTAGTACTTCCCGTGCGGTAATTGACGTACAGTCTCAAATCTCCCGGCTCCCAAGTCAAGTTTTATCTTTTCTCTAATCTTTCTTTTCCAGGAAAGAGACAGGACAGCTCCCAAGATACACCTTCATGAGACGGTGGAGGAACTGAAGAAGTTTAACGCCAGGAGGAAGCTCAAGGTAAGCGATGGTTTTTAATCTGCTTCGTCAGAAAACTAGGAAAACTTCAGTCAAGACGGATGTTTAAATGCTTTTCTAAATGCTACACACATCTGTAAAGCGCATTGAGCAACCTTAAGGTTGGATTCCGCGCTATATAAGACTATTTATTTGTTATTGTTTGAAGACAATTATTGTGTTATATTATCCTCCAAAACAAACAAAAACCAAAAATACTGATTATTGGGAAAAGAAGACTAAATTATATTATAAACAACAATTTTCTTTTAGCATCAAGAGCATTGCCCTTCTGCTTGATGTCTCAAAACAAATCTGATTTTTTTTTTTCCTTTTGTGTTTTGTCTGACTTTTATAGCAAAATGATAAATCTATGCTGAAAAAATGTAATGTTTGGATTCAGCCCTGAAATATATCTATGAAAGATCACTTTGGGAAATTACCGTCAGTCATATTTATGGATCTTTTAAAAAAGTTTGGTCAAAATAGAAACTGATGGAGAGAGCTGGCTTAAAGTGATGTAACAGGAAGGTGGTACTTCAGATAGAAATTGATCATATAAATGGCATTTATTTTAAAGTTTTGCAGGTTTATAGGTTCTTGTATTGTTCTGTTCTTTTCATTGTAGTCTTGGTAAATTCTATGAAAAGTGAAGTTGTAATTTATGGAACCACTCATATGTTTTTCGTACTTCATTTAACTTATGGAACTTATGAAGCCCATCCTTTCTGTTACCAACCTCACCCTCACCCCTCCCACCTCTCCCACCCCCCTAATTTGTTATTTTCTGTGATAAACACATCATATTTGAATCAGATCAGGCCACAACTCTATTAAAGTGAAGTTGTAATATACAGAGCAACCCCCTCTCCCCCCCCCATTAACTAGCACCCCCATTAACTAGCTTTTTAATATTTCATTTAACCGATTTAACCAAGCCAATCCTTCCTGGTACCCCTCCCACCCACTAATTTGCTCGTTTTTTCCTTCCCCCCCCTCAAAAAAAATATCCAAATTTTTTGTGTCCCATCCCAATTTGCCCCTCTCCGTATCCACCCAGTCCAAGGCCACCACTTCCACCATAAGCTGGATGATTTAAAACTGACTAACGCTACTGAACATACTGTTGGATCTCCTTCTGTATAGTTTGGATACCCTTCCTCCCCCCCCACCACCAACCCACCCTCTCCATAGACACACACCCTTGTCTCATCCCTACCCTATTGGTAGGTAATATTAAACTTCAACCATCCTATTTCTACCTGAGAAACTAATTAGCTGATTCTAACAATGTTTCCCTCAAATTTGTCATCATGCTGGTCATACTGCTTTAAGATGGTTTAGAGATGGAAGAGACTCGCTCATTTAGAGCCGTGTAAATGTTCCATGAAGAAGACAGGCTATTCATAACATTGAAATGTTTTACATTGACTGTTTATTTACCTTACGAAAAGATGTCGACGTGCATCACATGACTTTGGCAATCTGTTCAAGTATCGGAGTCACTGCTGAATATTCATAAAGCAAATATATGTCAAGAAATTCATTCCTTGAAAAAAAAAATCTGAGAGAAAATTTACTGCCATCATCTTGATGAATTTTTCCTTCGATCGGGCGATTTTATGAGTCTTTAAAATTTTACGATTTGTTTAATCTCTTAACACAGGGAGCAGTCTTAGCTGCCGTGGCCAGTCACAAATTTACCAGCTTCTACAGCGACCCCAACACCAAACACATAACGGATTTTACAGAAGATGACCCTACCTCGTCAGGTAGGTATCTCTTAGCAATTAGCATGCTCTTCCAAACTACTGCCCTGTCAGTTATGTCCCCTCTAGAGGACAGAGATTGTTACTTCAGATGATTTTCTCATCTTTAATTTGTAGCAGTAACTAATTGATAACAAACAATATTAATCAATAATAACTTTAATTTAATGACATAGCGACGATGTATCTGTGCAGCTATGTCTGCTGTGGAAAGAATGGTAGAGTTATGTGAAGTGTTGAAGTTTAATATGAAAGTAAGAGACTTTCTTTGGATATTTCATAAAGTTTCTTGTTTAATTAGTACATGAAACTTGCCTTAAAGTTTTCTAACCTCTGCCGGTGCAATTTGTTTTGTGAGAAAAAAAAAAACTTTCCAACCACAACTTCTAAGCAGTTTTGTTGTAGTGAATTTTCTCTCAACATATCACATGCTTAAGGGAAAGCTTGTGAGCTTGTTGCATTTCATGTCCAAATAAGTTTAAAATCTTAAGAAAGTCCTTACTTTTTCAATACATTATGAACAATAAGTGTAATCCTATCACACTATCACAGCAGAGGGTACTAGCCTAGCCTATTCTGCATATATATACTAATCTCACTCTTGTGTGTTTTGAGTGTAAGTTTATGACATCACTCTGTATCAGTCAGTATCAAATCCATGCCTTAAATCCCACCAAGAGGTCTGTGTTGTTACAAGCACAAGTTTGATCCTAATTTAGCTATGATCATTGTCTAGTTAATATGATAAATTTGTGTGTCCCACAAATTTAATGTCATGCATTAGTTTTTTGGGTGGCAAACCTGGTGAGAGTGTCAGTAGACTTAAGTAACAGGTAATATTATCAATTGTACCATCTTTCCTTTGTAATCTTTCTCAAAAGGAGAACAAGAAAATCTTGTATGTGTTTACTATAAGAGAGGGCGACATTCACTAAAGTGATTTTGTAGTGACGGATACAGAAGCATGTCTAGATGTTACCATTGTTCATGTTACCATGTAACATGTTACCATTGTTCAGTGGAAACTGCCTTGTTCAATTTTATGTCACCTTGAAAACTTGAGGAAAATGAACAAAACAAAATGATTGTCACAAAATTATCAAAAGCATGCAACCGGATATTCGGATTGAACAGTAAAAGCTGGAAATTGTCAATGTTAAATAATTTACAAAGATTTTAAGATCAAAATCTGTTCAAAACACAGACAAAAGTCACTAAGTTGCTTTAATAATCTCTCTGTCGGTACAGGGAGGAGGAGACTGATAAGGGATACAGGGTTACCTACTCTCATCTTTCATCATTTACTGTTTACCAATTTGAGGGTCTTTCAACAAAAAATAAAAATTTAAAAAAAAGTGGGGGGGGGGGAATTAAACTTGGGCACTAATACCTGTGTGACTTCTGGCCTATTTTTTTATGAGTGTCTCTGGAAGTCAGCGTAAAAAACTTTTTTGTACATAATATCAGCTACACTGATTACGTTTCCTCAAAAAAGATGCAATTTGTGACTACTGCTAGCCTTTAAACGAATCTTATCTTTGGCCTTGTGTGGCTCTCATTTAACAAGCTTGCTTCACTGTAGGCGACTTACCTTACACTATGAAGATATCGTCCTGCATATATAAAATAAAAACACTTGATACCCTCTAGGTAAGCAATAACCCCAACTCGAAGATGTGAAGTCGGTATTGAAAAGACAAGCTTCACCAAAAATATATTCTTTACTACCACACATTAATTATTGCCAAGAGTCAACACTTGCACAAAATTCTACTATTTGGTTTTGTGATGTTTCTTATAAAACAGCTTGAATGCTTCTGCTCTAGAAGTGTTTCCAACTGAAAGAGTTCCATGACCATGCCCACCATGAGTGGACCCACTATGTGTTGGCCCACCATGAGTGGACCCACATGGGTGGACCCACATGGGCAAAGATTAGCTCTGTTAGCATTTATTAGGCTTGATAATACCAATTTATTTTCGGACACACGTGACACTCTTGAGTGGACCCGTCATGTGTTGCCCCACCATGAGTGGACCCAGCATGAATGGACCCACATGAGTGGACCCACATAGGCAAAGATTAGCTCTGCAAGCATTTATTAGGCTTGATAATATGGCTATATTCCAGAACACACGTGACACTCTTGAGTGGACCCGTCATGTGTTGCCCCACCATGAGTGGACCCAGCATGAATGGACCCACATGAGTGGACCCACATAGGCAAAGATTAGCTCTGCAAGCATTTATTGGGCTTGATAATATGGCTATATTCCAGAACACACGTGACACTCTTGAGTGGACCCATCATGTGTTGGCCCACCATGAGTGGACCCAGCACTGGCGGACCCACATAGGCAAAGATTAGCTCTGCAAGCATTTATTGGGCTTGGTAATAATACTGCGACATTTTTGGAATGCGATAAACTCATCACAGATGTCAAGTATATCCGTCCTTTGTAAGCAATGGTTGCACAATCAGCCTTTTCTTTAAACCTGATTGGCTGAGCACCATTTTTCATTTTCTAAGGATGATTTCAGCTTTAAGTGATTTGTTACTTTGATAAATATTTGAAGGCCAAACGGCAGTAAGGAAACCGATTACATCTGTGACTTCGTTAATCACGTTCCTTGAACATCATCGATACAACAGGACAGACAATATGATAACCGTTCAAGCCAGAAGATTGTCAAAGATTTGCTTGATCGACTACAGCTTTTGAATCCCTTATAGAAGGATGAAATGGCCTTCAAATGCTCACGTACAACTCACTCCTGAGATGTTTCAGGTAACGGTTTCCTTTGAGTAAGTCGACATTGGTATAAATATTAAAGGATTCTTGACTTTAATCATTCAGTCTGTTGCCTAAGGTGAAGAAAAGTAACCTTCCATTTTTCTTTGCAGTTTTTCTGTGTTTGTTTTTTCTTGACGTCGTAAAAGAGGAATTCTCAGTTGTACCGATTTCAACAAAGGACCTGCCTACAGACTATGGAGGATTTTTTTTCTTTTCTCTTCTTTTTCTGCCCTCTCTAATGTAATGCTCTGTCGTAACATTGCCGAAAAACATTAGCTGACTCATAGATATGGAAGTATCAGCAAGGAGAGAGAATCTTATCATCCTCATATGTCTAGGAAATGCATCCTTGCTGTGGATGTTTCTTGCCTCATCACATCTGCATCCTTGGGCATGTTCCCCCCCTCCCCCCCCCCCCTTACTATGCAGATCGATAGTTAGACATACAGAGGGGTAAAGTAAGGTAACTTGTTAACTTTGTGCATATTTGTGCATATGTCATTGTTGTTCTGTTCTCTTTATCTGTTGAAACTCTAGGAGCTGTGGCTCAAGTCTTGGATAGCTTGGAAGAGATTCAGTGTCTGACAGACTGCGATGAAAGAGACTTGGATTTCTTACACACGGTTTTTGAAGATAACCAGCTTCACTCATTACTGGATGTAAGTAAAAATTTTGGTTTTTCAGATAGGGGTGGGAGGGCAAGTGCGGATGGGGCGAGGTGGAGGGTGATGGGAAGTGGTGGGGATGGGCGGGACGAGAGGTTAGTGACAAATTCGTACGGTTTGGCCGAAGGTGACGAAGAGAGCAAACACATGGTTTTGGAGGTTAACTAGTTGTACTCATGGATGGATGAAGTTAGAGTGCAGTTTGAGGGTTCAGAGGTGAGGAGAGTGTAGGGTAGGGTAGGGTAGGGTGGTAGTCAGGGTGGACACTGGAGGGTTCAGAGGTTCAATTAAAATTTGACTGTTTACCACGAAAGAGACTTGGATTTTGTTTTACACATTTTATGGATACCAAGCTGGAGGTGGGGAGAAGCTGGGTGTGAAGGGTGATGGTAGGGGTGGGCATGTGCGGGATGAGAGTTAAATATCAAATTTGCAAGGTTTGACTGATTGCGACAAAAGAGAGTTGGTCTGGCGATGAAATTGAGAACACAGGATGTTTGACTGTAACCAGTTGTACTCATCGATGGAGGTAAGTAGACTCTAGTGTTGGGGTTTAGATGTTAGGAGATGGACGGCGGATTGTGCGAATAGGGGAGTTTTGAGTTTCAGTAAATATTTGTAAGGTTTTGACTGTTTACCACAAAAGAGGCTTGGATTTTAAGCACTTCGTCTGAGAACAACTTAGCTGCACTTGTTATTGGATCCATCAACTTGGACATAAGTTTTAGAGTTAGAGACTGGAAGATGTTAGGGTAGCAGTGGGCCTGGATGGGAGAGGGGGTTAATGGTGGGGAGTGGGTTAATGGTGGGGAGTGGGAATGAGAGGAGGCTTCTGTTGGTTAGCAATCAGATTTGAGCTACTGTATGCTGACTGTTAGCTTGTTGCAGTTTGGTATTTGGAGTTTCATACAAATGGGGGAAGGTCCAACATCTGAAGTTTTACTGCAAATGCATACACTGTTACCATAACATTACAGCCAGTTTTCATTGTAAGAGAAGGACTGGATGAAAGAAAGGGTTTGTAGGATGGCTGATATTGGAGAAGAGAATTTCTTGATGAAAGAGAAGGATTTGTGAACACATAGTAGAACATTCACTCACATTGGAAGGTAGTTACTTTTCAGTGTTAAGTTTCTGTTGACCTGTATCAGTTAATAATTTTTTTTTAATAAACTATCAACATTATTTGTGCGTTCGGTGCTTTTTTGCACGTCTTTTATAGACATAGAAAAGGTTACTTACTGAATCTCTCCAAGTTTCATATTTTACTTTGAAATGCAGGTTTTAATCGATTCAAGTTTGAGAAGTGAATATTTTTTTTGGAAATCTTCAAGATTTCTAAGCCATTCTTGAGGGATTCTCAAAATGCTTGAAGATGTCACGGTAGTCACATGTAAAGTCACATGATCGGCAGATGCCCTCGCTCAAGCCCTGCGCACCCAGGCTCTGTATCCCAAACAAGGTTTTCTAAGATCCTAAATAAGGTATCTCAACTTTGTGGAAGCATTTGAATATGTTCTTGTATCAGTCATCAATGCATGCTTATGAAAGCACAGCAATACATTGATGGGTACTGCAAGAATTTGTTACACTTTTACCGAGCGTCGATAGTCTGTTAATTGTAATGTCACCGTGTGTAATCAAAGCTCAAACTAAATCTACAGGCTGTGTTTGACAAGACAGCCATTTGCAGTGTGTGGGTGGTTTCTACCACCGTAATATATGTACTTTTCAAGGTAAACTGTCTCACAGTAATGTCAACATATGCTTTTCCAAGGACAGTTCTGTGTAATTCTTGTTTTGTTAATTGCACTGTAATGTTTTGGTCTAGTCCAGAGGCAATGGTAATAGTCTGACTTGTAAATGAAAACTGTACCGTCGCATTCAGATAATTGCTATTGTCTTGACTATTGCAACATTTTCGGGCTGCAACATACCTGCAGCCAGGCTGGGAAAGACATAATCATTTGTGCTGTGCAGTTTCACAGAATAGACACTGAATCATCCTGGGTGCCTAAGAAGTATTTGTAATCAACTCCAGTTGGTTAATAATAGTCTACTGCCCTCTATTTACTTTGTACTGTTAGGATAATGACATTTCTGTCTACTGCCATCTGTCTGTCTTTTGAATACAGCTAACCAGATCAAAAGATATTTTAAACTCGATGCTAAATGATACATGTTGTGACAATTTTTATTTATGTGAAATATATTAATATTGCACTATTAGGACATTGAATAGTGCAAAAATAAAATGTAAGACAAGTAATAAATTAACTTTAATATGGAAGAAGTCTGTCATTTAACAGAATAAATCAGACACCATCTCGAGTGCTTCATCGTATTTTCCAAGAGATTTTGTAGTTAACATTTGATTTCCCTGTTTCTGATTGATCAAACTTTTCCTGTGAAAGCAGCTCATAAAATGTGGATCGTGCTTTTTCGATATATCTAACAAAGTGATGAAATTCAGCTTACTTCAAGACACCCAACAGATTCTTTAATAATGGCAATAGTTCTTAGAAATTTTTCACCATATTACAATCACCTTGAAGCATCAAGGGAAAATTTAATTTTCAACTTAGTAAAAAGAGGTGTGTCTCTGGTGTATCTCTTAAAAGTTTTTAATGTTGTGTGTTATTCTGGTGACAAGACGGTGTTCCAGAGCATTGGCAGAGCAGTGTGGTGTGGACGTAGTGTCTGTTGACGTTGGGCGTAGTTCTTCTAGGCTGTTATAGATATTAAAGTTCTGTGAGGACGGTAACTGTTCTGGCATAGAGCTCCATTTAATTTATTTTAGCGCTGACACAGTTAATTGTAAGGGACCTTAATTCCTTGTACATTTGAGCTTGTCGAAGCACCAAATCTGGCAAATAATATCGGACGTATTATCTGAAAATAAAGTCGGTCGTTTTGTTGCGAAACTAGATCACCTCAGACTAACAGAAAAAAAAACACTTGAACAGAATGTTTTTCCCTGTTCCTGTCTATACACTCTGGCTCCTACAAATCTTATCCTAAATTTAGATTTAATAAATATTTGATATCTGATGCTGGAATATGACTTTAATGGCACTTTGAATCATGTCTTCCCATTTATTCACATGTGAGGGAAAATGGCAGATTCCCATAGGTAAATCCCAAAACATTTAAGATTTAAGGGGAAAAAAGAGGATTTTGTCAGCCTTTGGGCAAGGTAAAAGTCTCCACAGCTTTCTTCTGTGAATACGAAAAACATGAAACATTTAATGTCTGCTTTAGGAATAAAAAACCAATCTACTGATCTATAAAAAAGATGAATCCATTCCCTTTGGCCTTGGAAGGGAATGAATTACATTTTCTAGATTAATACCACTGGATAGAAGTAATTGACCTTAATCTCGGGGAGGGAGAGAGAGAGAGAGGGGGGATTAGCCTGAAGGTATTACTCTAGGGGAAGGACTTAATTGATGTATTTCTGCTTATTGTCTTATCATCATGCTCCTCCTCCTCCTATGTCACTTTTTTACCTTCTGAAGATTCTGAAACATTCAGAAAGAGAGAAACGGAGATGATTGGAAAGACTGATGAAGGTAATCAAGGAAAAGGAGTTTGGGACTCGGGCAAATACCTAGAAAACCCTTAAGTGATTAAGTGAGGAGCGAGTAGGTAGGCTTGTGTCTGTGATGCATCTTAATTAGATAGCCTAGAATGTGAATCTTAATGTTGGAATGTACTGTAAATAGGCCATGTTTGATCAGTGGAGAAAGAGGGGAATTTCATTAATGATACCACAATGCTAGTAGCGCTCTGCATAAATTGTCGTAAATCTGTCGTTATTTTATGTATCGTTTTGGAATTTTACGTGTACTCCTGGAGCACCTACCATTTGGGATGTGGAAGGATAGGTAGATGGGGTATTATTTCAGTATTGATATATATGGTAAGTCGATATTTTCAGGGATAAGTTATAGTGTGTTAGTTGAAACTTAATCAGATACCTTGAAATGTGGAGCAAGTGGAAGGGCTAACGTATCGGTATGTTGAAGAAGTTCTTGGTTTATCACTGATGACTTGTTGAAAGGATAGTTTTAGGAAAAATTATTGCAATGTGCTAGTCACATCTTTATCAGATACCCTGGAAAGTGAAGTGCATAATTCTTCTGATATGGTACGTGTCCGGAAGAGGAAATAGTAAACCTTTTCAGTATAGACCAATCTCGAAATGGATCCTTTTCATTTAAAACCACTTTAACTTGTTATTTGCTGTTAGTTGGATACCTCAGAGAGTGAACATAAGTATATTAATAGTCTTGTATCTGGGAGAAGAAATACTTATTACCTCAGTTCGTGGAAGTTTGCTGAACGATTGTTTTCAGTTTGAGTTCATTTTCTCTATTTATCCTCGTTTGAGGTACAAGAGACTTAAAGAAGAGTAACGATAAACATGAAGTAACAACTTAATTAATCAAGCTGAAAAAGAAAGGGGTAATTGTAACTGGTTCATCGTTAGATACACTGAAAGGTGAAGTCCTCCTTAATCTATTTTTATGACTTGGATCTATGTTCGACGTCTCGCTCATACATGTATACTCTCGGCTGCTACCGGCTGGATTTTGACAAGATAACGGAAACTAGAATTATTGCTTGATGTGCGTGTTTGTATTTTGATATCTATCGCGATAGTTTCCCCATATCCCATGTGAACGATTTATTGCCATCTTTAAAATATGAGGCACAGAGGTAACCAAATCCGAGAGAGTATCTTTGTCATATTTTATTTAATGCTTTCTGAGAACCGAGCGAAGCGAGTTGCCAGGTATATCTCATGGTTTGCTCCAGGCTGTTTGAAGTAATAGGAAAGTGAATATCTATGGCAGGAGATTAAAGCAGTTTTGTGAGTTGGTATTTGATGGATTCTTAAAAATGCTATTCCATTACTAAAAATTATCGTAGTTACATGGTGTATTTCTTAGGTGGACTAGTTTAAGTTTTCATTCTGAAATATTGGAGTTAAAAAAGATATTTTGAAATTTTGCTGTTTAAATATGTGATTAAATACTAGCATGAAAAGTCCCTGGGTGACAATTTAGAGAAGCAACTCATAATTGTGAATTCATAACTCATCAGCAACCGTTTATTGAAAAATCTTGGAGAAAGCCTCCCGCCCACCCCCCACCCTTTTAATTAAAGTTAAATCCTGTATGGAATAATAATTGGTATGTTTTGATTAACAAAAATTTATCGCAGACATTCATATGCAAAATGCTACTTTAAACCAGTTTGTCTATACAGTACAGCTGCATAGCTTTGATTAATGTTAAATCTTTGTATCTATACATCTCTCTGAATGGCTTTTGGAGATCTGAGTCAGTTCGGAATCCCTAAGCAATGTGTGTGTCAAGTAATGTATACTGCAGCTGCCTTAGTGTGGTTTGATAGTTAATGAAAGGAATAGGCCCTTTCAAACCTAGGTTATTTTGCCATGATTTGGGTATATTGTTGCAACTGTTTGATATGGGAATTCCATATTAACAATTTAGTTCTTTAGATTAACTAACCATGTTTTTACATTACATCATTAAAAAAAAATTAAACATCTGAAATTTTGAGGAAGAAAAATTCTTGATTTGCTGTTACATATGTGGTTTATTCTACTCTTAATAAATGTCTGGGCGATAAAGTTACCAAGATAAGATGGCATGCTAATTAATGTGTCGTTTTTTTAACCATGCAGTGTTTTTATTATTATAAATATGTAAAGCGACATCACTAAGTTACTCTCTCTCTCATTTTACCTTCCTCCTGTATGAAAAGAAAAACTAGAAGGATAGTGTCTCAGTTTGATTCATAAAAATATTTATTCTTTCTTTTTCATTTATTTTATTTTTTTCCCCCGTTTTGAAAAATCTGCAGGCTGCTCTAGGCTCTATAATGTGTGGAGTGTCGTCTTACACTGTAATGTTATGCTAGTCAAATTAGCGCTGACTATTTTCATAACTGTTCTCAGCTCGTAAACGATTTTCTCTAACAACGACCGAAACCTCATTGATGTTCTGTCTAGTACTAATAACACAACCGGATTTTTAATTGCCGGCTACAATAGCATCTCGAGCATTCTCTACCGCCGAAGTTGTGATTAATTGATACGTACGAGAGCCATTTTTCAATCTGAAGTGTCTCGTCTAATGAGGAGGGATTCCTGGAGGTGTTTTTGTTACTGGATTTTTGTCCTGTTAGGTTTAGTTTAAGAGATTACGTTTTGTTTTCTATTTCCTATACAAGTAAGTAACATTCATGGAATGAAACAGGGGCGGCGGGGGGGGGGGGGTTGGGAGGGGGAGGAAGGATATGTCAAGAAATCATGTAAATGATTGATTTGTTTGGTTAGTTGTATATATATCTTACACAGTAACATTACCCTGTGTGGTTGTTGACATTTCGAGGCATCTACTCCGTATTGAAATCTGCTGGGTTTTGGGCGTTTCCAATAGTCTGTAGCCGCCGATTTGCAATTGAATCTACACAAGAATATACAATTATTAATTACAGTTATAAATTTGCATAATTTTATTGCTATGGATGGGAAAAAATCATGAGTATGTATGCTTCTCTGCGAACGCAACATTTAATGCTAGATTCTGGGAATGTTATCTAACAACCTCATTTTCAGCATTGGCTCAATACTGTTCAATACAGTTTTTCCCCTGTCTGAATAGAATGCTACCAATTATCACCAAATTCGCTTCAATTTTCAATAATTCAAATATGTATTAAGGAGGATAACATTTAAGAGCACAATATTTTATAAAAAATTAAGAAGAAAAAAAATGATGCTTGGCTGGTTGCATTGTTGTTACTATGAATTTGTTATATCACATGATTGATGGCTTGTCTGCTATAAACACAAAATTTTTCAAAACTCCAGGGGTCTGTTTATCTACCAATTTCATTTCAAACATTTGCTTACAACCATTATACCTGATTTTCTTGTGCTAATAGAATGCTTCTGGTTTTTGACAAACTTCAAATCCATTTAAAAAATGTCCATATCAAATATGTTAAGGAGAAAACGTAATGAGATTTAAGAATAAAAAAAGGCTTTTCTGGTTTGCTTGAATTTGATTAATGATAATGGCAAAATCATTTCAGACGCTCCGGCAGATTTTTTTTCTGAGCCTCAATGCATTTATTCATTATGTCACTGATTAATGTTTGTAATTGGAGATAATCCAAGTTTTTTCTGTTTAAATCTTTCCTTTTTTTTAAACAGTAATTTTAATGCAAATTATTAAAGTAGGAGCTTAAATAATTCAAGTATGATAATGATGAATTGTCTGGAATATTTTAAATTATGTAAGGGTAGATTCAAAAATGTTTACCTCAAGAGAATATAGAATAAACCAAAAAACACTGTGACATTTCCCAACAACATTCCAAATATGACCATATGGTAAATATTGCCTGATGCTTAATCTTAGGTTATGGAACAAGCCCCTAAGACTTCTTGAATAACACCCTTAGCAACCGCACAGGGACACTATTAAATAACATTCATGTGTAATATACAGAGAGAGCCCAGTGTAGTTCTGTTTGTGGCATACAGGGAATCTTCACATTGAATTAACCAAAAGGTAGGAAAATCTTCATTTATTTTTTTATTTTTTTTAGTTTTCAGTATTACAATTTACTTAACAAGATAATTTTGGTTGATTGCTAAGTAGTTTATTAATAGTCCATCGCAAAACTGGATTGGCAGGGTGTCCATACGGCTAAAGATTGGTAGAGTTTTGATCATTTGATTTTAATTAAAGCAAATCATTTTAGTTAAATAATGGATATTAATCAAAATGATTCTTTTGTCTTGTTTCAAACTATTGGGTGACATGAAGTACAGTGTTTATAAATCAAGAGCATGTCCTTGTTGGATTCTTCGTCTGTTTTTCTCAGTAATACATTGGTGGCCATCTTTGCTCGCAGTCATGAGTAAGTAGGTCTGGTATTTACATACAATAGTGAAGAAATGCTGCACAAAGTTGCGACGACAACATCTGGGCAACTTTGCCCCAATGAAAGAAAGATGAAAGAAGTGGTCAGCAAAATGATCAGAAATTTTTCGTCTCTCGATTAGTTTCCCCGCCGTGAAACATTCAAGTGAGTAACATAATTCTTTCCAACGTCGAAGAGTAGTTATAGAGGAACATCATCTTCGATAGCTGATATTTGTTAAGACGGCCTTAAAGAGCCTTAAGATATATTCTTTGGAGTCATTGTTTAAAAAGATCATGATAATAGAATTACCTTCAATTTAAGTTTGCTAGAAAAGTTTTTGACACCTCCAAGTTATTTAATCCCTGACATTAGGGAGTCCTAAATTAATACACCATTAACATATTTCTCTATAAAGAAGGAATGTGCTAATTTGGGGGGGGGGGATAACCATAAAAGTTTTGGTTGAAATTTAAATTTGATTTGTCACTTTAACTTAACTATCCTAACCTGTTTGTGGGTATTGCTAAGGAGCCTATTAAGTTGAAGGTATGTTAAGTGACAAAATGTTAACCTTACAATGTAACCCAAACCAAAGAAGATCTGAAACATGTAATTTCATCAGGCTGCCTACCCAGTTTGATTCCTACCCATCAGATTCATTTAGCCACTCCAAAACTGGAATGTTTGAACCCCCTGAACCGGGAGGTGCTAGCAATAAATAGTATAAATTGATCGATGTATTCTTTTCTCGGGTAGTGTCCTGCCAGTGTTTTGACACTTGTCCTCCTGCCGTGATGCTGTAAAATACCTATTAGTCACGTCAAGCTGTGAGGGGGCAGGGGGGGGGTTTAATACATCAACTTCTCTGTGGTCCAGCAAGAGGAAAGGATTTGTTAATTTAGGGCATTCCTGATCTCTCGACTGAAGGCACCAGCCTCCAATGTATTCTTGCCTTTGGCAATGGTTTTGTCAGGGTATTTTTTTTGTTGCTTCTTTTCACGGTGACTGATGTCACAAGTTTGTAGTCTCTTTCGATGGAGAACTATTTTGTCTCTCAGTTCTGGTGACTAGGAGAACCAGTTTTATATTTTCTTGGTGTGTCAATCATCTCCTTTAAGTAGGTATCGGTGTCACCGGTGTTAGTTTTGTATTACGGTAAGGAGCTATCCTGTCCCTCTTTATGTCGTGACTGATGGCATCGGTTTACAGTTTGCCTTCACTTCATGAAAAACTCTCTCTCTATTGAATATGCAGTCCAAACATGGCACGCCGGTAATTCAACTGTGGAACTGTGCTGGTACGCCTTGCCTACAGTATCACATTTCAGACTAATTTCAGATTAAATTCAGACTGATTTATTATTATCAGTAAGGGGGGTACACAGAAAAACTATGGCCTTGCAATAAATCCATCTGTTGAAATGTGTATCTTCTGTGTAGTTCATAGCAGTCCGATGCATCTGTTGAACTGCATCATAGATAGCTAGACGGACATATGTACAGATAGATGCAAGCTATGCATAAATCCACTACACCCTGCCATCTTACGAAGTAAATCCATTGTATTTTACAAGCAAATAATGCAGATTTGGATTGACTCAAGGAGTCGGTCTCTCTCTCTCTCTGTCTATAGTGACTGATGAGGTCAGTCAATTTCACATCTTGGTAGACAGGTGCAGGTAACCTTGACTGGTGTCGTTACTAATCAGCCTCCCGACCCCGTAATTAAATCAAGTCCACTGCCTTGATTATGTTAAAGGATAGCCGTTGGAGAGTCGTATGTTTACCTTGCTGATTAAAGTCTGTCATTCTCTCATTTGTTTCAGCGTACAGCTTTAGGTTCCAATTTGTATAGCGTCGTCTCGACAGATATTAAACAAGTTCCTTTTCCCTTTTTTTTTTTTTTTTTTTTTTTTTTTTTTTTTTTTTTTTTGAGCAAAAATTTACAGCTCAATATAACAGTCAGAATATTAAAGTCTCTTTTTCTTTTCGTTTGTCTTGAACAGAGTTCAAGATACGATAAAAAGAGACTCATATATTTCCATTTTCAACCTACATATTTTGGAGATATTTTCAGCCATCGGGCCTGAAATGATTTTGATAAAAGGCTTAAAAGATTAATTTACATATCTGCAATCTCATTCTCGAATTCTACCCCTTAGGTTAGTCTCATATCTAACTGTCAAGATAGACCCCAATAGGTTTTCTGTACAACTTAACCATTTTTAACTTTCAAGGAAAAAGCTAAGAATTATAAGTAACTCTAGTAGTTTGTTTTTGCAATTTTTTGCAAGGACACTCTGTTTTTTAAGCTCTTCAAACTGTTGTACTGGTCAAGACCCTTCAAGAAATCATGCATTTTCTGAGTAAATCCTTGGTAAAAAAAGTAAATTATCATTTTTTTTTAAGTAGAAGTAAGTTTGGGCTGGACAAAAACAAAGCAATGATTATCACCCATAAGGCATGTTCCTTAAATTCATTTCATTTGCATAAAATTTTGATTTTTTGAACAATTGTGCCGGTAGCCAATTTACGATGCTAACATAGATAAAAAATGTCGATGGGCTTGTTTGATAGTGTAAAGCTGCGAGGGTTGTGCAGAAATTCAGGCGAATATTTTCAAGGTAACATTTCGCCAACTGTGTGTATCACATATCCAGCCTGGAAGCCTTATAATCATATGTAGTCAAATTGACAGCAGCTGTGAAGCTAAGACTACATGAACCGTCGATTATAATTTTGTAATTTCAAGTTTGTTCGAAAAAAGGAGAACATGCTACTTCATACAATTGAGGTGTGTAGCATACATGTCTGTTGAATGATATTTTTTCATTTTTTGGCAACATCATACTCCACAGAAAGTAAACGTTTTTCCCTCTCTGAATTGTTTTAAGTTTGAACTTTGGGGTTAAAGTAAAGAGACAAACCCAACAGTTGTCTTGACCTGAGAGTGAGGAGATGTTTGACAGGATGGAAAAAAAATTCTCCAAAACTGCTAACGAAAGAATATCATCCTCGCACTCGGTGTAAGAAACATAACTAAAATGGGTTGTCGTGTTCATTTGTTCTTATACAAAACTAAGAATAAGTTCAGTGTTTTCATTGTACAGCAGCCAGCGGTTGCAAAATTAATGACTTCTCCCCTATTCATGACTCAAGATTTCCGAGTTTAAAGTTTCCCCGTAGCAATTTTAACGATTCCATATTTGATTCTAGCTGTAAATAGATGTTTTTCTTTGAGTTTTGTTGCTTTGGAATGTTTTACTCTTCTGGTGGTTACTATTTCAGGTCTAGTTTAGTACAGGGACGTAAGACGTATTTTGTTCGTTCGGCACAGATAATCCAATCCCAGATAATCCAATCAATGTTTGAACTTCCTCTTTGAACTAGTAACCCACAGATCGTCACATCTTGTGACGTTCGTGATATCGAACATGCAGCGGATGTCGACGTGACATTATCACTTGCGCTTCAGCCACAGTAAAGGAACAGATGAGATGAGGAGAATTTCATTAGCCATAAAACATGTCAGTTTTTTTTTTTCTTGTTTGGTTTAGAATCTGGCAATGCCATCATCAGAGACTAGTACTAATGGAATCCAACATTAATGGACATTGTTAAGATGAGTTAAATAGCAGCAGACTTAAGCTGCAACCAGGAGTTGTCAATAATAGTATAGTACATCCAGCCTAATGCCTAGCAAAACTCTATCCATGTTTGATAACATCCCAAATCTTCAAGTAGGAGACGTCAGAAATTGTTCTAGCCTTCAGAAGACGTATCAAACTCTTCACTTTTATTTGCTGGTATACTCTCCAAGCATGCCATCAGATCCATTCCATTGCAAAATCCCTCGTTAAAGTTAAAAAAGGAACCTCTTTCGGGGAAATATTGTTAGATTAACATGAAAGTTTAGGCAAGATCAGAAAGAATTAATTACTGTAGGTATAGATGTTAGCGGTCCTTATGTTTGGATTCTAAGCAGGATCTTCATCAGAGGCAAGCTCAGTATGTACGTAGTTACTTAAACTGGCTTTTTGCAGTGAGTAGGCAATTTGCTTCTTTCATTGGTTTAACTTATATTTGTAAATTTGTAAAAAGAATGGAAATAGTCAAGACTTTACTTTTCTGGAACAATGGAGTATTCATTAGTGACAACTAAACTTAAAAACCATTTGTCCTTCGTGCAGACAAGCTGAATATGTTTGATTAAGCACACCGTACAACAGTTTTGGTCTCACCAGGGAGTCGTCGCTATTATGATATCCAAAATTTTTGCGACTCCCTGGTCTCACCAAACCGGCGCGAAATGCTCATTCATCCCAGAATGCTGTAAAACATTTTCAGATTGATTAATACCACAAATTGCCCGTGCAATTTACTTGTATTTTTCAACTAAGATACCCCCAAGATAACAACATTGTTAAAAGCCTAAAGTTTCGCACTGATTACGAATGTGTGTATCCCGGACGTGAGATTCCTTATCACAAGCTATAAAAAAAAAATTTAAAAAAGGGAGTAAATAAAGATCCCCTTATCCTTCAAAAGTTATTTATCATTAGAGAAATATTGACTCATGTTTTCTCTTTACTTCAGGAGATTAAAAAAAAATATGGAGAGATGATTTGTGTCTACATATAGCTAGCTATTGATGAAACCTGAAAGCTTGTCAAATCGTCTGCTCAGGCTTGGTAATTTACAGCATACTCTCAGCAAAATGTCCGTTCTGGTTGCTAGGATACATCGTGAGTTTATGTAAGTCAGTCAGTCAGTTAGGATGAGCTCTTGTAAATGATAGACTTCAATTCGGGAAAGACGAGACAGAAATGATCATTTTATCGTAATACTGCGCTGATTTGTATCCACAGGCGTACGAAGGGGAAGGGAAAACCAAAACTGGAATAGTTATGTAATGCACCGTACTTGTGCAAGAGTGTTGTCGAATATTTTGAAGGTACTGATACAACATGTACTGTAATGTAATACAATGCTGTGTCAAAAGTATGGAATCAAACCGGAATGTTTTGCCAATAAATAAAGTTAATTATACTAAATAAAAATCCTGCTCTTGCCAATTAGGTCATTAGTATAGCATTTGCTCTTCAAAGATTCTTAAATATTTTGCCGCCACTGTTGTTTAGTCCTGTAGTTGAAATTATGAATGTTGGGAAACATTTTCTCTGTTTCAAGTGAAGAAGAGGTCTACAATATGATTGATTCAAACTTGTCTTAGAAGAATCTTCCTCTCTCCACATAAGTCCCCGTTCAATCTCGACTGCGAAAGTTCTCCTTTCTCGTTTGCTCCGACCCGTAACCGGTGAAATTAACTGGGATGTCGTCAGCGAGATTGCACGACCAATAGAGCAATCTTCCCCGAGATCCTTTATCCCCTGTCGGGAAAACGAAAAGCTGCCTAATCACGGTTTTTCAAACCCTCGTATCGTTCCTGGTCACTTAGTACAGATTGCGACTTATTACGTTTGAAGATTGAGGCTATGTCTTGAAATTTACAGGTTCTGCTCCACCAAGAGCGGGGGGGAGTGTGAGATTTTCCCAAAGATCAAACCCAAAGATATAATAAAGAAGAAGGAAAGAGTGAAGTAGTCCAATCTGATGACAGGAAAGGGGAAAAGGCTTTTAAATTAATGACCGACTTGCCGCAAGTCTATCCCCCCAAATACTCGCTGAAATAGGCAGACCCTCAAAATCGGTTGTTTGACAAGATTCCTGAAACCTTTAGGTAGAGTTAATAGTGTCACCACTTGCGGGGGTAGGCAGAGTTGAATTCTTCTCGCCTCGCGTACGAGTATGGATTGGGCAAAAACCGTAGGTGCGAGACACAATTTCTCAGATTAATCTCAGGGTGAAGAAATGGCGGGAGGATCTTGTTGGCGTGGTTACAAGACGTTTGATTCTCCTCAGTCTTACGAGGTATAGTAGTAAATTTTGTTTGTACCAGTTTTAACTATTCAGAGTGTTTCTTTATAGAAATTACTTAGTTTTTAATTTTTTTTGTGTTTACCATGTTTTCTTTGAACTTATACAGCAATGTATTGAAATTTGTTTTAGAGAAACAACTAGATTTAATTAATTTTCTTGTCAAGCTAAATTAATATTTGAATCATAAAAATTGTGTAAAGCGTCCTCCTGTTCACAGAAAAAAGAAACAGCAATTTTTTTAATTTCTCGTAATTTGACATTTCAATACCAGAACTGCAGAAGTACTCCAATCCCTTATTTCTGACATTGATTAGTTTTCCTTATAACAAGACACAAACTTTCAGATCTTTACATCCATGGATGAAGCATAGAGTCCCCAGTTAATTAATTTTAAGGCATTTTCTTCAGAAGCTGGGTTATGTATATATTAAAGGTAAACCTTTGGTTATTGATAGTATAAATCATAAACCCAACAAGCAAATTTCAAAATTTGTGACTTTTAATCAGATTATTTGATTGGTCAGGCTTAATGAAGTCATTTGTTACAGGACTTCATTATTTATCAAACAGCGTTGAGACATCGATTAATTTCATCTCTGCTCTTACACATATAATACCTGAGGTGTCTGTTCACGATAGAGCTGTAATCAGGTCTTTGCAATTTCCTGGTAAATACTTGATTTTTACCAAATTTTCTGACTATGATCAGTAGCAGACAAGTATCTTGATTGTGTCGAAATTTATATTCATCCTCTCGAAGCCGACCACTTCCAACATTTTGCCTCTCTGTAAAGCTGAAAATTATTCAGTTACAGAAATCACTGTCCACAATCGATTTGGCTTCTTTGTAACTTTTAACCATGATGACAATGAAATTACATTCATCATATCCATATGGTCTGTTGACTACTATTGTCATATTTCGTACATCCCTTCCAAACCCTCCACTCATTTCCATCCCCTCCTCCCAAACTCTCCCATGCCATACCATGCTCCACACTTTCTCCAGGAGATGAGATTAGTTACATATTGATTGATTTGTTTGGCTTCATTTAATAATAAGCTGAAGGTGATGATGTTACATTCAGATCTCAGTTCTTCTTCGTTCGAGTGATTAATAACATCATTAAGTTCATTCTAGCGTATCTTCTCATTTTCTCTCGAAGTTTACTCGCCGGCATATACAGTTCTAAGGTTCATTTTCCTTTCAAGATAATCACATGACCTTTAAAAAGTACTTAAAGCCACCTTTTTTGTTCAGTTTTCTTAAAAATCTTTGCCAAACCCTACCAAATATGACTTAAAACAAGGTGGCAATCGATTAAATTTAAGGTTCATTCGTTGATCTATTCCACCGAGTGTGAGTTTATGTTAAACAGTCCATACTGCAGTCTAGGGGGACTTACGTCGAAATCATTAAAATGTTCATAACTTGTGCTCACTTCTTTATTCATTGAACTGAATATTGAGGTGACATTATAAAAATGTAATATATATGTCATAAAAATAGTCCAAGAAACACGGAAAAAATTGAATTGCTAGTAACGTGTCTGTTGCTATTTCAATTTCAAAAATTGTGCTTGAAATCTGGAATGCTCCTTTAAGGCTACCTTTGATGATGATGTCGTCTCCTCACCGCAGGGCTAACTGTTAATGAGAAACCATTGTTTTAACGATTCCAATAACGCAACCAAAACATGTGCCGTTAACTTGACAAAAACAACAAAAGTCCACTGGATGACGGTTCAACATGATTTTTTGTCCGCGACAATTTGTATTGCGTTGTAAAAATATCATACAAGTCTCTTGTTTTCGTATAGAGTTTTGTTTTGTTCCCGAGGAGCTGAATTTATGGTGGGTATGTTAGACTAAGCAGTTCAGCCACTTTAACTGATGAGCCACAGATATTTTAAAGGTCATCTCACACACACACAAAACAGAAAAAAAGTAGTATAGAAATACAACCATGTGCTTAAAAGTCAGAAAACTGCCACATCAATCAAAATGGGGAAACAAAGTGTGAGTGTTGCTTTAATGTCACCTTGTCAAGAGATATTGAATCTTAGCCAGGGACTTTTCTTTTAAATAATTATTTAGCCTTTCATTGTTGCTTAGTTAGCACTTTCCATTGTGATATTTCAGTTTCTTATGATTGTTTTCTCAAATGTGACTAAAGCTTGTATTGCGTAGGAAAACCAAACCTCATTTCATTTTGTCTTTTAATATGTACATCATTCGACTAGTAACCGTAGCAACAGATCTCTGGCTTTCTTTGTATGTCAGAATAAACGAGACAGTCAATGAACTAGGACAATGTACTTTAGGTCAATTTTTTTTCTGGTTTAGTGCACGAAGAGAAAGCCATTTTCATTGCCTCTAGGTTTCCCACGATTGGTTTGGTGAAATCCTTACGGTTTCGGTTGTAAACCGTGTGACCAAAGGGAGGGTATGTTTGCTATATCTATAAAAACAGTTTAACGATTTAATGTAGTAATTTAAAGATGGCTCCCTCTGGTTACACTTTCATGATCGTGCAGGAAGCGTTTCTGTTTTCAAGATGTGTCGATGTTTGCATGCCGTATGTGCAGTTATTGCTTCTTCGCTGTAGATTATTACAAAAGAAAACTTGAATCATTCCTTTTAAGCAAATTGGAAACAGTCTGGTCTTTATAAAACTCAGAATGGTCTAGAAAGTAATTCATCTAAAACCAATTTGTAAATGTTACGATACGATGTTGAATTGGGTTCCGTATTCTACATGTCAACTACCCTACCTGTGCACTTATACAGATGTTGTGATGCATGTTGTCATGCTGTTACTCATGAGTTGGTAACATCGCTGGGATGTATGTGCTCGTTGATGTACGACTGATGTGAGACTTTTCATTGGGGCGGGGGGCGGAAGGGTTTGGTCTTGAGTTTATGTATAACCAGGGGAACAACAAAAGTGTGTCATCTCATAAAGAACAAAGAAGATACAGTGTAGACTTCAAAGTATATAAATATATAAATAAATAAATATATAAATAAATTAATTAATCAATTAATCAATAAAATCATAATCCGGCTGTGTTAAAAACACATATTTTTTTATGATGTGTGTATATTTTATGCAGTATCCAATTTGCAAGGGCCATACTAATGTATTAGCAGTACTATGCCCAATAATGAGTTAATTAATTAATAATTAATTAAATAATGGGCTCGATCCTCTCATGTCAACAAGCATGTTAATTAATACTTCTGTGCATCCTCAAGATGTTGGTCCACCACTTAGACAGTTATTCGATTGTCTATGATAACACTACTGAAATTCAAGAAAGATTTCTGAACCATATGATCTAGGTAAATGCCTTAGAATGCCTTAAATATTACAATTTGTTGTGTTGGTTTGTTTGTTTTTTTATGATTTATTTGAGGAAAGTTTCAGCATCGTAGAGTAAATTAAAAATGGGTTCATAAATTGACATGATGAGTTCAAGTGCATTATGAGTGTGATATAAACCTTCCGACTGCAAATCAAGCTACCTACACTGTAATGCAATAATACTGTGATAGTAGACTCCTACTCTAGGTAAATTAAAAATCAACAAAAAAACACAGTGGCAGTGGAAACTGTTTAACAAATATGCTTTTAATACCCTTAATTAATACAACATGGCAATCATCGCTTTTCCTATTTACCCATAAAATGATATCACTTTGCAAAATATAGTAATTTTTTTTTTATTTCATATTTATTACCCATCCTGTATATAATATATAAACTCACTAACCACTACTGCAATTAAATTGCATTCATCGATTTTAATTAATTGAGACGTCCAGCAATTAAATTGTCGTCAAACTGTCAGAATATACCCACAGATTCTTCAACCGTCACCTCCAAAAAAAAAACAAGAATCCCTTCAGCATCCTGCGTTCATACAACCGACACAATTCCGCTGCTTTTGATTACAACCAAAATATCCCAACTGCGTGAGCCATCGGATTTTTTGCCCACCCCTTAGAATCCAGCAATGCCCAATTATTTTTCCATTACAAGATTATCTCGGTAGCTGTCGGGGACACTTCTTCACTGCATTTTTTTGTTTTTGCTCCGCGAACCACTCATCCAGTTAGATATAGTTATCTCCGGTGACGACAACGGAGTTGATTTGCTGGCGATTTGCCGTAGCTCCGTTTGCCTCTGTGCCTCCTCGCACAGAATTTTTTTTTCCTTTTGCCTATCCGAGCACATCTTTCCGTGCTTGTTCGTATCTGGAAGGTCTGTGTGTTTCATCTTTTAAGCAGTAGCAGCAGTAGTAGAAGTTGTAGTAATGGGTTAGCATGTAATTATATGTGGTATAGCGCTGCGGTGGGATTATATCTCTCCGCGGAGTCTCGAGTAATAAAACAATAAAGGACGGACTGAAATAAGAGAGAGTGGTCAATCGGCACCTCGCCGCCAACGTATTAAAGGGTTTCAAATGAAAGTTGAGAAGTCACAACAAGCCTGTTAGTTTCTTGTACAAACTGTGATTTTGAAGGACGAACATGTGGGTATAATAACTGTACACGTGATGACTACAGCTTGTAGAAGTGCTTTTCTTGTGATCGGAGTATTCACCATAAGCTTTCGTAGCGTCTCGATTCGGAGCTCTGTAGTTAATGTGCGTAAATATTTATGGAATGACCAACCTGGATTAATGGCAAAAACAACCAGTGTTTATTTTGTGATTCTTCTGGGATTATATATGTGTGTGTGTATTTGATTGTGAGCCCATCATTGTAGCAGTTTAACGCTGTTGGAAGAGTTATTTTGGGGTTTAAGTGTTTTAGAGCGTGGATTAAAATACTTTGCTCTCCAGTCATTGGCTTAAGTGATGTCAGCTGTGTTTTCATGTGTTCTTTATAAATCCCTCCTTTATAATTCGAAAAACATCTTTATAGTAAATTCATGAGATGTTGGAAGGTTTAATTTTTGAAACATTTTTCAAAATGTTATTGGTCACAGATTTTTTTACTGTTAGTCTTGTTTGTAAATATTCAATTTCTCGTCAAAGTAAATGTTATCTACAGGTAAATGCTATATGTAAATTGGTTATAGCTGGATCTGATGTTGAATTTGCTACAGGTCTTATTGATACCATATTTGGCTGCTAAAAGGAACGGCAAACATATCAGAAAACGTCTTTTGGTTGTTAACCAATATTACACCAGGAATTAGGCCTGATTGTCAAAACTTTCCTACTGTATCAAATGAAACAATAAATTAAATTTCCACAAGGCAAAATTACCTGATATATGAATGTAGACTAATTAGGGAGCCGTCAAATCTTTGTAAACATGCCAAAGACCTCATTACATAGAGGGATATTCAATAACATGAAAAATATGACACGATTTGTTTACGAATGACTCTAGAGTTAAATCTCCAGGACGGCACATACTGCTTGAATCTTTCAAAGCACCATTATGTGTTGAATGTGGTGATCATTAGCTTTTAAGGCACTGTGTTAATTGTCTTAAACTGAGAAGGCTGCAGCATCATGCAGCTAGGCTGCAGAGGACAGTCTTTAACAGAGTAGGTTCTGCTGATCTGTAGAGATAAATTCTACATTGATTCAGCCTTGCCCAGTTTCTTTTTGACACAGTGCATGCCTAAGCTCTTCAGCTTTCATTTGGAATAATCAGGAAATTTGTGCTCAATTCATTCAGTTTTTTGCTCGCACTTCCCACAAGTGGTTAAAATTAAAATGTGGGCAGTACTGTCTTGTTGACAATTTGTTCCAAAATCGAATAGAAGAGTTAATTACTTGCTAATGTAATGCAGCATTCGTGAGATTTCGTGGTTTGATCCATTTGGATCAATACTATATACTGTATATCATATCAATAAAAATTATTGCAAACCATCACTATCAGATGAAACCTGCTGCTTGTCCAAAAAGTCCAAAACTGGACATTAATTGTTTGGTTTATTTTATGTGTAAAAGTAAGTTGGCCTGACGTTTCAATCCTAGCAGGATCTTCTTCAAAGGCTAAATGACAGACTTGTCATTTAGCCTTTGAAGAAGATCCTGCTAGGATTGAAATGTCAGGCCAACTTACTTTTTACATATTCTCCTACACAGGCTCTCTAGTGGATGAGCAGTTTGCTAACAGTTTTATTTTATTTTGGTTTATTTTATGAAAGTGTTGCCACATGAGATTTGTGTTGTTATTGTATGGATGTTGTTATGCAGCCTTTCGTTGTCCTACTATGAGTAAGAGGTGGGGTGGGGGGAGGGGGGGAAGAGGGGAGTTGTACAGTGAGACCATTGCATCTAACTTAAACTATTAAGATTTAAATCTGTGAGTAATTCTTTGAACTTAACCTTCTCGTTCCTCTTGCTTCACCCTTCATTCCTTTTCTGCACCCTGTACCTCCCCTTCCATTACCCTTACCTCACCCTTACCTCACCCTTACCTCACCCTTACCTCTTTTTTTTCACCCTTCTCACCTTTCCCTCATACTTCAGTTCTTATCTGCTTTCCTCACTCTTCCTGTCTCCTTTCATCACTCTTTCCCTCATCCTCCACCTTTTCCCTCATCCTTCACCCTTCCCTCCCCACTCGTCGCTGTTCCCCTCCCCATTCCTCACTATTCCTCTCCCTTCACTAAAATCCCACCTTTCGTCAGTTACCTCTCCTTCCCCTCCTCTTCATAGATTTATTCTCCTTCCATGTCCTTGTACTCAAAGCCTACAGGTTTGACTGTTCTATAGTGTCCGTGGTGTAAGAAGACACCACTTGAGTCAAAATGCCTCAAAGTGACGATTTGATTTGCATCTATCTACTGAACCACCTGTAGGGTGTTATTTCTAACATATGTATCCCAGTCGACTTAAATACTCAGATCAGGGAGCTGCTACTCTTAGAGTAGCAGCTTCCCTACTCAGATCAAAATTATTAGTATAAACCTCAAAGCGCATGCTCCCCCAAAGTTGTGTCTTTCACATTCAGATCTTTAGAAGTTTTGAAACATAGTGAGCTTTTTATGGTAATCATTGAACTTTCATCTATGATGTGAAAGTGATAATTGAGTCATATTGTGTAACACATTGTATAAGTACTGTAATACAAACAATGATATCTTTTAGTATCATATTAAAAATTTTAATCATTTCATTTACCTTAGGGTTTTAATAATTGTCTCTCGATTGTTGCAAGAAATTCATTCGATGAGAGTATAAAAGCAAAGAGTCAATCGAAAGAAAAAGAAGAGGAAATAAAAAAAGGATTGAATGTCTCGATGAGATCTATTTATAAAATATTTGTTATTAACATAACTAAAGAAAAAGATAAGGTTTGAAGGTAACTATCATGAAATACTTTTTGTTAATCTGCCCACACAACTATACACGTCTAGAATATGATTGATCTCCATGCATACAGAGTATATATTCAAATAAAGTGAGATTTTAGAGATGTAACTCGGCTGAAATGAATTTTTCCAAAGTTGTAAATAATTGAGTCAGTCTTTTATACGATGAACAACTGTGTTTGGTATTCGATGGAGGTAGGCCATTGAGTTCTGAGAGAGGGGATGGCCGTTGGGAGTAGAGGGTGGGGGGAGGTGGTAAGGGGTAAAAGAAGTAAAATCCTTCAATTGTCAATTACATTTATTTTGGTAGATATCGTGGGGGAAAATTTGTACCATGTTGGAGGGTAAGGAATGAGAATGGGGATGCACGAGGGGGTGGGGGAGGGGATTATGGGATTGTTTTCAATTGGAGGATGTATTAGCTTATCAGTTTTAAACTTCAAGGGTGGGGGGTGGGGGTCCTCTTTTAAAATAGACACTTATCTAGCTACTATAGATTCTGCTCCTAAACTATTTAAGCCTATAATTTAAGTCTATTTTTATTACACTAACTTGTAATTTTATAAAGCCAAGTATATAAGAGAACAGAGCAGGTATCAAATATAAATGGGATTTGAAGGTTAAGGTTCATGTTGTCTGTTTGATCAACCGTTTCCATGGTGATCTGTGTAAGGTGACTAGACAAGTGTTATATCTATGTGTAGTCTAAGTGAAGTATTACTGTTGTGCTTCAACTGGTGTGCAGGAGGGTACATTATATGCTTAACCTGACAAAGAATGAAGAATCAATATATCAACGAAGCATAAATAACTATCAAAGTCTAAGACCATTAATGTCAGAATGAGAGAGGTACTATATATAGTCTGTGAAATTAATGTTCTTATCTGTATCTATATGACATAAGATGATGCCATTAGAATACTTAATTCAAAAGCGTTGAACAACCATGATGGATGGTTTAATCTATTCCGTCAGCTTCATAAGGTTCAGTATACATACCATAGAAACACGATACATATTTTGTGACTTTTTTTACTGGTTAATATCTCGTTTGGAGAAAAAGTTGACGTCAAATAAGCTCCAAAAGATTGAAAAATGCCGAACATTTCTGCTTTTATCTGTATTTTTTTTCCCCCACTCAGTTGCTAATAGAGCCAAACACTTTCAATTCTTACAAACCTCTACTCCCAAGAGAAATATCCAAAATATTGAGTTCCATTTTTTTTTTTCCTTCTGAAGATTAATGCCAAGCCTTCTTGATATTTTCAGCCCAGAGAATTTTAAATTATCTGGTGCGTGTAATGTATGCATACTGACCTCAAGGGTACTGCAGAAATATCGCCTGACAATTTTGGTGGTTTTAATCCCACGGGGGAACTTCATTACTTTCAATTTGTCCTGCATTTTCAATCACTTTTGTCATTTTCCATGCAGCGCTATTCTGATACCGATGGTTAAAAAAGGAGAGAATCGAACAAAAATGAATCGGATACGGTGTTACATATTTTTTCTTCCTCTCCCCTCCTTTCTAACATTTATTTTAAATTTGACGTTAATTCATACAAGGCTTATCAGCTGAAATAGTAATGGCAACGTGAATAAGATTTAAGTTTCGTAAACGAGTCAAAAAAACTGGCGCATCAATGCTGCATGTTCTTTATGCTTTATGAAATAAATGGCTTCGTTTATTGAGGATCTACTTTGTACTCAAAGAAACAAAACTTTGTCGTCCCAGGATTCCCTAGAGGAAGGCAAACATAATCTGCCATCTTGTGCTCAGGAAGGTTTACAATCTCTCAGATGCATTCGTCTGATTTAATACACACTGTTTCAATTTGCACTGCCGTGGGGACATGGGAAGGGAAAGGGAGAGGAGGGGAAGTGGAAGGGGAAGGGGAGGAGGATAAATATGTTGCTCTGCCCTCAGTCAATTGATTACAGAGTGCAGAGATCAACAACAAAAAAACTTCCTTTAACCATATACTTGTATAAATTGAGCTTTCTGACACGCTGAAGCGAAGTTATCATACATCTCTTCGGAGAAAAAAATAGAAGGCAAGTTTTATTGCAGTCCTGCTTTATTTAAATGCTAGTAACATTAAAATTCTACCAGCAGTCATGTGAGCTAGATTATGTATCTTAACGCTAACAAATTTCTCAACCTATATTCTTCGCCATGATGATAATGCATCTCAAATACGTCAAGACTGTTTATCAGAGTGGCTGCCATTAATGAATGTGTAGGTTTATCATTACTGTAACAGCTGCTCTCGTATATATACCAACTCTCTCAAACATTCTTGAATGTGATCTATATACATATATATGTATATATACATATTTACTGTGTGCTTGGATTCGGTATAAACTCTGTTACGTGTACAGCCAGTAAACAGGCTCTGGGAAGTGTATGGCACACTTTAATGTGTTCTAACTTTAATGGGAAAATCATTCAGGCAAGAAATACTTAAAGGAATATATATGAAAGAACTGGGTGAGCTTGTGTTAAGTACCATGTACCCTGGGATATATATAGTTTTATAGTTCTTCTGAGCACCCTCGTGTGTATGTATGGTATACATGCCTTTTAATACCTGTCTCCAATATACATGCACTTTATTATCTACCTAAACCACATGACTTGGAATCCTCCCTCTGAAATCCCCAAATCAACATAAGTTTTCAGGATTGTCTTACATTAGAATACAATCAAAATTCAAATAATGCTTCCTGTTCCACCTACCCTGTCTTTCTCCTCTCCTAACTCTCCCCAATCTATCCCCACCACGCACAATAGGTTACCCCCTTACCCCCTCCTCCCAGGGAAGGCAACAGTGGAAGGGCATGTAGACACTGTCCCTGTGAAGACTTGAACTGGTGCAGTGTATTGTACACAAACATACAACTGTATTATAAACTTGAATGTTCGTTTGATGTTCGTTTGATATTAGTACAAAACTGACTGAAATTGATCTTTGGAAAGATCCCCAACTCCCCCCACCCCACCCCCCCCCACTATCTTCTGTTTACCGATAACTGCTTCAATGCATGTCGCAGAAAAAACCAAAGTCAGGCTGTAATATTTGACAGTCAAACATTGTGATGGAGTTGTCCAAGTACCAAAGTAATTAAGCTCACAGCTGAGAAATGCTGCCTTCATCGATTTCTGTTGGTCAAAGATAAACAATGGTGTTTCCTCACAGTACTGGCTTGTACTTTCTGAATTATTGGACTTATTTGGGATGAATATGAATATTTAAAGGGTCGTCTTGACTGGTTGTGTTGTACATCTAGTACCAGTTAATCAAGCCTTGTCAAAGTGACCATCCTTAAAAGACATAGATAACTGAAAAATGCAAATGATATTGAATCTAAAAGATTTCATTTTTATATCACAAAATTAAATTTGAAAATTAGAGAGAAATTATTTAATAAATTATACTTGAAGTAGATATTTAGTATTCAACTATTTTATGTCGATCACACGGTTGTTTCGCGCACGGTTTCAGTTTGATGTTATCTTTTTCTTCTTCTGACATATATGACAGCACGTCGCTTTAAGTCGTCATATTTTTAGCTTGAGTGGAGTTTTGTTCCTGATGTGATTTGAATATAGACTCAGTCATAAGATGGAAGAGTTGAGATCCCTAGGAGCATATTATATATGAGAAATATGTATTATTTATATCATTATTCATATGATTATTTTACATGTGAAGTATGTTAAAAAAGTACACATGGTTCCTGAAAAGGCTAGCTGTCTGTAAGTAAAGACATGTAGATCGAAAAGTCATATAATCAGATAGGCAATCATGGGGGAACATATTTCTAATTGTGCTGCAATGAATTATATAAAAAACTTTGAAGTTTTGGGTTGTTACATATAAAATATATGACAGAAAACTATAGAACTGCATGGAAAGAGAATAGATGGATATTTAATACATCAAAGCTCAAGTACTGCTTTAACAGCTTGAGAAAGTTCACATAAAACTTTACACATTTTGTTTAAAGGTGTAGCCATTGCTATGTTATTGAAGTGCAGTTACAGCATGAACCTAGCCACACATGTTATAGCTGTAGACAGTGAAGACACAGTGGAAGTAAACAAATTCAACATCCCAGTGACCATAGATTATGAATAGGTTTATAGTCATGTTAAAAACTTCAATATTTTAGATTTAGCATAAATTTGCAAAATCAATGTCTGTAATAAATTGTGATAACTGATTTCTTCCTCATGGAATAAGATTTTTGCTTAGCTGATTGGGGGGGGGGGGGGAGGGGAAGGGGGTGGTTGTTCATTAAATGTATGAGTATTTCAAAGATCAATGAAAATGGCTGGACTTGCTTTTCCTTGGAACCTTTTTTAAGGGGACCTTTGTCTGCCACACTCTATTGTCCGTCCTCTGTTGTCTTTATTTCCTTTCAGGCTATTGTTTGCAGACTGATCCTGCCTGCCTCCTAGCACTGTTTACCTCTACCTTACACCATCTTTTCATCTCTTTGTGAGATCTTAACAATAGGTCATTGTTTTCTTCTGATCAAATATTCAACCATGGTTGAAACATGTCGAGTTGTTTTCAATGTTCCTTTACAACATTTGGCTGTATAAGTCACTGCCATCTGTTTTTTGGAGTCATGCTTTCAATGCAGTGTGTGAGTGTTCATACAAGCCACTGTGGGTCTAATCTGCAGAAGATTCAATGCGACCTAAAGTTGAATTATTCCGATAATTAAAAAGCCATTTTCGAAAGAGGAGAGTGGGGGTATTTACAGGAAAAACAGATTTTTTATTAAAATTAAAATTAAAGGGATATATGCTTTGTTTGATTATACTAGATGTAGCAAAAACGTTTTTTTTTTTTTTTTTTTTAAATCCTTTATGATTTTTAGGAAGATCATATAAATCTCTAATTTTATATCATAACTATTATTGCATGATTCCCATGGCAACCTGGAAAAATTTGGAAAACATGTTTGTCTAACACTACGTCACGCAAGTCAAGTAAAACTTTAAAGTAAATTAAAGCAACAGACTGTTAATTTGTACAATTTCCTTGTTCATACTGTGATTGGTTCTTATATCAAAAGTATTAAAGTGTGGGGGACACAGAAATGCAAACCCACTGGGGGATACTTCATTGCTTAGCTCATTAACATATTGTGACAAATCAGGGGATCTCTTTCAGTCTGTTATTGTGGATTACTCTGCAGGTTGGATTAAAATTATTAATCTATGGAAACCGCTATGATAGTGTCAAATCTGAACGGTCAAAATATCCAATGCGTACTAGTAAGCTCCACGAATATAGTACCATTCCAGCGAATTCTATCAATTTTTTTTTTTTTTCACATTATTTATTCGGTAAATTAAAACAGATGCATTGTTTACTTGTCAACTCTGATGCTCTCCTAGTTGAACGCATCTTTTTTTTATTCTTCTTCTTCTTTTTGTCCTCTCTTTACCAGTATGGCTCTTACAAGATCACTAACACAGTAATAAAAAACCCTCTCAAAAAGTTGCTCTCAGATTTCTGACAAATCGATGCAATTTACTAGCCGAAAAAATCAGTGGCACCCTCGTGGAGAGTGACTTTTACAATGTCCTTCTTTTGCTCCCTAGGAGATGAATATTTTAAGTGAGAAGAAACTGGGTAGGACAGAGCTAAATGGTATTTGGTTTTCATTTCAGGCCATTCAATATTCTGTAAAGAAAAGGGTGGGAAAAAAACTATTGTGGTCTCTATATATATTTTTTTTCCTTTTATTTTTTGTCTAATTTGAGAAATTTGACATTTACATCACTCTTGATGGATAACTTAATTTCAGATAAACAGTGTAAGATAGCTTTAACTGTTAAGTATGCACCTTTCTTTATTTTTTTGTTCATTTCGATTTAGCTTGTATTCGCCATTTTGTGTTGGCAACGTAATATCTGTCACACAGAGGGAGTGTTGCCATGGTAATGCTGGTGTACAGTAGGACTGTCTGCAAATGATGTTTAATTTATTGTTGATTCTGTATTTATGACGTGCCCATCTGGCTAATTGTTTGTTTAAAAAATGCAGCATGCCTCTTTATAAATTGAATGCTCACAGGAAATCCTCTTGTTGAATTTCACAAGAGGGTTAATAAGAATTGACTGAGAAATTTTTAATAATCATCAAGAAAACTGAAACTTTTGGAAGAATTTGCAATGGTCTCTGTGTACACTCTAATCACCCTCCTCCTCCCCTACCCCCCCCCCCTCTCGTGATTCTCTTCCTCTCTCTCTCTTCTCGCTCCCTCTTTTCTTGTTCACCTTTATACTCCCAAGAGATGTAGATCAACTCATGTATATTTATTATTATAAATTTCTTTTAATAGTCTGGTGACCGGAATGACTTAAATTGTTTATTAACCCATCGTGAGGAGTGTGTACGGTTTGTAACCTGCGCAACACACTGTTATATCTGACAGCTGTATGGATTGTCCTTGTCACCAGCAGACATCTCTGAAGCTACATTTATTGTTTCAACTTCATAATCTCTGTTTGTTGATCTAATAACTACTTTGTCAGATAACTTACATGTAAAACACTTAGGATATGTCGCCATGCCCGAAAGATATTTTGTTTGACCTCTATTGAAATGTTATGGCTGACTGATTGACCTTTGACCTCTCGCCATACTCCCGTGATGAGACAAACTGTGACATCCGTGTAATCATCTTGTTTAGCTTTGAAAACAATGGACAGTGATCAGTTTCAGTGGGTGTGCTAATTTCTAGGACATACAATTGAGAACAGGAAGAGAGTTGCTGTTGATAATCAGCTGTATGATTCTGTGTTCATGGGCAAAACTCGATCAACTCACACACATGGCTGGCATTTCAGTGTAGATAGGCTGTGTCTGTTTTACATGTCATATCTGATCTGTACAAGCTGAGAGACATAACCGATCTCTCCCTCTCTCTCTCCTACCGTGCGCGCGTGGTGCTAATTCACACTGCTTGTAATGTTTATGGATGTAACTCTCTTGCGGAATTACGCTAAGTGTTGAGCTCTTGAATTACACCGGGGGGAAATTGGAAAAAAATATTTTCTCTGGGATGGCTACAGATAGTGACAGTGTGATATTGGAAGAACTCATGGAAGTAAACGGCAATAGCCTTGTCAAGCCTGAGATTGAATTTGCCTTTGAGACATGGGTGAGTACTGTTCTAAGAGTGTATATATATACCAACATGATCATCAAATGTTTCCCCTTTCAATTGATAAGAGAGTTGAAGATATAAACGTTTTGGTTTAAAGAGGAAACTTTATGTCGTTAAGAATCTATAAATCAAAAAAAAAAAAAAAAAATTGTCAGAGTATTCTCTCTTTCAGAGGGGATAAAAATATATCAATAGAAGAGAATTTGTGTATGACTTCTTGGGGTTATGGTCACCTTTTTTCTGTTAAACGTATTTATGTGTTTTTTTTTTTGACTCCTTTGCACTCAGCATGGTCTGATTGCAAGTGTCAAGTATGATATCAATCTGGTAAACGGACGGACGGACGAAAAATTATCACTCATGATTTATTTGGGAGCAGAGAAAACTATTTTGGAGACAACTTTTTAGGAGACTGTTGCATTTGAAGAGTCCGGTCATGAAATTAAAATAACGACCAATCTACGACGAATTATCAGTTCTGTACAAATGGCATTCAATTTTGACATTTAACTTTTCGAGTTAAAAAAAGCCTGCATAAGTATGTTAAAATTGTCACTGATTGTGTATTAAACTGGGACATGTGGTCACAGGGTGGACCCCTAATTTATACATAGAATGACACATCATGCTCTACAAGTATACATTCATGTGAGCATTTGCTAGTCCCTCCTTTGAATCAACTCTCATTATAAATTGAAAGATACATGTCCCATGTATGAAACGAGACAGAAAGGAGGCATGGCTTGCAGTAAACGTGTATAGATTGAATTTATGCATTGCTCGGTCTGCACCGCCTCTTTGTCAACAGTTTTATTAAACACAACGGTATCGTGAAATAAGCATGCGAATATATGCCTCTCCCACACTACTGATTAGAAAAAGGGGATGCCTTAAAGTATGTGCTTGTCAGCTTTGAAACATAAACCATGTTTAGCATACTCTAGCAGCTTTAGGGGTTTGAAATAATTCGGCTCTTCTTGTGTCCTTATCTTTTAATAGCATGTTTAAACCTAAATAGATCAGGAAGCAGCTTGTTTGAGTTGTCTGTGTGGATTGTCCGGTAATTATACTTGATATGAAGATTCACTAACAGTGCAGTTCATTTACAAGGTTTTAATTGTTATGTAAAGGAAAAAGAAAACCAAGCTTTTCAGAAATTTTGATTGGGTATCTTGTACGTTATCAATAAACTAATGTGAAAATGTGTCTGGCAGTCGAATGTGTCAAATTTTAATGCAAGAATTATTTTTCGCGAAAAGATGAATGTTCATTTTGGGTGACAAATTCTAGGGAGGACATCTTTAGTTTTAAATTTGATCAACTGCCATCTAATTAATTTTGAATAATTCTCCTGTTAGCTTTGGTGACATTTAACTGGTGGGAAATAATGCACAACAAAACAGCTGCTTTTAATAAAGCATTGTTGTGATTTTTTTTTCAGTGTTTACGGAAAAAAAATCAGTTTCTCTAGTTTAAAGGTCAGTATTGCATTTACCTGGAAATTGTTTTTCAGAGTTATGAAGGGCATCTGGGTAATATAGATTTTGTATACCTTTCTATCTATGGTGGTTGCTACCTGTATCTGTGTCTAGGTTTACTACTTCTGCGCTGCTTCACTATTACAGCATGGTACATATAATTGTGACTGTTTTGCAATATTACTGAACCTGGATTGGACAGAAAACAGCTGATTGCCGTGACCTCTATGACCCATTCCTGGTGTGATTGTCACAAATATGACAACAAAGGAGAAAGGGTTGTTTGTTTAAGGAAACCAGTATTGTAACCATCTGTTGGTTACACCATTGTTTAACTTCCTATTAGCCTATCTGATATCAGTGCTGGTTACTCAGTTTGGATGAGTCTCAATTATTTGGAGGTCAATATCACATTTACCTGGAATTTTTAGCATTCCATTGTCACCGACATATCAGCAACTTGCAATTGAATAATGAAAGAGAGATTACTATGATAGCACTTTTACTACTTTTAAGTTCCATTTTGCACTTTTAAAGGGTTTAATTTTGAACTGGAAGCCTGTAATTGTTGCTAAATAAACCGATTCTCAACGCAATGTGCCCCCCCCCCCCTTTAAACAAATGAAATAGTTTCCTTCAAAGTGAAGATGTAGTTTGGCTTGAAAAACTACAGTCTACAGAATATCAAAACATAACTTTTACGTGTTCATTTGATATTTTCAGGAAAAAAGTGTTTCACCGCTTGCAATTCAGCGTTAAATTCGTAAAATGTTTGCTTGCACGACATCTCTCGATTCACTTCAAAACTGACGACAAAATATCACACCGTCCACAAAATGACTTACAAACCACATGCATTTTACAAGTCATGCTATTAAAGTCAGTTCTCTTCATTAGCAAAGTTTTTATTTTTCATTTTATTCAGGACTGCATTTTAAACTCAATCACCCAAAGCTAACTACAATAATAACAATATAGTAGAACCCTAGGAGAGCCCTGCATATTTATAGCTTTCTGAAGTATTGGCTTTTTTTGTGTTTTTGTTTTATCCAGACGAGATGGATCATGAGGATAATATTCACACAGCATTCCATCCAGGTGTTTTCATGATCAGAATAATGTATTAAAGCCGATGCATGCATGCGTTCTTTATTATGTGTTAATATGTAGGCAGCTGAAATTTTATGCACATTTCTGAGCACCTAAGAGGAGCTGTTTAAAATACAAACTGCAAGGTTTTTTTGTTTTTCATATTTTAGCATAGAGTGACCCCTAAATCTGTGTTGGGTGAACTGAATTCAAAGAATGGATTGGGTTTAAATTCTCTGCATAGTCTCACACTCAAGTATCAAGTACTGGTTTACGATGGAACTATTTTACCTGGTCAGGGTTATTATTTCCATGATTTCAGTCTAATTAGAAGTTGAAGGTTTACAGTCTTGTTCAAGGCAAATGCCCTCTCACACGACTTTACTCAATCACTGCTCATTGGTAACTTGTCACACCCACACACCAAAGTGTGCACAATTCAATCAATCTCTCTTAGGCCACCACATCCACGTGTCCACTGGGGGGCATCCCATAGGGTGCGCACACAACTATATTTATATACCTCGCAAGTCCCCATTTATACACCTGGGTGAAGAGAAGCAATGGAGGTAAAGTACCTTGCCCAAGGACACAACGCAATGATCTGGCCAGGACTCGAACCTGCAATCCTTAGATCACAAGTCCACTGCCTTAACCACTTGATCACAATCCCCCCCCCCCACCCCACAGCAATTACTGTGGTAATGCAAACACACATATGTGGAGTTAATTACTCTACGGTAGTCATTTAGGGCTATAAATTATAACTGTAGGCTTGTAAGAAGAGGAGGGGAGGACTAGAGGAAAGGATTACTAGGGCAAGGGAGAATTGGGGGAGGGGAGAATTGGGGGAGGGGAGAATTGTGACCCAATAGTAAAGTTTATCTGTGGAATGACAAGTGGCAGCTTCAGTTTCAGGGCGGATGGACTTACCTCTCCCCCCCCCCCCCCCCCCGTTCGGCCTTGCCGCAGCTATATATAATATGATGTTGCTCAGTTCTGACCATTATAGAAGAACATTAATGAAGATTTTATTTCATCCTATTGTTTATCAATGGATGGAGATTATTTGAAGTGCTGTGACTCACATTTCATGGAACTAAGTGACTTTCTGTATAATATAGATGCATCTATTATTAATGTATTCAGAAGTAGATGCGTGCAGTACTGCCTCTGCTCTTTCCGTCATGATCTTTAATTAAAAAACAGTGCAATTAATTAATTTGACTTGCCTAGTGTTTTTCCTTACTATACTTAAGTACTTAATGTTTTTCTTACTGTATGCACTTAATGCCATTTTGAAATGCATAGTTTCAATTTTAAATCATAAAGCTGCATATTTCAGTTGGTTAATTTACAAATTTTGGCCATTTTAAGCATACCAGGTAATGATTTATGTTATCAGATTATCTGATAATCTGATACCGTCCAATCTTACTAACACATCCGTGAGATAACAAGAAATTGACTGGTCCTTTTGAGGTATCTCTTAACCTGTAGTTAAAATCCGATTGAGAAAGTTTGTCTCCCACAAAATTGGATGCCATGTTCTACTGGTTGATTAGGAAAGCTATCATTATCTATGGCTTTTCTCATTCTCTCTGGATTTCTGGTGAACTGGTTTAAAACTAACAGATTCCATTATCAGAGGCCTTATCCTTGACTTCCAGTGGTCCTGTTTGATGTCACCGGCATTTTTGAAATTCGATACAGACTTGCATAAAGTGCCAGTAAAGTGTTTTTCCATCATGAATTCTCTTGCAAGTACTGTAGCGTACCGTACCGTTACTCCATTAAAGTCTTCAGCGAGACGATTCAAAGGATAATCAGTCATCTCGCTAGAGTCTATCGGTGGAAGTGTCACATCCTCTTTCTCTCTCTCTCTCCGTCTCTCTCTCCGCATCACCAGATGGAGTTATGTCCACCTCTTCATATGTAATCTCATCAAGCAGCATGTGTCTTCGTCTTCTTCTTCTTCTCCTCCGAGCTGTGAGATAAGACAAGTCATATCTGATCCATTGGATTGGAAATAATTACTATTGCGTATGGTTTCCTCCTCTACATATAAAATGGAATAAACTTCTTGCCACAGATGCCTCTAATTAAATACATCCACTGGATAATGCTTTTGGACCGAGCAAAAGTCCTCTTGTTTATGGATCTTACAGATTGTTTTCTTTTCGATACCTGTATTTTTACAAAGTTACGCAGTCCTTGTGTAGTGGTGATTAGTGATTATTATTGTATTTCGTGATCAATGCCACTGCGATGAATAAATGAAGGGAAGAGTGGTGAGGGGAGGGTTGGGGGTGAGGCAGAGGGTTGGGGGTATGGGTCTCCTTTGCACAGAGTGACCAATTCCAAATATGTACCTGTATATATAAAATGTATATATTATCTTATCGTTCAAAAGTAGTTTCTTTCAGAGCTACCTTTGTAAAACAGAGTTATTTCTTAACTTGAAAATGGAATATTGCAAAAATAAGTAACAAATCCCACTTCCCCCCCATGTCCCCCCCCCACGAACCCTTCTCACCTAGCATAGAGCAGTGGTCATTCATGGTGATGTATTTCCTTCTAGTTTCAGTGAGACACATTTGCCTAAAAAGGTATTGATTCTAACTATCCAACAGAGATATGTAGTAATCTTTGATTCTCACAATACAACATTGACCTTTACATTCACTCAGAAGTGATATAAACCTTTCTGGAATAAAAAGCTAGTATTGACTCAGTCTATCATTGAGGTACCTTATTATAGTTATATTAATTGATAATGATTTCACATACTGTGAGGTCTGCTCATGAACAGCCGTCTCTCTGTGTTACAGCTGTATATGGCAGGTAGATAACAACTGACACATGTTTGAACGGCTGGATGTGTCTGGATGCCCACAATACAGGGAGGGTCCAAAGAGTGGCAGAGAGGCGGAGAGGGGGGAAGAATTGACTTGCTGGGATTCCATAGTTTAAAAGATTAGGAAATGCTAAATATCTGATTAAGTTTGAAGTAGGGGAGGGGTTAGTGGGGTGAGAGAGGGGTGTAGGACGGGATGGGGGAGATTATGGATAATTATGATATAGGCTTTGTTTCTTCAGCAGTAATGCTTATGTATGATTAGCCCAACCATCTGGTACGGCGTTACATATGGTGGTAAATATTTATATGTTGATATTCAGATCAACGTATTGAGAAATGTAAATATTAATAAGAAACAGCGTTGCAGTACTCAGTGATTTTTATATCTGTAATAGGGTAATGTATAAACGTTGTATTTGTCTTAAGAACATTTGGAATTGTTATCCTTTTAACCATTTAAAGAGTTCAGGTATTGATGGTAGCCTCTTCATTATCTTTTTTCGACTTTTCAAATTCTTCAGTGTAGAGCTAAATATAGACCTATTTATAGACCTATTTATAGTCTAGATAAGGCTTAGAATACAAAGAATTCAACAGAGGAGGCCTTCACCTTCAACGAACCCCAGGGCCATTGGTACTCCCTCCTTTATAAGATCCTTCGTTTACTTCTATCTCTTCTAGATAGGATTAGCCACATATAAGTCAGTCAGGGGATTTTAGATCCTCCCATCCCACCACTCCCCCACCCCACCTTTGGAATCCTATCCAGGCCACTGGCTTAGCTATGTTATAGGAAATACTACCCAAGAAGATTAGACACAGCAGTGTTTCTGTGACTAATCCGTCAAAATTCTAATCACAAATTTTGTCTAATATTAGAGTGACATTCTCAAAGACTACTGTTTTTATGTTCATTTTTCAACTCACAGCGGTCATAAATTTTGCGCGTTGAGTTATTTCTGGAAAAGTTACTTTTTGACAGTTTAGTAAAGTGTACAGGTGTTAGTTAATTAATTTCTTCCATTGGTCTATTGGTCGTATTGTTTCGGGAAAGTAATTCATCTGTCTATATACCAGCTGTTTGGATTTAATTAAGAAAATCTTCCTTAATTGTGAGAGAGATTTTGACAGTATTAAATTCTTTTTTTGGAAGCTTTGGCTTTTTTTGAAAATGTCAAGATTTCAGATGTCACAAATCAATGTTAATGTTTGTCCCAAAATAGTCTTCTTGTGAGTCATTTAAGGTTAAGGCAGCTATTTTTATGTGGGTGCTAAATTTGGGCAATTTTGCCCAAAACTTGTGACAAGTACTCTGTAAAATTGTTTAATCTGTTAATATTAAACCATTTTCTTTCGATCTTGAAACTTTTTTTCATCATGACACAATTTTTCATAATGGCGTTCATCACATATGAAAATTTTCAAAATCGTTTATTTTTTTTAACATTTTGACTGACTTGTTGTTATTGATGAAAAATTTAACTATTCCTATCAATTTTGTTTTATGGGTTTTTAGTGTCAGTGAGTATAAAACAGAATGCCATAGGTATTCCTCATTAGCATGTTTAAATTAATTACTGTTTATAAAACTGTACTCTCGTGTTGAACTGAGACCTCATTTTACATAACCTCATGTAAATTTTATCCCCATCGGAGAAAAAAATGAACTCTTCGCACAATGCGACAAACAAGTTATTTTCCCACAAGCTAAATGTATTTTTTTATTGTTGCATTTCCATACATTTCAAATCGTTTGCCAACTTTCATACCTGACGAGAATATAAAACAAAATTACATATTTTTTAACTTCTCTTTTCATGGTCAAGCATGATTCCACCAGATTTGTTGACGAATTTGAGCCAAAAAATGCCAGAAATGAACATTGCTAAAAAGGGGGGGGGGGAATGAATAATGAATGAAACCTAAAATGCTGAATTGGTTCAACTTCAATGATATCATGCAACACTGTTCCTCTCTGAGAATTCTAAAAATGTGGCACAAGTCGATCTATAACACATTGATCACACAGGATTTGCTGTTCATTTTCTCTGGCCCTGGGTATGAATATTGCAGTACGGAGAAGCCGGCGTGAATTATCGTGACATCTGCAATTGCACTTGTTGCAGTCTCCTATAAACCTGAAGGGTAATATTAGTTCTCTAGAGGATTTGGGGGCCACTTTCATCAAACATGAAACGAGGGGGAAAAATTATATATCAAAATGAAGATGGTTTTTGGCAGTCAGTTCTTGCTTTCATATATAAACTGTTCATCGAGCTGGCTTATTTTAAAATTGTTTAAAAATTGTAATTCCTCGCTAGGTAGTGAAAGCCTTATCCTCTTTTAAATTATTCTTTTACATTTATTCTTTTATCTCTATGTGATCCCCTTTTGTTTGTTTTTTGCTCTCTCGACCCCGAAGTGCATCTTTCAATCTAACCGACGATGGTAGTGTGTGATTTAAGAGTGTTGATATCATTGGTCGGTGCTTGATGAGTATTATTCCGAAGCGGAATTGTTTCGCTTACGGGGGATTGACCCAGATATGAAATTGATCTCGCTCCTTCTGCAAACAGATTTTTAGCTATGAGTCCATAAAATGGAAAAACACGAGGGTATTAAATGTAGTGTTGAAGTTTTATTTTATTTTTGGTGGTGCGGGGGGGGGGGGGGTAGGGGGGAGTTGAAAGAAGAAGGTCAGGGTGAATTGATGGTACACGGATAAAGAATGATCGATGTTCTATTCATGAAGTGACTTCTCGCTTCATGTCAAAGACGTAATAGTTCTGTCGTATAGTTTGCAGTCTGCATGTGAAACACAATATTGAAAGATGCTGCGTATTAGGTACAGGGCCTCGGATTTGAGAGGGGCAATTAAGGCAACTCTTTTTAGGGCAGACTTGGCAACTGTATTGACATGGTAGGGCACCGTGGTCATTTTTCAGATTTTAATAGACCACCAAAGCAATTTTTCAAAGTGAGAGAAAAAAAAGACTGAAATGTCAGAAATTGTGAATGATTTTCTGAATTTTGGTTTTAATTTATATACATGTATAAGGCCTTTTGTATATTGTTTAAAGTCTAAAGTATATCGGATCATAAATAAAAATATTCACGATGCCACTAATTAATTGTCTTACCCCTTGGACTGTCCCAGTATGATCACACCAGTTCAATATTAAAACACCAAATTCCCCTGTGGTAATTCTCTTCCTCCCCTATCTCCCCTCCCCCCACCCCCTCACCCCATTATAATCGACTGCCTCATTACTCTTGACTCCGCAAATCCTATATTCTGCTTCCTGGCACATTTTGAGTCATCATCAGTAAGTGACGTCATTACTAATGCACCTTGTAGATAGGTGACTGACATGTTGTCATAGCGACAGCCAACTTAACAATTGTATCTTCTTCCATTGCCTGAGCATGCCACTCAGCGCTAATGGGTGGCATAATTGTGCAGTGCTCCCTGTCGTGTACACAGTGGGTCTCTGTGAGATGTCAACACATTGCACAGAGAACCGGCCAGGTTGCCAGATACGGTTTCAACAATTCTGTCAACTCTATTGTTTCTCATACATGTTAGAACTCCTGATTGCATTTCTTAAAGTCATTCTTATAAAATTGTGGAAGAATAATCGGGTATATATTTAACTTTACCTGTAAGACAAAAGGACTTGAGTAGTCCAATTAAGATTTAAAAATTTAATTTTAGAACAGAAGAAGAATAAAAAACAAAAAAAAACTTGATGTTATATCATAATTTATAATGGCAACAATTTTTGTAAAAAAAGTTGGAAAAATAATGGTTTCTTTTTCTTTTCCTTTTTCTCCATTTTCCCATATTTTGTTTCCAGTTGTATGACAAAATCAATACCAAGTCCAGTGAGCAGATGCCTAATAAACAGAATATCCCTTCAGACAGCGTCCTCAGAGCTCGAGATGTAAGTATTACATCTTTGTATGGAGACTCTCAACATGCGGTAAGAAAATCCCTCTCAATTTTGTCTTTTGCGCCATCAGCCAATAAAATCAACTATATCCCATCCATACACATTGTAAAGCAACAACGACAATACTAACAAGCATCCCTATTGGCTGTCATATCCATCGCTAAATGCAACGCTGCATCATACCGTGGAGGGTATCAGTAACAGGTAAAAGGGATTTCGTGGTTGTAATACCACGTACTGGTGATGTGGTCGAGTGGATAAAGGTGATGGCATTTGAAGCAATGAGGCAATTAGCAATTGGTTTGGGGTTCAATTCCCGGCCGGGTCATAGTGAGATGGGTTTTTCATCCAAGAGCAATCTACGGTTTTCCCATCTGAAATGAATTTTTTTAAATTGAAGAGCTTCCAAATTTGAGTTTCAATGTTGAATTGGGAGCCACCCGACGTGTAAGTCGTAATCCAATAGCCCTCTGCCGGTTTCTCCCACATTTGTGGTCGATGAAGCATCGTTAAAAATAACTGCTGATTATTGTTATTAGTAGTATTATAATAACCAAAGATGTCATGATTTGGAAAATTGTGGGCATTTTCGGATTGTGTAGTATAAATTAGTAAATTAGAGGGTGTTCAAATAACACACTTTTCTTTGAAATATAGGTTTTTGTAAAGATGGTGAAGGCTGATAAGGACATGGTGAGGGTTAGTAGGGGTGAGGGGAGGTGAGGTGGGAGGGATGAAAGGGGGGAGGATTATTTCAGAGTTATTAGGGGTATTGGTCATTTTCAATTAATGGAAATCATGAAAAGGATAATTTAATAATAGTCTTTGGAATGATGGTTATTAAACCCTTGTCATTACTTCATCTTTTAGGGTGATATCCTGTATCCTTACCTTATATATGGTTTAAAAACTCACTGCCAAGCTAATCAGCCAAACTCTTGCTAACAGCCATGACATATTAACAAGTCACCACTCAAATCAACCATTGTAACCTGCTTAACCATGTCTAGAGATGATTGGTAGGTCGTCATTACATAATATCTGACTTTTTCAAGCCAGTCCATTCGCCCACTGCATCCCATACTCATGATGTATCATGTGTCGAGCTAACATCTGAGAAATATTGACAACCATTACACCTGGTTCAATCATGCCTAGAGATGGTTTGTACCCCTTATCAATGACCCCCCCCACCCCTTCTCCCTCCAATCCTTCACAGAGCACCATAGCAATTCAGGTCAGTCTGTCACACAACCATTACACCTTGCTTAACCATGTCAGGACATAAATGGTATCATGTAACAAAATGACCCCCCCCCCATACAAATCACACAGCACCATGGCAATATGGGTCAGTCTGTCACACTACCATTACACCTTGCTTGTAACCCTTGTTTTGCATCTAGAGATAATAGATAACTCTTAACGATGACCTCCTTTGACCTCATTCCCCCCCCCCCAAACTTTCACCCATCTCCTCCATTCCCTTCAACATAATAGTGAACTTGCTCAGAGCTTGCAAAAGGTCAGTATTCTAACTTCTCTTTTTTGTGGTTAATATCCCATATTTTGTGACCACCTCATACTATTATTACATACATTGAGTATATTGCCATTTCATATAGACCTATGGGAAGCATTCTATTGGTTTAACCTATTTTTAAATTTGAGTATCTTGAAAACAAGAATCGCTATAGAAACTTGAAGAACACTATAAACTTTCCTTATATTTTCTTTTATTTGCCCTGGACTAAGACATACCTAAAATCATCGTTTATCATGCTAAAAGCTAGGTATGTTCTCTCAAATTTAAATACCACACTGCCAACCCCCCCCCCCCCCAATAAAAAAAAAACAGTGTCTGCTCATTTTAAGTAGTCACTCAATTGCAACAGCTACAATCATGATTGCCAAATGCATATTTGCAATTCTCAGAAATTGAAGCAGTTCATCCGGTTTCCCATTTGGAGGATTAAATTTATAGCTACCTTATATGCTTTCTGCTCTAGAACATCAAGCACTGCTGTAACATTGTTATAAACTTTCAAGAAACTGTAGTGTCTCGGTGGAACCATAAATGACTGGAGTGGAAATAGAAAATAAATGTGGCGAGAAACAGAATTACCCGTGAGGTCGTAAAATTGAAACTGGTAATTTTATTGCTTTGAAAACATTCTCATCAAAAAGATTCAAAAAAAAAAAAAATGGATTGCATTAAAAGATTAAACTAGATTGTGGTTTTCAAGAAATGGAATAAGATCCTTTTCATGAGAGAAGAGAAATCTCTCTCAAATTTCATTCTTCCTCTGTGTTAACCTAATTGTTTCAATCAACAAAGCCTGCATAACGAGTAGTTTTGACCATATTATGTATTTTTGCGTGTATGGGATTAACAGGCACCTTATACATTATGCCAAAAGGCCTCTTTTGAAAATGCTCATGAATATTTACATTCTCAAACAATTCAAGTACAGATTGACTGTTAGCTTCAGTAAAATTTGCTTAAACAGGATGACAGGAAGTAAAATCTTGATATGTCATAGACCAAGGAAAAAGAGAGAGAATAAAAAAATGTAGTGCTTATGATATTTCATTAAAGCTTTTCCATTTACAAAATGATCAATGCTAAAACAACCTCAGATGCTTAAAATGTCATTTCTCAAAAAAATGTGACATAGAAGTACAAATCTGGGCTAATAGCCTTTTTTTTTATTATTATGATGATAATTTTTTTTTCTAACATCCCTCCTTCAAAATGTCAGACTTAATTTTGTGCATTCATCCGTTAAGATTTGAAAATTTTGGTCCCTGATTTAAACATAATCATTCCTTTAGCTCAGTTCTTCTATGGTATTTCCAGCCTCACCAAATTTGTAGATTTTGATTTAGCAGAAACTTTATATTCATGACAGCAGCTTAGCAGACTATGACTGATTTCAACAAGCAGTATTAAATTATTTTTCTCTAGTTTGTTTGTAATATAAACAACTGCACATAAACGAAAATATGTGTGGTAGGCGGAAGTAAAAATTGCCCCAAACATAATATTACTGTGAATTTGATCCCTATCTCATTTAACTCATATGTCTGGAAAACTATTCTCTTGAGATCCCCTCTTTTAAATATTTTTAAAACTCTGTAAACAGGTTTCACATATTGAATAACATTTTTTCATGTTTGGAATGTTATGGATGAAAAAACATGTTCTCAATATCAGCAAACTTGAAGATATACAATTGTCTTCTAGGTGTAAAAAGTACAGCTTTGAAAGATAGTCTGCAGAACAGCTGTTGACCATCAAAGTCAAAATTGAAACAATAAAGTGTAGGAAACTGGAAAGAAAAATCATCCGTTGATATGTGTGGTTTACCAGCCTTCCTTTGGGTTGTACTTATTGTACAGTTCGTGGCAAATTACCATGTCCATGCTATAGCCGCATCATGATCATCACTGGCATCTTTTCAGAACCTTTCAGTAAATTGGCCACAAAAAAAGCAAAAAAACGAGAAGAAAACCCAAGAAAACATGATCTTCATCCGAGCCAGTTATGAATCCTGGTATTTACTCATTGTCTCAAGGTTGATATATCTGCATGCTATAATAAATAGACAAGAAAAAACAATGTTTAACAAGAGAGAGAGAAGAAGGATAGGCAGACTTTATGACTCCTCAACCGATTAACGGTAAAATAATCTCGGAATACGTCTCAGATTTAATACAACTGATAGGGTAGTTCAATCTCATATGGTTTGTCCGTCTTGATCAGAACCGATGCCTGTCAAACTGGGAGAGAAGATGACGAAGAAAAGAACAAATATATGTATCGTACTATCAGCAATGGCAGTTCAAAGACCTCACTCACTTTACAATTTTTATTGATAAAAACTTTTTTTTTTTTTAGAGGGGGGGGGGGTTTCTTGTGATTTCCCAGTGATATCTGGTCGATGTTGCTCATTGCTCCGTACGGAGCCTAAACTCCGGATGCAAATTGTTGAAGATTACTAAAGTCGCAGTTCTCTTCATGCGTAGGAAAATTAAATTTCGGATTCGGTCGTCGAAAGAAGGAAAAAAAAACAGAACTTTGTTCTGGTTCTTTTCACATTCGGGATGATAAGAGTGGATAAAGTAGAAAAGATAACTGCGGTAGCATTGACAGTGAGAAGAAAAAAAAGTCCAGAAATATAAAAACAAGTAGCAAATAAATCAGAAAAATGTGTGATGTTGCTTCGCAACGTTTTTGCAGCGGTGCTTGCTAATGGGTGATTAATGAAAGGCAATCAGTGGTCTTACTATAAATATCGTAATCAGATGGAAAAAAAAGGATGCTGGTAGAATTGTCTTAAATTCACTAGGAGTTGACTTGAGGAAGGGTGGCATTGGGGTGGGGAGTTTGAGATAGGGTTATAAACCCACACATTCTGGAACTTTCGATATAACCTTTTGGTGATGAAGGGAAGCCGTAGCCAAGTAGAACGTTTTCTTTTTGTGTGCCAGAAGAGATTCAAAACTACCTGCTTTGTGTGGGTGTTTGAATGATTTTAAAGGCCTTGCAAATAAATTCCAAAGTACTCATGAATACAGAGATGCATGTAACATGTCAGTTATATTATTGTATAGTGTACATGTAGCCCTTCCTTTCAGTATAGACACTAATATAGGAAAGTGGAAAATATTATAATTTACAGTAGTCTCTCACAAACCATGTAGGTTTCTATGCCAGCAGGTTAGAATAATTCAAAAACTGGATATTCTCTGATACCCACCCTCCTCCCCCAACCCCCTGGCCAGCGAGACAGACAGTTATAAGTTTGTTTATAAATTTTCAAAGTAACTGTTTTTTAAGAAATGGTCGACAGATTATAAGTTCAGCCTAACATTGAAACTATTTTAAAAAGTGAGCTAGATTTTTAAAACAGATAATGTGTTCTCCCCTCAGAAATTATCTACATTCTGGTTTTTATATCCTTTTTATTGTAATCTAATACAATTTTATTTCCCTTTTTAAATATTTTTTTGCTCCAGCTTTAATTGCAATCCTCTGAGCTTTTCACTGCTAATCCATACTGTACATGTGTAGCTGCCTATGTATATATATCTAAAGCGCTTCATATTAGCTGTCTTCATATTTCATTCATATACAGTTTGAAGTTTCCAATTATGCAGAATTTACAGTTTCAGTTTCCAATTAGTCGGCTGTGTTGCTGTGTTATTCTTAATATATTCGTAAAATGCAACATTGGTGTTCCTTGTTAGTTCGTCTACCTTAAAACAGGATTCACAGTTTGAAATTTCTAATTATGCAGGATTCACAGTTTGAAACTTTTTACTTATGTGGCTTAATTTCTGTATTATTCTTAAGATATATTTGTAAAATGCAGCATTGGTTGGGTTCATGTGTTTACTTCAGAATCATTTTTTTGATGGGAAAAAAAATGGCAGAGTTAAAAAAAAAATTAAAAAAATCATATTTGGGTGTTTTAAGGAAATTAATGGTATCCTTTGATTTCTTAATTAGTTTGCCAAATTTGTTTGTTTCGGATCGAAGAAGATGTTCCTGCTTGGTACTGCCATTTTTGTGTGTGGTGTTTTCTTGAATCCCATCAAGTTAAACACAGATTCCTGCTTTTGAGAACATCTTAATATGAAAATACAGGCTACTTTTGTGTATGACATTTTCTTGAATCCTATAAAGTCAAACCTCGATTCCTGCTTTTTAGAACATCTTAATATGGAAGTACAGTTTTTTGTTTTTCTTATCTAAAGTTCACTACATCATAGACTTAATCACCCAAACTATATTGTGTCCTTCCTCCTGCTCAAGTCAATGTGCTCTGCGTTTTCTATCCTCCTTCCGGAATCGTAAGCTCCATCAATTTTTACCAATCTGATCGAGATGCACTTTAGGTGAATTTCTCGGGCATGTTCAATCAAACACGCTGAGATGAGGTAATATTTACTCTGCTACCAGGTGTTAATCAACAACACATCAAAGGGCCCCCCGTTCTTTTATCAATAAAGTTTCTTTCCGATTCAGTTGCTAAGTAAAAGCTCTCAGCGAGGTGTTAGTAAAATGGTTTTTCGAGGTTGTTCGTTAAATTAGCAGCGCAATCAAGGATTCAATTCACAACATGAAAAACAGCAACAGAAAAAACCTAAAGTTAAAAAATGCTGTATTATTGCATTGTTTAATGTCATATCCTATGTGAAGGTTGAGGTAGCGAGGAAGGGGTAGGAAGGGAGGGGATGGATGGGGAAGGCAATGTAGGGAGGGAGCGGAACTTGGTTGAGGAAGCAGAGGATCAATTGTTAAGCAACCAATCGATCAAGCACATTTTATGGTGGATGGAACTGCAGCTGAGCAGTCCCATTCGTTAAACAGGTCAATATATTTTTGTCTGTATTGAGTATCTGTCTATTTATGATGCACAGAATTGATATAGAACTCGCATGTTGCATCATGTAATGGGGGATGTTATATAAGGCTGTCACATATCATTGGTCAACCTGTTTTATCAATGGATTCAAGGGTCGAAAATCTCCGGTCACTCTGAACAAGAGAGGGAAACGGTCATGAAAGGATGCATAACGTACTGATGCTTACTGATAAAATCCTGTTATATAAGATTATCTTAATAATCTGTTGATTTAGTGAAATAATTTGAAAAGTTAAGACTTGCCAAAAAAATGAATTATTACATAGTAAAATGAATTAAATGAAATGAATAGTATATCACAGAAAAGATTTGTCTTGAGTAAAAGAAAATGGGATCTAATTTCTATTAAAACTTTATCAATACAGTGACACGTATGTAAAGGATACTTTATATTTTCCACCTGCTCTGTGAGGCATCCATCAAAGTAATATTCTCCTTGCTCTGTCCATTTTGAGAACATTTCATGCGATAAATGTTTTTAGTAGGGAACAAGCTGATATGTTAATGGCCTCAAAAATTCCAAGAAAAACGGGGAGGGGAAGGTCAGGGAAACGTTTTTTTTACAGAGAGAAACTGAATGTTTTGGGACAGTTTAATCAAATAATCCTTGATTATGTTGAAGAAAAGTGGTTAGTCACGCTTCAGGACGGGGAGTGAATGCTTCGATACTAAAAGCACATCAAGAACTTCAGCTTATCAAATATCCATTCTAATGGGCACAGCTGTACACGTGAGCGAATTAAATCTCAGAGAGTGTTGTGTTCGCGAAAGCGATTTCAAATATCTACGTTATAGCAATATCCATGTTATGTCAATTAGCATTGATGACAAATCTGTACAGAAAGGAATAAAAACATGATAGCAGTGGGAAAAAAATACTTAATCCAGCTTTGTTAGAGCTGTTCAGAATGTTCTGACAAATCTATCGTGGCAGGGTTTTTTTTTTTCTTTTCTTTTTTTCCCATTTTTTTCTGTTTTCATTTTTTTTTTTTCCATTTTTTTTTATCATAATATTTCAAATTATGGTCTATTAAAAGCATTATGGCAAAATGCTGCAAGTCTGAAATTGAAAGATGGAGAGGCAATGTCGCTTGGGTCTTACTGTCTTCCATTTCTGAATCACGGAGTCTGCGACAGGAGTGAAACCGTTCTTCTGAAACGGAGAGTAAGAGATTGTAAGCGTTATTCAAGATATTTCTTTATGAATGATTGTTTTGATAACAAGTAACAGCCACAATTGAGTATTATTTTAATGCGTTCCTCTTATTTGCAGATTCTGGAATCGTTACACGCTTCAAACATAGATTCAACCGAAGCAGCGGAGTTAGAAGGAATTCTGACAGAGCCGTACTTCAAGGTAAGACTAAAGAGAGGATTATTGAGGACTCTAATATAGAGTCATGGCCATCAAAAGTATTGCAGCAAATGATCGATTTGGCCGGTAAAAATCTCCAGATTTGGATGGCGAAGGAAGGTGATACCGTACGTAATTTTGGTATTGAACCAGCATCGCGCATTCATGTGTGGTGTGACATTCCTAGAGATGTAGTCTGCATGAAAGAAATAGAAAGAAAAATATTACGTCACTGAAAATAACATTGTAACATGTTGATGCAGTTAAAAGAGAGACATACATGAATGTATCATTATCATCTAACACTATTGCAATGTTCTGTTTTTTCTTTTCATCCAAAAATGTGCAATGAACTTGAATGTTAGCCTTTTGAGTTTGTGAGTTTTAGAGTTTGTGAGTTTTTTTGAGTTTTAGAGTTTGTAACACTTGCAACCTCAGCCCCAATTCTTATATGCAAATTAAGCTAGGTTACGTACAAGTTATACCTGCTATAAAAGCTGTAGTTGGTTCAGTCTTTAGTGTTTAAGATTGCTATGAAATATAACAAAACGACTTTTCTGGTATTTTAACCATCTCTTGCAATATTAAAGCACCAGAACCTACAGTAGCAATATAATGTTCAGCATGTTGGCATGGGAGTTAAGTCACACTACATTGACAGCCAGCCCCTATAGCCTTTAGCACACAATTTGTTTCACAATCAGGGTTGATTCACACCCAAAGGATCGATAGTTCAGTTTTGAATTCAGAAATGAAGAGTTTGATTATTTCCCCTGACGGCCCCCACTTACAGACTTAACACCCATGTGCATGCATGTCTATGTCAACCTTTCTTTTATACAGTACAGTTCTTGCATTTCAATATGTAAATGAGCATGCCAATAGATCATACATATACTAAGTCTCTTTCTGAAGGGAAAGTCTTGGTAATATTACTAGTAAGATCGAAGAAGCAGTAATGTTTACCTTCACTTGTATTTCTTCTTCAACCTCATTTTTATTCAGGCTCTCCTACAAGCCCACGATGTGGTAGCACATGAAGTCTACAGTACCCATGCCATTCGCGTCACACCGCCCCCAGTTTCGTGCTTTCTCAACGGTGAGCAGTCTCCCAACGGCAACATGGAAAACGGAGAGAAAGTAACCAGAGTTAGACTCGTCCAGTTTCAGAAAAATTCAGATGAACCACTGGTGAGTTTTCCTTGAAGAAAGAAATGTGACCGTTATCCTCCAACCCCTCCCCCCCCCCCACATTCTCTCTCTTCCCAATGGTGCACCTGTAGCCATGGAGACGGAAGCTCTGTGGGCCTCCTCCGTTTGGCTGAAGTTAGGGCAAAGCTCGACCCTGCCATTGTCTTCCCCCATCTTTGAGTTATGTATTTTAAGGTTAATCTACTGTAGCTTGTTCGATGTAAACATGTGACGGAGATTTCGTAACCGGCAGTTGGTATCAAACTCTCTCCGTAATTGCTATTTGAGGCCTGATGAGCTGCCCTTAGGACATTTTGAGGTATAAAAGGAAAACAATTTGGAGAGAGAGTGTTAATTAAAGAAGGGAAAAGTCATCTACATGATGTTAGATGGTCCCTACTTCTGAGCCTCTTTTTGGTTTCTTGTTAAGTCTTCAATATTCTTTTTGGTTTTCCAAAAATGTCAAGGTGTCATTCGATTCTCGTTGTCGGAATCTCCGGAAGGCTAGGATAACCTTCTAGTGATGGGCAATTATTCTGACAAAGACAATATTCCTGAATGTTAAAGCAACAACATGCATGTTCTGTAAATATATTGTCGGTGACAAAATTCACATCTGTCAACGTTATTAACATTATAACCATTACGGATCGAATCATTTGAAATTTGGCTACCTTTTTTCTCTTTTTCTTTATTCCTTGTTTATTCATTCATTTATTTATTAATTTATCTATTTATATATTTATATATTTATTTATATATTTATATATTTATTTATTTATCTTGGTCATCAGGGTATCACCCTCAAGATGAACGAGGACAGACGATGCATCGTGGCCCGCATAATGCACGGCGGTATGATCCACAGGCAGGCCACGCTCCACGTCGGGGACGAGATACGAGAGATCAACAACGTGTCGGTGGCCAATCAGACCGTGGAACAGCTACAGAGAATGCTCAGCGAGCTGCGGGGAAGCATCACATTCAAAATTGTCCCCAGCTACAGGTCCGCACCTCAGCCCTGCGAGGTATGTACCACCGACGGCAAGAGTAATATGGAACTTGATCCGAGGCTTACAGGGAACATAGATAATTAAAAAAATGCTCAGAATTACTATTTGTTGAAGCAAAATTCTGAGAATATCATGACATTTTTTTATTTTGCAAAAAGACCCAAGTCTTGAAACTTGATTAAAATTCATACCATTTGTAGCACAGAACTATTAAGTACTTCAGTCAAATATGAAGTATCCATTTACCATTCTCTGTATTTGCTTCTTCTCCTTGTAACAACTGCAGGCTCACTCGACCTCGTGTAGAGCCACCAGTTACCTGGTTAGTACTGTCCTCTGTGATTATACCAGTTGGTTGTACTGCCCAACCCCCCCCCCCACATGACCCCCTACTGCCACCCCACTCCTTCTTAGTCCTATTCTGGTGTCATGTTTAAAAGAAGCCTGGTAGACAGTAGCTAGTATTTAGCATTTTTTCGATCACTACAGACGGAGTTTCATTTCACCAGATGTGTGTCTTTCTTACATGATTTTATCTGCTAAAAATCACAACTTTTAAATTACATTGTGTTAAAAGAAAAGAGGTAAAAGAAGCTTGGAAGACAGTAGCTAGTATTAAGCATTTTATGATCATTACAAACAGTTTCATTTCTTACATGATTTTATCTGCTAAAAATGCAAAATTTTTAAATAACAGTGGAAATCTTTCACCAAATTACCTGACTAACGCTACACATTTTCGGATGGTTATTCGGTCTGAAATTATCGCTCTCGGTGCCTGTTTTTAACGATTCAGTCGTCTCTCACCGTTTCAGATTTACGTCAGGGCGCAGTTTGACTATGACCCGGGTCAGGACGATCTCATTCCCTGCCAACCGGCCGGTCTCAGCTTCAAATGTGGTGACATCCTTCAGATCATCAGCAAAGACGATCACAACTGGTGGCAGGCCAGGAAAGAAGGTGACCCTCTAAACGGTACCGCCGGACTAATACCCTCACCAGAATTACAAGAGTGGTAAGGAAAACAATTCCCTACTGAAATTTGGACATATACAAACATTCTCTTTACATAAATAAGTTTTTTAAGTGGGGCAGAGAAAAATTTAACACAAATGTGAAAGATGTGTGACACTTTGTCGTATACAGAACGATAGGCTTTTGAGTACAGGAAACAAATTCTTGTACCTGAGGTGTTACAGGTATTACAGATATTACAGGTATTACATGACACGTGAATGCTAGATTATTCTCTGTCTGGTGGCCTGTATCAGAGTCATTGGTTCCTCTGTTGCACAATTGTTGTGAATGGACACAATTATAGAGGGGGTACTGTGCACAGGGCTGTCTGCAGCACTGCAGTTTCCACTTGCACTGTGTAATTTTTGTATGGGGAGTGTTCTATGAATAAATGTTAAAGAACAGCAAGTGCAGGTATGATGCACAAGCTTTAGGGCAAGACTGACAAATTTCTGGAATTGGTATGACCAACCTCCCCACCCCCTCCTAGCCTTAAAGAGGTGAGCTTTATTCGGTCCCTTTTGTTCAATTCATCAGTATCTTCAAGGTGCTTCAGTTTGCAGCTCAGTGTCAACAAAAGGATTTCTTCTGGCTTTCATTGTGCTATCACAAATGCTAACTCATTCTGTACAATGTAGAAAGTTGTTAGGTTTTGTCATATCTATGTACATAAATCTATCATACCAAAACATTGACTGTCAAAACCTGACAGTTAAATTACTATCTCTCTCTATTCCTCACTCTGTATCTCACAATAATGCGAGAGACAATACTGTCATGAAGGCTTTCAAAATTTCCATAAAAATCCCTCCCCCCCCAAAAAAAAACAAAGACATCTTATCCATGGAGAAGTGTGAATTTATTGACCTCATTTCGATACCTAAAATTGTTAATGACATAGCATGGATTATATTTACTATATGGTACAAATTGATGATTGTAAATGACCTATTTTGGGCTGGTCGTACAACGCTACGTTCTTCGCTCCATCGATCCATCACATCGGACTCAAAGACCAGATCTGTCAAGCTTGGTTTGACTCTACACTTGACTGAGAATTCCCTCCCTCTCTCCCTCCGTTATAAATTTATAAGTCTGCCATGTTCATTCCATCCCTTGCCTTCTGCTTCAAGAATGGTTTAAGTTCAATTTCTGCTAATGTAGTTCTGCTACCCGAGGGGACATTTCTGTCTGAGGCATCAGCAGGCACTTCAAGTACCATCTTAATTACGGTCGTTCCCGTGCACTTTTACTAATTTCCTTGCCTCTCTCTTTCTCTCTCTCTGTAGAAATCATTTCTTAGCACATTAGCATATCAGCAGTTGCTTTGCCTCCCCCTATTCATTTATTCTTTTAACTTTACTACTAAAGGGAATTTTTTTTTCCTGCTATCAGTGTGCACAGTGTAGTGTAACTATATTCTGTTGAATTTTTATTTTATATGCATTTGTGAAAAAGGATGTTTTGGGGCTCTGGATTACTTATGACAGAGCTTATAATATAAAATCATCTGGGAGAGAGGTTTTGGCAGTAAAGGATTCTTTATACAAAAGTCAGACAAGACCAAGTTTGAGAGAGGTTTGCAACTATGAAGTAGAAAGATTGTGAATATATGGAATTTAATTTAAATCAACCTTGTCGTATTCTAACACAATCATTCTTCTCAGTTCCCTCCTCCCCCACTCCCAAGGGATGGCCAGTGCCCAAACCCCTTTCACAAGATATAATTAAAGAATATCTGAATATCCTGTCACATTTATCATAAATGTTACAAATGCATAGCTATTGCCCAAATCATCATAATATAGGCATTGCCAATCCTGAACCACATCTTGCCACAGGTGTAGTTATTGGCCAAACCATTGTCACACAGAGATGGCCAGTGCCCCAGCCAATCTGCCCCAGGCATAGTCTTGTGCCCAAAGCCCCTGGCTGAGACATTGTGACACAAGTGTACCATCCACGATGCTGTTACACAATAGTTATAATCTTCAATACATTAAATGCTGTATGGTGAATTACCCCCTGCTCTATGTCAACTCTCTGTAGCTGACATTGGCTGACAAGCTACACATATAATTAAGAAAAATGTCATGATGTTTTTCCATCCTTTGGGAGAGTTCTTGTAAGTGTTATTTCAAGTAATGGAAGGTCATTTCCTGCATGATTGGTTTAAGGCCAGACAAGCTTTGTGGAAAATGATCAAGGTGGTTATGTCTTATCTCCGACCTTCTGAAAAAAACATATATTAAACAGTTTTTAAATCACTAAATAATATGAGAATATGATAGCAAATATTGGAAGTGAGAAATAAGAAGGGTTGTACAACAGATGAGTAAGGTATGTAAATACTCTGTAGTGTGTTCATGTGTATGTTAAAAACATTCATGTTTTATGGAAAAACAATTATTTGATGTAAAAAATTCATATCCATGACTGTGTAGTAATGTGTGGTAATGTGGGTTAGGTATTTCATATACATTTGCTGAGAGATTCTACAAGATGAAATTACAGAATGCTGTGTGATGTGAAGGAAAGAGCGCGCTCAGAGGCACCTAGTACAACCTCTCTTGGGAATAAATCGCTATTTCCCTGATGTTTATAGCAATGATTTAGGTTTTCTCAAATTTTCTAGTTTAATACAAAATACTGAAACACAATGCCCTCTGTGTTACTAAGTCACTCTACATTTGAATACGTTTGAATAGCAATTTTGAATGTCTTTGGCATTGCATATGGCTGTGTGATAGAAGACATCATGAGATGTTGGAATTTCTAGAAAAGATGGCAACTGGTTGTTGGTTCATGTTTGTGTTGGATGTTTTATACTAAACAAGAAAACAGCTACAGTAATCTATTCAGCTTGAAGTATGCTATGAAGTCTTACCAACAATATTTATCGTATTCTTTTGTTTCTAAATGAATAAATTAAATTCCAGTGCTTCCACAGATGTTAAATACTAAACTACATGCACTGTTAAAAGCAAACAAGATGAAAAAAAAACTTCTTTCTGAGAGCTTTGGGTAAAACTTCAATACTCCCCTTTAACCTTTTTACTCAATAACATTGGGAAGGCTTCAGCTGTTGAGGGAGGCAGTGTACGTTATTATCTCTTGAAAATTGAAATGCAATAAGTGACACCTTCATCTTTTTACAACTCGTTTCTTTTCTTGATTTAAATTTATAACCTTATCCTTCTCTCTATACTTTTTTCTCTATCCGTGTGGTCAAAATTAAAGTTTTCACTCGAGGAGACATTTTCCTCTCTAGTGAACTGCCTCTCACGAGGTTAATAAATCTTTCACTATGTTATTTATCCACTCTCCATTCGGGTTTTCTGTTTTTGTTTTTTTCGCAGGAGAGTGGCTTGTCTGGCAATCGAAAGAGCTAAGAAAGACTCGCAAGCCTCTTGTACGTGGTTCGGTCGCAAGAAGAAGCAATACAGGGATAAGTACTTAGCCAAGCATAATGCAGGTTAGTATCCTCCTGAGCCCCCCCCTTTCCGACTGACCCTCCACTTTAACCAAACAATGTACATATTGTAATGTAATGTAAATAAAATCTTATATAGCGCACTATGCACGATGCATCTGTGCGCTTTACAAACAATCTAGAAAATTCAATGACAAAAAACATTCAATACAAAAAAAAGTAAATACAATACCATCTACAGAAATATACAGGAATATGAGAAGTTTGATTGTGTGAACATTTTTCTGCAACCCCAGCAGATTTACCCTTCAAGAAAGCTGACCTTCATGGAATGATCTGAGTTTCAATTAGGTTGTTTGGTCAGTTATTAAGTTTCACATAAGATCAAATCGGAGGGGGAAAAATGCATTTGACTTTCTGTGTTGTCTGCGTGTGGTAATAATGTGACATTGATGATTCAAGGTGAATTATCGGTAGCGGTAGATTTGGATCGATCCGATTGGCTGCTTTAATGTTTGTTCAAAGTTTGACATGCTCAAATAAGCCAAGTGTCTTAAATCATTTTCGTTATGGTCTGATGAATAGAAGCTAATTATGTACGTTCGTACTTGTCATGAAGCACATGAGAGTCAGCCGGTATTACTCTCTGGAGTGAAATTGGACAACATTGGATGAGTACTCTGGCTCCATCTTCCCGTTTCCTCCTCTTCTCTCCCACTTCATCTCCCACTCCTCACACCTCAAACTTCTACCTCGCCTCACTTTCCCCTCATCCCTCTCAACCCCTCTCCCTCTCACCCCCTGTTTCTTATCTCTCTGCACACTGTGCCTCCCAACTTCCCCCCCCCACCCTCTCCTCCACTTCCTTCTCTCTGCCACTGCCCCCCCCCACCACACTTTACTTTGATCCCTTTGCTGCAGATAAATCAAGACTCTAACTTGGTGTTGTGCTTTTATGTGGATCACAAGTCATTTTCATAGCATGATTAAGATCAGATTTGATTCTGATACCAAGAGGTTCTGCAATTTGTACAATTCCCATAATGAGGCAATTCATTTTGCTGATTAGCTATTAGTCTCAACTCACAGATTATGAAGAAGAGGTTGACAATTTTCCGTATTTCTGATTATTCAATCACAAGGTTGTGTTTTGGTTCAATACTTGAAAGGCTTGGTAAAATTGGCCAATGAAAATGAAAAGAATGCTTTGTATATAGCTTTAGGAATGTGTCTTTTTATCCTATTTTGAATGACTCGACCAGGGCGTACGTAACCAACCCCATCATGAAGTATAGAATTTTAGAATCGGGTATTTTCTCTGCGCTGGCCTGCTGTAATAAACCACAAATAGCGCAGAATCAATATATCCTGTTTGAATTTCTTTGGTCGTGATATTAATGGTTGGACTGAACATCTGTTGTTTAATGGGATGTGATGAAGCATTATCAATAAAAAGGTTTCTGTTAATAATATGATGGCAAATATCCCAATCTTGAAAATAAAGGTATTTAAAAAGGAGAAAACATGAAACCAATCACCTTGGGACATTTGCACGGATGTTAAACTTGTCGGTCAGCGTGTCGTTGTGGTATTGATTTCGTCCTGAGGCAGTTGGAGAGGCTTAAAGATCAGATGGAGATAAGAGGTGGAAAAGGAGAAAAGAATGTATAGAGGGAAGCAAGGAACACCATGGCTAGAGTTTACACGTCTGTTGTATGCCTTTCGACAGAAATGACAGTAAAAATGCAAAACTGAATGTGGGTAGTTAATTGGGTTCTGGGTTTATATGTTAGGACGTTCCTGCAGAGTAGAGAGAGATAGAGTCGGGCTAGAGAAGGAAACATACACGATGTGTTGCGTGCATTGTGTACATTTATTTACGAGGTGTCTCACTCAAAGACCCGGTACTAGAATGCTATCCAAAACTAATAAGGGGTTAATCAACGGTCTAGCGTGCGTTACTCACAGGATTAATACACGATCGGGGGATAATGCAAGCGATGCACGAGGGCGGAGCCCGAGTGCATCCAGCAATAGCATTAACACCCGGAGTGCATTAATCATGTGAGTATAGCACGCTAGACCGTTGATTAAACCCGTTCATTCATACACTACCATTTGTGTGGGGGAAAAATCATAAAACAAAACATTTTTGGTTACATATAACCAAAGATTTATTAAAGTGATGCCCCGTAATTTTACCGTGCGTTACTCACAGGATTAACCACGGTCAGCGGACCTGAATGGACCAATAGGATTTAGGAATCTTTACTAAGTATGAATGAACAGCAGTTTAAAGCTGCTACTACTACTAATTAACAAACAAATGACAGAAATGACATTGAAATACACAGCCGTCTAAATACTTTCAATATGCAAATAAAGTTATTATTCACAATATAGACAATTTACATAACATAAAATGAAGTCTGACAGTAGCATCAGAGTGTCCTGTACGAAAGAGCCAATATATGGTGTTAATGTCTCATGTCTCAAATGAAATGCACATCTTGGTTATAACCAAACCTAAAAATGTTAGTATTAATTGCTATTCCACACAACAATGTGTAATAAGGCAGTAAAGTTGTAGGTTATGGGTAACTAAGTGAATCAGGATTGTGAAGGATCATAAGAATTGTGGATACTTTTTTTTATGGAAAAATACTGAGATATTTATTGCAACAGTTGGAAGATGTTTTTGTTTCTTTAAATATTTCATGTAATTAAGCTGATAATTTCAACATGAACTGTGTATCACAGTTATGTGATCTTGCAAGGCAGTAACTTGCAGAATACTATTGTCGCCAACTCTGTGTAGACCAGCGTCTCTTAAACATCAAAGTCGATATTGTGATCTAACCTTAGAAACCTACCCAAAAGATCTAACCGTAGAAAACTCTGGAGACAGGGTGTCAATTTCTTCAGCTTGAAAAATTTGGCAGGAAACCCCTGATATTGTGAACAGACATGTTTGATGATTGTGTATATAAGTTATCCATTTCATATTTTACTTTCTTCTCCCCTTCTCCCCCCCCCCCCCCCTTTCTCTCTAGTTTTTGATCAGCTTGATCTAGTCACATATGAAGAAGTTGTGCGGCTTCCTGCTTTCATGAGGAAGACTCTAGTGTTGCTAGGTGAGTTTCACAACCTTTTTTTTTTCCTTTTTTGGGTGCCAGCGTCGCCACCTGCATCTCGACACTTCCCTCGAGAGAGATACTTTTTTATTTCGTCTTGAATTATTAATTTTTGTAACATTTTGTCTTTTTCAGTTGACATGTCTCACTTGAATTGACAAAAAATTACGATGGAGTAAAAAAAAAAGTTGTTACTGACTTTAATAGTGAAGACCTCATGGAATATGTCATAACTATTTAATTAAAAATGGAGCCTTTGTGGGGAACCATCTTTAAAGTAGCCATTTTATGTTTCCATGGGAAAATTGGAAGCACTGTTCAATAGGAATTAGGACCAAATAGACGACACCAACATTCTGTGGTAACTTGACCTATGCCTGGACCTAATTAGTCCAATTAGTCCATTAGCATATAAAGTTCCTATAAAGCATATATTTAAAGCATATATAAAGCATATATATCCATATAAAGTTACAGGGCTAAAAGTTACTGTTAATTAAACAGACTCTTGATTGCACCATTTTGGGCAAGACTTTTCATGAAAAAATGCACTAACAATGAAAACACAGTGTGCTTCCTGTGGATTTTTGTAAAGGATTTGAATAACACAGCTAATAATATGCAGGGAATATTAAACCTCAAAGATCAAATTTCTCAGATTAGAAGTTTGGGGGGGGGGGGGGATTGGAGGGCAAAGCTACCCAAATAACCCAAACTGCATCATCATGATTAGACACATATGATGATCTAGATTCCTGATCCTGTTTTGACAATGTTTTGTAAATGTCTAGTAGCAATCATCATTTCTCTTCTGTTTCCGCATATTATGATCGTACTTATTATGTTTGTTATTCTTTTATATTTTGTTTTATACAGGTGCACATGGCGTGGGAAGGAGACACATTAAAAATACTCTTATAACACAGCATCCCAAGAAATATGCATACCCAATTCCACGTAAGTCCTCCATCAATGATACCTTCGTTTTTTTCCTTCATCTACGATGAACAAGTGTTTGCCTTTCCTGATGAAATAAGGTTCTTTAAATTTGATTGAAATCTATTCTCCGTCGACTTGGATTTTTAAACAGATTCAAGATGAGACGTTTTGCTATACATTTGTTACTCATGTAGGGTTCTATTTTTTTTCGTTTAGTATTGGGTGTTTATTACTATCTGTTTTAGGCTTTTACAATAATTGTCTTACTGTACTATAGTTTCTTATACTTATTTATATTTCAACATTGACTATGATTCAATCTATTTTACTATTTACATACTTCTGAAATTGTTTTGGACTATATGTGATTTAGTTTTTAGTACCGTTTAGTAAGGGTATGGTTTTTATATTGTTGCTTTTGGCTTTTACATTTTTTGCCTTATTGGTTCTATATATTTAATATTTGAGTTTTTGTTACTATTTTCTTTTTAGGTTTTACATTTGTAAAGTGCTTTGAGCAGCTTTGCTGATAATGCGCTATGTAAATATTACTTATCATGATGTATTTATTTATTTATTTATTTATTTATTTATTTATTTATTTATTTATTTATTTATTTATTTATTTATTTATTTATTTATTTATTTATTTATTTATTTATTTATTTATTTATTTATTTATTTATTTATTTATTTATTTATTTATTTATTTATTTATTTATTATTTATTTATTTATTTATTTATTTATTTATGTATTTATTTATTTATTTATTTATTTATTTATTTATTTATTTATGTATTTTTTGTCACTTCTGTCACTGATTTCAGATACCACGAGACCGTGCAAGAAAGACGAGGAGAACGGGAAGAATTATTATTTTGTCACTCACGAGGAGATGATGAACGACATCGCCAACAATCAGTACCTGGAATACGGAACGCACGAGGACGCTATGTATGGAACCAAGCTGGACACTATCAGACAGATACACAACAGGGGCCTCATAGCCATATTGGATGTAGAACCTCAGGTAGGTCCTGCAGAGTGGAGGAGGGTTCATGGGGTGCAGAAATGGCAGCTGGGGTGGGGGTTGGGGGGAGTAACAGCAAAGAAAAAGAGGGGTTTTAAAAGGGTAGAGTAGTGTACAACAGGGGACTCTTAGCCAAATTGGATGTAGAACCTCAGGTAGGTCCTGCAGAGTGGAGGGATAATGGGGTGCAGAAATGGCAGCTGAGGGGGGGTGGGGGAGTAACAGCAAAGAAAAAGAGGGGTTTTGAAAGGGTAGAGTAGTACACAACAGGGGACTCATAGCCATCTTGGATGTAGAACCTCAGGTAGGTCCTGCAGATTGGAGGGTTAATGGGGTGCAGAAATGGCAGCTGGATGGGGGGGAGGGGGGGTGGAGTAACAGCATAGAAAAAGAAGAGGGGTTTTAAAAGGGTAGAGTAGTACACAACAGGGGACTCATAGCCATATTGGATGTAGAACCTCAGGTAGGTCCTGCAGAGTGGAGGGTTCATGGGGTGCAGAAATGGGAGCTGAGGGGGGGGGGGAATAACAGCTAGGAGAAAGAAGAGGGTTTTGAAAGGGTAGAGTAGTACACAACAGGGGACTCATAGCCATATTGGATGTAGAACCTCAGGTAGGTCCTGCAGATTGGAGGGTTAATGGGGTGCAGAAATGGCAGCTGTCAGGTGGGGGGGGGGGGGGTGTGGAGTAACAGCATAGAGAAAGAAGAGGGGTTTTAAAAGGGTAGAGTAGTACACAACAGGGGACTCATAGCCATCTTGGATGTAGAACCTCAGGTAGGTCCTGCAGAGTGGAGGGTTCATGGGGTGCAGAAATGGCAGCTGTCGGGTGGGGCGGGGGGGGGTGGAGTAACAGCATAGAAAAAGAAGAGGGGTTTTAAAAGGGTAGAGTAGTACACAACAGGGGACTCATAGCCATCTTGGATGTAGAACCTCAGGTAGGTCCTGCAGAGTGGAGGGTTCATGGGGTGCAGAAACGGCAGCTGGATGGGGGGGGGGGGTGGAGTAACAGCATAGAAAAAGAAGAGGGGTTTTAAAAGGGTAGAGTAGTACACAACAGGGGGCATAGAACCTTAGGTATGATGCTGCAGACTGGAGGGTTGATAGGTTGAGGAACGTGCCCCTGGGATGGGTGGGGGGGGGGTGTCAGCAGGGTAGCAGCTGAGGGAAAGAACAAGCTTGATACTTTTCATCTCCAGACCTTAATTCTCACCAAGAAGTGACAGATTGACCTTTGAAGGTAAAAAGAGTCTCCAACCCTGAATTGGTATAAGCCTTACACACGTCTTATCTTCCTCTTCTTGTTACAGGCATTAAAGGTGTTACGCTGTGCCCAGTTTGCACCATTTGTGGTGTTCATCGCAGCACCGGCCCTCAGCAGTATGAATGGCCCTCACGTAAGTCTTTATAAGAAATCAGTTGCATGTAACATCTTTTCATTCCTGTAGCCTTCGCATTACCCACCGTCTGTTAACACCTGCGAGGTCACCGAACAGTATAAGAAAGGTGCCTAGACACTAACCTTATAGAACAAGAATAGCTTGCTCCAAATACTACTGTCATATGTATCCCTGCAGCCCCTCCCCAACACCACATTCCCCCCCCCCCACCTCCAATTGTTGGCAAATGTTCACTTTTTCTTTTTTCTGTGTAAAGGGGGATTCACATCCTACAAGCTTTTAGTAGCTTCCTTGTGTAATCCCCTCAACGATTTATCAAGTTTTAAGTCTCTTTTTTTGACCATAACACTGTAAATTCTTTGAACATTGTCGGTTGGAAATAAATTTGAATTGAATTGAATTCCTCTATTTATTTTTGATATCTTTTATTTTAATTTTATTTTCATCCACTCTAGGATCCAAGTTTGGAAAGATTAGCCAAAGAGTCTGAATTACTCTCGCAGGCCTATGGACATTTCTTTGACCTCACTATCTACAATAATGACATTGATGAGACCATCAGGACCCTGGAGCATGCCATGGAGGAGATCTGTACCACCCCTCAATGGGTACCCGTCAGCTGGGTGTATTGATACCCATAGTAACCGCGGGGAGGTCTCTACCAACCTCCAGTGGTGGCTGTCAACAGGGGGGTTTTATTGATACCAGGGAGCTGAAGGCTTCTCCTCATTTCTATAGTCCAAAGCTAGGCCTTCTTACTTACTGGTGGCACTTGGAACTACCACCTCGTCACGGATGCTGCTCTTCTTAAATGGAGTACCGACTTACTATGTGGTACCCCGAAAACTTGCTTTACATGTTAACTGTAAAACTGTGAGTTTTAATGGTCACAAATGAGTGGAGTTGTGTTGTGAGTAAATGACACAGGTGTGAATGGAGATACGAACTCTGTGAACAGACTTAATGGAGTACGTGGTTAGGAGCTCGTGTAAAGTGTTTGTTCTACTGGATGTACCAGATGTCTAAAACTCAGGAGAATTGGTGAAAGGAAAGACAATAAGTACCATTGAGTACAAGGATACGGTTTTGAGTACAAAGATATGGTTTTGAGTACAAGAATACGGTTTTGAGTACAAGGATACGGTTTTGAGTACAAGGATATGGTTTTGAGTACAAGGATATGGTTTTGAGTACAAAAACTCTCGTGAGTATATTAAGACTGTGGAGTACAAGCAGAAGATGAAATAGAAGAATTTCCAAACTGTTTGATGGTAGTAGAGACCTAGTTTAAATTTCAAAGCCCAGTTGCAAGTAAATGCGGAATATTTTGCCGTTCATAGGAATGCTTTTTTTCTAGAATGCAATCGGTTGAGAGTGCTGTATCAGACCATAAGAGTATGAGAACAGCAAAACTTAAGAATGAGCTTCACTACAAGATTTCCAAATGGGATCAACCCATTAATTGGATATAAATAGTTTTTTCTTTGTTGGGGGGTGGGGGGGCCTTTGTTGTTTTCTTTGTGGACCAAGAAAATGCTTTGTGCAGGGAATGGCTTCCTAAAAATATTTAGAGTGGACATACCTGGATAACTTGCTAAATGGATTATTTAACTTTTGCTGTTTGCAAACAAAGAGAATGCGAGAATCTGCAGTTGTCGTCATTCATTCTTGTGCATCATTGTCTCATTGCTATGAACCAGCTGTACAGTTCTTACTTGGCAGCAGATTGAGCCAATCATATCACTCCTTTTACACAATGTTTTATGAATATTCAGTGCTGTATGATGTTTTTTAGAGCATCTGTCAAACTACAGTTGCAATGCTGTGAGCAATCTTCAAGAGAAAAAGAATAAATTGCTTTAAAAATATGAAAGACTAATTATTATTATGAACTGAAAAGTTTAAAACTTGGCATATATATTGAGGTAATTTTTCTTCTTATTTATTTATATATGATGTTTTTGGAAATATTACAATTACAAATAAGGTAACTCAATTTAGATTGCCTAGATATGCCTTTTCCTTAATATCATATAAGTAGTAATCTATTCTTAATGATAGTTAACTTGGATTTAGTTCACCTACGAAAGGAGCTCTTGCTCCTGTCGTTTGGTAGTTTTAATAATTTGGAGTGGGTAGAAATAATCTTACAAGATACAAGTAAAGGATACAACTGCTGCTGTTGATTTGATGGACAGAAGGAGAGAGTGAGGGAGAAATTCTATCTGTGTTGATCGTCTGCAAAAACTAAGCCACGACTTCCATCTGATAACAAAGACTAAAAGATATTACTTACCTAGGTCATTTTTGTAGGTATTTAAAGCCAACATACAAACAACTCTGTAACTGCCAGATAAATGGAGAATTCTTTGCTATAAAGACTGAGAGCTGACCAGAGGTAATTCTCATACACCTGGGTCTGATTAAGCTCCCATATGTTAATGATTTCATGGCAATGATTTTTCTCTAGTTTGTATTCCTTATCTCTTATTCTTTGGTTTTGAGAGGTTTACATGGTGAAGAGAGAGGTACGCTAGTACTGAGTATGATGTGATATGAACTTCTTTTTGCTTGATACAGATGGAAAGACCTTAGTTGATTACAGTGCAGTTTTATTCCATTGGTATGAATAGTGTTCCTCCATTAGCATTTGAGATAGCAGAGGATCCTTCAATCCTCTTCTCCAATCTTATTTCTGGGGCAGTTTGATAAAATAATTTGAATAAGTAGCATTTATTAGAGTTTAGATGTTACAAATTGTCTCTCTTAAAATGTAGAAAAAACAAGCAGTTTTGTATAAGTAACAAACAGAAAATTTGGTTTGAAAGTTACACACAGTAGCCTAACATATTTCTTGTATGCAGATATTTTAGCCTAGGCTTATCAGAGTCAGTGTTATACACACTGCCCAGATAAGTGTTTGCTGAAATGCTATTTAAACTGCCATAAATTAGTATCTTTTCATTCTTTGGTAAAGAAAATCTTTCAATTGTTTTAGTCAACCATGAGAAAATATTTAAATATGTTTTCATTTTATTTAAGAAAACACTTGAATCCCAGCCTTTGTTTTCTGTTGCATTTCCAAGGTCACCATTTATTTCGCTTACTTTGAGAAAGACAAAAAATTCTTGGCATTTGATATATCTTGTGTTTCCCTAAATGTCAAGATTTATATGAAAAGTTAAGATAGTATTAAAAGAAAGATTTTGCATAGGTCACTGAGGTACGATGGATTGTCAGTGTTCAGTTGATTTCTCTTGTATTAAGAATATTAAAAATTGTGATTTGCATTTTGTATAAAAACATTGGAGATAAATATATTAATATCTAAGTATGTGAATTGAGTGAGATCTTGTAGCAGCTGTGAAATGGGTTTTAGTGACCCTGGGATACCGCCTCTAGCTATCACATCATTCATGGTTTCATTTGGCTCAAAACTAACGCGCAGGAAGAATAAACAAATATTGACCTTATCCGTTACAGGAGGGAGATTTTCTTTTTCCTCATCAAGAAATTTGTCCTCTTTCATATGTGACTTTGGTGTCGAAGGGTTCTCTTTGACTTCGTAAATTTTAAAATCGCATAAAACCATAACAACCAAATGAAATGGTTTGAACAGTTAGAACAGGTGACTGCAGCCAATCAAAGGCTGTACGAATATAATTCACCCAAAAAAAGGACCAGTTTAATTTGTTTTCTCCAAATATTTAGTGGAAATTTTAAGTCTGTTACATAGCAGTAAATTATGTTACATATCATAGCAGAAATGCATCTAGGTGACTTGTCCATTAAAGGTACACTAAAATATGCTAGAATGATCTGCTAGAAATACATTATTAGCTACTTCACTACATTTTACTACAAGTGATAAAGAAAAAAAAGATGTCACTTTTAGAAATATTTTAAAAATCTTATACTGCCATGAGAAGAAGTAGCTTTATATCAAAGTTATCAAAATGATGGTTTTTAGAGCTTTGTAGGTTTGCCCTTGTTTTTTTTTCTGTTTTTTTCTTCTCTCTGTATCATGAAATGTAAAAGAATACAAACTGCTGGTGGTGATTCATGTGTTCTGTATCGCTGATTCTGTTACTAAATGACAATAAAGCTTTATTCACAGTATTGCCATATATATGAAGGCTACACCAGGAAAAATATTCTAGAATATGTTCATGTTCATGAGCTTCTTTTAATAATTCCAAGTCATAAACAAATTGACTAATATTTGATTTGAGGTCTTGACAAGGATATTTTGTAATTAAAAGATGACTTTAGGCACAAGATTAATTTCTCTATCTGTCAAAAACCACTTTTGCCAGTGTATGTTACCTTACCACCATTAATGTTTGAAAAGAAAAACAAATTCAAAGTACCCTGTTAAACATCAGAGGCTCCTCAGTCAAAACGGCTGGACTACGTAGTCTAACTTACAGAGTTATGCATTTGTTTCCCCAATGCAATACAAAGGTCAATATAAACAAAACAGCCACAACTGTACAATACACTACAAATTTGTCATGGATATGTTGTTTCATTACGTCTTTGGTAGCTTTGTCGTTTATGTAAAGGGTAAAGAAAACATTCTTTGTAGGTGTGATATTAATGAATAAAACAATGGATTAATGTTTGTAATTAATTGATGTAGAAAGCCCAGGACATCATCAATTTAGCTTCAAAGGATTATTTCAGATATTAAAATTATATTTCAAAGTAAATATCCCGAAAACAGAAATTTAAGTAAAAGCTTGACCTATAAATGACATATCAACTCTCAAATTTTTGACTAAAGTGATGTTTTAATTTTGCAACGTGGACACAGAAACATCGACTCTTGTAATGACTGACTTTCAATGTGATATCTGGACAACACAGTGAGTCCGTCATTCAAAAGTCATGTCCGACTTTTGCGTTCCCCCAGTGGTTAATTATCTAGAGTCTGTTCCTTTGAGTTCAGTGGTTGCATCACTTTGTGACTTGACAGCAGCCATATTGGTATTGGCATATTGGCAGCCATATTGGTATTTTGATGGTACCATATAAACTGTTATCTGTCAGGTATTGTTACAGTCGTAGTACTATTACTACGACCACCTCTATAAGAATTTGAGTAAAATAACAAATGATTAGTTATTTTGAAATAATGAGTCAGATTTTCTGTAATTAACTCTCCGTTCTGGTTCCTTTCAATTTTTTTTTCTTGTAACATAAACAATGACACAAATTCATGATTTTTTTTTTTTTTTTTGTGGTTATTGTATACTTATTTTTAATGATCATTACAGGATTTTTGTTTTATAGCTTTAGTGGTTTCAGTTGCTTTTTATCCCTATCATGTAATCATTATGTGTGATTCAGTCGCATCTCCTGTTAAACAAATTGTATTCCTGTATGTATGAAGATGATGATAGTAACAAGAATGAAAGAAAATGGAAATCAAATTATTTACTTCTCTCTCTTTCTTGTGTTCATACCTTGAAGAGGCAAGCTTCTCTCCCCATACCCCCCCCCTCCCCTCCTACAATCACCACCTAAAAATATCAACTTCCAGTCACACATAAAATATCAGTTGCGACCCGTGGTTGAACCTGTGCACATCCTCACATTAAACAATAAACTTCAATTCCATTTTTCAATTGGAAATTATTGTTTCACATGAACACAAACATTACAGATGTTTGGCATACAAAATAACAGTACATATATATGATGGACACTAGAGAAAAAAAAGGTGTTTTTGTAATATCAAAATAGTGACCATCGAAACAAATAATAAAAACGAAATTTAACTAAAGGAAGAAAGTGAAACAATGAAATAGAAAACGAACAAACTGTGACACAATTTCGATTAAACCTTGGCGTCTATAACTAATCTACGAGATAAAATTTCAGATTGTTTTGGAAAATCTGTTAAATTCTTGCTTAACCAGAAATATACAGGTTTGAATTTCTAAAATACACGGGAAACGAGAGCAGTTTGGTTCCTATGTTGTTGATACTCTATTCAAGTGATCAGGAGGATGTTAAAGTCTATCCTGTAGGACACTGGTAACCAATGTAGTCGACGAAGAATGGGTGTGATATGTATGTATGTATTTTAGATCCTACTGCAAGCAGGAATTCGCGACGGCTTATCAAAGCCACAAGCGAAGTCAGTCTCTTACATTCATATTTAACGTCTATGATTATGAATTGTCAACAACTCTCTAACTGGACGACATATTTTAAACGTGGAGTGACTCGAACCGGGGACCTTATGATTGGAAGGCACCGGCATTACCCTCTGAGCTAACACTCCTTGATATGGTCAAACTTCTTGGACCGTGTAATAATTCTAGCTGCAGTATTCTGGGTATGTTGAAGTAATTGTAGGTGATTGATTGTCTGGCCAGCCATACACAAATTGAATTAGCATAATGTAGTCTGGCAGTCATTACATCATGGATAACTGATAGTCCTGCACGACTTTTCAGTAAGATATTTCCTGATGTGGTTCTTTTTACGAAGGAAACAGTTTATCGAATGGCAAGTGTTAGAGATATGACGCTTGAACGCATATGTAGTATAGAAAGTAACGCCTATGTTCTTAGCCGAATCAGTGAGTTTGAAATAGGTGTGTAATAGAAAGGGAATCTAAACCGCAAAGGATACAAGTTGATTCAAAAAGTTTTTCAAGGAACTAATGGTTCGTTTGTATGCATATTCACAAACAGCTTTCAGCAGAAATTAAATAGTCGGTTAAAGGAACCTTGGTCGAAAATAGCAGACATGGATTAATTCGAACTGTCTGCAACAAAGATGGTTATTTATAGAAGGTAGTTGATATCGGGTACTTGGCTGACTCCCATTGTAACAGTTCGTAGCCTGTAAGGATACTAGGTGGAAGGGTATGCTTACCAATATCAGGCGCGTATCCAAGATTTTCAAACCCGGGGGGCGCGAATTACTATCTAAGCGGAGCGCCACCATCGGTTGGCGCGCAGCGTACAAGAAAATTTCTTGTTTTGAAACCCCCCCCAGATCACCGGAAATGGCACTTCTCGGGCTTGAAATGACCAGCCAGATGTACATGTTTTTGCCTGAGAACCAGGTATTTCCTAATAGTTTTTTTTTTTCCATCCATAACCTTTTTGAAGTTTGTCAACCCGGCACACATCATGTTCGACCTGATGGCATCTCCTGTGGGTCTTTGCTTTTGTAGGTGATTCTACGTCGCGGCCCACAATACCCGTCAACCCCACTTTTCAAGGTTTTAAGCCCCATATTTGTTCAGAATTTGAAAATTCACATTTCTCGTGAATAAACTCACTTCAAAACATACCCATAATGTTGTACAAAATTTCATCTATGGACAACCAATATAGAAAAACTTCCTTGAACCCCTAACAGACCGGTCAAAATTGCACGAGTAGAGGGAAGTGTGATGGAGAATGTTGGTCAGAAATTGTTGAAAATTCAGACACAGTTAATTTATTGGTGTACAAACATTAAAACCTGTTATAACGGCTATTATAAAACTTGGTTGAAGGAAATGAAAAAATAGCAGATATTTCCGAAAGCGAACACTACACACATAGGCGTAGGAGGCGCGGCGGCAGTGGCGGAGCTAGGGGTATTGGTCAGGAGTGGCGAGAATGGTCTGTAGGAGCGCTTTCGACACTATCTAAGCGGAGCGCCACCACTGGTTGGCGCGTAGCGTACAGAAAATTTTTGAATAAAGATACTCCCTAGATCGCCGGAAATGACCCTTTCCGGGCCTGGCTAATTTGCAGATAAACGAAGAATAAGGTGTCATCGCCAAATTACACCAAGAAAATGTGACAAATGTCAATAAGTAGATGAGAGCGCAATAAAAAAGTCAATAATCTAGAATAAGTAAAAAGTGGTAAAGAGCTGAAAAAGGCGCCAGCAGTCCATTTGAGTCCGTCAGGGGGGGCATCCACCCCCCTCGATCGTATGGACGCTCCGCCACTGCGCGGCGGGGGTGCAGCCCCTAATTCGCCATTACTAATGTAAAAGAGAGTTTTGACATAATTGGACCTCCATGCTTTTTATACATCTACATGAGACATGTCGTTGTTTACATTAGCATCCCGCGAAATACTGCGCAATTTGAACGGACCGTACGGTACATGATGGCATGCGATGTAATAACCGATGCTTGCTTATATGATATTGACATGAACACGTTGAACGCGCGCTTTGCGCGCGAAAATTTTTGGTTAGTTTTTCAGGCAAGTCGGACAGTTTTGAGGCTTTTCATCCTGGAACGCCATTTTCATGCTCACTGATATGATGTGATATCTGCTGTTTGCGTTACAAATTCGAACAGGCGCGTAGCGAGGAATTTGCCAAGGGAGGGGCGAAGCCTGTAGGCAAATTATCTAAGCGTAGCGCCACCATAGGTTGGCGCGAAGCGTACAAGAAAATTTTGGCCGAAAATGCCTCCCAGATCGCTGGAAATGGCACTACCCAGGACCATTTGTTAGCGCGAAGCGTACAAGCAAATTTTGGCCGAAAATGTCTCCCAGATCGCTGGAAATGACACTTCCCAGGCCTTGTAAGTTGCCTCTAAGCACTTTCTATTTTGAAATTACATAGCGATATCATTTGAAAAAGTGCTGAATGGGGGGGGGGGGGCGGGCGGTCGCCCACATTCCAAAATGCGTCATGTTCCCCGACGACACGGTCGAGTTAGAGACCAGCCACAGTTGGTTTCATAGCACAATTCTACACACGCGTTATGATAGACCATATATAGTACATATATAGATCATTAGTGAGAGAGGAAAATGGAAACGTCAAAAAATGGAGTTGTTGGTGTAAGGGGTAGGGTGAGTCACACTTTTACGAAATCATTGATCCGTCACTGGCTACCCTTCAGCGCTGTAATGATGTCACTGTTCCTCTTTCTCTCCCCAGTGTCTTCGCGTTTTTCTTTTACTCCCTCCTTTTCTCCTTTTTCTCTCTTTCTTCTTTTTCTTTTCCCTTCCTTCCTCTCCTCCTCTTTTTTCCCCTCTTTTTTCCTTTTTTCTTCTCTTTTTTTTCTCTCCTCTTTTTCTTACCCGGGGGGCGCGCGCCCCCAACGCCCCCCCTGGATACGCACCTGAATATGGTACATGTAATTGACACATGCCTTAAGTTTTAACTTTCATTCTTTTCTGCATTTCTCTCTTTGATTTTTTGGTTTATGAAAGTGGATAGTATCTGGCAGCTTAATATTGTCTGAACGAATGTTTCAATAGATAATAGAAATTTGAACTTAGTCTTAGAGGGTTAAAACTTTGTAAAAATAGTTTTTTGGGGGGCTTAAGGATCAACCAATGTTCTTTTAGAGTTAGGGCAACTTAGAGGTTACAAAGTAATTGTGATATCGAAAGATGCTCAATCCCAGAATTCCATTTGTACCTGAATCTATTTATTAAATCGATAATGTTCATCGATACATGCCTACTTATCCTCCAACTCAAACTTCATAAAATCTGAACAAAGTATTTTCTTGTGTCTCAAACCGTGGTTTCCGTTCTCAAGTCAATAAAACTCAAATATGGCAAATAAAGTTTCAGAGAAAAGTGAAATTTGACATATGAATCCTATCGTTGGTTTCACTGGTCGGGAATTACCAACATTCTAAAAATAGAAACACTGCGGTTTGTTTTGTTTTGGTTTACGTCATCATATGTCACATGACCAGTTACATCGATACGTTTACATCGCAAACGCATATTTACTAGTAAATTACATACACAGTACATACAACACCGTGCACTGTGCATACGAAAATTTTGTAAAGGAACTCTGACACCAGCGCACGACTCGTAGTCTTACAAACTTCCCGTTAATTATTAACTAAAAACTCGATTGATTACAAATCACCCTTGCTTTGGTCCGAGTGGTGTTTCGTTTCAGTAAGTTACAAAAGTCGGTGTCATAGAAAGTTAGAGCATTAGGCCTAGCCTAGATAAATTTAACGTTAGGCATAACTTTAGGCTAGGCCTACTAACTAGCTTGACTTAGGCTTAGCTAAGTTAGAGAGTTGGCCTAACATTAGTCCTACACTACATTAGGCTAATGTTAGGCTTAGCTAGTAACTGAAACCTAGCATGGTACTTAGTAATACTAGTAGCCAGTTTAACTTAGTTGTGCTTTGAACTTGGTTTGATACCCTACCACAACTGAGTGGTGGGCATGAAATTCATCTGGTGGAATGCAGTGCAATATCCAATCAACCTGCCAAATTATTATGAGATTGACTCATGTCCCTTACTTATGTTTTAATTATTTTAATTATTCAATTTATTAATTATTAAATAAATGTTGGTAAAGGATATTTCTGTCACAGAAACTGTCTTGTTGATGTTTATCTGCAGTATAAAGACTAACATGGTTTCTGGGTGTTATAATGCCTCTCCAGTTACCTTGAACAGTAACCTGTTATCTTAGTCAGGCCTATATAGCCAATTTTATGTATGTTTTGAAATTCCACTCACAGTCTGAATCTGTTTCCAACGGGGCATTTATTTATTTATAAAGTTACCAATTCCAACTATATACTGTAGACACTGCCTAGCTCTGTAACAAACATGGCCTTTTTCACTTTTCTACCTTACAGATATCATCTAAATATGACAGAACCGGTGAAGTTGGGGTGGATGCAGAGACAATGTAAGCCAGTCTTCAGTCTAGACATGTTTGAGACAATATTGTAAATAAGGCTTCAATTAAGGATCGACATGTGCAGGGGAAATTTTTATTTTGGGGGGGGATGGAGGGGAGGCAAGAGGGGAGTATTGCCTTGACTTTTCATTGAATGTCAGATCACCACAGCAACTTTGCAGCTTTCAAAAGGTACCAGTCACCAAGGCAATTTTCCAAAATTTTAGAAATGGCACCATAATATTTTTATTTGTTAAAAGTACAAGTAAACTGGTATAGGAATGACACAAAACCTGAATGTTTCACTTTTTGTCTCCAAGACTTTTCATTTTATTATATTCTCAAATTTCCAAGCAATAAGTAGATACTGAATTAACAAGATCATTATGAGGGCACCTTGGGCAACTTTACTTAATTAAGGACCATGGTAGATGTTGCCATCGTTAACAGTGATTTTTAACGGTGACTGGTATGGGCACACAATGACAGTCTGCTGTTGCTTAATTCTTGCCCTGTTTGTATAGGATTCCAGGCATCGAGGGAAGAAACACCTCCCTCCGTTATCTGTTTAATCCTGGGAATTGAATACAAGTTTTTAAATTTTAGGAGTTTGGACTAACTTCATGATTATTATTGATAGCACTAACATAGGAATAAGGGCAAGCATAATAAGAGCAGGTGGAGGGAGGTGGGGGAGTTTCCCTCAGAATTGAAAAACTGGTAAGTTAATTGCAAGACTCTTCTCTTGTTGGAGGCAGAAGGAATCTATGTGGATCTGTCTTATTGAGTACAAAAACCCTAATGTTTTTTTTTTATGAAATTCAGTGGTCATTTGGGGTCAACAGAGTCAACAAAGTCTGAAACTTTGTAAACATGAAAACTCAAATAGTTTGTTGAACTTCATACATTGTATGCAGATCCACAGAACCCTATTGAAATTGGTGTAGGTCAAAGGTCATTGGCTGTCAACATTCAGTCAAAGTCATGAAGAACATCGTTATTTAACTTCATGCTTAGTATGTAGATCCAGCTTGGTGAGAACAAGAACCCTATGAAATTGGTGTAGGTTAAATGAGGTCAATAGGGGTCAAAGTTTGAATACCCTTTAAAACATGATAACTCCAAATTTAAAGCTACAATTAATCTGTGAATTTCCAATGCTCTGATTTTTCATTTGGTGAACATATATTGATCAAATTCAGTTTAGTTTTGGGAAGGGGCTCTATAGGTCTTCAACAAAGCATAAAGTTATCCAGGAAATAAAAATCTGTCAACAAGTTAGTAGTCTTGCTTTCACACATTTGCCAGGCCCTTATCAGTTTCATTCACTGAGCTTCAAGGGGTCAACAGGTTATCTCAAAATAGTGGGAGGGGGGGGGGGGGGGATTGCCATTTACTTTATATTTTATTCTAGATGACTTTTGTTTTAGCAGTAAGCTGTGACAATACTTCACAGTGTATAAACAATGTAATGTAGAGCTCTCGGTCATCAATAACAATTATAAAAGGGATGGTTGCAAGATGGCAGAGCTGATTTGCTAGCTCCAAATTGGTAGCAGAAAATGTCCTCTTATTTATATTCATCTATGTGTCAATATTTCACATTTGAAGACTGTTCTTTCTGGATTGTGAAACATAAAAAAAATCTACACTGTAAAAATCCTTACCAGTGGATTAAATGGTTGATTCCCACAAGGGAGTGCTACAAATGAGAGCTGAACATCTCTGATCTTTTCTGGTTCTCACATTATTCTTGGACAAATTTAAACTCACTTGCTCAACATTAGTCAGATAGTTATTTGGAATTTTCAGCAAATTGTACAGCAAGGAATCACAAAGCCAACCGGCTTTCAAATTTGATGGAATTAATTTCAGGAAATCCAACTATTTCTGAATCTTGTCTTTCATAATTTCCCTTTTTACAGCTGAAGTCTTCAAGAGATGGAAACGACAATACTGTGTCCTCTACATGGATGGCGGGTTCTCTTATTTTCCAGATGAAAATCGTAGAAATGCTGAGGGCTCCCTTCATCTTCCCACCAACCTCAACTTTATCAAGGTAGATATATCGTTAAAAGTAAATTGCGGCGCTAACTTTTGATCAATTATCCAATATGTCATCATTGGACTATATCATGTAACCTTACTAATCATTTCTTTTCAGTGTTTGAGGTTCCCTGTTGAGGACCCTGTTGGCCATCGATTCTTTCAGTTGAACAATATTTTACTCTGTCACCTAAATTGTTGATGTTTCTACAAAATTAACTTTTTCAATAAATTCACTCCTGTTTTACCATATTCTACTTTGGTTGGTCAGTGTTGAAAGTCCTATAGGCAAAAAAACTGCTTACGAAAGATTCATTAATGTTTTACAGTGTTTTTACGCTTTTTACCTGTTGTTGAGGTTCTATAAAGTGAACTGTTTTTCAATTTATTCATTCATATTTTATCATATTCTACTCTGGTAGGTCAGTGTTGAAGTCCCATACTGAAAAAAAACTGCTTACGAAAGATTCATTAATGTTTTAAAGTGTATTTTTGCTTGTTACCTGTTGTGGAGGGTTCTACAAAGTGAACTGTTTTTCAATAAATTCACTCATATTTTACCATATTCTACTCTGGTAGGTCAGTCTTGAATTCCAATACGGAAAAAAAATCCTTACGAAAGATTCATTAATGTTTTACAGTGGTTTTACTCTTGTAACCTGTTGTTGAGGGTTCTATAAAGTGAACTGTTTTTCAATAAAGTCACTCATGTTTTACCATATTCTACTCTGGTAGGTCAGTGTTGAAGTCCAATACAAGAAATCCTTATAAAAGATTCATTAATGTTTTACAGTGTTTTTACTCTTGTTACCTCTTGTTGAGGTTCTATAAAGTAAACTTTTTTCGCAATAAATTCACTCCTGTTTTACGGTATTCTACTCTTGTAGGTCGGTGTCGAGGTCTTGAACACAAATGCACCAACTGACAGGACCATGGGCTGCCTCTTGGAGTTTCAAACATCAAGTGGTAATCTCTTCTTCTGTGCTGATAGCCCAGATGATGCAGCAGCCTGGAAAACTGCCATGGTAGAGGTCAAAAACATGAATGTGAGTATTGAATCGAGCAAGATACCTCTTAAATGCATTGAAGACTCGCCCCAAACCGCGTGCGGCCATATGAAAAAGTTAACTTTCCGTTGCTTGCAAGTGACGTTTTGTTCGTGTCGCTACAAAATGCAGACAGTACAGTAATGAAACTTGATACCTTGTTATCTTTAGCTGGACCTGAGATGTCCATCACTGTATTGTTTGTACACTGTGCTGTAGGTATTGACCGCAGTTGTATGTACTGGCTGTGCACTAGTGTCTAATTACCGATGGTAGCAAGCTCTGTGTGTGTAATTTCTGGGATTGATGGTGGCATCTAACACTTCTGTTACACCTCATTCAAAACTAGGTCAGATTACCGGCATCAGACGTTTCTTTTTGCGCGAGTCTTCACACTCTTTAATGCAACCATGGATACTGCTCTCATCCTGCAGAATATATCTTCCCATAAAATTTCACTTACGAAACTGTTGAAACTCAATAACATTTTTCTACAACTTTTAGTGAATAAATGAGTCACTTTTGTCTCATTTGCTCGGTTGCCAGTTTTAGTTAGAATTTCTGTTTATTTGCTGGATGAGGTTTTAGTTTTAAGCTAATCCATGGACAAGGAAAACTTTAAAACACTTTAAACTATAAGTCAAGGGTTCAGAACAGAGATATATTTATAATTCATTGAAACGTAAACTTTACCGAAGGTTTGTAACCAACAGAGTAAAAAGACATATAATTAGAGACCTGTTTTGCTTTAACACAAGACACAGAACAAGCTTGGAAAGATAAATGCAAAACCTTACTACTGAGAAGCCATGCGAAATAGCTGAACATTTATTATACAAAGCATTTAATGAATATTCAAACAATCCAAAATCATGTCATGCTATTACGTATAACTTACTGCTGTGCAGAAGGCAGATCTTACAAAAACTTTAAAGAGTATGGTTATTAACCAAAGTAACTGCTTTGTCCTTCTTATTTATGTTATTAATATTTATGCTAAATATTTTCTATTACATTCTGCTTAGGGGTGTCAACGTACAAAAGCTCCATTGAGCTTCTTGTTTTTATACTCCATTTATCTATTTTATCTTACGAATACACTGTATATTTTCATCAAAAGAGATTGAAATAAAGTTGGATGAATTGAATTGACCCCTTATATCAGTGTGGTTCCATTGTGAGTTTATTAAATGATATATCAAATTTTTAAGTCTTTAAAAGAAGTTAAGCAGAGAATGAAAAATTGTTCAGTGTTCATATTTTCATTCTTTCTTCTTGCATTATGATTGTAGTGGGACAAAAATGTGATATGAACAAATCTAGAATTGCAAAATATAAAAAAAAGTGGTATGGGGGAGGGGCGGGGGCTTTAGAGGTTCTGTTCGACCTCAGATTCTTTAGTGATCTTTGATATTGAAGGAATGAGTGTAGAAACGGTTGTTGTTGAATAGTTTCAACACTTGGTCGGGATTCACTGAATTGCACTTGCCACAGTATATGTGTTTGAGCATTTATGGAGATGGTAAAGTCCTTGAATCTGCCAAGTAAACATATAGCAATCCTTAAGAAAATCGTCACTTCAAAATCGTTATTCATGATAAGTGAATTAATTGCTTTAAAATTAAGATTTTAAACTGAGTTTGTTATTTAAATACCACACATTCTCTTTCTCAGGTCAGAGGAAGATCCAACGCTCCCAGTCAACCCGTGCCACAGCAACCCCCAGTTTATTCAGCAACTGGTCCACCCCCACAGGGACCTCCTCCTCCTGCACAGAATCCCAACCCCCCAGCCTATCCAGCTGCCAACCCACAATCCTACCCCCAGCAATATCCACAGACATACCCTCAGCATGCACCCCCTGCAGCTGCCCCACCACCATGCTACACCCCTACCCAGCAGGTGGTGCATACCACCGTGTACAGGAATGGTCGAAGAGGCTACCCAAGACAGACCGCGGTATATTCTTACCCAGGGCAGACTTACTATGGCGTTGGAGGAAACACCACAGTGTATACGACCAACGGGCAAACAACCACGTACCCTGCCAACCCTAGTAAGTATCACTATACAATATTTAATGATTTGTTGATCAGGGGAAGAATTTTTGTCTTGTGTCACCCTGATTTGCCAGTTGTGCAAATATTTGCTTACTTTTGACAAAGGTGTTTGTAAAACGGAGCCTTAGATTCTTCAGTAGATTATGAACAAAAAGGTCGGCATGAAAAAAAATGAACCACTAAAAATATATTGTATGATCTCATGAATCCCATTGTTATACCTTTGATTGGTTCAATTGTTATTTTACCTTTTATTGAACGCATGTTCGCAAGCAATTCAAAGCTAAAGTCACCGATCTATGAGAATAATTAGCAGATTGCCTAAGGCTTAAACTAACTTTTCAGAAGTGTCTTTATCAACCCTCTTGTTTAGAGAAATTTCTATTATTCTAATTCAGTGTACATACTCTGTCGCAGATAAACGCCCACCAACACCAACGGTAATTTGGTTGAATCATACCAGAACGGTTAAAGAAGTAGATTGTAAGAGAACAAAAAAGTGTTATTACCAAAACTGCTGAGTTGCTAATATCTACTGCAAAATGCCAACAGGAAACATGTCAAGCCCCTTTTATACATCTGAGCAAACATCTGTTTCATTGAATTCAGTGCGTGTTGAGTACATATGGCTGTTAATTTACATGACAGCTATTTTTCTGATTGGGCTTGGAGCTTCTACACTGCAATACTTAGTGCATGTGTAACATTATCAATCTTCATAGTAGGCTCTGGCATAAAAGTCAAGATTTGTTTTGTAACTGAACTCGGACAGTAACCGTACTTAACACACAATTGTGAGTTTCCAACTTTGGTAGTGAAGCATGGATACTATCTCCATTTGACGTCACAGTATCACAGTAATAGGCTACACAGACAACTGCAAGCTTTTCGTCTGGTTTCCTGACCGGATATTGAACACTTGTAAATATTCATAAATCTGCAGAAAGGTTCCCATTGACCCCAATTGTAGGTCGCCATTTTAACATAAAATGCATATCATTGTCTGTTAGTTTGCCCCAAGTCAAATCCTTACTGCTGAGTATTAACCAATGTTACCATGACAACTGCGAAGGCAGTGATGAAATCAGGGGTTGGATAGGAAAGGCCATAGCCATTTTAACATAAAATACATATCATTGTCTGTTAGCCCCAAGTCGAATCCTTACTACTGAGTATTAACCAATGTTGCCATGACAACTGCAAAGACAGTGATGAAATCAGTGGTTGGATAGGAAAGGCCATAGCCGTTTTACATAAAATACATATCATTGTCTGTTCCCCAAGTCGAATCCTTACTACTGAGTATTAACCAATGTTACCATGACAACTGCGAAGGCAGTGATGAAAGCAGTGGTTGGATAAGAAAGGTCGCCTCCCAGAAGTTGATACTTGGAATAGAACATGTCGCAGAAGCAAGCCGATTGTGCATTCACTGCACATACGGGGATAAATTTCACTGCAGGTCCCTCCGACAGGGATGTTTTATCCAAGTTTCCTTTTTTTTTGGTACCAGTAGCCGGTCAAGGCCTATTTTATTCATGCCCTTGTGTGCCATCTCAGTGCCTCAAGCATTTACAGAGTATTTTAAGATCTGTCAAAGTCTGATCTTGGTTTGTTTTCTCTCTTTGTTTGATGCAGATCAACAGGGACAAACCACCGTCGTCGTGCAAGAAAACCGTAATTACCGGAATGACGGTTTTGTGGCGGGTGCAGTCGTGGGATCCATGATGATGGCGCCCTTGTTGTTTTGGTAAAATATGAAGATGTCGACGGCGCAATATTCGGTTTAGTCTTTCTGTTTACCGTTTCTTGTGGAGAAAATTGCATTCTTTTTCAATCTATTTTTTTTTAATTCCAAATTTGTCTATTCCAGAATGCTTTGTCCACCATCAGATATTAGCTGTTAATGCATTACCAGACAGTCAGAATTACACTATTATTACCCACAGAAAACTCTATTCAGTCTGTATGTTACTGTTCCTATCTCAGATAGAAATGAGAAAAAATGGGTTTTCCATTCGAACCCAACCTCAATACAGTCATCTTGAATTCCGTGGCGACGTCCTTGAGTTGTTCTTCCAAAGGCTTAGGTGTGAGAACAGAAAACATAATAGGGTTTTAAATTGAAGAGTGAATCATCATCTGGGTTGCATTTCATTGTCTTGCTTTGTAAGGAGACATCGTCGCAAGCCCACGAACAGAATCATATGTAAATAGTGAGTGGGTAATGCGTTTCAAATGATAAATCTTTCACTGCTTTTGAACAATTCTCCTGATAGTATTACATACGTTTCAAAAAGATTCTTGAATCATCGAGAAAATCTACTAAATTATTATGCAGTTTTTACAGGGTAGAGAATCTGGAGTCGAAACTGAATAACCACTAAAGTCAATATTGTCTATTAAACATCATAGTTGTGTAGCATTGAAAGTTGACATTGTGTATCACTGGAAGTCGAACAAGGCTCAAAAAGATGTTTTTATCAACACGAGCAGCCTCTTCGTATCCATTATCCACATTAATGTTTTTTTGTGTAGTTAGGACAGAAGTTCAACTGGTTGGGATCAAAACGGTGATTAACTTTTTTTAATATTCTCTTTTACTATTCTTTTTCTACTCTTTTACTAGCTTGCCAAATATTTTGTTAGATAAATTTAAGTTTTGTGAATAGTAGGAATTTTCAATGTACTCTTCCTTTTGTGTGAGAAAGTAGTTATAATGACTTTAAGAGCTTGGATTTGGGGGGGGGGGGAGGGGGGTGGTTCCTTTGAAGAATTAAATAAAGAAGGAAAATTGTTTGTAGCGTTGAATGTAACAAATGTGCCTTGCTTTCATCAGAAGAGATTCAATAGTTGATAATAAAAAAAATCAGTCATACTTTACTCCCAAAATATCCCCTCGGTCCGTCATCAGTCCCAAATTACATAAAAAAAAAGTGTGTTTCTTTTGTTTTTAGTGAGACGGCCGACTGGAGAGTCGTAAAACGTTAAGATTATTATGCTATATTTTTCTGATAAATAAAAGGTATTATGAAAATGAAAAAAGTCGGTAGAGTGAAAAAGGTGGTGGTTGGTGGGTGAATAACAATATTCCATATTTTTAGGAGCCAATATTAAGGAGAGGGGTAATGCTTTGAAACTAGTTTCCTTGTGGGTGCTTCTTCTTTCATTGGCAGCACGCAAGATTCCACATGGCTGGGAAGGGGGGGGGGTCATGTGGAGGTGTCTGGGTGACATTCTGAAATAACACATTCCTCTTGAAATAGCTTACATTGTTGGCAGTTTTCTAAACAATTTTATGAGACATTCACCTGTAAATTCTAAGTAATTTTGATGAAATGGTAAAAGTATTTAATCGGTTACAACTAATTCACAAAAAAAAACAATCAGTTTCATTGATATGAATAAATGGCTCTCATTAATCATTATAAAGATATTTCTGTCTTTCCTGTAATCAAAGTAATTATGTTTGTAAATGTGAAATTAATCAAAAACAGCTGTAGTCCAGAGAAACAATACACACTGGCAATTGTAGTTAAACTGATGGAAATGATATCACGAATTTTGCATCTAAGCAGCTAATTTTGTTGCCCACCCCTCCTCAAAAAATCGAATTCGTAACAGAGGGTAGAACCTCACCCAGTTGGGACAATTTTTACCTATACTGTAATGTAATGTCCCGCTTCCAGAGCACTCGTATTGTCAGTACGAGCAGTATGAATATCATGTTTCTATCACATCAAGGTTAGGAACTGTTTGTACTGTCAGTACCAGTGCTTAGAAGCATGATATTGGAGTACAGTTTCGAGAGGTATTAGTATTAGGAAATTGTCCCAACTGGCTGAGAACCTCTGTCGTGTCATGAATAGTCATATAAATGGAGGGCGTTGGTCAATTTTCTGAAACTTAAACTAGGGACAAACCGGCATGAGTGACCTTCTCCCTGGAGTGACAGATAAACGTGTTTACTGACAGCAGTGGTGACGAGGCCTAGGGACGAATATATCTCAGCCCGCCCTACCCCCCCCCCCTTCCCCTTTCCCTTTCTGAAGTGCCTTATAAGAAGTACAAGAAATTCCTATTGACTTTTGGAGTGGTCGAAGGTCATTTGAGGTCACCAGATGTCGAAGGCTGACAATGTTGTAAATACGATAACCACATAGCTTCTTTTTTTTTCAAATTTATTTCAATTACACAATGGTAACAATCAAATATTACAAAACGGATTAGAGTCAACAGAAGACTGAAAAATAAATATTGACAAGAATAATAAAAAAAAATTATATGAAATAGTTATTACATCAAAAAGAGTAAAACATACAGTGGGAAGACAATTCATTGATAGGCTAGAATGTTTAAAGAACAAAACTCGTGAATGTCTTCGGAGAGCAGGAAAAGAAAGAAAACCTAGGACGGAGAAAGAACTGACATAGTAAGAAGGCAAATCAGACCCACCCCCCACCCTCCCCCACCACACTGCCGCCCACCATATCATGTAGCCACATCACTACGAACCAGGCTACAACTACAACATTAAGATGGAATGAAAGACAAGAAACGTAAAAATACTTAGATAACAAAAGAGCTTTGTAACAAGTTATGATCTTAGCAATGGTATGTCTACAGACACTCAAAGAATTCCAGGTCTTCTTAAGACCTAAGTTGAACAATGCTGAATGGAATTCGAATAAACTGAAGTACTGAGAGAGAGTTACTGAATCTAGTACTTTGGTTTTGTGCGGAATATCGAGTATGTATGTATATGTATGTATATTAGATCCTCCTGCAAGCAGGAACTCGCGAAGAAGCCTAATTGGCTTATCAAAGCCGCAAGCTGACCGAAGTCAGTCTCTCACATTCATATTTAACGTCCATGATTATGAATTGTTAATTGTCAACAACTCTGTAACTGGACGACATACATTAATCTGGCAGTGACTCACGTTAATCTGAGAGTACACAAGAAAAAGAGGTTGAAACACTTAGGTAACGCCGAATTGCCAAATGGGAACATAAAGTTGCAATTTCATGACTATTGAAGTCATAAACATTGTGGAAATTGAGTTACAAGAAACGAAGAGGATAACTGTGTGAATAAGCGAAGCACATTGTTACGTGACGCACGGCCCCTTTTTTGAAGAACCTGAAGTTTCTGTATTCGCGATGGAGAGTCGTTGAGGGTCCCAGGCAGAGCTGAGGTACGATAAGTCAATTAGGATAACGCATTATACACATAATTGGAGACTTCTTTTGAGCAAGTTAAATCTCAAACGGTTGTGAATACCGATGCCATTATAGAACCTTTGCTACACACATAATCAATGTGGTGCTGCCAAGTTAAATTATCATTAATGTGAACGCCTAAGAATTTGGTAAAAACAAAAAATCAAAGGAAATAATAGTAAATACATCATTCTAAAGTAAAGCATGAATGAACTTGCTAGATGATATATAAAATCCACATAAATATATTGTGTGCGGTCTTACGGTTGAATATGATTCTCATAGACAATTTGGTCATGAAAAAAAAAAAAAATTGGCCTTCTGATTTTGACTAAGAACAACATTTTGAGAGAGTATGGAAACGCTGAACTGTTTTAGTTTCACATAAGTGAGTGATTTTCTTTTCGTTATACGTACATTCATTTTCGCTAATGCAAGTTCCGGCGATCGGCTTAAATCCATATTGGTGACAATTCGTAAGAAACTGCTCTAATAACTGAGAGTTCACGTTGAGTATTGCTCAACACATTACAAGCTACATTATTGTCTGGTAAACGCACGGCAGTTAAACTTCTCCATACATAGCTCACGGTTCAAAGGTTGTGTCGTGCGGTTTATTTTATGATATCCGATGGAGTTCCGTGGTTATTCTAATAATTCTAGCAAACCATGGAGCTATAAACAGAACCGAGTGCTTAAAAATACGGTGGCCCTGAAAGAACATACAGCATCGTTCATTTCGGATACTGTGGCATAGGACGAATGCATTCCCGCCAGTATTTACCATACACATTATACAGTTTACGTGAATTCCGTACAGTTTTATGTACAAACTTGTGCATATGACGTCAGAAAACCGAACTTTCAATCGAATGAAAGATTGCAATAATTCAATGAGGATCAGATTCCACCACGACTCCGTAATGCTCGCGTAGCGTCCGTTTTGATCGCTGGCGTGAGTGAAATGTTCAAGCTAAAATTATTTAAAGGCATCGAAGACTCGCCCCAAACCGCGTGCCGCGCTCTGAAAAATTTAACTTGCCGTTGCTTGCAAGTGAAGTTTTCTTGTTGTCGCTATAAAATGCAGACAGTAATGAAATGTGATACCTTGTTATCTTTTATCTGGAGCTGAGATGACCATTGCTGCTATGTACACTGTGTTGTAGGTATTGACCGTAACTATATGTATTGACTGTACACTAGTGTCTAACTACCGACGGTAGCAAGCTGTGTGTGTGTGTATTTTCTGGGATCGATGGTGGTGTCTAACACTTCTGTTACACCTCATCCGAAACTAGGTCAGATTACCGGCGTGAGAGGTTTCTTTGTGCGCGAGTCTTCACACCCTTTAAGGTAGATATGTTGTGTCATGTTCTTAAAACATTGCTTTCAAAGCCCATTTCTCTCATGATATATGCGCAGTATCTGTATGATAATAGTTGCGCAGTGTAGGCGACTGTTCGTCCTTTGACAAAGATCAAGTTTTACTATCTGTTCCTCTTCGACGGGACTCGTTATATCACGTGTGATGTAACACCTGCGAGATAACACGGTTACAGTCTCGATGTAAGGGGACTGGGATCATGGGCGCAGATCAGTTTTAGGTAATGGTGGGGACGCGTGTCTGTTCTCTGATACTATCTAAGCGGAGCGCGACCATGGGTTCGCGCGTAGCGTACACATTTTTTCTTGGCAAATATACCTCCCAGATCGCCGGAAATAACACTTCCCAGACCCAGTGATGCTCCCAAACTTCCTTAAGCTCATGGCTTAGAAAGTTTGTTTGGGGAAATACATGGGCGCCAATGCAGATAAAAATCAGGGGACAAATAATCCAAGTAGACTTTTGTATACGATGGGTCTGGGGTCCTCTCCCAGAAAACAATTATAGACTGCCGCAAATGTAATTTCCGTCCTATATTTAACAACTGTGGATAAATATAATAAAATGAGAACTGCTGCATGTCATTTGCACAATGCTGGATCAAACTGTGCCAAAGTTCAATAGAGGGGAATTTGAAATGCAGCGTTTGTTAAAGACAAATTGGTGGGGACACGGTACATCATGTCCCCACCACTGAAAAAGTTGGTGGGGACACGTCCAGCTGTCCCCACCATGGAGGATCTGCGCCCATGACTGGGATAGATAGACGTGCACAGACTCTATATTGGGTGACGTTTCCTAACTTAAACGGTCCTACTGTTTAATCCGAAGACGTTGTGGGCTGTTAATTCGTTTGGCCTACTTAGTAAATTTGGTTCTTCAGTTATACTTGAGGGACAAGAACACTTTAAAAAATATTCGCGCCATAAATTATACGTTCCTGCATTTGGAAGGTTAGCTATTTCACATTCGGTGATTTTCCCGAAACAAGAAAGGTCATATTCTAATTCCAGGTAGTAAAGGCTATATTTTCAGTTAGGGGGGGACTTAAGGAAATAATTTTGCGGTAGTTCTAAGGGACCAAAGAGGAAGTGAGTTTGCTTTTTAGCGGAACAGAAGTGCAGATTCTACCGGTGAGAATTGTTATCTTGGATCGTCGCAGACCAAAATATTCTACAAACCTGAGATAATATTTTGAAGATATGGTTAATTCTAATAGTATACCGCTGGAGATATAAACCGCGGTCCACAGAAATTCGGACAACCTTTGTGGCCACCACATTGTTTTGCTTCCGTGTCAAATAGTTCAATGGGGGTGTGTTTCGTTAGCGGCTTAGCCCTCTCTGACGGCGGTATAATATCGTGCTGTACGTTTGTATATATATATATATATATATATATCTAGATGTAAGTTTGTTCATCGACACAGTGAAGGAACCACACCGCATATAATATTTATATTCAGGTAGTATGAAGGCTACCCGCCTACCCTACCAGAGAAGAACTATATTTCTCACTCTTTCAGATTCAATATGACGCCAAAACTTCGGCCATACTTTGCCTGTTGTGACATAGAATTATACAGAAGGTAAGATTTTGCATTATTTTAGGCCTAAATAGACTGATTATAGAAGATTTATCATTCCGTCGTCAGTTCACTGTCAAATTGATACAGCCACGCTATATATATATAGATCTTTATTATGGGTTAGATGTACACTGCCCATGTAGCATGTTACATCGTACGGTATAACTTTGGTGTTTATCCTATAGGATGTCACCAAATATTAGTCCCAAACGTTTCCAAATGTTAAGGGTTGCTAATATATTTCATAAAAGAGTCTTTGGAGCAGGTACTGGCCTTCCAGATCATATCCAGACATAGACGTTGTGCGAAGTCATAGGCCTTTGTACGTGTCAGTGAGAGAATATTATTTGAGCGTATATCAGTAAAATGGATTGTTCACGGTTTCAGCATGAGAGACCTTAATGTAATTTTTCTAACATATCTTAGGGCTATTTTTATATACTTAGAGATACCCATATGACAACATTTATTACGAAAACGTTGGTTTTATTTATTAATAGATCGGGTTTTGTTTTTTGTTTTATATACTGTTTAAAGTTTATATACATGTACATATACCTTCAAAATGATATATCAATGCTCTAGTCACCCAATGACGTGATGGTTGCTGTACAAATTAAAAATAAATAAATACATAACAACATCTTAACTACGATGTCATAAAATTGCCAAAATATATAAGATAATTTCATCAATGCGACTGAAAAAAAGTGAATTGCTACAACACAATTCCGCAGTGACTGTACTAGGAGTTCCTATATATGCTAACAGATAAACACACGAAAATCATTAACGTGACATTGCATTACGTTAAAGTATAGTTCTTGCATTTTTTTTGGGGGGGGGGTGGGGGTTCTTTCTCTATTTAAATATTTATATCATTGTTTTACTTCGTAAGGGACATTGACTCGAACAGTTCTCTTATTTCTGGTCCCGTTGCCTGATTGCTATAAAACGATTTACCAACAATTGGATATCATTGTAATTTAATTGCAGAGATAGACGAAACTAAACGAACTCTATTTACATATACATACATGCATGTGCCCCAGTCACCTGACATAGTAACATCCATACATAACTCCGGAGGGCTATATCATTATTGCACGTCCCCATATAGACTACATGATCAGACACATCCCCTAAGTTATATTAACTTCACACTGAGCCTCACCATTACAGGCTCATCGATCCATCTCGACCCAATGACAGATTTAGGCCTAAATCTAATATTACTTAGGGCAAGCCAAAAAAGGGGGAAAGAACGAAAACGTTTTGGGGGTTACCCCCCGTGTTCATTATTCATATATTACACCATGTCAGTTCATGATAATGCTGTAAACACGCGCCTATATACTATCTTTTCGCTGCAATAGCATCGGGGTTTCCCCGCATTTATCACCATCCACTTTGTACGTGGGTCTAATAGCGTAATTACTAAATTGACTGGCCAAGCGAGTAAGTAAAGGCCCCATCAAAAGTTCTTCACCCATCTACCAGTATAATATACAATCGTTCTTAATTAGAAAGTTAATCATTTGAACTAAGTAAACTAACTGCAGGGGAATCCATAATTATCGCCATTTTGATAACCCCCCTTTTTTATTCTCTCGTCAATGAAAAATGACCTTTGGTTCTTCGTCTAGAATAGTTGGTATTACGTCATCTGTTGACGGCGGGTAAGTCCCGTTAGTGGTGTATAACTTCCCCTTTTCTGGTGCGTTGCAAAACATATAGTGTGACATGTACTGCAATTCCGCCGCGTCACTCAAAGAAATCAGTTGGACAAGAAAGGACTGGAAAACGTGAAGAGTTGGAAACTGAAACGAGTAAGTAATTATAGCAGAATTTGAATTCCAACCAATTCCCTAAATCAGGAATAGCTGTCTGCATGTTTCTGTTAAGGTTATATAGTTAAGTATAGACTTTCGTGAACATCACTGTATACTCTTAAATCACAAATCCAAGTAGCTTAAGCAAGTGGATAGGCCTGTTACCTTCTTCTTCTTCTTCTGTTTTGAAATGATTATTTAAAATTAAAAAAAAAATCATTTTCGTCGCATGAAAACTTCTTCGACTCTGTCAAAGTCTCAAACATGAGAATAAATTGCAATTTTAATTTGATAATACCTTGCTAACTATTTGTATGTTTATTAGGTAAGACTTCTGTACAACCAGTTCAACTTGACCCCGAATCTCCACAAACGTTAACATTTACTCACCATTAGATTAATGAAAATTCCTGGATTATAATAGATGGCCTTCTGATGATTTTGCAGTTTATTTTTCCGTTCGCCTAAAAAAGAAAAAAAATCAATGACCTGAAAAAGCATGCATTTTGTTTTTAATATCAATATAGGTACAACAAAGAAATTCTTTCCCGCCAAAATATAATCCGTTTTTTTTTTTTTGGGGGGGGGGGCTCTATATATACAGCGGTATACAATAGCTAATCGCATTGTTTTACTTTTTATAACCTATTACGTTGCTTATCGAAAAGTTACTTTGTGAAGATTAATCGGTCGAGGTTCAGACACTGTGTTATTTATATGCACCCATCGCCATAATGGTGATTAACGGCAGTACAAACAGAGTGTACATATATATTTTAAACAGGCTGCTCCTTCAAGTTTAAGGCTTCTCTCCTTTGCATCTCCTTAACTTGTTCTGGTGGCTAAACAGTGTTCTGCGGGAGATATATCAAGAGTCTCGATATGTCCCCACCTTCCTCACCCCCCCCCCCACCCGTAAGCTATTTAGTCAACTAATGTGTTATGTGTTATAAATTTACTGCATATCGCTAATCGAGTGGACAAAGCTACTACTGTAACCACGGAGTTCTCTTTCTAACTCACTGCTATACCATAGACCACGAAGGTAATGCATAGACCTATACATTTATACTTGCACACGTGGTGGTCTTCATTATTGGGTTCTACAAGGGTACTTTTTTTTAAAGAAAAGTCACCCAAGAAAGAACCTGGTCACGAAAAACCAAAAGACAAATCCGCTCTCGACCCCAGTCCCGTTGCATCGAGATTGTTACATTCTGATCATCGTCAGGTGTGTATCACGATCGATTCGCCTACAGACGGGAACATAATGCTAAACATGATCTAAGCCGAAAGGCCTACAAGAGTGCGAACATCTACTGTCAGAGGCTTTTAGATTCCTTACGGTCACACGAACTTTTTTACCGTGACAATCCTGCAACTTGTAGCCTTGCGTTGCTAACATAAAATCCCTTATCGACATACAAACTAAATCATGTTGTCTCCAGGGCCTTGTAGAAGGGTGCGAACACATTTTCACTCGGACTGATAAAGCAAATTGGAATAACACAATCCTCGGTTGTAATTATTGTTGAGAATAACACCTTTCACTACAGTTACTATTCTTAGTGCTAATTCGCGGTAACTGGGAATTCCCCTTTTAGTGGCGTAGTTTCCTCTTTTGGGAGATTCACGTATCATGCCGGTACCTACGGTGTGGTTAAAAGTAAGGTCCCTTGGCAACCTACAGGGTTGTAGACTGAAGGTATCAGTTTGTTACAGGTAAAGGTACCGATGACATGGTGTCACGACTTTTGTACAGGTTTCGACTTTGGTATTTCATTTTGTGGTGAAAAAGACCAACATATAATAACAGTAATAATAAAATTTGACTTTGCACGGACTTATGATTACAGACAAAACTAGGAAAGCACAAAAAATATATATATTGGTTAAAAGCTACATTGACACCACTTTAACATGAAAGAAAGAGAGGGTAAATACTTTATCACGTTTAGGGTAGTGGGCAGGGTGGCAGTTAAACCGTAAACAGTGTTCTTAGTATTAATATCAATTCACTATTGGAGGATTTCGGTCATAAGGGCACCCAACAAAACTGGCAACCAGACGTTTTTAACATACGCCACTTAATTAAAAACTGATGATCAAAAACTAAGGAATCCTTTCCGAAGACTTTTTAGTGACAATGTATGCTGCAGTAATATTTAGGATTCCAAATAATACCTTGCAAGATGTCACTTCTGGGTGCTCAAAGGGAGTCCATATGTCACGTGTGACGTCATAATTATATGCATTATTAGCTACATTCTAGTAACGTATAGAGAAGGTCTATGCATTACCAAAGCTTGCAATGGAAGGTCCGCTACACCTGTTACGTATGTTACCTTTGTTTTGACGTCATAATTATATGCATCAGAATGGAGGCCTTCTTTAAAATGTCTATTGAGATGGCCTGTGCATTCTCAATGCTGCTAATGGGACATATTTGAGATCTGTCATATACCTGTTACATATAACAGTATTGAGGAGAGCTTGTGGCATGTGTGACGTCATAATTACATGCATCAGAAGTGAACTTAATTTAACATAATGTAAAGAGATGGTCAATGCATTCATCGATGCTGGCAATGGGATATGTTTAAGGTATGTCACACCTGTTACAGTAACTATCAACATCGCGAAATTTAAAGAAGTTAAAAGGAAGAATTCAACAATAATACAATACCACAAAATCGTTTCCTTTGTTTAATCTTTATACAGAACTATCTCTTACTGTATCTGCTGTCACGTGATCGAATAGAAACGTAACAAGAGGACGCGTCCGTACGTGTTCAGATGACGTCATCTTTCCCGAGTGAGATTTGATGGGTGGAACTGGTTGGTATGACTACTAACATAGAATAAAACAAACATTGGGTGTTAAGTGGTATACGTGACAACTTGCTGACTACAAGGAAAGTTTCAAATGAGTGTGTCCTTACTATGTATCACAGCACAGTGTATCAGTACATCACAGTGATTCCGTCGTAACGCTAGAGACAACGAAGGGTTTGCTCGTCATACGAAGTGATTTAGAATATTAGATTAAATGTTCATCTCTACCTGAATTGCATAGATTATACAACTTTCAATGTTATCTTCAAGTTGGATAATTCAAAGCAAAACCAATTCGTTCTGATGCCTATGACGTCAGAGTAGCGATACGATGTTTGGCTGCAGGCAGCCATACAGATCCCAAACTTACCGCCACGTGAGGTCACAAGTTTCTCACCATTTAATTGTGTTTATGTTCAATGGTGATTCATGACTAACACATATATAGTTCCTTTATAATAAAGTATCCCTCCCCTAACTCCCAACCCCCTTTCCCCCTACCCTCCTTCCCCCTTACCCTCCTTTCCATGTTGTTCATTGCCACTTAAATAGCGAAGAAGAGATAAAAACATAACCTTTTGTATTCTGTCAAATCACAGAAGAATTATAGCGCCATCTAACGTAACCGACTGACATGGAACTTGCAGCATTTCGGAGTCCGGGAAAGTTGCAAATCTGACGAATAAGAAGAGGACAAAACATCAACAAATAATGAAGAGGTGGGGTGGGGTGGGGTGAGGTGGGGTGGGGTGGGGATGGGGTGAGGTGGTAGGGTATGGGAGGGTTGGAGGGGTTTAACATTGGAAATCACGGTACGAAAGAAGTTCTATTTATATTCTTATTGAAGGTAGAAATCTCACTGTAATCAATAGTTTTGTATATTATTTACAGACGGCTCATATTTTAAGCCTTCAACTCCTTCTTTGATGTACCTCTCGTATTCGTCCGTCGATGGTCTCTCCAACTACGTGAATACGATAATCAAAGCCGCCGGATTCACGACGATAATATTGCTGAACCTTTCCCGATCTTTATGTAGTGTCAACGATGGACCGTTCCTCACTTTTAATGTAAGTACGTACATAACATGTACCGATGAATCGATTCCTATACATCGCGATATTCATGGACGGTGTATAAATGACCTTATCGTCGAATAGACCACCTGAAGAGGAAGGAAAGAAGTGCAAGTTTGAAAAGTCTGTGTCCAATATATTAGGTGATGATTAAATATATATATATATATATATATATAGTATATAAATATATAAAGATAAAATAGACTGTGGTGATTTATGCATATATAAACACACACATACAAAATTTACCTATATTTTTACTTTTTTTGCGGTATCCTTGACACAAAAATTGACTGACATGTCTTCATTAATAAGTCTTTCCATTTTCAATCGATATTATTAATTTTTTTTTACATTAAATTGATCCACACAGGATTTCGTGCAAGAGGTTGAACTATGACCCGGCAGTGATAGACAGTAACCCGTGACCTCACCGGTGGAAAATAGAAGGAAGAGACAACAGTTCTAGGCAGTTTTGTTGATCCAAGGATAAGTCGGGAGATTAACAATATAAAGAGGATGACTAAAACAGTAAGTATTGAGTGTAAACTTCTCCAAATTATTCCTATAATGCAAATCCCTGTATTTTTTGTCCACGCGGCTCACTCACACACATTAGAAATCGATTCAATGAAACAGTTGTTCCTGAGGTTTACAAAAGTATACTTACGCAATTTAACGTACCAACAGCCTTGTAGCGGCGGGTTGTAAAGGGGTGGGGGTGATAGGGGAAGGGGAGAGCAATAGGAGGGGCATGGAATATGACAGATAAACGTTTTTGTAGTGGTATATCCGCTATATACGCATACTTTAAGGAAATATATGCAAAGGATCTCATATTGTCTACCTAAACACCCCGCCATCTTTCCGCCCAATTCTGGCTATAGAATCGAAAAGCGGAAAGATCCCTTTAACTTTAAGCAAACAACAAGAACCTGCTGCCATTCAATTCCATTGACAGACAATATATTAACTATATATATCATTGTCCAACATAATGACTAACCGCAGACTGCAATAATAAGGTTAAATTCAGGATAAAAGTCAACCGTTCTAAGGAACTTTTCATAGGTTTTGTCACTCGTCCAAGTCAAATCCACTCATATACAGCAAATAGGATCCTTGTCACGTCAAACAACATTTGTCATCAAAAGTTCATGCGAAACAGAGTCAACAAAACAGTTATTTTTTTTTTCTGAATATAGCATAACTGGTATAAACACCATTGAGATCACACAACCTACGCTTTTATAACAAAGTTCAATGCAGAGTCGATATCACTCGGAACGACTATTCGTCGTTTCAATATAGGCTATATACAAAAGCAAAATGGGAACAATGAACCTTTTTTTTAGATTTGTTTCTAAATATGATTTGAGTGTTTACGGGCTTAGAAGTTGAAGGAAAATGACTGGTAACTTATCACATGTTATGCAGTGGGCAAACTGGTGATATTTAAGGCAGTTTATAGTCGACAGCATGTATGCCCTTGCAGAACAATGTAGGAAATATGTTTGCCGGTGGGTAAACAGGCTTGTTCAAAGGTTCCTCACCTTTGGACTGTAATTGCTAATAAATTCTACAAAGTCATGGTACGGAATATTTAAAGTGCCATATATATGGCCAACGTGTTAGCTATCCAAAGGGGGTGGGGGGGGGGGGGGGATAATTGTTTTTACCAAGTGAAAACTTCTACAAGGCCCTGGAGACAACATGATTTAGTTTGTATATCGATTAGGGATTTTATGTTAGCAACGCAAGGCTCCAAGTTGCAGGTTTTGCACGTTAAACAAGTTCGTGTGACCTACGTAAGGATTCTATAAGCCTCTGACAGTAGATGTTCGAATAATATCCAGGTTCAACCATACAGATGAGACAGAAAGTAAATCTACACAACGTTATCATGCAAACTTAAATAATTATTCTCAAATTTGCCGTAAATGTCCATTATAGTCGCGTTCTGTTGTCTACGGAACACGTGCATGCCTCATCGACCTGACAAAGGGTTAAATATGTAAACTTGTATAGCGCCTGGGAGCACGTCACATGACCCTACATGGTTGGTACGTTTTCGTACTATGGAGTGAGCCCTCCAGGTCATCTTCAGTTCGATGACTTAGGCAGTGAGGTAGGAAATGGGACATTGTGAGTGGTGGCATTATATCCCGTACATAGCAATAGTTTTCGACAAGCGCCCTCAGAAGGGTCATTTACCGATACACGGAAAAGACTGCTTGCGTTTTGCCGCAATCATAGTTGTTGAGCTAAACTTGAACCTTGGTCGAGTCCGTGTAACAACTGTGGACAAGGGATGTTTGGTAAGATTTTCCAAATCAATGGGAACAAACAGTCGCAAGTTTAGATTGAAAAAAAAACCAGGGCTCATCAACCGAAGCCTTGTAGATCCATCAATCGAATCGCTATCCCTCAACAACGATGGATGAAACGTTTATCAAAATTAAGACGGGTTTGGTGAATTATCTCTGATTTCAACATATTTGTTTGTTTTTAGATCATTCCAAGGAAGCAAACAAAATCTGTGGTACTGTTTCATCATTTGTCCGTTGTGAGAAAATGAAGCATCGCAGCCGCCATAGTTAATGGGTGAAGCCAAAGATAAACATCGGTTACAGTTAGTAAAATGGGCATCGTGTTGGAATTGGCAGTCTAGATGAATTTTGTTCACACGTCCCAATTGTTGGAGAATACAAGGTTAAATTTAAGCATTTGTTTGGCTACCCATTCACCAATTCCCAGGATCTCTAGATTTTCTAAACAGTTTGCACGCTATATGGGGGTGCCCTGGAGTACCTGGCGACAATATCACTAAATAACCTAACTTTTCAAGGAGTTAAAGGATACTAAAATCACAAGTATATTATTAAAGGTTGTTACAGAATATACAGTCTGGCCTTAAAATACCAAAATGCCCAAAAATGCTTCACTTTGTATCACATGGACCTGTGCAATGCATTTGGAAGCGAGATGGAAAATGGACTACATAGGACAAATAATAAAAGATCACAGATTTTAATAAATCAGTTACATGGTGAATAGGTTGGCTATCCACCGGAAACGACACCGTTAAATTAGCAAAAATGTTATATTTCAAATTTGAAGCTTTGCTCAGCATAGATTTAATAAAGAGGAATACATTCTCTCTTCTCTTCAAATGCACCATATGATCTCATTATATATATTATTTTTTTTCTTCAAAAAGAACATTCAACTATCCCCTTCAAAGTATCCATAATATACACTTACTATCAAGGTGCTGATGTAAATTTAGTAGTGAATTAGTAATGTACCAGTTCCACGAAATTTATCCACAAGTTGAAACGAGTGATTTAGTGTTACACACAAGCTATGTTATGTTTACAAAAATTAACAGGCATATGTCGAAGTTTTGTCAAAGGTCAACGTTAGTTAAAGGCTTAGTGTGGAAAATCACCTTCCAACAGGAGATCGAGAAAACGATTTATAATAAATTCGAACCAACAAGATCATTTTCAAAAGACAGACAAATACACAATGATCAGTACATATTGCTTCCATACTTTAGCTGCCCAAAGGTTACAGGTTATCTTTGTTTCATTGCGCTAACTTTGAGCAATAAATGAAATTGTGAAAACCGTTCGTAAAATACATTTCTGGACATTCTGACCAACCCAACGTATTCACAGCATGCAGAAACTAATTAAGAATTTTTATATTAGATAGTTAATAGTCTATGATGCTATATAGCTTTACAAACACGTCAAGGTTTGACCATGAGCGACCATGACCTAAATTTGTTAACACCTTTGAGAACAAATCTGATAACATTTCAGGTTTCAAAAGACATTTCATGAATATCCAATAACCTTCCAAGTTATTCCTATATAGCCATTACGGTAGATTCGTTGGAGAATTTAGTGTCACGTAGAATGACTGCTTCAAAGATGCATGGGCACTGAAATGCTTCCGTGGGTGACTATATGGTGTTATCATTATTTTGGAAGCAATACTCAATAAGATTAAATCATCCTCTGCGGATAGTTATAATAACCATAGCCTACAACATTTATGATCAATAATGCATAGAGAGACTACGGATGATTAACACTCCATCTAGTGTGAATCGGCAAATTTGGACGCGGCGACGTTGTTTGGGCGCAATTTTGACGCAGCGACGTTGTTTGGGCGCAATGAGTGGGTTTTTTCGTGGATCTGGTTGTAGCTGTTGATGCTATGCTAGGCTGCACTTCAATTTTGGTTCTTGGGTTAGCCACAAAGCAGTCAGTGATTATACGACATAACAATAACGAATCCTTTATTATCCCAAACAGAAATGATAATTCATCAGCACCATCATCGGATTATGCAGATGAGACGTGCGCTCGGACGGCTGCTGCCTCAAATCCAACCGTCCAAATGTCATACAGAAATGAGGTAATGGTAGAATCCTGTTTCTATGGTTATTGTAGGTGCAATACATTGTATAATCGGGCGGGGGTTGGGAGGGGGGGGGGGGGCGAACAACTTCGAACGTCTTACTTGCGGATGTCAAAACTTGCTTGACAACGCAGACGGCAGTTCAGGTACAGGTCAAGTCACTGATTAAAAGTACGAAACTTGGTAAACCTGTTAAGGTTATAATATGAATCACTCGCTAAGTGAACAGGAAATGAGAACTATGCCAACTTGTAATATAATACAGGCAAAACAGCATCATCAAAGTCTTACAGGGAGATAATAAAAAACCCACTCACAAACACGAAATAACACGAAACAAAGCATTCCGTACAATGGACAAGTGTAAAGAGATATAGGGATAGTTATTAAGTATAGACTGGTGAAGGAGAAACAAACATATGAGTGCAGGATCGGGTTAAAGAAATACTGTTTCCTGGTCGACGTGCCAAGTTCATTTCAACCTTGTGTAGTTACAAACGGAATAATTTTACCACTAAAGTAAGTATAGACATGTTTGATCACACTAGGACACCCTCCTAAATGTTACCTATACTTTATAAATTGATGAATTTCTCTCGTTTCTCCATTTGTTCATGTTTATTTTTTTTTGCCCGGACACTTTCCATATAGCATTATACAAATAAAAAGCTCAAACGGTCATGCATGTTTATGGTCAAGCTTTGTACACATTTTTTTCTCTGCCACATTCAAAAAAACAACATAAGATTCTCAGTTGACGATGTAAAATGTGTTGAGATAGTTTAATGGGTTAAACGTATTCATTTTGTTGGTAACACGGACAGACAGACAGACAGACAGACAGACAGACAGACAGACAGACAGACAGACATGCAATGAGACAGATAGTCTTTAGCTTTTTTATATTTAATATCTGCAAACTTTCTCACTAAAGCAAAATATGTCTTATGAAACCTGGAAATTGCCATGCAACTTTGAAAATCTATTCAGGCTAGAAAAACATGTTCTTTGAGATCATGAAAGGTGTCTCTTCCCCCACCCCTTCCTCCTCTTTTCACAGACAACACAAAATGCATCATTATTAAAAAAATAAAAAACCCTTAAGGGTTAGCCAATTTCACATAATTCAAATGTCAAAATATTATTATTGACCTACATAGCTTGATTCTTATTTTTAAGACCGAGTTGTGTCGAGGTAAGTTTAGATTTTGCTTTCTGCAGCAAAATAATAAAGTTAATCCCACGTCTACACAAGAATGTTATTATATCATTCGTATAGAATTAATGTGTCTTCACAACTGGCATGTATGTTATAATATATTTGAACTGTTGGAAAAGTTTACATGAATATTTATTTAGATGACTAAAAATAGTTTCAATAGTCCATGGGAAAGGTACACCAGTTTTGAAAGTAACCAGATCTATCGATTGAATTCATCGTTCTATTGAGGAATATATATATAAATATTCAATAGTTCAGACCAAGTTCGTAATATCTGGCATTCTCTGCTCAGGTGAACTTTGAACTTAAAAATGGAATTTATATACAAAGCGACCCTAATTTTACACACAGTATAAAAACAGCTATAAACATAAGAGGGTTCGTCTCAACTGTGGTTGTTCTAAACTTTTGAACTGTGCACTATAGAGAGTCAGATTATGACCCATATTAGAGTCTAGCCTGATTGGCAAAGCGCATGCGCCGTGGATATTTCACTTCATAGCGCAGGTGGTTGGTGCATCTTCGAAACGGCAGGGACAATCGACGTCTAACTATGACCCTAGACTGTACTTTGATATAAATCAAATTTTGATAATGAACGGAGATTCTGGAGGCTGCAATTGACTTCTAAACAAAATGACTGGAAATTTTATGTATCTTCAGAACCAAATCCGCATCTTCATAGCAATTTGTAAACACAAATAATGAAGTTTTTCAAATCTGGTGATATTTATAGTGTTTCCATTTTGGCAACAGCAAAGCGAATGATATCATCATGGCAATTAAATGAAATGTTTTGGGTTTTTATTTCTTATAGTATTTATATTAATATTCAATCACATATGATCTAATAAAGATATAATCTCACTGTTACAGATTCTCATGGGAGAGTAAAGCTTTTGAAAAGCATCTAATATGATGACGTCGCCATGACTACCCATTGTGATCCTATCTCCTAGCCAAAGAGCGAGGGTTTAACCAGTCAAAGAGTAGGTAACATTCAACTAACCATATCTCGACTGGGCTATAATTGGTGGTGTTTCCACTGGTGATAACTCACGGATAGTTTAGTGAGTACTATGCTTTGTTTCTTCCTATTGTGACACCGCATCGATAAGGGGTGTGGTGTCTTCCACGTCTAATGAAATGGGGGGGGGGGGGGGTCAGAAGTGGACACAGCACCGGGGACCGGAGTCAATAAGGGGGCCCGAAGACATGGAAGGGGCTCGGAAAAATTATGAGATATATTTTCTCATTCTAATGAAAATTAATGAACAACAATAAACAAAAAGTGCAAATGTATGGGGGGGGGGTAACTGTCCCTGGCACCCGACCTGCCTCCCGACGCCCTCTGAATCAGCAGTGGGGGACTCACGTGTTAAGAAAGTTAAAGGGCATAGGCTACTATACTCCAATGAAGTGGACTGTTGTACCAAACCTGCTGAAAAAAAATGATAATTGGCTGCATCTAAAAGTATGTCAAAATCACATCCTCTTGAAGCATCTTGTATCGCGAAAATATAGAACGTTATAAATAGGTGTCGATGCATCTGACAACACCATATAGAGTTAATCACGCAATAACCATGGCATTTGAGCTTAATTATTATTTTTTTAAAGTTTCCTTATAATATTTTCAATCTTTTGTTTTTTACACAGGGGAAAAAAATACATTGGGAATGTATTTCTTTAGTGAAGGTAAGTGTTACTGCAATATCCATTTAAAGTAGCGTAGTCTTAATCGCGATCACCCCCCCCCCCCCCCCGCCTCTCTCCCACTCACCAACAACCCTCCCTTTCTGCTAGTTATTACTACGAAAAACTTGCAGGATAAAATATTTTTCAGAATAAAAGTGATAATTTTACTTTAGCTGTCGTTCTTAGCCAGTTCTAAAATAACCTTATTTTTTACAATGACTGAGCAATGTATAGTTCCAGCTATAGCAGACTAAATTTATTACATCAATAATCAAATTATTAACATTTGAGAAAACGTCAATAACTTTTGATCTATCGTCGAGGGTAATATTGAGGGTAATATAAGCTCAATCCAGTCCTCGATTTCTCTTTGTTACCGTCTCGAAAGGTTTGTTGATTAATCACAATGATGGGTGGAGCTTTAAAAAACAGCAGCCTTGTGTTGCATTATAAGCCACGTAGGTAGCGCCGCTTCCTTTTTACTAATGCCCACACATCTAATATAGCGCCCCCTCTACCTGTCCCTATTGTTTGTTTACCCGTTGTAACCCTACCGGAGCGACAATGTCGTACCTAACATTACTTCTCGCGTTTTTTCCCGGTTACTCGTTAACAAAATGAAGGATAGCTGCGAAGTCGACATGGAGAACACATCTATGGATGTGGCCAACGGCCACGCGACCACGAATCCGCTGGATCCGACGCTCTGGAAGGCGAAACCGTTAAGTACTAACGGAGTTCTTGTAGCAGTGGTATCGGCTATAGTAGTGACATGTATGTTTGTTACTGTAAACAGCATCGAGCAGAACAATCGTATTGCACTACTGGAAACTGAGCTTCAAACCCATCGGGAATTAATCCGAAATCTACAAGAATCCGTCGCACGGTTAAGAGGTAATCTCTATGGGAAGGAGGAGGAGGATGCTATAGATGCTACCGAAGCCTTGGATGGACATGAAGAGGATGTAATCACGCGAGAGCAGTCTCGGAAGGCTCAACCGATGGATGACGTCAACAAGTTCATCATCCCGCCTGGCAGGCAATATTCCCCAGAACGTAGGAAAGCCTTGGTAAGTTAAAAGCAATTTATCAACAAACTTAACATGTACAGTCTGCTGTCGGTGAATGTTGTTTTAAAGAGGGGGTGTGTCAGTTTGGGAAGAATGGAGGAGGGAGGTATCGGGGCTGTGTTGGTTTTGAGACATTTGGCAACAGAAATGTGTTTACTGGCAAATTCATGAAAGAGAAAGTAGATTGTGATAAATTAGGTATGGTTGTATACTTGACAAAGATTGAACAGGCGCGGTAGCAGTTATGATGTGGGGTTTCAACTTATACAAAAAATTAAAAGCAATTACTTGTACAACTTTGCGTGTAGGCCTAATTAAAGAGCTTAATTATAGCCTAAATAAGTCATAGAGTGCACAATGGAAAGAACAATGGGGGGGGGGGTATGACCCCATACTCTCTCATGTGGAAGTCGTCGTCTTCAAACATCCCAGAACCACACCCCTCTTTTAAAAAAAATGATTGGATTAGCCCCTGGAGTATGTACCATGTTAGGTTTGAATAAAGCCTAAAGTTATACACCCAAGCAACTAGATATGTTCTCTTTTACCTAGCGCCCCCCCCCCCCATTTGATTCTGCATCGTTTGCCCATAATGAAGTGCCGAAAAATTTCCATAAATAAAACATATGACTTCACCAAAACAACAAGAAAACACCGTACCCCCAAAATTTGAAATGAAACCAATAACAATTTGTTATATGCTGGATGGATGTTGCAAAAATAATTTCTATATTACCTCTTAACCTCTTCTCCCTCACCATCCACCACCACCACCACCCCCCTCCCCCACCCCTTCCACACATAATGTTAACGGTCCACAAATAATACTTAACAAAAAATAACAGAGTGATTTGCAACAAACAGGAAAGGTGGAACTGACGGTGTTTTACATTGCCCACAAAACTCGTTGATTGAGGACAAATACTTATTAAGAAGATTACAGTTACATAACCACAAAATTCTATGCATGGAGGCATGAATTGTACTTATAACAACGACATGCCCACAAAGTGTCATAACTAAAGAAATGTATTATACTTGTTAGAAGTAAGGAAATGTCATTCCCACAAAATTCAATGCTTGAAGACATGTAATGTACTTGCTATAATAATAAAATGTCATGGCCACAAAATTCAATGCTTGAAAGCATGCAGTGTACTTGTTATTAAAAATTCAATGTCACGGCCACAAAATTCAATGCTTGAAGACATGCAGTGAACTTGTAATAATAATAAAAGGCCATGTCCACAAAATTCAATGCTTAAATGCATGGAGTGTACTTGTTATTAAAAATTAAATGCCATGCCACAAAATTCAATGCTTGAAAGCATGCAGTGTACTTGTTATAAATAATAAAATAACACGGCCATAAAAATTTAATGCTTGAAGACATGTAATGTACTTGCTATAATAATAAAATGTCATGGCCACAAATTCAATGCTTGAAAGCATGCAGTGTACTTGTTATAAATAATATAATAAAATGGCCATAAAAATTTAATGCTTGAAGACATGTAATGTACTTGCTATAATAATAAAATGCCATGTCCAAAAAATTCGCTGCTTAAATGTATGGAGTGTACTTGTTATTAAAAATTAAATGTCATGGCCACAAAATTCAATGCTTGAAAGCATGTAGTGTACTTGTTATAAATAATAAAATATCATGGCCACAAAAATTCAATGCTTGAAGACATGTAATGTACTTGCCATTATAATAGCAAGTATACTTGTTATAAGTAATGAAATGTCATGCCCACAAATTCAATGCTTGAAGACATAAAGTGCATGTGTTAAAAAAATAATAAAATATCTTGCTCACAAAAATCAACGCTTGAAGGCATGAAGTGCATTTGTTAAAAGATAATAAAATATCATGGCCACAAAATTAAACGCTTGAAGCCATGAAGTGTTTACTTGTTTCAAATAATATCATCCCTAAAAAAATCAGTGCCCGAAGACTTGATAGTGCTTGTTATAAGGAGTAGAAAGACAAGCCTTATAAACGTAATGATCAACGAAAATGCGTTGAACTTTGTTATAATACAACGACTAACACGTAATGCTCATAAAAAAAAACTGAATACTTTAAGGATGTGGAATGTTCATGGTGTAAATAAATGGCATGCGCCCTCCCTAAGTAGTGACTTTCCTGAAAAAAAAAACATTAATCCTGTCTTCTTTGTTTTTCATTAGAGCCCGGGTGTTAGACGGAGCAATTTATCCGAAAACGAAAATAGAGCGAGTGAGCCAGGACGAAGATTCAAAAGGACCGCCGCGACAACACCAACACCAACTCGTAAGTTTTTTTGATGTGTAACATTATTAAACCCTCGTGACTTCACCAACAGTTAAATTGTCATATAATGATGTGACCCGTGGTGCTAAAGACCTAAACCAATACCCGCCTCCAAAGTAGGAAGCCCAAAGGGTACGGGGGAGGGGGAGTTGACAACCACATCAGCATATCACTTTTCAGTTCTTCAAAGTGGTTATACAATGGAACAGGCTTCCTGGTTGTGTGGACAGTTTCAATAAGTTCAGGGATAAGATAAACACCAGTTATACACCACACAATAACACAAAAAGACGGCATGCATAGTTTCCATAAATTTGAGCAATGATCGGCCAAAAAGGTTTTGAACAAAATCAACTGGTTAAGAAAAAGGTAACAATTTGGTTAACGAATTCCTTGTTTAAAAAAAAATGTTCTGTGACAGGCATTAGTTAACCAGGCCTTTTAATTAATGATATATAACCACTAATAAGATAACATACACACAGTTTGTAACCGCTCTTTGGTTATGCTTGCATAATTAAGTTGTAAGGTTTTGTGACGTCATAATTAATTTTCTTTTGGTCACGATAAGCCGATGGGGACAATTTTTCCCATTCTAATACCACTTAATGCTATCCACTCATGCCATGCTTTTAAAGCACTTGTACTGACAGTATGAACAGTTCAAATGTGTATCTAAATATATATACAGAATATTAATTATGCTCGTTTATTGTCGGTAGAAGCGTTACATGGCGTAGGACAGTACATACAAACAAAAAATGTCCCGATTGGGTGGGTGTCCTGGGCTACATACATTCAAAATGTCCCGATTGGGTGTCCTGGGCTACGAAGTCACGTGGGAACCATAATGACGGTTTCATAAGGTGACGACACACGTTTCGGACGAAATGTTTCGGAAGACACGTACCGTATAACATGTAAATAATTTTAATGTTACTGTGGTTGAATGGGCCACGAAATCCGAACCCTGTTATACCGACAAAATAATTCAGTCGATAAGATGAAAATGTAAAGTTTCACATTTCGTAACCTTTGACTTTCACCCGGGTAACCGGCTTCTCGGATGTTTTAGCTGGAATAAGTATACAGAATTTATTTTGTTTATTACTTCTTGTACGTGTTTAGAACTTTAGATTACCATCACATGCCTTATTCTTTGATGAATTTCCGTAATCAGGGGACGAAATTACCTTTATTCGGAAGCAATATAAGAACGAGGATGTTTTTCAACAGCTTCAAAGTCGAATAAATTGAGTTTAAAAAGTTATGACACTCCTAGATATCGGTCAAACAAGGATACAGAGACGCCCACACACTATGCAAAATCCGTTTGAATGATAACAAAAGCACAAAGGTATGCGTTTATGGACCATTCAAAGCTACTGCTATATTGTTCCATATTTTTTTTAGTTTGTTTTGATACCAATTTAAGCCTTTTGATTGCCACTTTAACAATTGATCAATTGAATTGTGTGGACTTTACCTATAGCCTTAAGTCTAGCAAGCAAACTATAAAAAAAAATCGACCCCTCGGAGACCATACACAAACGCAAAGGGATTTCAATCAACTTTAGAGCCTCAAACAGCATTACTTATAACTCATTTCAAAGTTTTGTACAAAATGACAAAGAGTCATCCATGAATGGTGTATACTTTGTTTATTAATGTGAAAGAATGGTTCACTTTTTATTGCATGAGTATTTAGAAATCATTAAAACATTAAACACAAAAGGAATGAACATTAACAATTTGGTCCGTACTGGGGGTGCTGACGACAACATCGAGTTGGCTTTAAAGGTAGTCAGTATAGGCCCCAAATTATAGCACGCTATGTTTGCTAGAAGTTTTCAGAAAGTATTTTACTGGAGGTCTTTAACTCTCCAAAATTGTTCTCAGACATGTTTTAAGGAACACACAAAAAGATGACGGAATGTGTTAAGTGAGGAAAATTTCCTCGAATGTTGAGATAAAAACAGTTCAAGAGATTTGACCAAAGGTGACCATATTTGAATATCTAGCATGTTTTAGGCCAATGCAGCATACCTTTAAAGGAGATTTCCAAATATTTAACATAAAGGAGAATACCCCGTGATATATAGAAAACATTACCTGCAATGTCTTTTGCCTTTGCCATTGGACTATAGAAAAACAGCTGCACTAGAATAATGCGGTAGGCTATATCCTATACCGTTCGGCATCGCCTAATAACTATACCCGAGCAAACTGAAACAATAGGAAAATCAAATGGTTGTGAATATAAATAAGGAGACGTTTCAAAATACTTCAATATTAAAAACCACATGCTGACTTCAAATGTTAGAGTTTAGAACAAATGATACTTAAACATAACAGATGGGCGCATGCACGTAGAAATTGTCTGATCTTTTAGTTGCCATAGTGATATTTCAAGTTTTGTCATGAAGGTTGATACATCATTAAGTTTTCCTTCCCGTGGACTGGACTACATTTCACTGTGGTTCGCAAATATCATTTTCGTTTCTACCCCTAATCTGTTATATGTCGTGATATGTTGGGATTTTTCCCCCCGTCCAGGCTAATACCTCCAATCCGAGTCATTTTAGGGGTATTATAAGGGTATCTGAGTGGACCTCTGGCCAAATGTGGGTTGATTAAGAGGTAGGGTAGTCTTCCATGCTTCCCTCTCCCTCGTGGTAGCTTTATAATATTTAACAGCATTCATAGGCGTAGGAGCCCAATTTGATTTGGGGGGGGGGGGGGGGGGGCTGTAACGACTTGCCCGAAAAATATAACCAACATTTTTTCGCAAGCTCCGCGCGCGTTTAACATGTTAATGTGCATATCATAGGCATGCATCGGTTATTACATCACATGCCAATAACATACAATCATTTGCCGTGTTATTACCCTTCCAATATTGGTTATAATTATCGGGGTAGTCGTTACAATAATAATGATAAATAATCAGTAGGTGCCCGAAAAATTATCAGCATATTGCTCGAATTTTCACTAAAAATGTTTGGTTGGGGGCTGCAGCCCCCCCCCCCCCTCCAGCCCCCCGCCTGCTACGCCTATGACAGCATCACATATCAGAAACATCAATATACTAATATATAGCCGTCTTCGATATATTTTAGCTGACGCAATAATCTAACGTATTTGGCAGTCATATAGCATCATATATCAACACCACACAAAATACAACAGTAACGACGACATTAGAAAGAACGTAAACAAAAGCAACAATTGAAAACAGCAACAGAATACCTTCTACACTCTATTGCATCACATACTACCTTACTTGTATTTAAAACACGCATAAATGTATTGATGGGCACTATAGGTTAGACTTAGTCTTTGTCCTGGTGCCAGTTATAATTACTATCAGAGAAAAAGATACATTGTACCTGTTTAACCATGCTGGATCTTTGAATTCGCACAGTCATGTCTGTCGCGAGCTAAAAGACTAACCCTGGGATATTGACACTTTTCAATCAAGAAACGTAACACATAACTATAATAAGTTACTTTTCAGATCTCGCTGAAAGAAATACATCAATTTAAACAAAACAAACAAAATTCAATAGAAAAAAACAATAGAAATGCTTCTAACATATTTCTTACAATTTGGTATTGACGTTATCCATTTTAGGAGAATAAGATATAAGCATTTAGAATTAAATGTATAACAGAAGGCCAGCAGGCTTAGTGAGTCCTTGTCGTATACGCGTTTATACTGTATATGGAATCACGTGATTGAAAGAGCAACTGAAGAAAAATGTGTCCTGAAGTCAAGTACCAGAACATCATACCAAATAACTTGATCATTACCAACGGTATCACCATTCTGAATGTTGATGACAGATAACAGTCATTAGTGAAGGGAAAAAACCCTCAGCCACTTAAAAGAGGAAAGGTCAAATCCTATGATAATTAGTGACACAGAAAAAGCTATTCATCAAAGAAAATAATTGAGTTTGCAAGCTAACAAGTTGATCCAGACTGACCTCTGTTGAATTCAAATGACCTTCCATCAGCATCATACTTGGGCAAATATTTGGACAATATCTGTCACTAAATGTATACTTGTTGTAATGACAAGCACTAGTAATTAGGGCAACTGTAATAGGTTAAGGTCGAGTGTTTTTCGTCACAATCAATCTCTGAGGACTTTCATATTGAGACGTCAGAGCAGTGTTAAGATATTGTGCATTAATGTCTAACTAAAACTTAGATACAAATGACAGCTTAAATATTACCTAAAACCTGTACCAATTAAGTATGGTGAGAGCACGGATGTCTACCAAGATAGTGAGGGCAATGAAATATTACCCTGACATGGTGTAAACTTTCAGGAATTACTAAGTAGGTTCTTAAAAATGCAATTCATTCTCAATTTCATAACAACAATATTTAATTAAGATCTGACTAATTATGTGCTTTCCTGTACACCATGTCCTTGCCAAAAATATCATGCTGAAACCCAAAGCTTATTACTGACCACTCCTTAACTAAGAAGAAAGGTTTTCAGGCATTGAATTCTGCTAGCCTTAAACAAACATTGACTTGAAAATAAGAAGTCTCAACTTGAAAACAAACTTTTCAAGCTACAGTACTTTTATAGATTTTAACACTTCCTCCTTGCTGACCTCAAAAATCCTTTGACCTTCACAAGAATTGACTGGGTTCTTGTAACTCGGTATATGAAAGTCATATGCCAGTTTTACATCTGATGAAACTGCCTATGTTATGATGTCATGTTTAAAATTTCCAGAGTGTAACCTCTGCTGAACCCAAATGACCTGTACCCTACACAAAAACAACAGGGTTCTTGTACCCATTATAGAGAGGCCATACACAAGATATACCAGCTACTGCAGTTTTTCACCATCGCATAGATTCCTTCTGCCTTCGCCAAGGAATAAAAAAGATTCGACAATGTGTTGTTGTTATTGTTGCAATCAGCGAGTTCACTATTTCCTGTGTATAGTATTTCCTGTGTATAGGATAGAATAGAGTAAAGGTGTTCAAATTTTCACGGCAATCTCCTTTTGTTCATTGTGCAAACATTTGTGGAGACTGGTGAACGTTTCTAAGAAAGCTTGTTATGAAGTGTAACGAAGTTACAAAGCCAACAGCGAATCTACACTAGTTTGATGGTTAATAATAAGATATGATTGTTTGCTTATATAAGGGCGTCGGCGTGGAATTATATATATATATAATATATCACAACGATATTGGCATAGCATGGTGCCATTTAAGTACACATATAGCGATACATGTTTAATTTGGAGATAATATAATCTCCATGATGATGACCAGCAGGTATCCATTTTAAGTGGTTACCTCTTGAACGTCGGACAACCCCCTTCACTTAATTAGACAGGATATTTATATGGTCGAAAAATTAAGTTCAAAAATCCTAACAAACACATTCCGTTTATGACTAAATTACAACCCCCTCATTAAATCCTTCATGAGCTCTATCAAACAGGATTTTGCTTCATTTAAATACGATGAGTCTGTAGGAAAATATCTAAAACTATATATAAATATATATATAAAACTATATATAAATATATTTATATAACAATATATATATCACTATATATATCACTATATAAATCACTATATATATCACTATATATATAACTATATATATATATATAGGAATAACGGAAAAACTGTTAAACAACTATGCTGCATGTAGAGAAAGGCTGGATCTCGAGTGCGATACAATAATTGAATTAGGTAAGTGATATATATATAGTGATATATATATATATATAGTTATATCCTTTTTACTATATATATATATATATATATATATATATATATATAGTAAAAAGTATGTGTCTCTACGAAAGATCCTTGCCATCTTCTCCATTTCTGCATGGTCAGCTCTACATTCCATCAGATAAATAAATCCCTGACGTAATTGTCTAAGTTAGGTTACCATAGAGATGAGGTAGTCTGCTATATATTACACTTTATCTTTCTTCAGGTAAGAAAAAGAAAACAGCAAAGAGTGGTAAGCGCGTTTATGTTGACATTTACTTTGTTTGTTGTTGGTTTGTCGTAGCTGTTGTCACTCGCTTTCATCTAATATCATGAAGAGCATGTTGCACGTCTATGTTAATGTAATATTGTCGTATATATGTTACTGTTGTTATATGTCAGTTTATGTTTTTATACGTCAGTATGTGTTGTTATTTCATTAGGTTAGAATATATTGTTATAATAATACCCTTAGCATCTCAACATCCATGAATAAGAAGAAAAAATTTTTTGTTACTGAATTGCATAGTGAAACCGTCTGTAAATTTGAGGAAAACATTACGTACAATTATTTTCATTCGTCATTTATGAATTCAGCTCATTTTGATTTGCAAACTTCGTTATACATTCGGGTCATCCATTACTTGCTTCCACAATATTAATAGTATCGCACAAAATAAAAAAATAAAACAACAGACAGTGTGAACAAAAGCTATTGTTATTAGATTAGAGCGTGATTAACTTTTGTGAAAACCAGGCACCTCAGGGTCTCTTTGTTGGTTAACGAAACATCTTAAATGTAACTGTATCCAAGGACTGGGGGCGAAAACGATGACTTAACAACCAGCAGGCTAGTCGAGTCATTTTTAAACTTGAGTTCCTCAACTTCAGCTCTCTGAAAGAGCGCGGTTTTGTTGTGTTTTTAGTACAATTTCTCTCGTTATCACACTCATTACGACAGAAACTATGTATTGCAAGTTTGTTGTATAATGTTGGTGCAGATATTTCTTTAAAAAAAACTTGAGATAGTCATTTGCGTTTTACAAAAAACGCCAATAATTATGATAGTCTAGCCTACCACACTTTTCTAGTTGATGTACCAATAGCCTATACCTACTTTGCATGTACCCGACGTGTAAGTTGTAATCCATAAGCCCTGGCGGGTTTCTTTTTGTAGTCGCTTAAGCGTCGTAAAAAGAATTGCTGATTATTATTATTATTATTATTATCATTATTATCATAGTTTAGACTAAAAACTCTACACTAACGCCACGACCATGGACTTGATGGAGTCATTTCATGGGCTGTCGTTCAGAACAATGTAAAGTTGGAGTACGCGTACAACGGCTTGATTACAAACAGGAGTATAATTCCCATTGATCTGTCTACAACTACAAAGTACTGCAACAAAGTATACATCTAAGCGAGAGTACAAGTGTATACTTAATCTGTAATATAGTGCGACCTGATTTCCAAATCGAACCGAGTACAGGAAGATACGTACACAATTCTCGAGGGCGAGGACACGCGGTACATGTATATAGTATTCTAGCGGAATTCGAGGACTCACTAACAGTCACAACAAGGTGATTAAAGAGGTAAAAAACCTTTTGGAATCCTGTACGTTTATCAAAGAAAACTGATGATTATTGGCCTGTAAAGAAAGACACTAACTATATATATATAATGAGGGGAGGGGGGGGGGGGGCTGTTGGGAATGGAGAAATGACACTTAAGTTTGTAACTATTATATAGTAATATTTATACACAAACGTGACTGCTCAAGTTTAAACGTTCATGCAGCTCAAAGGGACGGAATGTTTGCTAACATATTTGTCACTTATACTGTCACAGCACGAGATGGATCTATCGCACATCTGTACCTGGTTTTTACAACACTCACTTGACTAAAGAGAATAAATAATCAATGTGTTATATTGACCAGCTCCTAATTATGTCTGTTTGTATAGTTTTCAAATAATGCTGGTTGCTTTCCTATTAGTAAGCACCATCCTCATTTTGCTTTTCAAACTGTTTGCACAGAGCTTGAAAACGAATTCCACTGTGCATGCGCAATCATCACAACCCTATGTTGTACAATTATGTTCCATGTAAATATGAATTTCTCTCGCTTCATGTTTCCGGGATTCATTACGCTAATATGTAAGTATCCTACATACTACATATTCTCACATATATATATGCAGATTAAAAGCATGTAAAATATCCCTACCCCATCCTCCAGCCTGACCCGAGAGTATGGAAGCCCTCTCTTTTGGAAGAGTTTAACCATTTGGTTATGCTACTGACGGCAAAAAGTCGGGCATGGAAGGTGCAGTCTTTTCTATATAAGGTCCGTAGCCAGGTCCATAGCAGAGGCACAATTACTATCAAGGACGGGCACCAATAATTTATGCAGGGGCACAAAACGCGTGTCCTGTTACAAGGCAAGTTTACAGATAATGATGGTACAGATAGATGGGGGGCACAACAGTCTACCCGGCAGGGTGAGGGGGTGGGGTCGTTATTGCAAAGAACATAAAACAAAACACACAACTTTTTAAAAAACAAACATTTGGGCTGAAATTTTTCGTTTTCTTCTGCAGAAAGGAGAAGGAATGGTCCAAATACAGGAAGACCTAATAAACAGCGAAAACGAGGTGAGCAAAGCTCTTTGTTTTAACCTCTATACACTTTAAATCATGCTTAAAAAACGAGAGAAAAAAAACTCGAATGCTTTGTTGATGGAGAAAAGAACACCATTCATAATCCTTCTGTTCTTATCCAACTCAATTTTCTGCATGCGCAAAATATCCCAGAGAAGAAGCATTATTATAAAATGCACAAAAGTATACAGCGTCAAGGGAAATTGGATCAAAATGTTCAAGCCAGTTCTTTCCAACATGAATGTAACACTGGTCATTTCATTACATTAGGAAGGCCGGTCTAATGGATACGATTTTCATCGGAGAAACATAAACGGAACAGTATAAACGAAGAGACTACACTTTGTTCGAGAAATTAAAGTTTGAAGTCACCTTATATATACAAAATTGTACTATGTTGCGATGTTAAAGAACATGACTGTAATGGGGTCACAATCATATCGTGATGGTTCTCTTATAAGTCCTTTACGATGAAAACCAAACCTGAACTTGAAGTGATGATTTATAAATGCTCCCAGTATTATGGTCACACGATACATAGTTCTTTTTTCTTTGAACATGTTCAGAGTAGCTGTAGAGGTACTATACTCTGGCATATATTTATACGTACACTGTTTACAACAACAACAACAAAAGAACGTAATTTCAAGTTCCAATTTTGACGTAATATATACTGTGGCACGCCGTTTGTATATTATAACATTGTTTAAAGGCTAAAATAATAGGAAGCGTTATATATCATGTGCATCCATCGTAAATTAACGTTCACTGTCCGTTCTGTATACAAAAACAGAACGTTATAAACGTAAAAGCACCACAAATACCGGAATTTACATTCGTAGAATAACAGTTAAAGGGACTTTTTAATTGCATAACGTTAATTAAGAATAAACTGTCTTAATGGTATAGGTATAATGACTTGACACCCATTATTTAACCTTTGCATGAATGTACAATTGCACTTTATTTACCATTTTGTATCATTTATCGTCATTTATCATAATATATCATTCATCCGGATACTGTCAATTTGCATATTCATAGTGAAGGTGATACCTAAATTCTTGTTTGTTAAATTCTTGTTACAAGTAGTATAGGTGATTTAAGTGCTTAGTTATGCACGTATAATGTGTCTAATTAATCCAGTAGGTTGTTAGATATAGCCTGCATTTGATATGAATGCATGTGTTTATTGAGAGAAAAGCGTTGTTCTTTGGGCTATAACAATGATAAATTTGAATTGAAAGCAAGAAGGGTATGCACGGAGAAGAAGGTAGACGAGGGGTGCAAGAAGGTAGACGAGGGGTACAAGAAGTTAGACGAGGGGTGCACGGGAGAAGGGACTAAGGATTAGGTGGTTGGGAGAAATCCAGGGAAAGAAAAATATTCAAAATGATACATTGAATTGTATGTCTGAACGTCTGTCTGTATATGTGTCTGTATGTACGTATGTATATATGTATGCATGTTTGTATGTATGTATGTCTTTATACGTTCAGAAAACTGTGTGTTTTAGCTGAGTAAAATTGAAGTCTAGACAAGTTCTTTCTTTCTTCTTTTACAGACAGAGAAAGTAGCAATGAATCTGTGAGCTGCGATTTGTTACAGCGGTGTAATGTAAGTATATACATATTATACCATATATATATATATATATATATATATATATATATATATATATATATATATATATATATATATATATATATATATATAAAACACTTCTGTCACGATGTAACTCTTTCAATTTCATTACAATATAATAATTTAACCGTGCCAAGAGAGGCTGTGTAACATTAGTTCAGACTGAATTAAATTTCAGTGAAAAAAATCGTCTTTTCCACACAGCTTTCTATAACTTTAATGTACAGTTAATTTCACGAAATCCAGTGTGAAACATTTAATATGGTCTGTCTAAACATAATGTTGGGACACGGTGGATGACCTTGAACTTCCACAAAGATAACCAATTTTGTTTTGCCCACGGTAACAGTAAGGTTAGGTATTTGTAACAAGGATAAACCGTTTACAGATATTTATCTATATATAACATCTAGTAACATATCAAACATCCATTAATTTGTATGAACAAACATGTTAAGCATTGTACAGAAAGGGCGCGATGTAGAATCCATACTTAATCGCTGCTATTGATTTTTCAGCCAATAGGACTAATAAGGACCTAGTATAGGACTGTTTTCTTTATAGTCTTAAGGCCCGGTCACACTACAGCGATATTTTATCGGAATACGGTCCGATTTTTCCGATTTTAGGCCGAAGAGTGAGATTAGTGTGTAGTGAATGTAATGAATGCAGTGGAATATTCGAATACCTACTCCAAATCTGAGGGGTTCTGGAACGGACTACATTCTGAAGTGACGTCACATCGAAAAACGATAAAAATCGGAAGAGAAATCGGATAGCTATCCGATAAAAGGAAACGTAGTCATTATCAAAAGTTAGGAGAGGGCTATTCCACATCGGAATGGCTCAACAGATAGCAAATCAGGTCCTTTATCACTGTGGCTAGAAGACCCGAACGAAAAACTAACTGTTTGATTCCTCTGGGAAAATCGGATAGTATTCCGATAAAAAATCGGTATAGTGTGACCGGGCCTTTAAAGGTATACGTCTGTTGGTCGGGCAATAGACTTGAGAACCATCCGTTTTGTTTGTTTTGTTGGTAGGGTACTTTGGGTAGAAACCGAGGGGAATCGATCATGGCCCACTTTGAACTAGACAACGATAGTGATCATCTGGTCAGCGGTGAGTCCTTTCATACTTCTTTAATCCTAATTATATCGTTGCTTGCTTGCTTTTCGCAATTCACAGAATGATTCTGGTGACAGGAGCCAACTTTTGGCCCACTTTGTACCGCGAGAGACGACCGTACCCCTGCATATCAACTCTACAAGTACGTGTAAGTCTCTTTATTGCTAAAGAAACGAGTATTCATTGTACAAATAGCCTATAGTTTCCATGACTGTTTAAAATTGTCATGGTCAAATTTCTCAGTAATCGCGAGAGTTCATGGAGCTTTATATATATATATATATATATATATATATATATATATATATATATACACACATATACATATACATATACATACATATATATACATATATATATATATGTATATGTATATATGTATATATATATATATATATATATATATATATATATATGTATATATGTATACATATGTTTATATATATGTATATAGCAGAATACAATAATAGAGTATTCCCGTACTATTTGCGACAACATCAGCAGCTAATATCGCCAGATTGACCCACTATCCAAATGTTTCTGTTAGTGTAACAAGTTACTGGCCTCAACCATCGGTGATGGGTTGGCTTACTTCCAACTGGCTCCTTTAATACATCAGTCCGCAAACCTTTTAGGCCCACGATCCGAACTGAGCCACCACCCGCAGTCCCCTCTCGCTACCCACCGAATATATTTCGCGATTCACTTTTCGGCAGATCCCAATGGTTTTCAGACGGTCTCTTTAATGTTTCATGTCAAATAATAGACGTACCGTACGTTATATACCTGTCAGCACTTTGGATATCTAGAAATAATGGTGAGATAGTTATTAACTTTCTTGCTAACCTTGAGATAATATGTTGGTCCTAATCACTGTAGTTCCAAAAAGAATTATATTAATTGGAATCGTTATCTGTTGAGTAAGTCCACCAAAACCTTTTGGCAGAGTGCTTGAGACCGTGTGATGTTTGACGGCTTATATATCGAGCCCAGTTCTTGGTTAGAAAATATTGTAAACATGTGTTGTTGCGTCAGTTTTTCAACGAAACATAGTTATGTCAACCAACCAATAATAATCACAGGGGTATAGTGGGTGGGGGGGGGGAGGGTTACAAATAACGCAGCCCCTGCCTTACCGCATCTATACACGGTTGTATACAGTTAATGCTGAATACATAACCAACAGTATATTACTTTAGAACTGATGTATCAGTCTGTTCATTCAACCTGCAATGACAGAGTATATGACCTTTACATCGAAGGAGATAAGGTATAGCTATTTCCAAATGGATAAAGTGAGTTCAAAGGTTAAGATGTTGAATCCGTGCACTTTTAAGTTCCTATTGTGACGTAGTTCATACAGTTACTGTGCATGTTTATGACAACATTAGGTCATTAATGCTCGTTTCGTGACGTAATTTAATTGAGTACTAATTAATCCAACTCGTTAATCAGGTTATCCCTCATGTAGAAATGAATGGTATCACTCAACATTTATTATGTATTCCATCGATTTGTCACGTGATGCTGTGGGAAAGAGAATTACCCCGCGAGAAGAATATAAAGTACCCTAAAACGAATAACGCCAAACAACATTTTCAGTTGTAAATTGCAAGGATATCAATGTGGAGGCTGTGAGCACCTCTGTTTGTGAGTACCTCTATTTGTGAGTACTTTTATTTTGTGAGTACCCTTATTTGTAATCCCCTCCCCCTCCCTCCCCGCTCCTCTCCCTACCCGATTTTTCCTCTTGCAACTACGACTAGCGACTTTTCTTACACAGCCCGCTTATAGTGTCCATTTCTGATTATCTGCTTTTGTATTAGTAGAGAGTGTACCAGGGGCGGACTAACCGGTCGGGCCATCGGGCAAGCATTGCCCGGGGAACCACAGCAATCGGGCGCCTACTAATCTCCTAATAATGACTAATTTTGAGTCCGAAAGTTTTGGTACGCGTTTGCGCACAATTTTGTTCAAGCAATGTGTGCCTTATCCATGTAAGATCTCAAACAGGGTGTCGCATGTTTAATTGTTGTCTACGGCGCGGGATAGGGAAGGACGAAATGAGGGGGGGGGGAGGGAGAGGGGTCATGTCCAGAGGGCCAGAACCTCGTCAGCCCCTGGTTTATAGTGTTACTGCCAGAGTGGGGTATTATGGGTACAAAGGGTGCTAGCTAGAGTCTCAGATTCTGTCGCCAAAACTGATATCCTCCCATCATCCTTTCTTTATGAAGAGAAAAGGTGGTGCAATAATTATGAATATTCAAAGATTTTTCTACAGGTAGTGTTCCGGTGACTGGGGTTGGGGTGGGGTATATGTCTTGGGATGGGATGACTCCCCCCCTCCCCTCCCCCTACACATTAATTGGTTAAAAGCTTTTGGTGGGATGTTTGGTTTTCCGAAACTGTCCTACATAAGTAGACTGCGTTAGCTGCAGTGAAATCAAGCGTGACAGTTGATAAAGGAAAAATTGGCAAAGGTAATCATTTCATGTCAACATTGATCGATTTTTCAAAACCACTATAGGATAGGCCTTCATTGAATCTTGTTCGTAAAGACACATAAACGGTCATGCCTTTGTCGCACATTATAATAACGTGATTACTACGCTCATACGGAAGTTTCGAACTTTAAGTTATCTGTTTTCTAAAGTTATTTTAATCGATATGGCGTTATGAGAGATGAATTTAAGAAGAATGACTTACCAACGGAAAAAAAGTCTCATGAATCGCTTTTTTTTTTCTTTCTCCTTTCTGATTAAAAATCTTGTTCTTTTCTCGACTGTTTAGTTCAAAGTCCAAATGCTAAAGTACACAATCGTAATAAAACAAAACATATCAAAGTATAATAATCCACAGCCTTTGACCACTATGCACAATGGTCTACATAATATTTTAAGAAATCGTATCACAGAAAAAGTATGTAGCGCTGACGTAAACTACTTACTATACTTATAAGCAGGATTGTCACCACGCCGGGCGGCGCCGGGCGGTGCTACCCAGCTCTCAAAATTTCCGCCCGGTACTCAAGGTCAATTTCAGCCTTACCGCCCGGCACAAATTAGCCTACAGTACCGCCAATAAGTAACTTGGTAAAGATTAGCGCGATTCAGTGCAAAACGCAGCTTAACTGTAATTAACCCCGCGGATCACTGTCACAAATTACCCGGCTCTAAAAATGGTCTGGTGACAACCCTGCTTATAAGGTATGACAAACCTTGTGAACTGCCTTCATGATTCCATTCGAAAGACACTGATTTTTTGGTAGGAATGAAAAATGAGAAGTTGGTTTATAAGACTTCGCAGAGAGCAGACGGCTTCTTCTTTTTCCTATTCACTTTTTTTTTTCACTTTTCTTTTTGGTTGTCTTCTATGACGCATATTGATTTACTAATCTTTCGATGGTTTCTTAGAACCTAGTTGCTGTTAAGACATAACATATGCGTATAACCTTTATCGCGGGGAGACAGAGGGGATTTTCCCTTTAACAACCCGCTTTTATTGATAAATGGTCCTGTATAAAGGTACAGTGAGAGGCGTTCATTTCTTATACACAATTATATATGATTTCCATAGTAAGAAACCTTTACAACGTTTCCTGTACACGAATGAAAAATGCCAGCGGTATTTCTCGTGTAAATTATATGTGCCTATTTGCTATAGAGGCATAACATTTAGCAGCTGCTTAAACTGATCAACATACATTATATTTATATTAAAAGAATGCGGGAAATGGGTCCATTTTACTACGTCATCATCGTCACGTAGTTTGACCTAATTTATTATACAAGCCCAGAACCAGTCCGCGCGCGTATTTTCTTCTCTTGCGTTGTCAGCGGTGAACACCGTAACGTAGGTTTCTGCATAAAGGCTTGGGTCGGCGAAGGTGGGTCATTATACAAATAATGAATGGTTATGAGTGCAATAGTGCAAATATTTCATGAGTTGAAAAAATGGAATGTTCCATTCAACGAAGCGCAGCCGAATTGAATGGAGCAAATTACATCTTTCAACGAATGAAATATTTGCACTATTGCACGAATGGAAACCATTATTTGTTACATATTATATTAAGATGGGTAAAATGCACTCATGCAACAGATTGTTTTGAACAGACAGGTTTCCCTGCTCTCTTACCATTGAAAAAAAGTGCTACCAAAAATGTATAACCCATGGTTCTATTTCATAGAGTGGAATAGAGCGGATTTTGCATGCAATCAACGAGCAATTGACCAATCAAATGACCAGAATAAAATTAGGTGTTGTATAAAGGCGGTATACACCGGATGGTAATTCGAGTATGAAATGAAAGCGGAGCGCCGTCTGTGTTGGGGGACGGAACGTCAGTGATGGTAATGGGAACGTGGTGTTTGTGGTAAGCAGGTGATGGTTAGTGGGTACTGTTAGGGGCTAACGTTCAACTAGGTAAACTCACGTATTACTTTGTTCTTCACATAAGTATTAAAGGCGCACTATACCGTTTACGCCCTCAAACTATACCAACTTTTCCAAGGTCATTGTCTACATATTCCCGCTTATTCTGTGAAAATGGTAGTTGTTTTGTTTTTTTCCCTATAAGGAAGTGAATTAATCTGCGGTATGAAACGCTTCTATATATATATATATCAAGATGATTATAGTTGAACAGCTCATATTCACCCCCCATTTCCACCGACACTACTTGATAAAACTCAAAAGGAATTGTGTTGTGGAATCACACATTCGAAAAGAACCCTATACGGGAAACAAACGAGTTTATAGGGTGAAATCAGACGTCTGTAGAAAACTCTAACAGAAACGGCTGCAGTGTTTACTAAATATAAATGAGGGTTCAAGTTGTCATTCCCGACGTAAGTCTTATGGACCGCCCTTTGCCCCTTCCACCTCCTAGATATAATTAATTACGTTAGGTAATGTAATGTCACAATTTTTTTTTGCTCAAAAGTTTTTAAAAAAAGGCCATAAGTTTAATACTTTTGTCAAAGAATGCTACCTGCAGAAGCTTACATCGCAGAGGCGCTGGAGTATGGAGGAGGCCCATGGGGTGTTCAAGAAAACCCTTCATAAACAGTTCTTTGCGGTAAAAAGCACTCGTCTCCTAAAATATTTTGTAATTAAATAGGACCCTCTATTCTTGAAACAGTGCCCTTTCTTTGAAAAGTTCAATTTACTTTGTAACTTGAAAAGTGCCCTGTCGTTGGAAAACTGAAATCAAATGTGATTGGAAAATGCCTCTTTCTTCAGGCAAAAACATTCGAATACTGGAATGCATAGAGGATCGATTTTGTGACATTATTATTATTTTTTATATATATATATATATATATATATATATATATATATATATATATATATATATATATATATATATATATATATATATATATATATATATATATATTTTTTTTGGGGGGGGGGGGTTGCGTCAGAGGTCAAAGTCTGAAACGTGCACATGATTTCAAAGGGAGGGGAGGGGTAGGGGTAGGGGTGGGATACAAATTTCCCCGACTGGTTTTGGTAGAGGCCTGAACCTTATGGAAGGGCCAGAACTCCGTAGTAGCGGTTTAATTCTTCTCTCCTTGAAGGTAAAAATCCCCCGGCTGAAACATTCACACCCCGCCCCCGTATGACGATGTGAGGTGGGGTATGCCACCACCCCTCCCCTCCCCCGCCCCTCGGTCACCCCTTTGCGAAAAACCAAACAACTTTATCCGATCTCAACCGCGGTGACTAGAACCACGCATGTGACAATTGTGGTGTTAGATCCAGTGAAGAGTGTCAAAAAGAATGCCAAGAAGCGATCTATAGGCCTACACTACGCACAAAGCTTGTCTTTATTCCTGTCTGGCAGTTTTCCATCCGATGTCAATTTCAAAAGAACTGCCAGGGTTAAAATTGCTATAGTTGAGTTAAGCGCAAAGTCATCCCTTGTATATATTTATATAAGAAAAAACAAGAAAACAAACAACTCCGTAGATGGGAAAACCCCAAAGATCTACCTTAAACTTGGGTTAACCAACTCTACTTGAGGTGGTTCCAACACCAAGAAAATTACAAAATGGATGGTACCATATTTTGTAAGGGATTATTTTCGATATCTCGCGGCATGCAGACGAGCTATATATTGTGGACGTGTGCACGTGTGTAGCCTCATAAACAGAGCCATTGCCTCGCCGAACGCCATTTTATACGTTCGAAGAGGAATGCTTGCTTTATAGTCGGCAATCATAATACAAGAAATGTGTGAAATGCTATGATTTTATTTGTATCTCAAGAAGCGGAATATGGAGACGGTCAAGATACTGGGGACCTTGTATGAAGCTAAGAGAGACACCAGTATTACGTTCATCGCGATCAACTCCCACCCGGCTGTTTACTGTATACGACTTGGAAACCGGTACCATGTTACCCCTCCCACCTCCCCTACTTTAGTCAGTGCAAAGTTATGGTGTAGTAAAATTCTTCTTTTTTTTTTTTAAAAAGCAAAACGGGGGCCTGTCAACGATGTGATAGGTTAGCTTTTCCGTGCAGAAAATTCATTCTGTGCAAATCTCATCCAACCCTTCTACATCAACCACAAACAAAACAAATATTTATCGATAGAAATGATGACGTCACAACAAGTACTGAATCTGCAAACTGTTGGCTTTGAAGTGAAATATGTCTGAATAATTACATCGCTTTAATCTTTAGTTTCGATTCATCAACCTAAATAATCCACATAGTTTAAAAAAAAAAAGATAGTAAGAAAGTATATAGTGTGTCAGATAATTACATGGCTATATGATTGCAATATTGTTATTTTGGAGTAACCTGGGGCAAATGAAAAATAAAAATTCCATACAAAGCAGAACAAAACAAAGCTTAACGCCCACAAAAAGGTTACTGGTATACGTGCTGGGTTCAGTCATAAGGATAAACAAGCCCACGAGACCTCACTATTGTTTGTGATATGTAACAGACAGGCAGGCAGACTTGCAGACTAACCTACCTAAACTAGTATACGTTCCTTGATTCAGCTGAATAATTTGAATATGTCAGACTCGCCAGACGAAAACGAAAATCAGAGAGACAGACAGACAGACAGACAGACAGACAGACAGACAGACAGACATACATACATACATACATACATACATACATACATTTAATACACACATACATACATAAAAACAAACAGACACCGAAACAATAAGATACGGGCATCTAAATATGATCGATATACCGGTTTCGAACCTCTGGACATATACAATCAGCGTCCATGGCCTAGTGGTTAGGATGTCCGCATATAAAGCGGGAGGCCCGGGTTCGAATCCCGGTGGAGGCTGGAAGTTTTTTCACTGTTCTGGATTTTCCAACTCATTACGTTTTCAATTATATATATATATATATATATATATATATATATATATTTATACATTCAAATATAGACACATACTGATATCAGTACTACGAAGATAGAATTATCTTTCAGCCGTTTGGTCGTACAGTACCGGTAAAATGGAACCATTGATATTCTCGCTTATGTGCTGAGGTTCTCCATCTGCTCATATATCTATACTATTCTATGAAAATACTCAAAATGCTGCATTAAAGTATCCGTAGAATTAGGGATCTTTCTGTGATCATAAAAGTAGATTTTTTTCGTGGAAATGGTTTTGAAGGAAGTAAATGAAACTGCTTTGCTTCGTTATAAAGGAACTAATTGGTCGATAAGTTTATACTATCACGGCAAAATGACTTGAAAATCTCATAAAATTGTTTATTTAAAAATTTGTTTCCTCTTTGATTATTGTTTTTCCTCTTAAACCCATAGCTCGGTGTCGACATGATGTCTTCAACCCTCATTATGTTTCGTGCGACGGTACGTTTTAAAGAATACATACTTGCATGAGAGCACACATTAACGTTATTCTTTTCTGCTTATCATACCGCCCTCTACAGTAGAAAACACGCATGCTAGCTAACATATCCGCTCCAACAAGTCCGTGGAAAAGGTTGAACTATTCTGTTTATGGCTTTCTCAGTTCAGAATGTTCTATTCCACCTTTTCTGTTGCAATGTATTGTTTTTTTTTTCCATTAACGTACGTGTAGGAGGGGTTGGGGACACTTTTGTTCATCAATATATGAGGGCGTCCTGCCTTCAAGTCTTTGTTCATGTTACTAAACTGTATAGATAGACTTTCTACGGTCACTATAGTTACCTTCCACAGCTATATTCTTTTCTCAATAGATACACTCAAGTTACTTAAATACTGTTAAAAACGTGGAATATATCCTCTTGCAACGTAGGCTAGGCTAACTGTATCTACTTATAAAGTATGGTAGGCTAACTGTTGTTTTGTGTTTTTAAAAGCAACAGTGTTTGCTCAGTGTTGAAACGTCTGCTGTGACATTATGCACTCACAAAACTAACTAAAGCATTGTCTATGTACGTCAGTTTAGTGCAGAGGGAGTGAGAAAGAAAAAAGAAGCTGTAATTACTAACAATACATTTAAATAAAAGATAACTTTAGGCACACAATTATAATGATATACTCTGGACCATTTAAAAACACTGCTACCAGTCCTGGTTGTTGGCCTACTTTTTAAACCACTCCGACTTTTGAAGAAGAAAAAAAGATACCCTTTATCAAACTTATGAGGCTCATCAATTAACGCGGCTGAACTACTTATTCTAACAAAGAACAGTATCCCAGTCTCTCTGCATGATGGAATACAAATACTCAATAGATATAATCTTTAGATTTTTAATGGCGTCAATTTACAAAATTTACAATGCGTTACACATTTGTCAAGGAAATATGGTGTTGAATGTCAGTCGAGGATCCTTCCCTCTGTTACCTATAAAAATGAAGAAGTTTGGAGCTAAAAGAAATAGCTGGCTTGTTAAGTTTATCAGTATTTATAACACACTAGTGATAAACAAGAACAATTTGGCCTGAAAACTGTGGATCCCATATCACCGACAATGAGGCACTCCAGATATTTACCACATTTAGAGCTGAATATCTTGAAAAACGAAGTTGCTATGGAAACATTTTTCTAGCATTAACATTTTCTCTTTTCATGGACTATGAGATATCAATACAAACTGTCTGATGTCACCTTTTCGGTTACAGTGAGTACATATAAGACAGGCACTGGAAGTAGTGTTTACTACCAGATAACCCCAGGGAAGGGTTACGAGGAGGGGGTAGATAAATGTAGAGGGATGGGAAGAGATATCAAACAATATGTATATCCCTTCCCACAAAGTTAAAGAAAACGGTTTACCCCGTCAACGCCTTCGATTATCTGTACCGCCTCTTATTAACCGTGAGGTTGCAAATTCAAGAATTTTAGGTTACCTTGTCATCATGTAATGATGGCGTTTGTGGGGTTTTGATAGACAAGACAACATTGCGTAAAAGAATTTGACTGAATGGTGCATATGGTGTACACATAATGTTGAACATATCTTCGCAGTTGTTTTTGGCTTCTATTCTGGGTATCAACATTTAATGAAAATTGCGATTTGAGAATGATCTGTTTCTGGTTATGTGAATTAAAGATAATTTTTTTATTTCAGTGTAAACAGGTCATCGAAAATCTGGAAGGCTTGTTCCATATCACTATTCACAGAATTATCATTTATATTCATTTCCGTTTTAACGTGGTGTTATAACCCACTCCCCCCCCCCCCCGCCCAACAACATCCCCGCTCAACTCTAACCTTGCAAATGTCTGCGTAGCTTCGTGACGTCACACTTTTATGAAAGATAGCTGATCAGATAACGCAATAATCCATACTAAATATAATAATGAAGCATGTGTTGTGTTTATATATTTCCATTCCATGTGATATTTTGTCTTAATAAAGACATGCATGTTAATAACATTTACGTTTTGTCATTCCTTCCTCATTATGTTAACTTAATTTTTGTCTGGGTTCAGACAGAGGGTTTCGTCCTGTACCGTGGCGTGCGCAAAAAAAGGGGGAGACATGTCCACCCCCACCCCCCCCCCCCAGTAAGTGCACGTTATACACTGCAGTTCAGAATCATCAGATGAATCATTGCTACCAATATTTGGTGTATCAAAGAAGATTTTAACAGCATCATATGTTTTCATAATTTTCTTAATTATCAGCATGCATCATAATCACCTATTAATTCACAGATGTGCGGAATAAAATTTCAACTGTTTCATTTATTTTGAAAAATCTGGGAACAAAATCTTTCTGAGCGTCGCTGCGCGCAAACATTTCTTTTATATTTTTTAGTGCGTTTAAGCACTTGTAGGTAATTATAAATACGCTGTCAATGTTGAGGAAGACAAAAATGCTAGTTATTGTTGATGTTATTGTTTTCTTAATGGATTTTCGTGGCAGACAGGCGCGGCGGAACGGAAATATTATTGGGGGGGCTAATGTGTGGAGACTATCTAAGCGGAGCGCCACCATCGGTTGGCGCGGAGCGTACAAGAAAATTTGGGGTTTATTTCAAACCCCCAGATGGCCGGAAACGGCACTTCCCGAGTGTTTTATGCTGCGAATACCTGGCCCTAAAATATGGGTCTCAAGCCTGCAATTTCTCAGATTGCACGTAAAGTCTGTAAAAACATTGTAATTTGTATATTCGATGGTGAGAGTAGCTATTACTCGTAGTGTACTCGCAAATACGTTTTTGAGTGTAGTAAGGGCAGTGGCGGGGCTAGGGGTATTGGTCGGGGGGGGCAAGAATGGTCTGTAGGGGCGCTTTCGACACTATCTAAGCGGAGCGCCACCACAGGTTGGCGCGGAGCGTACAGAAAATTTTTGAGTAAAGATACTCCCGAGATTGCAGGAAATGACCCTTTCCGGGGCCTTGCTAATTTGCAGATAAACGGAGAATAAATAGGTGTCGTCGCCATTTTGTCGGAAAATACACCGACAGAATATGACAAATGTCAATAGGTATATGGGAGCGCAATAAAATAGTCAAAAATCGCGAATAAGTAAAAAGTAGTGAAAAGCTGAAAAGGGCGCCAGCAGTCCATTTGAGTCCGTCGGGGGGGGGGCATCCGCCCCTGACTGTATATATGGACGCTCGATCCGCCACTAAGTAAGGGGATGTTGGAGAACTGGCTGAAATGAGGCAAGTCATTGGCCTAATACGAAGTTGTGTTACGCTTACCGGTACTCACACTCACTGCTTCTACTTTTCACGGGTCGTGAAGACGCGGTTGGGATGACAATGTGGTCTATAGCCAAGGGACGGGCCGAGGGTCCCCAGCAATTACTAAAATTATTACACCTATAGAGTATACGTGTGCATCGGACAGATCGACAAGTATGCATTGAAAAATGGGCAGATGTACGTTTCGGAGCCTTGGTAAATATTGGGGGGGCTAATCAAGCATTTGCCCCCTCAACTTTTTTATTGGGGGGGCTGAGCCCCCCCAAGCCCCCCCGGTTCCGCCGCCACTGGTGGCAGACCATTAAAAGAAGCATGCCTTCCCCCACAATGACATGCGGATTCTTTTAACGTGTTTTGAAGTTTTCCTTGAGAAACAACAATGTGATATTTCCATGGAAACCATTCAAATGAAATGCCTTGATTTCATTGATTTGTCGCAATTTATTATTATTATTATTAATTTGCTATTTTTTCCAAGACAATTATAATTCATTCGTCCGTAAATGTGAATAACTGATTTATATATACATTCACGTTTGAGTGTAGCATCATACAGAGAGTGCGTTGTGGCCATGTGGTTATGGCAACCTAACCTAACCGTTATGTCCTAACGTTAATCTTCATTGCCTCCCTTCACCCTGCAGGTGTATATAAATGGGGACTTGCAAGGTAACTTGTAACTTCTCTCCTCCTATCTTTACGGCTGTACTCTAAAAATCCAATTCAAAGCTGATACTGCACAAGGCTCCGCATTGCTAAGCCACCTTGTATATAGCATTTATGTTAACGACCTCCCATATATACAAACAAACTTAACTCCACACAATCCAGTCAGTTTGCCGACGATCTCGCTATTTGGCATACAACTAAAATAATTTCTCTGATGCATCAGTGCACTACAAAGATTCTCCAACACCCTAAGCTCCTGGTAAAGCTTGGAGGATCCTAAACTCACTTAAAAGCCTAAGCATTCTAAATTGTCTCCCCCCACATATTTTATTACAAATTTATAACTCAAAAATTAAACCAATTATTACTTACGGCAGTGTATGCCTCCTTGGTTGTAATAAATCTCAACTTTCTCAATTAAACATTATTAATAATACAGCCCTTAGAATCTGCCTTCACATTCATAGTAACATTCCTACCAGTTAGCTCCTTGAAGCAGCAAACTCATTACCACTAAAATATACCCTCCTCCTTGACCCCCATAATCCAAGACCTCTTCCTTAAATACTTAGTTCATAAAATCTACGCCAAAAATAATTTTAAAAGGTTTCCTAGATACATTAGATTTTTTAATCTGGGGGAGGAGGCTTCAACCCTGACAGAGGGATGGGCCCCTTGTTTAGGAACCCGGTGGCTAGAGGGCTTGTGAGTCAAACCCTAAAAGAATAGTCCTACTCTGGGGGAACAGCCTAGTCACCGGGAACTATTTTTCTTTCTTCTAAGCGTAAGGGTACATCCCGGCAGGGTGGGTTTGTCAGGTCTGGAGCAGCCTCTCACTATTTTTACTAAGTAGTTTCCATTACTCCTTAAAAGCTTCCAAATTACGAGTGCTGCTTGTGTTCCTCTTCACTCGACTTCACCAAAATGTTATTGTCTGTTATACTCAAAAATTTCTAATTAACCTGCAGGAGCCATGCCTTGCACGGCTCGATCAGGAGTTTTTTATTCTGACCATGGTGTAACTTGAAAAATGAAGTTGCGTGCGCCGGTTTGTGGCTGCACCCTATAGATGGGGCTGTCCCCTCTAGGGACATCTACATATAGTGCACTATATAGTGCCCTAGCAGGTATTGTTTGAATTGTGCACACTTTGGGTGTGTAGGTGTGACAAGTTACCAATGACCAGGGGTTAAGTTGTAAAGTCGTGTGAGATGGCCTTGAACAAGACTGTAACCTTCGACTTATAATGCAGTATACAAGCGAGTTTTTGGCCATAAAAGTATATCTGAAAGATTGTAAACCGATAAGACTAAGCAACGAAGAAGCTAAACAAAGAAAAACTTCCACATTGTTATTGACCTACTAGGACAACGGTCAACAAATTATTGAGCCCGAACAAACAGTGAAGGGTGGTCCGTGGGTTTTTCCCTCATACCGAAATATTATTATATAATATATATATTATTATTATTATATATAATATATATAATATTATTATTAAATATTAGTGACAGTCTTCAGCTTATCATCGACGAAGATTGATTGGTTAACAGGCGCGTAGCCAAGGGGGGGGGGACGAAGGGGGCAGCCGCCCCCCCCCTTGAGCATATTTTTAATTTAATTTTTAATGTTTTTATGATATCGCTAGTATTTTCAAAAGAGAAAATGCCAAGATGCAACTTACAAGGCCTGGGAAGTGCCATTTCCAGCGATCTGGGAGGCATTTTCAGCCAAAATTTCCTTGTACGCTTCGCGCCAACTCATGGTGGCGCTACGCTTAGATAGTTTGCAATGCCGAATCTACAGTTTCGCCCTCCCTTGGCAAATTCCTCGCTACGCGCCTGTTGGTTAATTCTATCTTTCGTAACATCAACTTAAATAATTCACGGTAATTGTCATGTATTCCGAGCATCGATTTTGAGGAATTGGTGGGGGTGGGTGGGGTGATGGAGGCAGGAAATTCCAAAGACAGAACGAGGATTTTATATAGGAGGGTGTGTGGTCCTGGGTTAGGGAGAGTAAGGTGGGGGGATGTCGGGTACTAATTAAATTTATTAGACGTGAAATGGTTAATTCTGACACATATTTAGACTATAAATTATAAGTCTTAACGCAAGGTTATGCTCTTGACTATTTTTGCGGGAGAGTGGGCTAACTCTTCCCACCCCCCTCCCCAAACTGAATATCAAAAGCAAATTTCCGATTATATGTTGATCTCGACCTATAGAGGTGAGGTGCATGTTCCTTACCCCCTTTTTTTTGAGGGGGGTGCCACTGAAATGGCACGTTGGTTTTCTTTAGAATGAAAAAAAAGGATAAATATTGTGCGTCGATATAACGTTGCATGTAGCTTATTATCTATAATATACATTCAGTTGATTTCTTCGTCTTTCACAGATGAAATCCTTTCAGATTGGCACTATGCCAACTGGATGCCGAACCCGGGGGCAGGACGTCGCAGTTTTCGTATCAAGCATCATGGTAGTCTAAGGAAAGCAAAAGTTGAAGTTATTGAGCCCGGAATATATTACCTATACAGTCAGGTCAGTATACTACGTGAAAATATAAGTTGATACTGTTTAGCGCGACCCGGCCCCTGTTGGCTCTTGCGCGTCATACACGGTTCTGTGAATTCGGACGACCTCATTTATCCCTGCATGTAGTACCACTTTGGCCGAGTCCCGTTTTCTAGCAGAAACGAAAAGAAACGGGTTTACTTCTACTTGTTTAGTCCAGCGAATTGTATCCCATTCTATTGTCAATCACTCCTTGCTTTGCTCTTTCCAAAGTTGTTTACATTTTCTAATTAGTCTTTCATTATTACTATTATTATTGTTATGAGTTGAGTAAAGATTATTAATTTGTTTTATAACTGCTCCAAGGCTTTCCGTAAAGCTGATAGGGCTACAATGCTATTATCCATGGCATAGAACACCGACAATGGTGATATAATTAGTAAACGAATTAAACCATAATTTAGCTCGATCAATCTGTTTACTCATCCAAAATATTTTGAAATTACTAGGTTACGTTATACAAGTTTGACAAATTGGCGCCTCGCCTTCATCATGCTGGGTTAACTTCCTCATTCCAAAGCCTACAGATCGGTTTGGTTACGAGTTCAGCAACCTTAAGAAGGTCGGCAGGCGGTGTGGTGGGGTGGGCGGGGGGGGGGGGGGGTGATGAGCTCAAAGAAAGGAGATATAGAGGTCAGGGGTCCAATAGCTCCCTTTCTTGTAAACGTATACTCGTTTATAAGTTAATAAGCTACATGGAGACCGGTGTAGTATTATGCAGATAAACCCAGCTCGCGGTGAACACCCATTCCCCCACCCCCCCCCCCCCCCAGACACACACCCTAATCAGGGACGCCTTGGGTCAGACATAAAATCTGGGGTTCCAACTGGCCGGTGAGACAAGACAGGCAGGCAGGCGTTTTGTTTACATTTCAATATTCAGGGTCGTGTGTATACAGTGTAGTCGCTGCTGTGCGGGATGTGTTATAAATACCGAGTTCGTTGAATTCTTATGGAAATTTGTCATACAATGTATTAAGGCACAAACTACGAAGAGACAACAGAACAGTTTTGTCTATAAAATACATTTGGTGAAATTTTTGCCAACAGGTGACTTTTCCACCTTCTTTCATTATTGTTGCCTCTTAGCGTTCATGATGTCCCCCTTACCCTATTTCGGAGGCCTTGTGCCCAGGCCTATCTCGTCCAGTGGTTCAAGGCATTGAAGACTCGCCCCAAACCGCGTGCCGCACTGTGAAAAAGTTAACTTTCCGTTGCTTGCAAGTGAAGGTTTTTTTCCTTATCGCTACAAAATGCAGACAGTAATGAAACGTGATACCTTGTTATCTTTTATCTATAGACCTGAGATGTCCATCGCTGTTATGTACACTATGTTGTGGGTATTGACCGTAGCTGTATGTATTGTCTGTACACTAGTGTCTAATTACCGACGGTAGCAAGCTGTGTGTATTTTCTGGCATCGATGGTGGTGTCTAACACTTCTGTTACACCTCATTCGAAACTAGGTCAGATTACCGGCATGAGACGTTTCTTTGTGCGCGAGTCTTCACATCCTTTAAATCCAGCCCAGCTCTACCCCCCCCTCCCCCAACACACACACACACACACATACACACTACCTCCACCCACCACCCCATTCACTTTCCCTTCTGTCTGTTTATAACGTAAAACATTTCAATTATAAACATCGTTTAATTTACAGGTCTCGTTTGCGGATACAGGAGCATATCTGGCCTACTCAATTATGATTGAAGACCAGCCTAAATTTACTTGTAGATTATTTTTGTCTGCTGACGTCGTAGATTCTAACTCCTGTATGACTGGGGGAATGATGAAAATAGATGCTGGCCAGACGGTCCACATAGAACTCGCGGAGAGGAACAAAGTTATCTCCATGGATAAAGAGAGTACATATTTCGGGATGATTAGAATGTCACCTCTAGATGATTGATACTTGCAAAAAGCATCAGATCTTGGAATTTTCCATTCAGAGGTTTCCTTCTCATAAAAACATAAAAAATGATTGAAAAAAAAATGATAAGTGAATACATTTTCAGTGGAAGTTGGTATAACAGGGACCTTAAACGAAGTACGTAGTGGATGACCATCCACGAGGTTTACAATTCTGCCATATATGATGATTTCTGCATATTTTAGGATGATTCTTTAATTAACGGGTTTTGCAGTATTCTTGAATTGAATAAACCTATATTATTGAATATTTTGTAATATATTTCGGCAAAGTCATTCTTTTTTGTTGTTGTTAACATTTTATCATCGTTGAAGTACATCGAACAAGTAACTTCTGGTGGGAAATAGCAGAATGTATCGGTAATTAAGTCATAAAACGCATCCCATGGTTTAACATGTCATTTTTATTGTTCGCAAATATGCTAGAATTTATAGCTGAGGGGCCGTCTGTTTGGATTAAAAACAATAAATAATACATTAATCGTATTTCAAAAACATGTACTTCATTGTGGTCATGTCATGAGTTTTAACCTTCTCGTAAAGGAAGGACTTCTTTGCCGTTTTAACTCACTAATCAACTCCATGACACTTTTTGTGTTTGTTATCGTCTTAACATATTTCTCAGAGAATGACGTCAGTGGGTATTATCGATTAAAAGGAGAAATGAGAATTAAACCCAATCATCATAATAATCATCATGTAAGAGAGGACCCTTCTAATGAACTATTCTCCATCCCTCTAAGGACATTTCATTTTTCTACTTCGACGATATAATGGTATTCATTTTAAGACGAAGATTTGAGCAAGTCTTAAGATGACATTTTCGATCCAATTGAATAATTTCCATTTTAATATTGCAATGTTCAATCCGTTGAGTAATATGAGCTTTGCCTATGCTGATTCTAAAATATTCCAGTTCTCACTGCGATATTGTAATTGGCATTGTTTTCAGTAAATACACTGTTAACGTTCACCATGAAGACATGATGGCAAAGGGAATTTCAATTTAGCACCATGACATCATAAACTGACAAAATGGGAGCGCCTTGTAAGATTTTCTTCAGCACTTTGGAGAAGTTGTTTATCGTAATTAGCACCGTTATTGTTGTATCGTAAGCAGCACTGTTATGGTTGTTTATCTTAAGCAGCACTGTTATTGTTGTTTATCGTAAGCAGCACCATTATTGTTGTTTATCGTAAGCAGCACTGTTATTTGTTGTATCGTAAGCAGCACTGTTATTGTTGTATCGTAAAATAGCATCGTTATTGTTGTTTATCAAAAGCAGCACTGTTAGTGTTTTTTATCGTAAGCAGCACTGTTATTGTTGTATCGTAAGTAGCACTGTTATTTTTGTTTATCGTAAGCAGCACTGTTAGTGTTTTTTATCGTAAGCAGCACTGTTATTGTTGTATCGTAAGCAGCACTGTTTTTGTTGTTTATCGTAAGCAGCACTGTTATTGTTGTTTGTCATAAGCAGCACTGTTATTGAGGTTCATAGTAAGCAGCACTGTTATTGCTGTATCGTAAGTAGTACTGTTATTTAATGTTAACACGTTTTCGCTCTCCATCATACTTTAAAGTTAAAATATGCAATGTAATTAAACAGAGGGTTGCTGTTACATCGAAGACATTTAATAATTTTACATATAACACCACTTTTCATTTTTGCAATTCAAACTATACATAGGTTGTGTTCGCCTGTCAGGACAAACTCGTTTACACTTTGGTAAACATGTTATTATATTTTCTTTCAGTTTTCTTGCATCATAAGTACTATTTGCAATAATGTACATGTTCTGTAAATAAATCTTGTAAATACAGTCTCTTCTAAATCCTGTTTAGATCAGCTTGTCTTTCGTAGTTGTCTTTGATTCTTATTCCTGCTATGTTTCCTTTAAGGCTAAAACCTCCTTGCCACCAACGTACGAGACCAGGGCATGGGCGTCAACAGGTGGGGGACGGGGGGGGGGACATGTCCCCCACACTTTCAAAAGTGGAGGGGATATCATATCATTTGTCCCCCCCCACTTTTCAGAGCAGTTATTAAAAAAATCACATGCATATGCGCGAGTTTCTATCACAATTGCTTAGCTGATTCAAGTAGAATCTAACTTAAGAATCATTATCAATAAATTGCACTGGAAATTAGAACAGTGCTTGGCCCTTTATCCCCCTTCCTCCGATATTCACCCTCCCCGCTTCGTCCGAGACCTCTGATAAAAGTTTGTGCGATGTTTGAACGATGTTTTAGAGTGTTTTGTGGAAGCACCCCTTCTCGCCAGAAATGGAATTCCCCTTGCCCTACACTGTGAATCAGAGAAAACGACGCATTTCAACTTGAAAACAAGTCGAAGACCCCACCAGGAAGGTAATATCATATATTTTAGGCCCTACAGACAGTATTCTGCCTGTATGCAGGGTATTATATGATACCAAACTACCGAAAATATTTCGTTTGAGATGGACGCTGTGTAATTCGTTTCCCTTGGTGTCAGAACGGCATCTTTCTACCAGTACTTTCTGTCGGAATTTAGTTTTGTGAGACAAAATTTCTCCTCACAGATCTGGTTCTGATGTAACTAAAAACGACTCAGGAAGGCCGTCTCCTGCGATCTAGGGGGTCTTATGTACCCAAAATTTTCTGGTACGCTACGCGCCAACCAATGGTGGCGCTCCGCTTAGATAGTATAGTGTCCCCCCCCCCCACTTTCTGAAACCTGCTGACGCCCATGGACCAGGGTGAGGGGGTAGAGAGTATGGAAAAGGGGTTGGGCTTGCGGGATGGGCGTTATATGAACAAATGTTTGTGCCTTTGGCTGAAAAAAAAGACTGCTTTCAAGTCGCTTAAATACTTCTCAACTATAGACGCATGCAGTGTAAAATATTGTGATAGATGAAACCAATATTAAACTTGAGGTTGTTTGTTACAAATATTTCAGTCAGGTTTTCACAGTAATTCCCTGGGGTTTTGTTTCTCCTTAGTATATATAAACAGACATCAAAGTCAGTTTAATTACATGTTTAATTACAGGGAGTGCTAGCTCAGTGGTTAACGCTGGTGCCTTTCAATCATAAGGTCCCGAGTTCGAGTCACTCCAAGATTAATGTATGTCGTCCAGTTACAGAGTTGTTGACAATTGACAATTCATAATCATGGACGTTAACATATGAATCTAAGAGACTGACTTCGGTCAGCTTGCGGCTTTGATAAGCCAATGATGGCTTCTTCGCGAATTCCTGCTTGCAGGAGGATCTAAAATACATACATAAATGTTGCTGTGAGTTAACGGAGGTGTCGTTACCCTGCTTCCTCAAATTTGAATATCGGTGAACTTTATTTTACTATCTAGCATATTTGGGGAAGGAGGGAGAAGCACTCACGAACAGAAATGGTCAATAACTTCATCATCGAATCTCATTGTTCTAGTCATAAGGGAAATGTGGACAAGGGTGTTTGTGTGTGGCCCGGCCCGGCCTGGACCTCAAAGCCCCTGTTCATCAGACATTAATATGGCAGACAGGGGCTCGACCTAGACCTCAAAGCCCCTGTTCATCAATTTGGCAGATATGACCTTCGTTTGTACGTGTGTCAGTATCTGAGTTGTGTACCGCCACCGATACCTATACAATAGAAGAAAAAGTCCGAACAAAACTATTATTCAATGTTAAAATACTCCCTCAAAGAATAAAAACAGAGGCTAATCTTCTGTATATTTGATTTCTCGAAAATTTTCAGCCTTGCACCCAACCCAACCCCCCTACCCTCATCGTTTCCCAGTTACACACCTTCCCTCATTATAGACCTATACAGGTTAATTCGGTAACCGTTTCCCGTTGTCAAAATACCGTTTGAACGCTTGAGACTGAAGCCTTCCTTGATAAACCCAAGTGGTTTATTTCCTTCTTGAAAAACAATTCTTAGATCCCGACAAGGGCAAACCGATTCTTATAGCCATACTTTTTCAGAAAAATCGATCTATTAACTTTGAAGAATAAAAGAAGCACTTACCGTTAAACATGATTTTCTGAGAAAATTACTATTAGTATAACAACAGGAGGAAATGACGTCATATGTCTATTGTCTATATTTATGGTTATTCTATGCAGGATTGCATATGTCATTACCTGTAGTTGTCATGTGTGTACCAAACTCACAACGCATTTTTTTTAATTTTTTTTTTTTTTTTACCATTTTCATTGACAGACTTCTAAGAAATATGTGGGTGGAATTAATTGTACCCTGGGACAAAATAACGTAGGTTCAATTTGTGTTTTAGTCAAATCACAAACGAAATATCGTTTAAGAAGAAGTTAACCCACCCTACCCTTTTTAAATGATTAAATAGAAAAGGACCAACTCTATACCACAAACTCCATAAAAAGGCTCCATACAACACAATTTGCCACTGAAAAAAAGATCTTTTGGGCAGGCGCGTAGCGAGGAATTTGCCAGGGAGGGGCGAAGCCTGAAGGCAAACTATCTATCTAAGCGTAGCGCCACCATGTTGGCGCGAAGCGTACAAGAACATTTTGGCCGAAAATGCCTCCCAGATCGCTGGAAAGGCACTTTCCAGGCCTTGTACAGTTGCATCTAAGCATTTTCTATTTTGAAATTACTACCGATATCATAAACAAATATGCTCAAAGGGGGGGGGGGGCGGACGGGCGGTCGCCCCCGGTCCCCTTGGCTACGCGCCTGCTTCTGGGTCAGTATATGAATAACAGGCAAATAATTGTCTCGATGCTAGAGGGGTTCTCTGTTAATCATGAGGGTGAGGGAGAACCATTGGCTGAATCAAAGGTCCAGACAGAACCAAAAATATCCCTAAACCAATGGATTAAACAAGAAAGGCTGATCGCTGACTCAGTTTAAGGCCTTAAGGGTACCGCATATGCCTACACGATGTGTACAATATTGTCGGCCATTTTGTTCTCTCGCCAGACGCCCGGCTATCGAGAAACACTACTCTAGTATAGACGGCTATATTTCTCGTCCACTCTATAGAAATACAGTACTTGGTACATTGTGTCGTACGTGGTACAGCTATTGCAGGAATTCGTAACAAAAAGTGTATCCGAAACTGTACACCTTGTGTAATGTAGAGAGTTGGGTCTATATATAGCAGAAGCTTGGCCACGGTTCCATCTACAAATGTGACCTATACTTTCACTTTTCTTAACTATACGTCTGTGAAGTCATGTTAAAACGTGTCCTCGAAAGAATTCCTAGTCCGGTGTGACGTTTACATCGGGAATACCCTTGATGATAAAAATAACACACTCTACTTGAGTCCATGTAACAACATCCGGACAAATAAACAAGACAGTATTCTATACTCGGGAAACCGGATTGAAGTTTAACCTCATTGATGACGGATGTGCAAAGCAAGTTCAACAAGGGGCCTGGTTCAACAACAAACAATTCCATAATTTACGCCGTTTCGACGAATCGACGGGTACGTCATATTTTGGCACATTCCGTACTAAAGTAGAGTTGAATGTCCGTGGAATTCACTTGCATGGATCACATCATATGAGTCACATATATCATGCTTTGGTTTAACATACAAATTTAATATGACTTATATACATGCATAAAGGATAGTAAGAATATTTGAAGGATATTTCTTTACTTTTTGGCATTGCATGAACAAACACACACAAACACACACACAAATGATGTTATAGCTCACAAACAACTTATTAAAAAGTTAATGGATATTAATAATTTACTAGACCTAAATTTTTAAAAATGTACAACGGTCGTGTATTAAAATGCTAGCAGATTCGGGCGGACATGCAGCTTGGATATGACTCCGAGTCAGTTATGGAGCGATTTCCAATATTAAACAGACTGGGCCCGCGTGACCATGCGTGTTTTATAACTTCATTATGTTTGCTAGACGATCCGCCTCATAACATCTCAGCAAGTTTGCAGGCATTCCTGTATGCAAATGTATTTCTTTGTTCAACGGTAGCTGCCTTTTGTTATTTGGGTTGGCAGTAGTTTAACAGCATATCGTTTATACTGTAACCGAGACGTTATAGTTCTCTTATGTATGTATGCATGGTAAGTCGAAGAGGTTAGGCAGTAGCCATGTTGTGTGTGCTTCTTGTAAGTCGGCATGCATTTATTGGTTCGAATTTCAGCTTGTGTTTCCGCTTCTTGCAGTTCGTCAAGTTCATCCAGACCGGACTGGTGTTCATTGTCATTTCATGGTTGGACAAACAGCATTTATCGTGTTCTCATACTTTTTCCGTCATCTTTCATCATAGGTGCAGTTGACAAATGTATCCCGCTACATATCGTTACTCATAGGCGTACGGGACTATTTCAGTTTGGGGGGGCAGAACTTTTTGTGCCCGAAAGTTCCCGTGACACTATCTAAACGGAGCGCCACCATTGGTTGGCGCGTAGCGTACAAAAAAATTTTTGGCACACAATGCCTCTCAGATTGCCGGAAACGGCACTTCTGAGGCCTTGCAAGTTGCATCGGAACATTCTTTATTTTATAATCTCACGTTTTAGAAATTTACACTTCCCCCAAAAATTTGGTAAATTAGAAGAAGAAAAAATGGTAACATCACTTTGAAGGGGAAAAATGGGACAGTATATTTTTGAAGCTCCTATTTAGTTACCTTATTTATTATTTTAACACAGTACTCAGCTACCTCCAGAAAAACATACATTGTTCAACGACACGTAGGCGGGATAATGTCGCTGTGTCGGGTGAGACTGCAATTTGTCTCACAAAAAAGTATAAAATATAACAAAGAATATGATAATCCTGTACTTCTAGGCTTGTAGGCACTCCCCCCCCCCAACCATCCATGAAAAAGAAAATGTTTCTTATATACACTCATGTTGGGGATGTCCAGGTCAAGGGCGGCGGAAGCACTTTTAATCTGGGGGGGGGGGCACCGACATCAAAGGGCACTTTGCAGAAATTCGATTGGACTGATGCAGCCTTACATTTAGTACCCTTTATAAGTCTTATTGTATTATCTTATTTGTGTATACACATCACTCCATCAACGCCCCCCCCCCCCCCCTAAAGGAAAATATGCATACTAGCACTGCAATATCCAATGCGCAAATTAGGAAACAAGGAACAAGTTTTCTTTTGAGACAAAATGAGGTGAAATCATGCTAGTTGCTAATGTAGGAATCTTCCGAATTAGAGTTTTTTCTTGTTAATATCTTAACAATTTTTTTCCATTCGAAATAGCTTTGAGTTTGCACCACAGAATTTCATTAAAAGTCACGGGCTTAGCCAGGATTTATAAAGTTGTATGCACGACTATCTGTGCGGAGCGCCACCATCGGTTGGCGCGGAGCGTACTAGAAAAGTTTTGGTTTTACAAACCCCTCAGATGGCTGGAAACGGCCCTTCCCGAGTGTTTAATCTGGTTCCCTGGCCTCTTTTTATGTTAGTCTGTTTCGTACTCTTCTCTTCCTCCCCTCTCTCCTCCCCTCTCTCCACCTTTCTCTCCAACTCTCTTATCTTCTCTTTGCTCTACATTTGCCTTTTTATTTGTCATGGTAATTTCATGCATTTTTCCTCTTGTAAGGTGCCGGGCACTCACCTCGAAAAGCATCATGCTTCTGTCAGGCCTCCCCAACATTCATTTCGGTCAATCCATTTGATATTTTGTCACGTTATGTTTGTATTATTGAGGGTGGAAGTTAACAACTTCATACTTCAAAGGCAAACAGTTGATTTGAGAATCAAGAATCGCCAGTTAAAGAAACTGACGGAAATAGAAAGCAAAACCAACAGCCAAAGGGAAATGTTTTACGTGTGTGATGCCATTGCTTCACTTACGTCATATTGGATTGTCCGATTACTCTCTTATCCATACTAGTTGTATATAATGTCCAAATAACGAAACTCTTTGAAAATAAAAACCTCATTTATTTATTTATTGAAAAGTAAACTTACACCTTTCAATTGCAGATTGTACATTGTTTGACGAGCTAATTTGTAATTTGTTCACATTGCTTAATAGTTTTGTTGACTAAAATCTACAATTGTGTTTGATTTCATATGATCATTATTGGACTTTAACCTAACATGTTTTGCTCCAAGAATTTAGCTGTGTTTTTTATTACGTTATAGAAGCACAGCTCCTAGATGTTTCAAATCAAATGGAATACATTAATTAGGTTCTATTTCATGTGTGACACAAAAAAAGGTTGCATATGACACCTATGCATAATCAGTGTAAGTCACATGCAAAATTCAAAGCAGAAATTTCTAAATTTCTCGCTTTTTTCTTAATTTTAGGAAGTGCAAGTTAGCTAGTCAATCGAGTAACAATTCTTTATTTGTAAGGAGATTTTAGTATCAACTTTAGTTCAAATTTTAGTTCAAATAATTGTACTCCACCACCCTGCCAAAGTTAATCAGTCAGCAGTTTCCGCGAAAGCCCGTTGTGCATTACATTTCACTTTCGCATGTACCCCCTCTCCCCTACCCTTCGCTCCCCAAACCCTTTCCTCCCCCTATACCTTCCCCTCTTAATCGTTGCTCCGGTCTCTTACTTTACAATCATGTTAAAAATACAAACAATACCTTCTCGTTCTAGTAATCAGAAGTTCGAAGTTTTAGAGCTACTTATTTGAAATGATAACCATGCGAGTTGAATTTGTGCATGGTGACTTATATTTCAGAATTAAACTGCAGATATATTTTTTTTGCAATATCTGCAAGTTGAAAAAACTAATAAGATTCTGAAAATTTATGAATATAGTATTAGTCTATATTTTCAACTGTTTTGGAACGTTTGGTAGCTTTATTAAACCCATGACGCCACGATCGGGTATTTGTTTTTAATCTCTCTTTATAACACTTAATCCGCTTCTATATAAAACCATGTTAAAATAGCCTATATGTTCCTTCCAATTTTCATAATTATTTATAGTACTTTTAAGAAAAAGTCGCCCAAGAAAGAACCTGGGCACGAAAACCAAACTACCAAACGACTGATCCGCTCTCAACCCCAATCCCCTTGCATCGGGACTGTGACTGTGTGATCATCGTCAGGTGTGCATCACTATTCCCCTCGAAAGGGAACAGATACTACACATGATCTTATAGCCAAAAGGCCGAGGTAATTATTTATAGTTATGTATGTAAACATGTAAGTTCTTTTTTCGATTCTTTTATTCAGAGATACTCAATGATCATATAATACAAGATGAACGAAGACTGTGTGTTGAAATATTGTAAACATTTCCATCAAAATCCGGATTTCAGACTCAACTCTTAGTCTTAAACAATGAAATACTAGACAGTTTACATCATGATAACCCGGACCGGTGCTTCCTTCCGAGATGGTTTACGTACGTACGTTGTGTACCAACTGTGAACCCTTGATTTCTTAATATAGAAACAGGAATTTCCCAAAGTAAACGAGATCAAACAAAAGCCACGCATGCCATTGAAATAAAAGCTTGAACTTGACTTTAGTCTGCATATAAATAGTTCGTTCACTGTGAGATTGGGTGCGCACAACTACAACTGCTACAGTGAAAGAAAAAAATAATATCCAAACAGGGTTATCGTTTGATACACAATCCATGTGGGTGTCATATAACTAGCGTACGTCGTACACGCACTGACTACTGGCCTGGTGATAAACTGCTTCGTTAGGCTTACTTCAAAACGAGTTTTTCATCTTCGTTTCTCTGCAAATTCCATCATTATCATCATCATGGTCAGCCAAGGCGGTGAGAAAAGACCCTCCTACTTCGATTCTGCTTCTGTCGAGACAGGAGTACACATGGCGAGCTCATCATCACATTCGGTAAAGTCACGACTGCAGTTGTTCTGGTTATTTGCTATTGTCGTCTGCTGTATGATATGTGTAGTTGCCAGACAACAGTGTCAAATCTATACGATCCAACGAGAACTGAATAGCCTATTGGAACTAGAAGATCTCTCCGACGAACTCCGCGATGGTGACATGGTAAGCAAAATCTTTGCGGCTTGGTGGTTACCAAATGTGGTGGTGGGTTCGGAGAAGGGGAAAGTTTGGAATTGTGGCATTCAATTAATGGGAATGGGTGGGTAACGTGGTGTTTGTACGTGGAGTAGTAGTAATGAGTCGAGAGGGGGAGGGGGAGCCGTGTACCGCTAACCTGAATGAATACTTGTGTGTGTGTGCGGGGGGGGGGGGCGGTGTGGTTAGCGGAGGAGGTTGGGGGTGCACTGATACAATTGACTATCGGAGGAGTTTTTCCATGACGTCCTTAGCCAAAACATAAAAATGTTAGAGTTCACTCAACTGTGAACCAACTACTGTCTACTATAGTATTACTGATCGAGAGGAACTTAGTGGTACAATGGGGGAGGGGTGGGGGAAGGACTGGTCAAGGAAGTTGGGGAAGGATGATCATGAATGGATACTAAGACGCCAGAGGGTATACTGTAAAACTTTATCAGATCAGATCAAACCATGGATAATAAAAAGTCACTTAAACTTCAAGGAATTAAAATTAACAAATATTGGTTAAATAAAAGTTACTTTAGAGAGTGCTCACGTTGTCTCATAGCGTATCCAAATACTAAACTTACAGGAAATTAGAACCTGGAAATTAGAAAATTGTTTATCTACACTCCAAAATACAGAATAAGGTATGATAAGGTAAATTAAAAGGGTCTGAGGTTTCGATCCTAGCACGATCAAATCAAAGGTGTAGCCTGCCCCTGTAAAAGACCTTACTATGCGGTCGAAATGACAATTCTTAGTTAGTTGAACATTTCGATGGCACCATAAAGTTTCCATACTACTAATATTCCTTTCGCACCCCCCAAAAGAAATAATAATAACAATATTAATGATAACAAAAAGCTAAAGGTACTGCTGCATTGTTACTATAAATAGAGCCTGTTCCGTCCAACTTTCGTCAAAGGTTTATACACGCGTGAAAAAGCAAACATTAGGATTTTCGATGATATTGATGATATTTAACAAGATTGTTATAGTCACGTTACCAAAATATTATGGTAACAAGGAGGACAAAACTATGAAAAGTCAAGGAAAAGGTATACGAGATATATATATATATATATATATATATATATATATAGTTCAATATTGTTGTTGTGATATTTGGAGTTGTTATCGTCTTTTGCGATTGGTAAAAAAAATAAGGGAAAATAAATATGAATTTCCTGCAACATGATGACGCAGTTGAAACGTTGTTGACAAAATACAAAATATGGAAACTTGATACTGATATGCAAGACTGACAAGAGTAGAAAGTGGGTGGGGTGGGGTGTGGTGGGGGTGGGACCTACAGCTTTGAGTCGGGTTCTAGTAGGAGGCCCAAGAAAATACGGTATAGAAAATAATTTAGTCGCATTTTCATACAGAAATATACGTAAGGACCAAAATAAAGTCAATTATTAAATATTGAAATGTTCAAGCCAGAACACGTTCGAATGAGCTCGAAAAATAATATGTATGTATGTATGTATATGTATGTATGTATATATATATATATATATATATATATATATACACACATTATTTATATCAGTGTGTACATATACAAATATACAAATATAAACATGATTACACGTGCATAGCGATTTCCATCACACATACGCTTCTTATAATGATCAATTAAGGATTACAACAATACTCATTTTTATGAAAGTACGCAACTGACTTAATCGCAAATTTACTTTAATATTTTATATTTTATATTGTTTTTATCCATACAGTTTGCAGAAAACATCACAGGCAGCCTCTTGGGTAAACTGACCGCTGACGAAAACAACACCCTCAATGGTAAGTGAATAAAGTCATCTCGATGTAAAGGAGTGGCTCAGTAAGGAACAATATGTTAACTTTGAATGAATTGCATACACATTCGTATTTAATGCTTTTGCGGTCACCCCCCCCCAAAAAAACCCTTAGTCACGTGGATGTTACCAGCATCACGTGATATGCATATACCACTTCATACCACTGCTGCACAGATGGCTTTATACCACTGCTGAATCGGTATTAACCCAATTATACAGGCCCATCAAATCTAGACCAACATAAAATATTACATTTTTTTTAAAATTTCCTTTAATTTTTAGTTTACGCCATCGTTATAATAAATTCCGTCAGGATACGATAATTTTATCTGTTCTTTTTACCTCTAGCCATCGTCTCCCGCCGCAGGCGTCAGACTAGAGGCTCAGATGTGGTAAGTATCTTGATTCCTTGGCTTACCTTTAACGGAACAGATAAACAATATTGGGTTTCAAATTCAAAGTTATTTATTTATTATTAATACTCTCCAAGAACGATACAACTATTTTTTCCGTATAGAGAGATAACAAGGCTGATGTAAAATTTGATTTATGTGTATAAGAGGTGACGTCACATCCCTGCTGGGTCTTTTTATAACTTGTATTTGTATATTCCTGTTAACCGCTAGTCTCTGACGTCATGCGCAAAAATAGTGCTCAGAGAAGCCTCAATATTTGAGCTTTGTAAATCTTTAAGTTTGTTTTACTTCCCGGATCTTTGGACATGTTAAAAAAAATATCGTGTCATCAGCGATAGCTTTAGACTCTTCCCATTTAGCAATCTATGAATAATTTTGCCTTCATCAGAGTTTCTCGATCTCCTTATCTATTTGTAATTTACTAAAAATCGATATGTCATTCGCCAGTTGATATATTTATGTTTATGTTTATTACTTTCTTACAGTCTGCGTTCGCTCATCTTGTTGGGAACGGTAATATAGTAGGTATGGAAAATCCAGATATCTCAGTAATGTGTAGATTATGAAATATTAATTTAAAAATGAAAATTAAATATTACGAGAACATTCTAAAAAGAAACCAAGTTTTTTTCTTTTGTGTATTGTCTTTTGCAGTTTATATTTTTGTGTGTTTTTTTTTTCTGCGGCTCTATAAACATATGCATTCAACTTGTTTTAAACAATCGTTTTGATCGACAAGATGACGTTTCATGAATACATAATGCGATATATGATATTGTTGTTAAGTCGCAAGCCTGCAATAAAAAAAAAACTTTAAAATTTCCTTTGAACAGGTCATTCGACGTTCCTTTGGTCAGATCCCGACTCTTCAAGTAATTCTTATTCTTCTTTCGGGAACGTCCAACTTTACAAACCGAACAGAAACAATGCAGTGCGTGCTATTCGTGTCCTTTGTGCAGGCTGGTATTATGTCTACACACAGATACCATATTTCTACGACAGTGACAGGCATCTTGGACACGAAATAGTCCGAATTAACTCATGTGGACGTTCCAACCCTATGACAGTACTCATGACTATTGTGAACCTGCCAAAGTAAGTAGCTTCAATTCATTGAATGAACTTCGATCAACTTTATGATGCGGTAGAACCGTGGTAATAACATCCCGATATAGCATGTCTACTTCATTAATTTGTCTAGTCACATATTCATTAAAGATCTGCTTTATTGGCTCCAATTATAGCACGCTATAGCTATATAGGAAAGTGTTGCGATTACGTAATCGACCTGCCACGATCGTAAATCGACCTCTGGGCTCAACAACTAGTCTGCATAGCATCTTAACCCCATTAGGCTTTTTGTGTAAACACTGTGTGGAAAGATGTACATGTCTACAGTGTAATTAATCATACAACGTTCACTCAACGACTCTTCATACAAGAAAATAAAATGTAGCAGGCGTTGCAGACTAATTGGTGAAAAGAGGTCAATTTACGACCAAGGCAGGTCGATTACGTAATCTCAAGAAACTTTTCCATGATAACGTGCTATAGTCCTGACAGTAGTTGGGGTCTATATAAAGCATACTTTAACTTCCACAGATTATCAATATCTCCCTTGCTGCCGTAAAGATGCATAATAATTTCAAGATTTCATATAAATAGGTTTTCATAGATTACCCCCCCCCCCCCCCCAAACACACAAACAAGCACATACAAACACATCTTTTCCACTTCCGAATTCCGATGTCAAAGTGTAGCATTAACATGCTACGTCAGACATAAAAAATACATCGTTGATTATAATAACTTCCAATCCGTCTGTTTTGTTTGTCAGTTCACCGGCAGCCAGTAACAACAACTGGAAATACTTAGGTGGGATTGTTTACCTGGCAGCATCCAGTCACGTGGAGGTAAAACCGAGTGATAATGATCAACCCATCGATAACTACATTAGCTCTTCGAATGAAGCCAGACAAACTGGGGCTTTCTTTGGACTGTACCTAGTGAAGGCCATGTCGCCATTAGATTGTGCAGTGAGATGTAACAACTAAATAGCTAACATTGTAACAGAGGAGTAAGCAATGTCTAAGTCATCAGAAGAAAGGGGGGGGGGAGTGTAACCAAGCATAAGTTATCAAAGTAAGGATATTGCATCACTACAGCACCACACTGAGGGTAACTAATGTCTGTATCGTTACAACAGTGGTAAAACAATGATGATAGCATCACAGGGAGGGTAACCAATGATGATGGCATCACAGGGAGGGTAACCAATGATGATGGCATCACAGGGAGGGTAACCAATGATGATGGCATCACAGGGAGGGTAACCAATGATGATGGCATCACAGGGAGGGTAACCAATGATGATGGCATCACAGGGAGGGTAACCAATGATGATGGCATCACAGGGAGGGTAACCAATGATGATGGCGTCACAGGGAGGGTAAAGCAATGATGATTGATAGCGTCACAGGGAGGGTAATCAATGATGATGGCATCACAGGGAGGGTAAGCAATGACTACAGCATCATTATGAGGGTAAGCCATCGCTGCCACGTGAGAGAGTGGGTAACTAATGGCTGTTGGATGACAACGAATGCTATAGTCATGACTGCCACATCAGAGAATAGGTAACCAATAACCAGTTTCGTATCACAGTGAAGTCATGAATGCATCACTATTCCAGAGAGGGACACTAATGACTTTGATGTCACAGAGGACCGTGTAGCAGGCACTACACATCACAGAGGAGGCAACCCATAAACCAGCAAACAACATTGACAAATGCCATCGCTACCAAAGAAAATGGGCAAAGTAATGAATACACTATAAGGATAGGTAAAAATTATTGTTGAACTATTTAATGCTGATTATGTGTCAGTTTGGCTACACAACAGGTGTAATCTAAACGGTGTATCGGTCGTTATGACTACACACAAATACAAAGTAAAAAAAATCATAGTGTATATCATTTACATAACAAAGCGATCAGTTCATGGTCCAATAGTTAAATCCTACCAGACTACATGTACCTATATAGATACCCTACATGTGTGTCCGTATATGCGTGTGTGTTTGTGTGTGTAGCCAGGGTGGTGGTTGTCGCAACGTATTATGGCTCATATTGTTCTAGGGAATATTGAATATCAAATATCGCCTTAGATCGTGTAACAGACAAGTAGTATATTTACTTGTAAAAGTTTTTGGAAGGCATTTTAGTATCAATACGGAGAGTATAGGCCTATATACGGTGCATCGTTAAAGTCAGTTTTTCCTTCTTCAGTACTAACATGCATTTGAAATGTGTGGAATGTTCATTCAGTCACTTTGTAAATAGTATTGTAAATATTTATTTAAGAACTACACGAAAATGAAATTGATATGAATAGTGGTTTGAGAGGTGAGAAGATGATGATGATGATGATGATGATGATGATGATGATGATGATGATGATGATGATGATGATGATGATGATGATGATGATGATGATGATGATGATGATGATGATGATGATGATGATGATGATGATGATGATGATGATGATGATGATGATGATGATGATGATGATGATGATGATGATGATGATGATGATGATAAGCGAAAATGTTAAAGAAAAAAAAAAGAGGTATAGTTATAATTTCTAAACAATATTCGCAGCATTATTGTCAATTTTCGATTTGATGCTTAATACCACGGTTCCCTTTTTTCATTGGACCATTCCTATTGCCGGACGACACGTCTATTCGCTTCCGGTCGTAATGGGATCACGTGTTACCAAGGAGAAGAATTCCGTGAAACGTGGTTTAGAAAGATTTTGCTGTTATTTCAACAACAACAACAAAATTATTTGTCCTTCAAATATATGTAATATGATACAATTGGAATATTTGCTTTGCTGTCAAATTACTGTAAATTGAAATGTTCTGTCAAAATTTGGTTTATAAGACCGTCGTTGCCTGATACATACATAGAACCAAGTTTGGGATGAAACTACGTGCCAGCAGGTTGTTGTTTTCAACACAAAAAATATCATTATTGTATAAATTGTAGTTATTATTATTGTTTTAATTGTTTAAATTTGATCAAAGGAATGCTCCAATAAATCTTACGCTTTGAACAATTATTTACCGTAAAATTTACATTTGAACAACGACCATTCTCTCTGTTTATTGCGTATTTTTTTTTATGTATATTGCGTCATCTTATATGAAATAGTTAACCGTAGTAACGAAATAAATTAACAGTATGCCAATAACGATAATGCAATTGGAAATCTATTGTTTTTGTATTGATTACTATACAAAATAAATATTTGAAGTCACATTCCGAACGACCTTGGCTACATTAATCGTCTTCTAGACCAGGGTTTCCCTAAGGCTTTACCCCCCCCCCCCCCCACGAACATTTGGATGTCAGAGTTTGTCCACAAACCCCCACTTTTTCGAGACACGATCTGAGTCATTATTATACTATAATACGCATAACAGTGCTTCGTAAAAAGATCAAGTTCATAGTGTAATATTGCACTGGTATATCATGTTAAAACAGGCTACTGACTGCATGTTGTCACTCAACAACAACAACAAGCATGAATTTATGCTAAGTTTGCATTGTGTCGGGCAAAATGGAGGTCATCTGGAATTTCCAAAATAATAATTACTTTGGCCAACCTTCAGTTACTTTATCAGCTCTTTTATCTTCACGATATACTGTCATGCGTACACCAACTTCACCAAAGTCATGCGGCCTGTGTCTGTTTCATAATTCAGTCATTTATCACATGTTCGGTACGGTACTACTATATGGCAACATATGTCTATGGAAAAGCGAAAAGAGTTTGTCGATAGGTACGACTTTTGTACATTACTAAATTATATGATATATCAGATTTTAGTTCAACAAAAGGATACTCTAGTTTTGACTTTCAGAAACATCTCACGAACAGCCTGGGATGGACTAACGCACCCCCTGGGGGTTCATGCACCCCAGTTAGGGAACCCCTGTTCTAGACGCATCAGCATTGGTATGCCATAATACATGCTATAAACTAATATTTCCTTCAGTGTCCGGAGATCAACTCCCGAGCAATAAAATAAAGTGAGTCAGTGTGGGGATGCGAGTGTGAGGGCTGGAGGCGTGCCTTCTTTAATTGATGACTTTATAGACACAAACTAAACTAGGATAACTTTTAGACCGTTAGAATAGCGCTGCTATCGACCTTGGTTGCATTTGCTATTCCAATTTTTAATTTTTTAAAATATTTTTATTATACCCTTTAATCATCTGAAACTCATCAAATTAGTCATCAAATAATCTGCGTAGCCTATAACGCCCCCTCCCCTCCCCCATTCGTTGTTTCCTGCACTCTTTTGTTTTGCGGAATGGTATTAATAGAGGGAGTGAGCCGGGGGTACATTAAAGATCAGTCGCAGGTTCTCACTATAGGAAGGAAGAAGGTTGTAGGCTAAGGTGGATCGGAATTCTTACTTAACAGACTCGATGATAATAATGGAGAGTGAACGAGCTTACACATTCTCGATTTTGCAGTGCAAATGGAATGCCAGGAATTTCCTCGGGTACGCAGTAATATATTCAACTGTTCAGCACAAAAGAATGCCAGAGATAGCCAGTATAAGGATTCCCTAAGTTCTACAACGTGCTGAAGGCCCAAACATTGAAAACAACAAGGACCTCGCTGATGGAAGCTATCAAAGTAAAACACATGCAGTGGTCCAAAGTATTTTCGACATCATGGCGAAAAGTATACCCGGTTTCTGGTCCACCTGAAGGTTGAAAATAACGCCATAATCGGTATGTATACTGTCAGAAATATATATATATATATATATATATATATATATATAGGCCTATATCTTTATATGTATATAGGCCTATATCTTTATATGTATATATTATAAAGTAAGGATAAAATAATGTAAGCCAGAGCAAGCTAAACCATTGTATAGTCTATATTAACAATTGGATGTGTATCATGTATGCATTTCAAGCGTTTTGGCGTGTACATGTTTATTTTGGTGGGTGTGAAATTGAATAGGGAGGCCTGTTTACATCCGTAATGATACGGTCTAATTCTTCTGCGTCGTAAAATGTTCCCATACAGACTCATTTTTATCTCGAATGACAATGGAAGTGGAGCGCAGTGATATCATCAATACATATACCGGTAACCCTCAATAATGCGATACCTTATGAATGTTCGCTTAGCCTCTCAATATTTTCTGTATTTAGAATTTAACGATCAACCATTATGTTTAATTATTATTATATTTGTCTGTGCATGGGTGTAGATGACTTAAATATTTTACAAAATTAAAGAAAACAAATTTACAGCTGATTTGCCATAATAAGATCGAGCAAAAGAAACATTCAAAGCAAAAGTTGTTGTCCCATCGAAACAATCACATTAATCTGACGCATGCGCGGCGAGCACATGCGTTGACCTCAATATACGGCGTAATAGGCCTCTTGAAAAACAACTGTATAGTCTGCAAAGCGAACGATTTTCGATGGTCTCACCAGGAAGTTGCTATACTTAGAGTATCAGCTCCAGTGGCGGAGCTTCCATACAGTCAGGGGGCGGATGCCCCCCCCCCCCGCCCCCCTGACGGACTCAAATGGACTGCTGGCGCCCTCTTCCGCTTTTTAACACTTTTTACTTATTCGCGATTATTGACTTTTTTTTATTGCGCTCTCATCTACCTGTTGACATTTGTCACATTTTGTTGGTGTAATTTTCTGACAAAATGCTCTAACGGCGGTCTTTAATTTACATTTAATTTTGCATTTTACGCCGCTCCATGATTCTTCGTTTATCTGCATATTAACAAGGCCCGGAAAGGGTCATTTTCGGGCCTTTCGGCGATCTAGGGAGTATCTTTACTCAAAAAAAAATCAGACGCTCCGCGCCAACACAGGTTGGCGCGGAGCGTGCATAGTGTCGAAAGCGCCCCTACAGACCATTCTCGCCCACCCTGACCAAAACCCCTAGCTCCGCCACTGATCAGCTCCCTGGACCCACCACAGTCATGGATTCGACTGCCAGAGAAGCAACAAAGGACTCGGTAGGGGGAGGGGGGGGGGTATTAGAGTGTTCTTCGATACCGTATGATATGTATTTTTGTGATTATTAAATAAACAGTAGTACCGACAAAATAAAAATCGTTTTCGTAAATAATCGAGACTGAATGCAGAATGTATTGCTTAATTTCAATATCGATTTAAATCTATTCGGAAGTAGGCTATGGGACATTTGATATGTTATTTCAGAATCTGTGCGATTACTTATTACGAAGCAAAGCAACTGCTCTTGCAACCTAAAATTCAAGTGTATATCCGAATGTAATGATGTATGTAACAACCTGATACGAACCGGTACTGGTGACGTACAACTCGTCTACCGCTGGTTAATTGTACAATCCAGATTCCGTGTTATAGGAGTGTAGTGATACTATACGGCGGGAATCATCCCTATAAGCCTCATGCCTCCAAGTTTCTCATCGCCATTCTTGATCCTATCTTATCCTCACATTCTTACAAGTAGCCGGCGTTACTATAAATCAAACTTAGCAAAAACAAATACAAAACAAAAACGAATAAATGAATAAATACAACAAATAAACAATGCATAGCTCGATCTATCTATCACCTCTACACCCACTGCATCGCTACACTCTAGCCCCCATCCATACAGTCTAAGCCCCCTCCCCTCCTCCCTCACAATTTAAATGTTGGTTGAGGCCATACTTATAGCCCTGTTGGCTTACCATAAACGCTTTTAACAAGCATAATCACACACCATGTACAGACTGAGTACTATAGATAGATTTTTTTCTTTTCTCTTTACGTCATCAATTGTTTAACGGTAACATTTCAACCGCAGCCGTGTCTGTTCGATTATTGCAAATTTGTTCTTTCAGTTACTGACCTTAGTCAACGAGATATGAGTCATGGTTTATTAACAACTCTGTATATATATATATGGATGGTTAACCGTACTGAAATAACAACAAATTGTACATCCGTTCCGGACATGGATAGTTCTGTTTTTAAGACTTTTACACGTCGTGTGATTGTATCAAAGAGGAACTAAACTTTTAAAACTTTCATTACCATGTCGAACGGTCCCGGATCTATTGTAGGACTTAAAAACAAACACTTTCATTGGAAAAAGTTCATATATCCTCCCAAGCCTCAGGGAAAGTAAGCTGCATTTAACGTTCATTTCGAAAGAAAAAGAAACGTCGTAGAACAGTCAGCAGATTATACATAAATTCTTTGGTTGGATTTACACATCTTAGAAGAAAAAAAAAGTCAGTTACATTTGTAGAGGATCGTGAAAGAAACAGGACAGACAACGCCTCGATTTTACCGAGTTAACGGCAAAATGACCTCCAAAGCACCAAGATTTAGCGACGACCGGCAGATTCTGTCCGAAGAAGCGACATGGGTCAAATGTGAAAAGTCGTCCGATCAAACAAGTTTCCATCGCTGGATCTTCGCTCTTCTCTTCGGTGTTATTGTTATTGTGATTACCGTACAACAGTATCAATTAATGACTATACAACGAGAACTCAACATTCTGAACCAGTTTGAGGAAGCCAGTACGGTAAGCATTAAAGTGGTTAACATAAATATCCTTCCCCCGCCCCTCCCCCTCCTCCCGTCGATTCTTCCAGGCTGATCATGATGAGTATAGATAGGTTCAGGTGAGGAGGTGGGTGGGTATGGTATTGGAGGGTACTAAAATCTTGTTAAAACCGGTACGGAGTATTCCATATCATAAATGGAACTTATGATCGGTGTTAACTGTTTGTTAGTATGCACGTTACAGATTTGTAGTTATACATGTATATATATATATATATATATATATATATATATATATATATATATATATATATATATATATATATATATATATATAACAAAGGGCATCCATGGGCGACTTTCATGCACCCTTTATACCCGTCCCATCCATTTATAGCCCGGAATGCACCATTTGACTCAGACGATAGTTTTCCTTCGTGCAGTTGCCAATTAGTTTTATTATGTAATCAACATTGTCAAATTCATATCACTGACACATTCCATTTTTTCTTCATTTACTGCAAGAAATATTGAATTATTTAAAATATTGAATTATTTTATATTTATTTTAGATGATTGGCGCTGAAAATTTTACAGGTGACACTCAGAACAACAAAAATGAGACCATACAAGGTATGTTAACACCATAACTAAGCCAACTAACAACCCAACCCTACTACCCCCCCCCCCCTCCCCACACACATTAACGTTTTGCATTGCACTTAATTGGAGTTAATATATTAAAGGATACGGTAGTAATACTGCACTTCCATTAGGCCAATGGTTGTCAAAGTGCGACCCTCTCGCAAAGTTTCTGAGGGTCGCGCGGAGATGGCTTTCAAAACCATATTAGAGCAGCTCGCTAAACATAAAGTCGGAGCATTGGTTTCTTCCAACCATAAATAAATTGTCTGAAACAATAAATTTCATTAAATAAACGAAAGGGAAAATATGAAATATTATATATATAGTTTGTGCATAGTTTGCATAAAAGGCCTATACATATGAAAGGATGTTGTAGCAGATGGACCAGGGGTAAAGAGAGCGTTGTAGTCAAGTGGTTAAGAGAGTGGACTTGTGATCTAAGGATTGTAGGTTCAAGTCTTGGCCAGATCATTGCGTTGTGTCCTTGGGCAAGGTACTTCATCTCCATTGCCTCTCTTCACCCAGGTGTATAAATGGGGACCTGTGAGATAAACTGTCAACTGGGCGCTGTTTAGCTGCTGCCATGTGGAGGGATTGTCTCTATATGTTTGACAGGTTATCGTTAACCAGGGTAATATTGTGATACGCCTTTATCACTGTTTATCGGTGGATATGTCTGCGCTTTATAAATTTTCAATATTATTATTATTATTATCATTAAACAAAATCAGAAATGCAAATATAATTCTGAACAAGATCATTTCCCCCTTTTTTTCTATATAACAGGATTTCAGTCTCGTCGAAAACGTTATATTCAACCACAGATGGTAAGGATTTATGTGTTTTTCTATTTCGTGCCGCCTTAATTAACGGGTGTATGCATGATTGTATAAAGGAGGGTGGGGGTGGGGTTATGGCCCGGTGTCCGACTCCTCATGTACTTTTTTCGTAAAGTTGTATTTTGAGTTAGTTTGTAGCTTTGTGTCAAACTGACAGCCATGGGATATTCATACAAATTGGTCTAACAAAGAGATCAGTGTGCAAGTACTTAAATTAACGATTTGTCAACCGCTCGATCCAAATTTTCGAACATTATCCTCCACTGACTTTTTCATGTTTACTAATAGTAGTTATACCAGAGGTCATTGTCTTAAAACTCAAGGAGTTACAAAGTAGGATTAATATTCGGCATAACTTGTTTTCTGATAGGGTTGTGAATGAGTGGAATGGTTTGCCTGAGTAAGTTGTACTTGCAAGTAGTGTGAATGGAATTAAGAATGCTTTGGACAAGCACTTTAAGCATTGTAATCGGGTCTGAGTGTTCGTGTCTTCAGTTTTTCTTTTCTTCTCTTTATAGGGTCCTTGATGGGGACTTGAGTGTCCTTCCTGATCCCTTTTCCCACTAAAACTAAACTAAACTAACAATATCCCATTTAAAATATGTTTAGCCTGCATAGCACAACAACACGTTTAACAACATACAGAACCATACATATTGGCTCCGATGACAAATTGCTGAAACTCATGGCGCTATACATAAATGAAAACCCATATATGTGCTGATGCTTTGAATATATATCCTGTCGACAACTTACCGCGATTACAGTATAAGATCTTGTTATGCGCTTGAAGAGTTCATATTTAAATTACAGAATGCGTTGATTTTTCCTTAATTTCATGTTGGTGAATACTCAGTAACCATTGCATTATGTATTCACATATGATTTTATTCTGTCAGAAGGTATCATTTTGAGTAAAGCTCGGCGAACTAATGGAATACACGGATACAAAAGTTTTTGTATTCATTCAAATATCGACAGAATTATTTTATTTTCTTCCCCTGTACTTCACAGATGGTGCCTCTTGTTCACCTTCGTGGACGTCAAAGGAATGGTAAGAACTGTACCACCCTTTGTCAATTTCAGTCTTTCAAAGATTTTTAATTTTTTTTAATTAAGTGAGAATATACACGTTTGTATAAATTCTGATTTACAAGCTAGGACAATTGAAACTTTTTTCTCTTATTTGATTGCTTGTATTGAGAGCAGATACTGCAACAGAACCGGATACCTTTAATAGTAGCCGATTGTTCTTCCGCCTCCATCATTCATTGTAGGACATACCTGCTTTATTTTAACAAATATCACTGCTCTTTTTCATCTCATATCTTAGGTTAAAAGTGCTGAATTGTCTTCTTGCATTACGTAATCATTACGCATAGTAAATGCTGCCCTATGCATAGTAAATGCTGCCCTATGCATAGTAAATGCTGCATAGTAAATGCTGCATATATTAAAAATGGAATAGGCATGTTCTATTCTCTTTCACGATCTTAACTTACCTATTGGCTATTTTGTTTTTTGTAAGTCTGTTTTGCATGTTGATGAACACATTTCTTTTTACGCATCGCCACTAATTATACAGATGACGTCATTCCCCCCTTTTTTTATTTTCCACAGGATATGGAATATTCTACTGGACGAGCAATAACGAGGGTAGCAGCGGCCATACAGGTGTTGAACTAATCGAGATCAACGACGCCGTAAAGGCCATTCGCGTCTTGTGTTCAGGGTGGTATTACGTCTACGCACAAGTACCGTATAAACAGACGGAATCGTATAGTGTTACGACAGGACACAAGATCATAAGAAGAGAGAAGTGTGGCAGGTCAAATGAAGAGGTGGTCCTTCAAACCAGTGTCACTCTTGATGGAAGAACTCCTCAGTAAGTTTAAAGGTCAATTACTTTATTATAGGGATTTTTGAAGCTCGTGGATAAATTTCGAACGAAGTCCCATTCTAGCCTATACTCTGTTAATTCATTAATTCACGATGCTTTGGACATCGACTCACTGTAGGTGGACTGACCACAGACCCCGCCCTCTATATCTCTCACTCTATCTGTATACAACAGGTACATAACCTACCTCAAATTTGAGTAGTGTAAAAAAAATTTATAAGATATTATCTTGTTATCTTAACAATTGACTGAAAAATGTTGACTTATTGGGGAAAGTTTTCTTATGTTGATGGCACTTTTAAGCTTCTGTAGAACCTCACACCTTGAACGGGACAAACTTTTCAGCAAGAAATATTCGGAGTTCCCTCTGCAAAGTTTGTGTAAGCGTTGCGAACATTTTAGACCAAAAAGAAAAGGGTTGCCAGTTAATTGAATCAGTCGGAGGAACTTTGCCTGTCACCAACGTTGTCACATTATACCAGTATGTCCATTTTCTTTACACAGTTCAATTCCACAAGACGTTAAGTACCTGGGAGGCATCGTACACCTAACGGGATCCAGCCAAGTGGAAGTCCGACCGATCGATCATGAAAATGCCCTTGATAATGCTGAAGTAACTGAACATGCTCATTTTGGTCTGTTCCTTATCAAACACCATGACCAGATGGAATGTTTTCAGATGTGCTAGGTAAAATATCGATTCCAAAGAGTGTTCGAAATGATTGCACTTGCGAGAGTAATTAAAGTTTGATAAGTTAATGTATATATCTGTCATATGCATGTACAATTACAGGCGCGGATCCACGGTGTGTACACGATCTTCCCCACCCCCCCCCCCGATTTTCCAAAGCCACAAAAAATTAAACGTTATTTGTACAACCAAATGATAGCCTACATATGCCCCCAGAATGTGCGAATTTATGTCTAACAGTATTAAATTTGTATTCGGATGGACCACCTCCCCTACATTGGACAAAGTTTCAATGATCCCAGGCCATTCCCCCATCCCCACCCCCCGTGTTCTTACACCTTTCTAAAAGACATCCTGGGTCCACCCTGTATTTCTGATGTCATTGTTATTTACCAGTATTAATAATTACATAATCAAGTATAAACCAGACAAAACCGAGAAGGGTTAAATGTTAGCATCATTCTTTTTTATTTCTTTACTCAGTGACATTATTCTTTACTCGATTTCATTTTCAGACATAATTCAGAAATAATTTTCATAATGACCTTTTGGTTAAATAACAAATATATAACTTGCACCATTTTCCATCATTTACAACCACATATGTACAACTATGCTTTCTTTATCTAGTCAATCAAATACCCCTTTGAAGCGTTGGTCTGCAAACTATGAGGTTTTTTTTCTCCAAATGTCAAAAACAAATTAGTCGGAGAGCTTGCTTGCCGAAGGAGATCGAGTTAGTCGTTTTCAAAAATCAACTCCATATTCCAAACTGCTGCCATGTATACTGACCATTGGTTCTGAGGGGAAGCAGTCTGGTGGGGTCACGGAGGGGTCATAGATCATATCCTCAAGGAAGCTTCTGGATCCAGAGCCTGAAAGTTTACAGACTGATGCTTGAAAGGGACTACACACACGTAAAAGCATTCATGAATGATAACCTGTTTCTGATAAAGCATGGTCTTGTGGTAAATGATGGCGGTCTTTGCTGAATTTTTCAGGTAAAGTTCCAAACCTTCTTTCACGTATTAAGCCAATGTCATTGTTTAATAGAAGAAGCAAAATTCACTTTTCTTCCATTTGGTCCTGTCATTTTTCAAGTTTCACATATCACTTCATCTCCTGTAAATGGCGGTAAATATACTTATGTTACTGTACATTTTTGCATTTTGTGGTGCAACTTTTCTATCTACCAAATGCCAGTATTAAGCATTGTCCTTCACAAGGGAACAAGGTTGTCCACCGAGTGAATTGAACCATATAAGCAGTCAATGGGTCAAGTCCAGCCAGTGAAAGATCTCAACCTAGCCGGCCCCCCAAAAAAGTCCAAAGTAACAAACTAGTCCACAATCTTGCACTATTCCGGTCACAGCGAACCTTAAAGGCCTTAGGTTTGGACACCTTACAAGCCTACCCTGCACATTGAGGGTTGATTCTGTCAGACTCATTGCTGCAACCAATGTTATTCTGCGATACTGGTAGGGAAATGTGTTGAAAACCCCTGACCAACAGATAAATTTGATTAGCCCAATTACACCATTTAGTACACTGTGCATAGTACACATTCACTGACGAGACAAGTAACCCTGGTGACATCCCCTAGGTTCCAATCCTACATTAGCCAAGATGAGGACACATCAATTTGACAGAGAGGTTGTGACCAACTGACAAAATTGCTCTTCGGTGAGAATCAAATATTAAGAGACTTGGTAGTAGGCATCAAAGAGGACCTGAAAGGCAAGAAACAGGGAGAGGAATTTCTTTACTAAAATCTGAAATGTCAGTTTTCAGTTTAACAAGCATTTGGAGAGAGAACTTGAACAGAAATTGATTGACTTCTTGGGAAAATTTTGCAGATTGTTTACTAATTGACAGAAACAAATCAATAAACAATACTGGAGAATAAATTCAAACCAAACTGAAGGAAGGGAGAGTCTAAGTAGTGGTGATTAACATCCGGAGGGTGGGCAAATGTAAAGACTGGTGATTAGCCTCTGGAGGGTGGGCCAGATTAAGGACTGGTGATTAGCCTCTGGAGGGTGGGCCAGTCTAAGGAGTGGTGATTAGTGTATGGAGGGTGGGAAGGTTGAAAGACCAGCAATTAGGGTATGGAAGATGTTTATTTGTTTTTTTTTTGAGTCTCATAATGTTTGTAACAGTAACATAGAATGATGACAAGTTGAGATGTTTACAACGAACTCACCATGATTAGTTCACCTTCGACAGATGCGGCAGAAAACTATCTTCCTATTCTTTGGACGACCCATTCCTGTTGGCATAGAGGACACCTATTGTTCTGTTTCACCCACAGAGACATGCAGCAATTGTGGAATGAATGATTGCATTCACCCCAGACAACTGTGTAATAAAGGAAGAAAAGTGAAAACAAGTAAAACAATTTTCTTTCCAATTCAATCCCTGAAAAGTTTCTCCCTTAAGACACTGTACTCAAAATGTAAAGCTACAGCTGTTGGAAAGTCCCCCCTGCAGCAAAGCTGAATCAATATTAAACAACAGAGATGATCTCGGCAGAGCAGCAGGGCCTGCTGTGTGAAACTGCACAGGTAAAAACAAGAATATGTACTGTGTAGCCTGGCTGCAGCCCCCTCAGCATGATGCTGCTGAGAGTGTCTTACCTGCCCTGGCATCCAATGACACCGTTTTCCCATCCCATCCCTACAGAAACCCCACTCAGCAATTTTGTAACCCATTTCAACATGAAAATTAATAAGAATTGATAACATATTATTACAACTTAAGGGATATTCCATAGTTTATCAGATGTTTCTTTTAAAAATTACTTCAAAATATTGTGCACTAAACTCTGATATCATGTATGAAATGTTTTTTTCAAAATATTTTTTAAAGCGAGTCATATAGATTTTCATGCATGTTACTTTTACAAAATAAACTTTGTTGTTTGTTTAATCAGGAATCATCTCCACAGAGCAAGATAGTTTTTTTTAAACATATTGGCAGTACCATTTACATGATGACAGCTATGCAAATATTCTCTCGTTTTACATTTCAAAAGAGTAGTCATGGATATGACTACAACAAGAAGTCATGATAGTACTGAGAGAGAGAATTCACATTTCAGTATGTTAACAAATCGGTGTGATTTAGTTAACTTACCGACACACTCCCCTTGTTTGTTTTCTGTCTGACATCTCAAGCAATCGTCTTTAAAACGGAGAAGAAAATTGAGATAAGAAGAAACACAATAAAACATACATGTACAACAGTATTAAAGGTTCAGGGTTGTAGCTAGGGTAGTTTAAGTGATGGGCTCCCAATTTGTTTTTTCTTCTTAAAGTTTTATGGTTCTTATGGCAAGTGGAGCAAGTTAAGTTAGGGTGTGGCAGAAGTGGTTTAGAGGACTCTTGGTGAAATACATAGGAAATGCCCTGGCAGGGGTCAAGGAGGCAGTCCTGTCAGCTCTTGTGTCTTACAGCTTTTAGGGTTCTTACCCCCCTCCCCCTCCTCCACAACAATGCAGTGAGAGATTTCTTATGGTAAAGCAATCAGATTTTTCTCAATGCCAGTTGTCTTAATCAGCAAGATATACTGTATGTGTGGCCATTTTAGCAGAATGGTTTGCTATATACTGACATATATGGTAAATAAAACCTTACCTGGGGTTGTCAGGGGATTTGCTTTAAACATAAAAACAGCTTCAGGTAAGTGTTCAAGGAGATGTCAGCCGTCAATTACAAAGACATTGTAACAAGCACAGTTTGGATTTATAATTGCTATTACTCTCAATCTCATTTTCATTGTTTGTGACCACTGCAAGGTTTTTTTTTTGGGGGGGGGGGGGCTAATGTAAAGAATATGCTTTCAGGTACGTTCCTTTAGTAGTTGAATACCTTCCTCCAATGGTCGAACAGGTGTCCTTACCATACCGATTGTTACAATCGTATGTCAGTATCATGAAACTGAACTCACCCATGACCTGTGCTCTGCATATGGCACACTCATCGCATTCAACGTCCCAACTCCACATGGCGACCACATTCCACTTCTTCAACGTGAATGGTTTTGATTCTGACTGTTTGTCGACATCCATTGATTCTGTCATCTTTGGGCACCTGTAACAGTTGTACTAAGTAAGCTGTAAAAATACTGCAGGTAATGAGGTAAGCACACAACAAGAGTACCTGAAATTTGTTCTTCTCTGAATGGGCGAGGTGATTTTCACATTAAAGAGGTTTAACGTCATGTCTGTAAAAGTTTGTAAATTGAGGGTGTTTTCATCTCAAGATTACCACGCTTGCCTTTTACCAGAGATTAGGCCTAGTCTGTTTTTAATCTTAGGGTAAAATGGCAGTTTCTGTTAACTAGTTTAGTTTAGTAGGGGAAAAAAGGATCAGGAGGGACAATCAAGTCCCCATCAAAGACCCTATTGGGGAGAGAAAAAAGTAACACGAAACATCCAACAGTTGATTCCAACAAGTACTTGTAAGATGATGTTGTGATTGGCCCTTTAGTCCATATCTCAGTGAATCTGGCAAACCTTCCACAGATATAATTGCAATAATCCAAACACAAAAATAATAAGATCAAAACAAGAAATGCTGCTAATTTAAGGTAAGATATTTGAGGATGCAAACTATTCAAGCTGCTACTGCAATTTCACTTGCCTAAAACATTTTGCAAACATGTTCAATATCACAAGTAAACCAATAACTGCCTGAAATTTTGTTGTGACTAAACTGATGCACTGGTTCCAGTCATAAATTTACTCCCAACCACTTAAGAGAAGATACCTTATGTTCATTCTGTAAGACTAGGAGACTATATTATTCAAACTAGTTTACCAGAGCTACTGAAGACTTAAGTGCAACCATTTTCCTTCTTTAATTTTAGCCAACTACAGTGGATACACTCCCCAAAACCTTACACACCATGGATATCACATCTTTAGTTTAGTTTATTTATTTCTACCATTTCACAACATACCAAAAAAAAGAGGAAAGACAAAGTTTCAATACTATTTGACATACGTGCATACAGTAGATAAGATATGGCTTGGAACTGCTCAGGCTGATGTGAGTTTACCCATTGATATCAGATATGTGTGAATTTTAGCCCATGGATATGGTCAAGTTAAACAAGTTTCTATAGGGCAGTTATTCTGTGGTAGCCTACGTCAGTCTAGACGAAAGTTGGGCTAGGTTGATGACTAATTTGCTAATGTTAGCTTAATACTAGTAACACTAGGCCTAGTTACAGTAATGTAAGTTGTTACAGTAACTCGTAGTATGAATAGCCTTGCACGTTAGTACTGTGAAATAGGCTAGACTTTCGAACTCCCTACAATGAATAACGGTTTTGAACACTTTAACCTACAGTGTTCGTTTTGGAACAGACACTTGGTTAACGACATTCATTCAAGCAGGCAGCTACGTATGTGATATCCTAACTAGGTCAGCTGTACCATGGCCTAGCCTAATAATAGTTAACGCTAGACTAGGCCTTGGCATAGTCATGAAGTAGGTCTAGGCAGTAGGCCTAGTCTAAAACTCTAAATAATGTTGTTTAGGATTATGGACAATATTTGCAGTAGTTACCGAGTCTGTAACTTACTGAGGTGGTATACTATAATTTCGCTAACTGGTTAAGTATCACTTATAAGGCGTTCAAAAAGTTGGGACAGCAGAAATTTCTTCGGTTGTCACTTCCTAGATCAGCCTTCAGTGAAGAGGAAAAATTGGTCACAGATAAGAGAAACTCTACGTCCAAGGTGTTTGATGCTGACGTAACGAGTAGAGCGCCCATTGAATATGGAACGCGAAAAGGGAAAATTATTTTGTTGTTTAAAGTCTCAATTACGTGTTTGCTGATGAATTTCGGAAAACAAACTTTCGAAGTAGATTCAATGTTTCTTATTCTAAATACACTCTGACCGGGTGGGTTTAATGGAGAAAAGCTGTCGTAATCGTAAGAAAGAAATTTATTTTCTGTTGTACGATTTACCGTAAAGTCACTGCGCCCGCCCATGTTCATTACACAAATGTAAACAACATAGTCTACACATGCGACCCGATCAAGTAACGCAGTCCTATACTCGTAGCATCCACTTTTACAATTCTACGGAGGAAACGTCTGAAAACACCTGTTTATTCATTGCAATAGAAGGAAATGACACAATTTCGCAAGCAACATTTGTTAGACCGAGAGAAAGATACAAGAGCAAGGACATAAGACAGGCTAGCAACGAAAGTAAAAGAAAGCCAAGGCCTAACGGTCGTAAACAAAAATGAGAGATTTGATTGGCGCATGATCTGTTAGGCGGGGCTTGCAAATTTTGATTGAAGTTTGTAGAATCTAAGAACTCGTTAATAAATCTGGCGAATGTTATTCAGTTCAACATTTTTAACGACACATAACTCAATAAGAATAAAGAATATTGATATGAAAATTGCTTAGAACGGTGTCATTTTTCACTGAATGTTTAGTGCAGTAAGCTGGAAAGGTCGAAGTTTAAATTTGGCAAACACGTATCGAGACTTTAAGCTAAGTTTGTTGTTGTCTAAACTAAAGTTGTTGCTGCTGTTTTACCATGTTGCTGTTCAAACTCACGTTGATGTCTGAACGCACGTTGGTGCATAAACTCACGTTGATGTTTAAAGTAACGTTGATGTCTAAACTTTCGTCACTATCTAAACTTCCGTTGTTGCCTAAACTTATGTTGTTGTCATCGGAGTTGTTCAACAATTGGTCTCACGAAATTCAACAAACATCACCAGCGCACGAGAATGCGTTATAGGCCTACCTATACTATTACAGGCTAGTGCCATAGTGGAATATACTACAATATAAGTACATAGATATTTCTCCATCTACTTAAGTCGCCTTTTCATGTACTACTGTATAGTAATACAGTTATATAAAGGATATGTATTGGCATAAACTGAAAATACCTTGTTTGTGTATAGTACTAATCTAAGAATAATAAAAATCTAGAATCAAAATGTTGTGTACTTAATACCATTTCAGTATTGTTAATAGGTTTTTAAAACGTGATAAAAATGTTTGTCTCCGCTCAGTAAAGCTCGCGTCTAGGCTGCTGTCCTCCATGAAAACATGCACTTTAAAATACTACCTCTACATGAACACGCAATACTTAGTTATAATGACCATGTCAGTACGCTGGCTTGTGCGTAAGGGAAGCGTATACTGTTTGGCCCATCACGTGTACCAAAAAGAATTTAATGATGAAAACTTTAACTAATATACAATAATAAAGCCTGTCAAATTGTGAAGCCGGAAATTGGCTGTAAATTACTAGTTACCATATATGCAGGCCTGGACCGCATGTAATGCCGCACTGCTGTACAGTAAACAACTTTGAAAGTGATATAGGATATGCATACGCTGTAAATGTCGGAAATCAAACAAAACGAATGTCTAGACAAAATACCAACATAACAATAATGCACTTTTAACTGATTAAATTGAAACAATTCAATAATGCATAGATATGCCGTGAATGTCGGAAATCAATTAAAATGAGTGTCGAGTAAAAAATGCCAGCAAAAAAATACTGCACTTTGAAACTTTTAATTGAATCACTAAATGTTGTGTGCAAATACTCTGACTGTCGGTAATCAAGTAAAATGAAAGACAGTAATATTGGCTAGAGAAAATATTTTTTTGTGCCTGTCGAAGAACAATTGCGTTTATTATATGACATACTTTTACTATAGTGTAGTTGTAAAAAATGTCAGCAAATCAGTTTGATGCTACAAAGTATTATACGATATACGTAATATACGATATTTGCATGTTTGTTGCTTCTAACCAGGACATTGTTAAAGATATTTACCTGGTTGTTGCTGCAAATCAGGACGATGACGAATTTTGCCCTTCTCGCGTTCCATAGTTAAGCCATCATACTAGTTTGCGTTCAATGTGCACTGAAGATGCAAGAATGTTTGCAGACAATGGGTAAGGGACTATTAGCAAATCAAATCGCGGGAAATTTGGGGGAAACATATCATTGGCTATATTTAGCAAGAAAATAATCGAATCAGTTCATTTTCGACTCATTTGGCCTATTTCCCAATCTGAAGGTTTTGCCCCAACTGAACGTGAAACTAGCGAGTTGATAGAAACGATATGTTTGATAACCGTTTCAACAACAAAACGAAACTTCGTTCATTGTACCAATGCAAAGATAATCCGCTTTCGCTTACAAGAGTAACAGGTGCTCACCTTTGAATCCATTCCAAAAATACTTTGGACATAAACAAGGGGAAATTACTATATATACTGCACAGCAGAACATCTGTCCAAGATATGGCTGTTGGCTTGGGATTTTAGCCTGTTGACCTCAAATGGCATTTGGAGTTATACATTATTATTATTATTTATTGAATTTCATATAGCGCAACCCCAACAAAGTTTTCGGTTGCGCTTTACAACAAAATACAAAGAAAGAATAAAACCATTCATAAGAAAATAAGATATGAAATGGCGTAGAAAAATATACTAGATGAACGTACAAAAATATACAATTGTTATGAAAATCAAAGAGAAAAATAGAAAATGCAAAATGTTATATAAAATCTAAAAGAAAATTCAAAAATATGAAATATAATGAATACAAATACTGTAAATTTGAAAAATTGAGTATATAAGTGATTAGCCAGGAAATAAATATGTTTTGAGTTTTCTTTTAAATATTGCAAGATTCTCAGATTGTTTGACATGGTTAGGTAATTTATTCCATTGCTCGGCGCCAAATACACTTATTGCTCTTGAAGCAAAAGTGACCCTCTGTGTTCGTGGAATGATCAGCTTATAAAGAATATTATTTGAACGTAGAGACCTACTAGATTGTGGTGCTAAAGTGAATCTAGATATAAGATATTGAGGAGCAGATTTAACATCAATTAAAGACCAGCGTTAATATTTTGTGCAGAATTCTTTGTCTGATGGGAAGCCAATGCAACTCCTTTAAAGCTTCAGAAGCACTATCCTCCTTTCCTCTTTTCAGAACAAGTTTGGCAGCCATGTTTTGAATTCTCTGAAGCATCATAATAACAACATTTGGTAGATTAGCATAGAGGGAGTTAGCATAATCTAAGTGACTTATCACTAGTCCTAAAACAATAGTATGCCATGCATCCTTGGTTAGTAAGTGTCTAATGTTTCTTACAAGTTGAAGTCCTGCCATGGCAGCTCTACATTTGGCAGCAATGTGAGTCTTCAACGTTAAATGAGAGTCCAGATATGCGCCTAAATATTTTACACAATTTGAACTATTTACGGTAGTGTTATTGATACAAATACTGTCTAAAGCACACTTAGATAATAATTTCTTCGATCCAACTTGTATATATTCAGTTTTAGTTTCGTTCAGTTTTAGTCTATTTTGGTCCATCCAAACTTTCACATCCCTCATAGTTGTTGAAATTTCATTTCTGACTGTGTTTGCCTCATCGAAGGTTGGTTTATGCGATTGTTTAATTGCATGATCATCCGCATGGGTGAATATGTGATCTGTAAACATTTCTATCCTAGAGACACCATGCATGCTTATAATAATATTTCATGTTTTAACCACTAGACCATAACTAACATATTGACACATAATACATAATAAAGGTACTAATTGATGGTGTCCACAGTAGTTGTTCTTCGCTGGCATTTGACCTCAGAATTTGTACGGATTATCCATGCATGAACCATCTAAAGAATGTTACATGTTAAGTTTGTAAAATATGTTGCAATTTTACTCTTCTACGGCTTTACCCGTATACGCGTTTAATTGCACTAGCCTCAAACACAAGTACAAACATCTAACTTTTACAACAAAAAAATATTAATGACAACGCCCGCCCACCTGTCAGTTGTGCTTAGCACCGTATCAAATACTGCGTATTGTAACAGTTTCTTTGCCAACTCATCCTACCCATCTATTCACAGCACGTTTGAATTCTGAGCACAGGTTCAGACGACGATTCCATACATGGACACTAATCCGTATGATAGGTTCCAAGCTTAATAATGATTGCCGTTAGCGTGAATTGATCTTTTGACATCCACTGAAGTATAGCAATAATTCTCACTACAACGGACTCGAAAAGGAAAAGAAAGCAACGAAGAAGGAATACATACCAAGTGGCCATGAATAGGCAAGGTTGATACGGTAGAGTGCGTGACTAATTTCACAGACCAAGTAGCTCGTTTTGCTGACGGAGGTAAAAATCCACAACAATTTGCAAACAACAAGTCGCAATTCATTCAATTCATCATGAGTGCTTCGGATGACCCTGCATCCGGCAAAGTCGCCCTGAGAAGGGTCCTCGGCTTTTTTCCTAGCGTTGCCTTCATCATCGGGATCGTGATTGGGACGGGTATTTTCGTTTCCCCGACGGGTATACTACGAGGGGTTGATGGCTCCGTCGGATGGGCGTTTACCATATGGATAACTTGTGCAGTCATCGCCATGTGCGGGGCATTGACTTATACAGAACTTGCGTCTTCGTTCACAAAATCTGGTGGAGAATTTATCTTCATTAAGGAGGCGTTTGGACCTGTTTTGGCGTTTCTTAGAATCTGGACTTTGGTGGCAATTTTAGGTCCAGCATCCATTGCGGTCCAATCTTTGACCGTAGCCAATTACCTGATTACACCATTCATGGGCGATTGTAATAAAGAAGACTATTACGTGCCTATACGTCTCGTTGCTGCTTGTGTTATGTGTAAGTATAGACTTTTATACTTTTCACCCCTTCCCCTTTCCAAGCCCCCTCCCCTCCTCTCCTTCACCAGTCGGACGGAGGCTGGCGCATCATTTGCTATCGGCTCTATGTTCCAACCTGCGCGGCGCTGTGACCTTGAAACAAGCGAACTTGCATAGGATCACGCCAAAACTTTCATGCTACAATTATTACGTGATACATATTTAAACAGTCACCCTGATATATAGCCAGATTATTACCGTAATTCAATAATATTCCATATAGACTGCTGGTATCGAATTTAATCTTTAGAAATAGTTGACCTTTATCCATGTCATTGTTGACCATGCCAATACTGCCCTTAAGGGTTGTAAGTTCCTATTGAATAAGTAGTAAGACCTAGAACTGCCATTGTTGTATTCAGCTCGGTGACTGATTTCACAACAACCGTCTTTTTTGAAGGGAACCCGCAGCATGCTGACTCCCAAGTTTTAACCTGCAGTAAAAACACACAGACTGACCATGTACTGCCTACGTCACAGACTGACTTAATTATGACGGTAAACGCTATTATATAAAGGAATTTTGCTGACTGATCCATATCGAGACTCTAAAAGTTATTATTATCATTTTAATGTCCTTTTTCTGAAAGTTCTGAGCCAAATAACATGATTTGAGCCTTGAGGCACTCTGAATGACCACGATGATGTTGCAAAAAATAAGGCAAATTACGGTATCTTCCTATAAAAAACCCACCACAGTTAATGTTTGAACATCACCGGCAGTAATACTCAGTAAGTAGAGCAGTAATAGCTCAGTGGTTAACGCCGGTGCCTTTCAATCATAAGGTCCCCGGTTCGAGTCACTCCAAGATTAACGTATGTCGTCCAGTTACAGAGTTGTTGACAATTGACAATCATGGACGTTAAATGTGAATGTAAGAGACTGACTTCGGTCAGTTTGCGGCTTTGATAAGTTCCTGCTGGCAGGAGGATCTAATATACATATATACATACATACATACATACAAAACTAAACCAAAATTGCTCGCAAGCGCATATATAGGCATGCATCGGTTATTACATCGCATGCCAATAACATACAATCATTTGCCGTGTTATACCCTTCCATATTGGTTAGAATTGTTGGGGAAGTCGTTACAAAAATAATAATATCAGTTTAATCATTGAAAAACACATCGCAAATTATTTTTCTTTCAGTAGGTGCCCGAAAAATTCTCAGCATATTGCCCGAATTTTCTCAAAAATATTTGGTATACCATATATACCAACTTGTGTTTGATCAGGGAGTTGTTTTGCTCCATAACAACTCCCTGGTTTGATTAATAGAAATTCAAAAGAGAGAATTCGCTACTTTTGCTATAGACATCATGCATGGTCGTGCATGCCATTTAGACATATTGAAAGAAGAATGACTATATAGAGTGCACTTTTGGTAACATGTATGGGAAGTTAAACTGGCCATGCGTGATGACATTGAGTAACCATTCGTTATGACGAACAAAGTGCGGGTATACTCTGCAATCCTGACCTTGGTATAAATATAGTCAAAATGTGTACAATCTATAGTAAAACGAATGACAGTAATATTACTAGAGAAAGTTAGTCAAAATACCATATAAAAGAAGAACTTAACTCTCATAGAATGTATATTTATTAAAGTTTGCATATTCATGAGGTCGACAGTGGTCTTTCCTTGTTATTATATAGTCATTTTGATGCTTTTAGGTTGTGTTTCTTCAAATTAAAACCCAATTTCCTTTCAATTTCTTCCATTGTATATACAGGTCTTATCACTTTCATCAATTGTCTCTCAGTTCCGGTCAGTTCGCATCTTCAGAGCTTCCTAACGGTGGCTAAAATAATGGGATTGGCCGTTCTCATATTGACTGGCATGGTTCTCCTCTTCCAAGGAAATGTCGATAATTTCAAGAATCCTTTCGTTGTTGAAGATTTTCAACCAGCACTTTTGCCAAGTGCTTTTTATTCTGGCATATTTGCATATGCAGGCTGGTGAGTCTTTTTGTTTATATTTTCCAGTTTATAATCTTATTTTATGCATGTTTGTATACTAAATTATGCAAATAATTCTCAAAACTTAATTTAAGAGAGAACTATCAACAATAAATCGATATATGATGTTTAAGAATTCCACTGAATATCCCAAATGTCTGTAAAAACCAAGGAGTTGTTATGGCCTATACTTGAACCAGAGAGTTGTTATTCCATAACAACTCCCTATACTTATACCAGGAAACAGCCACGTGAATTACAAATCCCTGAATCCCTGCATGCTGAGTACACCATACGGTGAGTTCCCACAGCATTCCGACAGGGACAACTTAACAAATAGATTGAAATTAAAAAAAAAAAAATTTTATTTATAAATGCAGGTAGCAATGAAGCGCATTCTTCTAGACATTATTAATGTTTAGCTACAAACAGGGACGTAGCCAGAAATTTTGAAAGAAGGGGGGGGGGGTAGAAGAATTTTAAAAGGGACACTTCTCACAAAGGGAGCATTCTTACACTTAACGGAGCACCATGATTTACAAGGGGGGAAGCGATCACTCCCATTCCCCCCCCCCTCCCGCCCTGGCTACGTCCCTGTGAACAACCAACTTGTGCCATTACATGCTCCCGTAAGATAAGTTGTCATTATAAATGGTCACGTCCGTTAAGTTGCGATAATCTTGTTTTATTTATCAAAATAACCGCATTTGTCCACGGTCAATTAACAATTGATATGAGGTCACATGCACGCATCAGGAGGTAAACAAAGGAGAGAACCCGTGTCCCGATAATCCAAGATTTACTCGATTTATACTTCCATAAAGCCTTTACTTACTTTTCAGGGTTTTTATTTATTTATATTACATATAAATGTTTTCATAGGCCTCTAACGTTATTAATACTTAAAAATGAAATATACAAAGGTAAAAACAGCCTTTGTATATAATATCTACTCTCCAAAAATGAGACACAGCACCCGGTTGAAGTTGAAATTTAATAGTCCATGCATGGATGACAAATAATTCATGATTTTATGGTATTGGGGTCGATTCTTCAAGGCAAGGGCTTGGAAATTATATTTCTCTGGTGTGAGAGAGGCAACCTGGCAGAACGGTCAGATTAAAACTACCATGAAAAGTCAAAGATGCGCTACTCAGTAATCTGGTTAAAGTACCAGAAGGGAATTGAGAGTGAAGCAAAATGGGACATCGTTTGGTGGCAGGGACGTAGCCAAGGGGGTGGGGCAGGGGTAGCACCCCCCCCCCCCTTGAGTACCCCGAAACGTGGGAGGCATTTTGGGCAAACATTTTCTTTTTACATTGTAATGACGCTCCGTTAAGGATAATAATGCTCCCTTTGTGAAAAGTGCCCCTTTTAAAATTATGTTGCCCCTTTTAATATTATGTTCCCCCTTTCAAAGTTCTGGCTTCGTCCCTGTTGGATGGATACACAAATCTACAATAGACTGCTCTGCTCTATCTTTCATCACACCATGAAAACCTGTGAATACAAAATAATTAATGATCTATTATGCAACTCAGTTGAGGTATTCAAAACCTGGCTAAAGGTGAATGCTTGCTATAGTCTGTTGTAGCCTACATTTTGTGTTTGTTTTTGCGGCCATTATAGGGTCCAATATCTATAACAAACACTGTTTCTCTTAAATACCCTTTTAACATTAAAATTTAAAAAGAAATGTTCGATAGGCACTACCCCCCCTCCCCCTCACCCCATGCATGGTTTACAGACTACACATAGCAACAAAGGCAATATATACTATTATATGAACTACACGTTATACACTAAAAAAAAGAGTTAGATGTGTAGTCAGTGCTCACGTTATTATGTGATACTTCATTTTATAGTATCGAATGTGTGATCTATATGCTGTCGAAGGAAATGGGGTCGTATTTTGCTCAATAATCTTATTTGCTTGACTTGTATTCTAAGATACATGTGTGACAATTTAGTTTGACACAGCATATCTGCTAAACACAGGCTGTATAGAGGGGATCTTGATCAATGTGTATCTCTTTATCTTCTCCCATTTGCAGGGATTATATCACGTGCGTGACAGAAGAAATCAAAAGACCAGAGAAGTAAGTTTAATTACCGTCACACGATTCTTGTTAATTAATAACTGTGATCTGTATACCCAGTTGCTCATGTGGACAATAAACATAAAAGAATTAGTGCATGAGCAGACACCGTGAGGCTTCACGCCTCCAGCGCACCCCACCCCCCCCCCCCGTCCATCCCTATCCACTCCTCCACCCATCTATCAGTGTCGTTCCACGAAACGAAATTCCGATTTCCACGAAAACACTAACCCAGTGGAATGTAGCGTATGCATCATAAGTATAGGGTGTTGACAGGAATCCCCCGTAACTAGATTAAACTAAGTGTCACAGGTCAATCAACAACAAATATTAATCTGTTCACCATGTTCCAGTGACGTCAATGAACTCATTCATGTTTTAACATGTTTAAGGCATACGGACATTATCACTTCTGATTCAGTGTTTGTCTTCCAACTTCCATGGAGGTAAATACAGACTGTTTTTACCTCCATGCAACTTCCAAGCGATGGTCATTATTGATGCTGACGTCACGAGCAATATGATTGGGTGAAAACTCCACAATTGCAAACCTGTTTGGGAAAAGCAAATTCGTCCCCAGGTCTACGCCGCATCTACCACAATTAAGGTAACAGTATAAGCCGACATACGAATGACATTACAGTTGAACATAGTTATTTTCCCAACGTAATGTATACAGTATACATATCAGTGTTTCCATGATACTGCCAAGTTAACTCGGCCGCCAGATCCTTTGAATATCATGTAAACTGTCCCTGAGCTAGGTATAGGCCTACTAAACTAACATATATATGAATCAGTATTGCTGTCTCCTTCATTGTAGCCTACAGTGTAAAAGTAAACAAATGGAACGCAAACATTGACACGCAAAAAAATTACGAGATCTGATGAACCAAGGAATTTATGTATGCGAACATCATCAAAATGTGACAGTATTTAAAATTTCATTGCTGTTTGCTTTTTGTGTGTGAATACGATGTGGTATGGGGATGGTTGCTGGGGGGGGGGGGGGGTTGGGGCGGTAGCAGTACTACAAAGTGCAACGTCAATATATGATGCCTGCATGTTGTGCAACCTGACAACCTGTTTTTCAACATGAATTTTCATTGAGTTAAAGGCATTGAAGACTCGCCCCAAACCGCTTGCCGCGCTCTGAAAAAGTTAACTTTCCGTTGCTTGCAAGTGAAATTTTCTACTTGTCGCTACAAAATGCAGACAGTAATGAAACGTGATACCTTGTTATCAGTTTTATCTAGACCTGAGATGTACATCGCTGCTATGTACACTGTGTTGTGGATATTGACCCAGGGAGTTGTTATGGAACAACTCTCTGAGTGACCGTAGCTGCATGTGTTGACTGTACACTATTGTGTCTAATCGGGGAGTTGCTTAACAATTCCTTTGAATAACCGACGGTAGCAAGCTGTGTGTGTATTTTCTGGGATCGATGGTGGTGCCTAACACTTCTGTAACACCTCATTGGTCAGGTTACCGGCATGAGACGTTTCTTTAAGCAAGCGAAGATTTGTGGATATCGGCTGCATAGGCAGGGACGTCTAAATGCTAACACGTATATACAGCAACACTCAGCTGGAATATGCATCCAGACATCACTGTTGCGTGATTGACACACTCGCCATTCACATGCGTCGCAATCACTACAACCTATAGTGTAGAATAACTAAATAGCAGTCTTGTACCACGATCATTGCTAGTAACAATACAACAGCGTATAGTGTTTGTTCTTTGGTGGTTCTTGAAGTATTTCACTGTAAAGGTTAACAATTTAAGTGACAAAGCAAATAAAGGGTACATCTCTTTAGGTCTCTCAACCATGCAAGAAGCTGTCTATTGCTAAAAAAAAAAAACACAGCACCTCCAACTGAACTAAACTGACAATCCTCTCACCGATTCTCGCCAAGACTATACAACCGATGGGTATACCAACCTTTTTTCTTTGTAACAAATCACGTTTTGTACGGGGGAAGACCTTAAAACAGTTCTTCGATGTAGTTGGACTATATTACGCTTAGAAGTAAACATAGTAGGCCTACTCATGTCGATTTGATGACGTAATTTTTAGAGAGAACGAAAGGTGTAGAATAGTAAATAATAATTGTAAAAATTTGTAATTAAAGAGCAAAGGAAAGACCTGTCAGGAATGATGATTTCATCGGAAAGGTTATAATATAACAGCGATGTTGTCGCTGAGTTGCAAAAGAGAAATGAGCGGGAATTAAAGGATGGTTGTATAGGCACGCTTTTTAGTTGAATATATTGTGTATGTGTAAAAGTAAGTGGGCCTGACGTTTCGATCCTAGCAGGATCTTTTTCAGAGGCTAAATGACAAGTAAAATATTTTGACAAGTAACATATTTTGTATCAATAAAATGGCTGTCGTTAGTTTAGCTTGCATTTCTGGTAGCATACGCCCATTAAAAGCCCCATCGACTTTACACACTATATCACAAAAGTAATGTGGTCTCTAAGTCTAGATAGAAGTTCTCACTAGCTAAACGCTACCCATCACTGGATAGCTGACAAGTTGGCCTTTCATGGCCCGATCAATTTTCCGTATCATGACCATGCAGATTCTTTGGTATCCGAGCCTGAAGTTTCGTCACTTGTAAACAAACCTCTTCAATCAGTATAGTAAACAATTTAAACAGCTGAGACTCATTAGTAAAAGTGGCTGGACTACTTGGTCTAAGAAACAGATCCGTTACGTCAGTTCCTCAATTAGTGCAACACAAGACTCACGGGAACTTATCGATATATTTTAATGGCCATGAAATAACATGTATACAATACATTACACACTTGTCAAGGAAAATTGTGTTGATTGTCGTCCTAATAAAGTTAATCTGTTATTGTTTACATATAAAAAAAAGTATTGGTTCAGATATAAGACATAACACAAACAATTGATTAACGTTATACACTAAGGCCTGTAATGAGGAGCTGACGTCATTTTGAATTAAGTCTTAAAGGAGCATATACCAGAAATGTGGCATATTTTAAAGATGAACGTCGTAACAACTGGAATAGCTATTGAAATATTATACCAGCACTCAATTATTTTCTTTCTTTTCTTTTCTTTTCTTTACGTTTTGGACGATGAAATATGCGATAAGATTAAAAATTCTGCGTATTTTCTTCTTGTTTTTATTTTACATCATAGAACTGTGGTTGCCATGGTTGTGTCTTTGGTTTTCGTGACTATTGTCTATCTTCTAGCTAACACTGCATATCTGACGGCACTGACACCAGATGAAATACTCTCGTCTGACGCGGTTGCTGCGGTAAATAATGATACATTTACATTAAATTTGTTTCAATTTTGAATATACATATTATACTTGGTACGAGATTTTCTCTTTCAGCCAATCACTCAAGAGTCGCTGCAGAAAAATTCTTAAAAGAATAAATATCTCTTAGGCCTACAACTTAACGTAACATACTGTAAACACCACACGCAATAGAAGTTATAATTCAAGAAGTTTCTAAAAGGCCTGCTCTTAGAAGCTATATATAAGCATTATGATGCCTTACGTATACATATAATATTTTATTCGTAGGTTATATCATATATTTAGCTTATATCAGCTTAGGCTCCACTTCCATATAGCTCATATCACACTTATAGAAGGGTAGGCTGTACTTCCATATAGCGTATATCATATATTTATAGCTTATATGCAGCTTAGGCTGTACTTCCATAGCTCATATCTTATATTTAGCTTCAGCTTAGGCTCTACTTCCATATAGCTTATATCATATATTTAGCCTATATGCAGCTTAGGCTGTACTTCCATAGCTTATACAATATATTTAGCTTATATGCAGCTTCTACTTCCTTATAGCTTTTATCATATATTAAGCTTATAGCAGCTTATAGGCTCTCCTTCCATAGCTCATATCATATATTTAGCTTATAGCTATAGGCGTAGGAGGCGGGGGGGGGGGGGCAGCCCACCAGCCCCCAACGAAATATTTTTGTGGAAATTCGGGCAATATGCTGGGAATTTTTCGGGCACCTACTGAAAGAAAAATAAATTGCAATGTGTTTTTCAATGGTTAAACTTATATTATTATTATTATTATGATTGTAACGACTTCCCCAAAATTATAACCAATATGGAAGGGAAATAACACGGCAAATGATTTTATGTTATTGGCATGCGATGTAATAACCGATGCATGCCTATATAATATGTACATTAACATGTTGAATTTTGGTTATATTTTTCGGGCAAGTCGTTACAGCCCCCACCCCAAATCAAATTGGGCTCCTACTCCTATGCTTATAGCAGCTTAGGCTATACGTTCATAGCTCATATTATATATTTAGCTTATAGAAGCTTAGGCTCTACTTCCCTATAGCTCATATCATATATTTAGCTTATATAAGCTTCGGCTCTACTTCCATAGCTGGTATCATTAATTTAGCTTATAGCAGCTTAGGCTGCATGTACTTCCATAGCTCATATATCCTACATTTAGCTTATACTAAGCAGTTTAGGCTACACGTCCATAGCTTATATCATATATATTTAGCTTATAGCAGCTTAGGCTGTACTTCCATAGCAAATATCATATATTTTAGCTTATAGCAGCTTATACAGCCTATAGGCTGTACTTCCATAGTTGGTTCATATAGATCAGTCTGACGTTATTTTTTTTCATTCATCTTTTGAGATTTATCTTTCTCATTTGAGGCTAATCAGGATTTTGCTTGGTTAAATAATAATCTGCTGGTTCACTTACAGTGTGGTTTGTCATTTCATCATTTCAATCAATTTTTCTTTTTTTTAACTGCAGGTTTTATCAACTTATTTACAAGTCAATAAGAGTGAATACATACAATATTCAAGTAAACAAATTGAACTATTGGTTGCAATTAGTGTTTCTTGAAATAAATAAGAAAAAAAATCAAACCATGAAGATTAGTGTTAAAATATACCGGTACCTCAATGAGTCATAAAGTGTAAACGTCCAAGTCCCAATATACAAGGATGAAATTGAGAAGCCTTTATGTATGCTGACACATGTATGTAGATGCTGCATTTTGTTATCAAAAGTGGCCAAGGCAATTACAGAAGTCACACGCTGATTCCGAATTGGCTTTAACCTTGTAATATTATACTCTTGAAAAGAAAGAAGCGTGAGCCTTTTGATGAGTCAATTTCTTTCATGACCAAATTTAAACTCACTCCCCCACCCATCCCCTTCGACTGACAACACCCTACTTCTCCCTTAAAAAAAAATTGAATAATTTGTTCTTTTCTTTTTTTCTTTTTTGCCCTGGCAGTGTCGTTTCATTTGCATAAAGTTCATATTAACACATTGATAAGGATACTTTCATGAAGGTTAATTTTGAGTTTATATGGTTTACCGCGTTCTATTTATAGACATTTGCTGTGCGTGTGCTGAAGAGTTGGTCATGGACCATCTGGATATTTGTGGCGATGTCGGCCGCTGGTAATCTCAACGGGCTCCTTTTTACGCGATGCCGAATGTTCTTCGTTGCCGCAAGAGAAGGTTACTTGCCGGAAGTGATGTCAATGATTCATGTCAGGTGGAAGACGCCACTTCCTGCCATGGTGGTATCAGTGAGTGTCGCCTTGAATTTGGGCTATATTGGCATCACCAAGCTGTATTTATGGTAGCATGAACTGGGGAAGGGGGTAGATGGGGTGCAGGCTGGGATATTAAAATGTGAAATTTCAAAAACTTGAAAGTTTGAAAGAAATAAAGACTGTTACTTTATTCAACTTCTCATCGCTTTTGTTCATAAGTTAGAAGAAACAATGTTACTGATGAATATGAAATATTTATTTTGTTTTAACAATTACTTTTACACTGAATATTCATTTTCTCTTCAGTTGCCGCTCTCACTTCTCCTCCTCTTGGTCAGTGACGTCTACGTTCTGATAGACTTTTTGACGTCAGTCGACACCGCCTTCACCGTGATAACCGTCTTGATCGTTCCTTACTTCCGGTGGAAACAACCCAATCGCCCGACGACCTACAGGGTCAGTAAATTTGATTTTTGGTTAATTGTGTGTCCTTTGGCTGCAAGCAAGTACTGACCTAAGACGGCGAGTTGATGTGTATGTGTGCGTGTATGTATGTGATATGCGAGCTATTAAAACAGTGACTATATATGTATATATAACGGTTGTTGTGCTTCATACTAGGTGTATGATATATTTTACGAAGTACAACACTTGTGGGTTTGTGGCGGTCAAAGGTCATTTGAGGTCAACAGAAATCCGTTTGACATTATTTTCAAACACGTCATTTAAGGTTCATTAAAAGTCAAAGTTTGAAATATTTGTTACCACGGTAACTAAAAGAAAAAGATACGGTGGGTGGATCCAATTCAAACACTCAACCAAAAAAGTGTCTTTTGTGAAGGTCACAGTTCATTTGAGGTCAAGTCATAGTCTGACATCTTTAGTAGAACTGCTACGAAATATATTTAATTGTGCAGTAAGCTGGTAATTAACTTTAAAGCTTTGACGGGAATAAATTCTGACACATGTTTAGTGTGGTACGCCTTTGTTATTTAATTGCTTTGATAAATATAACCATAAGATATATTAAAGTGAAGACTTACGTTATATCATGATTGCCAACACGTTTTACACTAATGTATTTGTGTATCTGGAGCCCGTGGGACTAACTCACAACCTCCCATATATTGGAGTCGTGCTTCAAAGACCCCAGGGCCACACCAATCCTTAATTAAGTCCTGGATCCACCCTGCATGACCCACTGAATTAGCCCTGTGTCGACAAAGCAATGTTGTTACAGAGTGTGGGTCTGGGTGGGGGTGGGAGGGAACGGGAGTGCATCCGAGCTCTCTTTAAATTAGGAGATCCAGCGAAACATGGTATGAAGAGTAATGTATGACCAAAATATAACCCTACCTAAGGAAACTTCAAGACTTCGGAAGAAGGCCCAGTGACATTATTGTCTTCGGAGCCTGACCAGGGCTCTCAACGCACCTCTACGTCGTATAGTTTGCGGGGTTTAATCCGACATAGGGTAAACAATTTTAATGGGTGTAACGGCCTTCAATGGAAATCTGACAGCTTTCATATACGCAAACCAGCAACAGTACGTACCAGCAGGGTAACAGTAAGGTCATTGTTACTTCACGGTGACATTGAAGTAACAAACGTGAAAATAGACAAGGAGGAATTATCAAGCTATTGTATGCATGCCTTGAACTCTAAGTCAATTATCTTTCTGTTATTCATACATACCGTATCTTATTTACTGATATTTTATCACAGTTTTTTCTTCTATCACACACACACGCACACTACATGGAAACAGCACGGTATGAGCTGTAGGGGGCTTCCATAGGGAGCTATGGGAACTTCTTAAACAGGTGGATCTGACCTCCGCTTTAATGAACTTTTTCCGAGGATTGATAATGTTTTTTAGCGTGTCCACAAGGTGCGTCGAAAGCGAGTCCGCTATACGTGGGTTGAACAGTAGAATCGCAACCATTAAAAGTCACTCTCAAATGACTCCTGAGCAAATGTCTAAAGGTCAACTCTAGCAAGGGTTGAGTTCTATTTAGCTATACTGCCATCAATATTTTGTACACATACATTGTTGACATGTTAGGTTTTCAAAAGTACATTTCGGTAGATTTCCATCCATCAAATTATTCCCAGATCGTCAGCGGCGGAAAAGTTGACAATTGACTTCCTCGATGAGGGAAAATGCTTGAGTTGGGTGACCATTAACATACGTTCTAGCATATTTTCCTTCGCCAATACTGATGACCTCCAACGCTGATTGATACTTGAATACAGATATCCACTGCATAAGAAGGGGGAGAAGAGTTAGGGTAAAGGAGTGATTCATATCTTTTCTCTTTTTCTCTTCAACAGGTTTGGCTTATCACGCCAGTTATCTTTATATTGTTTAATATGTTTGTTTTGTTGATGTCCTTCTACTCGACTCCTGTTCGGTCCACTCTTGGTTTGGTTACCACCCTTTTTGGTCTGGTCTTCTATTACTTTGGTTGTCGATGGACGAATAAGCCGCGGTCGGTCCAAAATGCTATTGGTAAGCCAAATTTCTTTCATTTTTGGAGAAGAGTCACGCCTTCAAAAACAATGATTGGAACTCCAATCCAAATGTCAGCCGAAATACGTATATTGGCTTTGAAGAGTATCGTAAGCTTTACAGCCAGGAGTGCGTGCGCGTGTGCGTTTGTGTATTGTGCGCGTTATGTGAAGGCTGCGTGTTCCGCGCGTGTATCAGACAAACCGCCTTAAAATTTAGCTCTTTATTCTACCTAAATTCGTATAAGTTGGAATAAAACAATTCATAATACATTTTACTTAAGTAGAATATAGGCCCTATATGTTCTCAATTAAAAATCATCCTAGTACAGTAAAATTTGGAAACCAATTTTACTTAAACCTGATTGTATTTCGCCTACTGGGGTGAAGTACCATCAGTGGCGTCACCAGACTTTTCAGTTTGGGGGGGCACAGGGGGGCACCAGCATTTGATGGGGGGCACTTAGGTGGATACGGATTGCCGTCCTGGGGAGGGGTGTAAGGGGAGGGGGTGCCCCTCCAGGTGCGGTGGATCGGGAAAATTATTGGGGGGGGGCTAATGTGTAGAGACTATCTAAGCGGAGCGCCACCATCGGTTGGCGCGGAGCGTACAAGAAAATTTTGGGTTTTTCAAACCCCCAGATGGCCGGAAACGGCACTTCCCGAGTGTTTTATGCTGCGAATACCTAGCCCTAAAATATGGGTCTCAAGCCTGCAATTTCTCAGATTGCACGTAAAAGTCTGTAAAAACATTGTAATTTGTATATTCGATGGTGTTTTAAGAGAGTAGCTATTACTCGTAGTGTACTCGCAAAGACGTTTTTGAGTGTAGTAAGGGATGTTGGAGAACTGGCTGAAATAAAGCAAGTCATTGGCCTAAGACGAAGTTGTGTTGCGCTTACCGGTACTCACACTCACTGCTTCCACTTTTCACGGGGCTTGAAGACGCGGTTGGGGTGACAATGTGGTCTATAGCCAGGGGACGGGCCGAGGGCCCCCCCCCCAGCATTTACTAAAATTATTACACCTATATAGTATACGTGTGCATCGGACAGATCGACAAGTATGCATTGAAAAATGGGCAGATGCACGTTTCGGAGCCTTGGTAAATATTGGGGGGGGGGGGGCTTATCATGCATTTGCCCCCTCAACTTTTTCATTGCCCCCCCGGTTCCGCCGCCACTGCCCCCCTCTCCTTTGGAAAATTTTCGCATACGGAGAATGGGCTAGATGCAAAATGCTGCCACATTTGATGCTAAATTCGATCTGAAGATATCTCCAGAAATTGCTATTTTTGAGGTAATGATTTTAACAAGGCGCAGAATTTTGCAGAGGATATGAACCACATGCTGTCGATATTATGCCTAACCCTATATCAATAGAACCTACATTTGTTGAATTAATGTGTGCATGACCCCCGACCCCTTTCTTGTCCTTCTCGTTTTCGCCCATTATCTATTAAGATGTAACAGGTTCCAGCATCGTTATTGGCTCCTATCAGGGATCTCACAATGCAATCCAAAGTTTGATCACACATCGAGTATGGCTAAGTATGCAGGTGTGAACATTCGCCATTTGTTCCTACAAGCATCTGACCTCAAATGACCTCTGCACCCCCTACACAACAGGGTTAATATATGGGTCCACAAATATAGGCAAGTATGGTGCCTGCGGACCCTCACATTCTCACATTTCGTCAGCTCCTAACCTGTCAACCTCAGACCAAGGCAACATATTGCAGTACCCTCCCTTCTCACAGTCATGTAGCTCGCGAAGCGGACGTGTATATCCGCTGGTATGGCGTGAGCACTGACACATTCAATGTAAATATCGACACCTGTTGTGATGGCGCGGGTTACGACTTCGATACCCGACGTTCAAGGATAAACTTTTTCATTTATTCGCAGCTCATTTGAAGAAAATACGAATTACTGTGCTTCTTTGTCCTTATGAAAAACCAACTCAGATGATGGGAGTTGAATATAACAAAATATATATATATTTTTCTACCAACCCAAATCTCAGATGGGGGGGCACTCGGGGGGCACTAGGTTTTCCAGGGGGGCACGTGCCCCCCTGGCCCCCCCTTGGCGACGCCACTGAGTACCATTCTACTTAAAATGTCATTGGTCAATCAGTTTCACTTCAGTCAAGTAGTTAGCTTTAAATAAAGTGTGAGTGGTCAGTCACTACTCTCTCTTTAGTTAAGTGCTTTTTAACTTAAGTGAAAATGCGAGTTTTAAGAGTATTATATCAATGCGTAACATTGATTTTATCCTTAATATATACCTCCTTGCTCAGACTTTATTCTGAAAGCCCCGTGTAACGTCTAGAAAATCCTTGTTGTCTTTGGTAGAGGTCAAAGGTTACACATTAACTATCACCGCTGGACGTATAAAGCTGATATGTTTTCCTCCAATGATTGCTTACATTATTTTATTTTCTTTGCCAGATTCATCGAATCAATTCTTGCAGAAACTGTGCCTATCTGTGCGACAGGAGGTGAAAACCTATTGATTTTATAATTATCAGAGGTTCGGTTCGTGACTACATGAAGAACTATGGAGGACTATAGGGCTGGTGAATTGCATGTGGAGGATTATAGTTGGGTCTCGGGTAACTAAGGGCTATAGAGAACTAAGGAGGAGAGAAAGACAACTATGGAAGACAAACGCTTTGAAACAAAAACAAAAAATGCGTTTATTACATTTTGCTATATCCTTCCCTTCTTTTAAGATAGATTCTCGACCCAACCCCTATCTCTACACCCCGCCCCTCCCCCTCCCCCATCTTCCAAACAACCCCCTCTCAAATGTGCCTTTATGAGAAGGACACTGATGTATTGGGTCTGCCTCTGCAGCTTGCAGAGTATCATTCAAATGACTTTAGGCGCACGATGTGGAATCGTCTGATGAATAGCTTCCAGTTTGAAATTCTCAACTGCCATAGTGTGTATATAGGAAGGCCATCCCTTCAAAAATAGTTTTAAGGGTTTTTTCTCACTCACTCTCTCTCTCTTTGTATCTGTTAGAAGTATTCTCTTTTTTAAAACGTTAATTTCTATGCTATATATACAGGGTTCTTCGTAACATTGTCGAAGGTAAACTTGGTATTCAGGAATGCAATGAGGCTATACTATTTCAGGTTCTACGGTTAATTTCCATCTTAAAGTTTACATTTTACATCTATAGTGACATAAAAAAATATATATATATGCATTTAAAACTCATTTTGCGTTTCGTTTTTTACTACAAAAGTTAAAGGGACATTCTCTACTATACTAGATGAAACCGCCATCTCAATATCTTGCCGCTAACTCGAGTTATGGTTGATTGAATGTATAACCTAATCTAACAGGTTAACATTCACTTACTTCGGGACGTGATTCACATTACATGGTCTGTGACGTCATCACGGTCGATCGATTTTTTTTTTTCTTCAAAATCTTTGCATTCCTTTAATAATCTTGTTGTTGACTCATCCTTGAAATATGATACGAAATAGAATATTCGCTTAGTTGTCAATGTTTTTTTGTATTTATAATTTCATCAAACTTTCTTTATTTTTTGTAGAAATATGATTTTCTTCTGTGAAGAAACACAAAAGAAATGTCAGCTTCGTTGACCTGAAGTCACCCGATAGCATCATTCACATAGCTGTTGTCATATGCTTCCGTATAAAGATATCAAAGAATTAGCAAAAGTCATATGCTTGCCATATAAAATGCTTGTATGAGTAGGGAGTTGTTATGGAACAACTCCCTGGTATGAGGATATGGGTTTGACCAGGGTTGTTGTTCATGGTTTGACCTACATGGCAGAAAATGTCCGCAGCGTATTCCGAACATGAGTTGAGCAGATCCTTATACTAAAGAGGGACAGAAAGGAACGTCTGTATAGTCTGTAGGTTACTCTGTCAGCCAAGGCTTGCGTGAGGGGGTCAGGGGTTACAACCCGAGCCCTGGTCAATGAGAGAGGAAAATATGATCAGGAAAGAATTTAAAAAAAGTTTGCTCTCCCATATAAAAATTCCCAAATGTAAAATGGAGGCACAGCAGTATAGCGTAAGGAGTAGCCATTTTTTTGTTTACAGTAACCAAGCATAACAAGACGTAGGGCCTGGGGGTGGGTTAAGCCCTATTTATAAGAAAATGAATGTACTACAAATCAGGAATATATACGCTGATCGGTCTATCCGACACGAGTGGTACAAGGGGATAAAGCCCCGGGGTGAGTCAATTAGGGGCCCGGGTTGGATATACAGGATACAGATCAATGTATTCTCAATTTACTTAAGGAAATGACAAGACTTCAAGAGGGGGGGGGGGGTGTAGTCACCTTACTGTCCCCAGAGCCCGGCTGGGTTTTCTACACTACTTATCCAGTGAATGGCCGCTTGTATGTAACTTATTGGTTGAACATTTTAGTTTCCAGACAATTAGATAACTATGTAGCGCCATCTTTTATTTTCGACGTTTTGAGACTTGTGCCTACGCTTGTAATAAGTTGAAAATGTTACTCTGTTAATATAAGATGTAGAGTTGCATTTCCTTGGTGAAATGCAGGCACGGGTACAGGGCTGTGGGGTCATCCCCCTCCCCCAGGCTTTCACGTCACAAAAAGATAAACTCGAATGTTGTTATAAGTAAAACCTTGTCGGTTTAGACCTGATTATTTGCCTTCGCAGGCACCATTTGACGTCTCAACTTTATTTGCAGGCTCAGGACACCAGTCTCCTACAAGTATGGGCGACGAACCCAGGAATACATCCTCTCCTTTTTAATGAACTTTCTTTATCGATCAACTGGCCCTGAAATAGGTCGAGAAGCTGTGTTTTTTTAGTTGATTTGAATAAATGTTTCACCATGATGCTGTTTTGGTAATAAAATTCCTGTTAGTTTAGCTCACGAGATTCACTATTCATGGGGTTTCATGTCAAATAATGAAGTATACTCAAAAAAATGAAGTGTTGAAAAGTAATCGATAAGTGTCATATCAAATACTTCAGCCTAGCTCGTACAGGGACAACACCCTCCTTGCTAATTTTACACTTTCCGAGTGTTGAAAATCTAACACCTCGCTGGTGTTGAATTTATCAACACTTGCAGGTGTCATTGTCACACCCAGTCCCCTAAATTTAGCTCTTCAAAGGTGTTTTATTACTCAGTTGATGGGAGAGCTGTAGTAACACCACATGTCTGGCTATTCTTACACTTTTTGCGTGTTGAATATAGCCAACACCTTACTGAATGTTCAATTGACACTTGCAGGTGAAATTGCAAACCCCAAATCCCATAAATATAACACTTACACTCAAAAAACGTGATACACAGGTTAAGTAAAATTATACTTAATTTTCATGTGAAATAAGAACACTAAAACATTTAAGTAATAATTACTTAACTGCTGGTTTGTACAGTTTTACATGTTTATTATGTAACGCAAATACAATACTGTTATGTAAAATTTTGCCAGAGAAGTTTACATAGCACCCATTTAGTAAATATTTTATACAGGTTTTAGGTTAATTATTACCTAGTAATTAGGTAAACAATATATGGATGCATGTTTGAATCGCCCACAGCAGAGAGGTACATTTAAGAGAGAGCAAAAAGCAATGACAACACAAACAATTCAGAATGTGCGATTTTCAGCAATTAAACACCCTACTACCTTCCTATTCCAGAGGTCCATATATTATATCCCATTAAATGTAAAATAAACAATTTAGGCTATAAAAGTACTGTCTTGTGGAATGAAGTCAACTTAAAAGTGCCAACATTTTCAGTTGCTACAGTTCAGTTACTTGGTCTTTATTGTTTGCGCATACCTTTTGGTATTCCAGATTAAACACAAAGAAACAATTCTTCCCAAAGTCAATTTCAAATCATGCAACAACTTTAGAGAAATTCTGATCCATGGGATGAGAAAACATGGAGTGCTGTGTATGATGACTGCTACACTACAGTGACTATGTATTTGTTGTTGGCAAATGCCTTTTGGTATTCCAGATTAAACACAAGAAACAACTCTTCCCAAAGTCAATTTCAAATAGGCAACAACTTTAGATACTGATCCGTGGGATGAGAAAACGTAGAGTGCTGTCTCTGATGAATGCTACACTGCAGTTACTTTGTCTTTGTTGTTGGTTTGTGCCTTTGGTATTCCAAATTAAACACAAAGAAACAACTCTTCCCAAAGACAATTCCAAATAAGCAACAACTTTACATACATTCTGATCCGTGAGATGAGGAAATGTGGAGTGCTGTCTATGACAACTGCTAAACTGCAGTTACTTTGTCTTTTTTGCTGGCACGGTAAGCATAAAAATCTCGAATCTGGTTGCACTTCACACCACCAGGCAACTGGTTGACAACTTTTTGGAAAAATTCCCAGGCACCGAAACTTGCAATTTGGTATAATTCAGATTTAACACGTAGAATGATATGAAGCAACATCAATGGCTTCATAAATGTCCTCTGGGGTAGGGCATGTCTCTCGATGATCACAAATGACTGCTGAGGATGTATTTTGCTTCCTCCAAGAAGTAACACATATTGCTGAGGTCTTTCTGAAATCTTTTGCAAATAGAATTCCAAGTTGATGCTACCTAAGTAACAAAGAAAAGAAAAGAAAATTCCCATCATAATGTAGTTGTGTTAAAACATTCTTGGAGCATAAGCAGTTATTTACATGTACCCCTCACAAAACATTGACATTCCTAAAGAAAATGCACACAATTTAATCAGTTTTGGTTGTCTTCTTCAAGCACATTTGAAACTAGAAAGCCAGATGGCCTATAGTGATTCCTTGTCAAAACAGGAACTTGCATTAAACTTTCATCAGACAATGTAGGCAACTTTTACAACCAATGCATCATGTTAACAATGCTTAAAACAATGCTCACTCCCATTGTATGCAATTGTGTAGATGGCTATGAACTGTAACAGCTAGATCACTTCCATAATATTGCTAAATTATAGTTGGGCCTAGGTCTAAAAGTATCACCGATCCACATCAGCTTCGGCCTACTTGCTACAACTTACAAGCTAAAATGGCAATTAGTGGTAATTATATATTGCATTACATGAATATATGTTTATCCCTTATTAAACATAGTACCAGCGTAACTATAGGCCCATGCTCGATGCTTTTAAAAATGCATTGCCTTGCAATAGCCTAAGTATATCCTACTAGGCTAGTACTACTATTTAAAAAAGTGACTCGCAGGGTATACGAAGTTACGGTTAACGCCCAAAAGGAATAGAATGCACTAGGTTACATAAAAGGCCTAGACCAAAGTCCTCCGTCCGTCCGTCGGCAATTCCGTTTAATTTAACTTGTATGTAGATTACACAGATTCGTTGACAATTATGAGTTGGCTATGACAAACAGCAAGTAGCCTATTATATTAACTTATCGTATGACTTTAACGTTAGGTCTACGTAACGCAAGCGATTCAAATGCATTCGTCTACCCAACTTTGTCGTGGGTCTCTAAGCATATCTCGTTCTTTTCACGTTCACTTACATAATATCAAAACATACCTCCGAATTTTTCAATCAATTCTTCCAGGCCCCAGTCTCCTATAACGTCATTTTCCATGCCATTGTAGCTCGTTATCGCACACTGAATACGTAACGTTATGTGGCTTGCACGTATATATGGCCGTGGTTACTATAGTACATTTAGTAACGGTAAATGTCAGTGGTTTAAATACTTAACTTGCACTAAGAATCCAGCTGATGGGAGGTTTGACCAATCGGAATGCTCGAACTGAAAGTACAATTTCTGCAGGTGTAAAAAATACACGCTACTTGAATTATGTAACCCTACTCAGGGTCAGAGTAACCCTTCAGGTGTAGGGTGAACGGTTACACCTGGAAAGTGTTCAAATTCAACACTCCATTTTTTTGTGTATAATTGCTAGAAGTTTTCAAAAAGTACTTTCCTGTAGGTCTTTTACGAATCCAAATTGTTCTCAGACACTTTTAAGGAACATACAAGATGACTGAATGTCCCAGTGAGGAAAATTTCCTCGAAAGATGTAATAAAACAGTTTAAGAATTTTGACCAAAGGTGACCATATTTGAATATCTAGCACATTGTGGAATTTTCAACTAAGGGTTTTCTTTCGTTATGTCCGGCTATTACTTTAGGCTATATGAAAAAAAAGCCTCGTTGGTTGAAAGTTGAGGATAGAATAATTCTATTGACTACTCACTCATTAGCTTCCTCTTCCTCTTTGTGAAATTTTGGTAAAATGGAGGATTGGTAGATTGTTACAAAATGGTGCTCTATATTGTCACTTTTGAAAACTATATTGAAAAAGTTTAAACCCTTTTTTCCTCGTTCAAGGTGGTACGGCATGCACAAAGGATTAATTTTTCTTTTTCTTTTTTCCTTGGAAAAGTTGTCTATGTTCAGTCAAGGAATTGCTGGTAAATGAAGTCTTATATAATTACATTGTACAGATAGCCATAAATATACCCGAGGTCGGAGTAGAAGAGCCAATTAGGGAGGAATTTTTAAAGGAGAGGAATTTTTAAGTACTGAGGATTGTGGAGACGGAGCGGTTTCTATCGTTTGGGAAGGGAGTGCATGGTTGCTACTTGTTTTAATCAATCGGTCATTGTCGGAATTGTTTTTGTTCTTTATATATAAGTATACTTGTAGTCGGGCCTACACCCATTTAGGAAAGGATTTTTTAATGGAATGAGACTCTAAGTAGTAACAATTGTGTAGTATCTGTTCCCTTTCTAAGGGGAATGGTGATGCACACCTGACGAGTGATCACACAGTCACAGCCCCGATGCAATGGGACTGGGGTTGAGAGCGGATCAGTCGTTTGGTAGTTTGGTTTTCGTGCCCAGGTTCTTTCCAGGGCGACTTTTCTTTAAAAAAAGTAACAATTGTGAATACAGAAAGGTTTTGGTTTTTGGGGAAGTGAGTTTGTTGCGACTTTGTATTTCAGTATAGGAGTTCTCCAATCAATGGGTCGTTCTCGAGGTTGTTTTTGTATAACTTGGTGTTGAATTCTTCAAGTAGGGTGAAAAAAGATTTTGTTTCCTGCACGGAGAAGATGCGAAGTAGCAATATAGGAAGGGATTTTGAGTGCGAGTCGATAACCTGTGGTGTAGATTCTGTTTAAAATTTGTTTATTAGGGATAAGAGATGGTAAGCAGGGAGATGCTGAGGTTTGCGTCCTTCAATAAACTTCATGTGATGACAACAGCCTCTCGATTTTTACCCTCCTCCTCCTCCGGTTGAACCCCCAATGCTACCGCTGTGACCTGATGGTGCGAAACACTCACCGTTTAACCACCGTCGATAATCTCAGCGATATGATTGGCCGTCGCACCGTATACAATAATATATGAGAGCGATCGACTACCTGCCTATTCAAACAAACAGTATCCCGCATCCCGGTTTTTTTTCCCAAACAGGTTTGCAATTGCGTGGTCTTCCGCCAATCAGATTGCTCGTGACGTCAGCATCAATAATGGGCATGGCTTCGAAGTTCGTAGACATGCACTGAGTTACACACTGACACTTAATTAAGTCTAGTTACGGGGTTTCCCATCAAACGCCCTAACTTTACTTTAATGCTTGAATCACATGTTGACCTTACTTATGATACATACGCTACATTCTATTGGGTTCGTGTTTACGTTATTCAAGATTTGTGAGCCGTTCTACTACAATCGGAATTCGTTTCGTGGAATGGGTAGGCCTACACTAAAATCAACTTCACGAGTCTTGAATGAATATACGCAAACAGTTTAGTGTACTGAGTATGATATTTTCCGTCACTGCACTGTGTACACAGTTGACAGTTATAATACATATAGGCCACCAGCGCATGTGTGATGTACCATGTACGAACATTTCACTGTGCGATGTTATCGATTAATGCATGCCTACACATAAAACTTCGATCAAAGTAGATGATCATACCATACTAGTGTGCTCAATATGTCTAAACCAATTCCAAACACATCTACATATATTAACGAATAGCTTCGGGTAATTTTGAACGGGCATATCTTCGTTGCAACGAATGGATGCAGACACTTTGGTAACCTGGAAGTGAAGGTTTCTATCGTGATGACGTAACATTTCCGACCAATCATGAGCGCCTATTTACACGCAATTGCAAACCTGTTTGGGAAAAAAAATTCGCATCCCGGTAACTTCAAGAAGATATATATATAGCTTTACTGATTAGATCCATGGTCGGATAGCTTATATTCGATTGTATTCAGGCTTACAGCTCATTGCATACCAACAATGGGGTTACCACAAGGAAATTAACTTTAGTGACTTGTTGCTAATCGAACCACTACATGATTCTTCCCCTGCGTGTAAACAAAGGCAGCGGTATACCTATAAGTGTGTGTTTATCCTTACACAGGATGTCTTACATACAACTGCGAAGTGAGTTGCGTTCATAGTCATTGAACTTGCGCTACGATTCAGAACGAAAGCAAACGTATCGTTCTTGCTGCCTGCCTGTCTGAGCGATATAAACTTGTAATTGGTTGAGCATAACCCGTTGATGGCACAAGGCCAAAGCTGTGGATTTGCTACTGAACAGGCCTTAGAAAGTGGTCAAGGTTTATTATTACATATTTGAAGGGATTACGGCTATCTTCACCGCTTTGGAATTGTAAAATGGCCAAACCTTCCGAACGTAGTTCAGGACGGCACAGAAACGTTGATGATGATAGTGTAGCGTTGGTCAGAACAATCGGGTTTTTTCATTGCGTTGGTGTTTTACTTGGTTGTGTTGTTGGGACAGCAATATTCCTGTCACCGACGGCGATACTGAGAGGTGTTGGTGGCTCCGTGGGTTGGTCGTACGTAATATGGATAGCTTCATGTATTTTAGGATCCATGGAGGCTATGTCGTTTGCAGAGTTAGGCTCATCACATCCCAAATCTGGAGGAGAATTCATTTACATAAAAGAATCCTTTGGACCGTTGCTAGCATTCCTTCGAGTTTGGACGAATGTGTTGATTATGAGTCCTGCGATGGCCGCTCTTCAGACGATGGTGATCGGTACGTACATCGTAACGCCGTTCCTCGGAGACTGCCAAGAGCCTCTATATGGTGCAGTTAGGCTTCTTGCTGCCTGTGTTATGTGTAAGTATTCACTATTCCCACGTAATGTTTATATACAAAGACTATAATGCCTTCGTGTATACTGCAGTCTACGTAAGTCGAATTTTACTCTTGTCCCGATGGACTGTTTTTACCTCCATGGTTATACTCACACACACTACTCAGTTGTATAACTCTATACACTGTGTATTCCTCTAGCGTGTCCAAGCAGGGAGTTGTTATGTTCCATAACAACTCCCTGGTCCAAGATATGCCCTGCAATTATATATGAAAACAGCATGTTTTCATATATAATTGCCCAAACAAAGGGGTAGACTATTAGTTTTCAGCAAGTGATGTTCGTAAGGAGCCGAAGTGGCAGAACATACTCGGATGTTGAAGAGTTAAAATCGGTGTGTTGAAGCTAGAATACAATTACGTCCTTGACCAACTGAATGTTGAATGTTGGCTCGACTACATTCAGTTGCGGAACTGACTGTATGTGTGTGTGTTGGGAGTGTATATGTAAGTTTGTAATTAGTCTTGTTACACTAATTGGTTGTATACACGATAATTCAAACAAATAAAGGGTGGTTGAACTTCATACTTTATATTTGTCATGTTAGGCCTAAATGTCAGGGTAGGTTTTAATCCGAAAAATCTCAAAAAGATATGCTTTGGGAAACTTTTCTTCAAATATAACGTATGTAGTGACTAGCCTATAGAACAACCCTATATCTTTATCATAATCATTTTTCCAGATCAAAGGTCATTTAATTGAGACGAGCAAACGCCATAGTCCGAAAGTCTTGTAAACATATAGGCCTAACTGCAAATTATCTGAAAAAGTTCATATTTAGATCAAAGTCTGAAGACCACTGAAAGACGAAAACTCCTAAACTAAACGGTGTATGAAGTTGTTTCTTCGTCAGTTTAGCTCCATGATGAATGTTAGAACCTTTCTGACTGGCAAAAATTAAAAATAGTGTACGCAGTGTTATTATTAAATAGTCTCACATGATTGACGAGGGACTGCCTGTTAAATATATGCTTATCTCTTCCCCAACCTCGTAATTAAGACAATAATAATCATCGTTGTTTTTTCATCTGCTGCGGCGGTGCGGCGTTCCAGTTGTGTAATTACTGTCTGTGAATCAAATTAATAACAGCCATAATTCCCTCACCCTTTCCTTTTTGGGGGGGGGGGGGATTAATAACAGCCATAATTACCGTCACCTTTTTTGGGGGGCAGTGGGGGGGGGGGGGGTACGGGTGAGAATTTGCCAGTGATTGCTGTCCATAACAAGATGTCTCCCTTATTTTTTTCTCCGTTTCTGTCTTGTATAGTTTTAATTTTCTTCATCAACTGTACCTCGGTACCGCTGACTGTCAGGATCCAATCATTTTTGACTGTCTCGAAGATCTTTGGTCTAGCCGTTCTGATTGGTTCAGGACTTATACTTCTCTTCAACGGACACACGGACAGTTTTCGAAACCCTTTCCATGTCAATCAGTTTCAGTTTGGTGGTTTAGCGAGTGCATTTATGGCGGGAAGGTACGCATTTGGAGGCTGGTAAGTAAACAAGCACGGTTATGAAGCAGACACCCCCACCCCCCCCCCCCCGCGCAATCATCGTTATTGATATGTGTGATATCGATTTAACACACTTCAATGAAAAATTCCCCAAACAGCTTTAGACGAATCCTTTGCCCATTTGGAGGTTGGAGACTTGATCAAGTCAAACTATGACATCATTTAGCCATGTGTGCATGCTATACCGTTTGTTATGTTTCTTTTTAAAGATTATTATGTTTATGTTGTACCACGGACATGGATTTTCACCTGATACTGAATCTTAAAATAAACTCTTGATCGTACCTAATGTCATGGCACTGCTGTCTATATCAACATTGTAAATATTCTACCTTGAAAATATGAAAACAAAGAGACCGTATAACGAGTTTCCGATCGTAATGGCACCATGATTTCCGGATTTACGAAATGATTGCTCACCAAAACACGACTTTTAAACTAGGATAGCTCTCAAACTGAGCGAGACTGTTCGTATAGGTCTAAATGTTTTGGGAAGATATAACTTCACAAAGGTCTCTGTCATATAATTAGCTACATAATGGCGGTTGTTTTTGTGTACTAATGAAGCTATCGGTAACGTGACGTCATATATAGCAACGAGAATTAGATAAGAATTCTCACTTTACTTAAACTGAAATTAGGCCAATTGAGAGGTCCGAGTAAATTTTGGGGAATGAAGAATAATCTATATTCTCAGTTTCATGATATACTTCAGGAAACTTTAGGAATTCTAAAAGGAGCCAGGTGACGTGGTCCAATCTGGCTCTGACGTCATTGTCTATATCTTGACGTCACTGTCTATCTCCTGGAACAAAATTTGCAGTAGACTATAGGCATAGATGAAACATTTTTTTTTATTGTAAACTTAATGGACTTAGCTATGATATGAGGCTTAGCAATCGGGAGGTTCCGGATTCGATACCCTGCCTTGTCATAGCAAGGTGGGTTTTTCATCCAAGAGTAATGTACGGTTTCCATCTGAAATAACTAACTTAAAAAGATTCCAAATATGAGTTAAAATGTTGAATTGGAAGCCACCCGACGTGTAAGTTGTAATTTAGAAGCCCTTGCGGGCTTCTCCTGCTTTAGCGTCGTAAAGTAACTGCTGATTACTATTATTATTATAAAGTAAATCGTAGTTTATTTAATGCAAATCGGGAAAATGGCGGAAAAATGTTACAGAGTAAATACAAATATGAAAACTGTACGTACAGATGAAATTATCAAAGACATAAAATACCAATCAAGATAATTCCCCCCCCCCTCAAAAAAAAAAATGTATCAAAGAACGTAAAACATAAAACACAAAACAGGCCAAAGTAGAATTACCTAATAAAATCAATGTTATATAAGAGCCAATAGCGGCAGCCAAGAAAGGAGTGGCGGTATGGGTGCATGTATACACCAGTTAACCTACTGCTGCTTAGAATAAGGCTGTCAGTCAGCAGAAGATAATGTACTGATAGTTCTTCCCGCCCGTTTTAATACGTCATTGAGACATTTTCTCCTCGTTTTTTAAGTGTTTCCCACCCAGCATATATAACACCAAACCGTAGATAATATTGGCCTATATAATATTAAAAATATTAATAATAAAACATGGCAAGTATGACAGGATTAAATATTAAAAGAATTTAGCTTATGAAAGCAGTTATAAAATCTAGATTTCAACCTCGGTTCAACATAAAGAACATGATCATTCCGGCCCAGTTTTTTCATCGAACATAACTCCCAAATATTTATATGACGCCATGCACTCTCTCATATATACAAATATGTCCTCGCTTTTCACAGGATTTCTGTGTAAATTTGCGTGTTGTTCTGAAGTCAATAATCATCTCTTTTGGTTTCGTTTTACACTCATTAATTCCAGATAGTTTTCTGTATACAATACCCGACGAATCATACTAATGTGATCAATATACAAACTAATGTCGTCATGATAAATAAAACGAACTGGAGGGTGGTGTCATCTGCAAAATTTCAAGAGGTGAAATCAGATGTGTAAATCTTTAAAAAGAAAAACGGGGCTAAAACAATTCCACGAGAACCAACAGTAATTGATATAAGGGCCTAATAATATTGAAGTTTATCCTACTACTGAATCTAACAAATATAACTGATACTCTTCAAAATCTTCTCAAGAAACGATGGGCTACAACATCAATACCAGCGCGTCTTTTGCTGTTTTGTACTGGGAGACATTGCACCAGTGATATGTGTTACACACTGTAACCATGGAGGTAAAACAGTTTTACCTCCAAGCTGTATATGCAAAATATGAAAGTATACAAAGTACACGACTTGATGCTATTCAGCAATGTGTTGTGCATCATCTGAATTCCTGCAAAAGCCCGCGAATGGTTGTGGATGTGTAATATACTGCACATAGAAATATATCGCTATATATAGGAGTACCTGTACAAATTAGAAGATATCTTCAAACCGATGATGAATACAAATTTAACCATATACGCCCCGTATAATTCCCAAGCTTTATAAATATATGTATATATATATATATATATATATATATATATATATATATATATATATATATATATATATAAGCGTATAGTGATGATATATGGTGGACATGTAACAAAGCTTGCAACTATACAATTTACTGCCTTCTAGCTTTCTTTCTGTCCCATGCCTGGTCCCCTGTTTACCCATGCATGGCCCTTCCAACTGTTTTTCGAGATGATTGATACCCCTTTTCCTTATTTCTGTTTTCATCTCTTCGTTTACAGGGCAATCCTGAATAATTTGACGGAAGAAATTAAGAATCCAGAAAAGTAAGTAATATTGTTTCAGTCTTACGAAAGATATATAGAAGAAACAGAGACTTAATCACAGAATATTACGTTTGACACCTGATCTATCCTTTATCGAATATTTTGAGAAGAATTTGAAAGTTATATTGAACCCCCACATGTTATTTCCGGCAAACCAGTGTGCTAGCCCTCCACCGTATCCGTTCCCCATCCCCTCTCTGCCCGCAGCCTACCCTGACTTCACCCTTTCCCTAACAGCCATAAGAAGGATATTTTGAGCTATAAAGCCGATTTATATTGAATTAGTTGTGTTCCTCTTGATGTTTGCCGAGCTACACGGATTGTAACGAAAAGCACCCTACTTGAAAATTACCATGGTAACCTCTATACTTCCATCTGAGAAGAATCTTGTGCCTCCAAACGTATCCTTCCCACCCCCCCCCCTTCTCCCCACCGAAGAAAAAGATATAGAGAAGAACAGAACGACAGAGAGGATGCCTAAGTGGATTGTTTGCTTGCGAATTATAAACTTCTTGTACTTTTTTTTTTCCTTCTTCAGATGACAAGATAAATACATGCAGTGTTCCCACTGCAATTATAGCAGTTACTCTGCAGGATTGTTTGGATTATATGTTTGTTTACAGACATTTGTTTATCTGTGATGAAGTCTTCTGAACAGGTTACTTGTTTCAGTTGTTGAGCTAGTCACCACTGAATATTCTGTGAACACTTTTGGGAAGTTTGGAAAGTTTATATATACCGTTGTTGTTGTTGTTTTTTTGTTTACAGAAATCTCCCAAGATCAATCTTCGTAACACTTCTGCTGGTGTTTACAATTTATATGATGGCAAATATCACATACCTTACAGCCATGACAGCAGAAGAAATGCTAGCATCCGACGCTGTCGCCGTGGTGAGTTAGCTGTACAACCATACAACCAGTTGAGACAATTCTTTTCTAAACTTTACTGTCATGTCCCGCTTCACAGCACTCGTATGTATATAGTTAGCCACAGCGGACAAAATTCAAGAATTCATTGTACATATAGATTTAATGGTACCATTTTAATCGATATCAAACTGTTTTTTGATTGGCTGGAATTACCCTTCAATCAAATATTTTTGCGCTGCGGCCAACAATATTTCGAGTAAGCAGGACATGGCAGTATTGGGACGATAAAAATTGGGGTCTCTAAGCAAAAAGGTTGGAGTACCTGGGGTTTAGGCACTGAGGGTGTCGAGGAATTCATGTACAAAGGTCATCCTGCCCAGGTCATTATAACTAAGTCATGTCTGAAAATGCACGAGCTGAATCCTCTACCACAGAAATGAAGTCCCAACCAAACTTGATCATAAGGATCACTTGAAGAGCCTTCAATACTTCACTTAATACTCAATTTCTACATGGAATCTCGTGGCTTTTTGTTGTGGGGGGACTGAAACTATTGAAAACATTCACGTACAATAATTATGGCAAGCCGAAAGAGCCAAATTATGGCAGTTCAAGGGATATAATAGTGATGATTTTCAAAATTCCAAGGTCCTTCGATGTACATGCGGTTTCACCATTAAAACCAGTGATATTGTGAGTTTTAACATTTCCCCGTATAATATGAATATTCACTAAGTAATGCATATGCATTACCCTATTTGTGAGCGATGAAGCATTCTCATGTTGCTTATTAAGTTGTTTACTTACTCTCTTTAGATCTTCGCCAAGAGAACATTAGGAAGTTGGTCTTGGGTCATTTGGGTATCTGTGGTATTATGCGCCGCCGGACAATTAAATGGCGCATCTCTCTCAAGGGCCCGGATGTACTTTGTCGCAGCTAGAGAGGGCGCTTTACCGGAAGTATTATCCTTAGTTCACGTTCGGTGGAAAACGCCTTTACCGGCAGCTGCTGTCACAGTACGGTTTGTTTCATCTTTAAAATTTTGTTTCATCGTTAAAATTTGGTTTCATCTTTAAAATGAATGATATTTTTAAGCAAATATTCTTTTTAAATATGTGTTTTGCATTAGTTAAATATAACTAAGAGTTGTCTAGTTTGTTTGCTTGTTGAAGAGGTAACCTTTGACCTTCCCTAAAAGAGTTAGCTTTTGTATAGTTCTAAAATATACGCAATGAACCTTTCACTGAACAAATTTGATTTACTGATAGTCTTCAAATTAAAAGAAAATATTTGTAAAAATTCATGAGTTAACCCTGTTTTAAGTTGACAGTAACAAATATTTTCCTGATTCTTTCAAAATAAGTCACATATAAGAGAGACATTACTCTTATACATGTTCTTTTTAATCGTATACAAACTACTCTTGTTTACTTCTTTACAGTTACCTCTCTCGTTGATTATGCTTTGTTTTGGCAATATTTATTCTCTAATCGATTACATGATGTGTGTCGATACTTTGTTCACCGTCCTCTCCGTCGCTAGCATATTCTACTTCCGGCGGAAGTTACCTGATCTACCGCGACCATATAAGGTAACGTATATCATTCATAATTAACAGCTTTACTTTATCTGTTTCAGCCGTCAACAAAATATATGAACGAAGCACGCACCTTCTACAACATTGATGCAAGGGGGAAGGCAATAGAGATGAAATAATATTTGACATTTAGGGATGTATGTATGTTTGTATCTTAGATCCTCCTGCAAGCAGGAGCTCGCGAAGAAGCCATCATTGGCTTATCAAAGCCGCAAGCTGACCGTAGTCAGTCTCTTAGATTCATATGTTAACGTCCATGATTATGAATTGTCAATTGTCAACAACTGTCAGTAACTGGACGAAATACATTAATCTTGGAGTGACTCGAGCTCGGGACCTTATGATTGTAAGGCACCGGCGTTAACCACGGAGCTAACACTCCAGCTAAAACTCCAGGAATGTGTGTTCAAATGTTTTAAGTCATTACTGAATGACATATATTAGCTATAATTGTAGCGGGTTACAATGTGTACTTCTTGCTCCATATGTATAGTAGCAAGAGCTATGAGTGGTGATTCTGATGTGTTTGTTTCATAAGTACCAGCAGAAGTTCATTTTGTATCGCATCAATAAATTTAGTTACAAAGGTTGATTGAATAAAGTACGTTGGGATGACTTCATACTGCACTTTACATATTTTTTTTTATAAATAGATAAAATTCCATGAAATACAATGCCATCGCTTAATATCATCCACTGTTGAACAATCCCTATGCACGGATGAAATAAAAATTTAATATTCATTTGAAAATTTCTACCAACTCTATTTATTCCTTGCTTTTACTCGTGTAAAGATATATAATGTACAATGCATAATACTGATAATATTGCCTCTTCTTTGCAGGTATATCTAATTGTTCCCGGTATGTTTATCTTCTTTAACCTGATTATTGTCGGAATGGCCTTCTATGATAGACCGTTTGAAGCAGTCCTCGGTATCGTGACCACGATTATCGGTATACCGTTTTACTTGTTTAGCCGCAGGAAGAATCGGTCTAATAGAATTCAACTTTACATGGGTAAGCTGGATCTTTCATCTCTTTAGTTTTATGACGCACTCGTATATGTCACCTCCATGGGGCAGTTTGAAGGAAGGGGAAATGTGTATGTGCGTTTGTTTTTCTATCTGACCGAGGACTTGAACAAAAGAATTCCAGGTCCTCGGTTGTGATTTCTAAAGAATCACCAAGTCCTCGGAAGAATTTCTATTGTATGGGGTATTGTTAAGGTTAGGGTACGTAGATTTGAACAATGGAAAATACAATGGGGTCCTCGGTTGGAATGTAAAACCAAGATGTGTGGGTGTGCGTGTGTTTGTGGCAGTGAGGGGCTGCGTGTGTATGTGTGCGTGTATGGGTGCACTGTAAAACCCAACCGGTAGATGAGCTTTCTGAACAAGGGTTATGACAGTCAGGATGACTCAATAATGTTAAAATAAGCGTTACAACATGATTTAAGTAAGTTTTATGCGGAAACGTAGATCAACGTATGAAGATATCGTTGTTTCAACTTGTGATGGTCGAGTATCAAAACATTTCGACATGAAAACGACTGGAAAGAGAAGACTGTGCGTATTTGCAACAAATTTACCGGTAAGTGATCGCTCGCGCGCGTATATCGACTAAGTAGATAACATCAGTGTTACCAGAGTTAGCGTTTTTACACTAGATCTAGCGTTTTTAGTCATTTGTGGGGTTCTAGCGCACGTTTTTTCTAATTTTGGTAATTCTACCGTTTTTTGCCTAAAACTAGTTAAATTGCCAAAAATTGACCACTTTTCAGATTTTTTAGACAAAATTCTTACTTGGAGACCCATCCAAATTTATTTTGAGTATTTTTGCCCAATCTTCGGAATTTCCTACCGAAAATTTCCATATTTTTTTAAAATTTTCTAGGTCAGACTATCACTCAAATCAACTATTCAAAATCTATTTTGTGATCGGTGACCATTCATCCTACGAATCTGTGCTAAATTGACTCGAAACAACACGAATGTTAGGGAAACTACCATTTAGCGTTTTGTAGGGTTTTATTTTCGCAAATCTAGCGTTTTTTCGTCAACTGTCGCTGGTAACGCTGGATAACATACGCCAGGGGCCAGCTTTTCCAAGTCTTGGATGATTTACGGTTCGTATTTAGAATGATTAATGCTCAATACAGTAATGATATTCGCAAAAATTCGACTGAATCTGAAATATGTTGTTAAAATTAGCCCAAGTCAAAGTTTAAAACTTGCAGCATGAAATTATATGCGTGATTGAATTGGATTAGAAAAGTTACTATTTCAACAGCCTGGCCTACAAAATTTACAAGCTCCATTTCACGTTGAACGTAGGCTTTGCATTAGGTTAGGCTATAGAGCTTAACAGATAGGCCTAACCATTAACAGTTGCGCAGTGTGAGACAAAGGAGTAAAACATTCGGTTCATCAGCATGAGCTCATGTGGTTAATACATGGTACTGATTAGCAAATTTGAATGAGGTATAATTTAGAGATATGTTTGTTGTGATTGGCAGTGATAGTGGTCATTCTGTACTAGCAAATATACAAACTATTATTGTTGATAAACACAATGGATGGCTTGTAGTAAAATTTCATAAATCTATTTTTCAAAGCCACATTGGAGCATACAAAGTGACAGAGACTGAAAACTATGATCAAGTAGTTTGTCCAGGTAATCTTACAGATTACTACCCTCTAACTTCCTAAACTATCAGAGAAGCTAAAGTGGTTGTGTTGAAACACTCTGTAGATATACATGAAGAACAATAGGAGTTACCCTAAGTTGAGTTGTCTGTGATAAAGCATGAGCCTTACTAAACGTTGAAAGATGCAGTACTTGGATGACATTTACATGCAAAATTTCTACTCATGCAAGTAGCCAAGAGTAGATGTACAGTAGATCAGCTGCCACACTGCATATTTATGCAGTGCATTTGGTATACTGCAGCTGAATGGGTTGTTGCACTTACTGCTAAAATATTACTATGTGGTACAGTACTGTAATTCTAAGGGGAGCGTACGAAACGACATAGCCAGCTTCTAACTCACTTACATTGTTCTCTTTTCATGCATAGGAATGCTCAGAAATTGATACTATGTACAAATTGAGGGTAGTGTTGTCACCAAAGGACATTCAGAAGGTGTCCCTTGAGCAACGTCCAGAGTCTGTTGAAAACCTTATGGTAACTTTGAAAGTTAAGTTAAGCCTTGAAGGCAGTTTCACTTTGCAATATGCTGATCCAGACTTTGGCGGTGAGATGGTGAATCTAACTAATGCAAATGATTTACCAGAGAGATGTGCATCTGTCCAAGTGATATACACTGAAATTGCTGAAGATCAGTGCTATCAGAGTAGTACACCCTCACTGTCATCTGTCGGTTCGTTCAGAAGCTCACATGACACTATGAGTGTTAGTTCAAATGATGACATACAGTCGGTAGAAGCCAAACTGAGACAAGGGTGTTGGCCAGAGGTCTTTCAGGTACCTAAAGTAGGCCCAGAGCTTGAACTGGTTTTTGAAGATGGTAATAGAAAGTATCTGTCAGAAGGAAAGAAGCATCTTGACTTAAGCAAAGATCACAAAAGTCAGTTCCTTGATGCGATTGCTAACCGCATTTGGGAGGACAAAGCTTATCCAACACACATGGAATACACTGAAGTAGCAAAAGCAATCATGAGGACCTATCCTTGTTTGGCTGAAAAGGGAAGTTCCTCTGGCTATGATGAAATGCTGAACAGCATCAAATTTAAGATGGGTAATCTTAGAGCAAAAATGAGAAAGTTGGACTGCATGGAACTAAACGTTAACTCAAGGAAGCGCTCCTACCCTGGAACGTCTTCATCAAAACACAACAAACCAAAGAGAGCAGAAATAAATTACTTACCAGACATTCCAATTGGAGAAGATGCAACAAGTATGGAGTCTTATTGAGAAAACTTTTGCACAGAAGTTCAAAAGAGAAACAGGGACATGGACAAGATTTTAAAAATGATGATAAGGACCTATGCATACCGTAGACAGGACCTGGTCTTAAATGCGCCAGCCGTCAGCGAAATGGTCGAAAGATGCCCGCCTTATTTCTTCCCAGTGAAGTAAGTTCCTTAATTGTTCATTAATTGATTGGGGGTGCTGTCTCCTTCACTAAAATTGGACATTTTGTTTTGTATTTTTCATGATATAGTAGCTGCAGTGTATAATGAGTAGTAAAAGTAATCACAGTGGGTGATTAGTGTTATAGATGTTTTATTTCTTATGTATAAAATTTTGGTAAAATACAGAAAAAAAGAGATACAAAGTATGTGGTCTAATATGGTGCAGCTCAGGGTGATCTGATCAGTAATTAGCATTTTAAGCATTTTTTAGCATTAGTAATTAGTATTTTTTAACCCATGGATGTCAGTCACCATTACTTATTTTGTTTGTCACTAATATCTGCACTAAATACCTGTAAAATTAGTTTATAAGTGTATATTATATATGGTCTTACCTGGGATTCCGATTGGCAGTTGACTACCATTGACACATGCACTTACAAGTTGCATTTATACTCTCACCTTGGAAATGGCTTTCTATAATATTGCTACCTGGCAAAAGGGAGCCATCTTCTTTTCATGGGGCAAACTTAACTAAATATTGTTTTCTACATTTCTCATTTTATTCTTTCAGTTGAAGGCTGAGTTTTCAAGGTTAAGCAACTATGCTCTGGACAGCAGTTTCTTTTCTTCACTAGACCAACACCTTGACAGAATGGTGGAAATATTGTCAACCAGACAAAAGTTTCAGAACTTGTTTCACTTTGAGACAGGGGTAGGCTATATAACTCATTCTGTAGTGTATGGTATGATCAGATAATACAAGAGCTCATTCATCTATATTCTTGTTTTAGCAATACTTAAAATACAGAAAATAAGAGTACATACTTTTTATTAGAAATTACCTTGTGACAATTTAACAGTTACATTTTGCATTGTGTGTACAATATTACATGCAAAACTAGCATAAAGGTATGCTGTATTTGCCCCAAATATACCAGAAATTCAAATATGGTTACATTTGGTAGCATAAAGGTACTGTATGCTGTATTTGCCCCAAATATACCAGAAATTCAAATATGGTCACCTTTGGTCAAAATTCTTACACTGTTTTTATTACCACCTTGGAGGAAATTTACTTTAATTTTGGTTTGTTTCATTTTTGCATTCTACTGTATATGTTAACAACACCATTGGTTTATTTGATCCATCGTAAGTACAAATTGTGTCCTGGATATAGATTCAAGAAAAAGGGACTGCTGAATATTTTTGCTAATTGACAGCTTAAACAATAATATTCTTTAGTAAAAGAAGTTAATATATTGCTGTTTTAGTGTAATTTATCAACAAAAAATAAACCGTCAGGCTACTTAAATAACCCTCTTAACAATTTGAAACCATGCCTGTGGCATTACATTCCATTATAAACATTCATAGTTATTATGCATCTGAAGTGTTTAAATAGTTCATGTGGTGTCCAGAGAGATATTGCAAAACTCCATTTGACTGGTAATTATCTTGTTTCTTGGTAAATCTTGAAAATGTGTTGAAACAAATTGTAATATGGAACAGGATGCCATGGGAAATTGTTTCTCTGCTTTTACATTTCAACTTATGAAGAATTGTTGATTGGGTGAATAGGCACTAATAATAATCATTGTAATAAAGAGCGAAACAAAGTTAATTTTATGATATGCCGATGTTTTCTTCAGGCAGAGAAATGATATAATAGCCCACACCTCTAGTGAGTTGGAAGGGTCCAAAAATGTCTGAAAAAAATTCTATCAGGCTTAAACTCTAGTTTACATTTTCATTTTTATTCAGAGCCATTGTTTGTCAAATAATCACTTTGTACTTGCTTAGTTATGGAGAATTTCTAACAGCTTGCTTGCATCAATGTGATTGGTATCATAGTATATGTTTCAGAAATAATTTGCAAAATTTGAACTTACAAACATGTTCATCCTAAACAAAGCCCAATGAGGGATGTACTGTGAAATCATTTACAGGAAGTCAGTATTAATATTATATATACTGATAAAGGAAAATGCATCAGATATATCTGTGTTGTGATGAAACTATTCAAATCACAGTAATACAAGTGTTTGAAGGATCCAAAAACTGGCAAAAGACAGGATTGACAATGGAATTCTTTCAAAGTTTTTTGTGTTCCAAATGGGTAAAAATAAAGTGCTTTGCTGTAAAGATCTAAAAAACAAACATTTTTCATTATGACTTTACTTTGCATGCAGGTTTTCATGAGCAAGGACTGTTGTGCTTCCTCTCAGATTATTAAAAGAGTTTTACAGAGTTGCTTTATCTTCTGATTAAAATGTAAGTTTTTGAGTACAAAGGACCAAACAGGGGCTATTTGCTGAACCCTGGCTTGATTTCATATACCCCTTTCTAGGATGAAAGGTTGTATGTGATTCCCCAAACATATCCTTAGCTTTCATGGGAACTAGTTTCATGGTAATTTCTAATATAAGGGATCAAAATACCCTGAAAAGAAATTTTTCATATCATTGAAAAGATGAAGTTCCTGTTCTATGCTTGGTTTTCACAATTGAACAATGCTCTTATCCATCATAACTAGTCTTTGTTATAAAAACAGATGCAAGAACAATTGGTCGCATCACTATAGCTTTGCTAATGACAACTTTAAGTACATTCCTTTAGTTAATGAAACATTGGTGTTTTGAGCATCGTTGACTATTTACATGATGATGTAATTATGATTCACCTATAAAACTATTTGCCACAAAATTAAAAGTCTTTAGCTAAAACAATCATATTGTAAATGGCTGAGAGGAGTGGTTACTTCTTTCTTTTTGGCTTTTAACAACATTGGTTATTTCCAGCAGCCATAACATATTAATTTTACTTCTGTATTTCATACCAAAGAACACATGCACTTGAAATTGGTATTTACTATCTCAAATGAATCATGGAAATGAATGATTGCAGCAGGCATGTACCCATGCTCCATGTTCTTCTGTATCTCATTATTGATACATTTTGGCGTTGTTTCCACCGATAAAAGTATTAGGCACTTTTTATGCGTTTGATTATTTCTTCTATTTCCTTGTTAAAGTACATTGTTACTGACTTCAGAGGTTGAAAATAAAGTTGTGTTGTTAACTTAGCAATATATAGTTTTCTTTACTAAAATTGTCTGTTGTCATAACTCAATTAAATTGAGGTAACCCGCTGCCTAGAATATGCCAAGTAGCGTCAACTTAAATATTCAAAGTTAACTCTGGAGATAATGGAAAGTGGGAAAAACTTGAATTGGTCTTGTCAGTTTAACGAGGAAAGGCTATGCTGTATCAGCTCTAATGATTTAGTTACCATAACTTGCCCAGCTTTTTCTCAAAAACAGATAAAGATTAAATTTGTTGGACTTTGCTGATATCTGTTGCCACAACTGATGAACATGAAGTGTAACAAAGTAAAACCAGTGAGTTGGTTGTAACCACTACTGTCAAGTCTTACTTATGGAGTTTCTGGGTTAGTAGAGTGAACTTAAAAAAGTTAAGGCAGCGGGTTACCTCAACTTTTTCAAGTTGTCTTGACGTGTTGGGTTTTACAGTGTGTGCGTGTGTTTGTGGCAGTGAGGGGCTAGGGGAGGTTGCTGGACAGTCAGAGAGCGTGTTTCTTGCTTTGCATGCTCTTCAGTTTTGTGAGTGCTGTTGTCTCCAATTATGAAGAGTAACTTTAAAATTGATCGCCTCACTAAGTTAAACTTGCAATGCGTAGACGCTATGGTGCATTCGGATTATAGGTTAGAACAGGTTAAAGGGGTCTCAATTCGGTACTGATCTTAGAGCATGGGTTTCCCTAACTTTATCCCCCTACGAACCCCCTGTGGATGTCAGAGTTGTCCACGAACCCCAAACTTTTCTAGACATGATCTGAGTCATTATTATACTATAATACGCATAACAGTGCTTCGTAAAAGATCAAGTATCACATGCATGGTACGGTACTACTATGGCAACATATGCGTATGGAACGCGAAAAGAGTTTGTCGATAGGTACGACTTTTGTACATTACTAAATTATATGATACATTAGATATTAGTTCAACAAAAAGTAATCTAGTTTTGACTTTCAGGAACGTCGCACGAACCCCCTGGCATTGACTCACGCACCCCCTGGGGGTTCATGCACCCCAGTTAGGGAACCCCTGCCTTGGAGTGTCAACCTTTCAATTTCCACAGGTACTGTTTCGTTTGATTACAGTTCTATATTCTAACAGTTAAAAACCTTGTCGATTTCTTCCAGAAAAATGGAATCGATTTATGCAGAAAATAACACTTTCGGTGAAACAAGAAAGGAAAACGTTCTAAAAGATTCTTCCAGACACCATTAGATTCGCCATTCTTATTGCTAAGACGGACTTCGATGTGGCCGACGCCCGTCTCTCATTTTGTCAGGGACGCGAATTTTTGAAGCCTTCCTGAAATAGTTCTCTGTTACGCTGAGATTGTCTGTAATAGTAAAGACTAAAGAAAAGCATTTGACGAATATTTTCCTAATGGCATCATAGGCCACTTACTGTGGTTCACTTCCTGGAGTAAGGGGATGGGGTGGTGGGGGGGGGGTAAGGTGGGGGTCAGGGGTGGATGAGGGTTTTGTCAGTCAAAACAGGTTACGTCCCATCAAATGAATCTCATGTAAAAGCACACGGTATTGTGATAGGGTTATCAACTTACAGTGTATAACAATTTTTTAGTTTTTTAGAGGTTAGTGTAACATTGTCTCTCAAAGAAATATCATTCAGTATATGGGTCGGCAACGTCTTACATATTTGACAAACTATATCCTTAGAAAATGGATGAAGTAATACTAATTTTTATGCAATTTGCTCGAAGAGGGGATGTATGGCTGGCACGGATAAATAAAAAAGTTTTTATTTTGTTTGGTTCTCTAACTACCACCTTTCTATTTACTTCTTTCCTTTAAATTATGCATAGTTATTATAACTTGCGTGTTTTTACTATATGTGTATGCTCTAGTGGTTATTCTCTATGTTAATCTAATGAATGTTTTATACGAATTTAATGGGAGACAAACTGAACAAAATCAACGGTTTCAAAAATAAAAATAAGTTGATTTAACAATATAACATGTATGCGATCATGGGTCAGAAAGCGTCAGAATGCCCTACATTTTTATTTGATCAAGAAATGTGCATTCTAAATAACCCGCTTAATGTTTGGTTCCGCTTAGCAAACAGTTACACAAAGTGTTTTTACTTATCTTACTAATGCGTGCCAAATGGATTTGATAGACTACACAGTTCAGTTTTTATCACTAATATCACTATCGTGCAATGAATATTTTAGGTAATCGTTTCTGTACATATTAATTACAGTGAACAAGAAAAAAATGCAGACCAAATTGGTCTGCCCTTCCACGATTTTTATATCGTAAACTAAATTATATATACAATATAATTTGAGAGTACCCATATATAGGTATAAATTATACCAGCAGCAGGTTTTTACCAAATAGTGCAACGGCTTGAAGCCTTGAACTATGTTACTTGTTTTGCTGCGTAAAGGCGTAAACAAATTGTGAATCTGGCAGAGGTTATTATACTTTTTGAAAGGTTCTATACTAAAATATAAAAAATGTGTGCACACTTTATGAAAGACAGTGCTATATTTAAAAAACACTGTCTGGTTGATAAGTATGTGTTATGTCATAATGAAATGTGCTGATAGTGAAATATAGAGTATTGAAATACATAATAAATGTTGCATACATCATACATTAAATGTGTGTTTCTTTTTACTGTTGCTTGCTGCAAGTGCGATGCATTTAAGGTTAAGTATGATAGGCCTACATCTCCAGTTAAAGGGTTCCATAACTCGTATTAGTCCTTGAGTCACATCCAACCTTAGTTACCTTATATAGTAACATCACCCTGCTTGGGCGTCATGGGACGTCACTCCCCCACCCCTTGGGTGGGGGCAGTTTTGCATCGTCATTCTAATGCAAAACGTTCGGGCATTGAACCAGACGATTTTTTTCGAGAAATTAATTGGGGTGGGGAGGGGGAGCAGGGAGGAAGATATGTAATGCACCTAACATGTTTCCATCAACCATGACATTCGGCAGCAGAAACCGGTCACCAGCCGTAACAAGACATACCTACTATAAACTTCAACTATTGATCAACTTAATGGCAGTTGCTACTTCTATTTGATTGTTTCCTGTGATTCAGTCTTCCGATTTTAACCATAGTATTCCATATCTTTCGTACTTTTAATTGTACACATTTTTCATTATTTTTTCGTTCCTTTTGTTTAAATAGAACATAAACTTCATGTTGTATTTAAACATGTTTACAGAGGACTTTTTTCTGTTTCTGTCCCGCGCATGATTTCTTGTGTGCTTTTGAATCTTTGTGTTGACACGCCCTGGTACAGTAATATACAGCTTTACACTTGGGACAAGGGAATGGTTGCTGACCATTCGGTTGTTTCGTGTCTCCACAAGTCTGGCAGAAAGTAATGTTCATCAATGTATGCCGTTGATCCTGCGAACGATACGAATAGTGAAAGACTGTCATGATTTATCGCCAAGAATGACTTTACGCAACAAAGGAAACATGTTGGTTATACGTTACAGACAGCTTAAACAAAACCAACTATATATGAGAGCAAGGCAAATTACTTTATCCAAGTTTTTCTTTCAGATTTGGAGAATAACTCTTTAACCTTGGGGTAAGGCCATATCCTTGTTGTAAGAGTCTTTGGAAACGATGGGTCGGCCTACATATGCTTATGTCAAATTTTTAAATTTTATCTACGAGTACTGCAGGCAATTTAAGCGTGACAAACGTTTTGTTTGCAAAGTGACAGACTGCAGTCTCCAAGTATATAGCAAACTCATGTCTGTATTTTGTAACAATTTCTGCAATATGATATTATGAGTTAACATTTTCTAGCTTACTGTTCCTGTAGGAGACGTTATTCCAATAATTGCTTGAAATGTCCACGCAAGAAGTAGTGTGATTTTGTTACATTCTAAAACACAAATATCCATTTCTCAGTCACAATTGGAAAGATGCACGTGATGTACCGAGATCTGACGTCACATATACACAGAATCAAGATTTATTGATTGTAACAAAGGAGCCTTACATTGATCAAATTTCCAAAAGAAGAAGTACCTACTTTGTTTTTAAATATTTCGATTCGTACAGTCAGGGTACGATTGAACGGGAATAATGTAACTTCTCCTATAATGCGAGAGTAATATGTTGAGCAACGTATACATCTTACTCAGTTTCAAATCACCCCAACTCACCTTGGACAAGGTAACCACACGTTTAGCTTTCAAAATTTTCCTCGTTGATCCGTTTTTCACAAAATTGGCGGCGCATTTCCTAATACCATTGACTTTTTCTCGGCGTTCTTTCTGTTCATTTGCGCGGTTTTCCGCATCGGCTGTATCGATCCCTTTATCTTCTTGGGCATTACCGTTCGCACATCCGGGATTGTTTCTGTGGCAATCTTTGTTTTTCTCTTCCTTTTGTTCAGCTGTTAAAGGAACATACTCGTTCTGCTTCAAGAGTTCTGCAGCCTTTCGTTCATCTTCTTCCCTCGCACGATTTGCAGCTAAAATTTCGTCGAGGGCCCTAGCACCTTTCCCACGCCGTCTGCGTTTGGCTTGTTTTTCAGACTGTGGTTGGAGTTCGTGGTTCACTTCTTGCGGTTGCAAAGTAACGACGATCCCGTCGTCGTCGTCTCGAGCATTCTGGACAGTCTTAGCTTCGTCCTTTTCGTTTATATCCATCGCATCTGCAGATTCGCATCGAAGAGGTTGTAGGGTTGCCACGGAAACAGCCATCTGGTCTTCAGGCTGACATTGCTGAACCGTTGATGATGATGCCACTGCTAAACTATCATCTGTTACCAACGTGCCGGACACCTTCTCGTCTTCAACAACTGCTGTGGGTTCTATAGAGCTTTGAGCAATCGTGCATGATCCATCAGCTTGGGATGGAAGGCAAGCTGATCTTGGTGGATTTATCCCTTGAGTTACTGGATCTTCACTGGGCTGATCAGTCCCTGTTTGCGCAGTCGCAGAACACGTCTGCTCATTCTGACAGATATCTTTGCCCACGTTTTGTACAAAAGAACCTCTTTTTGGTACATCCGTTTCCTTTACATCAGCTCGAGCCTTCTTATCAACATTCCTGACCAATTGAAAGCGTTGATCCTTGGGCACGGCAGCTTTTCCTGTGAGTGGTTGGGTTTCGTCTTGATGTTCTTTCAAGTTGTCAACCTTTTGTAATCGAATTCCTTTTCTTGCTCCTATCTCTTGTTCCGTCTTCACGTTTTTGCCGTTTGCAACCACATCGCTCTTTCCACTTGTTTTGTCGAGATCGGCACAACTTGGAATATCATCCTTTTGAGCTGAACAGTCGGAAACTGTAACACTGGACCGTCTACTAACTTGAAGTCCATCTTTCGTTGAAGCCTTAACTGTGGAGAGATTGCTGTGCTCTTTCGAGTCACTGGTGATAGCTGGCTTTTCGTTCGCGATATCAACTCCAGTTTGGAGTTTGTTAGTTATACCAGAAAATGGTACCTCTTTTTGACAATGTCGATTTTCGAGCTCCTTATCTGATGTCACTCTTCGATTCTGGGACGTGATACAACTGCTTTTGTTTCTTGAGATACTGGGATTACCAGGATGCACAGAAGACGATGCACTCTTATCCGTCTTATTGTCCGGGACGTCGACTCGCTGGTCGTTTTTGGCCACATCACAATCTGTCCTCTTCGTGGCACCAGTGCTTGTAAAATTCTGTTGTAAAAGCTCAACGCCTTTTCTGTCGGGTACAACGTCTTTAGCATCTAACTTGGTCTCCATTTCTTGCGTTGATGGCATAGGTTGAACTTTGGTATCTACAACATTTGCCTTGCGGTTTGTATTTGTGTTTGGACAATTGACTCTCTCTGTTTTTAAGTTGATTTCCTTCAAATCTTTGTCAGATTCAGTCGGACGTGATTTGGAAGGTTCTTTCCAGCTGTAGCTTCTCCTTGTGATAAAGAAGTCTAATCTTCGGGCTTGCCTCAGTGTTTCGGCTGCGTTTTCTTCATTGGTTGAATATGGGTAACGTATATCTGTAGCTCCATTTTCGTTCAGTAAGTTGCAAGCATGATAGGCAACACGCTTTTGGCTTTTCTGAGTATAACGAAGGTAATGGTTATCTTTCAGTGGAGCTCGAACTGAATACGACACCGGGTTGTCGTCTTTAGGTAGACATATTCTACTATTTCCGTTATTTTTTTCATCAGATTCGTCCAGTTCACGTTGTAAGTCCTTTAAACTTTCCTTTACATATGAAGGTTTTTCAATATTGACGTTAGAAGTCGTCGGCATTTCTGTTGCTTGGTTAAGGTTTCGCCAATCTCTGTTTGAATTTGCGATACCATCGTCAATACCACGTGTCGCTTGTGATACTGCAGTCTCTGGTATATTATGTGAACCGTGAGCCGAGAAACTGTTCAAAGGTACATCTCCTTTTTCATCGACAAGTATAGCCTCCAAACCATCGTGCTGAGCAGAAAATTGGACCCGTTGGATCGAATCTACGGTATCTTTGAGATTCTGCGGAGAAATTGAGAAAGTTCTTTGATTTTATAGGAACACGTCTAGATTAGATAGGTAAGAGAGGTAAGATCATCTGGTAATCTAAATAACACAAATTGAAGGATTTCTTGTGAGCTGCCCATGTTACGCTATTAATGCCTACTTTAACAATAATAATAAGCTTTAGTAAGAAATGTCGTCTGGAATGGTATATGAAATTTGATCTATTGTGAAGTTCTTATACTATTTGCAACACTTTTCATCCATAGTTTGGTTCTTGATAATTTCATTTCATAATAGGAAGAGATTGAAATGTTCGGTTTCACTTACTAACCAGACGTATTGTTCAAGTGCGTTACAAGTGAAAACAGTAACGGTCAATAACTAAAGGTATAGGCCATGGTGAGATTGATTGATAGAAAAGCACTGCTTTGAAAATATTGACGACCGAAAATGAGGACTAATGTTGGTTTTACAACATAACTTCCGTTGTTCATGGCTACGAGAATATCACATTTACGAAATGCCTAAACTTTAATTGTTTTTTTAAGAACAATAGCCAACGCACATTTGAGTCGAGATGCAAGAAACTTTTTCCACCGAACACAAGACTTCTATAAAGCAGCTATAGGCTATATAGAACTAGATAGTACAATTTTTGCCTCCAGTGCTTACCCTATACCCCAAATCGTCCCGTTAGCCGTCGTAGCCTAACGTTACGCCTAGCCTTCTGTGTCCTGAGCTACTGTATAGGCCTATAACTTTAAGCTTCGAGTTGCCATATCAACCCTATACATTATAAGGTAACTTACACTTGGTTCGTTTGAGGACAATTCCTCCTTTATGTCAGAATGCCTTGAGTGTTTTCCTCCCATCTTCAAGGCAGAAAGAATTGTCGAAGTAAAAGGTATAAATCTTGCTATCTTTACTCAGTTAATGTTTTGTTTAGTTCTCCATGGGTAACTCTCGACCGCTGTTTAAATATATGCGTGTTTGATTTATATTTGAAACGCAAAAGGTATTTGTTTTGTCACAAATAATCAAGCCATTAACATTTGTTAGATCGCGCGCAATTGTGAACGCCATTCAGGGTTGCTGCGTTGATTCGATTACATGTCACTCAGAGCCGGAGATCTATTATGCGCCTTGAGCTCTACACAACATCATTGTTATTACATTAAAAGTATTGTGTGCAGTCTACAATCGCGCGCGTACCGGTATACCGCCTGCGCATATTGACGGGCAGGGCCATTGAAGAAACATTGTGAACTGGCGTGGAACATGCGCGGAACCCATAAATCCCAGATTTTTGTTTGAGCGACTGATCCGGGGCAAAGACTTCTCATTGCCCTATAGCAGAGACACTTCGAATATACATGCACTGCATCTTCGAGTTCAATGGAGGTGCAGACAGGGTTCTGCCCAGGGTGGATTGAGTGCCGGCAGGACTATCTAAGCGGAGCGCCACCATCAGTTGGCGCGGAACGTACAAGAAAATTGTGGGTTTTGGAAACCCCCCAGATGATCTTTGAAATGAGATCTCATGTCTGGAATTTTTCATAATTAATGAAAAAAGTTAGGACAAATATCTGGAGCACCAGAGTACAGACCAGCCGGTGGTGCCTATTAAATAAATCATTCAGGCTGAGATGATAATTTTAGATGGGACAGTTACTTACGACAGTTATGATATACACACTGAGCGACTAACACTGCTTCTCATGTATAGAGTATAGTGAATACAAAATCTGAGTGTAATTTCATGTACAAATAAACAGTAAACTAGTGAATAACTCCGATCAACTGCGCGATATCATGCAGTGAACCTTTGAACAGCGTTTATAACTGTAGTGTTACTGTACGTTCGACCCTCCGGCTATGGAGCTGTTTTTTGGAGTTCCTATCGAAAATAAGTGCCGGTCGGAAAAGTCACTCAGGCAGATTGTGGCGGTCGGTAATTCAGCGTGCTGGTCGGGCCCGACCGGCGCCGACCGGCAGCGGCAGAACCCTGTGCAGATATATGTTATTCATCTATGTGTTTGCATATATACAAATGTGGAATTCTCTGTTTGTATATCAGGTGCGTATCCAGGGGGGCGTTGGGGGCGCGCGCCCCCCGGGTAAGGAAAAGAGGAGAGAAAAAAAGAGAAGAAAAAGGGAAAAGGAGGGGGGAAAAAAGAAAAGGAGGAGAGGAAGGAAGGGAAAAGAAAAAGAAAAAAAAGAGAAAAAGGAGAAAAGGGGGGGAGTAGAAGATAGCCAAGACCTCGGGAAGAGAAAGAGGAACAGCCATAGTTAAAGCGCTGATCCCTACTATATACACAGGGTAGCCAGTGACAGATCAAGGATTACGGAGGGGGTGTGCGCCTTACCCTACCCCTTACACCGACAACTCCATTTTTGACGTTTCCATTTTTCCTCTCTCACTAATGTATCTATATAAATACTATATATGGTCTATCATAACGCGTGTGTGTGTATGGACGCCTTAAACAATTGTACAATTGTGCTATATGGAACCAACTGTGGCTGGCCTTGAACTCGACCGAGTCGTCGGGGAACATGACGCATTTCGGGAAGGGGCGACCGCCCCCCCCCCCGAGCAAATTTTCTTTATGACATCGCTAGTAATTTCAAAATAGACAATGCTTAGATGCAACTTACAAGGCCTGGGAAGTGTCATTTCCAGCGATCTGGGAGGCATTTTCGGCCAAAAATTTTATTGTACCCTTCGCGCCAACTCATGGTGGCGCTTCGCTTAGATAGTTTGCCTACTGGCTTCGCCCCTCCCTTGGCAATTATTCGCTACACGCCTTTTCGAATTTGTAAAGCAAAGAGCATATATAACATCATATCAGTGAGCATTGAAATGCATGTTCCAGGATGAACAGCCCCAAAAACTGTCTATGTGTGTAGTCAAAGGCGTAGGAGCCCAATTGGATTTGGGGGCTGTAATGACTTGCCCGAAGAAAAAAAAGCCAAAATTTTTCGCGCGCGAATCGCGCGTTCAACATATCGATGCCAATATCATATAAACAAGCATCGGTCATTACATCGCATGCCATCGTTTACCGTACGGTCCGTGAAAGTTGCACAGTATCCCGCCGGATGCTAATGTAAACAACCAAATGTCTTATGTAGATGGAGAAAAAGCATACAGATCCATTTATGTCAAAACTCTCTTTTACAGTAGTAATATCGGCCAAGCTTAGAACTTTATTTTAATTACTAGGAGATCATTTTTAAGCTATTCATTGCTATTTATTTTTCTTTCAGTAGGTGCCAGAAAAAAATGGGGAAAATTTGGTTGCGGGGGGGGGGGGGGGGCTGCAGCCCCCGCCTCCTACGGGACCTACGCCTATGTGTGTAGTGTTCGGTTTCGATATACCTGATATCGGAAATATCTGCTATTTTTCATTTCATTTCCTTTTTATAATAGCCATTATAAGAGTTTTAATATTTGTACACCAATAAATTAACTCTGTCTGAATTTTCGAAAATTTCCTGACCAACATTCTTCATCATACTTTCCTCTACTCGTGCAATTTTGACCTGTCTGTTAGGGGTTGAAGGAGGTTTTTCTATATTGGTTGTCCATGATTGAATTTTGTGCAACATTATGGGTATGTTCTGAAGTGATTTTATTCACGAGAAATGTGAATTTTCAAATTCTCAACAAATAATGGGCTTAAAACCTGGAAAAGTGGGGCTTTCGGATATCATGGGCCGTGACGTAGAATCACCTACAAAAGCAATGATCCATAGGACATGCAATGAGGTCGAACATGATGTGTGACTGGTGACAATCTTCAAAAAGGTTATGGATGGAAAAAACTTTTGGGAAATACTGCGGTTCTCAGGCAAAAGTGTACATCTGGTTGGTCATTTTCAAGCCCGAGAAGTGCCATTTCCGGTGATCTGGGGGGTATCAAAACCAGAAATTTTCTTGTACGCTCCGCGCCAACCGATGGTGGCGCTCCGCTTAGATAGTAATTCGCGCCCCCCGGGTTAGAAAATCCTGGATACGCGCCTGTATATTGTAGTCTTTGTAGATAACCTGGCATGTACAATATTTGCAAAATATGGTCACTGCAAGTCCCAGGCAATTTTGGGAAGATCTTCTACGACAGCCTAGATTTGGCTTTCATTGTCAAAAAGCATTAATTTAGCTGATTTGCTACAGGCCTGTATAACCATTTCGGTCGATCATCACCATAATTACTCTTGTGGAGGGGGGGGGGGCGTAGATATCTAGAATGCTTAATCCGTTCTTTTATTTATTGTAATAATTGAATCCAAATATGTCCTTCATCGAAGGATGTCAAACTTGGTGTTATTTGAGATCACCACAAGTCAAAGTCTGCAGGCAACATTGTAGACATCATCCCAAAAGTAAAGCGTGAATGAACCTTAGACGTGTGCAGTAACCATAGAAATGGAGGGGTTTTTCTTGGCAGTAACTAAGAACCAGTGTCGATTACTTGAGATCATTTAGTTTTACGCTACATGTAGCAAGAAATCACTAAGCCCTAATGACAAGAAATATTTTGAGAAATTGTTTCCTTACTCTAGATACTTCCTTATTAAAAACAATATCCTTACCATGTAAGATTCAGAATACTAGAATGTTTATAAACAGACAAATTTCTGATAGTATATACTCTTGGAAGCGCTACGGAATTCGAGTTTCATTTATAACCATACACTGCCCACACGAACGTGAATAAATAGTTCTCATAATTGTTTACAAAATATCAAGAAACAAATGCATTCAAATGTGATCTATGGTTTGTATATTATTTTTTAGTGATATTTTAACAGAATATGTTACAGTAGTTTTCACAGTAACATTGGGAAATACGTACGGAAAATTGTTGCTACCAAAATATCCCCCTTTCTTTGGATTCGTCAATCAAAGGTCAAAAGGTCATACTAATTCCAACCATGCATGCTTCTTACTGATGAACAGTATTTTGTAGTCGTACGTTCAGTGTGTGGAAAGAGCCGGCATACATGTCGTTCATTATTTCTGTGTTTCTGTCCTTTTCGGCCTCTTTTCTTCAATGACCAAAAGAGACGGGGAAATATCAGTGAGGACGGCTCACTATGATCGAACTGGGGCTGTGTCCAAGAGATCGCCTACTCGTAATGAGCTACTGGAATGCGGTTCGAGTCCATCTAAACAGAATCACATCCATCAACGTTACTCACAGACACAGACCAGCGCTAACGATGGCAGTTTCAACATGTATCGTGACTCCCGTTCGGCCCCAAATTCAGTGCCTGGGTCTGCATCGGGATCAAGGGCCAATTCAAGGCCAGGGTCAAGGCTGCAATCAAGATGCAATAGCCAAGAGTCGATTATTGACCTATTCGACTCAATGTCCTTGAAATATGGACAGAATCTGTAAGTTGGAATATTGTCACTGTCCGTTTTGTAGTTCAGCAATATAGGGAGTGAGTGCATACTTTACAAGAGCAATCGTCCGACTAGAATTTTACCGACCAAAGTTTGGTACCTATAATTTCGAAACGAGCCCTTTACATTTAAAATCTGTTTTGACCTATGAAAGCAATATATTTCAGATAATGAGTTAACCTTCACGGGAAGAGGTTTCGATTAGATAACGATATCCAAATTTCATGCGTAAACCGCCCACCCTAATTGTAGGCCTAATGTTATCAGTATCTCGTACTTATCTGTACTTAGGCCTAGTCCAAACCGCCTATGAACCGCTACATGTGGCGGTTACTAGAATCGACTCAACCACTGCGAATGAATATTTGTTTGGACAATATCAATGAAAACCTATTCCCGTTTTGGTCACGATTATTATTGTTGATATTGGTTATGTTGATCCATGATAGTTATTGACAATTTCCATTGACATTGAACAATTCAATTCATTGATTGTTGTTGCCACCATAAAACTATACACTGTGCCGTAACTGTGCGTAGGTCAACCAATGTTGTTCATCAAACAAGTTAAATGCCTAGATATATGCAGAATCCAATTAAATAATAAGTCAACCAGTACTCTACCAATGCTTTTTGTAGTAGTCCACCATGCTTACAGTAAAATTCATAATGTGTGATGAAGTTATAATACAACACCATGACTATCGTTGAGCAACATTACCAATATCCACCATAGTTATCATGACCACAACGAGAATCTGTGTCTAGGAACAAAAGAAGGGGAGAGGGAGAGGAAAAATGCTTTCTCTGCTACTATTACTACACTAATATACAGGTTACTGGCATCTCATATCATGTCATATCATTACTAGCACCCCAGAGGAGGATGCTTGTTAGGGGTTGCCAATAATGGTATGAGAATCTAGCAAAAAGTTGTTTAAAATACTGACGTTATTGTTGTGCAAGCAACTTTTGCTAAATAATGTTGCCAAAGAACATGCAATCAATGCTTTCTCTGTCGATGTAACATGAATCGGTGCTTTGCGCTATCGATAGTACTACAGTAGCCTAATCACTTTCAATGATCTATGCTTTAGTTTAGATAGCGGACCAACCCGCTATTGATGACACAAGCTAACAGTGTTCCACACTATCAATGAATATCACTGTTTATGCCCCTACCTGTGGATAGTTCACATTCTCGGTGGTCTTCATCCATGTGTAACAGGGTGGCCAGGATGCAAAATACTCCAATATAATACAATATAATTACAGAGGAAAGAAACAATAGGAAAACAATGGTAAAACTTCTTAAATAAATTACACTTTACCTTAAATCTGTTAGTAAAATGAACCCAAACTACTAACACAATTGTTCAGAGGTCACTGAATGAGGAATTCATAAGTAGACAATAATAAGGGGGTTCCCCTAGTTAATACCCTCTGCGCATGCCCAGACATTGTATAGCAACCGGCGCTCGACCTTACTTACGTCCACGTTCATCCACAACAGTTTTAATTGACTTTTAGAGCGGTTGCAATAATTCTGGTTAAACACGTAATTTTGCATCCAGAAAACACACATGTCATAAATTAACCTTGAAGCACCTTAGCACTGGAATTATCATAGGAATAACTAATGTAAAGGCAGAATTCATAATGAAATATATAACAAACAGTACAATGTTTCAGTGGCTACAAGTGCAGGCGATCGTCTCCTCATGGACTATACTAACATGCACACTTATAACATTAGGCCTGCTAATAGCGTTCAAGAATTTCTATGGTTAGAGGCTGAAAGGCAGGAACACAGTTAACGCTATGATTTAATGGAATGCAGATTGGAGGGGGTAGGGGGCAGAGAGATGAGTATAAGTATGAGTATAAACAATATCTCCCAGCATCAGATTCAAGCTTGTGGAATTTTGCTGTTGAATGTCACAATGCTTTAATTATTGATCTTGAAGCTTCAGAAGAAACTTAGTACAGTAAGTGAAATAGAGATTATCGAGCAGTATCAATAAACTTTGTAAAAGAACTAGTTTTAGGTTAGTCAATGAAACTAAGAGGAAAATAATATTCTAAATATCCTATTCAAATTTGTATTCAGTTCCTAATATACATCATATTTTATCCACAAGTCACAAGTTTGACCAATTTCCCTTACTGTATCTGTGGGTAAAAAACAACTGTACACAGTGTATTAAAAGATTCGTCACACAGTACAGTGCTACTGTACCATGTATTGTCCATTCAGTAGTCCTGGGATAAATAAGTGTTCAAAGTTTGTGAAGTACTTTTGAAGGCTCACAAGTCACAAGTGTACTCTGATAAAATACTGTGATTCCTGTGTTTTAAAAAAAAGAATATATTTGGACTTGTGTGGTAACTTGGGACCATTTTCCTACCACAATTGCACAGCACTTAATAAATGTTGTAAGGGTGTGAGTTGTGCTGTAAATTTCTTGAAAAGCCTTTTACAGTTTCCTACAAACCAGTTCCTACATGAAAGGGAATTTCCATTGTACTCATTTTAACATGCGACTATTTCTGTACAACAATTAGACTGAGCAGTTTTCATTCTTTTTCAGAGTGATATAAATAGAAACAGTATGTAACTGAAGATTTGTTCCTCTTTATGCTAATGGATATTTATACACAATATAAAGACACATTTGAGATTGTTGCATCATACAGCACTCTACTGTGTGTCTGCACATAATGTAGACATTGTGTACTATATCTTATCCAGTACTACTTTACATTGTGTGTGTACTACTGTACTTCCTACATGATTTGCTCTGGATACAAGTTTGTACTGTACAAACGAATTGAAAAAGGAACTGATGAAACTCACATCCTCAAATTTTAAACTGTACAGTACAGTCAGTTCAGTATACAGAGTAAGCACAGACAAACCAGCAAAACCTTTAAAACCTATAAAAAAAAAAACTTAATTTCAAATAACAGCTCTTTTATCTTTCAAAAATACTCTTTATAATCTTTAAAAACCTTTAAACTTTTATTTTTATCATTTTTTTTTTTTTTTTAAGATTCAGTAATATTGTAGAAATATTGTATTCAGTCATGCTAACCATTGGCCATTCAGTTTTTGTAGAAAGCCAGACATGATTCATAACGACTAACAAAGAACAGTTAATGTAAGTCAGGTATTTTAAATAAGGGCCACGCAGATCATGTAACGTAGAATTATATATTATGATATTTTGTTGAAGAGCTGCTGGGAGGTCTGTACAGTACTTAAGCTCTTTAAAGTATAGCACAGTACAGTACAATCCAGTACTTCTGTTTGATGAGAGTCACATAAGTTGATCCTTTTCCAGTATGTATCATGTACATACTGTATATGTGTATGTTCAGATTGGAGCATAGTTAGAGTAATTCAAAATATAACTTTTAAGATGCTGACAGCGTTTGCTAGTCCGGGTGAAACCGAGCCCCCTCTTGTTACTTATTGATAACCTCTCTATTTCATTGGAACAATCATGCTCGAATCCATGTGAACACCATGTGGGTCACAGTCTAATTTCCTGGGAATTTTTTTTCGTTTTTTGGCATCATAGAACATGTTGTTCAAAAAAGAAGAATGAAAAAAAAAAAACAGAAGTCTGCAGTGATCAGAGTGAAAACAATTTACTGTAAGAAAGAAAACATAAAATCTGAACTATAGTATGTAAATTATGTCTTTCATGTACCAGGTCTTTTCAGATACTGAGGTGGGGAGTGGGAGAGGGAGGGGGGGGTAGGCTGGTAGGAAAGAGATGGGAGAAGCTGGCACATGACAACTACAGCCCACCATTGTACAGTTCTGCTGCTGAATAAGTGGAGTTGGTTCCTATGTTTCTGCCAAGAAAGTTTGTGCCAACTGTAGACTAGTGTTCTGTTTTTATACAAATATATGAGCAGATGAATTATGAATTATAATCAGGAAATACTGTGCATCCTGTTTATTGTGTACATTGTGCTAAAATGATATTAAAAAAAAAAAAAAATTGAACACTTAACGTTACCTTTTGCAAAAGAGGATATTACCTGATAGGTTTGTCCATAGCATTCAGGGAAAATTCTAAAAGATTTAGTTAAGATGAGTTATGGGCGTGGAAGCAAAGTAAAACTCACTCAAAGCCACAGTGTGAGTAAAATCACACAATCTTGATGGTTTTTCTCTTTTTTGGCAAAATGTTTGGCCCGTGTACAAAGATGGAGGGAATTCCAAATGCAAACTTATAAATGCAAATATTGCCTTTGTTTAACGTTCCTCCTTCAAAACATCACTCAAGAAATGCTTGGCTTTCAGTTAAATCCATGACTGGGCACACTGTTTTTCAACATCAATGTACATGGAGGTAGAGACATTTGTTCCTTCATGTGTGTTTGATATGTATGTTTCAGAAAAGAACCATATCCACCCCCCCCCCCACTCTGGAAGTATACAAAGACCGGGTTTGGGTTTGTTTACCTACAGTACCTGAAGATATTTCATATTTTTAATCTCTACAAATTGGCCAAAATTTTGGCAAAGTACATAGAATCTTCGTCATTTGGTGAGTTTATATACTTCAGTTAGTGATCATTCATGTTTACAAATGACTAAAATAAACATCAAAGATAGATATCAGGTTGAATGTGTTTTAGAATGGTGTGCCTAACGAGGGTTTAAAGTACTGTGCAGTTAAAGGGTGTGAAGACTCGCGCAAAAAGAAACGTCTAATGCCGGTAATCTGACCTAGTTTCGAATAAGGTGTAACAGAAGTGTTAGACACCACCATTGATCCCAGAAAATACACACACAGCTTGCTACCGTCGGTAATTAGACACTAGTGTACAGTCAGTACATACAGCTGAGGTCGATACCCACAGCACAGTATACAAATGATACAGCGATGGACATCTCAGGCCCAGCTAAAGATAACAAGGTATCACGTTTCATTACTGTTTGCATTTTGTAGCGACACGAACAAAAAATGTTACTTGCAAGCAACAGAAAATTCACTTTTTCAGATGGCCGCACACGGTTTGGGGCAAGTCTTTCATGCCTTTAATGTTGCAAAATATAATATGGCTTTACAGTATGTTCATTAGGAATCATATATATTGGCTTCGGTCAGCTTGCGAGTCTACAAGCCTCCATGGCTTCTTTCGCGAGTTCCTGCTTGCGGGAAGATCACATATACATACATACATACATACATATAAAGGTGGCAGCTTGTAACAACGTATGTCTATAAATCAGCTGTATATTATTATACAGTAGTTTGACATTGAAGTTACAGCTTTATAAAAAACAATGTTGACAAGTTCTACCTTTGATATCAGTAGATCTGAGCTTTTAAAATTTAATAGGGGTACCTCTTCATCTCCTTGCATTCTGCTGGTAGTGGAATGTGGATAAATAATATTATTTTACAGAGGCCTTGACCTTTGACCTCTCGGTTAATATCCCCAGGAAAAATACAATGGCTTAATCATGCCATACATGTGTCTGTCATAACAATTTGTCTGGGATTAGCTATTAACAGGCTCCACTGTTAAAAATTTCCTAGTTTAACAACAGAATATGTTTGCGTCAATGGTAACCATACAGTATGGTGGTGACTTAAGTTTTCAGGCTCCTAAATCATTTTAACTATCCATTGAATTAGCACATGTATGATATTTGAAAGCTTTTCAGTTATGGTTAACCTTTGAAAGTTCCACATAGGAGTGAAAAATATCAGAGTTTAGCTTGGTGGTTTTGTGTAATTCACAAACGGTGCATTAAATTGGACACCCAAGACAGTTAATATACATGTACAGTTTTTGGTTCTGTTTATTTTTACTTAAAATCTACTACCATGTAGAGGAATTTTAGTGCTAAAACATCTGTTTTGAGTTTGTTGCAGGACAAGAATCACATATAAAAGTTGCATAGACAGTATACTGAATATATATCAATATAGGTATTCAAGAAGAACATGATCAGGGAACAATTTATTCAGTAGCGCATCCTAAAATGCTATGCAAAGTGGACAAATTGCTATACAAGTGCAAGGATAGTATACAGTAGTGAAATAGTGAGTCTTTGCACTGTATAGGAAACAGTCTTTTATACAGTATGAGAAGAAACTTGAGAGCCTTCAAAAAGAGCTACAAAAACTTGGAACACTAAATAAATTATAAATAATTCCCTGAAATTGATAATTATCCTCTAGACTCGACAACAACAAAAAGAAAGTTTGCAAAATATAAAGTGATGAAAGAACAAAGTGGCTATTCTTACGACTGTTCGTAAGAATAATTTCCGATTACGCATGCGCAGTTGCTATTTTTATGACAGGAGTACTATTTTTACGACCAGGAGTAACAATAATTTCTGGTTAGGGTTAGTGTTAGGGTTAGGATTGGGGTTTAGGGTTAAAGTTAGGGTTAGGGTTACCCCTACTACATGCGCAGTTGCTTTATTTACTTTACTGCGCTTGAATTCGCCTTTGTCGTAAGAATAGTTTATAAATAATTGTTACGACTAGTCGTAAGAATAGCCACGGCCATGAAAGAAAGATTGATAAGGAAATATAATATTATACAGTACTGTACTGTTTATATTGCAACTGCAGGGCTGCCAATAAGTAAAATACATTTCCTAATCCCCCCCCCCCCCACAAAAAAAAACAAAAAACAATCCTATTAAGTATAAAAGGAAAAAGCTTGTATGATGAAACATTTAGGGCTGACCGTTATAAACCAGCAATAATCATTTAATCCTATTTTTACCCGCATTAACAATACAATGGTGGCCAAAAGGGGGGAATCCCTCTACTGTTTGATGGATTCTATCATGAATATGTGCCAAGAAAAAGGAAATCTTATTTGTGTTTTTCCATTTTGTTTTGTATTGCATTTTTGGAATAGACAGACAACTGGTGATGGTATGTGCCATAGACCAGTGGCGATGGTCTGTGCCATAGACCTACAGAGGCGATGGTCTGTGCAATAGACTATTTATTTAGTCTAGACTAGTCAACTTTAATTGTTGAATCTTTGCTATTGAAAGAATCATTTCTAAGTGGTATAGAAATACATTAAAACCTAGACTGGTAGTAATGTTGGTTAGCAACAGTCTACAACAAAACAAATTGATGTTTGGGCCTCCCTTAACTCATGAATTCACTCAGCGAGACCTTTAGATGCTATGTATGTACTGTACTTGCTGTAATTACAGTATGACATTAACTGATATTTGCACAGTGAAAGTTTTAATTTCCCCTTCATTGCTACCTCGGAATGCTAAGCATATTAAATAGCTAGTGGTACAACAGAGGGTTGCTGTACATTCTAATGTCTAGGCACTGATCTTTAATGCGGATTAAAAAGCCCCATGCAGAAACTGTTGAGAACACTCTCTATTATGCTTTTACTGAAATAGCGAGATATATAACCCAGCACAATGGACTCATTTTTTGCTTTATTCTCAACCTAAACCCAGTAACATCTTTCCCTTGTTACTACAGACCTCAAACTATGTACAATTTACACTCTAACCCAACAAGAACAAGAACATCAACACCTCTACAGAAAATACTTTTAAAAGAGGTTGGGTTGGGTTATTGCTCTTTGTTTTATCAACTAGTACAGTAATTGAGCTTATATATGTTACTGTATGTACATCCTGTTATTAGACAAAAACATAGTGTGCATTAAATTAACTCCTTTTAATGAACAGTCTCTAAAAATGTGGCTAGCTTTTTCTTGTTTACGTCACTTGATAGGAATATTACTTCCTCTTTTCACATTAGCTGACAGTTCGTTGATAGTACAGTGAGTGCATGGCACGCTATTGTTATTATAAACAGTGGAGGTTTGATTGCGTGCTTAGATATTTCACATACAATCTTAGAAAGAAAAACTAACTTGTTTACATGACAACCAAACCAAATGCATCACTGAGGTTGATGTACATTAATTCACTGTATGTTGGGCATAAATTGTTTACATCATGCATGTTGGGAAACTCTCAGTAGGACAAAGGTCAAGATTCATTGAGAATTCCTGTGAAACCCAGTGAACTGCCTTATTCTGTGGATGTACTGTATAGTTCTATAAATGACACTTTGTTCAAAGGGTATGATTGACATGAACAGACATGCATTATTCATTATGTAGGAGGAGCTTAGAGTAAACAATCAGGTAATCTTCATTGTTGCAACAGGTGAAATAAATCTTGTTTGAGTTGAATTTGTCCCTTGTTGTTCACATGGGATTCACATGTCTAAGTATAGCAAGTTGGTTTGGTGTAACATGACAACTTCCAGTTGAAGGTGAAGGACGTTTAAACTTGTCACATGTTGGGTCTGCCCTAAGCATTGCAGATATGGTAACAGTGTTGTACTGTACTTATCTGTGTTAAGCTCATCACAGATTCTCATATATATGGAATCTAGTAGATTCTTTGGCTGCATTTAGTCTCTAGAAGGTAAGATAAGAGATTGCATAGATAAAATTTACAAATCACTTTATGGCTTAATATTCGAATTAAATGGGTTTTTAGGTGCCTTTATATCAGTGGTTTGATTTCTCAGCCATAATTAGTTGCTCTCTGTAACCTGATAGTGAATACCTCTTTAAATAATTAATTCACCGGTGGAGCTCTACATCTAGTAGACCTGTTGAAACGTATTAGACAAAAAATTTTTTTTAGATTGTGTAGTGTGATTAAAGGCAACCTTTTAGTCATAGTTGACAGTATGTTTGTTCCCAGGATTAAATTCGGATTTTTATTCTCCATTTTAATTTTGTTTTTTCCCCCAAGAAATAGAACAATGGGAATTGTTGTTTTGATGACCTTCCCCTAAACAAAGGGATTTAGTTTAGATGTAGATGGTATACATGTGTGACAGGTGCTATAGATTATACCCCAGTGATACCCTAGACCAGTGGTTCTTCATCTTTTTGGCTCCATCCCCCCCCCCCATGACCCCAATACAAAACGTAAAAAAAAAAGAAGCCCTTCAACATGTCTGCCAAAACTCAATGGAATGGCTGAAATTGTTTTGCAATTATCGGGCGATCAAAAATCAAAATGCAGACGAATGCTCAACAGGCTCAGACAAAGTCATACGGTTGGCCTTGAGTCTGTATGTTGCTCAGACTTATACTAGTATTGGCTTAGACTTAGCCTTTGGGTTGGGCTCAGCCATAGAGATAAGGGATTGGCTCAGACTTTGCCTTTTGGGTTGGGCTCAGACATTGAACCAAGGGATTGGCTCAGATTAAGATTATGGGTTGGGCTCAGACATGGATACAAGGGATTAGCTCAGACTTTGCCTTTTTTGGTTGGGCTCAGCCATAGAGATAAGGGATTGGCTCAGATTAAGAATGAAGATTTGGCTCAGACAAAGATATAAGGGATTGGCTTAGACTTAGCTTTTGGGTTGGCTCAGACATAGATACAAGGGATTGGCTCAGATTTAGAATCAAGATTTGGCTCAGACATAGATATATAAGGGATTGGCTTAGACTTTAGCCTTTGGGTTGGGCTCAAGACATAGATACAAGGGATTTGCTCAGATTTAAAATCAAGATTTGGCTAATGGATGTACAGTATACAGTATACCCATGATTGTGATTGCCTTATTAAACACACTCTCTGGTTTTGCTAATACCAAGTCCATACTGTACATTAGTGGTTGACTCAAAACTTTTCTATGACAAAACCGTAGTTAGATATTCTCTCTTTGGATTTGACATGCAGGTTTTGTAAATTGTTGTATTGCCACAATAGCAATCATTCATGAGTTGCACATGTGTGTGTGTGAACTGGAGCTCTACAATCTCTTCAGGTATTTTTAGCACAGAAGGGACCATAACAATTTCACTGCCATATTTTTCTCGTAATATTTTCATACCTGTGGGTTTGAACAGACCTAGGATTGATTATATTGAGCATGATTTATCGGAGGTGGGGAAGGGGGGGGGGGAGGGGGTGAGAAGGATAAAGGGGGATTTTGCATATGTTTGTTTGATGTGGTATTTACTGTTCTCCAATCTCCATCGGGTTCAACTCACATTCTTTCATTCTCTCTGATGTTTGTTCATCCAATGTCATTGGTATTCGAAACTATGAAGTCAATCAATACAAAGGAAGTCAAAGGGACATGTTGGCCTAGAAATTTAAGCAAGTTCAACTGTACCCAGTAGGATTCTTAATTACAGCTCTCACAGATTGGTGACACACATGTTGCTTGTTTTGATCTCTGGTCTGCAAACATAAGGGGGGAGGCAAACTTTGTGACTTTCTCTGTGTCCTTCAGGCTGTTCATTTACAGTTAACAAGCTGTTACATACTGTAGCTCTGAATGGTAAAATTCATATGCAGTGATTTATAATGAAATGTTATTTAAACTTGTCAGCCTTAAGGTAGAGTATGTACAGGTGTATAGATTATTATATGTAACATTCATGATACAAAATGAATAACAACAGGCCAGTCATGAAATGATTTATGAGGTTTGGAGTTTTGCTGGTAGTGGGAGGGCAGTATTTTGATCATAGCTAAGTACAGGGGTGGGATTTGATGTGTAAAGTTGGTGTGGGGGGGGGGGAGATGGGCAAAACTGGGAGAGGGATCTAAGGGGTTTGAGCGTCTTAGATGTAATATCGGTGCAATATGTATATATGTTGTTTCCTAGTACTAGTTGTGTATTTGAAAATGTAATTAAAAGTGTTGCCAGATTTGTTAAAAGCGACGTAAAAAGGAACAAGTGGATTTAAATAAGAATCGTCATAATGGGTCAAGCTTTTCTATCACCTGTTTAAAAGTATAAAAATATTGCAGAGTTGTCAGTATTGCTGTGGCATAGCCAACCAAATTACAGATGTAATTGGATGAAAAAAGCCAATTCCAGGTCTGGGAAACAGTGGGGGCCCTGTGACTTTGTCAAGTTGTTAAAGTCACCATAATCCCTGTCAAAGTATTGCAGATAATTTGACTCAGTACACTACTTTGTTACATAACCCATGGAGGTAAAAACAGACTGTTTTTACCTCCATGCATAACCTTAGCGATGTAAACACAGCATGCTATTTATACAGTACCTGGTTGTCGTCTCAAATTGCATGTGAGGCGGTATGGGCTACCGGTGGAGTATGGTTTGTGCGGTTAGTTAACCAAGCACGTCTCATGTTGTTTGTTGAATATTGTAGCCGTATTGGATGTAAAGTGCATAGGGGCTCTGCCAGGAGTGTTGTCAGTTCTTGATTATATAGTACAGTGTATAGACAGTAGGGTATCTATCTTATGACGTACCAGCAGAACTTACAGGAGTGTACTTTTATTATACTGTACAATGTGATCGTCTGGCATCATCTCTGCTAATTGACAATATCCCTTCAAGACAGACTTTCTTGAATATGTACAGTACTTTGAAGAAGGCTTTGCACTTGTTCAACATTTGAGAATGCAACCTGGGATATCAGGATCTTTGTTTTCCCGTCAGGGAGAGGCACCTACATAATACAGCTTGTAACTAACACCAGATGTGCCAACATTTGGTGGATCAATGTCAAAGGTGACAGAGTATTATATAACCACCTTAAGGTCATGATGATTGTTTAGAGATCAATTACAGGCTCAGCTAGTTATTGTAGCACAGTACACACACGCCTGTTAGATTCGTGCCAGTGTCAGTGTTTGTGGGAAAGAGAGGAGGGCAAATATCTGAAGAATTTACTTCACTCCTCTCTTACCTGTCTCCCCCTCGTCAATTGCACTTTCCTATCTACCTAACTACACTTTGGAAACGTTTTAGCACTGCGCCCTCGCTCCCTAGGCCACGCCCACTAATTCCTTGTCCGTAACTACCACCCGGAAGTTACTACATGTGTTTTTCCGCAAAATTATCACTTGTGATTTATACAACTATTTTTGCGTTTTTGTAATTCATCTTTGGATAATGGCAAGTAACTGGAGATCCCAGCCGCCTACAGCTTCGAGCAGTTACATACTGTACATACTTGATTTGACCTCGCGGGGTCAGGATCCTCTCCATTAGCGAGATGACGATCGACCTTCTGATTCGGACTTCAGGGAGCTTTTGCACTACGAAGTTGATTGCCCCCGCAGGGGAGTGGAGCAGTGGACCATTCTGGTTACTCTATTGCTCAAAAGTTTGAATTAAAGCTACAGTATCTAACAGGGGTCAAACTTGCCAGTACTTTTTCATCAGGGTTTGTAGGGATGGATGATCAATGGTCATTCAAGAGTAGTTAGATTAGGTTTTACCGTTAAAAGATGTTTTAGATTTGAAATGTCCCAGTACAAACTCCCCCGATGTGTAGCTCTGGCCAGTTCTAAGTGTTTTCATCCATGATAGAGCCTATGCGCCAGAAAGAAAAGACAACAAACAACACTGTATACCCCCCCCCCCCCCCACCTGCCCAAGTGCCTCTATACTTGCTGGTATTTTAGTACATGTATGCAGACATACTGTATGTGAACAATCAGGGAACAAGATGGTTTCCTACTGTACTACAGTGCAGTGCAGCAAGTACTACTTAATACTGAAGAAGCCTTTGGAACTGTGATTATTGATCAAAAACTAATCAATGTCAGAAGATCAAAAGAATCAAGGTTACAGTATATAGGATTGCCAGCACAAAAACCACTCCACAATGGTTTCTGAAGCATCCTGGATGTATATTTAAGCTGCTTTCTGTAGATACCAAGTGTCTCAAGCTTCTTTGTCAAGGCAAGAAATATTCTCCCCCTTGGTACACACTTAAGTAAGACACATTTCATACTGTACAGCACTGTATTTAAAAAGCCATATAATACTGTGGTAGATATGTGAAAGCAATGCTAACTGAAGGATGTGTGTCTCATAGTTGAATCTAGCTGTTTTCTTGGTCAGTTTGAGGTTTTCTACAGGCCAAAAGCAATTCTCCTGGTTGTTAAAGGAAGTTAGTAATATGATTATGAGTCATAACCATATTCCTTTATTGTCTTTCTACTATAGGATTGTGAATTGATATTTATAAACCTATAATGTTACTATTTGATTTCAGTGTAGTTGGTTTGCTGGACTAGTGAAGTTCTGTTTCATTGCAATAAGTTAAAGTCAGAATTCTCCTAATTTGTCTCTCCTCAATATCCAAGACAGATCAACTTACTGTACAGTAGGGGGGGGCTACAGTATCATGACGCACTTTCTCAGATATTTAATAATTTTATCATAGCAATGGAAAATAATTGACACTTGTAAGTGTGCATGAGCAAGTGCCCCAATGTGTTTTTCACAAAAGTGAAGTCAAACGTTAATGTAAACTTGCAAAGCTACGCACTGAACTTCCAAATCATCAAGAACAAAGTAACGTTCTTTTGTGTTAGCTTATTTACATCTGCTAGACTGTTTGTGATTAGAATGAAACAAATATGCTCAAAGTATTCTATCTAGAACTTTTGTATTGAAATTGTCATATTTGCATTTAAACCAAAGAATAGTAATTTAACTCCTTTAAAATCATCCCAAGTGAATTCCAGACATATTCCGCTCTTTTTAAGTAGATTGTGTCATAATATTAAAGGTCCTGGTATGATGAAGATATTGCCACAAAAATAGCCTCTAGAGCTGTATACCTTGTCAAGAGTGAACCGGTCACCTTTGACCTCGTCTTATAACTGCTAAGAACCAAATTTAAATAAACAACAGATAAAACCATTTTGGTTATTTGCAAAGAATACTTTGAGTAATTTAATTATAAATGTCCCATTGCAATTGTTTTGTTACAATTTAAAATATTTCCATTCTTTTAATTTCCTACAGAGATGGCAGCGGCACGCTTGAATTCAAGACACCAAAGCCGAAGCGTCTTGCCAATACCAAGATGTCGTACATTGAGAGGGTCCGAATCAACAGTGCTGTGTGGAGGAGTTGGCATATACAATGTAAGTACAGTAGTAAGCGGTGTATCTCCATGAGGATACCTTCTTGGAAACTTTTTCTCAGCACCGGAAAATATAAAGACCTAAACAAATTGGAAAACAGAAATAATAATTAGTTGTGAAAAGAGTACCGTCCATCGAATATTATTTTTAGCTTGTGCACGTCAGAAAGATATTAGTCATTGTGGTTAAAAAAATGACTCATTATTTCCTCCACAGATGTCAAGAAGCAAACATCAGCCGTTTGTCAATTCTCCTCGCCGCTCCCTGAAACGAGTACTAGACTGGTGGTAAGTCGAGCTCAGAATGCCCATCTTGGTCAAACTGCATGGGGGAGGAGGAAGGGTTGGGGGCGGTGTTACATATAGAGTATAGGACAATGCTGAGTATCGCATCCCAGTATTGATGTTGTGGTTTTGGGATCGAAGGTAGGGGAGGGGGGCTGATGTGTCCCTAAATTGCTACTCCGCTCTCTCGATGACAACTATCAAGCTGTGGAATTACGTTCCATTTGTTAAATGTCTGTCAATATGGGAGGAAGGTGGGGGCAGGGGGGGGGCTTGGTGGTGGGCAGACAAGCAGAGATATATTGGTTCACATCTCCTCAGGATGTAGTTATTAAGGAGACATCTTGAAGGACAAGATGGGTTTTTTGTTGGGTGTCCCACAGAACTTGTATTTGGTTCACCCCTCTGTTTTTGCTTTTTCACCGACAGTCTGATGTTATTCAAGGGAAGACAGCGTTGACCGGTTACAAGCCCGAAGAGCTGGGGGCAGTCGTGAGGAACTACAACAAGTGGCGTACCTTCAGTAGAGACATTCTAACGGTAAGTTTAGGAATTAACGGTATCCTGTCATCAACAATAGTTTTGAAGCAATGGATATTATGATCATAATAAAACTACAGAGAGGAGACTGACTATTCTTGCCTAATCAATACCCAGAGAGCTCTGTATTTAATCCATTACACAACTAATGACAATTGGCTCTATACATGTGCATGACTTGTAGTATGAGACTTTGAGAACAACAGCTTGAGTACAATCACCACTGGTAGAGTTTCCCCTTGGTATGAGTATGAGTGCAATTCTCCAACTGAGAGCACAAGTACTTAACCTTGCATTAATTTCCATACTAGATTTATTAGTACAACTACTGATAGAGTTTCCCTTGGTATGAGTATGAGTGCAATTCTCCAACTGAGAGCACAAGTACTTAACCTTGCATTAGTATTTATACTAGATTTATGAGTACAATCACTGGTAGAGTTTCCCTTGGTATGAGTATGAGTGCAATTCTCCAACTGAGAGCTTCATTATTTAACCGTGCATTAGCATCCATACTAGATTTATGAGTAAAATCACCGGTAGAGTTTCCCTTGGTATGAGTATGAGTACAATTTTCCAACTGAGAGCACAAGTACTTAACCTTGCATTAGCATCCATACTAGATTATTCCAAAATGGCAGTCTTGTAGGAGTACAAGTCCATCAGGAGGATCAGACATTCTGTAGATCATACAGAAGGCAGAGATGGGCAGAATCACTACAATTCTGACAGTATTAATCATACAGAAGGCAAAAGATGTTTTGCCTCAGTTCTATCTTAAAGGAGCATTCCTAGCTTATATCTTTCCTTTATAACTTTAGTGAAGATTTAATCCGAAAAAATATAAAAAATTCACAGCATCTGCAAGAGATCATTGCACACCTTCCTCACTTTCAGTTCTAAAGGGATTTGCTCAAGGTTGAATTCATCATGCCCAAATATTTCGAAGGATATCTATATTTTTCGAAAAGTAACAGGTTGTGTAAGAATGCCGACTTCTTTCGATGTTTTGTCGATGTTTTGCTTCATGGATGATGTAATTCTTGTTCAATACTGTCATGACCTTTTAGCATCGACCGATGCTCTTAGCCTCAGAAGGTGAGGAGAATGCCATCGACTTGGATTCTCCACATCCTCCTCTCTCCCCGGGGACAGGCGGGAAGTTGGTCAACGATGATCTCTTCAAAGACTTTGCCGATACTCTCTTCATCAGTACGAAGACTAATCGTTTCCGACCCCCGGCACCGAAGAAAGTCAGTAAGTCCTCTTAGGGAGCACTTGTTACGTAAACTTGCAATAATACTTTATTAGTTATAATCATTTGAGTTTTAGAAGAAACATCACCATTTTGATGTGTCTTTTAATGATGTCACAGATTATGACAAAGAGGGCAAAAGTAGGAGAAAGTTCATTATATCTCGTAACAAAATGTAGGAGATGGGTTCATGAGGCTCTTGTAGTCTTGTTGTTAAAAGATGGTACCAGATCGATCTTTGTCTGCAAGTTCTGAAAGCTGAAGATATATTTTTCAACCTCTGGGAAAATCTTGTGACCCACCGAAAATGTTTTCGCAAACCACTTTTGGGTTGCACCGAAACTGTCATTCAATGCAGCCCTTTCTTCCTCTTGAGAACAAGTATATTTTTACTAGGTTTGGCAAATTCAACTAAAAATATTGTTGTTTACCACCGTTAATATCTTTATCCCTTGCAGCTCAAGAGATAAACTATAATCCAGATTATCTTCAGCCCGATCTTAGCACCTTAATGTATGAAGTTGACGACGAGTTTATGGAAGCTGTCACATCTGTAGAAGGTAAGAAAAAAATGTATTCCAGGCAACCACTCTAGAAGTGAACATTAGTTAGCCGTACGAACATGGATGTGATGTCATAAATTCACTTTGTCCAGACCGCCAAAATTTCTTTCTAGAGTCCCTCATCACTGTGCTAAGGTTGTGAGGAGACAGGTAAGCGAGGAGCGAAGTAAATATCCAAACTAGTAAGCTTTGGAGTTTCTCGAGGCTAACAACAATAGTTTCAGAGTAAATTTTACAATGTTAAATTTGCAACTTTTTACGAGTCTTACGATAGGTTAGCTCTGTCAGCATGTTGGGTTTTCCCCATGCCGCTCTTTTGCTATGCATTCCTTTGGAAGATAAGTAAGTGATGAAATTTAGACAAATTATGATATCGCATTTCTTAGGAATTGATGTCTGCAGGTATTACTGATGCACTAGTCATTTTGAATAGAAACATGGTGGGATCTCCACAAACAGAAGTTTCATAAATACATTACCCGAAAGGAAACCAGCTGTTTAAAATGTCATTGACGATTTCCGTCTCTTTTCAGCCATGCTAAGTAAAACCCCGACAAAGTGTGACCCTCGTCAGCTGGGCCTGATGGATTCTGTACCGGATTCGTATTTCTCTGAAAATCTCAGCTCTCTCTTGACTGATATGGAGGTAAGTAATGGTCTTGCCATATACTCATAAACTATTTTAAAAAATTATAAAAATAAATATTTTATTTACTTATTTTTATCTTTTTAAATTTATTTGTTTTTGTAAAAAAATTCTAAACTCATATTATATTCATAAACTATTTCAAACAAAAAAAATGTTTTAATCTTATTTACTTCTTTTATTTTTTATTTATTTATATTTTCCCCGATACTCATAATATACTCATTAACTGCATTTATAGTAGACATATAATTCAAAACCCATCATATCAACTGCATCTGTTTTCCCTTTGCTACTAATAAATGTATATCAAAGTCTAGGTCTATCTTAAAATTTAATATTTGAAAATTGATACGAAAAATATCCCAAGCTACAGGAAGCCTTTGAACGATGAATAATCAATATTCAATAATCATAATCAAGAAGCAGGGCAAATAGGGAGCAGCCGTCAGAAAGAAAGTGAAACACGGAGAAAGAATAAAGACTGATTGCTATCTCATCTGGGAGGAAATGGATTTGCTGGGAAAATGTCAAGCTTGGAGCATGCTCTGTTTGTTTGCATTATGTAGATATAGATTGTAGAATTTGTTGCTTTAGTAAAAATGGAATATGGAGACAAGCAGGAACAGAGAGATGAAAAAACCTTGCATTATAAAGGTTTCCTGTAAGTCCAACTACGATAGTATGTTTATATTGGTATAAATACAAAACAAACTGAATTTGTTAATGAATTTGAAACATTTTGCACAAGATCGACGTTCATGCATAGTTTTACCTACTTATGATAAGTCGAATATCGGACATGGATATCTCACAATCCGAATAAGAGCGGTTGAATTACTCGGGTTTTTAATCCGTTCTATTCAGGAATGTACGATGGCTACGAATGATGCTAAAATAGTCCATCTCATTCTTGTCTTGCTACTTTCAGCAGCCTCAAGTGATCCAGGCAGGTGGCAGACCAGCCCTCTCTCATTTTAACAATGAGCAGACGACTCCTCCACCTCACAAGTCGGTCTCTTTCAGTGCCCCCACCACTCCCCGCCAGCAGAGCGCTGCCTCGTCTCCGGGGTACGGCATACCGATAGATTACGAGTTTCCCGCGACCCTCCAAGGTTATGATCACAATGGGAGTAATAGAGTACAAACAGCGAAAAAAACCATGCCCTATCGACAGACACAACAACGTAACAGTGCTTACATGAACCCTGCCTTTCTGAGGAACGATCGTAAGTTATATATTTTTTTAATATATTTTTTATATTTTTTAAATTTAAATTTAATTTTTATATTTTTGAGGACAGTTAAACTTGGTATTGCTTATTAACTTGTCTCCCCCATTGTGAATAATGCTGTGCAGCACAAGTCTAAAAAACATGGTTTCTTGTTTCTTTACAGCGAATCAGCCGATGGGTGTCGGGGGAAACCACGTCGTCCAGCAACATCCTACCATAATGGAAACCCTTCAAAATGCACCTATTCTGCCTAATACTCAAACGAATACCATAAGTACGGTAAACCACAGTGTCACCAGCGAATGCCTCAGCCCTGTGTCTTCAACACCATCACCATCAGGGGTAAGCAACTTATGACCTCACCCCCCCCAAAAAAAAAAACCCATTAGTCTCACTTTTTCATATTCACATAAGGATATGTTTACTACCCCATTAATAAGTTGATTTTGTTTTTTGCATGTTGTTGTTACAGCAACAATTTTGAATTGTTGTGGTGAGATGTTGTTATCTACATAATCTTCTTGATGAAGGAGAGAAAGTTTATGGGGGAAGGGGGGGCATGTTACTGGGAGAAATAATTGGTTACTACTTATAAATGACTCTTCTTCAACAGTGTGTTTCACCACCACAAATGCTGATTTCTGTGTTAAGTTCTCACCTGTTAAGTTTGTAAATCTTTTATGCTGAGGCACAGAATGTGAAGACTCAGCAAAATCCCCTGTAAGTAATATGTTATTTAAAAGATAGTGAAAGCTAACATATTTGTGTTTTGTTTATCAACCTTAGCATGTTACACCTGAGACTAAGATGGAGCCAGTGAGTCCCTCTCATCCTGGGTCCCTCGGAGGTTCTAGCACGGCCATCTTCACCCCAGCTTCCAGCTCGGAGATAAGCGTTGGTAACTTCACGTACCAGATAGGGGAGACGTCTCCCGTCCAACTACCGCAGTTCAACGAGGTACCCTGGCCCCCCTCTACCACCATCAATTCCAACCAGCTCAGTTTGTTAGGGATAGAAGGTGGCCAAACATTCACCCTTCAGGGGAACCAACTAATCGCTCATGGACCCATCTATACCTCCTCTCAGGACCAGGAAATGATGGACTACGGGCAGTTTCAAACGCTGCCACCCCAAACGTCATCCCAGGAAGTGTTTAAGCAGCCTACCATAGGTTTGATATATCATAAGTTTTAAGTCTTTACTCTCTCTCTCGTTCTTTTCTGTGTCCCTCACAAAATGTGTTATTGAATCCACAGTCCTCGGTGTCTGAGGAAAGTCACGACTGAAAATACCTAATCGTTGTATAATAAGTCCATTTAGAGTACCTGGTAGTAAGAAGGACCCAGGTAGGGCCCAGGTAGTAAGAGGGCCCAGGTAGTAAGAACGACTGCGGAAAATGTGATTTTCGTCTGAGTTCTCCAAAGATTTGATGTCAGCACACTCTTCTTTGAGACAAATTAAAATTGTCAAACATCATGGTCAAACATGTAAAATATGATTTACATATAAAAAAAAAATTGAAAAATCTGTCACATTCATATAAAATGACTGCATCTTCTGCTTGAATATATTATTATTGATGAACTTGGTTTAATCATATTTTTGACATCATTTTTTTTTTTTTGTCTCTCTGCTCCTTCCTCTTGCAGATGTTTCCATATCCTCAGGAATGAAGTCACCCAAGGGGAACAAGAGAAGCAGTTCGCAGCTTGAATCAGCGAATATCTACGAGGCTTTCAATAGGAAGAAGGTGAGTGAGTGAGGGCGTACTGCTCTTTCTGGGAGAAAAGAACCGAACCCTAGTAGTTTCTGAAACTTAAAACGGTGATCTGACATACAGCCATCTCCGCTAGCCCGTACCTCACGGAGCGGTATTTTGGAATTTCAGGATGGTTAATTGAACGTTTTGTAGTTTCCTTGTTTAGTTACTATAGATCTGTACATCAGTAATTGGAACTGCTGTCACACAGCAAGCTATATTGTTACGACGGCTAGCTAGCAGCTTATGTGATATTCTTTTGGTGGAGTATTTGTTTCAATAGTTGACCTGGAACTTCTTGGATATCCTTCTTGAGAAATCTGGCAGCTTGTGAGATTTCCTGTTTTTTTTTTGGGGGGGGGCTGGGTAGGGTAGGGTGTTTGGAGATGCCAGTACCGATTGAGGTGTCTTTTTCCCATATTTTGTCAGCAGTTGATTTGCAACTTGTTGAGAACCCTTATTGAGGTGCTCAGAACTGCTTATGGTGTCGCAGTGCACACATCAATGATCTACAGACAAACAGTTACCTACTAACATAATCATCTTTAAGATTTAAACCACAGGATAAATTCTATAAGCAATACAAAATCTATTTTTTTAAAGAAAATATTCACAACCCGAAAACACAACAGCCTCCCCCTTCCCCCCACACCCCCAGTTCATCATGTGTAGCAACGTAAATGTCAAAAAACCCAGTTGTATGAGCAGGGAAAGGAACATTTTCAGATGACAGATGAATCTTAGGAAACATGGGAAACTCAAGTTACCTTTATAAGTGTGTTTGGAAGACACTTTCAAAGGCCCCCGAAGTTCAGATTTGGTAAATGAAAGATATGAAGTTGTAAAAGATTTCAGACATAATTTGTTATAACACAAGAGCAAGTCCTGGTATGTTCAAAATGACACTTTAAAGAAAGGTCTACCACAGAGGCAGCAATTTGAAATATTTAAAGAAGGAATTAAAGGAGGGTACATCACATTTAAACCGCCAGGATTTCTTTTCTGGGGGAGGGGGGAGGGTGTGGGGGTATGGTATAGATTGGATTGTTCCCTTGCTCTAGTACAACATCTGCAGCCCAATTCATACTTGCATTGGAATCTAACACTTCTAGCAGTTCTGCATTTGATGTGTGGATTCTTCTGGCTTGGGCAAAAATCCATTTTTTTTTTTCTTTTTTCCTTTTTTTTTTTTTTTTTTGTCTTGTATTTTTTTTTTTCATTAGTGATCAAGGTGAGTAAGGTTTAAGGGTTCTACAAACTCAGCATCTTCAAAATTGTTACTATGGGAACAAAAACAGTATTAGTAGTCTATACTGTGTGAGCTTAGGATATATCAGACATTAGATGCTGAAATAAGCAAGCCCGACAAACTAATTCCATCAGAAATTGGAGTCAGCTGTTTGAAGAATTTCAGTCTGACCCCACCCGTTCCAAAACACAAAAAAAAACTCTTCCCAGAAAATATTGTCTGTTTAGCTATGGCATCATCTGAAGTTTGTACAGCCCTTTTGTAAAATCATCCCTTCAATATATTCCTCTATCTTTTTCCCCCCTGTTTTTTTTTTTAATGTCTAATATAAGTGTGTTATCCTTCCCCTTCTTAAATATGATGTCTCTTTAGTCCACTGGAGGACTTGATCAGACAATGCAAAGAGAGGAACAAGACCGTCAGGCCAAGTCAATCCCATCCTCCTGCCAGGCCTCAAACGCCTCAAGTGAGTAATATGGCAACCCCCCCTCACACACCTCACGACTGAGGGGCTTGAGATGGGTGCACACTGAGAGAAGTCTGCCTGCCTCTTCTCTCCTCTTCGGTTCCAGGAAACCATTCAAATTACCCATAGTGCATTGCCAAAAGTGGAAGCCTTGGGCAAGTATGGCCGAGTCGCTGTATCGGGCGGCGAGGTTAACATATTCTCGGAGTGGCGATGGTCCAGGAAAGGATATTCACAAGCCCCAACAAACTTTTGAATGATTATTTCATACGAAGAACTTGCTGGCTTTACTAAATATACTACTATTGTTGTTTTTTTCTTTCTGATTATTGACAAGGATTGAAATTGATGTAAATATCAGAATCAAATCTCCTCGATAGTGCTTGAATATCCTCTCCTGCGATACATGTCCTGCCTGTTTGTTGTGCTCTTAATAGTTATTCATTCGAGGAATTTGTTAGTGGTTTTTTTTTTCCCAAGAAACTTTACTTTAACACATCATCATGAAATCTGCCCAGACAAGATCCCCCCTTCTCTCCTTGAAATATTTTATACACATCCACGGCGCTCTTGTCGCGGAGTATGTTTCTGTCAAACCACCACGATTATCAACTTTAAAAAAAACAGCTTGATAAAAGTAGATGTGTCATTCCATTCAACGGAAATATTAAAGTCAAGTGGTTAATGTCATCGAGTTTCATTATATATTGAATCTCTGCAATCAGTCTTTCTCAGAAAGAGTTTCAAAATTATCTATGAAAAGTTTCCTGAAACCAATGAAACTATGGCTAGAATCTACATGTTCAACTTTCATTTCCCTTGCACAGAAGTTAGAAATCTCCAGACAAAAAAAAAAAAATTGGACGGATGTGTATCGTCTGTTCCTATTCCACCAAAACTTAAGAAATTATATCTGCTGAATGAAATAGCCTCAAAGAGAGAGAGAGAGTCTTGTTTGTGCTGGTTTCTGATTCAAGTCAACATGACATGCAAATATTTCTTGTTTACAGGATAACAAGTAAACAACAAAAATAACAAACAACAAGAAGTCAAAGTTTAACAACCTCTATCTTCCTTTTCTTGTTTTCTCTTTGCATCTTTCTCTTGAATCACCTAAGGTGCCGCCTCCTCGCCAGGCAACGACAGCGATTTTACGGTAAAAGACCTCATTAATTTTGAGCAAAATGTATCGTCTCCTCCTGAAACTTTAATAGAATTATGCAACAAAATATAAAAGAGAAAAGAGCAGATCATAGTTCATAATTCTGTTCAAGTAAGATATCTTTTATGGATTAGATTAAATAATAAAAATGTACGGAAATTTAGAGGATTTGATACTCGGACCTTGGCAGAATCATTGTCAGATGAATAGAACTTCTGTGAAATTATTTATATTATGCTTGCAAACTCTTCTAACGACTGATAACTTAGAATAAGTCACTGTTAGAACTTTCCACATTGGTAATTTTATTGATAAATGAAATGAGTTTCAGTTCTTTAAATGATGTAAAAAAAACAAGATAATATTTGATGAGATTTTGTTAGGCTGTCTTAATCGTTAGACATCCAAGGAATTGATAGGAGCCGTTACAAATTCGCTCAGTGCGATTTTCAGGCAACTACAGTAGTCCGTTCGGAATCCATTGCAAAATGCTTGTGATGAGCGCAGTGAATAAATTTGAATAGATTTAAAATGTGTAGACAGGTTTTAATTGGATGTTTAACAGAATAAACAGTTGTGCGTTCCGTTGGAACTTGTGGGAAGTAAAATGTTATGCCTTGTGGTAAAATTAATCCCTGTTGAAGTTAAAAACCATCACCGATATCAGTTAACTTCTTTCTGATAGAGTGAGTTTTCTTCTTTGTCATTCGAAACAGGCTTACTACAGTAACCATAAGAAGCGAACCAATGCAGATGTGTCCGGCCAGGTAGATATACCTTATACAAATGCTCTTCTATTTTTGCAAACATAACACGTATTCATATCAACTTTATACGTGTCATTATAGCTTCCAGAGCTATGTTCACAGTTTTGCTACCTTCTCGCAATCCGTAGGAACAGTTTACTGAAGATAGAATCATAAAATCGTTCATGATTTACTCTTAGCGGAAGTGACGGCAATTTGGGAGCGCTAGTACCTGGTTCAGATCGGTATTAAGAGTTGACTAACCGGACTTGACAAAGCGATACCAATAAATTTACCAGTTTTCATCTCTTAAAAACCGAGAGCTGACTGTTTAGTTTGATAACATCAGGTTTGGTTGTTTAACTTTTTGTAGCAAAAGAAAAGGGATTGGAAACAAGTATGCAGGAATCTTTCTTTAAGGATTAAACAGAAAAACATTCATGTACATTTCTGAAATCATCTGCGTCATTTTACAATGTGAAAGAACGTATTCTTATCTGAGATAACGTGAATATTGGATCATGTGACATTAAGAAGAACAAAATGGGAATAAATAAGCTACGGGCAGTTTATATTTACAGCATTTTGTGGTTTTCCAGTATTTGTTTCTCTCCCCAGCGCCGGTTTTTTTTTTTCTTGGAATATGAATTGTCTGTGCAAACAAATCTGTTGCGTAGTTTGATTTCTTGCCAACACATTCAGCTCTTCGTTTGGTTTATTTATCTTCCTAGGACGACAAGCACACGAGGAGAAAGAGGAAACATCTAGACTCCGAGCACAAGAGGAGGTACAACATCCAATCCTGCCTGGAGGAATTACAGAAGGTGGTCCCGTCGATGAACAACGGCAGTTCCAGGGAGCAGCCGTCTAAGTACAGTACCGCAATCCTGCTACAGAAAGGTAAGCGGAACAAAAAAACAACAGGATAGAATTTAAAATAAGACACCGACCAATCCAAAATGCAAAACCTTCTACGAGAAAAGGTTCTCATTAGTACGGCCTTGGAGCCAAATCCAATCCATGAATGGTTCCAATCTCTCCCACCGATAAAAGGTGCCCCACAATTTGGCTCTGATTGGGTGCTTGGACCTTTATGGCTTTAGATTTGCGCCCCTGTCCAGCCTAACCTCCACTGTTCTTATTTCTCACTGTTGAAGATATTGTCCCTTTTTTGTTTCAGTATGTGCACCCCTGTCCAGCCTAACCCCCACTGTTCTTATTTCTCACTGTTGAAGATATTGTCCTATATTGTCCCTTTATTGTTTCAGTATTTGTGCCCCTGACAACCTAACCTCCACAGTTCTTATTTCTCACTGTTGAAGATATTGTCCCTTTTTTGTTTCAGTATGTGCACCCCTGTCCAGCCTAACCCCCACTGTTCTTATTTCTCACTGTTGAAGATATTGTCCTATATTGTCCCTTTATTGTTTCAGTATTTGTGCCCCTGACAACCTAACCTCCACAGTTCTTATTTCTCACTGTTGAAGATATTGTCCCTTTTTTGTTTCAGTATGTGCACCCCTGTCCAGCCTAACCCCCACTGTTCTTATTTCTCACTGTTGAAGATATTGTCCTATATTGTCCCTTTATTGTTTCAGTATTTGTGCCCCTGACAACCTAACCTCCACAGTTCTTATTCTCACTGTTGAAGACATTGTCCCATATTGTCCCTTTATTGTTTCAGTATGTGCACCCCTGTCCAGCCTAACCTCCACAGTTCTTATTTCTCACTGTTGAAGATATTGTCCTATATTGTCCCTTTATTGTTTCAGTATTTGTGCCCCTGACAACCTAACCTCCACAGTTCTTATTCTCACTGTTGAAGACATTGTCTTATATTGCTCCTTTATTGTTTCAGTATGTGCACCCCTGTCCAGCCTAACCTCCACAGTTCTTATTCTCACTGTTGAGGACATTGTCCTATATAGTCCCTTTATTGTTTCAGTATATGCACATAGTGTTAACTAAAGTTTTATGATTTCTCCTGATCAGCCCATGAACATATATGTTCAATGAAAGGTCAAGTGGAAGCACTAAAGAATGAAGAGAAAGAGATTAAACAACAAATAACTGAGCTGTCTGATGAAATAGAGTAAGTGTCAATGGTTGAAAAACTTGAAAAAAACATTATTTTGGAGAATCAGGGAGCATTTGGTTTGAAGAAAGGAATGGAAAGGGTTCATATCTTGTTCGTGTTGGTGGGGGTGGTGTTGGGGGGGCAGCATGGATGTTGGTTGGGAAATGATGTAGACATCAATTGTTTTGAATCTACTGAAATAATATAATATGAGCATAATATGAGCTTTCACTTTTGGCACTGCATAGGCACGGGTGATGTACCTTGTAACTGCATGCATAATGAAGATATAATGACCTTAGAATTGACCTAACCTAAAGCTTAAGAAAGGGAAGGAGGGGGGGGGGTGGTTCAATTCATGCAATTCTGCAGCTGCATTTGATGCATTTAATCATGCACAAGAACAAAAAGTTTCCCAAAAGCCAAAGGGGCACATAGAAAATCTTACATCTGTTGCTATTGGATCGATTCATCTGTGTGAATTGCCACGAGTTAATGCAATTCACTAGGTTAATTTAAACTATGGTAAAATTAACAATTAACAAGGTTTCTTGTACGTGCCATGGCTTAGAGTAAGTAAAGTATTAACATCATGAGTTAGATACTGTGAGAAGTTTGCATTTAAAACTGTCCTCATGACTTAAGCCCGGGTCACATCTGCGCGATTCAACACGCGATTCAACTCGCAATACAATTGAAGGTTGAATCGCGTAGTTAGACACGGGTATCAACTTGTTGCGCAATAAAAGTTGCGCTGTCGATTTGGGTTGATTTGCAATAGAGCAATGTCCTAATCAGCGCAACTTTTTAGAAGCAACTTTTCTGATTCGCGTGATTTTAGTTGCGAGTTGAATCGCGTGTTGAATCGCGCAGATGTGACCCGGCCTTAAGAGTGAATTTATATCGGTTAGATACTGTGAGAAATTTGCATTTTAAAACTGTCTTCATGACTCAGAGTAAAGTATTTACCTCATCGGTTAGATGCTGTGAGAAGTTTGCATTTTAAAACTGTCTTCATGACTCAGAGTAAAGTATTTACCTCATCGGTTAGATGCTGTGAGAAGTTTGCATATTAAAAATGTCTTCATGTCTAAGAGTAAAGTTATATCGGTTAGATCCTGTGAGAATGCTAAAAACTGTGGTTTATTTTCTGTTTCAGGCAATGTCAAGATGCACTACCCGATACAGGAGCTCCCGTGAATTCTCAAAACGACGCTCAAATTAGCCAGATGGTCGACGAATATCTCGAGACAGAAATGGTCAAAAACTGGAAATTTTGGATCGTATCCTTTGAAATCTTCGAGAACTTTTTGCTCTGTTTAACTTTTAGTTTCACATATTTATGTATAAAAATGTGTTTCTCTGATTAGCAAAGTTATGTTAGATATCAGCAACATTTTAAACAATGTGAGGTTATTAGTGTATAAAATATGCTAGAGAGAGTCAAATAATGGTCGGTAATGGTCCAATTTTTTTACCAGCATTTTTATTGCCACAGTTAAGGCATTTTACCTCGCTGGGGTTTGTCTCTGTCTAAGGTAGTTATGGTCAGTGTCTGGAAATAATATCTAGGGTTATGAAACGAAGGTACTCTTGTGCCTTTGGTAACACTTTGAAATGCTAAAACTAGGAATGGTTGGAGGAAGGGGAGGTGTTGGGGTGGGGGGGGGTGGGGAAGGGAGGACTCAAGATCTTGGATCATGTGTTGGTCACATATATTGAAAAGACTGCTGAAAGTCAAAAAGAAATTGTTTACATATTGGAAATGTTTATAGACATTGATTTATTTATTGATTATTTTCAATTACAGATTTTTTTTTTTTTTTTTGCATCCTATCAATTTACCAGACAAATAAGATCTCGGGGCTAATCTTGAGTTTCTTTAGCAGACTTATGAATCCTTAACCTTTTTATTTACAGTTTAGTAAATTCGCCAGGCCTCTGTTCAAGTCGTATCTGAATGCTATAAAGCTGTCTTCAGGATCGTCAATCGGCGGTGATCTGACGAGCTGGGTCGAGGAATCCTGCAGGTTACGACACCTTCGCAAACGTAAGTGACGCGGCAGTTTAAATTCTATTCCCTGAGCTGTAAATGTTGTGTAGTTTTATGTTTGGAGGATAATGTGGAACCTGTAATGATCAATGACAATGAGAGCATTATAGTATAGGGGGAGAGATTTTTTAGTGATAAATGGATCGATAAAGTTGACAAGGTGAGAATGGACAGATAGAGTTGACAAGGTGAGAATGGACGGATAGAGTTGACGAGGTGAGAATGGACGGATAGAGTTGACGAGGTGAGAATGGACGGATAGAGTTGACGAGGTGAGAATGGACCGATAGAGTTGACGAGGTGAGAATGGACGGATAGAGTTGACGAGGTGAGAATGGACGGATAGAGTTGACGAGGTGAGAATGGACGGATAGAGTTGACGAGGTGAGAATGGACACAGATAGAGTTGACAAGGTGAGAATGGACGGATAGAGTTGACACGGTGAGAATGGACGGATAGAGTTGACAAAGTGAGAATGGACGGATAGAGTTGACAAAGTGAGAATGGACGGATAGAATTAACAAGGTGAGAATGGACAGATAAATTAACAAGTGAGAATGGACATATAGAATGGACAGATAGAATTAACAAGGTGAGAATGGACAGATAGAGTTGACAAGGTGAGAATGGGCAGATATATTAGCAAGTGAGAATGGACATATAGAATGGACAGATAGAATTAATAAGGTGAGAATGGACAAATAGAATTGACAAGGTGAGAATGGACAGATACTACAAGGTTATGTATGCTGTTGTGAAAGTAATGCATCGTTCAGCATTCATTATAAATTCCTGTATTTCTGGCATCTCTTTCGTTTTTAGTGGCTCTAATACCGGTACGTCAAATCAGCAAGGAGACCAGTATCCTGACCGATCCATCCAAGCTTCCAGAACAAGTGCAAGGTATCATCCAAAGAGAAAGGAACCCTTCCGCTCCATCACCGGATGTATAACCACGGCGACATGGCGAGGTCAAGCTCACAGACCTAGCCATGGGTAGTAGCAATAATAGAGACACGGCTATCGAAACGTGACTCCCAGTGAATGTCTGGGGAACGTCCGAGATATTCCTCAATATGCTGCAGGATACGTTTATGTGGTATCAAAAACAATCATGTTTTGTTGGGAAAAAAGTTCCAATTGATGAAGACATCTATGTAAGATTCTGAATTTCATCAGTGTATAGGCAATTCAGATAAGGGATATAGTTTTGTAATGACTATGGTGTCTGAAGTGGGAATTTGAGAGGCTTTATTTTAACAGAGGGTTAATTAAGAAGAGGGTTGGAAGAGGGTTAATAAAAGAGGGTTAGTTAGGTAGTGTGGCCCGGATCGTGGGATGTCTCTCAGTGCCAAACTCGCACCAGGTGAGTGACAGCTTGAATTTATGCACACTTGGTGGGTGTGATAAGTTACCAGTTTTTACCACCAGGTAAAAGTATCTTGGTACAAGAATTGAGATTAGTTTTGTCTTTGGTGTCTGAAGTGGGAATTTTTTAGTTCTCTTTATGCCAACGATCTATGCCTGGTAATTGTCTCTTCATAAAGATAGTTAGTACATAACTATTACAAGGATTGATTCACTAATACTGCGATATGTCGACAGTGCGTTATTCACTTGGTCCCCCATCCCCCACTCTTATCTACCAGAAGGGTCTTCATGCTGCGATCTCAACATAACTGGTTCTGGTTCTCGCTGTTGTGAATAAAATTTAAAAAAATCAACTATCACAGTTAAGTCATAGTTTAATCACTTTTTGACATGCTAGTTTCAATAATCTGTAAGATAGACCCAACAAGTATCAGATGTAACAGAGATGCAGTGATACGTATGTCTACTTCTACAAGGCAGGTTGTCCTGTGCATTATTGGACTGGTACAATTTGAATGTCAAAAATGAGAATAATTACTGCAAATAAAATACTGCCTGTAAATTATAAGATAACAACTTTTATGTCCTCTTGTATTAATAATGATTCCAGTGATTAGAACTTTATTGTATTTCAAAATAACATCTCAACACTGGTCTTTTCTCTCTGTTGAATTTTTTTTCATTCCTCTTCTTTTCTGCTTTGTTTGTTTTGCTTTGTGCTATTTCGGGGCTTCTTGTAAAGGAAACTTTGCTAACATTAACAATTTCTTAATCTAATGAACAGTTTAATCTGGAAACAGTTTTTGATACATTTTCATAGACGTTTTCCGTCTTGTCATATAGGTAAAGGTGATTCACAAGATGAATTAACTTGGACCAAAAGTTGTGTAATTTCTCCAATTGGGAGTCAATAGTCAAGCTCTAAGTTAAAGGAAACACCTTGAGATTATAAAAGAAAGAGATTAAAAGAGATAATTGAGATTAAAGAAAGAGATTACTTATCACTGAAAATGAGACTTCATCCGTTAACCTTTCATTCACCCTTTTCTTTTAAAAAAAAAGGGTTTTTTGAGGGGGATATTTTAAAGCTCATGAAAACTTCAGGGGATATTCCAGGAGAAAACTATCTTTAGCAACTGAAAGGGGAACACATTCTACGCATCCCGATGACATTTGCACTTGATTCGTATTTTCTTTTTGGAGATATCGATAAATTAAAAATGTAATAGTTTATACCATGAATGGACTTGAAGCAAACAAGTATGTCATAGTTGCTGCACACTGACAACAAAATTGTGCAGCTTGTTTTCACTTTATTATTATTTTGACTGTAGAATTAGAAAGGGTTCCAAATTTATCTAAGAGGATGTGAAGTGTGTTGAGTTTAAGATAAACCTCGATTTTGAACAAGAAAATCGGATTCAAAATTTTTTTTTTTTTTTTTACTGTGCTTTGACGATATCACACTTGTTTGCTACAAGTTCACATTTGGTACAAAATTCCCTCCAGCTCAAATTGTTGTCATCTCAAAAGCGATATTTTTGAAACTTAAAAATGCAGATTTCACCCAAATACTAAGAATATCTTCCTTATATCATTAATCAAGAATAGATTTCTCCTGGACTATCCTCTCAAGAAATTGGTATTTCCCAGTTGATGTATTTATTGCCAGGAAAAAAAAAATATGTTTGCTTAAGGGAAATTGAAAATATTTTATTTGTTTAATATTTATGTGTCAAACTATCTTGGCAGACAGCTGTACATGAAAGTTATTCTCTCGAAAAGTTATACTCTTGGCGTCGGTTTTGTCGTTGTTAGGTGTTCGTATTGTTATTTTATGTACTTATTTACGTTACTAACATCCATACCTGATAATTCCAACTTTTTGATTTTCCATCAATCTGTTTATAAGTTTGATTCCAATCTCTCGTTTTAATGGTTCTTGAAAAAAATGATACTGCTCTCTTCAATTCATGAAAAAGAAGATTTGCATTTTTCCCCCGTTCGTTAGATTGCAACACAAGTTGGGGCATTGGTGACTTTTTGCACAGTATTTTATCATGTTGCCCTATTTTTCCAGTGAATCCTGCTTATTACAGTGAATGTAATGATAATTGTTGAATAATAGTTTCAAATTTGTCAATTATATTTGATAACAAACAGTATAATGGTGGTTACTTTATTGAGGTTCTTTTCATTTTATTCTTATTATTTCATGTATTCCAGTGTGTGAGTTAGTTAAGTACGTCCATTCAATGTTTATAGTACATTAACAGGTACCTTTAATTACCATACTACAGAACAAGTTGTGGTGCACACTAGATCAAGCAGAAATGGCAGTTGTCGTGGGTGGGGGGGGGGAGGGGTAGTCACATACTTCTAGGCATGGTCTGTTTTAATTAAAGAAGAAGAAAAGAGAACAATAATAGGTAAATTTGCATATTTTTGTGGTTCAACCCCTAACCAGCATGAATTTATAAAATCAAGTCTAACATCCAGGTGTTGTCAGCATGTAATGAGGTGTGTTTTCTGATCAGCAAATTTGAACCTGGTTGGGAGAATTATAAAGCATCAATGCAGAATTAAAACTGTAATTGGCAATCACAGGATTGTCTCAAATTGTTTGAAAATAACTGATTCGTTATCATCTTGATATTGTCACTCATATTGAGTTCAAAATGATATATATTGAGCTAAATATATATATATTGTAATATTGAGCTCGAAATTGCATGGTACTACAGCTTTCAACAAGGGGGCAGGTGGGCACTCTCCCTTTCAATTCACGAAAGTGATAAGATTTTATTTTTGCTATTCGTATTTCTTCAACCGAAGAGATCTTCACTCGTTTTTAATACGCTTTGTATTTTGTGGTGATTACTACCTCTGTGAAGTGACCGAACCCTTTGTATGTATACACTTGGTATAGTGGTTCTTAAAAGAATGAGTCACTATAATACAGAATAAATTCATTTTAAAGAATGATGTCAAGTTTTTTTTCTTCTTCTTTAAAAGCTTAAAACTTCCCTTAGCAGTTTTTTTCCCCCTCAGCAGAATTTCATTTGAAGTTTTGTAAATAAACGTTTGAGTTTTGTTTGTTCCATATTAATAAACATCATTGAGGAACTATTTATAAAGGTGGCCACGATATAATTCTTTCCAAATATTCTTAAACAGTTGGGCATCGGATTGTCGGAGTAGGAAGCCTATTTTCAAAAGTGACTGTGCGGCTTTGCTAAATCTTCCACGATGTCTGTTTACTTAACCTGTCACCTGGTTATGCAAATCATAATTGCATATTTTAATAACATTCAAGAGAATGTTAAACCTGTACTTATATATAGTTGAACTGTTCTTATTACTTCATGCTGATGTGTTCATAGTTCCATAGTGGTCACTACAGAGAGCGCAGACAACAAAAAGGTCCATGCCGATTTTTTGTCACCCTTTCGTTTCCATTTACTTTGCAGACAGGAGGGAGGGTGGATAACATTTGAGAGTACCACCTCGCCTACATGTGCAGGTTTCTTGAATTGAATTTAGCTGTGTTTCGATGACGTCACTAACAATTTTTTAATCGCTTCGCAAGTGCAAGGTAGCATTGCGGTATTAAACACAGCACAGAGAATATATTTCAGAAAAATATTTGTAAATATTCAAACCAAATATTAAAGTTGGCTTTGTATAGCTAAAGGAAACATTGTTGTTTATGTTCTTTTCATGTTTGTTTGTGTTGAAACGGTTGGCTATGTCAATTAACTGTAAGTAGTGCTGCCCCCGCCCCTGCTGCCCACCCCCCTCCCCCTCTCTGTTTCTTATGAGATGTTCTGGTAGCTGCAACTAATTCCTTAATCAAAATGCTGGTAATTTTCTGCATCTTTGGGTCGTAACCATATCATCGTAGCATTTTGTATGAGAAAGATACAAAAAAAGAAAAATCCAATTTGGTGGTATTTTGAGAATGACTGTCAACAATTAAATTTATGCAGTCATCACAGCACTTCAGCTGAAAATGTTTGGGTTTTCTTTATAATATTTAACTCGCTTACTCACACAGGGAAATAATATATTTTTACAAAGAAAGTTACTTTTGGTTAGATTCTAAATATATGAGAACCGTGAAAGCTTAGCAAACATTCCAATTGATAACAACAAGAAGATTATAATAGGAAAATAAAGTTTTTGAAACAAATTTGCCATTAATGACATTACAGACCACCTACTGCGATCCAAATTCCTGGAGAAGTTGAAGGTTTACCCAGTCAAAATAAGGTACATTTTATCAACCATATTTCAAGTTATGGATAATATATTGAGATGGGGTCTTCAAATAATAGTGTGATACATTTTCTTTTTCCGATTATTTGCTACCGGAATATCCATTTAAGGGTTGGATGCAGAAAATTGGTCGGAGAAAAATTAAAATTGGTTGGAGCATAATAATCAGAAGGAAGACATGCTAAATCACTCCTTGAAAATGTGCAAACCTGAGAAAATTACAGAGGAATGTGGTCTACAGCCATAACTTAATTAAGTTATGTTAATTTGTTGTATACTTACCTTACTCTAATTATGTACCAGTATTTTATGGAATTAAATTAAATAAACATTGGAACGTCCACACTCAATGGAGCACAATATAGACATCACCCACACGTGAAATATAAGCAGACACTTTTCAACATATGTTAGGAAAAGACTGAATGATTCCCCAGAATTCAGTGATTTTATAGACACCATCTCTCTGTACTACAAACCAGAGTAACTGACTATCCATACATTTGGTGAAGGGACAGTCACTTCAAAATTCAGGAATTCATCCAGCACTTTAAAGCAGTTTCAAGGTACTTGAATTTATCCATCCGATCATCAAAACCGATTATGGACGACGGTGTCAACCATATTTCTGTATTACTAATTGAACATGTCAGTGACTTCTCTCAAGGCTATTTGAGTTAATTCAAGCCTACTCACATTGTATTATATTGTAATTCTGAATTATATTACAGGTTTAAAAAAGAAGAAAAATAAGGCTAAATGATTTCTTGCTGCATTTTCTTTGTGAAAGTTGAATGTAAAATGTTTGTACTGTACTTAATAAGGTGTATCCACATTCCAAGTATGAAGTAATTGCTATCACAAAGAATTCAGAATTTTAACAATGACTTTCGTTGAACGCCAAGAAATATCAGCAGGGTTCTTTTACTGATGTTGAATATCATGTTGGAAATTCTCCCCAAATTTGCCACTGAAGTTATCGAGTTTGCAAGGTTTTCAGAATCTGGTGACCTCCAATGACCTCTATGAAAAATAGTAGATTCCTTGCACTCGTTGAGTTTGATCTATATAACATGTTTGATCTATATAAAAGTATGAATAATGTCATTCAAGTTTTCCTTTGAAGGTATCACTGGGTTTACAGTTTTCAGACTTTTACCTCGTGACCTCAAATCACCTTTGACGAAAAACAAATCCCTTTCTGCACTTTCTATAAAGGTAGTGTGTTTAAAGTCCAAGCATTGCTTTTGAACTTTACAATGTTTTCAGACTTTGACCTCTCGTGTCCTCAAATGACCTTTGACCACTGCAGATGCATCTACTTACCACATATGAAGTTGAGCCACCATGTACTTTTTACGTTGGAGAGTTTACAAGCCGCGCGTAGATACGTGTACTACTTTGAGAAATGTATAAACCCACGAAATACAAACAAACACACCAATCAACTCCTTGACTAGAGTTCAAATCCCACGGATTCTCTGCACCTATCCTCCCTCCATTCTGAAATTGAAACATTAGAAACAAACACTGAACAGTTATTGCAATGGAAGAGTTACTAGTGATCTGTAACTGGACGAATAAGACACACTCCACGTCAGCGGTTCAAACCCCTAAGAAAGTGTTTTCCATTTCTGCTCTTTTGCCTCCTTACGTTTTAAGGCAAGTTGACAATTAGAAAAGAGCATTATTTCTCAGCAGTTCAAGTGGCGCATTGGTTAGTGCTCTGGACTGGAGAGAGTCATACAAACTCCATGTCTGCGGTTCAAGTCCAACTAGAGCATTTTGATTTTCTGCTCTTTTACCCCCTTCCATTCTGAGGTTCAAATATTAGAAACAAGCATTATTTCTCAACAGTTCAAGTGGCGCAGTGGTTAGTGCTCTGGACTTGAGTGTCAGGCAATCTCCATGTCTGTGGTTCAAGTCCAACTAGAGCATTTTAATTTTCTGCTCTTTTACCCCTTCCATTCTGAGGTTCAAATATTAGAAACGAGCATTATTCCTCAACAGTTCAAGTGGCACAGTGGTTAGTGCTCTGGACTTGAGAGAGTCAGACAAACTCCATGTCTGTGGTTCAAGTCCAACTAGAGCATTTTGATTTTCTGCTCTTTTACCCCCTTCCATTCAAAGGTTCAAATATTAGAAACGAGCATTATTTCTCAACAGTTCAAGTGGCACAGTGGTTAGTGCTCTGGACTTGAGTGTCAGACAATCTCCATGTCTGCGGTTCAAGTCCAACTAGAGCATTTTGATTTTCTGCTCTTTTACAATTTCCAATCTGAGGTTCAAATATTAGAAACGAGCATTATTTCTCAACAGTTCAAGTGGCACAGTGGTTAGTGCTCTGGACCTGAGAGTGGCAGACAAATTCCATGTCTGCGGTTCAAGTCCAACTAGAGCATTTTGATTTTTTTTTTCTTCACCTTTCCACTCTGTAGCTCAAATATTAGAAACGAGCATTATTTCTCAACAGTTCAAGTGGCACAGTGGTTAGTGCTCTGGACCCGAGATAGGTAGACAATCTCAACATCAGCGGTTCAAGTCCAACTAGAGCATTTTGATTTTCTGCTCTTTTACAATTTCCAATCTGAGGTTCAAATATTAGAAACGAGCATTATTCCTCAACAGTTCAAGTGGCACAGTGGTTAGTGCTCTGGACTTGAGAGAGTCAGGCAATCTCCATGTCTGCGGTTCAAGTCCAACTAGTGCATTTTAATTTTCTGCTCTTTTACAATTTCCATTGTGAGGTTCAAATATTAGAAACGAGCATTATTTCTCAACAGTTCAAGTGGCGCAGTGGTTAGTGCTCTGGACTTGAGAGAGTCAGACAATCTCCATGTCGGCGGTTCAAGTCCAGCCAGAGCCTTTTAATTTTCTGTTCTTTGGAGAAGGTGGAAGTATAAAGGTAAAAAACAAAGTTTATTTCTTGGGAACCAAAATGGTGTAATTGGTTGTGCCGTGAGCGATTTGGATTTTCCTGATCACCGGTTCAAGCCCTGGCTGGGCAATCACCATCCAAAGTTCCCAAGTGAGGTGAGTTCCCAAGCAGACCGGGGGAGTTGCGCGGACCCCCTCCCCCCTGACAAGGTTCCCAAGCGGACCAGGTGAGTTGCGCGGACCCCCTCCCCCCTGACAAGGTTCCCAAGCGGACCAGGTGAGTTGCGTGGACCCCCTCCCCCCTGACAAGGTTCCCAAGCGGACCAGGTGAGTTGCGCGGACACCCTCCCCCCTGACAAGGTTCCCAAGCGGACCAGGTGAGTTGCGCGGACACCCTCCCCCTGACAAGGTTCCCTGATCCCAAGAGGATCAGGGGAGGAAATGTTTTAAAAAAAAGTCCAAACTACTGGATCTTTAAATATTAGAAAAGTTTATTATAACAGTTTCCCTCCTAATGGTCTAGTGGTAGAGATTTTTTTTTAACAATCACAAGGTCCCTGGTTCAATTCCAACTTCTGCTTTCCTTTTACCTCTTACAGCAAAAGACACTGGCCACCCTCCCTTCCTTTGATTTATAGCGTATGAAAATAACTCAAACATGAATAAACAAAATACATCCACTAAGAACCACCAAAATGTTGCATTTACTTATAACCAACTATTTTCTTAGTAAGGACAAAGACTTGCTAGAGAAGGATAACAAACTACCTTTCAAATATGCTTTACTGGTTTAATTGATACTTCAGCATGGCTTTCTAAGCCACAGACTTACTTATACCTTTAAAAGCAGACCTGAATTAACTTTTCAATCCTATTTAGTATTTGACACTCAAATCTCCTTAACAACATGATAAATCAAATTTGATTTTCAAGTTAACACTGGCTAAAAAAAAACTAAGAAACTGGATATTAAACACAACATGAGAATATGTCTGGGGAACAAACTTTTCTAAAACTGAATGTAGCATTACAAATATATTTACACTTGTTTGATGCAAAATATCTGGGAGAATGTCTCAATTTTAGTGCCAGTAATACTTGATGGTTTTGTTAGTTTTACACAAAGTGAAGGTATTTTTTAAATTTATTTATTTGAGGGATGGGAGGTGGAATGAGTTGGTATAGATACCAACTGGCCACTGTATATATTAGTTTATTTTTCATAGAATTAAAACAAACCCCAATCAAACATGACGAACAATTCACCAACCCAGATTTCAATTTTAAATGATTTTTTTTCTTCAAAATACATAACTTGAATGATTGCCAAAGTGTAGGATTTTATAAGCCATATTCCCTTAAACCAGGTTTACTAATGACAAGTTCACCTATGGTGATCTCAAACAATGCACCTATTCTTAATGAGTAGTTTTATGCCGTTTTCACAAGCAGCTCAAACCAACCAATCACAAACTCCTGCACATTAAACAATTATATGACTAAATGTCAGAGCTGCAACTTGCAGCAAGTTTTGGGGGGTAGAGTCTCAAGATATATGAACAACAATATTACTCCTGATTTATGAAGTCAAACTTCATTCACTTTACTTTTTTTCCAGGGGACAGAAAAACTTGTCAAAGAGTCATCTCTCCTTTTGAAATTGTGAGACTCCATGAATAAATAAGTCATTAAAACACTGATAAACATATTCCATAAATGCAAGAAAAAAGGACAATGAGTCACCTATTGCAGACAATCTTACTGATCATGTAGGGATTAACCACTCCATTTAAATCAAGTGATTGTGTGAAAGTACATAGGTGACAAACATTCTTCTCTCCCCCTCCCCCCCCCCCAGATTATGCAAATAACTGGTACAAACTTTCCATCCATTACTGTGAAATGCATCTTCTGCTCCATAATTCAATCACCATGCCAAATCAAGTGCCCTAAATTTTGTCCCAGTTCTTACAAAACTAAAGCCAAGGCTAGTTACATTTCTTACATTAGTACCAAGTTCCTATAGATTTATCTGATGATGTTATTGAAAATGTGAAAAGTTTAATTTTTTCTTGGCTTGATGACATTTTGAGATGCTGAAATATCTTTTGTACTCCAGTGTTATGGAGAATCACCACCCTGTTTTACTTTAAGCTCAGAGCTAGTACCAATATACTCTGGACAGAGGCACTCTACTACATGAAAAGAACTTCACACAAGTTTTATCAATTTTTCATATTTGGGAAATGGCGGAGCCCCTGAATCCTGGCTCATCACAAGAAAGAGTAGATTCAAAGCAAAAGTTACTGAAGAGATATCTATATACAACTAATATTTACAAAATAACAAGTAATTTGTTGAGCATTAGAAAATGACCGTTAAATTTAATCTTTACATCTTATGGACTGAATATAATTGTTTTCTTTAATCGATTCTATCTGCAAGTAAGTAACACAGTGACCCCAACTGTCATGTGTCCCCCACCCCTCCCTCCCCCTTTGCTCCTGTGCCAGACCTAATAACGTCGCCTTGGTGGTGAACACCGTGGTACAGTTCACATCATTAACATATCGTGAGACTGCTCCATTTCACCATCAGCAGTAGTTCCTTAATTTATCCTTATCCATATATACATACTTTACACAGTTCATGATTCATTATAAATCACTTTCCAACTCAAAACTCTCTCTTTTCATTCTGCGACCTTGACCAGGGCGCATGCCATCTTCTTTGGGTTGATAGCTACGGTCTTGGAACAGTCGTGGGTCTTGTAGATACCCACCAGACGGTCAGCCAACTCGAACATGTTGTTACGTAGAGATATTACAATGAACTGGGCGTCCTTTGTCCTCTCCTGCAAAACATAAAGAATGATAGCATTGTGTGAAACAAACCCTCGCAATAGTGGCGAGAAAAAAGGGACGGTGTAAGCTTTCTAATTGGACCAGCAATGAGTATGTTGAGCCGACTCGTGAGTACATCTGTGTGAAAGACTTGTGAGTACATCTGTGTACAAGACTAGGACGTCCTCAGGAGAATGTGATAACGTGGTATTTTCTACGAGCATTTAGAAAATTGTAGCAACCATTGACCATTGCTGATCGAACAAAGATTGTCTACGTTAGACCTCTGCCCAACTATACTACTTGTTCCGACACTCAGTTATATCAGTGAGTAGCTTTGACTACATTATTATTCACCTTGATGTAATGCCCTACGATGGACACATTCTTGAAATCCAAGGCCGCATCTATTTCATCCATGACGTAGACCGGGGTCGGTTTAAACTGATGGAGAGCAAAGACCAAGGACAGCGAGCTCAGGGTCTTTTCACCGCCGGACAAATTGGCAATCACTTTCCAGGATTTCTTCGGTGGTCGTACGCTGTAGGATATAAAAGGGAAGGGAACAATGAAAGGGTTGATAACAACTTAACAATTGTGATGGACAGGCATCATTGCCTGTGGGTAGTCAGCCTTGCCACTCCTGACTTGCCACTCCTGATAGGAGTGTTAGCTCAGTGGTTAACACTGGTGCCTTTCAATCATAAGGTCTTGAGTTTGTGTCACTCCAAGATTAATGTATGTCGTCTAGTTACAGAGTTGTTGACAATTGACAATTCATAATCATGGATGTTAAATATGAATCTAAGAGACTGACTTCGGTCAGCTCGCGGCTTTGATAAGACAATGATGGCTTCTTCGTGAGTTCCTGCTTTGCAGAAGGATCTAAAATACATACATACATACATTATAAGCCTCATACCAACTCTAAAAGCCCATCACCATTTAGTCAAAGTCCACAGGCATATTTCATTTCAAACAAATAATATCTTGAACACATAATTATATACATCTTCATAATGTTGATTTATTGTGATACTTTTGTTAATATAATTTTAATAATGCATTGGTGATTATGAATCTTTACCCCTGAACACATCCCCATTTGCATTTTTCATATTACGGAAAACCAAACCACCAAAGTGGTTACTCTTTAGTGCAAGGTTTATCCTCACTGCCCCCTGATATACTACTGCCCACCCTCAAGACACTTCACCACACTCAGACATTTGATTGTCTAACTGAGCACTCCTCAATATCTGTGCATCTTTTAATTAGGAGAGTCGAAACCTGCCAGGATAATTCTTTTCGCAGCTTTTCTAGCACCCTAAAATTGTGGAGGCAGATACTGCTGATGACCACGTTCCACATATCCCCGACCACAAATATTCCACCACAACACGAACAAAACACAACCACAAATATTCCCTTGATCAACAAATCAAATTGGTCTGTTTCAGTTTGGTCAAATGTAATCCTGGTTTTGAGGATTACTTCCCCAGGTTCTTTAACACCAGAGAACAAATGCAAAGGTAACTGCTTACAGCTGACTCATTTATCCCTTAAAACTAGTCCTCCACATGAAGATCTGATTTTTGCTCTCGTACCTGAAGACGATCCCTTCGGAGAACGGATCTAGACTGTCGACGAGTTCGAGCTCTGCGTCTCCTCCGAGGGTGATCATCTGGTACATCTCCTTCAGGTATTCGTTGATTGTCCCGAATCCTTTCATGAACATGTCCAGCCGCTGCTTACGCATGTCCTCCAGACTCCTGCGCTGCGAGTTCCGACGTTCTGTCAGTTCGTCGTACTCTGCGACCCTCGAGAGGTAATTCTCCTCCTGAAAAGCATCGTGGTGAGAAGAAAAGATTTGAAAAGATGACTTTAGAACCAAGTTAAGGTTGACTCGTTTCGGACTAATGAAAACAACTTCAATTTTTGCAGGTTACATTTCTGGAATAACTGTTTATGACAAATGACACTTGAACGAGGAGAGGCTCACCAATCCAACATGACTGGATAACATTAGTCTTAAACTCAAACCACAACCTTACTTAGCTCCTCAAAAGTTACACCATAACGACAGACCAAACATAAGTCTCTGATGGTCGCAGATCAATTTTTGAGATTGCATTACAATTTTTTCATAGACAAATGGTGTTGGATGTCATTCATAGGTGCTGTGGTCTGTTTGTTACTACTGATTGTTGGTAGAGTAAGTTACTGTAATGGCGCTCTTATTGCTAACAATGATAGTATGAATTGATTTTTAAGTTGATAACGGTTTTTGAGGGAGTTACTACATTTTTACTTACAAAAACTTGATGATTACCATTAACAATTTAACAGTAAGGTAAACAATCATGAAGCTGAAGTTATCAGTTTTTACGGAAATTAATAATTCAGATATTTAAAGGTGAATATCTTATAAAATAGAATAGATATATTATCTGAACAATTTGTCTTGTCTTGGTTTTCCTATTATTTTGTTCCCCCTTCTGCTTGGACGATGACAATTTTGAAGAAAAAATACCACAAAATTTATAAGAAATGGGAAAGTTCTTGATTTCAATTTTCAGCGTTAATTAACAGACGACAGACAGTAATGTCTTGCGTCATTCATAAGTCGACATTACAATGGACCACTGATTATTGACTTTCATTACCTTCTTTTTAAATTGTTGGATCGCCGCTAGGTTTGGTGACATCTTCCCGAGCTGTTCTTCACTGACAGTCACCTCGTAGGAGATCTTTTCTCCGTTTATGGACAAGAGTTCTTCCTCCGGGTAAACCGTCAACTTTTCTGGGTTTTCACGATCGATGACATGCAGCTCCAATTTGTCAAACTGCAAATAGAAAGTAATAAAGAAAGGGTAAAGAAGAAATATATTCTCAGCTAGCTCCATTAAATAGCTACTACTTCTAGGAACCCCTAAATCCCTACAAGAACTCCTTTGCCAAGACTATCGTCAATAATCCATAGAATTCATTTTATACATGCTTTCATACACCAATTTTTTGTTCAACTTTTTTAATTCATTTTAGGACTATACTGCAGTTATAATTGGTCTTGTTTAAAAATATGCATAATATAGGCAATTTATCATAATCACTACCTTTCTTGCAACCTTTCTTGAAATTTACATCTTGAAAGTAGTAGAGAAATTTGGGGGAAAAGCTCTTGGAATTTATTCTGAATTCAGCACAGGAATTGTAAGGTCTGATTCCAAAATAACAATGAAAAATGCCCTAAAAGAGGGAGGGAGGGGGCGGGGGTCCCCAGATAAATTTCAAACCAAATCTCAAGAAGTAAAATCATAAATCTGGACACATCGGAACTAAAATATTCCATAAGAGTAGATGGGAATCCTCCTTCCCCCTCCCAACATCCCCTATTCTTTCTCACGTCCCCACTTCCGTAAAAACAGCATCAATGGCAATGTTGGATTTGTCCAGTCTATCAGTTCACTGTAATAGTACTCGTTGACCTCCCATTGCTTCTACGACGTACCACGTCAACTCTTCCTTCAACAGGTCTTCATCGATATTGAAGTCAATCGTCAGGTTCTAATGTTTAACCTTCTATTAATTCTCCTTTGACTTATATCTCAAACTCATTCATTTCCAGGACAATTATGCCACCCTCATCTCTATCTTCACCCCCCTCTCCCCCCCTCTCCTCTCCCCTTGACTTCCATTTTGTTTTTGCCTAAACATTGCATTTCATTGCAGCAACTCAGCTCCTTCTTCCAGTGTTTCACCTACTGTTGGTTCTCTCCTTTAATTTATTGCTCAAACTCATCCATTTCCAGGACAATTATTCCACCCTCTCATCTTATCTTCAGCCCCCCCACCTCTCCCCCTGCATTCCATTTTGTCTCTGCCTAAACATTGCATTTTATTACAGCAACTCACCTCCTTCTTCCAATGTTTCACCTACTGTTAATGTTCCGTGCCTTGTCCCTCAAACTCATCCATTTCCAGGACAATTATTCCACCCTCTATCTTCACCCCCCCCTCTCCTCTCCCCCTGCCATTCATTTTGTTTTATTACAGCAACTCACCTCCTTCTTCCAGTGTTTCACCTTCTGTTGATTCTCCTTGGCTTTGGTGACGTATCTCTCAAGCTCATGGTTCATTTCCAGCTGTTTCTTCTTCAACTCGTTCTGTTTCGTGTCCATGTTCGAAAGCTCCTCTTTTTATGACAAAATCAAGAAAAGTCTGAATAATTAATCACAAACTTCAATAGCTATCCTACTAATTGACCTAATTATGAAACCTGCTGATATATCGAACAACACATGCTAACAAAACCTCATCTCAGGGTGCAGAATGACATCTACAATTTATTACACATTTATAGCCTAACTCTTGTCAAACAGATTGGGGCACTGAACTATCTTTTACAGTGTGTAGTGCCTATTTTCCAACGTACTCTTGGAACAAATCTCTTCTGGGTGTGCATTACTTGGGGTCGTCACAACTGACTAACAAAAAGAAAAAGATGATTTTTAAGGACTTCATGTCCTTTCAGACAAATAGGCATGCACCGAAACTAACTCAATGCCCTTTATGCCGCCAACAACTGTGATGCCCTTCGCCACTTCAATATTACGTTCGCAAGACGGTAGGTTGAACCTTCCAAAGTTTTACCAAAACAAATGTGAATGCTCAAGAAAGGGTAACATAGTCTGTGGAGCTCGATGTTGTCTTTTATCCTTTAGTCCTTGGATTGTCCTGAAAGTTGTAATACATGTTGCTTCCAGTTTAATGTACTATCTGCAGGAATTCATGCAAAAGGTATAATTTGCTCCATTATTTTGTATAAACAATTTCTAAAATACAGCTTCCAATACAACTTCACATTTCTAAAAGAGCCGAATCCAACTATACAGCGGTTGCTGCAATTACTATAACCCTAAATTATTTTCTCCTTATTTTTGGGGAATAAAAAAATACAGAATTAAGTCTCTGTACTGTAAGCTCTTCCTTTTCGTCATTTATTTATTTTTATATTTATATATTTATTTTCTGGCCTTTTGCGGCAGTTTTGATGTTTCTCCAAAGCAACAAACAACATAAAAAATGTTTGAAATAGGTCAGACCTATTTCTAGTTACCTTTATTTTCTTCCAAGACTACCTCTAACTCTTTTAATTCCTTCTCTGCAGTGTCGTAATCTTTCAGCACCTTGCTTGCTTCATCTTCGAGCCTGCTGAATTCTTCTTCTATCTTAACGATGGCTTCCCTGTTCTCAACCTCTTCTTTCTCCATGGAGGCTATGTTGTCTTCTGCTCGCTTCATGTTTCTGTAATAGAGAGTAATGGGTCATGAGACCATGTTCAAGAATAACCGTTTGTGTGAGGAACGACTACGACTAACCCAAGAGTATACAATTAGCTGTCATAACCATAGAAACAAAAAAATAAAACCAACATGTTGAGACCGCTAGAGGGATGTTATTTTAAAAACCTTCAAATATTCATATAACACCCTTACATTCAAGTAACACACAAGCAAAACAAACGTAGTTAAGCTCAATATATAATTTCAGAAATTCTACGGTACGGTTAAAAAAAAATCAATGCGCTTCAGTTATTGCCCTTTCCATTGTCCCAACTAATCATTTATCCAATTTTGATGTTTGTCAGTGTCCCACCTGACCTTTGTCCTCAATCTTATATGCAAATGAGCTGCACCAGTTAACATTCTACATGTGCCAATCTCCCTTTTAACCCGAGTTAACACTGAAACACAAACGAATAACTTTTGCTGTTTCAGTGTCCCAATTACCACTTGAAACCATCTTTTCCATCAATTTCACTCCCTGTATTTGCATAACAGGATCTGTTACAATCTTACAGTGTGAGCAAAAACAAACAGTTAAATGGGTGAGAGATTAAAATTAATTTCCAGGACTCTTACTTGGAAGCATTTCTGATGGCAACGGTTGCCTTGGTGATGGCACTGGATGCCTCTGCAATCTGATTGGTCAAGGAGTCAATTTTATCTTGCTGCGACTTCATCCTTTTGTTTCCAATCTCCATGATCTTTTCATGAAGACGTTTGGCCTCGGCTTCAATCTTTGAAGCAACCTCAGCGATTTTTTCATACTCTGAAATAATTAGCAGTACAGTAAGGTATTTAATACCAATGACTTAGTGTCAAAAAATATCAGCGTACCAGCAAGCTTTGGCAGGCAGAGCATGAGGAATCCTTACGACAACCTGGAATTTGACATTATCCAAACGATAAAGTTGGCTGACTTGATCACTGTATAGTGCAAAGTCTTGGTGAATGAGTATTGTAAATAAACTAGATTTGTTTCATGTAATTACAAAGGATGATTACAAAGGAATTTTATGGTTGACGACTATACTTAGTTGTCTCTGGCAACAGTATCAGTGAGTCACTCTTAGAAACAGAGTCATTCTAGTCCCTTTTACTTACCTTTCCTGTATTTAGCTGCCACCTTTTCAAACTGTGTTAAATCCACCCCAGCTTTGGCTGTCTGATGTTCTTTATCCAGCGTCTTTATCTGGTCTTTCAAGTAAACTTCTTGTTCGCTTTTGGCCTAAACAAACAAACAAAAAAACAGGTCAAGAAACATCAAATGATTGCCAAACATAAAGTGGCACTTGTGGCTCAAGTTTTCACAATGTGGATGGTGCCATTTGTCAGCACTGATGGAGAGAAGACAGATAACTGAAAACCAAAAAACACCTGGTACTTATGACACCCAAATCGCACCTCCAGGAACACTGAAATTAGGACAAAGGTTTGTAGATGGAACACTAATGGGGACACAAACCCAACATTCATCACTAGCTTATATGACAGATATCTTTGTGATTAAAAATTCCTCCAAACAGCTAAGAAAACTCTTGCTCCGTTTGGCAGATATCCTAGTTTAAAAGTCCTGTCCGGGAGATGTCATAGTACCAGTAAGAAGCTTAGCTGTTCGACGACGTTGTTCATGACAGTTATCTCTATCACATAGACCTGTTGTAAATTAATCTCTTGGGTGGTGGGCATCCAACAATTGTAGATATTATGTTTGTTTTCATCAGAGCGACAAAAGTTACAACCCGATGCTAAGTTCATTGTATTGTCCAGTTTTTGAGATTACTATCCAACTGTAATATCCTCTACTCAAAATAAACTCTCTCCATGATGATGATGTGTCTTTACTTTCGGCTACACATAACCTTACACGGCTGAAGGAATAGTCACATGGTTATGTGTCAAAATGGCCAATAAGACTGTTCAGCACAATTACACATCTAGATTTGGAGAGAATAGGAGTGTTAGTGAAAATCCTGTACCAAGAGTGAATGTTGGATGAATTGCAAGTGCATCTAACATATTTAGTGAGGGCAGCAGTCTAGAAAACAGCAGGAGTCTGTTTCAGCAAAAACATATCATACGTGATATTAACGTCTCAAGTCTGTACCTTGATATCCATCGTCTGTTTCTTATGAGTCAGTTTCATCTCCTTCAAGTCTTTATCGAGTGTCTCAAGTTCCTCCTCCAGCTGCTTTAGCTTCTCCCGTTTCTCGGTCGCGGACGAGCGGGTCTGCTCCAGTTCCCTCTCGATATTTGCCAGCTCTTGAGGGGTGACCTCTGACACCACCTTACACCCGATACGACCCTTGGCCACCCTGGTGCCTCCTCCACTCATCGTTCCTGGTCACGAGAGAAGGGGAAAAAAAATTAAAAAATTATTTCAAAGAGAAAGTTTTAAACTGGTTGATTTCTTCAGATGTTATAAGCTTAAAGCCAACAATTGTTTATGGTCAGTACTTACTAAACAGAACCAAGTATGAAACAAACAAACAAATATTGTAATTGATCAAGCTGTAAGGCATCCTCCTGGAGTTTACCAAATGAAATTTCATGAAACTCTGATTAAACCATGAATCCATTGCAAATCCGCAACAGATTTGTCAGCCAGATGCATTTCATATAAGTATTAATATGTAATTCAGGGGTTATTAATCACATGCAGACAGTAACCTGGAAAATTTCCAATATATTCACGTTTACTTTCAAAGCTTGAGATGAAACTTTTAATTGCCAAGCTAGTGACCTCCATTGTAATGGATTCTAAGTAGTGCATAACATCACAAAAAAGCTCATCGGAATCAGCTCAAAAGCAGAAGTGCTCATTCACAAGGTACCCTTTTAATATAATTCATAAAAAGCTACAATTATGACTCAATTCAAGACTTTTCATTTCTGATTAATATTTCTGATTATTTCTTCTTCTTCTTTGCAAATTGTTGCTCTTTTAGCAATGCCTCTCTTAGGTTCTATCAATGTCTCATTCTTGTCATATTTTCATTGTCTGCCTGCGGGCATCAATGCCCTTAGGTAACACTAACCGGATTGTTCAATCAGTTGTCCCTGTAAGGTGACCACCCTCCGTCTAATGTTACCCTGCAGGGCGATACGAGTAGCCTGATCCAGGTCCTTGGCCACTAACGTGTTACCCAGACCGTAATAGAACGCAATGCGGATCTTCTCGTCTTGAACTCTCACAAGGTCATACAGTCGTGGAACATTTTCGGGCCTGCACGGAAAAAACGACGAGAAAAGGAGAAAACTGTTTGAATGCTGGAATCTTTTACAGAATATATCCTTCATACATTTTGAATTGGGTTGTCTGATGTATTCAGTGCCAAATATGCACAAAAAAGAGTTGTCTCTCTGTTATGCCAGACACTTGAAACCTTTTTATAAATGCCTGCCAAAGTTTCCCACCAAACTCATGGACAGGTTCAATGTTAGACTGAACATCACAATTCACAAGGTAAAGCCCAAATTTTATCTTTGGTGGATGCTAACAGTCAAAATGACTTTACAAAATAGACAATAGGGTTCCAACACTAAATTAAGTTTCATACATCACAGGCATGAATTTATATGGTATTACATTGCCAAATGCTATGCATTGCAGAGTTGTAAAATTACTACACAGATTCTAGCAGCGTTTTTTACACTGAAACACACTTTTATCCAGCATTTTCAGTGAAATGAAAAGGTGGTACATAAGATCGCTGAAAATTGGCATATATTCCCGATGATACTCATGGTAAACTCACATCTGTATTTTCTCAGTGGCTTTCTTCTGTAAGTGGTTTATCTGAAGTAGAAACAAAGGTAGAATATTAACACGGAGGTGATTGAAAGGATTTACCAAGAAAATAAATTTTCAAATATGTGATAAAAAACTTTTTATGTGGTCTGACATTTGAATTAGCAATCTGCAACCATTTGGACCCATCATACTACACTTTATTCCGGGATCTTTTTTTCTCTCTTTCCACTGGAAATTCAACGCTACAGACTGTTCCCTTCTCAAAACGCAACTACCAGAGATATTGACAAGATGCCTAAAAATTAATCAAAATTATGGAGGCAATGGCCTAGCTAACTACTGGGTGATTCGACGTACCTTATCCAGACAAACAAACGTGGCTACTCCGATGTTATTATCTCGGAGGAACTTGACACATTTCTCTCCTGTCTCAATGGTGTCGACGACGATGTAATCCAACGCGGAGCAGGCTGTGGAGACTGCGACGTCGTACTTCTCGTCGATAGCGCCCAGGTCACCCTGATTACAAGATTAACGAAACAGTTCATTAAAAGTCGTTAGATGTCATGACATCATTTCTCATTTCTTGATAAGATATCTGGAGGGGGGGTGGGGGGAGAGTTGTTCTTCTCAGTTTCTCTAACAGACAAGTCAACAAAGGTGACAGTGTGTTACATGTTTACCTGTTTCTTTATCTACTACTTACCAGTCTCCCATATATGCCTGGTATAATGCCCTGTTTCTTCTGCTTCATGAGTCCTTCGATCAGTGCACCTCTGTCCGTCGCTGATTTCAAGGAATTCCGAGCTTCCTCCACTTTTGTCACCAAAGAGTGCAACTGAAATGAAAAGCGATTCCAACATTTCAACAAGTAGCTAGCGATTGCCCTTTAACACTTGTCGACGATATCCTCTGCCCTGTCCCGATTCTTTCATGCAAAGTAGGCATGGCCTGATTTCGCCAGGTGTAAAAGTGTTGAAAGCCTACGCATTACTCACAGACAGTTCCAAATTGACAAATGCTGTACTCGGTTGGTTACGATGTTGTGCAGTAACGTACTGAACTACCACTGAACCAGTCCAATTCAAGAATATTCCATTTTAGAAAAGATATTTTTAGAAAAGATATTTTCTTGGAATAACTTAAGACAATAAACCAGAGAGTCAGTATACTTGAACAGCACCACTGAGGAGGAAGAGTTGTATCCATCACTGACATATTAAGTAAGAATACTATCGACTGCTTAACAGAGCATTTGTACGTACATTTTGTGATGAGGCTGTCTCGGCCTGCTTGAGAGGAGAGTGTTGTCCCTGCAGTTTCTGTAACTTAGCCTCAGCTCCTGGAATCTGCTGCTCCAATTGTTTGATTGAACTGAGTGTAAGGAAATAGTAAAAGTGTAACTTTCAAAGATATGTTTACAAAGACTTGTTGTCAATATGAAACGTCATTTACCCAGTTAGTCCGCTCGTTAACCTTTGTCATTTCGCTTTTAAAGAAGCAGTGAAAAGCTGCGATAAAACATCCGGTCCTCTGTTTGACTGTGAAGGTGGCACTTAATGAAGTCATCACAAATGTGATCCAAATTGTCAAGCTCATTCGAGGAATTTTAAGTTGTGACATTCAAAGCACCAATATATAGCTCAAATTCAGTATCCTTTCTTTGCACCGACGTTAATTGGGCGAAATGAGCACTTTTTGAGAATTACAAGTCCCTACCAATTTTACAAAGAGTTGTGTGAGTTTGGGTCATAATAAATGGTACAAATAATAAAAACCGCTACCCCGATAACTTTCCCATTGCGTAGCCGCACTTTGGCCATTCTTGTCGTATGGCAGTTTGCTATGCATAAAACCGAAACAATTGATTCCAGCTGATGGTAAACTTATTTCACCTTTTCCGTTCGGCCAATGTTTCTGTGGCAGATGTGAGATCGGCCTTGGCCTTCTCCAGTTTACTCCATGCATCATCGATCGTCTTCTTGTGCATGGCCAGCTCCGATTCGGCCAGGCTCATCTGAGATCGTGCTTCGTTCACGTCCTTCTGCATATTGAGCAATTCACCTTCCTTGACCTGAAAAATCAGACAAGGAATTTTTTTCAGATAACTTTATGCTTATTAAAATAATATATAAAAAACCCTCATGAGACAAAAAAAAGGTTGTTGCACATACCCCTGTTTCATACAACTAGTAGAGTAGGAGGAAAATTCATGGGAAACTCAAACCGTAGATCGCAGTCGGGGTGAGTCAGGATTTGAAAATCTAGCCGCATTTCACTCAAATATGGTGGCTATTACCAGCAATGTCCTACTAGTTATTGTTTCTGAAGTGGACAAATTCAGCACTCCCGATTCATAAGGACACACAACAGTTAAAGGGGACAGTATGCTGATGGGGACAGTATGCTGATGGGGACAGTATGCTGATGCTTTGTATTCTCCCAACACCTTTTTATTCTCCCAACACATTTTTTAAAATATATTTTATATAATTTTTTCCCCTTTTTTTTCTTTACATGTCTATTGTATGTGGTCGATCCCCACTAAGACTGTTAAATTTCCCAGCGACTCTGGTTTGGGCGGTTTGCAGTGTTTCAATACCCTGGAACAGGTACACACACATTTTCATAACTTTCAGATACTGAATGTATAGAGAAACCATCTATTTGACATGATATGCTGTGAAAGGAAATGCTATATATAAAAGGTTATTGTGTTTTTCAAAAAGAATCCTGCATTTATTTATTTACTTTGCAGCATCGTCAGTGTATTAACCAAGTGCTTAATAACTCGAGAAAGGCCAGTATATTTGATATCTAAGATTAACCTTTGCCGAATAAAGAAAACTTTTGAAAACAAACACCGTAACAAGATTATAAATTCCATACAGATATATATTCCAAACACTCTCTGACAGCGATTAAAAGTTGAGTCTGTGCAATTTTGAAACTCTCTTACCATACCGAGGATGCAGTTAATTTTGAAGTACCATTCTAGAGGAATGTAGCTAATATCAGCCAGCCATAAGATTACTAACCGGCTAGACCCAAGTTTTGAACGAGTGCAGCAAAGTGTCCCGGGGGGGGGGGGGGGGAGGGGGGAAAAGCACTTGATCGCTTTAATAGTACCCTGGATTGGATCTACTAAATGGACATTCAAGTTGTCTAAGAACTAGAAATGAAATATATCTAGTTGTTCGTACCTCCTTCTCTTCCTGAAGGCCGGCCGTCTCTGTCTTCAAGGAGGCCATGATTCCCCCCATCTTCTCTTCCTCTGTTTTCAGTTTCCCATCTAAGGATGCCTTCAAGTCTTTGTTGACCTCAATCTGCTTCTCACTGTCGCCAGGAACTGTCTTGAGGTTCTCAAGCTGAAATTCAAGACAAAATTTTATGAATCAAGATGAAGATGTTTCTCCTTGAGCAATCATCACAGCTAGGCGTACGCATGCTGGGGTCCCGCCTGAGAGTGGACAAACACTTTCATATTTGGAGGACAAGTACCTGTCGACTATGATAATTTGTCAGATGTTTAACAACATCAAATTGAGCAAAACGTTTTCGTGTTAAAAAAAAATAACATAAAAAGATTGCCACATTAGTAGATTACGTAAAATAATACCTCTTTAGATTCCAAACTTCCAAGTATGTTGCTTTCCCGTTTGTTTGTTGTTCAAACGTCAATGAATTTCTCTTGGGCTGATATAGACTCAGTCACAGACTATATTGATGGTTCTTGCATTCACCTCACAGCCTGCAAGACCCACTTATAGACTAATTTACAGCCTAAATATGCCTCAGAATACACCATTTCACTTCCAACCATCCCATCGGTGTCAACTTCAACAATCCCATGACTGCACCCCATTCAAACTCTTATGCGTGCCTTTGTTGATCACTCTCACTGGGGTTATTCCCTGGGTCACTACACCACTGATCAAGAAATGGGAGCCAAACGCAATCTGTCCCTTTGGGAGGTACGTGTCCTCTTTAACATCCTGCATCTGACCCTGAGTACTAGGCAAGTAGAGGAATTTAGTTTACAGAATGCATTCAGCTACTTTGAGTGGGGCCTGTCATTAACTTGTACCTTTGTCTTCTCCTTCTGCAAATTCTTTTGTAATTTCTTTTGTTTCTCCTTGGTATGTTTCAGGTCCTCCCTGCATTTCACATCCTGTTGTTCAAACTCCTTGAAGTCGGCCTTCTTCTGTTCCAAAACTTCTGTCATCTTCTCGTATTTCCTGAGAGGGAGAGAGAAATGTTATTATACAGTAATTATTTGAACATGATCTTAATAGAGGCAACGCCACTGTCAATGGAGAAGAAACATTGTCAAATAATTCGTCCCCTTGTTTCAAAGTGAAGCTTTGAAGAGAACAATCAGTAACATCTTTATCCTCTTCAAAACATCTGCTTTTTGAAAACTCGTTGAAATCTCGCTACTAAAGTTCGCTCCAGTCAAAGAAGTCGTTACAAGGATTTTGTACCAAGATTTTATTCACAGGCTGTAAGATTTGACCGAAATCGAAGGACCAAAAAAGAATGAACTCACTTGTACATAGCCTTGTACTCTTTAGTCCTGGCTTTGATGTCATTTGTCATGTCTTGTAACTGTGTATTGATGTCTTGCATTTTTGTCTCTTCCTCTTTCTTCTTGGCCTCGGCGGCATCGGCAGCTTTACTACATTCAGATCTACAGTTTAAAGCAAACAAGAAAACTTACAATTATACCGCTTTCTACTTATAATCCCCTTTCATCCATCTCATTGTGTTCACCGTGCTCATTAACCTGTCTGTATTCTGTGCGTGTTTTTGTCCCCTCTGTTACTGTAACTTGTCATTTAGCCTCTGAAGAAGATCCTGCTAGGATCGAAACGTCAGGCCAACTTACTTTTACACAATTATACCGATACTGTATATTCATATTAAGGAAAGGTTACCTTCAACATTCATAGCTAAAGTTTCAAGCAGGGGTTCCCTAAATGGGGTGCATGAACCCCCAGGGGGTGCATGAGTCCATCCCAGGGGGTTCGTGAGACGTTTCTGTAAGTCAAAAGTAAAGTACTTTTTGTTGAACTAAAATCTGATATATCATATAATTTAGTAATGTACAAAAGTTGGTCGTCATGGAAACAAAGCTGCTGGCACGCCTTGAAGTCGGCCTCAACATGAGGGTGGCCCTCTCTAAGACAGCTCTGGGGATCAAACACCGTGAAGGAAAAACAGGAGCATCCGTCTCATCGTGTGTGATGGGTGATCAATGCCTGGTACAATCCATTATCTGATCTTGAAGTTTCCAAATAAATATTTGTTCATCTCTTGTTTTTTTTCCATTACAATATTACACTATGAACTTGATCTTTTACGAAGCACTGTTATTCGTATTATAGTATAATAATGACTCAGATCGTGTCTCGAAAAGTTGGGGGTTCGTGGACAACTCTGACATCAACATGGGGTTCGTGGGGGGATAAAGTTAGGGAAACCCTGGTTTAAAGCAAACTTACCATACACTGATACTGTATATTCATTTTATGGAAAGGTTACCTTCACAGGGACGAGTAGTTTATTAACACATTTAACCAGAGCAGATCAAACATCTTTTCTAAAGTTTTGCAAATATGTTACCTTAATCTTTTTAGGAGTTACATATATGTTCTTAGATGACCTAGAGACTTTTCATACTAGCGAGGGACAGGAATATCATTCTGGGGCAGACTTACACGTAAACTTGGTACAGCATGTTCTTCTTCTTTGTAATCTCATTCTCCAGTTTCAGAAACTCTTGAGCTTCCTTCATTGGTTTTTCCAGCTGCTCCATCTCAGATTCCACCGCCTTCACTCGGCTCAGCTGTAAATATAAAATCCCAAAAAATTAAGAAGACTTTTTCATTTTAGAAATCAAATCGATCCATCAATCGCTTCCGAACATACCGTTACTATACATGAGAGGCCTTCATATTAGACAGCAGCACAACAGTACTTGGCAGATGAATTAAGGAACTAGTCCCTCTGAGACATTTTCAGTGTTGGGTATGTCTCTATTCATGAACATTCACTTTTAACAAACTCTTACTTGAACTGTTCAGGATTGGGATGAAAGCCTCCATTTGATTCTTTGTTTCCCTATCATAGGTCTTAATTTATACTCCTTTGGTTGCCCTATGATATCAGAGTTGATACCTTTACTGCAGGTCTAAATTAATACTCCTCTGGTGAAAGTCTTGGCGAGCATCTCAGTTTAATTGACTGCAATCACTTTTTTTTTCAGGCGATACTCAGTAGATTGGGTGAAACGGCAATGAACAAAAAAGACAGAAGCCCAGAGCAAGCAGCTTTACATGGATTCTTTCATTCATGGATAACTTTTATTCTGAACTCTAACCTTTTCTCCCCTCTCCTCGTTGAGTTCTTCTACAGCCTTGGCCAATTCTTCAATCGGTTCCTTGAATGTGTTGCTCCCGATGATGTCCTCCAGGTACTCCAGCATGCCCTCCTCGTGCTCCGTCAGTGCCTTGGGCTTCATCATTGCAATCTGCTCAACCTCACCCTGATTGGCAGATATTTAGAAACGTAATTCTACAGTTTAGCTAAAAGAAGCTCTCAAATGAACAGTGCATACTTTTTAATGTAACACAGAATCATTCCACAAGCAATGTAATAGTCACATACTGAAGTGCATAATAAACACTAACCAAACAAGAACAAGAAAAAACAAAACAAAGATGCCCAAAAGATACCTGTAAGTTAATGTATAAACAGAATTGATAAACTCTCTTGATTTTTGAACTGTAAGATTCTTAATGAATGGTTTACTTACTAGAGCTCTATTACCCACATTTGACAACTTGTAGAAATAAAGCAAAAACTGAGAGATTTGTATTTACACAAGCATCACCAACAACAAATTCAGTTAGCTACTCACTGAAAAAAAAAAAAAAATAAATACATGAATCTAACCTTAACCAAACAAAAACATAGCGTAACTTTGGAAGTTAAGATACATGTATGCAAGAAACATTCACGTAAACACAAAATAAACAAAGAGGTGAAGTCTACTCTCAATGATGAATTTTTTGTAAAGATTGCTTACATTTAAAAATTTAAAACCATGGTTGACTTGACAACCTGATAATAATCCAAATCTTTACCTGCAAGATAAGAAACCTGTTGTGGTCTAGGTCGATGCCACAATCCTTCAGCAACGTTGTGACCTCCTTAAACGTATTCTTCTTCCCGTTGACAAAGTACTGGCTGCTGCCGTCCTTGTACGCTGTCCTGGACACCACCAGCTGACTGCCTGGGACAACCTCATAGTCTTTATCATCTGACTGTAAACAGGGCAGTATAACAAATAATCATAATCAGCAGTTATTTTTACGACGCTTAAGAGACCACAAATGTGGGAGAAGCCCGCAAGGGCTTATGGATTACAACTTCCAACTCTTCCAACTCAACATTTTAACTCAAATGTGGAATCTTTTCAATTTAGAAAGTCACTTCAGATGGGAAAACCATAGTTTCCCTTGGATGAAAAACCCACCTTACTATGACCCGGCCGGGAATCGAACCCCGAACCTCCCGATTGCTAAGCCTCATTGCTTCAAATGCCACCGCCTTTATCCACTCGGCCACAGCACCGGTCAACTATGTAAAGACACACTATAATGGCAAAGAAAACCTTTTCATGGGCTGTCCTAGAGATGACAACATAATATAAACTTAGGGATGAGGAGTTGTGAACTGGCAGTGGTAACGATTTATATCTCTTATATGTAAGAATAATTTTTATTTTGTACTTTGCGGAACGGAGCAGAAAATATCTGTTATTTTTATAGTCGTACGTTGATCGAATAGACTCTATGTGCCATTACAGCCCAGTACAGTATATATACAGCGTTATTTACTACACTATTCCGATACAATGATGCCCTCTACTTAATTAAGACCATGGAGCTTTGTTAAATTGGAGCAGCAAATGATGCCATGCAATATTTAGGCCTACATTGGATATCCCTTCATCTTCCTCCAAAAAAAAAAAGACAAAATCCAGCATCGGTTCTTCACCAAAGAGATTTAGTTCTTTCATGTTTGTAAGTCAAGACTAATCAGAGCCTTAATTCTGACCATTCATATTCCCAAAGAATGCATAAATAAATATGAAAACAAATAATTTGGTTGTGTGATGATAGAAGCCCATACTGTTACTGTAGAAGGTGATGTGAAAGATTGCAGTCCAAGCGGCAACTTCAGTAAATTCCCTCTGGCAACACGTTCAATCTTATTAACTCCCACATTGGGACAAAAGTTTCACTTACTCCAGTATCGATAATCTTCTGGAAGTGGACAGCCACAGAGCAGCTCGATAGATCCTTGAACTGATCTGATTTATGGATCAGAACGGACAGCTTCTTTGATCGGATTTTCGCTGCACGATAGCCAAACACAAACAGCATAGCGTCGATGGTGTTGGACTTCCCGCTCCCATTTGGACCGATGATACAGGAGAAGCTCTGGAAACAATGCCAAATGTCGAGGATAATTTAATTTTTGTTTTAATGAGTTCATTTCTTCCCTTGATTTACTCCACATTTTATGTAATGTATTGACTGTGTTTTTCTGTGTCTCCATGTACAGATGTCAGACCCCGGTTAAACATACCTTTTTAAAAAATATTTAAGACAGTTTTACTCAATCGTTTAAAGAAAGGACTGTGCAGATTGCCAGATATAAGAGTTGCTTTCTTATTTCGCTTCGAATGTGCAACACATTTGGTTTGGACTTGCACATTTTTGGTTCGGACTCTTAATTTCCCTGTACAAGCTGTGATATTCATCAGTGCAAAATAGAAATTGTGCAATCATCATTTTAGCAGTTGGCTGCATCTGTTGTAAAATTCTTTAGCCATCAAAAGTTTCAATAGAAACAAGGTATTTTCTCAGTTTGGTGTATAACGTCATGACAGATCTTACAATTTTGTGGCTTTTCTAAAGAACAATTAGTCAAGGCCTTTCACCGAGTTGCTTGGCCTAGCCTACTTGCCAAGAAAAAAGTTGAGGTTAAAGTAAATATTGATTAATTTGATTCTCATTGAAAGTAATAGTTCATGAACTTCTTACAGAATGACGTTGGTAAAGTAAAGAGATTGCTGATTGAAAGTGGAATATATTGATACAAACTGCAACCAGCTACTTCAACTATAGAAATCTGTTGTACAAATTCACCAAACTACATCCTAAAAAACTGAATTGGTGTCAACTCTGTTTCAACTGAAGGAACTTACCTTGTGAAATGGTCCTAGGGTTATTTTTCCAGCATAAGATTTAAAGTTCTCGGTCACTATCTGAGATATTATCAATCGTGCTGTAGGTGATACAGAGTTTGTAGATAGCTCTGATGGATTCTCTTTTGTAGTGTTATGGTTATCCGCAGAAGTCTCATGGGTGTCCTCCTTGACTTCTGGACCCTCTGGCGGATCCTCCATGGAAGGGTTTTCCTCAGTTTTAATTCCAGGCATAGTGAATTGCACAGAATCCTAGCATGATGAGAATTATAATTTAAGAAAGTCTGAAATGGCCATTTATGGCACCTCCTATCCTATACATAATAAAAATTCATTTTCATGTGAAAAAAAAGGAACGAAGGGTGTCATCTGTGGGGCAAGCCCTCTTTACTAATGACACACAAAAAGGCCTAGCCTTTGCTAGTATTAAAAAAGTCAGTGATAGGCCTATAGAGTATCGTACCATAGATACCGTGTAGGCAAATGTGACAAAGTTTTGTTGGGTAACTGGATAATTGTTCAAAGCTCAGTTGATACAGCCTAACATTAGTACCTTTATTACTAGTGTTACTACTGTAGGCCAAGGTGAAAGCCCTCTTATTGGTTCCTAACATGCCAAGTAAGGATTCAATCCAGAAGCCAATGTGGAGACACTTGTTAAACAAAGTTTTGCCACACAACATTAGGACTGGTTCCCCCCCCCCCCACCTTGACATATGATTATGAAGTACGTCTATATTAAAGTCAAGTATATAATTCAATGACCTAGGCCTAGGACAAGTATGGTACAGGATCTAGCCTATTGGATGCGATTATAGAAATTTCATCAATTAACCAGCACATCGGTAGGTAATCCCTATTTGAAGTGTGCTAGGCCTGGCTTGTTATGCAATGTGTTTTTTTCAAAAGTGAATTTAAATCAATGATCATATTAATTTCTGCAGCTAGCCCTACAATAGTTCCAAATCAAACCATCACTCAGTCATTTCCGCCATCGGTACTATCCGGCGTATCCGCCATAGAAAATGTGCTCTTTCCGCCATAGACAAAGTGCCATTCCCCAATGGCGATGAAGCACTTTTTGTATTGCGGACTGATCACATTATTGTGGGTGCTTTGTATATATGCACTGTATATTGCTTTGCTTCACTCTACCGAGGCCAGCAAAATCCCAAAAATCAGTCATTTAAATCAACAATCAGAATCGATTTTTCAATGAACAATCAGCCTAATTTAATTTGATTTATTCAACCAAGTAATATATTTTTGAAGACAGTGTATCGACTCTTACGAACTTAAAATTAAAACTATTCTATCTACTTGTGTATTAAAGACTTTATCAATTCCTATCAATTCCTTAATTTTGTCTTAACTACAAGTACAATTCAGTCTATCCAGCGAACTGTCACATTTGAAGACGGTGTACCTATCCTTCCACGCAATTCAAAGAATCTATGGCTGAAAGGTATGGCGGTATGGGGTCACACTAATTAGCGTCAACAGGCCGATTTCACGACAACTCACTACAACTCAAGACAACAAGTTTAAAATACCATCAAATACAATTGATGTTATCAGAGTATATCTCGAAACAACGTTTAAAACTGACTGGAACCAGCGTGCATACATATTTTTCACGGGGCAAAATGTTTTTGTCGTAAAAATCGCCAACTCTTTCCTAACGTTGAATTGGACGACGTGATGCTATTGCGCTTGCGCAATGACATTGGACCGGACCATTACACTACAGGTAAGTGCAATTTTACAATGGAAAAACAATAAGAAATATTCATTATTTTTAAAACATTAAATAATTTGAGTTCATTTGGAGTTCATTCACCATACTTTGGTGCTTTATTACTACGTCAACCCACCTTACCGACACTGTACACAAGGCAGTTCCCAAACCTAGCACAAACCCACCCATATTATAATGGTTCGGTCCGATTGCATTGCGCAAGCGCAATAGCATCACGTCGTCCAATTCATTGTTAGGAAAAAGTTGGCGATTTTTACGACAAAAACATTTTTTCCTGTGAAAAATATGTATGCACGCTGGTTCCAGTCAGTTTTAACGGTGTTTCTAGATATATTCTGATAACATCAATTGTATTTGATGGTATTTTAAACTTGTTGTCTTGAGTTGTCGTGAAATCGGCCTGTTGACGCTAATTAGTGTGACCGGCGGTATGTACAGTACCTATGGTGGAATGGCATTAGATCCGGCTAGGCCTATAAAAACCAGTATTACTATTACTACTACTAATTACTATTTACAAATACTAAATTACAGTAACATTTTTCAAAAGCTTTTTAATATTCAACGGAAGAATGAAACAAATAGACTCAAATTATTCATTTTAGGCCTAGACATTAGACTTGTTATTGCCTAGTAATACTGGCCTAGTACTATAGCCAAGTACTTCTAGTACTAGGCCTAGTACCAGTGTCCCTACTGTAACAATTATAACTGTCACTATCAGTAGGCTAGGCCTAGGCCACCCTCGATTATTATTATATGTTAGTGTTACTGTTGGTTGGTTAACGTTAGGCGACCAAGGTAGTCCTAGTCAGAGACGATGCAAGTGAAACAATTCCAAACCTAGGTTATACGCATTAAAAAAGAATCTTTCACAAAAAATTTGAATGAAAGATGTCACATTAGATTCATGTTCTTTTCATTCAGAGACATTAATTTGTTACGGTAGAAACAAATAAGTCTTCGGCGCCTTACCTACTGCTTGTTCTCTGCCGCCATTCTTTCAGAATTCGTACGTTTCTCAAATATTGTAATGTGATTGGTTACTGAAATGTAAATATTCATGTTAAATTAAGGATGTTTTTTTATTCAGGAGTAGCGCCATCTATTTATTGAACGTTATTGATTTGCAACGTTACTGTTCATCCGCCTGATCTAACCATTGTCAGGAAGTGTTTCTAAAATCAAATCCTTATTAGGAGAACATGGTTGCAGTTTTCGTCATTAGTTTGATACTTTAATGCTGAAGAGGAGGAGTTGTTTTTAAAGGAATAACGAATGCAGGGATAATTTTTTTGTTGCTAGGGCTAGAACTTTAGAAGGCGTTGCACATTCATATGTAAGCCCAACGCAGATCAAAATATAATCGAGGCACCTGAAGGTCATAGTTACGAAAATATCAAGAGTTCCCTTTTCTTAAAAGTTTCGTTAAAAGGAAAGCCTATGCTACGCTAAACAAGCACATTGAAGCTAGGCCTATGGTACGCTAAAGTAACAGTAACAATCTAGGCTGACTGAAACGTTAAGCACATACAGCATGCCTTGCCAGACTTAGGCTACTTCATATCCAATTCAAATGGTATGTTCCTTGTGTGGCAACGGACTAAAATAGCTCTTAGTACCGCTTTATTTTGGCAAACTGGGCCGCACCTGACCAACGACCTGCTGTTGATTTCAAACCTTTGATTCCGAGGACTTTCAAGCAATAGGTGTGTGTATTCACACAAAAACATAATGTCAATACAGTACAGTTGATAATTAATGGGGATAATAAGCCTACCTGACAGCATCATTAGTGCCGATAAATTCTAAGCAGTTAGCTCGTTTTTTTGTAATGATGTAAAATAGATTGATTTTTTTCTTTTCTTGAGACATCTCACGGGCCGCAAAAAAAATCACTGGCGGGCCGCATGTAGCCCGCGGGCCGTAGGTTGCCCACCCCAGCTGTATACGGTACCGGTATAGTCTTGCAACGATGCCCGAACCTTACATGGCGCGATAGGTATTAAAATGCACGGTAGGTAATTTCCGCATGACTCTTAACTACAGAGGAATGCCCTCTAGTAATGCTACTTCTCCATATGTGTTCTGCTGATGCGATCCGTAAACTTCTGGGATCTTCCTGGAGGGTTGAGCCATCGGACTCACCAGATCCCTACCCACCCGATGCCACTCAGAATACTTGAAAGCTTATTTGGACCAAGGAACTTGTTATCAAAATTACATAAAATAACTTCAGCAGTTCCGAAAACTGAAGCTAAATCTGATAAAGTGTTTGACGTCTTAAGAAGCCTCGCGTGACCCACCGACACTTTTCCTGGCTCACAATTTGCGGACATGGGCGTCAGCAGGTTTCAGAAAGTGAGGGGGACACTATACTATCTAAGCGGAGCGCCACCATTGGTTGGCGCGTAGCGTACCAGAAAATTTTGGGTACATAAGACCCCCTAGATCGCAGGAGACGGCCTTCCTGAGTCGTTTTTAGTTACATCAGAACCAGATCTGTGAGGAGAAATTTTGTCTCACAAAACTAAATTCCGACAGAAAGTACTGGTAGAAAGATGCCGTTCTGACACCAAGGGAGACGAATTACACAGCGTCCATCTCAAACGAAATATTGAAAAAGTGGCGCCGTCACCTCCGGGATGAGTGGAGTGGTATATATAATACATGCATGTAGGTGCGAGACGTCAGTTGTTATGTGCCCAGGTACTTTAATAATAATAATCAGAAAAAGGCACCGCGCGCAGAGCGTGTGTAGCGCCTATAGCCGGCACTCAACAATAAAGATCTACCATATCCGGCGAATACATGTAGCCTTAATTACTTAACCCCTACACCCCTGTTCGTCCGTCCAGTCCAAGGGACTGGAGGTAGTGATATGAACATAGTAACTCATCACCATCTACCTGTATGGCTTACCTAATCCCTTGGAACCCATACAAACAACATGTGTGCAAGATTCAATACACTTTCGAATGGTCTCCCCCCCCCCCCCCCGAACGAATTAAATGGGCAGATTTAGGATATTGGGAGAATGGGAGATAAATGACGGTGCAAGTGATAGATAGCAGGGGCCCAGGGAGTCCAGATTTCTTGACCTTAAATAGAAAATCGCGCATATGCATGTGATTTTTTTTAATAACTACTCTGAAAAGTGGGTGGGACAAATGATATGATATCCCCTCCACTTTTGAAAGTGGGGGGGACATGTCCCCCACCTGTTGACGCCCATGTTTGCGGACCGTCGTTTTACACACAACAAAGACATGCGATTCCGCAAGACTGCCTGCATATATCCCTATACCGTGTATTGTGTGTGTGTGTGTGCGTGTGTATGTGTGTTTGGTTTCTTAAATCGACGTGTTTGTGTCCATGAAAACAATAACAATAAATTTGGAAATTAGTCTTTGTAAATTTATTGTTGTAGTTTCTGCAATGTGTTCACAGCTTCAAAATCTTTGAAGTGCCCTATATATAGCTAATTCACCGAGCATGATACCCTATAATATAGAACAGGAAGTAAAAAGGAACTTCATGAAATTATTATTAGATGTAATCTTATCTAAACATGATCTTTCAGAGAAGTATTACCGTGCGTAATAGCCATTACCAAGAAACGCTTTTCAAGGATGCTATTATAAGCAGACAAAACCAGAAAAAACCACAGTCATGTCCTTCCGTCATCAGAGAAGAATGTTTGATTTTATGGATTGATAGAGAAATACAGAAAGTATATAACATATCATACAATGTGGCCTCATCCTGTGACGCCAAAGAAAGGAGCATTTAATAAGGGGTTAATCAACGGTCTAGCGTGCTTTACTCACAGGATTAATGCACGATCGGGGATAATGCAAGCAATGCACGAGGGCGGAGCCCGAGTGCATCCAGCGATAGCATTAACACCCGGAGTGCATTAATCATGTGAGTAACGCACGCTTGACCGTTGATTAACCCCGTTCATTCATACACTACCATTTGTGTGGGGGAAAAATCATAAAACAAAACATTTTTGGTTACATATATAACCAAAGATTTATTAAAGTGATGCCCCGTAATTTTACCGTGCTTTTCTCACAGGATTAACCACGGTCAGCTGACCTGAATGGACCAATAGGATTTAGGAATCTTTACTAAGTATGAATGAATAGTACAATACCAATGGTATCTGGTATTAATAGTCTTTCCTTTTGTGACGTTGCAGACGGAAACGAATGACTTAGCATACGGAAATTATTTTAGGGTTGAACGAGTTCGACTGACTTGCCCTTATATGGGATTTTGCTTTGTTGTAGCCTAACAACAATACTGCGATACCGAATGTCTGTCATTAATATAGCACAGTATTATAGACTAGTTAACCACATATCAACTGGTATGTTAACGTTATTCAACTGACTGCACAACATTCTGCCAAAACATAGTCCTGCACAATAAAGGGACTAAACACAGGCAAGTAGGCTAAGTAGCTAGGTCGTGACAACAACAAAAAATGGTGAGTAAAGGGTACGTGCCCCTTCAGTGCAGAGACTACCGTTCCTTCGTCTATACCACCAGCATGTGTACATGTTCACGCGTTACATGCATGACATCCGTAAATTATTGGCGCACTTCCAACTCAACAGTTTAGCCTTGTGCATCCTGACTTCCTGAGTTACCATTGTAGCTACTATATATATATATATATATATATATATATATATATATATATATATATATATATATATATATATCGCATGTTGTCGTCAGTCGTTATCCATGCACACTCATACATCGAATGCACGTTCTCTCAACCGATAGAAATAAAGAAGAAAATTAATAACCGATGTAAAGTCACAGATATCAAGTTGTATAACGAGCATTACGAACATAAGGCATGTATGTAACCTTAACTATGGTAACTTGTAATATATACTTGAACGGGGACGGTGGAAGGCCGGGATGTTGTCCCCAACTTTCCGTTCTTGCGTGTAACAATCTAACACACCATCGATAGTTTAGGAGGAGTTTGTGATACAATATTGAGCTAAAAATATACATTTGATATTTAACCAGTGGCGTAGGAAGGTACTTTTGAGTGGGGGGGGGGCTGAAGACTGATGGCCCGCCTGGGGGAGGGGTCTAAGGGGAGGGGGTGTCCCCCTCCCCTTTGGATTTTTTTGCATTTCCAGGTGGCCTCAGATGCAATTTGGTGCAATATAGCACACTTCAACACCCACTCCATTTTGTAAACTTAATTTTGTATTTTCACCTAGCCTTAGATGCAATTTGGTGCTCCAAATGAGATTTTTTTTCTCATTTGGAAATGAAAAAGGGGTTTTCTGACTTGCGAACCGGGGGGGGGGGCGGAATGATACTTCCGCCCCTCCACATTTTTCACTGGGGGGCTGGCGCCCCCAGCCCCCCCCCGGTTCCTACGCCCTTGTATTTAACCACTTGATCTTTTACCTCGGTTGCCATGGCAACCACATATTTTGGTACTACTTGACATTTCCATGATACCTGTGAAGGTTCTATCTCAATTCCATGTTTCTCGTGAAGTTATTGCTAAACTATGATTCCAACTAAATTTGACCTCTGACCTTTTACCTTAAGTGTTTACTCTGCGGTACCTTCCCATCAAGTTTGAAGAAAATCGGCCAAGACGTTTAGGAGATTTTAACACAAAATTGGACACCCACAAACACACAAACACACACACGGAAACATTTTGACCCCTCCCTCAGTCATGGACTCCCGTTCACCCTGGGTTATCCCACCATGGGTGTCCCTCCCCCCCCCCCCCCCCGAGAGTAGCTACTCGGGAAAAATTAAACATTACCATGGCAACTGTTGCTATGACAATGCCAAGGAAGTACATTATCTCATCCTATGAGATAATAACAAATTGCCCCGTTCTTGGAAACTTCAGAGAAAAATGTGCCCCTTTGTTAGATGGCATTCATATATGGAATTTGTTGGGCAGTGGTAACAATAAGATAAAAAAAAAATAGTGGCACTTTCTAAGAATAAAAAGTAAAAGGGGAACGGCCAGTATTTCCAACTTCTAAATATAGCAAATGATTCGACGAAAAAAACTGCTTAGTGTGCTTTGTATCTTTGAAGATTGATCGCACCTAATATTATATAGGCTTCTAGCATGTTCCTTGAATACGACCTCAGTTTAAACTTACATATGTCTATACTATTATAGCCTACTTGTCCTTTTCCCGGAATCAGTTTAAGTAATTCGAAATCTAGGTAATAGCTCCGTCTCCGGTAAATTTGGAGTTTATCCCTTCGCCCTGTGCATACTGTTATCCGCGCTACTTGGTGTTACGTTACTCTGTGTGTAGTAAACAGTTCATCCTGATGTGGACTGACACTTTGAACTTGTCTATTGCTTCTTTTCTACGGAAGCTTGAGAGTGCCATCAACATAAGAAAACTTTGCCCCAATAAGTCAACCTTTTTCAGTGAATTGGTTAGATAACAAGATAAATATCTTATCAAAAATCAGAAACTGCTGGATTGCTCAGTTGCTTTAACTGAGCAATTGAACATGTTTTGACAAAATGTTTAATTGAAAACTAATCATATCTCGTCAATTCAACATTTTTCTGCAAAATGTTTAATTGTTCACTTCACTCCATCTGAGCAATTGAATAATTTTTCTGCAAAATGTTTAAATTGACAACTTATTGTATGTCGTTAATGCAACATTTTTCTGCAAAATGTTAAATTGTTCACTTCCTTCCAAGTGAGCAAGTGAAACATTTTCTGCAAAATGTTTAATTAAAAATGTGTGTATGCGCGGTAGATGATTCATGCGTATAGTAAAGTACGGTAAATATATATGAAAAGCAACATGGTGTATGAAGGCCAGAACGATACCGTTAAAATTCTTCTGACCTGCAGAGGGTCATTCACGTGTAGCCACCGCCAAAATGGGGCAACGAGGAGAAGAAATAAAGACATTAAGCCTTCAAGTATAAAATGTTACTGATCAAGGGCGTAGGAACCGGGGGCTGTGAAAAATATGGAGGGGTGGAAGTATCATTCCGTCCCCCCCCCCCCCGCTTCGCAAGTCAGAAAACCCCTTTATCATTTCTCAATAAATGATAACAACATTCGTCCTTTTAGCAGAAAACATTTTGGCAGAAAAAAATCTCATTTGGAGCACCAAATTGCATCTAAGGCCAGGCGAAAATGCAAAATTATTTACAAAATGGAGTGGGTGTTGAAGTGTGCTATATTGCACCAAATTGAATCTGAGGCCACCTGGAAATGCAACAAAAGACCCCCTCCCCTTAGACCCCCACCCCAGGCCGGCCATCAGTCTTCAGCCCCCACTGAAAAGTACCTTCCTAGGCCACTGTTACTGATATAAAAGATACAAATATAAAAGAAAATTGTTCAATTGCTCAGTTGGAATGAAGTGACCAACATTTTTCTGAATTTTGATAAGATATTATCTTGTTATCTAAACAATTAATTTAAAAATGTCAACTTATGGGGCAAAGTTTTTCTTATGTTAAGGCACTTTTAAGCTTCCGTACTATTCTGGATATTTGAGACATTCATACCGTGGACGTAGTTTGGTGATTTGCGTTTCACATGAAAGGTGCATTGATCTGTATATAAACAGCACACATCGGTCTTCCTTGTAACAATTTCTCACGGAAGGTAACTGCCTGGTTGGTCAAACAAAGCTATGGTAAATATTTGTTGTTATTGTTGGACATGACAGGAGGGTGGAACGTTACTTAACAGTGTATATACGAGGTATACAAAAGCGTGAGTGTCTCAAACTGAAGAGGGACCAATCTATCGGCATTCACTCCCTTCAATACCATATTCATCATACGGGTAAGTTTCACTTGTTCTATGAGAATATATTTGCTATTTTATTTACCACTGAATATTTACGAGTTCGGATGGGTGTGCTTGCGGGTCACGAAGGAACTTAGTGGTTGTCGCGGTTTCGGTCGGAAGGGGGATGCATGATACTAGTAAATAGTTATCGTAGGCATTTTGGGCAAGCATGATTATTTGTGAGTGAATATTGAGTATCTTTCAATATGAGACTTTTTCCATAGTGGCTTAGAGCCAGGTTAGTAAAATTATTGCATCGGTAGATTGGCATACCGTCTTAATGGCTAAGGGCAGTGGCGTAGCTACGGGGGGGCCTGGGGGGGCCGAGGCCCCCCCATGAAATCGGCTGGCCCCCCCACTGGCCCCCCCCACTGGGAATGGGGTAAAAAAAAAAACACTCATCAGTGCGATTCGCTAATATTTTTTGTTCAATAATTTGGGAAATAGAGTTACACAATTTTCTCGTCTGCATCTGGCAGAATAAGAATAATACAATATCTGTAGTAATCATGAGAATGGTCACACAGCATGGCATGGCAATGGTCGATGCGACGATTGCGACCATACACCACGAACCTTGTTGTGCTTCCACCTACCACATCAATCTATCAAAAGATTGGCTCCGTTTGTACTGAGCCGAGGTATCAGGTATTCATGGGCGGCGATCAAGGAGAGGGACGGGGGGGACATGTCCCCCCAATATTTTAGGTGGGGGATATAGTATCTTATATCCCCCCCCCAATATTTGGTGGCATAGTTTTTTTTTAAGCATATGTTTTGTATTTTTTTATGATATCGCTAGTAATTTCAAAATAGAAAATGCTTAGATGCAACTTACAAGGCCTGGGAAGTGCCATTTCCAGCGATCTGGGAGGCATTTTCGGCCAAAATTTTCTTTTGCGCTTCGCGCCAACTTATGGTGGCGCTACGCTTAGAAAGTCTGGGTACAAGCTCTGCCCCTCCCTTGGCAAATTCCTCGCAAAGCGCCTGTCTAACCGTGTCACAATTTGTTACTATATATGACCGAAAGTAGTTTTTACTTTTTTTTCTCGAAATGAATAGCTAGACGGACCGCATCCGTAATGAAATTTGGTTTGCATCTTGTGTATGAGTGTAAGTACGTACAATCATACATAGAATCTACATCGATATGGGTTCACTGGGTTTCCATTTAGCCTGTTTCCTACAAGATTTCTAACCGCAGGTGTGTAGCCAAGGGAGGGGGGGGTGAAGGGGTGGAGACCGCCCTCCCCCTCGAGCATATTTTTTTGGTATTTTCGATGATATCGAAGTTTTAGTAGCCGTTATAAGAGGTTTTAATATTTGTACACCAATAATTTAACTGTGTCTGAAATTTCGAAAATTCCTTGACCAACATTCTTCATCATAGTATACTTCCCTCTACACTCGTACAATTTTGACCGGTCTGTTAGTGGTTGAGGGGGGTTTTCTATATTGGTTGTCCATAGATGAAATTTAGTGCAACATTATGGGTATGTTTTGAAGTGAATTTATTATTCAAATTCTGAACAAATAATGGGCTTAAAACCTTGAAAAGTGGGGCTGACGGGTATTGTGGGGCGTTACGTAGAATTACCTACAAATGCAATGAGGTCGAACATGATGTGTGACTGGTGACAATCGGCTTGACAAAAGGTTATGAATGAAAAAAAAAACTATTAGGAAAAACTTGGTTCTCAGGCAAAAGTGTACATCTGGTTGGTCATTTTCAAGCCCGAGAAGTGCCATTTCCGGTCATCTGGGGGGCTATCAAAACCAGAAATTTTCTTGTACGCTGCGCGCCAACCAATGGTGGCGCTCCGCTTTGACAGTAATTCGCCTGCATCCAAGCAGATGTCCCCCCCCCCCCCAATATTTGAAACAGATCGCCGCCCCTGCAGGTATTCATATATTGCCTCGAGTCAAATGAATATATTTCATTGAATATTCCGCAAAACAACTTTTTTATGGCCACGAAACTGTCGAAACAGGATTTTCCACTACTGGTAGAGATATAAAATATTGGGAATTCTGAAATTCCTGCAAATGATGCCAACTTCCCTCAAGTTAAAAGTCTGGGTGAGTTGGCAAGGCCAGTCAGCATGAAAGAGAAAAAACTTTTTTTGCATTTCTGTCACCAAAGTTGCACATCTTTTTGGTTGCTATTTTGCCTCACAGGTGCCATCTCCTGCGATCTGGGGGGTGCTGAAATCTCAAATTTTCTCTGTACGCTCCGCGCCAACCATGGTGGCGCTCCGCTTAGATACTAACCTCCGGCCCCCCCCACTAGAAAGAACGGCCCCCCCATGGCCCCCCCACTCAAAAAATCCTAGCTACGCCACTGGCTAAGGGTGTCGAATTCACCGTCAGGTTCACATTTTGTTCGAGGTCTCTTGTGTCATGACCCCAGCCCCGCCGGTAATTGGATCACTATGAACCGGTACCAACTCATGCCTCATTGCGCCTCTGCTGAGAATTCCAGATGACAGGAGAATGGGCAGCATATGAGTCGGGCATAGATCATTTCGTTAAATCAGTATTTCACTTAGAAACATATATGAAGTCAAATAATGGCCATTAATATTTCAGTTTACGGCTACTCTCGAAGTTTAGTACTCTAATCCTTCTGGCACCAAATTCGACGCCGAAAGCTGCATAAATTAACTTCTATGATTGCACAATAGAAGTGCAGAAATATGAAATAGTCTATAGCTAATATATAGCTTTGAAGGGTTTTCTTTATAGAAATCTGAGATAAAAGAATGAAAAAAGGCTAAGTAGGCCTTTATAAATATTTAGTACTTAGCATCCTCAACAAAATATAGGTTATCACTTTAGCGTTCCATTGAAAACTTAATATATGAGGTAAACTGACATTACCACATTAGAAAACTTAATGATGAAAACTTGAATGGTCAGAAGTACGGGCACTGCCGTGCAGTATCATGAACTTTTCCTTCAAAAATTACTTTTATGTCGATTTTAATTCTCTTGAAATGGCAAGTGGGGTGGGCGGGGGTGTGGGGGGGGGGGTCGGCACTCTTCTTGTTATCAGTTTGTCTATTTATTAATGTTGTACATAGGCGTAGGAATCATAGGGGGAGGGGAAAGGTAGGGGACAGAGAGGGCAGTTGCCCCTACTTTGGAAAGTGGGAGTGGGACAGGAGAATTTTTCTGCTCACTCATTATTCTAATTAGAAATTTTGTAATTTAAGATGTATACTCCTCAGCATTGAAGGATCCATATATTAGTAAAAAGAGTGCCAGGCAATCAAAATTAATGATCGTATATCAGTTCCATATGAAATTCAAACATTTGATGTATAGATATAGGGGAGGGAGGCATGGGATTCTAACTCCCCCCCCCCCGAATGATTTAGATAGGGTCAGAGGTGAGTTCAGGGTTTTACAGAGACTCATAATCACCCTCCTCGAAATAATCTTACTAGTACTCGGGTACTTTGGAAGCCGCCTACAGTAACTTATTATTATATTTATATTATTGTATTATTGTAATATTAATTACGGTTATACTACACGTATACTCGCGCTTAGAGGCTTGTACAGCTGTAGTCATATTCATGGCAAGTAAGGGGAATTATATCATCCCTACTTATGCTGCTGTATAAAAGATATGGAATCATTGTAAGAAGGTATTCCCCTTCCGGTAAGGTCACAGTCATCCCTTCAAAGATGGTAGAAAGACGATAAGTTTAGGTCCCCGGTTCGAGTCACTCCAAGATTAATGTATGTCGTTCAGTTACCGAGTTGTTGACAATTGACACATTTATAATCATGAATGTTAAATATGAATGTCAGAGACTGACTTTGGTCAGTTTGCGGCTTTGATAAGCCAATGAGGCTTCTTCGCGAGTTCCTACTTGCAGGACGATCTAACATACATACACACACACACCCACACATATATATATATATACATACACACACACACATATACATACATACAAGTTATAACTGATTTGGAAAGAACGACAAATCTACAGGAAGAACAGGAAGTAGTTCACGCCAGACATTTGTATTCATAATTCAACCAACTAATATCTTTACTGGTTGTCTACCGCCACAATATACCGTTTGTATCCATTCTCCACATAGTACGTAAATAAATGTGTGTCGTCTCATAGCAGCTGATTCTGTTTGACTATATATATCGGAGTCACTCTGTGTGCTTGTGGGATTTGTTTTTTTTTTTTTTGGGGGGGGGGGGCAATTGGACATACAGGATTAAATTTAGTGTGTAACATTATTTGCATATTATATGCAAATACATCCGGTGGGAACACAGATTCAAATACCAACCCTTTTTCTTTCTTCTTTCTGAATTCCAATTAACATTCAATGATTTATATTGTTATAACACTGTAGCAAGGGCATACATATGGCAGTTTAGTCACTCTATACACAAGCGGGAAGTACATCTTACGCACGAAGTGACGAGAAGAGTGAAAATGTACGATAATATAATTAGTAATGTTCAGTGGACGCGGGCAAGGGGAGGAGCGTGGCCCGAACTAGACATCGACATTCGGAATCAACCCCTTCTCCCGGCCCAGCTAAGTCACCTTTCCGTAACGGTTCATGCAGTGCTGGTCGAGGAATTTAGAATCCAACTCTCCCCCCCCCCCCTCCATAGACCCCCAAATCCACGTAGAATACACCGTTTTGATTCGGTTTCATTTTTAAAGACTATATAGACTACTAATCCGCCGTGCAATGTGAGCTTGCATGGTTTCGTTATTATTCTGTGTATAAATAGCTAGAAAAGATTTTGGTTACGTTGAAGGTTATGATATATTTAGTCTCCATTGAACCCACACCCACGTAGAATACACTGATCCGGTTTCATTTTTAAAGAAAAAAATAGTGCTACAATACTGCACAGTGAAGAAAACCCCCCATAGCTACCACTGTTATTAAATAAAAGGCAACGTTTTTTACTAAATATGCAAGACTATGATAACATGTTTCAAGATATAACAAGTAACAGATTTCAACATTTTGTCACCATGGCAACTTTCCATTACGCATGGTAATTTTGACACGTATTTCCTTTACGATTTAATATGCAGAAATGTCTTTCTCGTGCCGTCACTGATATTTTGTGATTAGAATACACTACAAACATACTCATTGCCCAGCCCTCCCCATCCGCCCCCTCCTCTTTCAAACACGGGAAATTTCATGCTTCAAATAATTCTGACATCCTACCCTTGAGATACCCATAAGGAGTTAATGGTACAGACTATGGCAGACGTAGGCTACACATGATTTTAAAGGCGACGAGGGTTCATCTGATAAGGTAGGAGCATGAACGGCTATTAAGTGGCGTCCTAGGCCCGGAGGAGAGGAGATGCTATGTCCGATCCTCCCTCCCCCTCCCAATCACCCTTGCAGTAACAATTTCAGCTAACTGATTGTAAACATCTGTAATAGTTTGAATTAACGTTTTCTGCGTATCTCTCGCGCAAACAATACTGAGGCATTCATGTTTCTTAGTCTTCTCTCTGCTGTACTTTATGTGAATCATTTCATAAATTCATTCTTGTTCGATTCTAGATACGTCGTCAACAGCTTTACTTGAAATCCATACTTTGTCATGCCTTTGGCTAACATGCTGGTATGCTTTTCCCTTTCTGACCTTGCAGAGATCTCTGTTGTTTTTCAACGACATAATGATGAGGGTTTTCTGCTTCTTCTTCTTCTTTGGTACTTCATTGGTCAATTCCCAGCTGTATACAAATGAGTCATGTGAATTAAGAAACTATTCAGAACGTGAGTGACGTGAACCTCTTTAAATATTTAAAAAGATATTAATATTTCATATTCAATAAACAAAATATTCTTTGTAAAATGGTTATAGTTTTGTTCATCATTTTATTTTGTTTTACTTTAAAGTAGGCTATACAGTGTTTGAAATAAATATCGTTAGTAAGCAATATTAATATCGCTGCAAATTTCGCTTTATACAGTCATTTATGAAATATATAGCCAAAATAATACTTTACTTTTGTAGTAACCACAAGAAAGAAGAAGACTGGGATGTTAGTTGACTTTAATTTGATTTTATTTAGGTGATTCACCTACGTACAAGGTGGCATACTATATATTTATATTCACTCAAATCGGTGGCGCTCTACTCTTTTACAATAGTAACAAATACTACACATATTTTCCCTATCTTGTCTTCAACTAGACTGTTTTGATCAGTCGTTCTGTGATAACATATTATATGCCGCTATGGTATACATGTATGTACAGTTCAAGTCGCTGAAAAATGAAAATGTAAATGTGTAATTAGTTAGAATATGATGAAAAGTGGTAATACTTCCAGCCTCCACCTGGATTCGAATCCGGGCCTCTCATGATATAGCTACGCCTTCCTCCAGAGATTACAACCGTTTGCCTATATTATGTTTTTTTTCAGGACGTGAAGGGCTCACTCTAGCTAAAGAGGACGTGGAAGAAAAAGCTCAATTAGGCGACAACGTCACACTGCGTTGCCAGTTTCATAATTACTGTACAATCCAATGGTATCACAAAGGAAATGTGATGCAGCCGTCTGCCGATGGTCGAGTCCAATTCTTGGATGGAGATCAATATTTACAAATAAATGACGTCATTCCGGAGGATATTGGTGAATATTCATGTACTGTATTCAACTACACAAATCAAGTTACCTATCAAGGCTTCCTCACGATAGAAGGGATTAGTAAGTAACTACGGTATTTTTATTTTTTTATCTAGCTCTCGAGCGCCACCTCGGAGAGAAATAGGAAATGCGCTGAACATAAAAGCATCCAATATAATTAAAGTAATTTAAAACGTGCCAATAGAAAGAAAAGAAACAAGACGTTACTTGAGTAGGTCCATTTAGGGACTTTTCCCAACAACGGTGGACTAAGTTCAGTCAGTACTTTAATTATGGTATCGTTCTTAGATTATCCATGATTAGGATAAATCATATATATATATATGATATATAACTTCACTGAAGGACGACCTTACAAGTACAACGCTAGTCTGTGACTATCTCGCTTTTAGTGGAGTTGACTTTATTACTGGTGTGAGAGAAGTTTGTCTGTTTTCGTTTTTCCGTTTCTCTCTCTATTCTTTCTTTCATTTTGGTCTTTTTGTTGTTGTTCGGTGTCCAATACGTATGCAGCAACTTGCCGCTTTAGACCAAGATTTGACCAACGTTCGAAGTCTAATCTTAAACAGTATTGTTTTATTTGCCATTTTCTATCCAGAATTTACCGAGTTGGCTATTACACATCACTACTTAGATACGCATACCAGTATAAATGAAGACGTAACTCTTTCGTGTGATGTGATAAACCAAGATCAAGTAACTTGGTACCACAACGGAAAACTTATCACTTCAGAGCGGGAAAACTACTATATACAGAGCAGTAACAGCAACCACCGGCTTGTAATACAACTGATCAATTTAAAGCACCAGGGAGCATACACTTGCGTTGCATCGAACTCTACCCATAATGTCTCGCGAACAGGTCATGTGTCAGTTTGTGAGTATATTTAACAGTATGGTAGCATACTCCAAATAATTGCCCTTTTGGCTTATATACACTAAAGCGTTAAAGTAATGTGGTCTATAAGTCCTTGTAGAAGTTTTCACTAGCTAAACCCCACCCATCACTGGATAGGTGACAAAAACTGGGCATTCATGGCACCATCAGGTTTCAGCATCATAACCGTAATTATTTTCGCTATATGAGCGCCTGAAGTTTTCGTCACATGTAAACAAACCTCTTCACTCAGTAGTAAACAATTTTCTTTTGCTGCTCCTGGCTACAAACAAAACATATCAAATAAGATTTTCTATTGATGCTTTTCGGCACGTTTCCATAGATAGGAGAACACTCGGGCGGATTGATATAGACTCTATATTGGGTATGTCACTATACTGCTATGTGTATACTGTTCATGGTACAGGTGTCGTACACAGTGGTGTAGTGTCGTACCACAATAATTAATAGCCCCATTGACGTACAAACTAAGTTCGTCACTTTCCAAGGCCGCTAGAGCATTTTAGAATGTCCTACTCTGACCACATGGTAGCTGATGGTTGGCTATCACAGAACTTTCAAGTTTTGCCACCATGGCCGTTTTGCTTTTGAGCTAGAAGAGGTCAAAGTTTAACATAATCCCTCTCTGCAGAATCCGTCAGAATGGCTTCACCCAGGACTTTCGGATATGCCTTATATCACCTTCAATCCATCAGATTTTTAGACCACCCCTACTTTATTTTGATCTTCTTCAACAGCCAAGCATTCAATGGAATTTCCATGCCCCCCCCCCCCCATAAAGTCACTCCAGTATGTCCAGCGACGTAGACAGGAATTTGAAAGGGGGGAGCACTTTTTGCGATTGATATGGATTTTCAAAGTTGTAGGCACGACTATCTGAGCGGAGCGCCACCATCGGTTGGCGCGGAGCGTACAAGAAAATTTTTGGTTTTACAAACCCCCCAGATGGCCGGAAACGGCCCTTCCCTAGTGTTCATTCTGGTTCCCTGGCCTCTTGCTAACTTGAGACACCTCATTCAATATCACTTTTAAACCCAAAAAACAAACGAGTTAAAATAGTACGTAATTCAATAATACATAATGTATTAAAATTAGCAAGTTACACAAGGGCGGCGGAAGCACTTTTAATCTGGGGGGGGGGGGGGGCACCGACGTCAAAGGGCACTTTGCAGAAATTCGATTGGACTGATGCAGCCTGATATTTAGTACCCTTAAAAATCTTATTGTATTATCTTATTTGCGTATACACATCACTCCATCAACGCCCCCCCCCCCCCCGTCTTAGTAGTCTTACTTTTCAACTTCTGATACTTGTAGATACAAAGATAGGCCAGAAATGTCTTTGATACAACCATAGCCAGTATTTGTCTTTGATACAACTGTAGCTAGTAAATGTTTATCGAAAAGGCTGTTTTGGAACTTGGAACGCCGATGGTGACAACAACAACAGGCAACAAAGTGCTGCAGCTCTATACATATAAAGTCTGTTAATCAACGATAGGCTTACTTGACTGTGGAATGTTCTCAACTGAAATTTTATCTGCGTAAACGGGTTCTTAAGTAGATGTTAAAAAACTGACAAGATCGTATCCTAGTCTTTTTCGGCGGGTAGAGTATTGAATGAAACGGCACGCGATATGAATGACAGCCTAGATGACAGAAGAATAGGTCACCTAATTTAGCTATAATCTTGCTACGTTCATTTCAATAGTTTTTCCTGTCTAGACTCTTAAACTCGTCCAGCAAGCTTATGGATCTGAATTATGGGTGTTTTAATAAAAAAGATAACTTGGCCAAAAAAGTGTAGGCCCGGGCCTACAGTGCTACATACTGGCTACGCCCCTGATAGCTCTAAATTAGGATTAAATCTCTTACTGAAATATCGGTGACCTAATAAGGTGATCAAGAGTACAAGTTTTATGTAGAAAAAGCAGTGGCGTAGAAAGGTACTTTTGAGTGGGGGGGGGGGCTGATGACTGATGGCCGGCCTGGGGGAGGGGTCTAAGGGGAGGGGGTGTCCCCCTCCCCTTTGGATTTTTTTTGCATTCCCAGGTGGCCTCAGATGCAATTTGGTGCAATATAGCACACTTCAACACCCAATCCATTTTGTAAATAATTTTGCATTTTCACCTGGCCTTATAGATGCAATTTGAGAAAAAGGGCACATTTTTAACCTGAGGAAAAGTAGGGGGGCACTTGCCCCCTGTGCCCCCCGGTTCCGCCGCCCTTGAAGGTACATGTACAGAGTAGTCTTACTTTTCAACTTCTGATACTTGTAGATACAAAGATAGTCCAGAAATGTCTTTGATACAACTGTAACTAGTAAATGTTTAAGTTAGCCTAATAAGAGAAGGCGAGAGCTATCCGACGATTGCCTTCTGATACAAATTTCTCAAGTGTTTTCTCAACTGAAATATTATCTGCGTAAACGGGTTCACATGTTAAAAAACTGACAAGATCGGATCCTATAGTCTTTTTCGGCTGGTAGAGTGTTGAATGAAACTATCGTGCTACATACTGGCTACGCCCTGATCATATGATATCAGTATCAGCAGATTTTGTTTCCTGTTTAAATTCTTTTACATGTTCTTTTACATAACATATCAGAAAGACAAACATAGTGCTCTTTTACAAGTTTTCCAGTAGGATGATTCTTGTTTACTGTCCAATGTCTGGACTTTAATACATTTGACGAACTTAACTGATGGACAATATAAACTTTCATATTTTGTAATACAGCCAGATATGCAGTGGCAAGGGCGTAGGAACCGGGGGGCTGGGGGCGCCAGCCCCCCCAGTGAAAAATGTGGAGGGGCGGAAGTATCATTCCGCCCCCCCCCCCCCGCTTCGCAAGTCAGAAAACCCCTTTTTCATTTCCAAATGAGAAAAAAATCTCATTTGGAGCACCAAATTGCATCTAAGGCCAGGTGAAAATACAAAATTAAGTTTACAAAATGGAGTGGGTGTTGAAGTGTGCTATATTGCACCAAACTGCATCTGAGGCCACCTGGAAATGCACAAAATTTCAAAGGGGGAGGGGGACACCCCCTTAGACCCCTCCCCCAGGCCGGCCATCAGTCTTCAGCCCCCCCCCCCCCCCACTCAAAAGTACCTTCCTACGCCACTGTGCAGTGGCCTAAAACAAATATCGTTTTCGCAGTGTATTAGCAGTGTAATAATTATTATTTATAGGAAGTGCGTATCACGTACGATTGCTAGCTTAGCTTCATAACATGCTGTTCGTGCAACAACTTAGGACGACTCATTGAACGAACGTTGTCGACGTTGTTGTGCATACAGTTCGTGACATTCCATAGAGTGCGGTTAGGTAGGCAGTATGTATTTTATAACGCAGTGGCCAACTGTAGGCTTGTAATTGGCTATAAGCTAAATTTAGCTAATTGCATCTGCCAAACTAAGTAAGTAGTTGAATCAGTAGGCGTGAATGTTACTACGATTACAATCGAGTTAACGGAGCTGACGAGTATTCAAGATCAAAAGAGCACTGACAAAATACCATGCTAAAAAAACGACAGTTTAAAAAAAAAAATCGACACTGAAAGGGGGGGGGGGGAGCGGTCGCTCCCCCTGCTCCCCCCTGGCTACGTCCCTGAGTAGGTCTATTTTCCGACAATGGTTACTTTTTCAGGCGGACGTACACTAGTCTAATTGTGGTATGATACCTACACAGAACATCGCTCACCAACCTTTCAACTTATCGTCCGTAGTTTATTCCATTTCCAGGACTTGTGATACCTATACCTGTCGTAACTCCGTCATGCTCATAATATTCCAGTCTCGATAGTTAGACTAGAGCTCAAAGTGGATCGAGTTCTTCGGATATCTTGCCCCACCTCTGTCCGGGGTGACTTTTTTTTTTTAGAAAGTGAAGAAGTATACTGAACGTTATCAAATTGATATCCTCAACTAATTACAAGCGTGGTCTTTGAGGTCGTTTTCTTTCATTTATAGCTAGGAGAAGGGGTGGGCTCGACCGGGATTGGTCATTGGAAGTTTCAAGTTGGGTAATGTGAGCCAATGATATTGGGCCACATTACTCTCCTGTGTAAGTTAAACTCCACCCCAGCACACACCTTATTGTACTTACATCTCAATAATTGTGTCTGTTGGCAGTTTTCAGTCGTGACCTTAATCTGACATTTTCGTATTTGTGACGTCATAACACGCAAACATCTCGTAAACCACGTGACCATTAGAACAAAGTAATCGAATTATACTCTGCCTCTTTCACTTACATTAGTCAGTGATGATTGTGGTCATTACTCGAAAATCCCTGTGATTACACTCTCCTTCTCGAGCCTCCCGCTCCCGATACAAATAGTACATTTCGTCCTCTTCAATAATCAACAAATGGCCTACTTATAAAGCTTGATTTCATTAATTTATGATGAATTTTGTCCCCCTTGCTACAGCCTGTTTTGATACCGAGGATGTTATACTCGTAAACTGTTCAACCGGCTTTAACGTTACTGCAGTACTAGGTTCTGATCTGACCATGGAATGTACCTTTTATTTGGGATATAGTAGCACTCTTGCGGATGCCTCTTGGTACAAAGTCAACGAATCGGCCACCCAGGATTTTTTTGACCGTTCCTCATGGTATAGACCCGATATTCTGGATTTAGAAGGTGCGAAGGTCAATTTTACGCATGTTGAAACACAGATAGCAGAAGAAGGTGATTGCCTTAGGTATGTAGGACCTATACTCAGATATGTTCGATTTAAAGTCTATATGGGACCAGGCTCTACAAATTATGCAATATGCTAAATAGGTTCCTTAGCCTGTAACTTCTGCCCAGTCTTCTGGCAGGTCTGACGAGAGTGGGGATGAGGGGCCCGCTTGAAATCTACATTCGCCTAATACGCCTAATTCATTCAGTTATTACTATGATTATTATTACATAAAATAGGGTTTGAACCGAATTTGTTATATACGGTAGTCTATGTATATCTAACTCTGGGTAAACTATGGGGTGCCACCCAAAAAGGTCACAAAAATGTTCGGTTGGTCACAGGATTTCAAGATGTCGAAAATTGCATCGGATTCTGGGCGTAAGGCGTCTGGTAGGCTGTGACACAGCCCTCATTGAAGATCCTGCAAGGTATTGTGCCAGTCTTCCCTCACCCAAACATTTATTCTCTCAGGCACAAGCTTGACTACACGTTTCATCGTTTCTAACAAGTTCTATCTTTTGTTAACATCAGGACGAAAATTTACGCAACCATTGGAATGTACATAACGAACGTAACGAAGGAGGTGTTTGGACACTACATTGCGTTTGCTCACAAGGATTCGAATTGGAAAGTGAACTTGTTCTACATCTCTGAGGGTAAGGGGAACTGCGACTACCAGTTGCTAAGCATCAGGGGGGGGGGGTGGTCTATATGTTACTATGGTAGTTACTATGCAACGGGGTGGGTGAGTGAGTCCAGCTACGCCCTAACTACAAGGCTAGAAATGTATGGAAACGATATGTGTCATCAAAATGTTGTGGTTAAGGTTAAAGTATGAAAACTTTGTAAACATAGTAACTCCATGACATCAAGCTTGGAAGAACTTCATACGTAAATACATTTTGTAAGTGTTGAAACCTATTGCACTGTATGGATGTCAAAGGTCAGTCGAGGTCAAAATATATCAATCTTGTCAACATTTCTGAACTTCATGCTTTGTACGTAGATCCGCCTTAGTAAAAAATAGAAACGAGTTGAACTTGATGGCCGTCAAAGGTCATTTCAGGTCACTACTACAAAAAAAACTTGAAAACATGTTAACTTCAAATGTAAAGCTCGAATGCACATCATACTTGGAATGTCAGTTCACCTGATAGCAAGGGCGTAGGAACCGTGAAAAATATGAGGGGGGCGGAAGTATCGTTCCGCCCCCCGCTCCGCAAGTCAGAAAACCCCTTTTTCATTTCCAAATGAGAAAAAAATCTCATTTGAAGCACCAAATTGCATCTAAGGCCAGGTGAAAATGCAAAATTCTTTACAAAATGGAGTGGGTGTTGAAGTGTGCTATATTGCACCAAATTGCATCTGAGGCCACCTGGAAATGCAAAAAAATTCCAAAGGGGAGGGGGACACCCCCTCCCCTTAGACCCCTCCCCCAGGCCGGCCATCAGTCTTCAGCCCCCCCACTCAAAAGTACCTTCCTACGCCACTGCCTGATAGTGAAAACTTGGATAATCCACATATATGGTCTTTATATATACGCCAGTGAGTAAGCGAGCGCCATTCGTTTATGTGAAGGTTGAAGAACATTTGAGGTCCAAAGGGATGATATTATGGAGTACTTTGTAATACGATAGCTGCAAAAGGTAAGATGGGGTGAACTTCATACTTGCATCCATTGCTGACAATTAGAGTCAAAACTTTAAAAAATCTTGGGTGTGGTATTACATAATTTAAAACTTTTATGTAAGAAGAAAATGTTCAGCAAGGTTTGTTTTCTAGTGAACGAGTGTTATTATCACACACTTTGTAATTTTAATTAAATGTGATTGCTTTCTCCCTGCAGAACCAGACACCCCCATCATCATTAAAGTTGCAGTTGTTGTATCCACGGCAGTAATCTGCTTTCTAATCTTCACTTTCATTTTCTTCATATGGAAGATATTTCATCTTGACATCAAACTTTTCTTCAGGGATGTAAACCATTACTTCAATGGATGGAAAGAAGAGACAGGTGAGATTGTACAGTTAATATCATGTTCTTGTTTAAAGTCAGTTACATGTTTCATCCGAAGTAAGATATTGTGTTGGGTGGTACATGTTTAAAGGAACACTTGGGTGAGTTACTCATTTAAATGAATAATTGGGTTTGTACTTCAATTGATAAAACACTTAGATGGGTTACTGTTTTAAAAGAATAATTAGTGTGTTAGCCTACTCTATTAAAGCATAATTAATCATCATTAAAGGAATACTTGGGTATGTTACTCACTTAACGTAGCCTACTACAGGGGTGTGTTAATCATTTAGAGGAATACTTGGATATGTTACTCATTATATAGGAATACTTGGGTGTGTAACTCACATACTCTGGTTTAAATATATCTTTTGCTATATATAGATGGAAAGCTGTATGATGTATACGTAGCATGCAGCGAGAATGATGTCCAGTTTGTTGTGAAAACTTTTCTACCACTGCTAAAGGAGGAAGGCTACACCACTTGTTTACCAGTAATTGACTTTTTACCTGGAGATAGTAAGTCACAAAATACTCTTCTCAGTTATGTAGCCAAAAATGATGAGAAAATATTAGCCATCATATATATATATTGAAGGCTTAAACTAAAGGACACCCCCACCCCCAACCTCCACACAGGACATATTGTAACTACAATTACAAGTCAGCATGTCAGGCAAAATACCAGGTAAATTATTATTCATTTTACCTGACATCTGATATTTTACCACGATATCTATGCTCATTAGCCCTACCAATTTTAACTTACCAACGTCCTCTCGTTCAGGAAGGCTAGGCCTCGAAACATCTCGTGAGGAAGTGTGGTAGGATTAGCCTAACTCGAGATTAATGCATTGCTCAGTAGACGACTATGTAAGAATACCTTTGGTGTGCAAGCTTCCTTGTGCACATAGCTGGAAATGTTTTTCAACCACAACTATATGCTCTTGATCTAATTTCATTCGTCCTCAGGCAGCCATGAATCAATTTGGAAAAGCTTGAAGGCCAGTAGATGTTGTCTATTGATCGTTTCCAGGGGAATGTTGTCATGCAACGATATCATTCGGACGGAGATGCAAGCAGCGACATACATTTTCTCGGACCGTAAACACGGTGTGATTCCAGTTTTATTCGATGAAGTACCTGATGCTGTTTTGAATCAGTCTCACGTGCTAAAACACTTTGTAAGCAACAATCCCAAACTGATATTAAAGAAAGAAGATTATCTTAATGTAAGAACTCTTAGAAAATCATCTGTGTTTAAAAGAATGAGACTAGCCTTTCCATATCCTTCAGAGAAAACTTTCGCTAGAAAAGTTGAAGCTAGTCTAGCTCAGCAAGAAATCCAACCAACCGTGGAAGAACCCCAAATTGTAATGAATTCCCTCCAGATCGAAAATATCCCGAAAGTACCTCACATTTTGAGCCATAATAATAATGATTGCCAGATGTTTGTTTAGATGAATGCTTTCTGTTTTATATCACATGAGTGATAAGATGGGTGCAGCGATGATTAGCAGGCGTGCGTGGATCCAGAGTACGTGTGTCAGGGTGGAGCCTGGGTGTACATGGGTTTTTCAACCTCAGATAGATTGTTATTGTAACTAGACATTAACTTATAGTACAACAAATGCCACAGAATGCATTAGTTAAGTTCTAAGATTTTAAAGTATTTCTTGGGCTGCAAATGCCCCAAACGCCCTATACATGGGAATCACCTTCAAAAAAAATATTCCAGGGGGAGTCACACCCTTTTCTTTATATAACCCCGGATTCGCCCGCCCCTGATTAGGGTGTTCATCCATTTATATATATATATATATATATATATATATATATATATATATATATATATATATATATATATATATATATATATATATATCTATCTATCTATATATATATATATATATATATATATATATATATATATATATCCTTCAACGAAGTTTTATAATAGCCGTTATAAGAGGTTGTAATATTTGTGCACCAATAAATTAACTGTGTCTGAATTTTTGAAAATTTCCTGACCAACATTCTTCATCATACTTCCCTCTATTTGTAGCAGTTTTGACCTGTCTGCTAGGGGTTGCAGGAGGTTTTTCTATATTGGTTGTCCATAGATTGAATTTTGTGCAACATTTCGTATATGTTTTGAAGTGATTTTCTTCACGAGAAATTTGAATTTTCAAATTCTGAACAAATAATGGGCTTTAAACCTTGAAAAGTGGGGCTTTCGGATATTGTGGGCCGTGACGTAGAATCACCTACAAAAGCAATGATCCACAGGACATGCAATGAGGTCGAACATGATGTGTGACTGGTGACGATCTTCAAAAAGGTTATGGATGATAAAAAACTATTGGGAAATACTTGGTTCTCAGGCAAAAGTGTACATCTGGTTGGTCATTTTCAATCCCGAGAAGTGCCATTTCCGGTGATCTAGGTGGTATCAAAACCAAAACTTTTCTTGTACGCTCCGCGCCAACTGATGGTGGCGCTCCGCTTAGATGGTAATTCGCGCCCCCGGGTTAGAAAATTCTGGATACACCCCTGTATATATATATATATATATATATATATATATATATATATATATATATATATATATATATATATATATATATATATGAACTCCTGCCGCTGCTCGTTCGGTTAATGTTATTGTCTAGATACCCTGGAAATCATACACGCAATACAGTGTTGGATGAGAAAATTGGGCAATGGAGTTTGACTATATTCTTTCACTGGGGCTCTGCTGAGTAGGCCTATATGTTTCGCCTATTCAGAGACGTCTTTAATCTTCTTATAAACTATAGGCTGTGAACTCCTGCCGCTGTTCGTTCGGTTAATGTTATTGCCTTGATACCGTGTAAATCATACACGCAATACAGTGTTGGATGAGAACCAATACATGCATTCATAGACCTACTAATGTGCGTTTGTCCGTAAACCTAACACATTTGCCTCTGCAGGGAAAGAGACTGTGCAAAATCTGTTACATCGAAAAATTGAAAACAAGTTCGTTCGCCATGGCTACAATACAGCGATAATGAATGGGATGCCGTTACCCTTCCCTCTCTCGATCCCTCCTTAGTATGTGAGACAGTGGTCAGATGCTGAGGTACTCTCTGATCTGTCCGGGGACGTTAAGCGGCGCAATTTTCTGAACGCTAATTGACAAGAGAATTAGGTATGATGTATTGGCGATCCTCACATGAATGGGGTTTCCAATTCCTCTGGGATTTACTCATCATCATCATCATCATCATCATCATCATCATCATCATCATCATCATCATCATCATCATCATCATCATCATCATCATCATCATCATCATCATCATCATCATCATCATCATCATCATCATCATCATCATCATCATCATCATCATCATCATCATCATCATCATCATCATCATCATCATCATCATCATCATCATCATCATCATCATCATCATCATCATCATCATCATCACAGAGCAATGATAGGTAATAAAGTACATGTATGAGTAATTAAATGACTCTTACCCAATGAGTTATGCCCCCTTGAAAGTGTTCCATAGTAGCGCTACTTCTCCATATGTATTTTACTGATGCGATCCGTAAACTTCTGGGATCTTCCTTGAGGACTGAGCCATCGGACTCATCAGATCCCTACCCACCTCAGAAGCCATGCCACTTTGAATACTTGCAATTAAGCTTGTTTGGACAAAGGACTTGATATCAAATTAAAAAATAAACAGTTCCTTAAACTGAAGCAAAAGTTGCTCAAGATTTCGACGTTTTAAAATAGGCTCGCGACCCACGATTTTTTTTTCCTGACTCACAGTTTGGCGGCCGTCGTTTTACACAAAGTACTAAAGACATGCAATTCTGCAAAACTGCCTGCACATCATCCTTACCGAGTATTTTGTGTGTCCATGGAAACTGGAAGGGAGGGGGTGGGGGTGCGTGCCCCTGTGCAGAAACTACCGTGTACTTCCTTCGCCTATATGTCACCATCATGTGTATATGTCCAAACGTTACATGACAGCAGTATTGTTTCCTTCTTGCCTCTTCGTGCTCCTCATTAAATTGTTGGCTCCTCTCCAACTCAGAATACATGGCTACGGAATTCCTGACTACATATGTGTAGTTTAGCCTTTGGTGCATCCTGAGTTACCATTGTAACTATATATATATATATATATATATATATATATATATATATATATATATATATATATATATATATATATATATATATATATATATATATCGCATGCTGTCAGCAGTCGTTATCCATGCACTCGCATACATCGAATGCATGTTCTCTCAACCGAATAAGTAGAAAATGAATTACCGAAGTAAAGTCACAGATATCACTTTGTATAACGAGCATCACGAACATAAGGCATGTAAACTTAACTTTATTATCTTTTATTATTTTGAACGGGGACGGTGGAGCGGCAGGGGTGTTGTCCCCAACTTCTGCTCTTACGTGTAACAATCTAACACACCAACGGTTCAGCCTATAATGGTAGACGTTAGTTGAAGCATTCAAAATTGCAATAACAAAATGCTCTGTACCTGCAAAATTCAGAGAAAATAGGGGTTTTTTTTTTGTTTCTTTTGTTGAAAGGCATTCATTTATGCAATTAGTTACGTACGTTGGTTACAAAGGATAAAAGAACCCACTCGTCATGGTGTTGAATTCTTTGAAGAAGGAAAATTAAACAATATCATAAAAGGCCATTATTTCTAAATATGGCAAATGACTTGTCGGAGAAGCTGAATAACTTGCTTGCGCTACTTGGTGTTACTTGTGTGTAGCAAAACAGTTGATCCTGATTTGAACCCAGACAGTGCATTAACTTGTTGTAAGTTGGTTCAATTACGGTTTTCTTTGTCATTCATTATACGTGGATATTGTAGTTAGGTGATTTTGCGTATAAAAGGTGACGTTGATATGTACAGCACACATTGCTCTTCGTTGTAACAATATCCGACGGCAGGTAACTGCCGGGTTGGTAAAAGCTGAGGTAAATATTTGCTGTTGTTGGACTTGACGAGAGGGTGGAACGTTACCTTACAATCTATATACGAGGTATACAAAGCGTGAGTGTCTCAAATTGAACGTGAACAAGCTATCCGTATATATCCACTTCTATACCACATTCATTATACGGGTAAGTTTCGCTGAATTATAATAATATTTTGCTATTAACTGAATATTTACGTGATCGGATGGGTGTGTTTGCAGTTCACATAGGAACTTGGTGGTGATCGGCCTAGGCCGCGATGTATGTTACTAGTAAATAGTTATGGCGGTCAAGCGGGCCCTGGAGACCGTACGGGGAAAAACGCACAGGGCACGGCAACCACTATCTGCACGGAAAATACCACAGTGGTGTATTACATCAACCGGCAGGGGGGGGGGGGGGGGCACTCACTCCGATAGGTCGTGCAGGTTGGCGTGGGAGGTGCTAACGGTGGCCAAGGACTTCGGCAAGATACTACGAGCCTCGCACATCGCCGGTAAGCAGAAATAATGGCAGACGCCCTGTCCATGGGTCAGGGGATGCATTGACCCCAACGAATGGGCGCTAACACGTCTTCGGCAAGCCGATGATAGACCTGTTCGCGACGCAGGCAAACAACAGGCCATGTTACTAGTAAATAGTTATCTTAGGCATTAGGCAAGCAGGGGTATTTGTAAGTAAAAATTGACTCTCTTTCAATATAGTCCTAAGACTTTCATATGACTTAGATCCAGATTTTAAAAAAGTGTTTCAGCGGTAGGTTGGCACACCACCTTTATGGCTAGCGGTGTCGAATTCACCGCCAGGTTCACATTTTATTCGAGGTCTCTTGTTTCAAGACCCCAGCCCCGCCGGTTGGATCACTATGAGCCGGTGCCAACTCATGCCTCATTGCGCCTCTGCTAAGATTTCCAGATGACAGGAGGATGGTAGCATATGAGTCGGGCATTGATCGTTTCGTTTCTGTTGAACTTATTAATCAGTATTTCCCTCCAAAACATGCGAGGAAGTCACATAATGGCCATTAATATTTCAGTATACCGCGACCCTCAAATGTTTAGTACCCTTACCCTGCTGAAACCAAAATCGACGCCAAAAGCTGCATAAATTTACTTCTATGATTGCACGATAGAATTGCAGAAAATTTAAATATAGAAATATATCAAATATAGTTTATAGTCTAGCTATATATACCTGTGAATGGTTTTCTTCAGAGAAATCTCGGGGGAAAATGAAAAATATGCTAAGTAGGCTTTTATCAATATTTAGTACTTAGCATCCTCTACAAAATATAGGTTATCACTTTAGCGTTCCGTTGAAAACTAAATATATACGAGGTAAACTGAAATTACCATATTAAACACTTAAATGGTGACAAATTTAATGAGTACGGGCACTGCCGGGCAGTATCATGAATTTATTTCTCCGAAATTACTTTTATGCCGAATTTAATTCTCCTGAAATAGCAAGTCTCCTTCACCAGTCAACGTCACGTAATTCTTCTTATGTAGCGATTTCTGCCTCCATAAGTGCGTTTGTTTTTCTATCTCACCGAGGACTTGAACAATAGAATTCCAGGTCCTCGGTTGTGATTTCTAAAGAATCACCACGTCCTCGGAAGAATTTCTATTGTATGGGGTATTGTTAAGGTTAGGGTACGTGGATTTGAACAATGGAAAATACAATGGGGTCCTCGGTTGCAATGTAAAACCAACATGTGTGTTTGTATGTGTGTAATTGTGTTTATAGGCCTATGTTATGTATTTGTATATGACTGTGTATATACAAATGTTTACGAGTTTTAATGTATGTGTGCATTAGTAGTGATGCTTAAATCAATCTAATTTTTTTTTTATATGAAGGAAGTCAGAATTGGCATGTATTTAGGTTTAACTTGTTCCACAATCAAGTTTTTTTGCGGGGGGGGGGGGGGGTTAAGGGACCAGACTAGAGCTTATGTCTAATGTAAGATGGTCAGCTCTTACATAAAGTTTTCTTTTGTACTATAGTTTTACTTGTTTAGTAGTATTAGTGTACAGTGCTCACTGTATAGAGGTCTATGCATTTGTACAGTGTGTGTATTTGTATGTTGCTTGTGGTGGTAAAAGGAGGGGGATTAAAATCTCTCCTTCTGGGTTGCTAAGCAACTATCTTTGTTCTTCCTGGGAATTAGCCCTCACAGGAAATGGGGTCTGTGTATATACATTATAGGAACAAAGGGAGTTTTGAGGGTACAGTATAGGGAGTTAGGCAGTTGGCCATAAGTATTGGAGTAAGACAGTTGCACAAGAGGAGATATATAGTTTTAATGCTGGATAGTTTGTTTTAAACCTTAATTTACAAAATCAAGTTACTGTAGTCCTTATCATTTTATGGAAGGAGTCATATTCACCTGACAGTCTGGGACACTATTTACTATAAAGAATATTATTTACTTAGAGGATATAATTTTACCATAAAGGATAGGCCGGGACACCATTTGTTATAACTGACATTATTTTACCACAAAGGATATACACATTATTTTACTGGAGGATAGCCTGGACTCTATTGCTCGTTAATTAAAGGACATTATTTTGTTGGGATCAGACATTATACCATTCATCAGTTCAACTCTTTACCGATGTCGTGGAATACTGTATCTGATGTCGTGGAAGACCTCTACCTGATGTCACCAGCACGCAGACTCACCAGAACAGCTTTATAAATTAAGTGTATTTACTTTACTTTTGGGTGTGCACCTCACTACTGTAAGTTGTTTTATTTAATTCTTTGACTGGGCCCAGGTCATCTGTACTGTATATTGTTTGTTATTCATAATTATAATTTCTTTTGATCCAATCCAGTTGAGTTTTCTATTTTTTATGTGTCTTGCTCTGTGTTTGGTCCCCACACCAAACCCAGAGTTCTCTGATCAAGAAAAACATTTATTTTCAGTGGCAAACACCCTTACATAATTGGTAGTACGAGTGGGGTTATTAAACTGATCAGAAAGACACAGCTCATGACCAACTGCAGTGGAACAAGTTAAATTTCAGAGATATTTATATATATATATTTTATATTTTTATTATTATTGGTCACAATTCTCACCATGAATGATAATATTGCTACCACTAGTACTAACATAGGGGGCCAACACGCAATGTCATATATGTTTATGCCAAATGTACATATTCCTACTTTTACGGGTCACCCCAAAAGTGTTAATGACCCCTCACTTACTGATTGGGTTGCAGCTGTTAAAGCAGCCTATCATACATTTAATACACCAAACGACCAACAGGCTGCTTTAGCAATCAGGTACCTAGGAGGGGAAGCAAAGCGAGAGGTCTCTGTCCTAGCTGCAGCTGAAAGAGATACGGCCAACAAAGTGTTCAAAGTTCTACAAAATATATATGGAGACAAAACCCCTGAAAATACTCTCATGGCCACATTTTATTCACGGGGTCAGAGAAGCGAGGAGACTATCAGACAATACGGACTTGGTTTGCGGGAATTGCAAAATCGAATAGTCTCACGATTTCCAAATACAATAGTGAACCCAGACAGGGCCCTAAGAGATCGCTTCGTGGCAGGTATTAGAAACAGTGCCATACAGATGGAACTCCGAAGGGAGATTCGAAAGAAAAATAGCATGACATTCGAGGAGGTGAAGCATGAGGGTATTCATCTGGAGGAAGAGTTCCTGGTAGAACCAGCACCAACGATCAACCAAACTATGGCAGCAACAGTGCAACAAGTGCGTAGGGATGAACCGGTTGATAATCTAGTATCTCTGGAGCGTAAGCTGATGGCATGGCAGCAAAAGATGGAGGATTCCATTAAAGGCTTACAACAGGAAGTGATTAGGTTGAAGGGGTCTCCAGCAGAAACAAGGGGGTATAGAGGACGACCAGATGACCAGTACTCACCCGATGGCCGACCAGTTTGCAGGTATTGCAAGATTGCTGGACATATTGAAAGAGTTTGTAGGAAAAAGATGGCTGCCAGTCAACAAGTAACTTCTCCACCCGCACAGCAACATCATTTAAACTAGTGAAGTCCAAGGTTGCGAGCCAGACTGCGGATGACTCTATGTGTAAATTACAAGGCTCAGAAAACAGAACACTGTCACCACCCGGCTTAAAGGCAAGACTTGTTGGTGATTACCTGACGATTGACATCATCATTGACGGTGTAAGGACCACCTGTCTTATTGATACTGGTTCACAGGTTACAACCATCTCAGAGGACTTTTTCACCCGACAACTGACTCGGAGAGATGTTCAAAAAGAACCATTACATTGGTTGAAATTGACAGCAGCCAATGGTTTAGCCGTTCCATTTCTCGGGGGTGCTGAGATGTCAGTGGAAGTTGCAGGAGTTAACCTAGAGGTCTTTGCATTAATTGTCCAAAATGAACCAATACAGGGGGTACCATGTCTGTTGGGCATGAATGTGATATCTCAGTGCCAAGAGATATTGTTCCATCATTGCGCTCCACGATTCCTCAGTCATCTTACACCCAATGTCAGGAATACGTCAGTCCTATTTCAATCTACAACTATGCAGCTAGACCCGCAAGAGTCACAGCCATTGCCCATAGACAGCACTGGAAGGATTGGACGAGTGACCATCAGGGGGAATGGTCCCATAACAATAAAGGGCCATGAGGAAATTTTGATTGATGCCTGCTGTAATGAGTTGAAATCTCACAAACGACCTATTCAAGCTTTGCTGGAGCCGATGCCCTCAGATCGCTATAATTTGCCCCACAACATACTGGTCGCCCGAACACTCGTAATTGTCAATAATAACCGAGTAACTGCCCGTGTGGTCAATGTAGGTGATCACGACATAACCTTGCCTAAAGGTGCTCCACTGGGTGAATTATTTCAGGTAGAAGTGTTGCCATCGTCAGCAAAAGAAGTTGAAATTCAACAAACAGGCCCAAATACTCTCCAGGTTGGAATCCAACAGCAGCATGTTTCCACTTCAACGGTCATTAACAATTCTGACCAAATAGTACCTGATGTTGATGTGAACACCAATGACTTGACAAAAGAGCAGACACAGAAGCTGCAAGAATTCCTGTGCTCCCACCAGCAAGTATTTTCACAACATGACAGTGATTATGGCTGTACAGACACGATCATGCATACTATTCCCACAGGTGACGAGTTACCCAGCCGAGAACGCTATCGCATGATCCCACCAAAATTATACAAAGAGGTCAAAGAACAACTCCAAGTCATGTTGGATAAAGGGGTAATCAAGGAGAGTTACAGCCCCTGGGCAGCGCCAATGGTGTTGGTGAAGAAGGGAGATGGGACCATAAGAATATGTGTAGACTACAGAAAGTTGAATGATAAGACCAGAAAGGACGCTTTTCCACTACCCAGAATACACGAATCTCTCAATGCACTTAGCAAAGCTAAATTATTTTCTACACTAGACTTGGCCAGTGGCTTTTGGCAAGTGGAAATGAGCCCAGAGGACCAACCCAAGACGGCATTCACAACACCCATGGGATTATACGAGTTCAACAGGATGCCCTTTGGACTCTGTAATGCCCCAGCAACATTCCAGCGGCTGATGCAAGGATGTCTAGGAGACCTCAATTATGAGTCAGTGCTTCTCTACATAGACGATATTATTGTGTTTTCTGAAGACTTTGATACGCACCTAAACCGGCTAGGGACAGTATTGAGTCGCCTCCACCAACATGGACTGAAAGTAAAACCGTCTAAGTGCCATCTGTTAAAATCTTCAGTGCGATACTTGGGCCATGTAGTATCAGCTGATGGTGTTGCTACTGAACCTGATAAGTGCAAGTCTATCGAGGAATGGCCAACGCCCAATAGTGTTAAAGATGTAAGATGCTTCTTGGGATTGGCTGGATTTTACCGTCGGTTTGTTCAAGATTTTTCAAAGATTGCAGCTCCGCTACATGGTCTCACACGAATTCCCAAGAACGAGAATAAACATCCAGTGAAATCTAAATTTGAATGGACTGAAGAGTGTCAAGATGCATTTATCAAGCTGAAATCGTGTCTGTCATCACCTCCAATTCTAGCCTATGCTGACCACAGTTTGCCATTCCTATTGTATACAGATGCAAGCAATTTGGGTCTTGGTGCTATACTAAGCCAAGTACAGGGAGAGCAAGAACGAGTCATTGCTTACGCAAGCCGTAGCCTACGAGAGTCGGAGAGAAATGACAGGAATTATAGCGCATTCAAGCTGGAGTTGCTTGCAGTGACTTGGGCAGTCACCCAGAAATTCAAGGACTATCTGATGGGAGCAGAAGTCACCATCTACACTGACCACAACCCATTAGTACATCTACACTCCGCTAATCTTGGAACCATCGAGCAACGGTGGGTTGCAAAACTCTCCTGTTTCAATTACAAGATTAAGTATAAACCTGGTCGAAATAATGCCAATGCTGACGCACTGTCCCGATATCCACATGTACTTAATAATTCTGGGGACGTCGATGAAGATGAGATGAATGCTTATGCAATGCAGCTGGAAGCTGCTCAGGGCAGTGAGACATTTCCAGGTTATACAATGGAAGAACTCAGGTTCAAACAACAAGGAGATGTTACAATTAAAGAGGTGGTAGACAGGTTGAATGAAGGGACCAGACCCGCTGTTCATGGTACGTCAAAAGCTTTTAAAGTCCTCTGTAACCAGTGGCAGAAATTGAAGATGAAAAATGGGCTTCTGTTCCGAACATACAAGGAGAAAAGGGGTGCTAGGTGCCAAGAGCAACTTATTGTTCCAGAGGGCCTCCAAGCTGACATTCTCCTTGCCCTGCATGATCATGCCAATCACCCTTCGTCAGAGCGGACATTGGCTTTGCTGCGAAAACGGTTCTACTGGCCAGGAATGACCTCGGACACCAATGAATATTGCAAAAGATGTGAAAGATGCAGCTTGAGGAGACCACCTGCTCCTAGCACCAGAGCCCCACTGGTACCCATCAAGACATCAGCCCCACTAGAGCTACTTTCAGTCGACTTCCTGAAGTTAGATGTTTCCTCTGATGGGTATGAGAATGTCCTTGTGATGATAGACCATTTCACTAAGTTAGCTGTTGCAGTGCCTACCAGGGATCAGACTGCAGTAACGACAGCAAGGGTACTCTGGCAACAATTCTTCACAAAGTATGGTTGTCCTGCCAGAATCATTTCAGATCAGGGAAGAAATTTTGAATCGATTGTGGTAGCTGAATTGTGCAAATTGTATGGGATACAGAAGAGCAGAACATCGCCATATCATCCTGCCGGAAACGGTGTTTGTGAAAGACTAAATCGTTCACTTATCAACATGGTGCGTTCCCTGCCCGAAGAGAAGAAGAATAAGTGGCCAAGTCTGTTACCAGAACTCACATATATCTACAACAACACGCCACATTCCTCCACTGGTCATACACCCTTCTACTTAATGTTTGGTCGGGAAGGCAGGCTTCCAATTGATTTGACCTTTGGACTGAATGACAACCAAACGGAAACTTCCACCAGTGACTGGGTTATCAACCATGGGAGACGCCTACATGATGCCCATCAGCTGGCCGAGAGGGAGATGAATAAGGCATCCCAGGTGCAGAAACACAACTTTGACAAGAAAGCGAAGGCGAAACAGTTGTGTAGGGGTGAACGAGTACTGTTACAGAGACGAGACTTCAAGGGGCGACACAAGGTGAAAGACCACTGGTATCCTACCCCCTATATTGTTGTAGAACAAATAAACCCAGATATACCGGTGTATAAGGTCAGACCTGAAAGCGGCAGTGGAGATGAGAAAATTGTACACCGCAATAGGTTGAAGCCATGTACCATTGACTTTACAACAGATGAAGTAGAGGAACCCACCAATGAACCGTTGTCTGCACCAGAGGAAGAGGTCACCCCTCTAATCGCAATCCCCATCTTGGAGCCACCAGTTATCCCGGAACATAATCATACACATGATGAAGAAGTTCTACCTGAACCTGAAGTTATGGGAAATAATGACCAATCGAAACCAAACCACGCCCGAACCTCCACTCCTCCTAGGGAATATGATTTGCAGCCTGTTAGGGAATCTAGACGGTTAAGAGGGTTATCCCCATTACAAAATAATGGCATAAATACATTGCATTGTGTGTTGACCCCCATTACCATCAAGTCTTCGTGGTTAGAACATGGGTTAAAAGTTGCAAAATCTCAAGATTATTTCATGCATAGTGTATTAAACTGTATCAGTGATTAATTTGGTATGTTGCTGTACATAGTATTTCATTTCTTTAGTTTGCTTTTGAGTTGTATTATTTCTTTTGTTGCTCTTCCAGTGTTCAGTGAGAGCAGTCTCAAAATGTTTTTGTACTTAAGTTTATTGCTCATTTTGTTGTTGTTGTCAAGTATGCCAACTTTAAGCAGGAGGGAGATGTAAGATGGTCAGCTCTTACATAAAGTTTTCTTTTGTACTATAGTTTTACTTGTTTAGTAGTATTAGTGTACAGTGCTCACTGTATAGAGGTCTATGCATTTGTACAGTGTGTGTATTTGTATGTTGCTTGTGGTGGTAAAAGGAGGGGGATTAAAATCTCTCCTTCTGGGTTGCTAAGCAACTATCTTTGTTCTTCCTGGGAATTAGCCCTCACAGGAAATGGGGTCTGTGTATATACATTATAGGAACAAAGGGAGTTTTGAGGGTACAGTATAGGGAGTTAGGCAGTTGGCCATAAGTATTGGAGTAAGACAGTTGCACAAGAGGAGATATATAGTTTTAATGCTGGATAGTTTGTTTTAAACCTTAATTTACAAAATCAAGTTACTGTAGTCCTTATCATTTTATGGAAGGAGTCATATTCACCTGACAGTCTGGGACACTATTTACTATAAAGAATATTATTTACTTAGAGGATATAATTTTACCATAAAGGATAGGCCGGGACACCATTTGTTATAACTGACATTATTTTACCACAAAGGATATACACATTATTTTACTGGAGGATAGCCTGGACTCTATTGCTCGTTAATTAAAGGACATTATTTTGTTGGGATCAGACATTATACCATTCATCAGTTCAACTCTTTACCGATGTCGTGGAATACTGTATCTGATGTCGTGGAAGACCTCTACCTGATGTCACCAGCACGCAGACTCACCAGAACAGCTTTATAAATTAAGTGTATTTACTTTACTTTTGGGTGTGCACCTCACTACTGTAAGTTGTTTTATTTAATTCTTTGACTGGGCCCAGGTCATCTGTACTGTATATTGTTTGTTATTCATAATTATAATTTCTTTTGATCCAATCCAGTTGAGTTTTCTATTTTTTATGTGTCTTGCTCTGTGTTTGGTCCCCACACCAAACCCAGAGTTCTCTGATCAAGAAAAACATTTATTTTCAGTGGCAAACACCCTTACACTAACATCACATTATCTGTTTCGACACTCTTCTTGTTATCAGTTTGTCTTGTGATTGGTGTTGTACATAGGCGTAGGAATCGTAGGGGTGGGGAAGGGGAGGGGCCAGAGAGGGCAGTTGCCCCTACTTTGGAAAGTGGGAGTGGGGCAAGAGTATGTTTCTGCTAACTCATTTTGCTAACTAGAAAATTTTCTAATTAAAGATGTACTACACAGCATTGATGGATCCATATATTAGTAACAAAAGTGCCAGGTATTCAAGTAATCGAACTTCAGTCCCATAACGAATCAAACATTCTAATTGTTGACGTATAGGCTTATAGATGGAGGGGGCATGGGATTCCCTCCATCCACCTCCCACATGATTTAGATAGGATCAGAGGTGGGTTCAGAGTTTTACAAAGGAGGGGTGTAGCCGTGGCTTCGTCGAAGCATCATGTGCAGACTCCCATATATATATATTTTAAAAATTAACATGTTGACGTCATGTAATGCATTCTAAGGCATACTTAGACTATCAATTAGGTTTGTAACAAGCTCTAAACGCAACTTTACTTTATACTTGAATTGTTGTGCTAGTTTGAATGGAGGGGGTGGGGTGGGGGAGGGGCGGGAACGTACTATCATCAACACAAAATGGATCCCACTTCAGGGCGTCATGGGCCCGGGAAAAATGCCCAAATTGTTCCCTAGATGGATTATGTAAAACTCCCCCACCTGAACCTCCCCCCCCCCATCTGACGATGGAGGTCATTGGGGCAATATCTCCCCTTCCTAGACTTTGCGCACGCCACAGTCTTGGCGTATTTCTTGGAACTGATTCATACCCCAATTTTTGTTCAAGTTATGGCTCCATACGTTGACTATATAGGTTTCTATACCTGTATATATTAATGATCAATGAATCTTTCTTTTTTTTTTGATTCTCGAGTATACCGAGACATTGATACATTTGTAGTCATATTTTAAGCACTTAATATTTTTACTGGTAAACCAGTACTCCACCGTAACAATATACCGCGTTTATCCATTCTTCACATTGGATTAATAGTGCGCAGTTACCTGTGTATATGGTCACAGCAGCTTATTGTGTGGGACTATAGCATTCTCGCTGTGTTTCTTTTTCTTGGGGGGGGGGGGGAGGAGGCATGGGCGGCGATCCGTACTTCCGAGTGGGGGGGATATGACCTTGTTGACTATCTAAGCGTAGCGCCACCATCGGTTGGCGCGAAGCGTACAAGAAAATTTTGGGATTTACAAACCCTCTAGATGGCCGGAAACGGCACTTCTCGAGGTTTCCAAGCGGCATATACCCAACTTTAAAATAGGGATATCATGTCCGAAATATCTCATAATCAGGATCCAAAATACTTTTTTTTTTTTTTTAATTTCAGGTGTTATTTTGGGAAAATTGCCCCTGTCAATCTTGTTTCAGGCGCTACGTTAGAATGTTCGAGAGCCCTTTTATATTATTCGATGAAGAAAATGGCCTCATGCAGGCTATTATAGGCCTATACACATGCAATACACAATTACACATAGTTACATTCCTAGGTACCGATTGCTAGGGCATCCAGGTGAAACGTGTATTAAGCATTACCCTGGTAACATGCTGTTCGAGGGAACATGTACGTGTGTAGGCCTACTATAGGGCCTATATCAGGGTTGTACAACCTACGGCCCGCGGGCCACAGTCCGGCCCGCCGCAGGGTTGCGTCCGGCCCGCCAGAGATGCTTGTACGGTGCGAAATTTTAGTGAGCAGATTTATTGATAACAATTTGAAGCTATATAATCAATCATTCGAACATTCTGGGTCCAAAAAACTGCATACAGGTCAGTTTGTGTGACACTCTCAGCGGAGGGGGGGGGGGCGGCTGGACTTTATTCATCTGTTTTTTCAGGAAGGAAAATAAATCAGTGCGAAAAATCGAGCGTAGGGTTCATGCGGCCCCTCCTTCATCATAATCATTCCATGTGGCCCTCCTCTGCAAAAGGTTGGACAACCCTGGCCTATATGAATACTATGAGGGTGCATATATGTACTATATCAATACCGTGGGTGCAATAATACCTTTTGTTGTTATGGGCCAATGAAGCCTACAGTCAACTATTCTTGCTTTATAAAGACGCTTTATTTGAAAAGATCGCACTGCGTTTATGGTAGGCGAGAAATGAGCTAAAAAAGAGCCGTACATTCACGATGATGCATAAATGTAGGCATGAAAATATTCTTATCCCTGGCATTTGGTGGGGGGGATATGGTGTATTACATCCCCTCCACCCATTTTCATGGGGGGATATATCCCCCCTTCCCCCCCAGGATCGCCGCCCATGGGAGGAGGGGTGGTTGGGGTTGAGGTATGCATCTAGAACACCAAAGGTGGCTGAAGAGGGCTCAGTTGAAGGGGCCACATGCTTCGAGGGGCAATGGGGCATACATGCTTAAGTTTAATGTTCCACATTGCATGCAAAATTATATGCAAATACATTCGATCGAACACAGATTCAAATACCACTTTTTGTGCTTCTTTATGAAATAAAAACAAATTACGATTAACGTAGTGATTAATATTGTTATAACACTCTAGCATGGGCAAATGGCAGTTTAGTCACTCTATTTAGACAAGCGGGAAGTACATCTGACGCACGAAGTGACGAGAAGAGTGAAAATGTACGATAATACAATAAGTAATATTCAATGGGCGTGGGCAAGGGGAGGGGGCGTGGCCCGAACTCGACATTCGGGAGAGTAAGTACACAGTAGTAGGGAAAGAAATTGACCCCTCTCTCCGACCAAGCTAGGGCACTCTTCCATAACGATTCATGTGCTGGTCGAGGAATTTAGAATCCAGCTCCTCCCCCCCCACCTCCCCTAGTCACCAACCTTTTTGAAATCCTGTGCACGTCACTGATACTGTTTTTTTACGCTTTGCAGAAGGGGGGGGTGTAGGGGTTGGGTGGTTTGTTCTTATTACAGTTCAACTTATTTTATTCCAAGTGCATTTTCGAGTTTCCTTTGTCCAGGATGTTTTATAAAGATTACTAACCAGCCGTACAATTTTAAGCTTGCATGGTTTCGTTTCTATTCAGTGTATAAATATACAAGAATTTGCTTCCGTTCAAGCTAGTTATGATATATTTGGTTTCCATAGAACCCAAACCAACGTAGAATACATGTACTGATCCGGTTTCAGTTTTAAAGACAAAAAAAATAGTAGTGCTACAATAATGCACTGAGTGAAGAAAATAATAGTAACCACTGTTATATACATAAATGGCAACGTCATATGCTGAATATCAGTACAAAGATGTAATGCGAGGTCGAACAGGGGTAAACTCCTTTTATTTATGCTGAATATGCAAGAATATGATTACATGTTTCAAGATATAACAAGTAACAGGTTTCAACATTTTGTCACCATGGCAACTTTCCATTACGCATGGTAGTTTTTGACACGTATTTCCTTAACGATTCAATATGTAGTAATGTCTTTCTCGTGCCGTCGCTGATCTTTTGTGATTAGAATACACTACAAAAATACTCATTGCCCCAGTGGCGTAGCTAGAGGTTTTGGCGCCCGGGTGCAAGAGGAGAAAATTGCGCCCCCCCCCCACCACCACTGAATGAAAATGAAATTGCGCGCGAAATTTTGGTTATATTTTTCGCGCAAGTCGTACAGCCCCCCCCCCCCCAATCAAATTGTGCTCCTACGCCTATGATATTTCCACCTTTCGATTTCTTTTGCCTTGGAACTGTATACTGAAATACCCGAAATTTCTCTGACATGTAGTCATTACAGAATACAGAAAAGAATTTAAAAAAAGAGAGAAAACGGTCGAAATGGACTGAAAAAAAATCACAAAAAAAAAGTACATTCAGTTCAGATTCTTATTAGTAACTGGAAAATATTTATGCCTGACGACATACATCAATTTCGTCATGTTTTTCTAAAAAGTGCTTTTTCTTTTTACTCTCATTTCCCATTTCAGCGGCCCCTAAACCCGACGCCCGTGCCCTCCCTTGACCCCCCTAGCTACGCCACTGCATTGCCCAGCCCTCCCCATCCGAATCATTTTATAAGTTTATTCTTGTTCGATTCTAGATACGTCGTCAACAGCTGTACTTGAAATCCACATTTTATGATGCATTTGGCTAACATGCTGGTATGCTTTTCCCTTTCTGACCTTGCAGAGATCTCTGTAGTTTTTCAACGACATAAATGATGAGGGTTTCCATCGTCTTCTTATACTTCGTCTTTGGTACTTCATTGGTCAATTCCCAGCGGTATACAAATGAATCATGTGAAATAAGAAGATATTCAGAACGTGAGTGCCGTGAACCACTTTAAATATTGACATTTAAAAAATATTAAACAACACATTATTTGCAAAACGGTTATTTCTTCCGGTTTTTCCTTCATTGTTATTTTGTTTCACCTAAAACTACGCAGTGATTGAAATAAACATCGAATAAGACTTGTAGTAAGCAGTGTTAATATCGCCGCAAGATTTTGCTTTATACAGTCATTTATGAAATATGTAGCCAAAATACTACTTTAGTATTGTAGTAAACAAAAGACTGGGATGTTAGTTGATTTTAGTCTGATTTTAATCTGATTTTATTTAGGCGATTTACCTACGTACGGGGTGGCATACTATATATTTATATTCACTCAAATCTGTGGCGCTCTACTCTTTTAACAACAGTAACAAATACAAGTACTTTTCCATTTCTTGTTTTCAACCTAGACTGTATTGATCAGTCGTTCTGTGATAACATATTATAAGCCGCTATGGTATCCATGGATGTAACAGCTCAAGTCGCTGGAAAATGCATATGGTAATGAAAATGGTAATGAGTTGGAATATGATGAACAGTGGTAATACTTCCAGCCTCCACCTGGATTCGAATCCGGGCCTCTCATGATATAGCTGCGCCTTCCCCCGAGATAATAACCGTTTGCCTCTATTATTATTTTTTCTTTGTCAGTACATGAAGGGCTCACTCTAGCTAAAGAGCTTGTGGAAGAAACAGCACAATTAGGCGACAACGTCACACTGTGTTGCCTGTTTCATAATTACTGTGCAATCCAATGGTATCACAGAGGAAATGTGCTGCAGCCGTCTGCCGATGGTCGAGTCCAATTCTTGGATGGAGATCAATATTTACAAATAAATGACGTCATGCCGGAGGATATTGGTGAATATTCATGTACTGTATTCAACTACACAAATCAAGTTACCTATCAAGGCTTCCTCACGATAGAAGGGATAAGTAAGTAACTACGGTTTTTTCTTCCTTTTTCTATATAGTTGTTTTGTGCTCTCGATGTGAAGGGCAAGTCTTACTTTAGCGCCACCTCAGAAAGCAATAGGAAATGTACTGAACACAAGGGCGTAGGAACCGGGGGGGGCTGGGGGCGCCAGCCCCCCCCGGTGAAAAATGTGAAGGGGCGGAAGTATCATTCCGCCCCCCGCTTCGCAAGTCAGAAAACCCCTTTTTCATTTCCAAATGAGAAAAAAAATCTCATTTGGAGCACCAAATTGCATCTAAGGCCTGGTGAAAATACAAAATTAAGTTTACAAAATGGAGTGGGTGTTGAAGTGTGCTATATTGCACCAAATTGCATCTGAGGCTACCTGGAAATGCAAAAAATTCCAAAGGGGAGGGGGACACCCCCTCCTCTTAGACCCCTCCCCCAGGCCGGCCATCAGTCTTCAGCCCCCCCCCCCCCACTCAAAAGTACCTTCCTACGCCACTAACTGAACATGAAAGCATCAAATATAATGATAGTAACTGAAAACGTGTCAAAGAAAGAAAAGAAACAAGAAGTTACTTGATGAGTAGGTCCATTTAGGGACTTTCCCCAACAACGGTCGACTAAGTTCAGCCAGTACTTTAATTATGGTATTATATGGTACTTATAGATTTCCATGTTTAGGTGGTTTGAAACCAATAAGGATTTTCATATAATTTTAACAGAAAACAACCTTACAGTAAAGTACAACCGACGCTATTCTTTCGCTTTCACTGCAGTTTTGAAAGAATTTTTCCTGTTTTCGTTTTTTTTTTTCTCTCTCTCTATCTTTTTGTTCTTGTTTGTCGGTTTCCAATACTTATGCAGCAAATTGCCGTTTTAGACCAAAATTTGACCAACGTTCTAAATGTAATCAATTAAACAGTATTGTTTTATTTGCCTTTTTCTATCCAGAATTTACCGAGTTGGCTATTACACACCACCACTTAGATACGCGTACCAGTATAAATGATGACGTAACTCTTTCGTGTGATGTCGCAAACCAAGATCAAGTAACTTGGTACCACAACGGAAAACTTATCACTTCAGGGCGGGAAAACTACTATATACAGAGCAGTAACAGCAACCACCGGCTTGTAATACAACTGATCAATTTGAAGCACCAGGGAGCATACACTTGCGTTGCATCGAATTCTACCCATAATGTATCTCGAACAGGTCACGTGTCAGTTTGTGAGTATATTTAACCTTACGGTAGCATATTCCATACAAATTTGCCCTATTGACTTATACATTGAATCGTCTAAGTAATGTGGTCTTTGAAGAAGTTCTCACTAGCTGAACCCCACTCACCATTGGATAGCTGACAAAAGTTGGGCATTCGTGACACTATCAAGTTTCCGTATCATAACCATAAATATTTTCGCTATGAGAGCCCTTAATTTTTCACCACTTGTAAACAAACATCGTAAGTCGGTAGTAAACAATTTCCGTACGTGGCGTCTGGCAAGCCTAAAATTGCCTCAATATGTGCACCACATGTACAGTACTTCGATTCATGCTCTTCAACATCAAAGCCACAAATATAACATATATACCGTATAGAAGATGTTCTCCTTGTGCTCTTCGGCACGTTTCTAGAGATAGGAGAATACTCGGGCGGATTGATATATAGACTCTATATTGAGTATGCCACTTTTAAATCTGTATTGTTATGTGTAGGCCCTGTATACTGTTCATGGTACAGGTGTCGTACACAGTGGTGTATAGTGTCGTACCACAATAATGTATAGCTCCATTAACGTACTTACATACTAAATTCGACACTTTCCAATGCCGCTATAGCTTAGATAGAAGTTTTCCAACTGACATATCCTACCTACCATATGATCGCTGGTGGCTTGGGCTATCACAGAACATTCAATTTTTGCCACCATGACCGTTAAGCTTTTGAGCCAGAAGAGGCCAAAAGTTGAGCATAATGCTCTCCCAACTCATCAGCCATTTCTCGCTGCAGAATCCGTCACACAGGATTTTCTAAATGCCCTATATCACCTTCTATATAAAAACAAAGATATCGAATGATACTCAGACTCCTTCAATAACATTCAGTGATGATTCTGCTTGCTATTTACTCAAAACATCATGTGATTACCCTCTCCTTCCGCTACCCAACCCTTCCTGATCTCCCCCCCCCCCGCCCCTCCTCCCAAAAAAAGGTAGAATCCTGAGCACTCCAGCCCCCGATGAACGCAACTCCTCGTTGTATCCCCCTTTTTTTATTCGTATTAATCAGTAATGCAGTGTAATAGCCATTTTCGATACTTTCGTCTAACTGAGTCGCGACAACGTCATTACTTGCTTATTTACTGAGTGGAGCTACATGGATCTTGCGTCTGTTATACTGTCAGCATATATATATATACTATTTTACGAATGATCGTCGCGATAACGTAGAGATCTGATGTGTTGGTTGACTGGTGGCAATTAGTATACATTTTCGTCCTCTTCAATAATCAACAAATGGCCTACTTATAAAGCTTGATTTCATTAATTTATGATGAATTTTGTCCCCCCTTGCTACAGCCTGTTTTGATACCGAGGACGTTATACTCGTAAACTGTTCAACCGGCGTTAACGTAACTGCAGCACTAGGTTCTGATCTGAACATGGAATGTATCTTTTATTTGGGATATAGTAGAACTCTTGCTCTTGCCTATTGGTACAAAGTCAACGAATCGGCCACCCAGGACTTGTTTGACAGTACCTGGTGGTATAGTCCCGAATTTCTGGATTTAGAAGGTGCGAAGGTCAATATAACGGTTGTTGATACACAGAAAGTAGAAGAAGGTGATTGCCTTAGGTAAGTATAGGACCTACGCAGATATGTATGAGTTATAATCTATATGGGACCAAGCTCTACAAATTTTGTAAGATGCTAAATAGGTCCCTTCTGAGCCTTTAATTGCAGCATTATCTTCAGGTCTGACGAGAGAGTAGGGATGAGGGGCCCGCTTGGAATCTACAGTCCCGGGGTCTGGGGTCAATTAAGGGTCCAGCGGAAATGTGGCGTAATATATTATCATATCCATGATATAAGTAAAGACAAATGAAAAGACTTCCAAAAAGAAGGCCCGATGACAAAACTTGTCCCGGGCCACACCTGGCTCTGGGTGATCCAAAACAATAGAGAATGTTCTTGGAATTGAACTCCTACTATTTTACGACATGCTTCTATTCCACAGTGTTTCTATCCAAGGGCGTAGGAACCGGGGGGGCTTGGGGGGCGCCCCCTCCCCTTAGACCCCTCCCCCAGGCCGGCCATCAGTCTTCAGCCCCCCCACTCAAAAGTAACTTCCTACGCCACTGTTTCTATCTCCTTCTGTAAATGCCCGTAACTGGGGAGAGCGAAAAGTTATAGTGGCGATTGTATACATAGTACTAAGTCAGTATTCGCAACTGAAACTATTTTTCTCACCATTTTTACCAGCTTTGGATGAACATTTTGCGCATTAGGGGCGGAGGGTGTAATTTTTGGTTTATGCCTACCGCATCACAGCATCAAGGCAAATGCTTTGGTTCGGCGGTTAGGGTATCTGCCTCACAATCCTTACGTTCCAATTAAGATCAAAATTCCGCCACGAGCCAAATTTTCTTGATCTATTCAAAAATCGCTGCAGTGCAGTGGTGATGTGCGGAGTCTTCCGTGGATTTGGTATTGCTGGTTTGTGAACTTGGGAAAGGGGGTTTGTTTCTGTTCTTCACTTGGTTTCGAAAACAACTTTGTTCGCCATGGCTGCACGGCAGTGATGTCGAATTGGGTGCAGTTGCCTACCTCAGTATTTGAGAAAGTGGTCGTATGCTTGGGCATATATACACTCTCGTCCGTCGGACGGGGACGTTAAATGGCGGTCCCGGGAGCAGGAATGGGAGCGAATTCGCACCCCTGCCTCGTTATCCTCTGAACACATATCGAAAAGAGAAGGCTTGAAATAAGCCGTTGTTCACCCACGATCTAACACGGATAGGGTCTAAAATAAGCAACTGTGTAAGGCTTCCTGATCCTTGGGTCTCTAAACTAAACTAAGTTAAAACACCCCTGGGTGTCCCGCCTCAAACCCCTACGATGTGTGTATGCCAGATCAAACAACGTAATGTTTGATGTTGGATCACAGTAGGGGGTATGTGACGTCATATGGGTAATGCTCTTCAAAAGCTCTACTTTGTCTATTACTATCTTCTTGTATATTTATCCCTGAAACCTAAGACATTTGAAATGTTTGCTTAGCTCTCAAAGTTCTCTGTATTTAGAATTTCATGAAACTGTATCCTTCTTCATATAAATAATCTATTCCTCTGTGGATCAATGAATGACAAATAAACAAAGAAAAACAAAGACATTTTCAGCTGTATTTGCCCCGATGACATGATCCATTCTGCATACTATTGCCAGATGCATAATTTACAAAATATCACAAAATTAGAATCTTCGTACGGTTGCTATCTGTGCTTATAGCTCTTTCCCGTAACGTTTACATTAATACGCTGTCACAATACCTTCTCGTCCCTTTGGCCCCTGTTTTGCCACCTTCTCTCCCCCGCAGAGGTGCCGCGGGCATTTTGGAAGGGACAGAGAAATATCCTAAAGAACAAGAGTAAGTTCCCTGCATTAGAAGTAGAGAAGGCAAATTGGCAGCTATAGCTCTCATGTACTCTGAGCATCGATTCTGAGGGTGGGGGGGGGGGCGAGGGGGGCGAGGGGGGGAGGGGGGGGGTTCTTGTAGGCTGTGACTCAGCCCTCATGAAATATCCTGCAAGGTATTGTGCCAGTCTTCCCCCAGCCCAAACATTTATTCTCTCAGGCACAAATTTTGTTTCATCGATTCTAAAAGAGTTCTATCTTTTGTTTATAATCAGGACGGAATTTTACGTTACCATTGGAATGAGCATAACCAACGTAACGAAGGAGGTGTTTGGACACTACATTGCGCTTGCTTACAAGAACACGAATTGGAATCCGAACTTGTTCTACATCTCTGAGGGTAAGGGGAACTGCGACAACCAGTTGGCGGGGGGGGGGGGTCCAGCTACGCCCCTGACTGTGAGGCTAAGATGTATGGAAATGTTAAGTTCTAGTCAAAATGGTTATGGCAAAGTTTAAAATATGAAAACATGGTAACTCCATGAGACAAACTTGGAGGATCTTCATATGTGATCCATATTAGTAAGTGTTGAAACCTATAACACTGTTTGGAGGTCAAAGGTCAGTACAGGTCAAAATATATCAATCTTGTAAATATTACTGTACCTCATACTTGTATGTTGATCCAACTTAGTAGATAGAATAAACGAGTACAACTCGATGGCCTTCAAAGGTCATTTCAGGTCACTACTAACCAGAGGTTAATGTCAGAAATACTTGAAACATGTTAACTTAAAATGTAAAGCTTGAATGCATGTATAATACTTGGAATGCCAGTTCACCAGAGAGTGAAAAACTTAGATAATCCACATACTTGATTTTCTAAACTTATGCCAGTTTATTGGTTTATGTGAAGGATGATATCATTTGAGGTCCAAAAGGGATGATATTATGGAGTACTTGTTAATACGATAGCTGCTAAAGGTAAGCTGGGGTGAACTTCATACTTGCATCTAATTAAGAGCCACATTGGTATTTGGGGTGCAACCTTGCTGACAATTCTAGTCAAAACTTTAAAAATCTTGCGTGTGGTGTTACGTAATATCAAACTTTTATGTAAGAAAAAAATGTTCAGTAAGGCTGTGAATCCCCAATCGTGTTTGTTTTCTAGTTAACGAGTGTAATTATCACACACTTTATAATTGTAATTAAATGTGATCTCTTTTTCCCTGCAGAACCAGCCACCCCCAACATCATTAAAGTTCCAGTTGTTGTATCCACGGCAGGAATCTGCTTTCTAATCTTCACTTTGATTTTCTTCACATGGAAGATATTTCATCTTGACATCAAACTTTTCTTCAGGGATGTAAACCATTACTTCAATGGATGGAAAGAAGAGACAGGTGAGATTATACAGTAAAACTCATGTTCTTGTTTAAAGTCATTACATGTTTCATCTGAAGTAAGAGATTGTGTTGGGTGTTACTTGTTTAAATGAACACTAGTGTGAGTTACTCATTTAAATGAATTGGGTTTGTAACTTTGTACTTCATTTGATAAAATACTTACTGTAGATGGGTTACTGTTTTAAAAGAATAATTTGCATGTTAGCCTTCTCTTTTAAAGGATTGGTTCAGGTGTTTGACATGTCTATTTTGTATGAAAGAGCACAAAAAGACAAAAAGAACAGTGAAGAAACTACCATGATAGCATGCTCTGTTAAGGAGATATGACACTTTGAAGATATCAAAATTTCTCTGAAAACGACTGGGTTAGAAAGACTTATATACTGTGAGGATGTGACGTCACATCCTCACTTCCTTTAACATTTGTGAATATATTTCTTTAAAAATTATTTACATTTTTTAACACATTTGAAAATAATATAATCAAAAATTCTTCAGATGTTTAATCTCAAATACTTCCTTTGACAAATATGAGATCTCTTGACATATCTTTTGGTTGAAAGTCATGAAATCTCACAAAATATTTAGAGTAAAAAACAAAGACTTTTCAGGAATGTGAGGATGTGACATCACAGCTAGTCAGATTTCAGCAGTTTCTACACAATCTGATAAAACTTTACACTTGAATATCTCTTTAACCGAAAAAGATATTTGAACAGTTTTTTCACCATTGTGTTTCTTTTATTGTCCTCTTTCATATAACATAAACATGTATGACAACTGAACCAATCCTTTAAAGCCTCGTGAATGTGAATACTTCGGTGTGTTACTCATTTAAAGTACTACAGGGGTATGATAATCATTTAAAGGAATACTTGGATATGTTACTCACTATATAGGAATACTTGGATGTGTAACTCATAAATATATCTTTTGCTATATATAGATGGAAAGCTGTACGATGTATACATAGCATGCAGCGAGAATGATGTCCAGTTTGTTCTGAGAACTTTTCTACCACTGCTAAAGGAGGAAGGCTACACCACTTGTTTACCAGTAATTGACTTTTTACCTGGAGATAGTAAGTCACAAAATACTCTTCTCAGTTATGTAGCCAAAAATGACAGGAATTACTTTGGAAAAAATATTAGCCATCATATATATATTGAAGGCTTAAAGGACACCTACCCCCCAACCTCCACACAGGACATCTTGTAACTACTAAATAGTCAGCATGTCAGGCAAAATACCAGGTAAATTATTATTCATTTTACCTGACACCTGACATATTGCCACGAGATCTATACTCATTAGCCCAACCAATTATAACTTATTATACAACACCTAATTATATTCCGGCCATTTGATTGGTCAATTGCTCGTCGATTGCATGCAAAATCCGCTCTATTGCACTCTATGAAATAGAACCATGTGTTATACTTTTTTGATAGCACTTTTTTTCAATGGTAAAAGAGCAGAGAAACCTGTCTGTTCAAAACAATCTGTTGCATGAGTGCATTTTACATCCAATTATATCCAAATTTGAAGGTGTTGTATAAAACAAATAAATGGTTTCCATTCGTGCACTGTAGTGCAAATATTTCATTCGTTGAAAGATGTAATTTGTTCCATTCAACTCGGCTGCGCCTCGTTGAATGGAACATCCCATCTTTCAACTCATGAAATATTTGCACTATTGCACGAATGGAAACCATTTATTATTTGTATACCAACGTCCTCCCGTTCAGGAAGGCTAGGCCTCGAAACATCTCGTGAGAAAGTGTGGTAGGATTAGCCTAACTCGAGATTAATGCATTACTCAGTAGACGACTATGTAAGAATACCTTTTGGTGTGCAATTTTCTATGTGCACATAGCTGGAAATGTTATTTTGCAACCGCAACTATGTTCTTGATCTAATTTCATTCGTCCTCAGGCAGCCATGAATCAATTTGGAACAGTGTGAAGGCCAGTAGATGTTGTCTGTTGATCGTTTCCAGGGGAATGTTGTCATGCACCGATATCATTCGGACGGAGATGCAAGCAGCGACATACATTTTCTCGGACCGTAAACACGGTGTGATTCCAGTTTTATTCGATGAAGTACCTGATGTTGTTATGAATCAGTCTCACGTGCTAAAACACTTTGTAAGCAACAATCCCAAACTGATATTAAAGAAAAAAGATTATCTTAATGTAAGAACTCTTAGAAAGTCATCTGTGTTTAAGAGAATGAGACTAGCCTTTCCATATCCTTCAGAGAAAACTTTCGCTAGAAAAGTTGAAGCTAGTCTAGTTCAACAAGAAATCCAACCAACAGTGGAAGGACCCCACATTGTGATGAATTCCCTCAAGATCGAAAACAACCCGAAAACACCCCAAATTTTGAGCCTTAATAATAATGACTGGCATGATGTTTGTTTAGATTGTGTCACTGGTTTGGATTAGCAGGCTCGGATCCAGAGTAGGTGTGTGATGGGTGGGGAGGGTGGGGGCAAGGGTGTGCACCCTTCTTATTTCCATCCTCAGAGTTTAATTGTAACTAGACCTATTTTAATACAACATTTGCCTCAAAATGCATTCGTTAATGTTTAAGATTTAAACTATTTCCCGAGGCTGCAGGTGCTCCAAACGCCTGTTCATGGGAATCACCGTTCAAAGATTCTTTATAGAATCTTGGATCCGCTCCTGATTCTAAGTAGCCTATTAATTCCATTGCTCGGCGGATATGTATGCAGATGATGCAACATTTCATATGAAAGGCAAGTATAAAGAGGATTTAAATACCAACTGAAGGAGATTCTTCAGGTGAAAGATTTTGGGCATAAAAGTCGACAATGAATGATCTTGGAATGTACAAATCGATTCCCTTTGCAAGCTCATTTGCAGTATAGTTTGGCTTTACTTCGAGGTATAAAACCAATCATTCATACCAATACTTGTATTCTATTTTATAATGGATATATTTACCGATATTTGAGTATTGTAGTGTAGTATGGGGTATGAGTAATGCCAGAAATATTGTCCGACTTTGTCGGCTACAGAAAGTTGCAGCAAGAATTATTCTCAATGCAACTTTTGATGATAGATCTGAAGACCTTTTTTTAAAGCTGCACCGGTCCCCACTGGAAAACGTTTAAAAAGTTAAAGAATTCACAATGGTGTAAATGGTTTTTCAATGGTCTAGCTCCACAGTACCTTGTGGACACGTTCCGTCACACGAATAATATACATACCCACTCCCTTAGGTCCATCACACGAAATAATTTATTCTTAGAGTACGTGGTAATAGTATTATCAGAAAATATTTCATATGTTGCTGCTAGGAGAGGAACGAGTGATCAAAGGAGTGTACGAATACCAACTCCTTAAATACCTTTAAACATCTTATCCAGGACTTTAACTAATTTTTATGCTCTTAATTTCATATAATTGATTGTTCCATGTTTGCATTTTATGCCGTTGTCAATTTTGAATGTATTATTTCTTTTTCATTGCAATCTTATTATTCACGTTTGTATTCTACTTAATATGAATTTCTTTAATTTGTGGTTCTATTTTTAGCGTTTGTATTTCAGGGTCTCGGAGGAGATTGGCTTTATGAGAACCGATCGATTTTACCCTTTAATGTTAAATAAATGAATGAATGGATGAATTAATGAATGAAAATATAAATGGATAAATAAATAAGTGAATAAAATTCCTCCATTTATTCAAAGTCTGCTTTCTGTTACATAATGAAGAGGCACAGCCAAAGGCTTGAATATACATTAGTAGTGTATAGACCACAACCGGGGCACAATCGACAAGGGGGACCCCAACCGGGGCATAATGGGCATGGGGGACCGGAACTAGGGCAAAATAGACAGTGGGGACCCAGACCGGGGCAAAATGGACAGTGGGGACCCCAACCGGGGCATAATCGACAAGGGGGACCCGAACTAGGGCAAAATGGACATTGGGGACCGGAACTAGGGCAAAATGGACATTGGGGACCGGAACTAGGGCAAAATGGACATTGGGGACCGAAACTAGGGCATTTCTGGAAAATGAGAACAAAAGCGATGTGTTGTACAGTTTTTTTTTTTTTTATTCGAGTGCATCACAGCATATCTTCACATCAAACAAGAAAATATATTGAACAAAAGGATAAGTCAATAGTGGCTTTAGTGACAATAACAATAGCGACTCGTCCGTTAGGTAGGATATTGATCGATTTCTGTTTGAGACAAACAATTACTAACCCCTAAGATTATCGTCCGTTAGCTATTTTCGCGCTCAGTACACAATGAAACTCAATGTTCTCCTTTGGGGTCTTAACCTTTCCTTTAGGATTTCATTCGGAAACAAACGGTGCATAGACAGTTTTATATATTAAAGAAAAATAAAGTATATACGTAAAAGGTTTACAACCATTTCAGTGCTTTACAGCAACACTTTTCACATATTTTTTAACTCAAAACACGTTTGCAATTAACAGTTCACCCTTATTTGTAAATAAAAATTTACAAAAAAAAAAATATCACATATTTTTAAACTCAAAACACGTTTGCAATTAACAGTTCACCCTTATTTGTAAATCAAAATTTACAAAAATATTTTAGCTGCAACATTTAACAAATATCATCATATGAACAGAAGAAAGCTCTTCGTTTAAAATTAATTTTGGTTCACAAACATAGTACAAGTTAAATAGATAAAAAATAAATAAATAAAAAAAATCACAACCATTGTACAAGTTTAAAAAATAATAATAATGCTAATGTAAAAGTTAAAATAGAAAAATTCTTTCAATCTAACTAATAAAATGTACTTTACCGAAGATTGGTAGTTTCCAACTGGGAGTAGAAAATGAAAAACACAGCGAGCATACTAGGTATCATGTCTGATTTTAAGTTCACGAGTCCATGACGACAAATGAAGGTAAAGTATTACACTTTGTCCCGACAAACACCTATTTTCCGTCTAGGTTTCGTCTATGATCCGCACATTCATATCTCCTGGAAGGTAGGTAGTTCCTCCATCACAGTAATCAATGGTACAGTTGAACCCTCTTTCATATCGCAAGAAAACATTGGTAGCGTGTTTTGGTACTTCTGATTTGAATAATATCTTCATAACGTGCTCCTTGAAAAGTGTTAGCCATTCGAACGGTAAATTCACTCCACCACGAAAAAGAGTCATTTTAGAGAATGCCCCACACGTCATGGAAATGAAGGCGTAACTGCTAGAACAAGTCCGTGGTCATCCTTCATCACAGGAACCGATGCTATATTTGAGTCCTCTTTCATATTGGATTTTTTTTTATTTTTTTTTATTGCGTTTCGCGTGTTTCACGCGTCGTACGTTGAAAACACATGATCACGAAAATAAGTCATTATTGAGGATGTTCCATAATTCTTCGATGCTAGGTATGGACAGGAAATCCTCCGAAATAGATACCATGAAATCACTGTCCAGTACCGTAAGTGATAACGCCTCCTCGAACAAATCCAGCAACATTAAATCTTCCGATTCAGATGGGACCGTCGACAAAGTGTGCGGTATCTCTTCATCATCATCTCTGATGATAATAGGAAAGTAATTGTACAATTTTGTTTGAGGCATGGTGATTGCAGAATGGATGAGATCTCGAAATGCTGTCCCTTTTTAAAGTGTTCGACGTGAGTTTTGGTAAACAATTAACAAAACATAAAGAAGAATAAAATGAAGTCTACGTAAAGATGTAAGGTTACGTAAGAGCATATTATCTAAAACTGTAGGAGCCAAAAATAGAAATCACCCGGAGAAGTTTTCTTTATTGTCATAGAAAATAATTTGGCGGTATTTTTTACTAAAACTGTATAGGAGCCAAGTTTTCCTTTATTGTCATAGAAAACAATTTGGCGGTATTTTTTAACGGTTTTAGAGCATGTGGCGGGAACATTTGGGGAGGGGTGTATTCGATGTATGCGTACATAACTCCCTATACCTGTGTTGTAATCTAACACATTAACACATACACAGATATGGAATCCTATATAAGCGAGTGCTTCTCCGGACATCATCTCATTTTATAAGTTTATACTATCGAAACAAGATGACTAGCCGTGTCTTTTGTGAATTCTGTTTGGAACGGTTTGACACACCGACCACTTTCATCTTACATTTTAACCAGGTGGAATGCATTTGCATTCCACCATGGGTATTTTTTGAGGTGGATGATGAAGTTGATAAGGAACTTTTGATGAGGGAGAAGAAAGAGGAAGAAGAAGAAGAAGAAGAAGAAGAAGAAGAAGATCATGAAGAGGAGTTTAAAGCAGTGGCAGAAATACCAATCCTCGTTTATGAAGATATATCTTCAGACGAGGAATTATAAGAGATGAAGCTGAATTATTATTATTATTTTTTTTTTTGTCATCGGCTCTGAATAGGGCCACCATATATTCCAGAAAGAGCAGACTTTTTCCTCTCTTAAAACATGCAATGTGTCGATTCATTTATGTTTATTATATGTATCGTTTTTTACTGATAGGCTCCCAAGACTAAGTTGTAAGATTTAGGCTTTGTTTAAGTACTTTTAGGCCTACATTTTATTTAGCGCTAACACTTCTCCGCGAATCAACCTCTCGTAATTGTATCGACGAGTTTTCCTTCATCCCACTTTAACTGACATGTCTTGATACTTTTCCTTCTGTTTTTTCCCTCTTAAACTATGGTTTCTTCTAATCGCTTTTGTGGTTTTTCATTGCTTTTTGATATTTTTCCGTTTCGATTTACTCACTGTCATTTTACGCTTATCTTACTAACTTACGCTAAAAACCGTGACTTCCTTTTTAGAAAGATGTTGCGGGCAGGAATACGTAAAGTAAAGAAGTGTTAAGCGTGTTTTGCAAATAACAACTTTTACAGTTGATTTGGCTGCTTGACTGTAGATAGATTTGTCTGTGCCACATTTCAAAAACAGGTTGATGACGATTTTATTCAACATTCTTCACGTTCAATAAGGTCGATGTTTCGTAAAAAGTTTCATTGCCGAACGAAAATCCTTCCGCGTATGTGTCTCAAATTATATTGACGAAATGCACAGATGTCAGAAAAATGAAAACGTGAGCCGATAACACAACCAAAAATTAACCAAGACGATATCCAAAGCAAATTACAATGGCTTGAGCTGGATTCTAACAGTTATATATGTGTATATGCCGTACGGTGTACCATGCATATATAGAGAACTGTACATAAAAGCACAGCACACTGTGCAGTAAATTGTGGTCCATGTAGAAAATCAATGAGGATTAGTCTAAAGTTCTATCGATGGTTTCTAACAGTGGTCGAATATCGACCGTCCGACCAGTTTCTATGTATGTGATGAAGTCAGTCATATACTGAGAGTGAGATGATGTGTCAAAGGTCAAAAAGTTTGAGAGAGAGGACGCTATTACGGAGCAGACTATATAAAGGCACCGATTTGATACGACAGATTCATTCTGTGTCAAAGACTGGTACATGATCACACACGGGTAATGATGGCTTTGAGAACCTTCGACTACTTCTCTGTCAGCCCATGATATCCTCTGCATTGCAGGCAAAGTGCGTCATGGCTGGGAAGTAACCATGTCGATTGCGTTTTTGGCTGGTGCATTACACGAGCAGGCTTGATTAGCCCCCAATACTGGAGGGCCTTTCGCCTGTGTCACATACACGACATAACACTTGTTACACATAGGTCTGGATGCATTTACTGGATTTCTTTCTCATCTACAAACTCGTCACTTTGTGTGGGAACCTGTTCCGTGGATTACTACGATATATATTTTTGTATCGGGAACCAGAGCGGTGGATTCATACGATATTGTTTAGTCGTAACCCGTCCCGTGGATTAATACGATATACAGTTTTGTGACGGAACCAGATCCGTGGATTCATACGATATTGTTGTTTCGTAACCCGTCCCGTGGATTAATACGATATACAGTTTTGTGACGGAACCAGATCCGTGGATTCATACGATATACAGTTTTGTGACGGAACCAGATCCGTGGATTCATACGATATTGTTGTGTCGTCTGATGGAAGACGGTTAGAGGGTAAGTCAAATCACTTTATTGTTTTTGTTTACCTTAGGTACTTTGACCTCACACGTCACGTGGTTTCGCTCTGTGTCTATATAATGCATTCACATCATGCTCATCGTTCAGTCTTTCCCAGACACTGAGTAGAACAACATCATGAAACCGCCTCAAGGATTTGTATACTACCTAAAACACGGTGTTCTGAAGATTTTGAAAAATGAAAGATATCATTTTTTGCTACACAAAGCAAAGAGTGATGAAGTCGGCTTATCACACACACACCACGCAGAAGTGAATGGATCAAGACAATTTTTGGAAGAGGTTGAAATGCATCTTCAAAGTCTGACAAATGCACTTCATGAGCTAGCGTTCGTCGATGAGGCAGCATTTGCGTTTCGAGCTTTCCGAACGACAGAGGCGACATCCCGTGCCAAAATCGTGTTTTCATTGTACACAACGGACTTACTAGCAGTGATTGAGTTTTTCACTCGATACATTGACGATTTGTGTGAGGCATGACGTGTATAAAAGGGTTAGAGTTGTGAATCCGTCTCTCATTTATCGGTTGCTGATCAAACGCTGTGCATCATGTCTGTACTCTCTCACAACAAAGTGTCTGAAGAGATGATATTCAACGTCTTGGAGGCATCGTTCTTACACTGTTTGGAGGATGCGATCACTGCTTATCCTTACAGGATCTGCTACGGTTGTGACATTAATCACCCCAGTCAAACGCATCACCCGTGTGTCATGGATGACATCCTTTATGATCACTCTATGTGGCAATCTATCGTAGACTGTATTGACCGTGACGTCGTCCACAGAATTTTTGACCGTATTTTAGCCATCCTTAAAGTGAAGGAAACTGCAGAATTTGAGTTTGGCAGGATGTACCCGTTTGTCCTGGGATTATGGAAAGGCGAAAAAGGAGGTATCTCACACGTGAAAGAAAACGCTTTATTACCGAATACCATTTTCACACTGGAGACGCGTCAAGAACTCATCAGAGAGGCTCGCACAAAGTATGGGTCGGATATCGTGAGGGAAGCCGTACGGAGTCATGCGATCGAAAAGAAAAACAATGCCTTTCGATACCGATTGCGTTTGATCGTTCTGAAGGCCCTGGTGGGAGCATGGCATGGTATCAGTTACGAGGAAGCAAAGCTTACCCTCAACGAACTTCAAATACTACAACGGTTCAAAGCTGAACTGAGCGAAGAAGACAAACCTTTCTTTGGTTATTTCAGGGACCATCTCGAATTTTCTGAAATCTTTGAGGATTTACCTACAAATGGAGCTTCGAGGGATCATCTAAACAATCTTGTCCTCAGGGATGATCGCATATCGTTTTTACTGAGAAAAGCTGAAATGGATATGAATGTAAAACTGCCACTGACCATCGAAGCGTATGGTGCATCTCTGATTTGGCTATAAAAGGGGCGTTTGCCTACCAGTGAGTTCATTCCTTGAATTGGACTCGACAAACTCACAACTACCAACCATCAGTTCGTACTTCGCTTCTGACGCTAAGGTGTTATCGCTTCGTCATCGTATCCTCGAAAGGTATCATGGACTCTGCATGGACATCATTGAAAGATACTGAGGGGAAGACCGTGTACTTTAACTCGGAGACAAGTGAAGCCACCTACGATCAGCCACTCCCTTCGAAACCAGTCCAGACCGTGATCAAACCTCATTTCAACCAGTCCATATCACCAAAACCTCTGAATATCAAAGGACATACTCAAAGGAAACGGCACGTTTCAAACGATACTGACATAAGGATCCCCATCGGAGATGACCGCTTTGTGACTGTCAACGTCTTTAATGGAAAACTGTACATTCATGTTAGAGAATTTTTCTACAACCAAGCAGGAAGAATGTTACCGACGTCAAGAGGCATTGCTCTCACACCCCCGCAATGGTCAACCTTAATTGAAAAGCTGCCTCTCATCGAAGATGCCTTGCACCGCAAAGAGGAAGCACAAGCTGAGGCGTCTCATGGATTACCCAAAAGACGAGGCGTCACCCATTTGAAACTGAAGCTGTCAGATAGCGTTGATTCAACAGGGTACGACACTGCCGGTTCGACCAACTCAGTTATCGAATAATGGATTGTTACATGGATGTGACGAACACATCAACGTAATTGAAGCATAATAAGTGAAGTTTAATGTGTAAAACAAAACGTTGACACTTGACATTTTTTCCTATACGTAACAGTTAAATTTACTATTTTGGTGTGACGTTATTTAGTTGTTTAATGAACCTACATCATCTTTGTTTGAGGTGTGAGTGTCTGGTGTTGACATTTTACTGTAAATACCATTAACTTGAGATTAACGTATCATGTTCTGCTATGAATGAAAAACGATCATTTTACATTTGCACGTGAGTGAATAAACACCGTGAAGATATGCCATACAACGTTTTTGTTTCATTTATATGACGTCTCTATCACAAACAGCACATCAGTATGCATTCTACACCCTTTGTACTTGGTGGTCTGCGCAGGGTTAAGGTGAAAATGATTGGATCGCAAGCGTATGTGACCATTCGAGAATGCCATCCACACCCGAAAAACAGCAAACGGTTTTTATCTGGGAAGAAGGGTATTAATCTAACCGTCGAAGAGTGGTTCTCATTGATGGAACAGAGCACTATGATTTCAAAAGAAGTCAAAAGGATGTTAACCGAAGCTTTGCAACAACGTTGTGCAAAGCTTGATCGTCTCAGATAAGCAGAAAGGGAAAAGGGAGAGAGGATCTGATCGTGATATCCCAGGCTTTAATAAGTCGCCAGGATACTGCTAAGTATCAGTTCGTTTCGAGACACTGAAGCATGAACAACTCCGAGGCATCGAAACATTGGCAAGTGTACAGGAGTCGTTCATGGGGAAGACCTTACTTGTTCAACCGGTTCACTGGTGAATCGCGATGGATCGAGGATATGACTACTCACCCCTTGACAGAAGAAAACACAACGGTGTCGCATAATCATGAGGAGACCGAGCAGCCAGTCAATCAAATTCAGCAGAGTGGCTCGTCCACGGAAGATATGGTCATGATTGGTGGTGCTTCAGCACAGGCACAAATAGTGGAGGCTGCTGACACACACAACAGTGAAGCAGAAACAGTGAATGCCGAGGATTGCTGGTTCATTCAAAGCAGGAATATCAGGCGCATCCGTCGCTTCAATGCAGAGGCAAGTGAATTTGTCGTGATCTTCAAGAAAAAAGCGGTCGAAACGTTTGTTCAACAACAGAGTACTATTTTAACGGCCTTTTACGACATCATCGATAGCTTGATCCGTAACATCATGGACACCTTTCAAACTGGTGATCTCGTCGGGATGGAATTCGATCACGTTAATTTACACAAGACTATCTTTGTACCGCTCATGCGCAGAGACCAGATTGATGCTGATCGTATCCTGAGTATTTTGGAACGCATTCTACAATCAAACGATGCCTTCACACTAGATGATACACTACGTGTTAAACTAATTCGTGTGAAAGAAACCAAAGGTGGACAACCCTCCCCGCTTACACTTTCAGAATGGCGACGAAAAAAGCAGAGTATCGTTAGGATTCGCAATGACGACGACATGTGTCTCGCGCGGGCAATCGTTACAGCTATGTCTCACAGTACCAAACAACAAGGAAAGAAAACTGATTGGTCAAATATTAGGAAGGGTCGATCTAAGCAAACCAAGTTAGCCGAGCAATTGCATCTGCGAGCTGGGATTCCTTTCGGGTCTTGCGGTTTAGACGCGATACCACAGTTTGAAACCGTTTATTCCGACTACCGTATCATTGTCCTCACGACCGGACAAAAGAATCCCATTTTGTACGCTGGTCAAAACGTTCAAGGTAAACCGCTTTTCCTGTATTATCATCACCAACATTTTGATACGATCGTCAGCGTAGCAGGGTTCCTGAATAGCAAATTCTTTTGCATCAAGTGTTTGAAAACCTATACGCATCGTAACAAACATGCATGTACCAAACGTTGTTTAGCATGCAAAACAGAGGGTGCCGATTGTCAAACAGATGGTCAAAGATGGTATTGTGAGTCGTGTCACCATACCTTCAAAAATCAAACATGCTTGAGTAATCATCTCATTTGTCCAATCGGAAAGCGTGGTCGTCCGGAGAACAGTACCTGCATGTCGTACAAACGTTGCGGAACGTGTTTCCGTAGCTACAATCCTCGTGAAACGCACGAATGTGGCATCGAGTATTGTTCAAAGTGTCAAAAGAGGCAACCGTGTGATCACCTTTGTTACATGCAACCTTTGTCAAACGATGACGTGGATGGCACCAAAGAGGACGACGACCAGCAGAAGAATCTAAAAAGGATGATCTTTTTTGATTTTGAGTCACGCATCGAAGCCGATGGACAACACGTGCCAAATTTGTGTGTGGCGCAAGTCGTGTGCGACCAATGCTTGACAGAGGAGGATATTAACATCCCATGTGAAGAATGTGGTCTCAAGCGACAGTGGACATTCCATAGTGTAGAGACATTTTGTCAGTGGGCATGTCAGCAACCCTATGCGCTCTTTATTGCCCACAACCTGAAAGGTTACGATGGGCAATTCATTCTTGATCACATGAGTAAGAGTGGTATGCCACCTTCTCAACTCGTAACCATGGGTACAAAAATTGCCTATATGGAATTCGAATTGCTCAGAACGTCACACAACACGAGGAAACAGACCATCAAATTTAAAGATTCTTATAACTTTATACCCATGGCTTTAAGTCGTTTCTCTAAAACATTCGGCTTGGAGGAAACAAAAGGATACTTCCCCTATCTCTTCAACACGAGTGTTCACGAAACGTACGAGGGACCTTGGCCAGCAGCTCACTACTATCACCCAGAGGTCATGTCAGCGGAAAAACAGAAATCGTTCTACGTTTGGTATGAGACACAAAAGCACAGCACCTTCAACATGGCGGAAGAGATGGAGAAATATTGTATCGATGACGTCAATCTACTGCGAAAGGGTTGTCTCAGGTTTCGTCGTGATTTCCTGGCCATGAACCAAATGGATCCCTTTGTCAATGCCATGACAATAGCGCAAGCCTGTCAACAAGTGTTCCGACGTAAATTTTTACAGGAGGACACCATCGCGCTCGTGCCGTCCCTTGGTTACCGTCGTATGGACACACATTCCAAGAAAGCCACGCAATGGTTGGCCTGGCAAGGACATGTGACAGGTGTACGCATTCAACACGCACGTAACGGTGGGGAAACCACTGTTAAATGCTGGCAAAACAACGGTACGGTGTTGGCAGAGTATAAAGTCGACGGGTTCCAGAACGATACGGTCTATGAATTTCACGGCTGTGTGTGGCACGGATGCCCTCGATGTTATACGGACAGAACAAAGCAAGTGCCGGGATCATCATTTACGATGGCGGATGCCTTCATCAAGACACAGACCAAGATGAATCATTTGCGCAAACAGGTCAAGAATGTCGTCAAAATGTGGGAATGTGACTTTGACCAGCTTTTGAAAACCGATACCACCATGAAAGCATTCGTCAACACCCTGACTTTTCGAGAACCACTTCATCCTCGACGGGCATTTTTCGGTGGTAGAACTAATGCGACAGTGTTACGTTACGATGCCAAGGAAGGGGAAAAGATCAAATATATCGACGTGTGTTCGCTCTATCCGTTCGTCAATAAGTTTGGCATATTTCCCATCGGTCATCCAACGATCGTGACGGAAAATTTTGACGGCTGGGAGACCTATCACGGTTTGATGTACTGCAGAGTGGTACCTCCCAGAAGACTATACCACCCAGTGCTTCCTTATCGAACCGGAAATAAGCTACTCTTTCCCCTTTGTCGAAAGTGTGCCGATGAAAAACAACAAACAGTGTGTCATCATGACGACAATGACAGAGCTTTGGAAGGGACATGGGTGACACTGGAATTGGAAAAAGCGGTGGAGAAGGACTACCGTATTGTAGAGATATTTGAGGTATGGCACTTTGATGAGTTTGCGCAATATGATACCGAAAAGAAAGAAGGTGGCCTATTTGCAGATTACATCAATACCTTCCTGAAGATGAAACAAGAAGCCGATGGTTGGCCAACCTCCTGTGACACAGAAGATAAACGGAAAGAGTATGTCGAGGCTTACGCTGCGAGAGAAGGCGTTCGACTGGAACATGTCGAGAAGAACGAAGGACGTCGGTGTCTGGCAAAGCTGATGCTCAATTCGTTTTGGGGAAAGTTCGGCCAACGTGATAATTTACCACGGAAAGAAATTTGCAACGATATTTCCCTTCTGATGAAACTCGTTGGAGATACCTCTAAAGAGGTGACCATCAATAGGATCACAGAAGAAATCATCGAATTGACGTGGACGGATAAAGAAACTTTCGTCGAGACGGGTAGCAATAAAAATATTTTTATTGCTGCTTATACTACTGCCCAAGCACGCTTGAAGTTATACCATTATCTGGAACGCCTGGACGAAAGAGTACTTTATTTTGACACCGATTCTATCATCTATGTGTCTCGCGAAGGGCTCTACGATCCACCGATCGGATCATTTCTTGGCGATATGACGGACGAGTTGGCAAAACCATTTGGAGAAGGGAGTTACATTACCCGATTTGTGTCTGGCGGTCCAAAGAACTATGCTTACGAAGTGTATAGCACAAAAACGAAACAAAAAACAACCCATTGCAAAGTGAGGGGTATTACTTTAACACCGGATGCGGCCAGAAAGGTTAACTTTGATACCATGTCTAAACTCTTGGATCATATCACCAACGGTACGTCGAAGGAAGAGGAAAAAATTACCATCATTAAAGAGCATAACATTGTCAGGAAGGGCATCGGTAAAGTCTACACCGCCGCCACGAAGAAAACATATCGTATCGTTTACGATAAAAGAGTGATTCAACCCGACTTTAACACCGTACCATACGGATATTGAAGTCTGAAACATTACAAATAAGACGGGGTGTCCAGATCTTGACACAATTACCAACGAGATGTCGAAGGAAACACTCGATGTCCGATTCAAGCATCCATTTACATGTCTCGTCGCAGGACCAACAGGTAGTGGTAAAACCGTTTGGTTATCCAGACTGCTGAAACATCGACACACGTTGATTGATCCACCGCCAGAGAACATTGTATGGTTTTACGGTGAATACCAGAAAGTGTACGACGAGATTCTCAAAGATTGTCCGAGCGTCAGATTTGTTGAAGATTTACCGGATCGATTTGATGACTATATCGATCGAAGCAAACCAAATTTATTGATCATCGACGATCTCATGCACGAGACGGACGAGCGAATCGCACAATTGTTTACCAAAGGCAGTCACCATAAAAATTTATCCATCATTCTCGTCCTTCAGAATTTGTTTCATCAAGGCAAACATTCCAGAACGATCAGTCTCAACAGTCACTACGTCGTGCTCTTCAAGAATCCTAGAGATGCTTCTGTGGTGCATCACTTTGCTAGACAACTTTTACCGGGCAGTACCAGATTCTTACATGAGGTTTACGAAGAGGCTACATCACGTCCCTATGGTTACCTGGTGTTTGACTTTAAGCCAAATAGCGATGAACGCACTCGCTTCAGGACCAACGTTATGCCTGAAGAAGATGGAGATCGCATTACGGTGTATCTCCTCAAGCGCAAAAACCATCGACCTCGATGATCGGGTCTTGCGTGTACTTTACGATACGATCGTTCGTCGGCGATTACGGTTGATACCTGATATCGCACAGGATGGACTCACAGATCGCATTTGTCTCATTGCCGAGTTTGTGGATCATCAAGACGATTATCGGAAACTCCTGAAGGAAGTCGTCATGATTGATTTTCAACATTTGGAAGCGGCGTTCTCTCTCGACGAAAACGTGACCTTCACACACGTCGCCGTGTTCATCATGTATATGGTGGATATGCTCATTCTCAACGGTGTGATCGGACCGACCAATTACCAAAAGTGGTTTCGTGTAGATAGACCCATGATTAGACGGTTCCGTGGACGCCTCGTACCTTTCAGTTCATAAAACAACATGTCAAACACGCTACGTGTCACTTGATCGTAGGATGGAGAGGATTCGGGATCAATTCCCCCTTTTAGAACGCTTAGCCCACTGTTCACCAGCAAAACGTTCAACTGTCTTGAAGAACATTGATCCAAAACTGTTGCTTACCCTCTGTGAATGTGCGTTGAACATCTTACATGGAAACGTGCCTTTGAATAACCAACAAGTAAAACGACTCAAGCGGCACAAGCATTGTCTACGTCTACTTGCTGATCGCCAGGTGTCGAGAGGCAAAAAGAAGAAAGCGCTTCACCAACGAGGAAGTGGGGCATTTCTCCAGTCGATGTTAGAGGCCGTGCTACGTTTGCTATAAGATGGACTATGGAAAGAAAATGATTCTTGTGCCACAGGGAAGTACTGTCGGTAAATCCGATGAGACGGTGGAGACGTTGAAACACATTCAGCAGCTATTGGAAGAAAAAGCATCACCGAACACTCAACAATCTAGACGTCTCGATGATGTCATTAAAGCTATTTTATCACAGACGGATTTGACGGAAGAAGAGAAAGCCAAACACTATGCGCAAGCCATACAGAGACAGCGCCTGTTTCAGAGACAAGGCAGAGAAGATGAACCATCACGTGATGTACAGACCGTTGCAAACATACCACTCTTCGAGACGATTATAGGAAGTGTCCCAAAAACATTTCAGGCAAAAGCAGAAAAGCTGGTTCGCTTCCTCACAGATCACCATATCAAGTGGTTACCCACCGGAGAATTAATTGGGGCGGACAGTCACAGCATACCGAGTACTCATATCGTAGACTTGGTCAACGATCTCGTGCGACACAGAAAAACCGTGAAGCCAAACGGGCGGGAAGCATTAGCACGACAGCTGAGTGATACCAATATCCCTCGTGAACTCGTCGGTAATGAAGAGCGATGGCGTACCATCACCAACATCTCTGTGAACCCACCGTCATCCAAAGGACGTCAACGTCGAAAGAGTAGTGATGCTACACATCTGTATGGTGTACGGCAATGGCAGAAATATTAAGTGTGACGTACCTTGACGGTTTCTCATATCACTTTAGAACGACATGGCATTCATGCAAAGTCGGCCTTTCGTGCAAATTCAGAGTAGACTGAAGCAAATCCGTTGTCTCTGTGCCTGCTGCAATGGTAAGATCGTCACCGGTGTCGACGGACTCGCTAGCGACCATTCTTCACGATCTCTACTACGACGCTTCGCATCCCGCTGGTTACAGAGGCGTAAATGCCCTACTTCGTCACGCCAGGAAGCGAAGACCAAACACAAAGTTACAAGAGGTCAAAGCATGGTTGAGGACACAGGACCCTTACACGTTACACAAACCGAGCCGAAAGCGTTACAGCCGCAATCGCATCTACGTCAAAGGGATTGATGATCAGTGGCAAGCCGATCTTGTTGACGTCAGACAGCTCTCTCGTCAAAATCGTGGTTTTAAATATCTACTGACGTGCATCGACATTTTCTCTAAATATGCATGGGTCATTCCTCTCAAGGATAAGACGGGTACATCTCTGAAAAGGGCCTTCCTGGATATTTTGAAAGATGGACGTCAACCTCGAAAGTTACAAACTGATAAGGGGTCCGAATTTTTCAACCGGCAGGTCAAGAACCTTTTGATCGAAAAAGATATCCATCTCTTCGCCACACACAACGAGACCAAGGCAAGCGTCGTGGAAAGATTTAATAGGACCTTAAAGGAAAAAATGTGGAAGTACTTTACGGCAAACCATACGATGGCTTATCTTAATGTGCTACCGAAACTGGTGAACAGCTACAACAGTGCGCATCATCGCAGTATCGGCCGATCTCCCAACTCCGTGACCCTCAAAAATGAACTCGACGTGTGGCGCACATTGTATCCACGTCAGACTTCACAACAGCCACAGGTCTTTCGATTTGACGTCGGTGATAAAGTACGACTGAGCATGACGGTCCGTCCATTCCGTAAAGGTTACTTACCTCGATGGACGGAAGAAATTTTTACGGTGAGTGCACGACTACCGAGACGTCCACCCGTATATCGCATCAAAGATTGGGATGGTGAGGTGATCCATGGTACGTTTTACGAAACGGAAATTCAACGTGTCGACAAACATGACAAGGACGTGTACAGAGTGGAGAGAGTGTTACGGCGTCGCAGAAAGCAAGACGGGAAGATGGAATATTTCGTCAAATGGACCGGTTATCCATCAAAGTTCAATAGTTGGACGGATCAACTCATAAATTTGTAACATACTGGGTTCAGCTTCACATCGACACCGACGTTGGAAGAAAACGGATTGATGCGGCATCATGGACAGTTTTTACGTCACACTACCTAGTAACAGTTCTCTGGATATTTTTCCGGATAACTCATTGGCTCACTACTTCACGCAATTGAGCAAACCGTTAACTCTCCAAGGTGCTTGGGAAGTAGCACTCTCCAGTATTTCTTACCCTCGCTCCTGGTATGATATCGAATCTCATCATGGTGCTTTTAAGTATCGCATGGGTCCAAACGAATCATTTACCAGTGTGACCTTCAAAGACTTTCGAACGAGTGAACAGCCACATCGCGACATCATGGACTGGTTCCGCGATGCGTGTCCCAATCTAACGTTCGATTTCCAACCAAAAACTGGTAAAATGACGGTTTCTACGGAAGTAAACGAGCCGTTTTTCGAAGTGGAAGCAACGGGAAGAGTGGCAACACTCATGGGATTCTATCATCCCGTCAGAGAAAGTGTCCCGTATTTCGGTGGTGATCGCGAGTTCGAACTTGACGGTAACAGATACACCGGCGATCGCCCCATGGATCGAGATCCACTTCATGAACTATTTATTTATACTAACATCATCGAAAATCAATTGGTCGGTGATACCAGTGCACCGCTGTTAAAGACGGTGGCATCCAAAGGCCGCTTTCCACAGATGCAGACATTTAAATACGATAGACTGGAATACCATTCCGTCATCTCTAGTCTCATTTCCACGATCGAAATCGATATAAGAGACGAAACCGGAGAGCGAGTACCATTTCAAACTGGACGCGTCGTCTTGACGTTACATTTCCGCCAAAAACGTTCCGTCTTATTGTGAAGCATCATGAGTCAAGGTCTTCCTGTGTTTCAAGCTCCCTACTACCAGCGTGGTCATGGACTTGGAGCTGTGTTAGGTATTCTTCGTGGAGCCATTCCGTTTCTGAAACCTGTTTTTAAATCTCTGGGTAAAAGTGCACTCAGAGCTGGTGTCAACGTGGCAACGGATGTACTAGATGGCCAAAAAGTGGGTTCGTCATTGAAAAGAAGAACCGTCGAAGAAGTGAAACGACGTGTGAATCAGAAGGGCAGCGGTAAGCGTAGACGAAGGATACCCGTCAGGAGACCCCGTGCCAAAGTCATTCCCAGATCAAGAGGCAGGAAACCGAAAGCTATAAAACGACGAAAACCTGCGAAAAAACTCATTTCGACTCGTGCCTTCAAGCGACAAAGACTTCATCGGGATATTTTCAGTTAAGGCAACATGACGACCATTCATCCTCATTCGTGTGAGTGCAGCAAAAGTGAAATGGACATTTTTAGTGTCCCACCGACACAGATCGTCATCGATCGAGGTGCGTGGGAGAAAATCAACCCCATCGCCGGATTGTCTCAACCTTTTGAATTTGAGATTCCGGGCACCGGAGACCAATACCTCGATCTCGAAGAGACGCAACTTTTCGTCAGGTGTAAAATTACCAAATCCAACGGTGGTGCTCTCGTACATACTGGAGATAACGTGGACAGTGTCGGACCCGTCAATTATCCCCTCCATGCACTCTTTAAACAGGTCGATGTTTCACTCAACGGTCAACAAATTTCGGATTCTTCGGCATGTTATCCGTACAGAGCATACATGGAAGCGTTACTCAACTATGGTCGTGAAGCCAAGACGAATCATCTGAGTACTGCCTTGTACCAGAAAGATACACCAGGACACATGGAGGACAGCAATGCAGTCAACGGCTCTAACCAAGGACTCAAAACCAGAGCAAAACATTTCAAAGACAGTGTAGAAGTGGAACTGATGGGTCGCCTACATTGTGACATTTTCCACATGGATCGATACTTAGTGAACGGTGTTACCATGAAGTTGAAATTAATCCCCAACAACGATGCGTTCGTGTTAATGACTACCAATGATGCTGCAGGATACAGAGTTCAGTTCACAGAAGTAGCTCTCTATATACGTAGAGTGACACCGAGTGCTACCATGCTACTTCAACATGCGAAAGTGTTGGCGAGTGGCACTACTGCTAAATACCCCATCAACCGCGTACAAGTTCGAACCAAAGCCGTCCAGGCCGGCAGTACGAACGTCATATCCGATCACTTATGGTTAGGGCAGCTACCGAGACGACTCATCCTTGGGATCGTGAAAACAGCAGCATTCAACGGCCATTATGCTAAAAATCCATTCAACTTTCACCATTTCAAAGTTAACGAAGTCTCTCTGCGCTACGCTGGACGTATCCATCCTTCAGAGGCATTGAAATTACGCTTTAACGAGGACGGATCTGCCAATCAAACGATAAGAGCCTATGACTCGCTTTTCACGGCTCTACACAAAAAGAATTTAGATGAAGGGATAGACGTCACTCGCAACGACTACGAAAAAGGCTACACATTATATGCCTTCGATTTTACACCCGATCTCGCCGACGGTGCCCATTATAACCGTAAGGATGAAGGTACATTGGATCTGACGCTACGCTTTGACGAAGCCTTAACCGAGAGTGTTATGCTGATTCTGTATGCCGAGTTTGACAATCTTATCGAAATCGATCAGCACGGTAACGTTTCATTCGACTTTATTCGTTGAAAATGGACAGCACGACGCTGACGAAGATCCTCGAGAGAGATACGTTTACAGCACCTACATTCCGAGGTGTGTTTGCATCCGACAATTTGCCAACACGGCGTCCTGAACCAGGCAACTGTTACGTGTTCAACACAGATCCATCGGCTTATGAGGGTCAACACTGGACGTGCTTGTTCGTGTCACGAGACCGCACCGTCGTAGAATATTTCGATTCTTTTGGCCGACCACCCACGACGATACCAGGCATCGCACGGTTTCTTCGAAACGAAGTTGTTCGTTACAACACACGCCAGTTACAATCGCTGAGCTCTCATGTGTGTGGACATTACTGTTTGTATTATCTCTTGCATCGGTGCCGTGGACAACGTATGGCGGATATCGTTGGAAGGTTTACCGATGACGTTCACCGTAATGACCAAGATGTATATTATTTCATCAATCCATATCTTTAACGATTGATCATTTCAATGTTCACTATTTCATGTGTTTACCAAGTTGTTGTTCTAAACATAATCATGCATGATTTACTGTGTTTTCCAATTTTTGTTTTGTTGTTCAAATGTTCCATACTTTAAAATAATAATGATATTAAAATGTGCTAGTATCCGAAATGAATTTCGTCGGAACGGGTTTACCGACCGTCTCCTCACCGTTATGGTAAAACGATAACCAAAGTAGTGATGTACTATCGATATCATTTTTGTTTTTACATGTATGACTTAAGCACCTGTATTTTCTTGTTTGATGTGAAGATATGCTGTGATGCACTCGAATAAAAAAACAAAACTGTACAACACATCGCTTTTGTTCTCATTTTCCAGAAATGCCCTAGTTTCGGTCCCCAATGTCCATTTTGCCCTAGTTCCGGTCCCCAATGTCCATTTTGCCCTAGTTCCGGTCCCCAATGTCCATTTTGCCCTAGTTCGGGTCCCCCTTGTCGATTATGCCCCGGTTGGGGTCCCCACTGTCCATTTTGCCCCGGTCTGGGTCCCCACTGTCTATTTTGCCCTAGTTCCGGTCCCCCATGCCCATTATGCCCCGGTTGGGGTCCCCCTTGTCGATTGTGCCCCGGTTGTGGTCTATACACTACTTACATTCAAATACAAATCACTTCAAACACACAAAAAAAGATGTAACAACAGCTATCAAAATAAGTCAACACAACTAGAGAAAGCATTATGAATTTGCGTAAAATTAACTTTGTTTTTATTCGTCTTTGTTGTCTTGACGTAAATTTACTTTGCAACGTTCATTGCATATTAAAATGTATAAATGATCTCCTCGATACAAATATTCTTGTATTGGCGACTAGTTAGGTAAATATAATTATTCATATGTAGAATTGGAAAGTAATATGGATGGATACATCCATTCCAAAAGCCCAAACAGATATCATTTTTGGTGAAGAAAAATGGCTTTCTTAAAAACCATTTTCAACTTCTAAAATAAAATTTGATGTGAACTGACAATCGCAAAACAAGTGCTCAAGACTTTCAACCTGTGTAGTACAGAAGGCATTCTGGCTATTCTTGGTTCATAGTACACAAACGTTTATTAGTCGCAATTATTCTATGTAAAAAACGGAATTGAAAATAACGTAGTTTTACATCTGAAAGAGTATAACTCGGCATTTTAAATAAAACCTTGCCAGTCCTCCGTAAATACAATAAACTTTCTATTCTATTTTACTAATACTAATGCTGTCGGTTTCTTGGTAATACGATAAAGAATCTTAGAATAAATCAATTGGGAAATTGAAATAGCATGCATGGCCGTTTTAAACCAATTAAGAGTTATTATATAGTCATACTTTTTAAAGCCAGTCTTTCTCCAGTCCAGGGAATACAATCAATTAAACCATAGTTGAAAGAAAATGGGAATCTATTAAATCTGAAATCGGCGCATGAACCTATTATACGACATTGGATTACCATACTGATCAAACAAGTCGCTGACATATAATACATGCCTCTTAAACTGGTTATTATATAACCACCGTATTATCTACACGAATAGGTGAATTATTCCAGATGAATTGATTACCAAAATTCTCGGTTGGACTTTTAAAGGAACTCCAAGGATATGCAACTTGATTAACAAACGCATTATTAATATTTCGAATATCTTCCTTAGCACAATTACACTGATAAAAAGAACTTTTGGGTAGCATATAGCTCTCATTAATGACAGAACCAGAAGGGGGGGGGGGGGGGTATATCGCTTTTTCGGATAAGAAGCATGTTTAGTTTCCTTATCCAGGATGACCGAAACCGACAAGACGTAATAAGACTGTTAGAATCCTCCCAACGGCTTTCCATATTACGACTGTGGAGTTCAGTCACGTTCAGTCAGGCAATGGGTGGCCAGTGTAACAGCAAATTTGTAGCACCCCTACCCCCCCCCCCCCCGCCCTGTAGATAATCTTCAGCCGGATATTATGTTCCAGGAAAACATGTCAAGTAAGGCAGGTGATGAAGGGAGGGGGAGGTAGGAGATGAGTGGTGATGAAAGTGTCACCTGCATGAGCCAGTGTGAAAATCATTTCCCTAAATGTTATGGTGGGATAGGACCCCCCCCCCACCCCAACTCAGAGATCCTCATCTCAGTATACCTTGTGCGCCAAAGACAGTCACAAAACTGTCGATACGTCTCTAATACCTTTGTGCTTAGAAAGGTGGTACCTCAAGGTACAAGGGAAGAAGAAGAAAAAACCTGCCAACAAAACAATAAATTCCTTGAGCCAGATATTTTCATTTATTTTCATTTACATTAAAATTTAAATTGAACTTTTCATTATGTAACTATTTCATACTTTGTGTTCATGAAGAAATACTTCGGAGTAAATTTGGAATTTCAAGCAAAACAAGGAAACGTAAAGAGATCTCAACGAAAGCACAATTAAACTTTTTTGGCTGAATATTTGAAACCCAAACTGGCCCTCTACTAGAAAATAAAACTTTATTAAAATATTCTCGTACCTTGTTTTGTACAACCCAACCCCTCTCTCAGTCACCATCTAAAATTGAAGCTTCTCCTTCATTCTTTTTGTTCATGCATGTTGTCAAAAACTTGGTTCTAGAAAATGGCTCTAGTATTTTACTTTTACCTCACCAATTTATACCACCATCATAATAATAATCTATTACAAAACAAGTCATATTTGTTTAATACATTTCAAGAATTGATACCTCCATTCACCTTTTGAAATGTGTAAAACACTAAGCTGCCACATAATTTAATTACCAGAATATTTACATGGACAATGCAACATTCCAAAATGCATTAAAATGGCCGATTTGTACATAGCAAAAGCATAGTATGAGATCCATCACCCCCTCCCCTGACATTCCTTACCCCACCCCACCCTGACATTCTTTACCCCCTCCCAAAGTACCCAGTCCTTATCTTGCAATGAATCTGTAATCTCTCTTTGTATTGATAACACAAAGATAACTAGTCAGCTTACAGTGTTACCAACAAACGCTTTTTCTTTGAGGCTCACAAAGCACATTGCTCAGAAATAAAAAAAGCTTCGAACATCTCCTGTTGTAAAATGTTCTGCCACTATCCTACCGGCAAACAACAGCGATAACCATGACATATATAAGGAAATGGAAACCAGTTTTACATTAAGTAGCAAAGCCTAAAGAGAACCAAATGTTTCAGAAGTTATGACGAAAATTCACAATGGTCCAACGTTTGAAATGAAGTTAGTTATTTTCCAATGAAGTGATAACATCTCGACATTTTGTGTGAGGATATCGAGTACATAACATTTGTCAGACGACTTTGTGACTTACCGTTATAGATAATCACTAGTTTTCAAGCTCGTCAAGCCACCCAGATTTCATGCGATATTTATATGAATTTACTAAATATTCTGTCAAAGCACAGACTGAACAAATGAACAGAGCTTTCCAGCATTGATTCTGGTTTATAATAACTTTCAACAGGATTAGACACAAAGCTTTGCTGAGTAATGCACTTTGTTCATTAGCTCGACTAGTCATTATTCAATTTCACAAAATGAAAAAGGACCATGTCTCAATTTTGATATGAAATGATGGAAATGAAATCAAAACTTGACATAGTGTACAAAGTGTTTATAAAAAGCAATACTAAATAACTATTCCACAAAGAGCAGCTATGTTGATGTGGATCTACAAAACAGAAAATCTTAGAAAATAAATAGAAGAAACCAGAAAAGGTTTAGTGGTTCCGATGCCTTAACATATTCATACTGCAGTAAGCCGTACATGTTAATATTCATGAACTTGTGCACAGCAAAATGAAGAGGGACTATGTACTGACTAATGAAGCAATATATAAAAAGAAGGTACGAGTAATCAGTTATCACGTTGACAAAGCCTATTTAGTGACATCAAATAAAAATGGATGCATGCATGAATATTTATGAGGTCAAACCTTATGATCACATAAGCATGTAATGTATCTATATACTGTACTAATATTGTATTATCCAAGTACATAAAGCTAATATATAAAGCTGTATAAAGCTAATTAGACAGATATCTGTTTAAGAATTTTGTGTTCACTTGTTAATATTTATGATATGCACATAAAAAACAACACAGTTGATTGTATGAATGTAGTGTGACAAAATCAAAATCATGGAATATTTGGTTCTTGTCTCTTGTTTCAAAGCCATTTCTTGCAATTTGATGAATATAAATGACATCAAGATGGAAATATCATGTATTTGCTTATTTTGTATCACCATCACCATACTAGCATGAAACAAAATTTTAAGCCCTGCCCATTTTCATAAATATTCATGACATGGGCACCAAAAACAATCTACTCATCACAGGGCATCTGCCTACTAAGTATGACATTGATTCAACTGGTGTTTGTGCAGATATCCTGTTTTACAAGCTGTTCTTGACAATTTCTAATAAAGCCCCACTCATAATGAGGTAAAAATGAGGTAAAAATTGTTGTTGCAAAGAACATGTACATGCAGTTACATCATCATACCAATTATAATGTACATGGGACGTACAGTTGCAGAGATATTGACATTTTTAGAATTGTATGGGAAGCCCTTGACCACTCATTAATATTCATGAGATGGGAACAAAAAACAATAGGGCACATCGACTCATAATATGTCATCTACCTACCAAGTGTGACATTGAAGCAACTTGTCTTTGTGGAGATATCATGTTTATGAGCTGGTTTTGAAGATTTCCCATTATGCCCCATCCACTCATGAATATTTATGAGGTAAACTTGTTGTTGCAAAAAACATGTACTTACTATGTAGATACACCACCATACCCAGTATGAGCTAAATCAGACATACCTTTGAGAGATACTGACATTTTCAGAATTTTACTTTAAGCCCCGCCTACTAATTAATATGCAAGATAGCCCTACCAAAACCAATAGGGATCATCTACTGACCATAACTAAAATATATACCAAGTATGACATTAATCACATATTTCCTTCTTGACTGCATAGGTACCCATGGATGGCAAAAGCATCCAAACCAAAAAGTAACAACAACTTGCAGTAGATAAAATAAATTATAATAATTTAAAAGAAACTTATGATTAAATGATGAACAGTGTGAAAGAAATGCTGAGGGATTCAAATATATATATTATTTCATCGTCATCATAATCATCATCACAGAGCAAAGTCATATTGCTATCAAATCATTATCAACATTTTCAAAGTACCTTTTGTACAACAATTCTTAACTTAGTCATACATACCACATACATTTACAACACACCTTAGACAGTATAAACAGTAAACTAAACCGGATATATTTGTCTTTTGTAGCTAAACGTGCATCTTTCAAGCTAAACAAAACTTTGTGGCTAAATATTTGTCAAATATTTGTCTCTTGCATTGTTTAATTTATGTATTCTCTCATCTCCCCCCCCCCCATGCACAACCCCAACCCCACCCATATCCACGCTCTTTGTGACTTAAATCATCAGTGATCACCAATTGTTATATCTTCATATGAATCTCAAAGTATCACCAACACAATCACCAAATAAAAATCCAGGGTATTATATTTCCTTTAAAAGTTGAAAATTTGTGCATTTCTCAAAGTAACCAAACTTCACGATGCCCAACACAATTTGTGACACAGAACTGGTATATATGATTTCTGCAGATAAACTATAATTTATCGACCTCTGAAAAAAATATTTGGGCACATGTCAATTCATTTTGTTGATTTCCTCTGTTCAAAATTGCTTTCCAGTTTTAGCAAGATTAAGCCTTAAGCACCAGCAATCATTTTTTCCTTGCAAGAGAATCTAGGATAGGCGGTTCTATGCTTCATCCCTTTCTTGGCAGATGGTCCTTAAAACTTTGAAAATTACTCTTATTTATTCCAGCTCCACTCATGATAGGTTTACATCATTTGATGACCTAAAACATTTAGACTGTGGTTTATAACAACAGAGGGCATAAAGCCTGAAATTCATTGAATATTCATAGATTTTGAAGTATGATTTTTTAGCCATTTTTCGGTACAGCTTCATGAGTGATGCTAAGAAAGAAGACCTTTCTGAGGCTGACCTACTGTATGAGTAATATATTGAATGCTTCTTTTATTAAATCTGTTTAGTATGACAAAGACTGACCATAACTTGCTACGGTACAAAGATCAGACATTGAAGAATTGCAAACCACAGATAAATCTTGCAAAAGTCAAATTTAAATGACAAAGGTCCAAGCCTCTTTCAATTTTGAATTTCTTCTCCTCCTCCTCCTTTTCCAAAGATAAAACAGGCCAATATCAGCATTGATTTTACCTTCATCCTCCTGCCCTATTTACTCTGAAAACACATATTAAATATTTGATAACAACTTTCTAATATTAATTGTCACTTATCACATTTGGTTTTTCTTTCCAAACTGCAATCTCCAAGATATTACGGTAATAGACAAAGCTGGAAGCACTGCTCATTTCTTTTTCCATTTTCTCACAATTCAGTACATTTTTTTCTTTAGAAGTCACACAGCCACATGGATTTTGCAGAACAAAAATATAATCGCTACATAACATAGCTGTTGCCCGCTTTTAGGAAGTAATCCTACCGTGTAACTGACACAGGTGTTCGCACAGAAATTACACAGCCTAGGTTTTTATACAGGGGGTTATCTATTGAGTTGTCTCATCTCATCAAATGTTTCTGGAACTGCTCCGGATATAAACACCTCAGTATAACATGGAATTCGTTGCTCTTCAAGCCAACAGCGATGCAACATCCCACAACTACGAAAGAGAACAGAACGTAAAAACGAAAAGTTGAATTTGCTGCTACATAATCTCTCCATACCATATGGAATGTCTCTGTCAAGCAGTGAAAAGTTCTCTTATTTCTGTAGCAAAGTGAAGCTAAAAAGGGGGGGCATCACTTCATGGCATAAAAATTCATTGACACCCCCCTACCTCACTCAGCCAGAAAGCATGAATACTATGCAAAAATAAATACTCTAAAAACTGTCCAACAATACTTAATGAAAATGTTGCACACTTTTTTGAATTATGAACATTTGTAACATATGTGACAATTTAGGAATCACTAAACAATTCCTTTGGTTAAGTTTTACCAAAGTTGACAATTGGTTGAGAGGGTTACTCTAGCCAATATCCTACCTTTCCCAATTAGTTTTATGTTATTTATTAACTAGTATATCATCTTGATTTTGACTCAATGGTAAACAATTTAGGAAGTGCAATAACACCCTTCCTCCTTCAATATGCAGCCAACGTTGACCTTACTTTTATCACCCTATCTGTTCCGCAAGTCACCAGTTGACCTTTGACCTCGTCTACATGTAGAGATACAACGCTCTGCTTTACATCGTGGAATGTAGCCATTGGTGCTTTCCTGCAATGAAATGAGAGACGGGAATATTTGGCAACTTAAAGAGAATACAAAAACTACACAGAACAGGCACGAGAAAATCACAATATTCACCGAAACATACAAAGCAAAATGTGAAATTTGGAGACATTCAAATGCATAGCAAATATTAAATACTTATTGGCTGTCACATTGTTGATACTATTCTTGTTACGATCTCTAGCATACTTTTAAACCCAATTGAAGTTTATCCTCACTTTTCGCTGCAGTGGACATTTCAGTGAAATGGTGGTCATCTTTATTAGATACCTGCTAAATTTTGATTATATGGTACGTCACATATAAGGATCCTGCATATGCTGCGAATAGCATCGTTGGGATCTATCAATTCACAATCATTGTTCACTACTTGACATAATTAACAGAAGTTATCTCGTAAGAATTGGACTCAATTTGCATAAATTTAGATAAGAACACAAACAACTGCTTTAAAGGAGAAGCCAACTCAGCGATCATCATCTTTGGAATGTGATGAACATCTCCCCAGAGCAGCTAGGAAAATTGTTATTCCAGTTCTGAAGTTATCGTGGTTTTAATGACAAGACAAAGACTTCAGCACAAGTCTTAAACAATATGATTCTGAGACACATTTGCATAAATATTTAACGTGTTTCTTTATTTATATTAGTTTTCAATTTTCACTGTAAGTTATGGGGTTTGCCAATGGCAACTTTTGAAGATTGTAAATATAAAATATACTGTCACCATTTTTGTTAAAGATACTGTTTACTTTCATCACGAAAATATGAAAGACTGTCGTCCATGGGCCAAAAATCACAGCCTGCTAATGAGACATTCAAAACAATGCAATCTTCCAAATGGAGCATGATGTTTCTCAGACTTTTCAGTGTCAATCACATGAAGAAGACCGGTTTGGGTTACTTTTCCTTTATTAAAGATTACACATGACACAATATCTTACTCTTCATCTGTAATTTCTTGCGAACAGCTCTCACATACTCTGACCTCAAATTCGAACCCCATGGCCGGCAGGGTGGATCTGAAGCAGCTGCATTTATCGCAGAGAGCTTTTCCGCATCTCCGACAGTGATGCTGAAATTAAGATGTCAGGAAGAGTGAGACTGACCAGAGGAATTATAATCCATGAGAAGACGGTTTTTTTGACATATTTTAAACCAAATTTAAAATGTTGCAATAATTACTTAAGTATTACTTATTTTATATTTATATTTATACTTATTATATAATATATATTATACTATACACATACTATATACACTACAATATGTACATACTAAATATACACTACTATTTATATTTAATTATATTTATATATATACATATATATATATATATATATATATATACATACATATATATATATATATATAAAATATACCATATTATATACTATATTATATACTTATTATAACTTAACAAAGTAAATGTGACCAGACCCCTATTCGAGTCCAAAAAATGTCTCTGCTTCATTTCTGTAACCAGAATTTGAGCTGATCAGCAACCTCAAATAACCATACATTGATACAGTAACTATACAGTACAGAGTAGTGTAGTACCAGATAACCTTACTCCTACTTGTCCTCGTAAGAGAACACCTTACTGTACTCGTTCTTGGACTGATGACTGTGTGTCCATCGCTCGTACCCAGTACGTCTTACCAGTAATAATATTCTACTCAACCAGCGCGTTGGTCGTACTTACAGTACGGGTAACGCTCGCACCTTCCAAAAGACTGCACAGAAACTTTTGAAAATTCGTTCAATTTCAAAACTTGTTTTGTAACGTCCCGTTAGTACACATGTCCTATATCACCATTCGACTGCCGAGATGTGATGAGATGGCATGTCACCTTTAAAAGACTCTTCTCGTGGAAAATAAGAAGGATCTGGGTAAAGCTAGAATTATACAAACCTGCCGAACTCCGATAGTCTTAGCATTCCACATTTCTTTGAAGTTCCAGAAGAAGGGTTCATTGCACTTTTGACAAATGTCACTTTCTTGCCATTCTGGCGTCTATAGAGTGAATAAAAATATGTAACGTCAGAACTACCGTAGTCGTAACTTGAGAGTTGTGACAACACAAGACCTTCACCCACACTCACATCCAGTCATACTCAAACTGTTTTCATCAAGTTTAGTTTCTATATGAAATTGACTGTAATTACACTCATAATTTTTCTCAAACAAGGCCATTAACTAACGCATGATATGGCAGGTGGCAACCACTTTTTACATAGTAAATGTACATAGTGTGCTAAACTAGGCAGTCCAGCCGCTTTCTTTGATAAGCATATACTATTTTAATAGGACTTTGTAATGGACTAAACATGCTACTGAAAATGTAACCAGTACTGAACTGTTTCAAAGGTTTTGTAATGCACAAACACATTCCTCCTAAACACACTCTCATTCCCTAAGACAATCATCAAAGACCAAAAAAAAAAAAAAAAATTAAAACATCAAAATTGATCAAAATCAATGCAAAGAACTGCTTTAAAACAAGTAAGTAGTTATATATTATCTGAGAGGTACATACCTCCTGCCTTTTGTTTTCCATATTCCAAACCACTAATCGACTGTCCTCTCCACTGGACAGAAGCTGATTACTTTGGTTGCAGAAAAACAAGGCTTCAACTTTACTTCTACATGAAGAGAAGGAAACAGGGAACGAGAAAAAAAAGGTTTAAAATATCCTCTTGACTCTATGCCTTATTGGGATAAGGGTAGGGGGGGGGGGGGGGGTTAAGAAGGGAGTTAGTGAATTGACCAACAGTAACCAAGCTTCTCCTTTTAATGGCTATGGATTAATGTTACATGTGTGAATAGGGATTGGGGTGGGGATAGGGGGTATTAACTATGAAACACATATCCAGTTTAGTATTATTCAAATATCCTGAAAGGTTTAAGTTAAACTATTAGCGATCGAAATGTGTGAACTCCAAGTCTATTACTTACGAATGTCCTTGCAGTTCAAACGCTGTGCCTTTGTTACCGCCGATATCCCAGACGATGATTGATTGGTCAAAACTTCCAGAGAACAGAAGCTTTTTGTTTTTGTCCCAACACAAACTTCTTACACTTCCTGTAGTTAACACAAATCAATCGAAATTATATAAAATTTCTGCTAAATCAAAACTTATATTTTTAGAAGAAGTACATTCCAGTATTTCACAACGATACCTCCAAACAAACCTCCAAAGATACATAAAGCACTTAAGACAATTTATCATGAAAAGAAAGATCTGTATTTACTGTGTACAAACTCTTTGTTTACTGTTTACATAATATCTCAGTTTATCAGTCTCACAAAACACTTGTATTTGTCTTTCATGTTTCTTAACCTGACTTAAGTCTTAAACAATGAGTACACATTGATACATAACTGAATGCCATGACTGACTAAGTTGCAAATGTTTACAGGTATTTATTTCATCCCTATTCTACAGTTAGTACAGTATCACGCACCTTGGGCGAGAAAGGTTAGTTTCTTAACACCTACAGGAGAGTGTAAGTGCCACGCAGCTTGCACTGATCAGACGTGACTGAGTGTGACCTGGTGTGTTACTCAATACATGTACTACTCAATAGTTGAATCACTCTTTGATACATAGATGACATTATAAGCATCCTTACAGGTTTGGGCAGTACAGTTATCACTAAAACTGAGTATAATAAAAAATATAAAAAGGAAAAAATAAAAAAAATCATAATAATACAAAAACTGAAATAACATATCATATAAAAAAGAGAAGGAGCTGACAAGCTTTCTTTTATCCTAGCAGGATCTTCTTCAAAAGGTTGACTGTGAAGAAGATCTTGCAGCAGGTCCCTCAAAACTTTATATATATTTGTTACCTACAGTACGACAGTTTCTGCAGTAGATAAGCATTAAGGTAACACATGGTTAGAGTAAAATGCAGTATAAAATTACAGATCAACCTTCTCCTGGTAGGTATGTAAAAGATGGACGATACAAACCTGAGTGTCCGTTTAGCGTCGTGACCAGTTGATGGCCGTTATCTGCGACTCTGATGATGGTGATGGTTCCTGAATAATCTCCAACAAACGTGTGTTTCGATTCATCGTCAAATCTGATTGGTTGGTTAAAGGGTCATTTTGAATGATGCTTTGGATAATGGAATATTTAACTTGAAAGACCATAGTCCAGGCAAGACATTGATCCACAAACTAGGACTTCTACTAATATTCACTGGTTTCTGTCTCTATTTTGTTAAAAACGTTAGCAACCAATTTTCAGGAACATTAACCATTTGCATGGAGTGATTCATGGCTAAGTTATTTACCATGCGTCCCTTCCAATTAGTTATGGCACTGTGCAAAAGACTTACTCGTGCAGCATTATATTAGCCTAGGCCTACACTACACATCAGTAATGATGAAATAGGTGCCACTACTTAGTGATTATATTAGCCTAGGCCTACATAACATATCAGTAATGATGAAATGGGTGCCACTACTTAGTGATTATATTACTGTATCCTAGGCCTACACTACACATCAATAATGATCAATTGGGTGCCACTTCTTAGGAAGTGGTTAGATGCTGGGTTAGACTTTTCTTTGTCAGATGGAGAAGTTATTCAGTGGTCTCTGGAGCAGGAAATGGTGCAACTATGCCTCGCTGTTCTTGGAATACTCCTTGAAGAGAGAGGGCTCGATACAAGCCAACATTCATCCACGTTCATGTAGGGTTTGAAATGACCTGTTATTGGCTTTCTAACCCATGTGAAATACTGATACTAAAATGAAACTAAAAGTAAATCAATTCACAATGTCCGGCAAACTTTTTTATATTTGTAATTTTTTTTGTAACATGCACAGAATGATACGCACGGTGTACAACCAGCCTAAATCTCGCTACGTACAGCTGTTCACAACAGTATTGAGGCACACAGACACCTGTTTCTTGTGAAAATTCTAGGCAGGCCTAGCATAGCGTTCCTATACTACCATTGCTGGTCCACTTCAACAAGAAATAATTCATCTGGTATATCGCATAGCAAAACGCTATACAAAAAGAGAATAATTGATTTATGCACATGAAAAGAGAGGTAGAGGTAGTTCTTCTTTTAACACTGATGAATACATTATTCCTTATTATCATAGTATATAAAATTCATGAACCTGGAAACTGCTATATAGACAAAATATGGACACTATATGCTTCAATACACAATAGTGTTTACCATATAGATATTTATTGTAGCTGTAGTATATGCTGTACCACTGAAAAGACACCAAGATTACACAACTATCACTCTTCACATACTTTGTGAGGCAAAGGATACTGTAAACATGTTCCCCATGCGTTTAACTTGTAACCACCGAGACGCCTTCCTATTTCGCTGTCGTGCCACTGGAGGAACTTGTCTCTGCCAACACTGAGAACCATCTCTGATGTGAGGGAAAAGATAACTGCAGCAACTCTGCTCTCGTGAGCTGTTAACATGAAAAGAAGTAACTAGTAAACATTCTCTAATCTCTACAGGGTTGCAGGTTCTTCTGTCAAGCAACCAGCCAAATCCGGTGAAAAAAGGTCGAAAACAAATTGTCAATGTTAGTTTATGACAATTGACCATGTATACATGGGCTAGGAATTCTGTGGGTTTGAAATTTGTTATAATTGTGGGAGGAAGGGGGGGGAGGGGTCTATTAGATGAATACCTCCACCCATCCCATCCCAAATTTTTGATCTGCACCCCAATCTAAAGCCTCTATCTAAAGTTTGCTAACCAACACGAAGTCATTTGTGATTCCTTAAGCCGGATCTCGAAAGAGATACTTTGAACAGACTTTGTTAATGAAATGGAGGTAAACGACAAATATACATTACTTAGCTGAACTCATCAAGCTCAAAGGTAGCTGTTTCTATTTAAGTCAAGTAAAATGTTTTTATTTAAAGCAACAGTAGTATGAGAAACAGTACAGTATTTAGAGGATTTCAAACTGAACAAACTCAGAACATTTGTGGAATTCATTTCTAGTAAAAACAATTTGATAAAATATTATCAGTAAACATGTCATGACTAGGGACACTCATTTCCAAAAGTAAAGTGACTTGACAAAGTTTGTGGAAGGTTCCTTTTCCCCATATAGATAAAACAGTGACTGAAAATCACTGGTAATGAATATATTAACCAAAACAAATTTATCAGTAACTGCTGTATGCACAGTTAATGGATTAATTGTCCCCCAAGTCCAGTAATTTGCTAGAAGTGACCCAACTCTCCCCTCCTATACTAGATTGGGTTTACATGATGATCGTGGTTGGAAAACCCTTGCAAACCACCTGACCCATGTAGGTTTAATAGTATTTCATAATTATTTTCTTCATCTACCTTTTACAACTTGCGATAAGTCACATTCCTCCCAGTCATTTAAGGCGTGGCAGCATGTGTCATCTCACATGCCCTCACGCACGCATGCGCTAGCTCTTCAAAACACAAGGCCTGACCCTGACTTTACGAGTAACGAGAGTATAATTAAGAGCATTATTTCAAAATCACAGAGGAACAGATCAATATCCTGTTAGCTTCGTCGGCAGTCATCAACAAGTTCGTCCGGATAGGATCTTGGATATTTATTCATTGTGTTTGTGTAGATAGTTGTTCTTTCCAAAGGTCTATCATTTTCCCAAACAGGATCTTACTATTACTTTGGATTCAACATTTATGCATTGTCACTTGAAGGAAAGAACAATATATGCCAATAAGTCACAGTGCTCCTACTGTACAGTATAGCACCAACGACTTTGCTAAACAACACAGGAAGAATTCATGTTACACCAGCAGTGAAATTTGTTGAGAGTATTGATGCACAACAAACAGAAGGCTGTTTTGGGTTCTATTCTGAACTGTTTTTCCCCATAACTTTAAAGAGGAAGGGGCAACAAGTATGAATGGGTTTTGCAAGTGGTTCTAAGCCATTGTTCATGTTACTTACTACCTTTTCCTTTTTCTTTTGTTTTTTGGGGATGGACAAGGGGGGGGGTGGGGATGGGGGATTGAAGGACTGGGGATAGATGAGTTGTTTGAGACAAGTGGGTAGGTAGCTATATTCATTTTACGGAGGCTCCTCCTTACTTACCCCCTGTGCCCTATGCCTGGTGGAATAACATATTGGAACTGAACATTTGTTTACTGTATGTACAGTATGCAAAGATGCAAAGGGCATCATCTCTTTGATACCTTCTTTAAGTAAGAGTGGTCGTATTTACTGAGGTCAAGGATAACGTTTTAATTTATTTAGTTATTTTTATTTATTTATTAAATTTTTATATAATTTATACAGTATATATTTTTGTGTATTCCTGTGCTGGTTTTTTTTTTTTTATGGTTGGGCTTTCCATAGGGCATGTAGCCTTCTTAACCCTTTAACATGTTATGTTATGTTACTAAGGCTCAACAGCTTATCAGTTACCAGGAACTTTTCTGTCAAGGTTTTGAGTGACAGTTTATATGGTCTCTATGGTGACACAACTATGCTACATGTTAACATGGTCACAAAGTTTCAAATATTTAAGGATTGCCTGAATGTTTTGGAATATATTTTGATGGTCAGAACTTTGTGACAATCTATGCATTCACAAGATTTAAAAGTGACTTAAACCAAGCAAGGCATTCTTCCCTGTTTCTTTGGGACCATTGAGAGATGCTTCTTTCATTTTCAATGTATTGTTCACGTAAGGGACCACCAGTCCAGCCTCTCTTTGTCTTGGTTTTTGTTTTCATTCTGGTCAGCTTGTGGGAAGAAGGCTGACAGACTTGCGGGAAGCTAACGGGATGAACCAAAAGGAACCTTTCCACTATCTGGCAGAATTCTATGCTAATGTATGATACGTTTGACAATATTTACAAGCAGGTTTGAAATACAGCATACTGTCCCACACGATGAATGATACCAAAACTAAATTATCAGCAGTGGTCACATGATACGTTATTTGTCAGTCAGAGCTAAGAAAGAAAATGAAAAACTTGAGGGGGGTTGCAGACATTAAACTTCTCTCTTTAAGTGTTGAGGAAGTTGGTCTCAACTTGAGTAATTTCCAACAATTATTACTTCCCCAAAAAGTGATGATTTCCTCCTTGTTGCAAAATTTTTATACAAAACCTACAACTTTGGTGTATCATTATTGATACTAAACTGCAAATTTGGCAAAACAATTTGCAAAAATACAAAAACAACAAACTAATCATCCACATTACAAGTGTTTACAAGAATTATTTAGAATTCCCCTTGGTATGATGAGTAAAACTAAATCTTTCTCAGCCAGAGCATGAGTACTTCAGTTTGCAATTGTGTCAACTAAATTTCCAAATCCACTAAGTTTGAATACAAATCCATGGGGTGAGTATGGACACAGATCAATGGGTGAGTATAGATACAGATCCATGAAGGTGAGTATGGACACAGATCCATGGGATGAGTATGGACACAGATCCATGGGGTTAGTATGGATACAGATCCATGGGGTGAGTATGGATACAGATCCATGGGGGTTAGTATGGATACAAATCCATGGGGTGAGTATGGATACAGATTCATTGGGGTGAGTACGGACACAGATCCATGAAGGTGAGTATGGACACAGATCAATGGGGTGAGTATGGACACAGATCCATGGAGGTTAGTATGGATACAGATCCATGGGGTGAGTATGGACACAGATCCATGAAGGTGAGTATGGACACAGATCCATGGGGGTTAGTATGGATACAGATCCATGAAGGTGAGTATGGATACAAATCCATGAGGTGAGTATGGATACAGATTCACTGGGGTGAGCATGGACACAGATCCATGAAGGTGAGTATGGATACAGATCCATGGTTACTATGGATACAGATCGATGGGATGAGAATGAATACAGATCCATGGGATGAGTATGGACACAGATCCATGGGTGAATATGGATACAGCTCCATGGAGGTGAGTATGGATACAGATCCATGGGGTGAGTATGGATACAGATCCATGGGGTGAGTATGGATACAGATCCATGGGATGAGTATGGACACAGATCCATGGGGGTTAGTATGGATACAGATCCATGAAGGTGAGTATGGATACAAATCCATGGGGTGAATATGGACACAGATCCATGGGGTGAGTATGGACACAGATCCATGGGGGTGAGTATCGATACAGATCCATGAAGGTGAGTATGGACACAGATCCATGGTTACTATGGATACAGATCGATGGGATGAGAATGAATACAGATCCATAGGGGTGAGTATGGATACAGACAGATCCATGGAGGTGAGTATGGATACAGACAGATCCATGGAGGTATGGATACATATCCATCAGGGTGAGTATGGATACAGATCCATGGGGGTGAATATGGACAAATATCCATGGGTGAATATGGATACAGCTCCATGGAGGTGAGTATGGACACAGATCCATGGGGTGAGTATGGATACAGATCCATGGGTTGAGTATGGATACAGATCCATGGGTTGAGTAATGGACACAGATCAATGGGGATGATTAAGGACACAGATCCGTGGGGGGTGAGTATGGATACAGATCCATGGACGTGATTATGGATACAGATCCATGGAGGTGAGTATGGACATAGACCCGTGGGGTGAGTATGGATAGGAACTATGGGAGTATGGATACAGATCCATGGGGTGAGTATGGATGCAGATCCATGGGGTGAGTATGGATGCAGATCCATGGGGTGAGTATGGATACAGATCCATGGAGGTGAGTATGGACATAGACCCGTGGGGTGAGTATGGATAGGAACTATGGGAGTATGGACACAGATCCATGGGGTGAGTATGGATACAGATCCATGGAGGTGAGTATGGATACAGATCCATGGGGTGAGTATGGATACAGATCCATGGGGTGAGTATGGATACAGGCAACTATGCTAGAATATGAGTAGGAATACACACTCCAGATTTTCAAATTGAGTTACTAAAGTTACACTACAATCTATCTAATCATGAACTAGACTATATCTCTTTTCTACTCCAACGAGTTTAACTCAACACAACCCCTTCCATCTGCTTCTTTGCATCTTACTACCTTTACTCAGTCTAATTTTACTAATTTTGTCCATAATCTTTCTGTCCATTTGGGATAATTTCATATAATTCAGAGACATATTAGCAAATAGCCAATGAATATTCAAAAGTCAACCCTCCCATTCACCTCTACCATACTGGTCATGAAAATCACCTCCCTTCACCTGTCTGAAGTACACTACGTATTGTATTGATATCTGAATGCACATAACCAAACATGGAATATTTCTAGCCTGGAAGATTCTCTGGCTCTATTTCTAGGAGTAGGTCCTCCCTAAAATGCCCTCAGTGTCTCCATAACAGGTTACTCTCCTGTCTTTTAAGTCTGCTGTTTTTCCTTCCTTTTACCCTTCCTGTTTTATTCCCTCTAAATTTATTTTCCTTCTTTTATTTCACTGTGATATTCTCTCTCGCCTATCGACATTTTTTGTCCCCTACCATCCCCACCCCCACCCTCCCTCCTCCTACTTCTCTCTGGGGAATCCTGTCTAAGATGTGTTTTGCTAAACTTTTTCAGGAATGTCCTCCATGATTTGTAACCATACATTTAAATGTACTTACTTTGTTTTCTCATGCATTGCTGCATTTGTCCCCATTCTAAATGTATTAATCTCATGAACAGTTTTTCTGTTCCTCATTTTATTTGGACATCCCTTCTATGAGTTCTTTTTATGGCATGCATCCAATATAAATTGACAATGTATTGTTGCAGGGAATCTAAGCAGTTACCTAAAGTTACATGTATCAAACTATCCAATCTTGCAAGTGATTGAACTGTAGTGCAGATAGAAAACCAATGTTACTGTATGATACCTCCCAAGTGCCATTTTGATAAGCTACTGTAACTTTGTTCATATTCCTCTCTGATCTTGTGAATAATGAAGAAAGAAAGGTTTTACAAGCTTTAAAAGTTGCTCCAACCTACACTAATTCTAAACACACTTCGGAATAGTCATACTTTTATTTTAGCAAAGAACATGTTTACACAATTTATCTCTCACCTGAGTAGTCTCTTCTGAATGTTATTCTGTTGTAATCTTCAGAGAGATGAAACTCTGAAATTGAGCCATTATCTAAGCCGATGAACAGACGGTTGGTCTCTGTGTTAAACTCCATGGTTGAGCACCCACCTAACAGCAAAACAGAAGTTTTCAGATCAGAAAGCAAAAACATTGTGGAGTTTTGATGATTTGGTCAGTTTAAATCAGTTAAAGATACCACACTTTCTTTGGGTAACAAATGGTCTTATGCAATTAAATCACAGATTGTTTTCATGTAACTAGCCATGTTACATAGTTTCAAATGTCATCAATGACACCACAATCCATCTTAAGCACCAAAAGAAAAACATTACAAGACTCTCACATTTAATTCATTCTTAATCATGATATAGTCAAAACTTTTCAATAATTTGTGTTCTCCAACTAACCGCACACAAAAAGAAGGGTATCAAAACAAACCTTGTTTTTTCCCCACAATGTACTTTGGTAGACCAGCTACCTACAAAATGTTCTTGCACTTTAACTCTAAACTATTCCACCGTGACTTATATCCTCATCCCCAAGCACCATTTTACGTGTTATTAATAGCACATTCAACCGTCATATAACTATGCTGTTTCCAAGTACTCTCATGTTGCATGTACCAAAGATAATTTTCTGCTTTACTATTAACTCTGGACAAAAAATTAATTATACAATTAAAGGTATGAAACCAAGAATAAAGGCAATGAAGAAATTGACTTTTGTGGTACACATAAATTGGAACATTTTCTGGTGTAAAGCACAAACTTTACAGATCTATATATTGATGAGTTTGAAGGGATGTTACTTACTTGGCAACGAGTGGCATATACTGGGCCAGTACATTCCACTGTCTCGCTTTAGCCATACTCTGACAGTCCTGTAAGAGGATGAAAGGGAGGATGAAAAAAGTATTTTGAATTGTCATTATTATAACTTTGTAAAAAATAAAAAAACAGCAAAGCAAACAAAAACCTATATTTTGATGAAATAGACACTAACATGGAGTTAGAGGGTTAAGTCACAAACCTTACACATTAAATTGTTACTATGTGACCTGTAGGACAGAGTAGAGAAATCTGCAGGTCAAAACATATACTTCAGATTTTTGGAAACTACTATTTGGTGATGTCTTGTATCTAGAGGTTTGTCATTGGTCAGTCTTGAACACTGGTCAAAATTTAAGTAGATTTCTCCTACAGTAGCATAGGAAAACTGGCAATGCTGACTGCTCTTATTGACATAGTATACAAGGAAAATTTTCTTTTTGAAAAACTGATTGATACTTTGAAAAAAAAAAAGGATTGTTTGTGTAATGTTCGGTAACAGTCTTCCTTATCAACAATTAATCGAGTATGCCCATGAAATGACTGTTGATCTTATTGTGTTGCAGAGTTGGGTTACAAGACGTCAACAGGACTTGTCTGTTTACCACATCATTGAAAGGGCCAATGTGGCTACTGTAGGCTAGGCTCAGTCTTACTGTGAATTCACTTTGAAGTACTATATTGCCTGATAGTCCTATTTAGGCATAGGCTATTTAATACTGGGCGAGAAAAACTTATCATCAAACCTTTTAATGCGATTCAACAGCCGAGGTTCCATTACAACTAGCTTATGAAATTGCTAATACAGGTTTATAGTAACAGGAACTGTATAATTATGTTGTAATGTTAGGCTAGCCAACTAAGGTACTATAACTTAGTGGAAGTTCACCTGTCGTCACTAACACTGATAATACCATCTTCTTTGGGAATAATGACAGCTTTATTGACAACACCGCCACATCCTTCTAACTTGCTAAGTAGTGTTGGCTTTCTTGATTTTGGCCTCGCTCTATTTTCCGCCATAATGAAAATCAGAACTGATGCACCAATCCATAAATGTTTCGATGAAGTACTTTATCTTTGTTGTCTGAGTTTCTAGTTATGGCATACGATTCTTACACACACATTGTGAGTTGAAACATACAGCGGCTTGTGACGATGACGTCATTCAAAACATTGGCGAATAGTGCAACGTATTTAGCCATATTTTTAATATATATCTAATATACCCTGTAATAATAACAACATTCCATCAATACAATTTTAACATACAATTCTATAATTTTATAAGTTTGATGTTAACTATAAATGTTTTTTATGAGTTATATTATAATTAATTTTCGCAAATAATTCTGAGTGTTAAATTGATACCGGAAGTGAAAAAAGGATGACCCGAAACCATTTTAACCGTACCGATATATGCTATATATGCACTGCCTGTCCAAAACTGATAAACCTAGTCAGGTACAGTGAATTATGAACTTCACGGAATAAAGCTATCGCTATGCGTAATGTGTAGGTGGCTAAGTAACAAGAGTTCAGTTGACTTTTAAGTTGCCTAATATTTGGTGAGTCACAAACCTGATCTTTCATAGAGTAAGTTGCATTAGACGTTTAATCAGGAGGTGAAGAAACTAGCGAAGGAATGAGTTGTTTTGCAATTAGAATATAGTTGGTATGTATTTTTATTCCTTTGCTACTCCACCTTGTTATGCCATAATGGAAGTCATAAGAATAAGTTAGGCCTATAGTATACAGTTAGGCCTGTCGTATTCAATCTAGGCTAGGCCTATGGCTAAAAGGGTCTCCTTGGCCACGGTATTCGAGTATAGTGCATACGTACTCACGCCATGTCAGTACTACTACAAGCCTATAGATTAATGTAGAGCTAGACCAAACTTTACTTTTATGATGATTGCCCAAAGTGAAATACCATATAGATTTACAATGATTGTTATTAGTTAAGCTACGCACAAGTTGGTTATTATTATTTACCTAAATATTTTTATAATCACCTACAAGTACAAAGGCTAGGCCTAATGTAGTAATGGTAAGCCTAGCCTAGCCCTACTTCTCACACACAGTATAACGGCAAAGGCCTAACTTTTGCTAAAAAGCTTGCATCAAACTGTTTTCACTTGCAAGCAGCATGGTTGAGTTTTTTACAGTGTTACATACAAAAATACAGCCTGCAGGTCTAGGAAATAGTACGTAACGTGTAATAACGCACAGAGTTAACAAGTCAAACCCCAAAATGAGATCTAGTTGTATATTGCCCAATTCTCCATATGACTTCCTTAACTTCTCAAGTTTTAGGGACGGAAATTTGTATATCTATCTATTTTTGTGTCAGACAGGTTGACAATTTTTTATATATATAATCCCATCCCTCTCCACTTAACCATAAGATGAACTTGGTATTAACGCAGTGCTATGATAGGCTAATATTTACAGCAAGTTGAATTCAGATCCGAAGAGTATTTAAGCTGACAATTGTGATTAATAGGAATAGAAATAAGAGGACAGTCATATTACACACAGGTCTTCTAACCGAAAGGAAAGATTACAAAGTTTGTATTTATTGAAGATAATATTTGCCAACATATTTTCAGATAATTGTAGCTTTCCTAGTTTGAGTTTAAGGTCCCAACTGTTTTGCTGCTAGGGTCAGGGTTATTTGAAGTCGGCAGAGATGAAATTGTGGGAAAATTAAAAGCTCTACAAGCTTATTTCAAGAATGTTGTAAACTTGGAGGTGTGTGCATGCATCCTAGATTAGCTTTTATGACGTACAGCAATTGTTCAGTATTTTTTGGAGGTCGTAGGCCATTTGAGGAGGTTGGTAGAGCTCAAAGCCAGAAAACCCTTTGAAGTGGATATTTCTCTAGAGTACTCACATTATCAGAATAAAGTAGCCATGGCAGCAACTCATAGCATGCTGAGCCATGCTCATGAATACTATACAGCACTTGTGAACTGCCAATTTTTTTTGTTACACAGCCTCTACCAAGCTAATGTTCATAGTTAATCTGAAGGTCATTTTGTTATAAATTTATACAGATTTGTTTAATTGAAAGTGATGTGACAAAGATACACTTTTTAACACTGCTGTAAGAAACAGTTCTCATTCATGCTGACATATCTTGATTCTTTTGTTTACCTTTTCTCTCAATTGAGAGCTGTTCTGACATAATTCAGTGCTACCTAGGGTTTTGATCATATGCTGCTCCCACTGTATACACACACATATCTTGACAATAAGGTATGTAACCCTGGCAAGGCATTTAAAGGGAGTGAAGACTCCCGCTCAAAGAAACGTCTGATGCCGGTAATCTGACCTAGTTTCGAATGAGGTGTAACAGAAGTGTTAGACACCACCATCTAACCCAGAAAATACACACACAGCTTGCTACCATCGGTAATTAGACACTAGTGTACAGTCAATACATGCAGCTACGGGCAATACCCACAACACAGTGTACACAGCAGCGATGGACATCTCAGGTCCAGATAAAAGATAACAAGGTATCATGTTTCATTACTGTCTGCATTTTGTAGTGACAAGAAAAAACTTCACTTGCAAGCAACGGGAAGTTAACTTTTTTCAGAGGGCGGCAAGCGGTTTGGGGCGACTTCTAGTTTTACCCATGTTCCAGCATTACTTTATGCACAGATGATGTGGTCCCAGCATCTTATTAATCTCATTTGTTGATGTTTAGGTACAGTAATGATTACCTTAAAAAACATAAGGTTCAAAATATAGGACACAACAAAGAGGGACTAATTATATAGAAATATTTTAGTTAAATTTCACTATTTAATTCCTGTTCATGCTATAACCATAAATCTGTGTTAATCACCCACTTCCTGTTTGTGATTTCCAAAGTTCAACACCTACACTGTATACATCATGCATTGTCTTCATTAACGATAACATCTTTTTTGAGTTTTACCAATATTGTAGCCAAGCCTATCAAAGTACATTTAAACATAAAGATTTCATTGTTGTAATTGATCTAGAAAACCTGTTATGATTGTCTTGTGTTTGCTCAGAATATCCAATTATACAAAATAACATTAAGGGAGTGTTTATTGTGAACATGTTTGAATAGCTTCCTGCACTCCTTGATAAAAAAAATATTGTTTTGAAATAATTAACTTTCACTTTACTAAACGAAACTTGGAGAGATTAGCCATTCTCTGGGGTGCCTCGCTTTGTATGCAAGTTATCTGAGGCCTGTAGTGTCTAGATTTAGTAACGTTGGCAAAGTATGCTTAGCTAATGAGCCAAATGGAACATGTAATGAACATTGTAAATTTTCATTGGTTACAGTAATCTTTTTTCATAGTAAATGAAAAAGTAAGAATGATATGGTATAAAGATTTGGCTGTCAGTGTAGTGTGGTAAATATGGTCACCAGAATATTGTATTATTGAGTGAAGTGCACAAATTTCAGAACCGTTGAAACTTGCACAAACCAAACAAATGTGGGTATGAATGCCTTATGCATCCTGCACAACAGAGCTAACACACAAGTATTTAGTGAGATTCAAGTAAACCTACAGTGGAACCTTTTTCTAAGCTTTAATTAGACTTTAGGGGTGAATGATTCTGTTGTGGTAACCTTGAACTACAAAGTGAACTCCATACAGTATGAACTTCACAAAAATAAGGAACTAAAATGCCGTAAATAATATCGGAAAGCATTTATTGGCAAGAAATCACAAAGCCTCTCAGCTTTCTGTTTTTTTATTGTGAACAGCAGATTCAGTAGCCTGTAACTTTGATAGCTTCAAGTTATTAAGTTGTGGAAATTCACCCCCAAAAATTTTCTATATCTACAGTTTCCAGTAAATTTGGTTTTACCCCTACGATTAGTTTGGACTCCTCCACTCATTTTAAAGCGGCCCAACTATCATCAGTTGGGCGCTGTTTAGCTGCTGCCATGTGGAGGGATTGTCTCTATGTTTGACAGGTTATCGTTGACCAGGGTAATATTGTGATGCGCCTTGAGCACCATTATGGGTGGATAGGTCTGCGCCTAAAAATCCTTGATATTAGTAAAGTAAGGTTAGGATTATTGTAGAAATACTGCACTTTAATTCAGACTCTTCTGTTGAACAGAGTTTATATACAATTAACTTGAATAATCTACTGTATTTGCATTGTATAACTACTGTACATGTATGGTAAGCGATGCTACCAAAAATAATTTTACTCTTTATTGGGTTGCGGGTTTTCGCCTGGTTTTATAAAAAAAAAAAAAAGGAAAATTTTTAAGGAATAGGGTTTTTTCGCCCAACAGCATCAAAACCCAAACAGGATGCACACTTGGTTAACCCGATCATGAAGGTAGTTTATGTGGCGATTTGCTAGAAAATTTTACCCGTCTTTTAGGCAAACTCATGCAAATGTAATGAATTATTTTAATATTTATCTACCAGTTGCCTGGACATATTAGCTGTGTCTCACTTCCTTTGTAGGCTTTGCATAAAGGATGTTGTCTACCAATTTTCATTTTCACACAATGACTTCTTAGGAAATGACATCACAGGATGTCTTGTGAGTATTAAAAGAGAAAATTATAAATTCTATCCCCTTGCAAGTGGTATATGCTGTCATTGTGGTTAGTATATTGTGTGCAATCATTTCCCATGAATATGAATGATTTCTGTCTATTGTTATTAGATGGTCCATCTTCTTCGACGGTGTTGCTAAATAAGTTAACAGGAAGTGTAAATTAAGCATGGAAAGTGAAACTTATCTATCTGAATGCATACATGTGTAAATGGTAAGTGCACATTGCTTCATAACAGCAGCTTGGTGTGTGTGAACCTTTGAATGTCAAACACTGCTTTTTCCCTACAGTGTGTATATGTATGTACTGTAAAATACATAGTGTGTTGCATGCGTACAGTATGGCGATTGTAGAAGGATGTCGCACAGACATACACATACACATATACATACATACACACATTCATACTGTAGACCTGAGGGTATTGTCTCAATGGTTTAATTAGTAATACAGTAATGATAATAAATAATGAATCCAAAAATTTAATACAATGTAAAAAGTTTCGGAGCAACTATGTCAATATATACATTTCCATTTCCCCATTGAACGTCATTAATTGATTAACTCCCATACCCATTGTTACAGCTCTCTGCAGCGTTTTACCTGGACACAAGTCTTTAATATAAATTATAAACCTATGAATTGCTTCTCCCTTTCATAACTCCCTGCTACAGTACAGGTATGTGCTTTTTTTACTCATTTTCACACATTCAGATTTCCAATCTAGCTGTCTGTTCATTTAAATATGTCCTTCTAAAGTCTATTTTGTTTTAAGTTAGCCCAGATGAAGACGATCCTGTTATGATTGAAACGTTGTCGTCGGGCCCTCTGGTCGTCGGGCCCTCTGGTCGTCTGGCCCTGTGACATTTATACATCATTACAGAGCACAATAACATTAATATTCACATGTTGGAAATAATACAGGAGCATGCTAGAATCTATTTCACTCTCAAATTTTCTATGATCATGAGTAACATTTTAACATATACTTATCTATTAAAGCATAGTTTTTTATGATAATTTGACTTAAATTTGAAATATTTTTGTCTGTTTTCTGACAACCATGATCATATGTCTCTTGTGTTTGATTCTTACTGCTTGAACACTGTCGTATAACTGGTTATAGCTTTTACTGTGCATTTAGTCAACAACATGAAGTTTCCTTTGTATGCACTGATGCACGCACCTGTAGGACGAAACGGTATTAACTTATTTATATTGAAACAAGAAGTGATGGGTTAACTGGTTTCAACCAGGGGTCTAAAGTTCTATTGACTGATAACTTTAAAAGTTCAACAACATATGGCAATAGTAAAGTTTTTCAATATTTAAGTTGGCATTTATTGCTTGCTCGGTAACGGTACCAATCATGTGACTATCCAATATTCAGGAGTTTGAATCTCTTGTTAAACATGGGTGTAGTTCTACAAAATTTATGGTTTCGTTTCTGGGTTTAAAGTTTTGGTTTCTTAGGGTTCAATAGCAAATTTCGATGCCTTACAAGAGCACTTGCTTATTATCCTTATTGATGATTTTTGCATGTATTCTACATGTAACAAAAATATGTCTTCAATTCTGCCCTTTTCCTGGGAATGTTTGTACCTTTACTTACCCCCTTCTTATCATGCTGAAACTTTTAAGCTAATACAGAGGACCGTTTCTTTTTGTCCCTCAGTAGTGGCAGGAACTTTTCATTCTGGTCAAAGTAGGAGCTCCCTGATCACAGTTTACAAAGGCACAGTTTCCTATGTAGCTCCCTGATTACACATATTACAAAGAAACAGTTTCGCTTAGTACCTCCCTGATTACTCAGTATACGAAGCAACAGTTTCCCTTAGTAGCTCCCTGATTACACAGTATACAAAGGAACATTTCCCCTTAGTAGCTCCCTGATTACACATATTACAAAGGTACAGTTTCCCTTAGTAGCTCCCTGATTACACAGTATACAAAGCAACAGTTTCGCTTAGTAGCTCCCTGATTACACAGTGTACAAAGGAACAGTTTCGCTTAGTAGCTCCCTGATTACACAGTATACAAAGGAACAGTTTCGCTTAGTAGCTCCCTGATTGCACATATTACAAAGGAACAGTTTCCCTTAGTAGCTCCCTGATTACACAGTATACAAAGGAACAGTTTCCATTAGTAGCTCCCTGATTACTCAGTATACAAAGCAACAGTTTCCCTTAGTAGCTCCCTGATTACTCAGTATACAAAGGAACAGTTTCCCTTAGTACCTCCCTGATTACACATATTACAAAGGAACAGTTTCCCTTAGTAGCTCCCTGATTACTCAGTATACAAAGAAACAGTTTCCCTTAGTAGCTCCCTGATTACTCAGTATACAAAGGAACAGTTTCCCTTAGTAGCCCCCTGATTACACAGTATACAAAGGAACACTTTACCTTAGTAGCTGCCTGATTACACAGTATACAAAGGAACAGTTTCCCTTAGTAGCTCCCTGATTACACAGTATACAAAGGAACATTTCCCCTTTGTACCTCCCTGATTACTCAGTATACAAAGAAACAGTTTCCCTTAGTAGCTCCCTGATTACTCAGTATACAAAGGAACAGTTTCCCTTAGTAGCTCCCTGATTACACAGTATACAAAGGAACACTTTACCTTAGTAGCTGCCTGATTACACAGTATACAAAGGAACAGTTTCCCTTAGTAGCTCCCTGATTACACAGTATACAAAGGAACATTTCCCCTTTGTACCTCCCTGATTACACAGTATACAAAGGAACAGTTTCCCTTAGTAGCTCCCTGATTACACAGTATACAAAGGAACACTTTACCTTAGTAGCTCCCTGATTACACAGTATACAAAGGAACATTTCCCCTTTGTACCTCCCTGATTACACAGTATACAAAGGTACAGTTTCCCTTAGTAGTGCCCTGATTACACAGTTTACAAAGCAACAGTTTCCCTTAGTAGCGCCCTGATTACACAGTATACAAAGGAACAGTTTCCCTTTGTACCTCCCTGATTACACAGTATACAAAGGTACAGTTTTCCTTTGTACAGTAGCTCCTTGATTACAGTATACAACGGAACAGTTTCTCTTCGATATTATGTGTGAGTGGGATGTGTTTGGTCACTGCCCTCCAAGATAGGACGATGCCATGTTTTAAGTGTGTAAATTTTTTTTCATAAATAAATGGAAACCAAAGAACTAACATGGTAACTGTTTCTACTCTCCTTATTCTTAGGCCAAAGAACTTCTTTATCTACTAATTTTTGCACACATATAAACTGGCAGTTTGTTTTCATCATAGTCACTGTGAATTGTTTGACAGGTACTGTAAGCTATGTCGTTTGAAATTTACATCGCTTCCTCAATGTCACACCTGTTTATTGAATGACTTATAAACCATCTGTGTACAGCGTCTAGATAGAATGCCTTACATTTGGTACATTTGGTTATGATTTAGCGCTGACATCTTCCCGTGTGCAGCTCTCCTCTGATCCGAAATTGACCAGACACCAACCAGAGTTTACCAGAACCAGATACTGTACAGTAGACAAGGTATATATAGCAATAGTGTATAAGTTGTGAGCCAACAGGTAATCAAGGAAACCAAGCCAATACTGAAACCAGTTCAGTTTTCTAAATTTCTGTTAATGTCTTGTGACATTCAAGCATTCTGCTATGGTCTGTATGTTCCCACACAGTGTCGCTTAACTGTTTGACCAAAAATCAACAAGACTCTAATATGGTGTGCCAAAATCAGTTTATTCAATACAAGATTATTTCACATTGTACAGTATATGGTCATCACATGATACCACAGCATGTTTACAATATATATAAATGTATTTATAACTGATAGGAACAAGGATCCATTGAACCCATGACACAGTAGTTCCTTGTTAATACTATTGTCTAAAACCACAGTTATTGATTCAGAACAACACAGGCATATTTCAGTCAATTGTGTGTGCTAATGTACTGCAATTAGAGATATAGGGAAGTATCAAACCTAGCAACTCATTGCTTGCATGTTAACTTCCCCTAGTATCGGAAAGGAAAAATAACCGCTAACCGACTACCGTTTCTCATGAAAATTTCACAATTCTGGCTGCCCTACAGGGAGGTGAACATATTGTTGTAGTGCTTTATCTCTGCTTTTTCTCTGCTTGTGCATGGTATTGTACAGTTTGCAAATTATTGCATATATATGTACTGTAGTTCAGCCTGGGTATATTTATATGGCCAAAAAACCCGAAAGTGTGCATTAAGTGCTATTTAAGCCTGACACAGATACATCTGCTGTATAGATTTCCTTAATTGATGCGTATGCTGGCGTAATAAGTCAGTGAATTGGGGAACTCAAGAGAAGCAGGTGAGACCGCAGAGAGTAATTCAACACCGTACGGGAGTAAAGGCTAGATCTTCTGTACATAGTGCATATACAGTATACTGTACTGTATGTACCTAGAGTATTCGGTGGCTCAGTGTTGATCGGTAATGGTATTGCAATGAACTCCGGTTCTAGATCTTTAAAAAGTGATTCAGCTCGAATATTGTCGAGAGAGGTGTGAGTTGAAGTGCATAGGTGATTAATTTACCAATGGAGTTTGTCCCTTCAGTTTTATTTTGGGAGGGGGCGGGAAAGAAATAAAGAGAGAAAAATTAGATAGTTAAAAGCTAGCTTTACAATTACGCTTTTACAATTACGAAAAAAAAAGGCATTACAATTACGGTTACCTATTATTTACTTATTGATTGTTTCGGCATAACAGGTAGAGACATTTGTTTTCTTGTTAAGTCCTTGGTGCTAAATATAACTGGGAGACATAAATCTAACATATTCTACAGCTATATATTTAAAGTATTTATATTAAATATTCCTTAAAATGACCATTAGTAAGATGTGACAAACCCAATGAGGTTTTCTAACGCAGATTATTAACTTTGTTCTCTGCTGCACCTGTCCCCTCTCAAATACCACATCGTACTATTCCACGCCACGGTACGACATGATTGCAGATATACCAGTATGCGTGGGCATGTCAGAACTGTTGGTATGGCATTGGAGTATATGTATGTCATCTAATACCGCTGACATTCCAAAATTATGATACCAATTAAATGGTACCAGTACTTATGAGATCATTATTCCAAATATAATTTACCTTTTCAGCATGCAATTTTTCTAGAAACGAATATTTACTTTCATATTGATTTATTAAATCAAGTGGCATGAACTTCCAAGAAAATGTTTTCATATATGTCAGACAAACTCCCCCCTAAAACCCACTTTAAAGAGAATTCTTCTCTGATTGTATTCTGATAATTATCAACAAATATCAAACATAAAAAAAAAAAAACCCAAACATCAAACTCTTATACTGTTGACATAATTAGTACAACTATTGTATAGTGTATTTATGCATTAAGAAATTCAAATATCAGCACTGATACTGAATCTCCAACACACTGTTGTCTAATAAAGAAGAAAACTATCCCACTCACAAAACTTGACATCTGGATTTAGTTCTAGATCTGAGAAATTTGAATGCTCATTTTCGGTATTCTGTGCGATTGATATAAAACTGGTTCATGCAAGTCATGTTTATCCCATTGTGCTCTACTTAAGCAATAGTATAATTTACATGATTTATATATAGATTACATTGAAGTTAATAAACAACTAGCACACAGACATGGCTATATAGGGATCGCCAACAACTAACGACTGGATAGTTCAGTTGTAATATAGAGAAGAAGGCTAACAGTATGTACAGTATAATAATCATGAGGATTACTGATCAATTCAGAATGCCATTCTGACCAAGAAAAAATCTATGCACTTGCATAGTTCAAGTTACATATTGGAGGATCACAAAGTTCCGACGATTTATGGATCATATTTAAGTGACATTTTACCAGGAGAAATATTAGTTTCAGCCGATGAAAGAAGAACCTCATGATGGCTTTTGTGTTCAGATATGTTCTGGGATGGGAACTACTTCAAATGAAAGCTTAAAAACCCTGGATTTTAAACTTTCACTTATGTCCCTCCCCCAGGTCTCCCAGGAAATAGAACTTGTAGTAATTTGTTCAGGGTACCTGCATGCCAGGAAGATTCCTGGATGTTCTGCGAAACCTGCCGTGAAAACTCTTTACGAATGTTTGTGATTCTGTTAAAATTGTTGTACAGTAATTAAAACTGCACATTACAGTACGGAGCAGCTCTAAGTGTAAAGAACATGCTTATTGTAGTTTCGGTCGGTGTTATTCAGAGTTATAAACCTACTGTGATTTTGTAAAAGAAATACAAGTATCATCATAGACGTACATTATTGAAAATATTGAAGTTTGAGAAACATTGATAAAAACTTCATGTCAGTGGTTGTGATCTCATTGTACTATACTTGCCATGAGATAAATCCTAGTTTTCCTGTTTGAGGTCACCAGATGGTCAAAATCTGAAGAATTGCTAACCTAGTATACAGTAGTTCCATAGGGAAAGTTTGAATGAACTTTGTGCTTATAGTACTTTACTAACTGTATGTACTGTATGTCCACGTTGGTGAATAACAGACGTTTTTCAGTTTCTCATTGACTCAAGGGTCATTTGAGGTCACCGTAGGTCAAAGTACAGTATGCAAACTTTGTAGACACAGTAACTCCAAAAGTAGCGCATGGATGAACTTAATACTTGAGATGTGGATCCACCTTAGTGAGTATATAAAGTCTGATGTTTGTTGTAGAGGTCATAGGTCACCAAAGGGCAAAGTATGACAATTAACTTGAAAAATAAAATCTTGGATGGACTGACCGGCCTTCGTATGGGGATTCACAAGTAGTCGAGTACAATGCTGTTGTTTTCTGTGACAGAGTTAACATGCATTTGAGAACAGTCTAAGTAAAAATAATAATTGTTCATTTGAAGTCGGTATTGACTGAAACCTGAAATCTTGTCTATTCTCATGGATAAGGAGCCACTAAACCAGTTATTTTTCTTCCATCATTGCTCTTTTTTTCATGGTGAAAGTAAATTTTGTTGAACATTATACAGGCTGAAGACAATGACATTTGTGCAGTGCTGGCAAAGCTCCAATACTTTAATTAAGGTATATACTGCCAATGATTAATTGTAAAGAAAGTATGCAAGAAATTAAAAGAGATAAGCATAATTAATAGATTACATCTCTATTTGCTAGTGGCTGTTTTTTCGCTTATTATAACGTTCTTGATTGGTTACTTATAGACATTGACTATTTATTGAATTAAATTTCTCCATCCTGCAGGGCTGTATGACTCTAAATATTCATTCCACACTGGTCTGTTTCATTTCCCTGGATTAGGTTGTACCTGTGTTCTATAAGTTACCCGCAATCAATTATATAGCACATGTACACTAAGAACCGCTTAAGTGGAAGGTGGTCTGGTTGCCATGGTGATAGTGACGTTCATTGACCTCGGGGAAATGTATTCTGGGACATGGGTTCTGGGTGGCCCCTCTTGAGCACTTGTATCCGTTTTGAAACCATCGCACGGTTGGTAAATGAGTGTAAAAGTAACCCATCTCAGAGAAGTGCGTATTCTGTGATTAAGAATTTTATTTGACCTATAAGAAAGCTGCAGAAGTGCTATAATTTTTCCTTAATTACAGACATTGATAATATTGATAATAACTTCCTATTGGGAGTCCCATAATGAGGTGCAAGCACACATTTAATACCCAAATCTAAATTACTTAAAAAGCTAATTACAGACATTGTTTATATTGATAATAACTTCCTATTGGAAGTCCCATGTTGATCAAGGTGCATTGCACAGATTTATACCCAAATCTAAATTACCGGAAGGTTTAAAAAAAAAAAAAAATAGAATGATTTTGTATTCAACAAATGCAAATCCAATACATTGGCATTGCTGATAAAACAGCATTGTAAACACTTGTTATGCTTTCTTGAAGATACAGTGGTTCACAGCGTCATGGAAACAGAAACTTGTGTGACTTTCATGTGCAATTCCAGCTACAGCTCAATATGTAAAGAATTATTCTTGACAACTCTTTAAAAACCTTTCCTTCTTTTTGCGTCTTTGTAGAATTGTGTACTAGATTTTCAAAATGTTAAATGACAGATAATCAATAACACAGATTTTATCACAATATCACTATTATCTTTCCCCTCCCCTTTTTTCTTTCCCGGTTTCCTTTTCAACTTTCTCGAGATTCTATGCAGTGTTAATGATTGGAATGAAATTGATTGCTTCTATTTACAGGTGTCTGCTTTTCAACAAAGACAAATCCAATACATTGGCATTGCTGATAAAAACATCAATGTAAACACTTGTTGCATTTTCTTGAAAATACAGCACTTGGTTCACATCGTCATGGAAACATAGAAAATTGTGTGACTTTCATTTGCAATTCCAGCTACAGCTCGATATGTAAAGAATTTCTTGACAACTCTTTAGAAACCTTTCCTTCTTTTTGCGTCTTTGTAGAATTGTGTACTAGATTTTCAAAATGTTAAATGACAGATAATCAATAACACAGATTTTATCACAATATCACTATTTTCTTTCCCCTCCCCTATTTTCTTTCCCGGTTTCCTTTTCAACTTTCTCGAGATTCTATGCAGTGTTAATGATTGGAATGAAATTGATTGCTTCTATTTACAGGTGTCTGCTTTTCAACAAAGACAAATCCAATACATTGGCATTGCTGATAAAAACAGCAGTGTAAACACTTGTTGCATTTTCTTGAAAATACAGCACTTGGTTCACATCGTCATGGAAACATAGAAAATTGTGTGACTTTCATGTGCAATTCCAGCTACAGCTCGATATGTAAAGAATTCTTCTTGACAACTCTTTAGAAACCTTTCCTTCATTTTGCGTCTTCATAGAATTGTCTACTAGATTTTCAAAATGTTAAATGATAGATAATCAATAACACAGATTTATCACAATATCACTATTTTCCTTCCCCTATTTTCTTTCCCTGTTTCCCTTTCAACTTTCTTGAGATTCTATGCAGTGTTAATGATTGGAATGAAATTGATTGCTTCTATTTACAGGTGTCTGCTTTTCTCTGACTAAATCCCGTCGAGGAGACAAGTTGATAGCTACAGTAGTCGGGCTGGATCTATCTGTTTCCTGCTGAAAAACCCTCCCTTTTTGTAAGTGCTATTTTATATTATTTCGTCACTGTGCAATCAATGTATACATGTACACATTATCTCAAAAATTTGTGATCTGCGAAACTCGTGCAGTAGACTTAAATTTGAAGGTTATTAACTTTCCATAAATATTTTGATGAGGTGAGTTTAATACAGGTTTGTTGGATATCAGTGTGTTTGTTTGTTTAAGGTTCGCACCTGCGGGACTGATTGTAATAAACCATTGAAGTAAACCTCAGAAAAGAACAAAACCTCACCATTTTTTGAAATATTTGATAATTAAAAGTCCCATAAAAATAGAGTCACACTGTAAATTAGACAATGCAATATCTTTGAAAGGGTGAAAGTAGAACGGGTAGAAGATAGAATAAAGTGGCCATTATTTGGTTTCTAGCATATGTTCAGGCATATACAGTACGGTTTGACCTTTAGTTTCTTTTAAGCCTTTAAAGTCAAGACCTTCCCTGAGGGACTACTTGATGATGACCATAGAAAAACATGTTTAAATTATGTTGTTATCCTTGTTGGACAACCACCTCTGCTGTTCAGATAACATACACAAAAACAAGCCTAAGTTGCAACTTGCAGTGCACACTTCCTTAAATTTAGCTTCGCTAGTTGTATTCATAACACAGATTCTGTGTGTAAAGTTGAAATACAATACAAACATGTCATCTTGACATTGGTTGGGTGTGTCTGTGAGTTTAGAAGGTAGAACTTTTAAAAACTAAACAAAGTAAATAGATGCCTATAAATAGTATTACCTAATATGGCTAGTTTGCATTGCATTGTGGGAAATGTGTTGCCTTACAGTACTTCCTTCCCCCTTCCCGGCCACTGGAGAAAATATAGAAAGAGACGAATGAATCCTTTCCAACTTCCAAACTTTAGCTGAGCTATATTGCTGGTTACTCAAATTTGTTTGAATGATGAAGAAACGGAAAAAAAAGTATGAAAAAAAAAATAACCTCGTGAATCCAAGTTCAGAAATTGACTGTTCTGGGGACACCTGCTTGACTATGTGGGTATAAATAATACAATAAAGAACCCCTTGGGTGGGATGAGTGTAACAAAAGGGTCATAGGTACTTCTTGCTGCTTGCAAATGTTGTTTGGATTGTGAAAGTGAGTGAAAACAGCAGTGATTGTTTGGCATCCCCCTTTAGGAGAAAAGGTTAAGGAGAAGTTTACTTATATGTTCTTGTGTACATATGAAAGAGTGTAGGTTTCTGTGAGTTGCTCTCAAATGAAAAGAACCATAGAGACTTACTTGTTGGGGTGGACGTTTAAAGTAAGCATAATATTCTCCGTTTGAATGAAATTTGGGAAAGTATGTGAAATTGGGGATTTTTAAATAGGCATTTGGATTGGCTTGAAGTTCAACATCTCAGTTGAGACAGGTAAGTATCATAATTTGGCAAATATTCAAATGAATTTCATTCCTTCACCTGTTAAAGTGAGAAAAAAATGTGTCAAAGGTCAGAAATACTCCCAGGCCATATCAGAATTGCTCCAGAGATGTCCAACATTTTTGATTCTAGGATGCCCCTTTTGGCTCCTGCAGATAGGAAACCTCAAGTGTGATGCACTGTACAATATAAACGCAATGGGTGGTACACATTAAATCAAATAACTGTGCTGTATGTAAAAGTTACTTCACACCTGACTTACCTGTCCCCTCTCCCTCCCCTCCAAACTGCATTCTCCCATCTACCAATCATGCAACATACAGTATTAATTGGTAACATTTAGCACTGCTCTCAACCTCTCATACTGCCCTACTTCCAGGTGTCACTGCCCATTCCCCATTCTTTAGAGAAAAAAAAAATTGTTCTGAAATCGATCACCTAGCTTTCTGTTGATCTTTACATAGTAAGTACTCTTAAATCAAGTCAGTTTTCACAAGCAACATTGTTTTTTTTTCTTTCTGGTTTAGTTAGACTCCAGCATGTATTTTGTCCATATATAAATGCCTGTTTTAATATTCAGGTATACATGCAAGCATCAAGAATTTACTGTAGACTCCCAAAGCTACTGTTTCCTCCCAGCCTGTATGTGTTTAACACAAGGAGCCCGTTGATACAGTCACTCATTAGGAGTAGCATACTGAACGACGACGACGGCAACGACATCTATCAGCAGTTTGCCCCAAGGCTACCATGTCACTCTAATGAACACATCATGACAAGCGCCTGTCAGTAAAGTAATGGACCTTTTTCTCGTTACTGTAGAGTTTACATATTAAAGACCAAACGGCATACACATAATTTCTGACACGGGGGAAAAGGAAAGCTTGTAACGGTAATATAGACACTGTGATGGCTGTAGAATCAAGTATCCATACAAGCAAGTTTTGATGACAGGAAGAAACAACTACAGTATGTCAGTCTGCTTTAAAAAAAAGAATAATTTCGACATGAATCAGAAAACTCATTTTGAGAATAGTCAGCGCTACCTACAGTGTATAGTGTCTGACAATCTGTACAGTCGATACCTACAGTATTGAGTAAATTATGAATTATGCTACTGTTATACAAAATGTATAGAAGATAACATAACTTTTGCTTTGAGCCTACAGCCTACCGTCAAAGATTGATCGTTACATTTTTGGATAATTAGTTTACGATCGTCTAGCGGTTTATCTGTTCACTAGTTCCAATAGAATTTATCTGCAGCTTTCGTTTTGATTTTCAAGGAAGCTTCCGTTTCTTACAACCAATTAAATTATTTCTTTTTGTGGGTTGCTAGTTGCATTAATTAAAGTTTACATCAAGTCACTGTACTGAGTGGTATTGGTGGACCTGACTGTAACCAATGACACGTGCAGTGAGTAATCATTACTTGGCAGGGTAGTGTACTGTGATTGAACACACAATAGGGCAGTGTACTGTAATTGAACACACAATAGGGCAGTGTACTGTACAGCACTGTATGTGACAGAAGCTCAACCACTGTGTGTGTGACAGAAACTCAACCACTGTGTGTGTGACAGAAACTCAACCACTGTGTGTGACAGAAGCTTAGCACTGTGTGACAGAAGCTGAACCACTGTGACAAGCTCACCACTGTGTGTGACAGAAACTCAACCACTGTGTGTGACAGACTATCAGCACTGTGTGACAGAAGCTCGACCGGATGTGTGACAAGCTCAGCATTGTGTGACAGCTCAGCCAGGTGTGTGACAGCTCGGCCCTGTATGACATAAGCTCAACAGAAGCTGTGTGGCAGAAGCTCAAACCAATGTGTGTGACAGAAGCTCAACCACTGTGTGACAGAAGCTCAGCACCGTGTGTGACAGAAGCTCAGCACTGTGTGTGACAGAAACTCAACCACTGTGTGTGACAGACTATCAGCACTGTGTAACAGAAGCTCGACCGGATGTGTGACAGAAGCTCAGCATTGTGTGACAGCTCAGCCAGGTGTGTGACAGCTTGGCCCTGTATGACATAAGCTCAACAGAAGCTGTGTGGCAGAAGCTCAAACCAATGTGTGTGACAGAAGCTCAACCACTGTGTGACACAAGCTCAGCACTGTGTGTGACAGAAGCTCAGCACTGTGTGTGACAGAATCTCAGCACTGTGTGTGACAGAAGCTCAGGCACTGCATGACAGCTCAGCCAGGTGTGTGACAGCTCGGCCTTGTGTGTGACAAGCTCAGCACTATGTGTGACAAAAGCTCAAACACTGTGACAAACGCTCAACCACTGTGTGACAGATGCTCAAACACTGTGTGACAGAAGCTCAGCACCTCATGTGACAGAAGCTCAGCACTGTGTGTGATACAAGCTCAGCACTGTGTGTGACAGAAGTGACAAGAACATACAATCCAAAACAAGATATGGTTCATGACAACAACCTGCCTTAATAGCAAGTCAATTCAAGCAAGTCTCGTCTTGTCTGTTTTACTCCCTCGAGCGCTGTGTTTAATCCTAGTAGCAAGAATCCTCTTTATTTGGTCTGGTTGCTCTCCCTCTCCAACTCTGGTCTTTCTTCATTAAATTCAACATATTTTGGCCAGAATACGGACCTCAATAGCCTACGGACATCGCCATTGTCTGCGTCATTGTTATTGTCAGTGGTAGAGGCCTTCAAAACTTGAACATCGGACAACAGTTCCTCTGTTTTAGGTGAAATACGGTTCTTTCGATTGTAAGCATTCGCACAGAACAGAACAGTACCTTTCAATGAAGTAGATAAAATTTTGAGAAACAAATTCAGTTTTGTTCCAAAAAACAACAACAAAAAACAGAAATTTGAACTTTGTCTCCTGGCAACCATCTTGATAAGTTTTCAATTGATAGCATCTAGATTTGTTGACTTAAAAAGGGTTTCATGAATTTTTTGTGTGTAAAAGAAGCAAACATAGATTTCAAAATTAATCAATGTGACTAAAATTTCAGTGTACGTATAAAATTTCCATTAAATCCTGCAAACAAGTTAAATTTTGTGGAATAGTTTATGATTACTTAACTTCTCTAATCAATTTAATCAGCTCATGTTTATTGATAAGTGTACACACAAAATCCAACCGAAATAGATCTACCCATTGTATGTGCACAGTAACATCTGTATTAATCATGTAATCACCATTTGCTTTAACTGTTTATAATTCTATCAATTGTTCTAATGATTTTGATTGATTGCAATCCTTTAAAGAACTGAATTTGACGTAAATCTATCATCTTGGTCGATAAAATGCTTACTTTAAGACAGTGGCAGATGATAAGAGTCACCCTCAGGACAAAATGGGGCTTGGATGGAGGGGTCAACTCAGCTCGGAAAGTTTTAATGGAAATGTAGGGGGTCTTGGGAAGGGTTAGGTTCTAGGCCTATTATAACAAGATTAAAAAGCTACATGCAGCAGCATAAGTTGGAAGATTCATTTCGTTTATTTATTTCGTTCATTTATTTGTTTTTTCACAACATATATACGACAAAAGTAGCAAATACAGAGAGTTATGGAATGTGAAAGGAAAGTGTATCAAGAAACCCTTGTGGGCTTATCTATGATTCAGTCACTTCAAGTCACACCTGTCACATGTCTGACACTTCAACTCCTCCATTTCCAATAACTTGTTTGTCAAGATAGAAATTAGTGATGGCTTCATTTTGGCCAAGACCCATCGTACCACCACCACAAGGACCATCTAGCATTTGAAATAGATGCACCATGCTGCAGTGACAGCTTTGAACATGTAATACATCAATGGCATAACACAAATGATGTGGGAGATGTCCATACATCCATGTCCATAGGTCCACATTCATGTCCATATGTCCACATCATTGTCCATATGTCCACATCATTGTCCATATCATTGTCCATATGTCCACATCATAGTCCATAGGTCCACATCCATATGTCCACATCCTTGTCCATACATGCCCACATCTCGGTCAGCTTGTCCACGACTTTGTCTTTATGCTCAGCGCAGAAGTTTCAGTTGATGTTTCTATTTGGTCTAAGCAGAATTTGTAAGTTCATATCGTGAACGGTAGGACTTGTCAAACCTTCCATTCCTGCAGCTACTTTAAGCTATATGCTGTCATCAATAATCAATAATTACTGCATAAATACATCAAATTTACAGTTACTGTACATTATCAATTCATTTTGGCTGTAGTGCTACTTTTGGCAGGCTGAAAAAAAACATAGAGGAAGTGTTTTGATTATAACTCCTGTACTAGTATATCACATACTAGTTTATTTATGTTGTGTATTTGATACAGGAGGGATTTTTTTCACATGGGGTGATCTCAAGTGGTGACCAGGGTGCCAGGTACTTGTCCAAGTAGAGTACAGTAGCAACTCCCTGATAATAACTTAATGAGTTAGTGCACATATGCTGTATATGAACAGTATTGCAATTAATCATGATAGTTCTCTCACTGTCTGTACTCTTCACTGATTCACAGTTGACATTTTAAATTGGTTGAAAATGGGTGTGGGAGGGTTATATTCATTTGCATAGTACAATGTCACACCGAGCAACTGGATTGTCAAACAAGGTTATCGTTTTTGACGTCACACAGCAACGGTATCTCGAGACAAAGTCCGTAACAGGATGTTGTTCTATTTTGAAGGATTGATAACTTGTCCATGACTAATGTGGTGGGAAAGTAAATGACCATGCTGTATGTGAACTGCTCAGATAGAATTTGCTCGTACAGTCGTTGAACCTAGTCGGTAGTGTACTAGGTTACTGATTGTTACCTACTAATTAGTTGGTGGTTCCCCTTATTTATTTACCAGAAGTGTTAACTATAATACTTCTTCTCTAGCTCTCACCCCCTGATCATGCTCTGGTTGTCGGAGTCCTGAGTGTTGGGAGATTCTATATGGTATTCTTCTTATACCCAACCCCTTTCCTTCTCCTTCCCTATCCCTCCCCTATCCCTTCACTATCCCTCCCTCCCCTGCCTTATCCCTCCCCTATCCCTCCCCTGTCCCTCCCTTATCCCTCCCCTCCCCTATTCCTCTCTCCCTCCTCTATCCCTCCCTTCCTATCCCTCCCCTCCCATATCCCTCCCCGCCCCGCCCCACCCCTATCCCTCCCCTCCCATATCCCTTCCCTATCCCCATCCCTCCCCTATTCCTCCCCTCCCCCTTCCCTTCCCTCCCCTATCCCTACCTCCCCTATCCCTCCCCTCCCCTATCCCTCCCCTCCCCTATCCCTCCCCAGTTTGTGTCTGTTGACATGTGAGTAAACCACGATCAAGGTTTTGTGGGTGAATCAAATGTTGCTAATATGATAGATACTGTAAGCGCAATAATTATTTATTGTGATCACTAAATGTCTATACACTCATGGACATTATACAGACACTTCAAATACTCCATACTCACAGTAGCACAAAACCGACACACTAGCTATATATAGCTTCTTCAATGCGAAGGTCAGCCAGTAGTAATATATTAACTGTGTGTAATTTCAGTTTATGGTGAGGATCGCTATGTACATGACTTAGCTATGCCATGGCTGTATAAACTCATCCTTTGCTTTGATAACTCTCATAACAATGACAGGAAATTCTCTAAAGGATGTGACTTGGTTAGGGTCACTCTTACTATGAACACTTGTACAGTACACCTCACGTTGTTAATTATAACAGATGGCTGCATACATAATAGAGAGATGATCTTTAATACAAGATCTCTGAATCAGGACTGTATGTATGTATGTATAGTAATATACACATAATCCCTGTCCACACAGACTTGCAGAGATGTTATGTGTGACAGCAATCTGTTTTACCTCCATGGTGACAGTATATCTCTTGTCCACATAAACCTATACATAGATCGTATGGCTATAAGTGTACTGAGCACTAGAATCCTTTTTGTCAAATTGCACACAGTCCATGCAGAACGGCTCCTTTGTGCACATAGACATAATCTTTGGTTGTTTTTTGGTCATATTAATTGTCAGGTAATTAGTGATAATAATTAGTTTATGTCTTGGCAAGTCCAAAGGCCCAATACTTAATGCTACACTGATAGCAAATCTACTTTTGTATGTCATTTCAAAGTAAACTTCCCTTTTTCACTTAATATGACCTTTGGTTCCGGGGGGGGGGGGGGGTCTGAGAGACTCAAGTTCACACCATGGGGCGTGTTCCCAGAGTCTTTTGAAATATGATAGATTTTCACTAATTTACCTTTGATTCCGGGGGCCTGCCTGTGAGACACAAGGATTCACCCTGAGGTATCTGCCCACCAAGTTTAAAGACAAACAGCCCAGCAGTTTAGGAGGAGTTTTTTGCACGAAATTTTACACACACCCACCCACCCACACACGGACTACTTTTGACTCTTCCCTCACTCATGGACTTTCGGTAACCCTGGGGTACCCCACCATGAACAACCCCCCTGAGAGTAGCTACTCAGGAAAATTATACACCATGGCAACCATTGCTATGGCAACTGACATAGCTGTATATGAACCAACTGGCAAAGGAATTACAATATCTCATCTTCCCTATGGGAGTGATGAGATTATAAGTAATTGCTAACATGAAGCTTAACAAAAATATGAGTTTCAACTGTACTGTGCGCCATGTACAGAAACGTTCCGAAGTAACCTAAGTTCGTAGAACCCAGTCAGGGCTCAAGTACTTTGGATTCTAAAGGTGTGTGCAATCAGTGTTGTCTCCATTCATACACTGCACTAGTTATGAAAGTACACAAGTTTATCTATATTGTACATACTGTACCTAAATGTACTGTACTGTATACACCATTCATGCATGCATGCTTTAATCACCATCTTACGTTAACATGTGTATTCCTGTAACTACTTGTGCCACTGATTTTCTCTGTTATGTCTGAGCCTTATAGTGATCACTAATTAGTATAATAACATATTCACGACAAGGAGTTTAATTCGTTCGAAAAACAATCTGCTCTGTAAATATATACTGTACATCTGTTATAAAATCATTCGATGGAAGTAATTTCTACCGTTCCCCGGTCGTGTTGTTTCGTCGTGGTTTGTGTGTATAAAAAATATATCATACTGCCATTCTATAATTACATTATTTTTGCCCCAGTTGAAATACGATGTTTTTCTGGTCTCCCCTTTTTTTCAACTAGCTTTGTTGAACCTTTAAAGGGTTTCATTGTCATTATTACACATACTGTATATGTTAAAATTTTGTACTACTGTGCAAATGAAACAAATTAGAAAAAGAGGGGAATTACTTTCCATGTTACTACTGAAGAAAGATTATTTATCGTTAAAGGAATAGTCCAGGTCAAAATTGATTTTTGATATGTTAAAGAGGAACATTATCTAGGCATTCTGGTGAAATTTACAGTCAATTCCTATTTACCATTTTTGAGATATTGACAGTTGAAGTTATCTGACATTCTACCAAAAGTGAACTTGAAGCAAACAGGTGTGATGTCATAGTTGCACACTAACAAATAATGTTTTTGAATGCAAATTTCACCAGAATGCTTAGATTATGTTCCTCTATAACATATCAAAACAAAATTTTGAACTGGACTATTCTTTTAAAAGCATTGCAACTTTCAACTGTAGAAACTCTGAAAGCTGTCTTGATTATGTAAAGCTTCCTTCCACTTCCCTGCCTCTCCCCCCCCGATCTTTTCCCCTCCCTCTTCCCTTCAAGTGTTTCCTATCTGATACATTGACGATGATATGGCATTCTGTTGTCGTTGGGAAGAAAGAGGATTCACTTTAAAGCCAGGCACTGACAGTTGCTCATCCAAGCCCAAAGCAATGCATGTTTCTTTTGTGAAGGAAGGCTAGGAAAATGCAAAGTGAAATAACAGAAAGCGGCAATTTTATGGAAATTTGACCAATTATCTTAATCAGTGTCATCTCATTGGTGAGCTGAATCTTTGATTTTGCCAGATTCAAAGTCTTTGCAGCAAACAAAAATATCTGGTAGTAGATAAAGGCTGGTTGAGAGGTATTATAATCATCTGTTTGGCGGTCTCTCAGTCTATATAAACTTTAAAGACAATTAAAATATTCTGTCAGGGAAGAGTCGTCGTGTGTGAGGACAAAATGGATTTTAAACTACTGTAAGTCTCTGTCATTTGTTTGATGTACGTACAGAGCTGAACATTGTATTACAGTATCTTGATATTGTAAATTACATTTCTACTGTATACAGTGTAGAACTGAAGACATTTAATTTAGAAGTACAGGTTTCTAAGTAGTTAGTACTGTAATGAGACCTGTACTTAATTGTCCAACTGGAATGCAGAACTTTACTGTTCAGCATGTAGTTTCTAGCCCAACAGGAATGTGTTGACTGTTTACAAGTGCTCAATGTGTTAAAGGTATAGGTTTTTGCTTTTTGTGTACAGATACATTTTAGATTCAACAGGAATTACTGGTCAAAGGCATTGTGCACTGCAACAGGGATGTGTTTACTGAACAGGGAACATTTAGTACTTGATAGGAATGTGTAATGTAACTTACAGCCTGTACCCAAATATACAACAGGAATGGGTGTCCTGCATTTACTTCGTTCCTCGCTTACCTGTCTCCCCCCAACCTATGCACCTCATTCTACCGCGCCTAGAATGTCCTGGTAATCTTTTAACACTGTGCACCCTCTGTGACCCGGCTTCACGGGTCACCAACCTTCCTTCTCATTCTACCAACCAAAGCGTCTACTTCGTATTTTTTCGAGCGGATATTTTCCACCGAATTTCGTCCACTTTTGGTTCCTAGGATCGGAAATTTTTTCCCATCCACTGTTTTTGGAAGTATTTGAAGTCTTTGCAGCCCGATAAGTATCCTTTTCTTTTTTTAGAGAGGTTTTTAGGGCTGTTTTTCGGGAGCGGCGTTCGCTCCGCTTTTTTTCTGTGCAGAACTCTAGTACTGGTAGCAGTTCCGCGAATTGTTTACCGTAGTTACGCTAGTTCCCGCCTTTTTTGGCTACACACGCTATTGCGTTAGTTCTTTCCCTCACCCGTTGTTTAGTTGTTAACTACTCTACTTCTCTTGTATTATCGCTGCTTTATACGTTATATATCTATATTACTTGTCCCTTCCTTGCTCCCAGGCTCGTTCCTGGCTTTTTCCCCACCTTTTTGTGGGCTGGCCTTATGCCTATTCTGTTACCTTGTAAGCCGCGGGCCTCTAGCCGAGGCACGGTGTTAAGGTAGTATCGCATTGCCCTTACCATGTGTGTATATTTTATTATCCTTATACCACATGTGTATATTAATTTATACTACATGGGTATATCATATTTATAATTACATTTGTTTGTAAATGTTTACATTATACCTATCTCTTCCTTGTTAGCTGTTTTCCTCCCCAAAGAAGGGGGGCTTCTCCTATCATATTGTTAAGAAGTTGTTCCCTTAGCTAGGGGTCATTCAGTCATGTCTAGGAATCAGCTGAAATGCATTGACTGCTCCATGTTCCGGCCAGTGAGGGCCGGGGATGAACTTGCCCTTGTCCCTAGTGCCGTACTTTTCCAGGAGGGTTCCGTGTCTGGTGCGTTCCCAGTTCACCCCCATTCCTTGGCTAATTATCATTACCTGGCTAGCAGGACTTAGATTGTAGCTACAGAACATACTAGACTTGCTCCCCAACCCCAGCGGCTCCCTAGTAGTGGGAGACCTAGTACAGATAGGAGAGGAAGAGGAAGGAGAGGTGGTGAGAGGGGGCCGAGGAAGAGAGTGTGGACAGAGAAAGAGAAGGGCCAGGCTCCGGCCAAGAGAAAATTTTTTTGCCTTCCATGCTTTCGTTACTTGTTCGCTTTAAGTGTTGGGTTTTCACTTTTGTAGCGTACCTTGTAACCACGACCCCCTTTTCGCATTAGCGCGAATGGGCGGTTCTCGCATTGTTTACATGTTCTTATCTGTACATGTTTTTATCTGTTATTTTTCTTATAAGATGTTTGCTCGTTTCATGTACTTCGTTACTTGGTCGCTTTTCTAAGTGTTGGTTTTCACTCTTGTAGCGTACAGTACTGTTTCGCTTAACTCCCGTGGAAAAAAAAAAAAAAAAAAAAACCAACGATCGATAACAAACGTTGAAAATCACAAAAAAAAAAAAAAAAAAAAAAAGTTGAAAACGAATAAGTTCGTTGACAAAATTTAGACCACTGCGGGCACGGTTGTCAACGAAGTTCTACAAATTTTCCACGAAAGTTATCGCGATCAAAAACCGCAAAGGCAATTCTAGTCTCCCCACCCCGCTCCTTCCACTCCCTTGGTTAGTTTACGTTCTTACGATAGACTACCTTTCCTAGCCTTCCTAACGTGAGTTTTTCAATCATGTACTCGGAGCCACTTGAATTATGTCAATTGTTTTGATGTTCCGCCCGGATCGGGCGGGGATTGGCCAGGATCCTTGCCCCAGAGGCAGGACCTGTAGCCCAGAGACCCTTGTTGGTCTAAATCTTGTTTACGCCAGCTCCTTGGCAAGAATTATACACTTGGCTGGCTAGCTAGCTAGCTCCGGGACAAACTGGACACCATCCCGTACCCCCAACGGCTCTCCGAGAGGGGAGGGAATTGTAGGAGAGACTGGAGGTGAGGAAGAAGCCAAAGAGTCGTTAAGAGATAGAATGGGGAGTGGCCAAGAACACATAGAGTGGCCCAATGGCTTGGCGCACTGTACTAGCTGATGTACGAGACTCCCCTTCCGGAGGAGAGAGATAGAGAGAGAGAAGAAAGAGTTTTTGCCCCCCCAAGGTCCCGGCGACGTCCGGATTGTATGACCAAGGGGGCAGGCAAGGGCAAGGCCTAGGCCAATGTAAAGCCCATTAGAAATTCCGACCAGAACCCAAGGTCCCGGCGACGTCCGGATTGTATGACCAAGGGGGAGGCAAGGGCAAGGCTAAAGGCCAATGTAAAGCCCATTAGAAATTCCGACCGGAACGGACAAAATGTCCGGGTCGAGGAGAGTGGTACTCGGCGTGGTACACACAGAGATGGGCTCCGGGAGCCCGGGTCCGGCGAGACCCCAGAGGGAGTGAAGAACCGAGGTTCCACTCCGGATCCGAGACCGGCCTCGAAGCCGGGAACCGGAGCTACAATCGACTGCTGGGTCCCGAGAGATGGGCTTCGGAGGGCCCGGGTCCGACGAGACTCCATAGGGAGCCCGAAACCAAAGCCCCACTACGGACCCAGAGCCGGTCCCGGAGCCGGGAACCGATGAGATCGACGACTGCTGGGCCCCCAGAACGGGGAAGCAGGGGCACAAACCCGGTCCGCAGACCTCCTAGCTGGAGCCGCGGCCGATCCCGAGGCCGGGGGCCGACGAGAGTAACAACTGCTGGGCCCCCAGAGCGCCCAATCCGAAAAGAGAGCCGGCCCCGAACGAGGTTCCCACGGCGAAGGGACATATACTTATCCCCAGCCTCAGAGAGGGAAGGACAAATACGGGCACTGAACACCCGGCCGCGACACCACGATCAATCCCAGACCAAAGAATGCAACCTGATTTGTCCCCCGGTGAGGAACTTCTGGTTTGCAGAACGTCGGTCAACCTGTCCGGCCTAGACGACGAGGTCGACCCCTAGATTTCGGGGTTACAGAGGACGGTTACTCCCGCTTCCCAGAGGAGGAAAGCCTTCTACATCGGGGGGATCGTTGCCCCCCGAAACTAGCAGCTTGGGCTGCGACGACAGGTTCGAATCAATTGCAGAAAAACACCGCAACCGCTACACCTTTAATCGCTACACATCCCAAATGTGTTTAACAAGTACAGTACCAGCAGAAACCAGGACATGACATAGTTTTCCTGGGCATTCATGGGTCAGATCGTCCTCGCTAATTATACTCCTCTCTAATAATAATAATTCATCGCCATATATCTAGGTTTAAAACCTCACTTGTGTTCTAAAACACTTGTGGAACCCACTCTCAGAACATGTTAAAATGCGCAAGCCGAATATGCTAAAATGCGCAAGACTGAATGGTTTCAAACGATGCTTTAATATCTTGGCAAACTGCCAAAAAGAGGACTATCTCAAACATTGGCAACGTGCCAGAAAAACGAAAACTTCTTAAGCCTTGGCAAACTGCCAGCAATGTGTATAACGCGGTACATTTGTTAAGAGAGGAGGCGGGGCCAGGCAGTCACCTGGCTTGCCACGTGTGAGCTCAACGTTTGCTGCAACGAGCTGTCGACTATGTGAGCGACCCTATGGTATAAGCCTCTCTATTTCTCTGGAGAATTACCAAGACATACGCGTGAGTAAGTTGAATAAGGGGTAGGATAGAACCCCATGAAAGCTACAAGGGCTATCACGCTCCGAACATACGGGATACGCTCCATGAATAACTTGTTCGATGTTCCAAAACTTTAAGCAGAGTTGCACTTCGTAGCACCTGATAGGCTGGCCGTGACCATGTGCTAGCTGGTTTCAATAGGAAGTTGGAAACCTTCACTGTACTACGATAGTGATACAATTCTCATCTCGACATGAAGAGACTTGAGAAGTAACAGGTACGTTAGCATAACATTTAATACGTTTTATAACATCAAATGTGGTGTTGTTGAAACGTCGACATAACGTTCTATGAGATTTTAATGTTATATTAATGTCATATTCATGTCCTTACGAAATTTGTGTGGATTTACTAGCCTGAAAACGTTTCGGTGACATATTTTTTTACACCGCAAATAACGTTATCATAACAAAAGACGAAGCGTTTAATAACGCGTTTGTGCGTGATGAGTAACTCCCCGGGCTCGGTTAAAGCAGCCAGGGATGTATGAGGTGGAATTTCTACAAACCCACCCTCTCACCAACTTCACGGTCCCTGTTGGGAGTTTGTTTCTGATGAGTAGACCTATAGCCCAGTTACTGTAGCTCAGTGGTTAAGGCCGGTGCCTTGCAATTATAAGGTCCCGAGTTGGGGTCACTCCAAGATTAATGTATGTCGTCCAGTCACAGAGTTGTTGACAATTCATTATCATGGAAATTAAATACGAATGTAAGAGACTGAATTCGGTCAACTTGCGGCCTTGATAGGTCTACGAGGTTTCTTCACAAGTTCCTGCTTGCAGGATGATCCAAAATACATATAATACATTATACTAAAATACATAAATACATATATAGTTTTAGTAGTCACATACAGTATAACAGTTGTAGCATTGACCAAGATTCTGATGAAGCAAACTATCCATTCAGTACTCAATTTTCGAGAGCACTGTGGTCAAATGGTGAAGGCAGTGGACTGATGATCTAAGACTTGCAGTTTTGAGTCCTGGCCAGATCATCCCGTTGTGTCTTTGGGCAAGGCATTTTATCTCCATTGCGTCTTTCCATTCAGGTGTATAAAGGGGGACCTTTAGATAAACTGTCAGTCGGGGGCTTTTTGGCTACCGCAATGAGGAGGGATCTGTCTCTATGTTTGACAGGTTATCGCTGATCAGGGTTATTTTGTTAGGCGGGGAATAGTGCCAAAACAGACAGGCACTGCCAGCCGAGACCTCTCTGGCACAAGTGGTAGACTTCCTCACTCCCTCTTCGAGGAGGGAAAGCAAGTGTCAACCATCAAGAACTACAGGTTGGCAATTACCACGATCCACCGCTGCTTTCCAGATGGGTCCACCCCGGTCAACAACGGGGACATCACCCAGCCCATCAGGGGGATGGCAAACAGGCGTCCTCGGACCAGACGGCTCGCCCCCTCGTGGAGTCCATCAGCAGCACTGCAGGCACTCACTAAATCACCATACGAACCACTGGCTTCAGCCTCGCTGGCAGCCCTTAGAAAGAAAACCCTTTTCCTGATCACCCTCGCGTCAGCAAGAAGAAGGAGCTGTTTCCACGCTCTGCCTACAAAGCAGAACCATATTAGGTTTGAGAACTATGGGAGAATGGTCCCCGATCCGTCCTTCATACCCAAGAACCAGGTCCTTTCCTTCCTGCCGGGGGACATCTTTATCCCTGTAATAAAGACGCTTTCCTCAGTCGCAGAGGATATACTGTGGGGCCCAGTCAGGGCTCTCAAATGGTACTTAAACAAGACTCAACCCCTGAGACGAACAACCATGTCCTTGTTCATACTACCCAGAGCACCTTTTTCAACGGTGTCTAAGGACACCCTCTCTCGGTGGCTGACGGAGATTATTCGCCCCTTCGCAGTTGGCACAACTTTAACGAGAGCCCATGACATTAGAGGAAAAGCGGCCTCGACAGCTCTTTTTGCAGGAGTCCCAATAGAGGTCATCCTTAAGGCAGCAGCTTGGCGGACACCAACGACGTTCGTCGCCTGTTACCTTTCAGACTCATTACAGGCTGAGGCGACATTACGTAGCGTGGTGATGCGAGATCCGGCGGGTACTAGGTCCCACCCCTCGGGCCTCCCACCATCGGGCAGTGCCACTCGGTGCATAGGTTGGGGGGAGACAGGTAAGCGAGGAACGAAGTAAATACTCCAAAACTTACTGGTTTGGATATTTACGAGTGACGAGCTTACCTGTCTCCATTCCCGCCTCCCTCTCCCGAGGGGGGTGGAACACAGCCGCACGGAGGAGCGGTCTCATTGACTTAACAAAACACCTTCTAGCACAGGCCAAGAGACCTGAGGAAAGGAGGTTCCACTACCGTACGAGCCCCCGTACCATCACCTATTGTTACCAGCGAGTTTGTTGCAAAGTTTTATCTTGACCGGTAGTAACCGGTAGCAACTTGTAGTAATCGGTAGTAACTTGTAGTATCTCGTAGTAACTTAGGGCCACTATGAGTGACTTAAGGAAGAGTGTCTTAAAGTGTTTTATATATATATGGAGAAGCGTTATATATATATTTCCTTTATAATGTTGATACTCTTTTTCCTTCGTCTTTCTCCATTAAACACTACGGTGCTCAGGGCCTTGGGCCTAACTTGTAGAGTACCTTCTGCTACCTTTTTTAGACCTAAGGGGTACAGGCTGATGGGGTCGTACAGGGTAGCCCCCCCCCCTCCCCACAGGAAGGGGAGTACTACCCCTCCCGTTGGAAGCGTCAGAAATTTGATGTTAGACTAGGAGTCGAGGGGGTAGCCCTCCCATCTGTCGGGAAGGACTACTACTCGACTCCAAGGCAGAGACCACTTTGGAGGGGCTTTGGTCTCATGAGAAGGAAGGTTGGTGACCCGTGAAGCTGGGTCACAGAGGGTGCACAGTGTTAAAAGATTACCAGGACATTCTAGGCGCGGTAGAATGAGGTGCATAGGTTGGGGGGAGACAGGTAAGCTCGTCACTCGTAAATATCCAAACCAGTAAGTTTTGGAGTGTACATGTAGTGTATGGCACATAAGGTATGTGCTTACTGTTTACATGTATTATGAAGTGAAACAAGAATGTGTAACTGTGTACAGGTACATTGCAATACAACAGTAATTTGTGTTTATTGCCTACAGGTATTTTGAAGTACTACAACAGGGATGTGTTAATTGTTGATAGGTATAATGTAGTTCAACAAGAATGATTTACTGTTTAATAATAATAACAATAAAGATTTATGATGCGCACGTATCCACCCAGAACGGGGATTCAAGGTGCAAAAAACAATGAACTCCCACAAAATTAATGTAAAGTGTCCATAAAAGCTTGTAGCATAAGGTAAGTTTTCAAAGGAGACACTCTTAGCCGTCTCAATTTCAAGTGGTAACATATTCCACAATAGCGGTGCAAATACAGCAGGAATCTGGATAGTCTTTACAAAAGAAATTGTTGATAACTTGTTGCCTAAGAAACACCTATTAGTGCAGTAATTACACTTTAATAATCTTCACTTATACTTGTAAAACCTGCAGGCTATTTTATGTTGGTTCGAGTATGGTGTTGCCATATTAAAATGTTATTGGAAGGTCAATGTACCATAAAAATAACATTTTTGTTTTAAGATAGCCTGACAAAATTGCAACAGGTATGATTAAACATAGGTTACAGGATTGCTAATTTACAAAACATTACAAAGAATTGCGGGAGGAAAAATGTCCGTAACTTTTGGTTTAAATACTTAACATCTTGCTAGTTAATTAGAAACAACCCAAATATTACTAACGACTTAGTTAATCTCTTAGTTTATGAATGAGGGGGTTACTTATCTGATTGTGTGAGAATATTAAGTGCATGGTGTTTTCTATAGCCTGGTTTGACATGAAGTTTACAACCCAAAGCCAATGACAGTTTCAATTTACAAGAGTGCATTGCCATGTTCTGTTTATATCAAACCTAATATTGGCTGAACTATGATCTGTCTTATATCCAGGAAGTAGAGGACCAATATTAGTAATATTACTCATTGCCCTTGGGATGGTTAGGCTGTACAGTTGAGAAAGCTCCCTGGAAGCTTGCTGTGGTAGTAGATACAGCGACCTTAATTAAAGGAACATCACGTACTGTAGGATATATGTGAACCTCCTAAAACATGTAGTAATATTTAGAAAAATATCATACTACATTCATATAAAATATGATAAATCATTTACAGAAAAGGAATTTCTACCGTATAATAAGTCTTTCAACATCAGAAATGTGTTCCAATTTCACAACCTGATAAATTTGACTATGCCAGAGGAATTCTTACTAACTTGCTTTGCTGTCTCACATGGCAAATGTCATGTCACATGACATGTCACATGTATACTGTATGTGTCTCCTCATACTGTATCATTTGCTGAAACTATACCTTGTCTGGAGTGACCTGGTATATTGACCTTTAGCCACCATATTGAGAAAAACTCTTTTATTAAAATAAACAGCTTTAATGAATTATTGATCAAGCTATATATAAGCATCTACAAGGAAAGTGAGACTTCACTACAAGTGTATTGTGAACTAAGGGGGAGGTGAGGATGGGGCGAGGAGGGAGGGGCATGAAGCAAATGTTGAGAGCAGGGGTGAGACAGGAAGTGCACTCTGTCATATATAAGATTTATGAAGAAAAAAGTGAAGCATAACTTGGTAAGAAATTAGCAAAGTTCTGTTACAAAGGAAAATTAAAAAAAGAGAAACTTGCAAAACCAAACTGAACAGATTGAGAAATCTGAGCACTTCAGAAACAAACTGCAAATTTATCTTAACTTATCCACTCAATTTATTGTTTCATTTGGTTAATATTAATCTTCATTTTGTTTCAAAATTCTTTCACAAAATGCTACAAAAATAGCCAAATTTTATTGGAATGATTCATATAACTTTTAATGCCACAAATATTTTAGTGATTTTGTTTGTTATCATTTTTTGTGTCAAAAAAAATCTCATTGAAGCGTATCACTTTTCTTTTGCAGCTTCACACAATTGTACGTGACGTTTTATGGAATCTCATTCCAGAAGAGGTTAGTGTTTTAAAACTAATATTTTTTTTTATATGCACTGTAACTATCACCATGGAATACTAGAAAAAACTGTGGTAAAAACTCACTTTTTCTGTGGGTTTTTTTCTTCTTGGCAAATACCACTTATTGCTCAATACATAATTATATATAAAGCATTCTGTTTTGCATAATAATGAAATTAACCTCAGAATGCAGCCCTGTGTGCAGGATGCCAATGGGATGGTGAGTTGACTAACGATGTGGACCCATTCATTCAACACTTTCATTGGGGAGGAATGTTTTTTTCTTTTTTATTAAAATGAAGGGGTTGCCTAGATGAAAGGGGGTACTATGATTTGCTACCATAGGAACTTTCCAAAATTTGAGCCACTCACAGCTTGAAAACAGCTACCACAAATTAGAATGGAGGGGGGCTACATATGCACTCCCCCTCCCTGGGTGTGTCCTAAGATGACAAATAGTGATTATATCAGTTGGCAGGGTACCTTGCTTATCTAAAAGCACCTTTTTTTTTACTATGATAAATTTGTTGATCTACAGTATTTGGTGCTAAAACTATCATAGCATATATAGCTCATTAGCAATTTTCATTTTAAATAATGATGAACCTAGAATAATGATGTGAAATTTGAAAAGCCTTGAAAAAGTTCCAATTTATATTTGATATATACAAGAAAAAGGTGTTTGGGTGCCAAAATGGTATGACAGAAATCAAGTAGAATGATTTATTACTTGCTGATTAACCCTTGATGTGACGAAAAACATTAGGAGTGTCTCTTCGGCTTAGTTTACTTTATACTGAGCAATACTCAACAACTTTCAAACTCGGGGATTAACTCAAATTTGATCAAATTTTTGTGATAGGTTTTGAGGTTTGTGATTTCAAGAACAAATACCATAGATCAATGTGCTCTTTATATTTGCACTGGTAAAGCAATTTCATCATTTTGCCAGATAAGTTATTTCCTAAAAAAAAAAAAACGAAAAAAGAAGAAGTACAGTGCTGTAAGTTTGCTATTACTAGCTGCTGGCAGAATTGTCAGTGTTCGCAAGCATCATATCAACGCAGTTTGGAAGTTTCATTGCTTCTGTAGTAGCATGGTGAACGGCGCTTTCCCATATATACTCTGTACATACAACCATTGTGCTCATATGCTGACAGAATCCTACTTTCACAATTCTATATTCTATTCTCGTCTTTGATTTCACTCCTCACTTACCTGTTGCCACACAACTGCTGCATTCTTCCTTCTACAGTGTCTAGATCCATCTGGTAATCCTTCTAGCACTGACCCCTAACCTGGTGACCGGCCACTTCCAGTCTTCTACCTTCATTATCTTTTGAAGAGCTTCTGGATCTATAATCCTAACTTCTCGGTAAGCCCAATGAAAGTTTTGTGAAAGCTACAGTTTTCGGTTGAGACAAATTGCCGTATTTCACAGAGGATAATTATAGTGCTACATTATAGCGATACTTTCCGAAAGGTTTGGCAAAATACGAAGATGAGACACTTGATGGTAAAGAATGACCTCTGACCTTAAGAGGCAGAAAAAAAATTCATCTGCAAATTACTGCTGAATAACATTAAAACACAATTTTCTTGAGGGAAGGGTGAGGAAGGGGTGAGGAAGGGGAGAGAGTAAGAGAGGAGGGAAGGGGTTGAGGAGTGGAAATGAAAATATTTTTGCCACTCTCTTGACTCATTCTTATTCCACTTATACTGTAGTCATACACTGCCAGAGTTAATTCTTGTTTTACTTTCTGCTCAGGTGGCAAGCAAAAACAAGTTGAGACCTAATGTTTTCTAGAAAAACAAATTAACTTGAAAAACTTTACATTGGACAAGAACATGATACCAATTTGATCTTTTGTGTACATTTCTCTTGAAAGGAGTTCACAGACATTTATGAATACAAAATCAGAGTAAAAAAATTGGTTTGAAAATTAAGTTGTTTCCACGTTGATATATGTGCAAACACATGAACAGATCTACAAATCATGAAAAGTGCTATAAAAAATGCTTCAAGACCTGTGACAGAAATATTTTGTTCTGTTACTTTAACCTTTTAACCAATTATATATGTACCTTTGGAAATATTCAGACAATGTTGTGAATAAAGTTTTTGCTCAACCCTAGGACAAACCCTTTAATGGAGTGCTGCATACTTTAAACAACAAATAAGATTCTAGTTGTTAGGTGAATCGATACTGTAGCCAATAGCCAGACTATGTATGAATAAAGTTTTCCCTCAACCCTAGGACAGACCCTTTAATAGAGTGCTGCGAACTTTAAACAACAAATAGGATTCTAGTTGTTAGGTGAATCGAATACTGTAGCCAATAGCCAGACTATGTATGAATAAAGCTATGCCCTCAACCCTGGGACAAAACCTTAATATAGCCCTGTGTACTTAGAACAGCAAATATGATTCAAGTGGTTAGGTGGATGGTCGAGTACTGTATCCTACCAGGAAGTTAACTCGTATGCATAGTCCCGCTTCGGTTTCATATTTCGGGCAACGGCAGACAATACACATTGATTTAATACAAAATACATTTAAGGAGAAGTACAGGGAGGAATTTGGGATGTAACAGTGGGTTGGTGGTGTGATGATGGGGTTTGAACATTGAGGATGCCTTGTTATTTCCCTCCCCCTCGCCCAAACTTTCATCATGATTGGGATTGCCCACTGGTAACAAACAGTTTTTTAAGAGTCAAGCTGATGGTACAACAATCCTCGCTGAAAAACCGTAATTTATTCATGTTGACCTATTGGAGAATCCATGGTCAGCTGGAAACAGTTTATTTAAGGTATAGTTGTTTATTTATCCAGAAGGATTTACTACACTCTGAAAGTATATATGCTGTGTACTCGAAGGGTAGACCCACGTAGGACTTTGGTACATACTGTGTACTCGAAAGGTAGACCTACGTAGGACGACAGTACAGACTGTGTACTCGAAGGGTAGACCCACGTAGGACTGTGGTACATACTATGTACTCGAAGGGTAGACCTACGTAGGACGACAGTACAGACTGTGTACTCGAAGGGTAGACCCACGTAGGACTGTGGTACATACTATGTACTCGAAGGGTAGACCTGCGTAGGACGACAGTACAGACTGTGTACTCGAAGGGTAGACCCACGTAGGACTGTGGTACATACTATGTACTCGAAGGGTAGACCTACGTAGGACGACAGTACAGACTGTGTACTCGAAGGGTACAACTTCGAACATCTATTTGAAAGAATGAAGAATTCAAGACCTGTTTTCTCTTCCTTGTAAAAAGTGTTAAAAAGTATTCCATATTGTTATTTCCTACCTCTCACGAAGCATTCGTAGGATTGATGCGTTGAACAAAAGTAATTGGTGTCATTACTCTAAGCAGGATAGACAAACTATTGGAAACATGTCGGGTGAGTCTTGAGTTGATTTAATCTAGCCTGTTTCATTTTTTGCAATAGTAACTTTTGGTGAATAGTTTTTCGTTTCTTGCAACTTTTTGTTTTATTTTTGCTTAAATGTTTATAAATTGGCACTGCTTGTTGTGTTTGTAAAATATAATGGACATTGTGATGACGTTGAGGGTAATTTTCGTTCCCTCCCTCCTATCCACCCACCATTTTCTTTTTCTTATACCCATCCATACCTATGACAGAAATTCACAAATGATCTTTATTTTTCAAGACACTGTAGCTGCTAGCAAATCTTTATTTTTTACTTTAGTTTAGTGTTCTCTTAGAGTTGTTGTATTGAAGCAGTTTCTTTTGAAGGAAGCATCTGGTTAGAACCCAACCTGTTCTGTTTGTGATACTGTTGAACACAATTTAAAGTGACTGAAAGTGTATGTTTAAACGTAAGTTTGGACCATTCTGTTTCTGAACGATCGATGCAAAAATATTGAAATGATCCCTTGTACGGACTCCGAAAACAGTACACTCCTTTAATGGAATCAAAGTAAAATTTACTTTATTTTAAAAAACAAATTATGTTTTAAAAATGAACTTTTAAAAATTAACTTAAAATTTACTCCCTCTCTTACCTGTCTCCTCACGACAGTTGAACTCTTAAACATTGTTTTGTCTGACTCGTTTGTATAAATTTGGAAAGTTAGACTTGTTTCATAACTAGGTTATTATTTCCAGATTATTGACCATGAAACGGGTTGTTGTTACTGAAAGTTAGAATTACATGCTCCTCTTCTAGAAAATTTGGTTTCTTTACTAGTTAGTAACTAGTTGTTTCTGCATGGCACTATTATTGGGGATATTCCATTACGATTTACGTGAAAGTAAAAATGATCAGAAAAAGAATTTCTGGGAAGTCAGTCTCAGTGACAGAGATGTTCATAATAACTATTAAAAATGTAGCGGCATTTCTTTGTTTTAGTTAATATGCTCCTAAACATATTAACCATAATGAATGAAAGATCATCAATATTTGTTTTTCAAAGTTTAGTTGAATAAAACTATTTAAAAAATTTTCCCTAAAACAATTTTCCGGACAATGAGACTTATTGAGATTCTTCCCAGACATTGAAATGTTAAATGTCTCTATGAGAGAAAATTTTTATTTTATTTTTGATTTATTTATTTTTAACAATTTTTTTCTCACAAAATTCCCCACATACTGAAGATCATCTTATTGCAACAAAAACAAAACACTATAAAACTTTAAATTTAATTATAAACTGTTGATATTTATTATTTTAATTTGGAAAATTAGACCAGAAAAGTGTAGCTGCAGAACTAAGAGTTTTATATCTTGTAAGCTGCCAGTTGTGTTTCTATATATGCTGCTGTTTTTTGCAAAATATAATATGCAGCAAACTATATTATTCTCTTTCTGTGTTTGATTAATGTTATTTGTTTTGAATGTTGTGAACTTTGAAACCGCTGTTACACTATATTCTGGCTGTTACTGAATGTATTCAATTGCTGTTGGGAATAATTCTCTCTTCAAAAAGTTGTTTTATTTCTTGATTGTGTAATGTGAGAATATTTCATGAAACTACTAAAAATTCTGATTCTAAAAATTTGCATTAAAATAACTTCAAGAGTGAGTAAAGGGGGGTGGGGAGGTACAGTAGGGGGGGACATGAATTTACCTGGGATGTGAACACCATGACATTTCATTAACATGTATCCTGTCTCTTTTCTCTTGTAAGGTATGATGTGTCACAAGGTTTTTCATATCCATTGTGATGGGATATGATGGGAAAATAACAATAAAGTTACCTGGGATATCACACTGTGATATCTCACCTTCATATCTCTTTCCTTGTGTTTGGTATGGTACATGTTACCTAAAAGCTTTTCATCCCTGCAGGGATATAAAAGGGAACATATAACATGAACTTAACCTAGAAATGTCTAACCGTGACATCTCAACTTCCATCTTTCTTGCCTCTAGTTTGGTATATGGTATATCAAGATAGGTTTGAAATTTATAAAGAGTTATAACAAAAAACGAAGGTTTCTGTCTTCGTCCTTGCCTCTTCTTGTTAGTGTTGACCAATGTTCGTATTATGACGCGCGATTGCAGGATTCCCGCAATTTATCTAGAGGCTCCCCCAAAAATAGTTTCTCTTTTGGGGGGAAGGTTCCTACAACAATTCCTGATACTTCTTGCAACTTGCACCATAATACTGTAGTTACAATACTTGCCAATAGCAAGCTGGATATTATCAAGTTTTTTTGAGTTTTGTAAGGAATAATTTGAATTGGTCAAATAGAAAACAACAAATAGAAAACACTGGCTTCGTTAGTGCGGCACTGCACAGTGCGTATCATTTTGTGTATTGGTCGCAATGGTCGTCCATGTGTAGGCCCTATTGCAGTGTATGTACTATATGCCCGCTAAATATCGGTAGGGGCATATGTAGGCCTACGTACATCTTACTACTAGCATCATGAAACCCCCCCCAGACAAAATTTGGTGGTTGGGGAAAATCCCCCTCCAAATAAATTGTATGGAGGAATTCCCCTTTTTAACATCCTAGTGCTAACACTGTTGTTGACATGCAAAGAGGCTGTAAAACTTTGACCTACATGGCTATTTGGAGTGATGGGATAAAATAAGAAAGTAACAGTTTTCATGTTTCATATCCCTTTTCCTCTTGTCAGTTGTAGTGATATGTTGGGTCTGTTTAGTATTACAGGCCAAGGTTTGTCACTGCTGTATGAAACTCCCAATGTTTATTATGAAAACATGAAACCTTCATCCCCTTTGAATCCTCTCTATATATACCTATCTTGATGATAGTATTGCACTTTCCCAAGTAATGTAGATAGAGAAAAAACATGGCAATTTATATGGTGAACTAACCATGTCGTATTAGTATCATTGTATGTGATTATTATGTACTGAATACTAAAGAGTTTGCCATATATCCGAAACCCAAAGATGATTGATTGTAGAGAATTCTTGTTTTACAGAGACGTGTATTACCCTTGTTGTTTTGCAAATTGTTTTATCTCTTGCTTGCTAAAGATTTCAATGATCAACAGACATTTGCTTGCACAGTGCTGGACATACCACCATTACTATCCTATACTGAAGATGTTTTGTCAATAAATGCTGAGTGTGCTCTGTTACCCAGCTGTCATAAATCATTCCTTATTATTTTGTTCACCAAAAACTAAAAAAAAAAAAAAGATCCTGTAGTCTTTAGTTAATATTTTTTAGCCATAGGCAGGATTCCAAAAATGGGAAACGAATCATAATCATAGTTTAACATTAGGGCACATTAATCAGTAATGTTCATAGCTAAGCTTTCTATCATCTGGAGCACACTGTTATGAAGAAATAAATCATATCATCTGAACAGATTCCATTTGAGATAATGACACATCGCCCAGGCACCTTAACTTGGGTCTCTTTCTAAACATTAATTAGAAGACATAATGGTAGGCTACTAGGCCTACATTCCTGGAGGCATCTGTTCCTTTGGAGTTAAACCATTCTGTGTACATTTCTTGCCTGGTACTATAGTAACTCTTGCATTGACAGCTGTTATTTGTGTCATGTGCAGGCAAACATCTGTAGGCCTAGGTATTTACTTTATCCTACCGATAATAAGACAACAGCTGTGATAAATATGTTCCCTGTATTCCCCTAAGCTCATCATTATGCATGCCATGTTTTGTATTTACTTTGTCAGTTGTATATCTAAATGCATGAATGAGTACAGCGGATGTGATTGTGATTATTGTTGCCTGCCATTTTGAAGCTCTTAAAGGTATGCTGTATTGGCCCTAAATATGCTAGATATTCAAATATGGTCACCTTTAGTGTTAATTCTTTAACCGTTTTCATTACAACCTTGGAGGAAACTTTCCTCACTGGGACATTCAGTCATCTTGTGTGTTCCTTAAAAAATGTCTGAGAACAATTTGGAGAGTAAAGACCTCCAGGAAAGTACTTTTTGAAGACGTCTAGCAATTATACATGGTATAATTTGGGGCCTATACTGACTACCTTTAAGGTCTGCATCAGACTGGGGGCATATTTCTGCCCCCTTTCATATTAAAGGGATTTTCCACTGGCAGGCAATGTGACGTTAATATGGAAAATAGAAATATATTCTACACTGTATATTACATTCCTAACTTGAGAATACGGTTGTTTGAATTATTGTAAACACCTTTATGTTTTACCAAATGAACCCATCCTTTCTCGAAAGTGGATCGTAAAAGTTGGTCTGTGAACTCATCTTGTCAAGTGTTCTTCAAAATGTTTGGTTTCCTAAAGTAGATAATATCGTTATTGATTTTATCCTTGAAATGTGATAAATTTGGTACATGGACTCGCTTGTAACCTGTCAGTGTTTCTCTCTGCAAACATTTAGAATTTTGATCAATAAACAACAAGAACATTATTTTCCTCCGTGAATAAATGACTTTGACATTATAAAGAAAATGACATCTGTAGCTTAATTGCCATGATGCCATCATAGTTCACGACCTCTGCTGATTGCCAGGTGCTCGTCAAAGAGTTCATCAAATTGAAATGTACAGTATGTTTATCTCACAACAGCATAAAATACTATTACAATGTACTTTTGACATAAAGATGCAAGCTTTTCTAGCAATTTTGTTAAAACATTGAAATTCAATCCCCAGAATATACCTTCACCACTTTAGATTTCAGATATTACTACAAAGCGGGAACTAATGAAATGAATCTAGAACCAACAACAAGTGAAATACATAAACATATGAACAGTACATTTACGTGTTATTAGTGTTTAAAATGGTTTTTATGCTTCAGATTAATAAGTTCATATCTAACAGAAAAGGAAAAAAGATGAGATAAACATATCATCTTGTTTTTATTGACACATTTGTACAAAAAAAGGAAAAGCAAAGACTCTAAAAGTAGGAAATGTTGAAATAATATCGGGAAAAAATATTACGAAGTGTGCTCAAGAAAATAACTTGGCAATTAACCGCTGCAAGATACAGATTTTGATTTTATGTTTAGTCTTGACGAGGTAATATTTGACAAATATTTAATAAATAAACTTGAGAAATTAACAAATGAAGCTGTGCTGTAATTTTTATCGAAATGATATGTTCCATGAACATTGAAAAAAATTGTTAGAATTTTTCAGTTATAAGTAAATTTTTTTTTATAATTACTGCTAAGTGTTAAATGATGATTCACTTACTAAAATTAAGGATATGAAATTATGATCAAAGATAATTATAAGTGACAGTGAAGTTTTTCCGTTTCTTTAATTGTTATAAGTACTGAACTACTTTTAGGTGGAATATAACTTGTTTTTGAAAGTGTTGGTTCTTTAGAATTGAAACTATGTATCCATTATATGGCCCTTAAAGGCATTGAAGACTCGCCCCAAACCGTGTGCGGCCATCTGAAAAATTTAACGAAAAAGTGACGTTTTGTTCGTGACGCTACAAAATGCAGCTGATTGTACTGACTGTACACTAGTGTCTAATTACCGACGGTGTGTGTGTGTATTTTCTGGGATCGATGGTGGTGTTTAACACTTCTGTTACACCTCTTTCGAAACTAGGTCAGATTACCGGCATTAGACGTTTCTTTCTGCGCGAGTCTTTACACCCTTTCATGTTTTGCATCCATGTTGATCTATTTTACCTTCTATTTTCGAAAACCTGTGGGTGATTAATAGAAACTGAATGTTAAATAAGGGTATAGTTATAATTATTGTCAAGATTTCATAACTTTAACACAATTATTTGGCTCAAAACCTTGTAGTTCAGAATAGCTTTACTACATGACTGGCATTGAACTGCACCTCACAAATCATTTTTAATACCATTTCCTTTTTTTAGATGGCTAGTTACGCACTTGACCCTTGAGTCATACTCTGCTACTCGTTTGGCAAATCATCTTTATTTTTATATCCAGACTCAATCCTCTCATATTTTGTAGCAAGATTAGATCATTATTGCTTGCCATTCTGAAAGTCTGTCTCAGTTTAAGTAGAAGCTCAATTACCTTTCAAAACCAGAGGATCTTAACCAATCGCCATGGCAGTACTACTTTTTATATACATCTAATGTTTCCTCCATTGCAATTGAATAATCTTTCTATGCACACCATTTGATCAATATTAATCAAAAGTTGTCAGCCATTATTTACAGGGCTTCAAAGTAGCATTTATACACAAATTAGGTCGAAGGTCATTTGGGAGGTCCAAATTGAGAATCATATGAAACTATTTATCTGATCAGGATGAAAATCAATGACAGTGATCGTGCTGTTGAGGGTGGGGGAGGTCATGTTGTTGAGGGTGGAGGAGGGGGCTCAAATGTGTGCAAGGATATTGCAGCACATAGCTATATATTTTTTTTTCTCCAGCATTGTTTACACTCTCTGTTAAACAGACCTGGTTTATATCCACTTTATACACATTTGGAGATAAAAAAAAATCTCAAAGCTTTTCATCTATTCTGCCTGATATAGAAGGGTTTTGTTTTTCTTCTAGATATGATCATATATGGATCATATCACATGTTTGAAATAATGTGAAAGTGAGAAATGAGGTCAACATCAGGACCTCAAAAGTGGGGTAATTTCGGTACATGGTTACGAATAGACAAGATATTTACGTTCATGGTCTGACACACGTTTGATCAGTGACTATGAGTTACAAGAACATTCTAACAATGTCAATTGAGCATCACTGGTGCTCTAGTACGACTGTCAGTTAATATTGTGGTTGATTTATGATTTACTCATTTTGGGAAATAAAACTCGACCATTCAAACTAACGAACTAAAGTCGGGATTGGATTGGCTATGTGTCAAATAGTATAAAAAACGTAACTGAAAATCAGGATTAAAAAGCTGTTTCTAGATGATGTAGCATGAGTTGGAATCCTAGGAATGAGATAGCAGACATTAGTTATGTCCAGGATATCTCGTCTTGCGTAAGTTCTCACCTCGACTCAACGTATCATCAACTCGGTGACATTTAAGACTCTTTGACGAGCTCCGGTACCGACCATCAATGTGACTTCGTCACTGTTGGGGCATCGTCTTTCAGCTTGAAGAGGGACTCGATTAGACGAGTGTCACCTCAAGTGTGAGGTTCACAGAGATATTAAAACTGATGTGTTTCCTCTTCTCTTTGTTTCTTCGTAGGGGGAGACGGCGGAGGTGGCGATATGGTATCCAACGCGAGGAACGTGAAGTTGGTGGTGGTCGGCGATGGAGCAGTGGGCAAGACGTGCATGCTATGGTCGTATACGAGAAACGCATTTCCTAAAGAATACGTTCCCACAGTGTGAGTTTCCGGCATACGGTTTAGTATTGGGTAACATTTGAAGAGAGCGCTTAAATGTCTGCCGTTACAGCGTGTAGAGTCCTCTAGTGTAATGTCCTCTTCATGTTTCGTTTCGTTTATTTTAGTTGTTTTTTTCACAACATATATGCAACAAATGTAGTGAATACAGAGAGTTATGGAATGTGAAAGGAAGTGTATCAGGAAACCCTTGTGGGCTTATCTAGTGATAAACTCGCTGTACAAAGAGTACACTAATAACTGACAAAAAGAATTAAGAAAAAGAACGAAGAAAAAGAGAAGAAAAGAAGAAAAGGAAACAGAAAGAAAGAGGAACCTCAATCTCAGTATAAGTTGAAGTAAAATCTCTTTAATTTGTATTTAAACAAATTTCGGGAATGTTGTAACCTGATATTTTCATGTGCAGACAGCAGTAGGTATTGTAGTATTACACAGGGCCATGTGATTACAAATTTTGCAGCACGAGTCGAGTCAAAGGTTGATGGGGCATTAACCCTGAAGTAAACTGTGTGTGTTGTGATGTTAGATGTATGGTGAATTTCATTAAAATGGTCTGTAAACTAAGATCCAGATGAAGGAATCCCTTTGGTAATCAAAAGTGATCTATGATTTTCAGGGACGTTACTTTGACGCTGAAGCCAAACATTTGTCTCACGAGCGATATACTAAGCAAAATCACATTCACACCTGAACAGGCAAAGATATTTTGTTTTTGCTTATTAAATATGATTGAATTGAAAATTTCAAAATAGTTTGAAAGAAGCATCAGGATATTTTATTTTTTTATTTAAGTGAGAGAAAACTCATACAGAATTGATAGCAAACGGGGACAATTCATGAATCTCACTCATAAAACTGAATGTATAGAATTTAATTTTCCAGAATCTTCTGTTTCCTGGGTGCAAATATAGCTGTGCTCTTCAAACAATTTTTGAGCCCTGATTTAGTTTGATAATGAAGTTTAAACCATCAAGATATATTTATGATGGCACCTATGCCATCTCGTTTAAAGGGGCACAGCATTTCTTGCCATCATTTCTAAGGGCGTTATGGCAAATCGTAGGTGCACCGATGGTGCTGTTCTAAAATTCAAGCTGTGTCATTTTCAAGGGCATTGTGGTAGGTGCACCGACAGTGCCGTTTGTTAATTCAAGCTCCGTCAATTTTAAGAGCATTATGGCAATTAGGAGGTGCACTAACGGTGCTGTTAGTTAACTCAAGCTATGTCATTTTAAGGGCAATATGGCAAGTGGTAGGTGCACCGTTGGTGCTGTCCATCAATTCAAATTCTGCTTTCTGACTGTTAACTTGCATGGTCGTTGCGTACATACCACTCTCTGTATGCAATGACTGCATGAACTGTGAAGAGGAAATGTTTGGAGGAAGTATCCAATTCTGATCTGTGTCACTCACTCTATGGACTTAGTTCTCAGTGTCACCTGTAATTTGCTCCGACGAGATGATGAAAACCTCTGTTGGATATTGAATTTCTGCGATATCATTCTTTTAGAAACCTTGGCAGTAGTTGATCTGTGTTTATACACCAAAGATAAAACCTCTGTTAGATATTGCATTTCTGCAATAGACTCTTTAGAAACCTTGGCAGTGGTTATCTGTGTTTATACACCACAGATAAAACCGGAAGACTGTTCTGTAGTAAACGAAATGACATTGTAAGCAAAGATACCTCCTCGTACACCCAATGTTTGACACATAACCTGTGAGAAGTCGCAAATTGTACGTCATTCCAGTCAAACGTTATCTTTGGCCAACTGTTCTTGTGCAGTGGGTGCACTGTAAAATTTTGAGCAGGCTGTGGGAAAGACACGGTAGTTTGCTTGAAGTGGTCTTGATAAAACTGAATAAGATGTCTGCGTTTAGCCATCCGGTAACCATAGACGATGGGAGGGAGCACCTATCAATTGTTATCCCTGTCACAGTCATATCACTCCTGTTTGAAGCTTCTGTATTAAAAGGAGGAGCTTCAAGGAAACTGACATCCTCTCTTGTGCGAGAAAGTTAGATCGATATCTCTCTCCCTCTCACTGTCACTTCCAGTGATTCAGTTGCTTCAGCTAAATAAATTTTGAATATTTATCAACAGCAAATGAGAGCGTCACACTGCAACAGATTATGCAAATCCCCGCTAGCAAATATCTATGGGAAATATTCTTGTTTTGTGAAGGATATGTGCAAAGGAAATGTGTTCTTCTGCCGATGGAGAAGCCATTTTGTTTCGGACGTACCCTGGAACTGTGATATAAAACGTGAACACTGTTTACATTAATTTGAATATTCATGACAAAACTTAACTACATTATATATTGAATAAACATGTCTTCAAATACTGAATATGTAATGAGGTTTGATTGACAATGTCCTAATTACCAGAATAACATTTTGAAATTAGGCTAAGGTTTCCAAAAGGGCCGAAATCCTACAGAAACTGGGTGGATGGATTTTGTAAATTTGATCAAAATTCACATGCAGTACAATTGGACATGACTCATTTATTCTGAGCTTGTTTACAAAACAGGTTATAGTTGGTTTCTACGATTCTATCACAAATGAAATTCCTATCAGATCAAAACTTCCAGTTTCAAATCACGACTACTGCCGTTACTTGGTTTCTTAATTATTTTGCTAGTGACTGTCTGTTTCGATGTTTAACTTAAAAGACAAAAACTGAAACTCATTCATGGAAGATTAATTCTGCGGCCAGCTTTACTTGATTATTTTGGAAAGCTTTGGGACCTTGATAAAGTTATAGGTCACTGGTTATGTTCTTCAGTAGAGGAGGAATTTTCGATCACAGAAAGCAAGCTACTGTATAGCCAAAATTATCACATCTCACATACTATAAAAAAAAAAACCTAGTCATTTCTTACTGTTCAATATTTTAAGTTTAAGAGCAATGAACACAATTAATGCTTTTGGTTTTGGGTTTCTTTGGTTTCGGGTTGCTTTGGTCTCTTGGGAAATGACTCCTATACTTCATACTGAATGGCAATCAAGAACGAGTGTATCCTTATATAGCAATTTCAAAATGTGCTTCGTTTTTTTTTTTTTCAATCTGCATGAAATTTCAGTTCGGTATTGATTGATAAGTTAATCTAAAGGCAGTCTGTAACCATAGTGAATAATATCAAAATGTTCTGTAATCTCAACTGATGATCATAAGTTTGGTTAATGTCCCTCTATGCTGTCTTTGTATTTCATGTAGACACGCAACAATTCTTCTTCTTCAAATATGAAATAGAAAACTAACCCAGTAGGGGCTGTTCCTACACTATTGGTGTAACCCTATGTTTTTTGGTCATAAACCCAGACCACATGGTTACCATGTAATTTAACATGAAAGTAAATCACATAACACTGTCATACTGTAGATGGACCTAGCTGTTTTGATAAGCTGCCATTGATACTTCTATGGTAGCCATTATAACACTGTTACAACCACAGCTATTTGTAACTGCAAGTTCTAAACAGCCAGATTGAACTCTTTCTTTTGGGGAATCTTAATTTAAGCACCACCAGCATGAATCACATTTCAAGAAATCTCTCGTTTACTCGTGCTCTCGTTCTGACTTAGTAGCCTGTACTTGGTTTTTGCCATCGCGGAAGTGCGTTCTGCTAAATGAAGGTATTTTGAATAGAAGTACAGTAGTGCAAAATTTAAATGAACATTTATTCCTGCTCAGAGGTTTGTAATTGTTCTGGTACTCATACCAAGGGGAATCACACTTGTATTCATACTATTGTTCTCACACAAGTATGGTTAGCCCGACCTTGTCACAACCTCAAATCACATGAGAAATGTAGGCTCTATAATATGCTACATGCATTGCATGCATCAACATTTTAATCCGTCGTATTGAACTCTTCGTAACATAATGCATCTTTTCCTGGAGTAATGATTTGTATGTGAAGTAGTTGATTACAGCGGTGTTTCCTTAATAAATGTTAATAATTAGCTCTAAAGTCGTCCACCTGCATCACAGAAACTTTACAAACAAACCTGATACCTTTTAGGATATTATTTGCATTCCATTGAGCTCAGAATGTCAAATGTTATAAATTATTTGTGTAAACACTACAGAATTTGTTTTCATAGAGGATGGGTGGTTCTTAGCAAAATATTCCTCGTTTCAAATGCGTCAATAAACGGTAAAGAGTGGATAAATAGCAGCCTCAAAGATGAAGAAAAGAGAAAGATGTTACCTTCTGATGTAAACAGGAATCTAGTGTTATTAAATTACTAAAGTAAATGATTAACAGAAAAATGGCTGGGTAAATTACAGACAATAGAAACGAGCGAATGAGTTTTTGGCTAGTAGGAGATTCGAATCAGTGACATCAGATTGACCTCAGAGTTACAAACCCTGTTCTCTATCAACTGAGTTATCCCCCCCCCCCTAGTTGGTGGGTGATCCTCAAAAAGCCATTTCTTTTCTAGGAGTTCTAGTCACTGGTATCTTGCAAACAGTGTCACCATACATCATGCCCCAGTTTCATGTGGGTACAACTCAAAAGGGGCAAGGATGTGATTCCATGAGAACATGCAACAGGAGGTGATAGGGAGGGCATCTCTCTCAGGGAGGTTATAGGTACGGGTGTATCACTCTCCACTGTACCAATGCACCAGTCAAACTACAATCATAAACTGTATAGACCCTGCTGTGAGTTGCTGTAAATATTGATGTCAATAGCTGTTTTAATCTTGGTTTAATTAAATGTTAATATAATCATTCTTTTCTTTCATTTTTGCAGTTTTGATAACTTTTCACAACTCATCAAGATGGACAATGTTTCAGTAAATCTGGTTCTATGGGACACAGCTGGTCAAGAAGATTACGATAGGTTACGACCTCTGTCCTATCCACAGGTCTGTACGTGCGGGTCAAAGGTCATGCACTGATTTTAAGTTGATGAGTTAATATTATGAGGTCATAAATATGCTAGAGAGTTGCATAATGGTCACACATATTCAAACTCTGCCAAGTAATTGCAAAATTTACAGATATTGCTATTAGACCGTTATTGTTGATATCTAGTTTAACTAATAGTCGATCCAAAACCAATTTTACATTAACACTCTGACAAGAAACAGAAAACAAACATAGGATGTAGAGCCTCTCTTCAGATTCATTCAAACGTCATAAATCTTGTGTGCATTCTATATACAGATGAAGTCATAAAACAGTGGCTCCTATACAGACGAATACATAAAACAGTGCGTCCTATACAGATGAATACATAAATCAGTTTGAAACGGAGGATATCGAGTGTGTTCGAGGAACTCATCCGTTTGTCTGTCTCAATTGCACATGAAGTAGATAATATTGCTGCGGCAGTCAGGGCATAAACCAGGATAGTGTTGTTTGTGTGTTTGCAGTCAGTCAACGCTTGATTTATATACCATCAAAAATTGCTGGGACAGAAAACGAAATGCCTAGTTATGATGCTTGGATATCATGAGTGGTGCTTAAAATTAAATCTGTCACTTTTTCAAGCCAAAATAGACGCTCTATCTGAAGTTACCACACTATAGTATAATAAACGTAGCCTAGCCTTCTTTGTATGTAGTGTAGGGCTGCAGCTGTCATTATTGCAAACCATTCAGGCTGATGTGGAATAAACAGCTTATTGCCCGGTTATTTGGATAAGAAGGAAGCTTCATGAAGTGGATTGAGATTTGTAACTTGCATGATCCTTCCTGGGAATGGTAATATCGTATTGAAGAAGGTCATTTCAGGTATGAAGGTATGAGCAAATTGAATGACTGAATCAAATATCACTCCATGCGGAGTCAACAGATGGTACAACGATGGTTAACTTTGTAATGGTTTTTCCGTTAGCCCGTTCAAAAAATAACTTTGAAAGTGAGACAGATTAAACATTGTAATAAATACAGAAAGACAAAAAACCTGTCTCGAAGATGTTCTATTTAGACTTGATCAAGTCTCCAGCCTTGTGAGAACATTAAATCTGCCATATCTTCCAAACAGAGTGAGAGTTCTCTCTGCTGTTTGAGAAGATGTTCATGATGGTTATCTCTATTGCGTAGACCAATCGTGCTTGGAAATGTTGGGAACAGCTTTAGTTGTTTTCATTTTTGGCTAAACTGATATGTTTTTAACCAATCCTATTCTCGTATTCTTTTCATTTTCAGACTGATATATTTTTAGTTTGCTATAGTGTTGTAGCGCCCTCATCTCACGCCAATGTAACAACAAAATGGATGCCAGAGTTAGAACACCATGCCCCGAATGTTCCATTTATTCTAGTCGGTGAGTAAACAACTAACTGTGAATGATGTCTGTGTATTGTATCAAACTAACACACTACTATTCCTCATTTTGCGCTTTGTTTCCGAGAGTGCCGGAGATTCCCAGCTCTGCCTCGTAATATTGATGAGCCATGAAAAAAGCCTGAATAAGAGTAAGCAGGGGAAAGTATGGGGGAAGTGGAAAGTATGGGGGAAAGTATGGTAAACACACAGATCCATAAGCCAACCACACACTGCCTTGACTTGCCTTACCTTTACGACACGACTTGACTTGCATGATCTAGTGTCTGCTAGTTGAGGAGACCCACTCCCTTACTACTGATTCTCGCACACTGCACACCTACAGTAGGGGCAACATCTAGATCCATACTGTCTGAATATTGGAGCCTTTCCACATTATGAAGGTCTTGACGGGCCGTTTGCGACCGGCTTAGGGATACTGGGATATGTACATGTGTTTTTTTTGTAGTAATTACCACCCTCTCCCAAATCTCCATTGCACATGAACCGGTTTGCACGGTATAAAACTTTAAAATATTCTCTATCTCCAGAAGGCTCCTACTGCTCCTTTCCTTTAAGCGTGTTATTTGTTAAAGGCTTACATGCTTTTCCATAAACTTGACCTAATGGTGTTTGTGTTAGACTAAGTAGTCCAACCACTTCCACTGATGAGCCTCAGATTTTAATTAAAATGGTCATTTCTCAAGTTAAATTTGGTATAGAAATAGAACCTGGGACAATTAGCAATGTTTCTTAACGATCTAAATCACATCAATTTAAATCGTGTGCTATCAGGTAGGCATGGGAACTATAAAACAAAGAAGAGGAATAGCATGAAAGATAAAGAAACAATGTGCAATGCCTGTATAGCTATTTTATCAAAACTGAAAGACATAAATGATCTTTTGGCTTCTTCACAAATAACTATTCAGCTTGCTGTGAGTACTTTGCCCAGGTCCTTCACATATCAAGTCTTTCATTTACTCTTATGTAAAGAAAAATACGAGTGATGTTGCACGTGTTTATGTGATTTGTCTTTTGAATTTTAAAATGGTAATGAAATAAATAAGTGACTTGAGAAGCCCAATTCTGTTGTCAATGTAATATGGTAACTATGGTGATAACGCACTGTGGGAAATGTGATTGCTATTTGCGAACTGACAATCTTCAATGATGTGTCTGTTTCTCACTGATACGTCATCTTAATCTTGCTGACATATGAATTCCCTATAATTACTGACATGACCCTAAGTGTAGCATTGTGAAACTCCTATCTGCGGGCATGGCTGTGGCAAGCAGGCATGTTCAAAACTGTAGCAGGCAACTTCACAGTGACTTCAGTCAGAGGGTAGCCAGCAGGCAAAGCCATGGTTGTTACAGACAAGGTCACAGCTGTGGCAGGTCGGCAAGGTCACAATTGTGGCAGGTCGGCAAGGTCACAATTGTGGCAGGTAGGCAAGGTGACTGCTGTGGCAGGTAGGCAAGGTCAACTGTGGCAGGTAGGCAAGTTCACTGCCATGAAAGGCAGGCAAGGTCACAGCTGTGGCAGGTAGGCAAGGTCACAGCTGTGGCAGGTAGGCAAGGTCACAGCTGTGGCAGGTAGGCAAGGTCACAGCTGTGGCAGGTAGGCAAGGTCACAGCTGTGGCAGGTAGGCAAGGTCACAGCTGTGGCAGGTAGGCAAGGTCACAGCTGTGGCAGGTAGGTTAGGTCACAGCTGTGGTAGGTAGGCAAGGTCAACTGTGGCAGGTAGACAAGTTCACTGCCATGAAAGGCAGGCAAGGTTTGTAGCTGTGGCAGGAAGACTAGGTCATAGCTGTGACAGGCAGGCAAGGTAATAGCTGTGGCAGTTGGACAAGTTTATAGCTTTGACAGGCAGACATGATCATAGCTGACAGGCAGGTGAGGTCATAGCTATGGCAGGCAGCAGTTCATAGTTGTGGCAGTTAGACAAGTACATTGCTGTGGTAGGCAGACAAGGTTATAGCTGTGGCAGGCAGATAAGTTCTTAGCAATCAGGCAAATTCATAGTTGTGGCAGTTAGACAAGTTTATAAGCTATGGCAGGCAGACAAGGTTATAGCTGTGGCAGGCAGATAAGTTCTTAGCAATCAGGCAAATTCATAGTTTTGGCAGTTAGACAAGTTTATAAGCTATGGCAGGCAGACAAGGTTATAGCTGTGGCATGCAGATAAGTTCTTAGCAAAGAGGCAAATTCATAGTTGTGGCAGTTAGACAAGTTTATAAGCTATGGCAGGCAGACAAGGTTATAGCTGTGGCAGGCAGATAAGTTCTTAGCAATCAGGCAAATTCATAGTTTTGGCATTTAGACAAGTTTATAAGCTATGGCAGGCAGACAAGGTTATAGCTGTGGCAGGCAGATAAGTTCTTAGCAAAGAGGCAAATTCATAGTTGTGGCATTTAGACAAGTTTATAAGCTATGGCAGGCAGACAAGGTTATAGCTGTGGCAGGCAGATAAGTTCTTAGCAAAGAGGCAAATTCATAGTTGTGGCAGTTAGACAAGTTTATAAGCTATGGCAGGCAGACAAGGTTATAGCTGTGGCATGCAGATAAGTTCTTAGCAAAGAGGCAAATTCATAGTTGTGGCAGTTAGACAAGTTTATAAGCTATGGCAGGCAGACAAGGTTATAGCTGTGGCAGGCAGATAAGTTCTTAGCAAAGAGGCAAATTCATAGTTGTGGCAGTTAGACAAGTTTATAAGCTATGGCAGGCAGACAAGGTTATAGCTGTGGCAGGCAGATAAGTTCTTAGCAATCAGGCAAATTCATAGTTTTGGCAGTTAGACAAGTTTATAAGCTATGACAGGCAGACAAGGTTATAGCTGTGGCAGGCAGATAAGTTCTTAGCAAAGAGGCAAATTCATAGTTGTGGCAGTTAGACAAGTTTATAAGCTATGGCAGGCAGACAAGGTTATAGCTGTGGCAGGCAGATAAGTTCTTAGCAAAGAGGCAAATTCATAGTTTTGGCATTTAGACAAATTTATAAGCTATGGCAGGCAGACAAGGTTATAGCTGTGGCAGGCAGATAAGTTCTTAGCAAAGAGGCAAATTCATAGTTGTGGCAGTTAGACAAGTTTATAAGCTATGGCAGGGAGACAAGGTTATATCTGTGGCAGGCAGGAAACTTCATAGTTGTGGCAGTTAGGCAGTTTTATAGCTGTGACAGGCAGACAAAGGTTATAGATGTTGCAGGCAGGAAACTTCATAGCTGTGGCAGTTAGGCAAGTTTATAGAAGTGACAAGGATATAAAACAAACAAGTCGAAGTATTTCTAGCGTTATACCTCTGGATACTTCAAAACCGAAAGTTCCAAGTATATAAATGTTACAATATTATGTTCCACTGTAGTAAATGTTTGAATTGTTCTGTTAGGAGTTTATTTCTTAAACATTGCCAGGGTCCTTGAGTCTTCTGTGTAATTGATATAGTACTTTCGTTCTCAATGCAAGACCTAAAACAACTGTTAAAGAGCTGAAGACTGTAATCACAGACTATGACGTTAGCTCTTACATGATCTAAGTTTGGTAAATGTTAGCAGCAAATTCAGTACATGTTTTATATTAATGGAAGTGTTTCATTGTTTTAAAGCCTACTTGCTGACGATCATGATACATCAAGTAATAAAAGGGTTTGTAAATTAGTTTATGTAATGTATACTCTGTAATCTTTTAACATAGAACAAGAAATGTTTTACTTCAATCTTTCGGAATCAGTGAACCCTAGTGTAGGTCTATCCCAATAAGTTGACTACACAGGTAACAACACTTTCAAATACAGTTCACACAAGGTTGATAAATCAGGAATTATGATAAGATGTTAAAGGTCATATGAATTAATACACTAGGTACTGTACATAATAATGAGGTTAGTACAACTAAAAGCTTTTAAGGCAATACCATTGAAGGCATAAATCGTAGAAAAATGATAGTTTTTGAAATGTTCATATTTACTGGAACCTTTGATACTCTAAAATGCTTTGGCAACTAACCTGTCCAGCAGATGGACCTTCAGCCTTAAAAATACAGAAAGGCATGGGAGCTATATGAAGAAAAGCATACCATAGGTGGGCCAAGGTGGCATTATTGGTAATAAAAAACAATACCAAAGTAAAAAAACAATACCATAGGTGGGCCAAAGTGGCATTATTGGTAATAAAATAAAACAATCCTCTAGGGGCTGCAAATTGGATTCATATTGCCAAATTCTTGGCAAGGCCCTTGCCACTCAGTTCTGAGATTGCTTTATGGTAGCACAAAACTCAATCAATGTATATGCTATATGCTATATTTATGTCAGAATATAATATAGACATCCGATGAACTGTGAAATATATATATTTCATCTTTTGTTTTTCTGTAAATTTTCGTGACAGGTACGAAGATTGATCTAAGGGAAGACAGAGATACATTGGCAACCCTTCAATCGCAAGGCAAATCCATCTTGAAGAAGGAACAGGGAGAGAAACTTGCTTCCAGGATAAATGCTCTTAAGTATCTCGAATGCTCGGCACTCACGCAGAAGGGACTTAAAACGGTAAGGTCAAACAGGAAAATCTCAAATCAAAGGTAGTGATAACAAATCATGATAAAACAGATGACAGATATGACAGATCATGAAATAACAGATCATGCTATAACAAATTATGATATAACAGATCATGTTATAACAGATGACAGATATGACAGATCATGAAATAACAGATCATGCTATAACAAATCATGATATAACAAATCAGGATATAAAAAAAATCAGGATATAACAAATCAGGATAAAACAGATCATGATATAACAAATCATGATATAAAAGTTGGGATATAACAAATCATGATATAACAGATCATGATATAACAGATCATATCATAACAGATCATGATAAAACAAATCAGGATATAACAAATCAGGATAAAACAGATCATGATATAACAAATCATGATATAAAAGTTGGGATATAACAAATCATGATATAACAGATCATGATATAACAGATCATGATATAACAGATCATATCATAACAGATCATGATAAAACAAATCAGGATATAACAAATCAGGATAAAACAGATCATGATATAACAAATCATGATATAAAAGTTGGGATATAACAAATCATGATATAACAGATCATGATATAACAGATCATATCATAACAGATCATGATAAAACAAATCAGGATATAACAAATCAGGATAAAACAGATCATGATATAACAAATCATGATATAAAAGTTGGGATATAACAAATCATGATATAACAGATCATGATATAACAGATCATATCATAACAGATCATGATATAAAAAATCATGATATAACAGATCATGATATGACAGATCATGATATAACAGATGTATAATATCATGAATAAATAAGGAAGTTTCATAAATTATTTTGGTATTCTTTCTGCTGTAACACTGAGTTGTGAGTAAAGTCAGGGAAACTATCACTACTACAGGGAGGTGTATCTCCTTCTTTAAAGATGGACTTTTGTGTTATGATTGTTTACAACCTGGTGGTGCCATACTTCACTGTGCGAGGAAAGATTAGGTAAACAGAACAAACCGTAGGTTGCACCAGGAATTATGGAAACTTATACAATTTTAGGCTATCGTAGAACAAATTTAATAAAATGGTTTCTGTACATGCATATGTGATGGCTTGAAGCAGATGTCAAAAATTGCATGAATATATTTTATGCAGTATTGGTCACATTTACAAATGAAAACAGCCCACTACTCATTGCTTAGATGTGTTATTCTCTTTAGAGCTTCCACAAGAGTTGCTAGACTTGTGGAAATTAGTTGTCAAATCCATGAATAACATCCCCAAGGCAACCAAACTGTTTTCTGCATAATCAGCATTAATAAGCTTACCTGGTGAATACCCTCAGAGACGATTGAAACCAGCAGAATTTAGATGCATGTAGTCGATGCTGCAGCATACTTGGTTGTGAAGAAGGAAGAGTGTCTCTAGGCAACTTCATTTCAAGTATTTCTGGCTAACTGTAAAAAATACAACTATTGACATGCACCTTGCAAATCTACATTGAATGGATTTAAATAAATTTGAAAAAAAAATTGTATATAAATGCAGATAGACCATTTCATGAAAATGCAGACCAAACTGACACTTTTGGTGTCACCATAACATACATTAATTAATCATTGGATTAAATTTAATAAAAAAAAACGCTTTCATAAAGGTTGGCCACTTGTTGACAAATTATCAGTTGTTTTAAGAAAAATTTAGTATTCCTAGTTACATTTGATAAATGAAATTGTACTTACAATCACACCTAACATGTGTCAGTGAGTCACCCACAGCGTAAAAGGAATGTAACATTAGTGTGAGGTATGGGGTGACTTGTTCACATAATAACAGTCACACCATGACTTCACCAAGATAGGATTGTAACATTAGTTACGTGACTTGTTCACATAATCACAGTCACACCAATGACTTCACGAAGTTGGATCCCTTGCTCACAATGTAGAAGCCGTCCTTTCCCTAACCGATTCACACAGAGATGACACTAACTACTGTAAATCTTAACGTTTTGTACCACAATGAAAACTGGATTGTGCTGACAAATCTGATAAATCGATAGCATGTGCTATTAGGTTTACAGTAAGAACTGAGGATATGTGTAATCCCAACAAATGCATCAAACTGGATTTGTTGGGATTACACATATCCTCAGTTCTTACTGTAATCCTAATAGTACATGCTACTGATTTATAGCACGATCCAGTTTTTACTTTGGTACAAAACTTTAAGATTTACAGTAGTTACTGTGTTCTCTCTGTGTATCGGGTGCCTTGCCTATCACAGATGGGATCCCTCGATCATGGTATGAACCCAGGTATAACTCATCAAGCACCAAGGGATAAATTTTGATGGATGTTTGATGGGAATACCGTTAATTTTGTAATCGGGGAAAACCCCTGCCTTGTTTTAAACAAACACATCTTTACATAGAAACATACATACAGAACCCTTTTGCAAAACCAGAAAGAGAAGTGACATTTTGTTTCAATATATTGACTATAGTGCTATGATTACTGTTATGGCTGTTTAATTTTAATGGCAGTTTTAAATTGAAACTTGAAGCAGTCACCAGCAGTTAACATTCTAGTTTTGAATATGTCATGTGATAGCATGAAACAAACCACTCTTGTCAAGCCTGAACCTTTTAAAAAAAAAATCAAAAGTACCTTTCCCTTTTCATAGGTAGGCGTCCCGAAGTTATTCAGCCCTTTTCATTCTTTCCTCTCGACTAGTGCTAAATAACTTTCATTTAAGTTCAACAGGGAAAGTCCCATTTACTTGTCTTGTTTGTCTAATCAACTTCTTTCTGCGTTATGTACGTTGCATTTGAAAGTGTAATTTTCACTTACTTTGCTTTTTTAGTAATTGATTTCTTAACAGAGTTGTGGTCATAGTAATGTTGTAGAGAATAGTATCAGTTTTGCTACAAAGATTTCTGACACATTTTATGTAACGGTCAGATGCAGTTTTGGTATAGCGCCATCTATCCTGTCTGCAGCTGGAGTTCTAGGCAATGGGTATTTTTAAATTTGTTTCTTGTTCTAGCGCATCAAGAAAGGAATTGTGTAATTGTGCAATCTATTTCTATTAAGACTGAAACTTGCAGATATATTTCATGAATGGATGGGTGGTGAGATGTGGTGCAAAACTTAGTGTAAGAAAAGGCAGTAGAAGCATAAATTTAAATAAATTAAAATATGTGTTTCTACATTGTTAGTGTACTTCTCAACTCCTTTTCACAATATCACAATATTATATACACTCTTACACTTAACAGAACTATGGAAATAGAAAATGCATCATTTTCAGACGTCAAAGGAAGGGAGAAGGGTGTACTAGACAATGTTAAAGGAGGGGAGGGTGGAATAAGACAATATCAAAGAAGGGGAGGGTGTAGTAAGATGACTTAATGGACTTGAGGTGGTTAATAGGAGAATGGACTATTAAGCTAGCATTTTACACACACTATTTTTAGGCTTGTTCTGGTAACTTTGTATTATCCATGAGAGTAATACGTTTTTATTGATTTTTAACAATTTTTATCGATTTTTATTTTCTCATCTTCTCAGGTATTTGAAGAAGCTGTCAGTTGTGTAATTCATCCTCAGCCTCCGAAAGCCAACCCCAGGAAATGTTGCATCCTTTGATGATTTTTTTTCTGGTCTCAATCCGAGCTGTTTTGAAGAGCAAAGATTTGTACATTTTGTTTCATAATTGTCTTCAGAACTACAGCTCTCTGTGCGTTTGCAACTGTGAATGTCCCCGGTCTAAAATAGATGGTAATTGAACGGTCAGCGACGATTTTTGCCTTCATCTGTTGCAATCACGAAACAGCGATGACAGTCGGTGGCGTATGTCAATTATTTTTTTGTCTTCGTCTTCTTCTTCTTCAATTCTTGGAGTCTCTCTATTGTACCAGGACGGATCTGCTTCAGCAGTTGGAGATCTGAATGACTGTCGGTTAGAAAAGGTGATTCGCTTTGGACGTTGGTATTACAAGCAGGGGAAATGTTCAGAACTTAAAAATTTGAAAATAAATATGTCAAAATGTTGTCATGATCACAGTGTTTGGAAGTTTTCTAAATGGAGTGAAAGTTAATTTATGGCAATGACTTCAGGATGTAAACTTTAAAAAAAAAAAAAAATTCAATCCAAATGCTTATTGTAGCATTTTTTTTTTGGGTACTGTGTTTGGGAAGTTTAGCGTTACATTAATAATATTCTTTCACATTGTGAAGGCTATTAAAGTCCAAAAGTTTCATGACAATTCCACTAATTTAATAAGTATCATTCATATGGTTGCCATGTCCAAGCCAAAAGTCCATTGCCCATTGTCTATAGCTACAAAGGGGTCCTGCAAATTTAAAACATCGGCAGTTTAGTACTCAATGGTCATTTTTTCCTAAAAGCTGATCATATCTTGGTAATGGAGTCTTTCTGTCGGGGAGAAAATTTGGTCAAATTTCCAACTAAGGTTGGTTGGTATGGGGGGTTTGTGTACCAAATGGCATCACTTGGCCTGAAGTTGTGATCGTCTGAAAGTTTGTCACGGAAAGTGAGACTTGAACCATGTTGAACTATGTCGACAGATAATATGCGTTGACTGGATAGCCATAAACGAACATTAATGTGGCATTTAATAAACAAAATACTGTGATATGATATTAAATAATAGAGAGAGAGAGGGAGAGAGAGAGACTGGTATATGGCATGGAGAAGAGAGTAGGGTAGATAGAGAGAAGAGATTTATGGTGGATAATAGATGTAAAGGAGAGGACCGGGTGGGGGGGGGGGGTTGGGTAGATAGATAGAAGAGATTTATGGTGGATAATAGAGGTAAAGGAGAGAACCGCGTGGGAGGGGGGGGTAGGGTAGATAGAGAGAAGAGATTTATGGTGGATAATAGAAGTAAAGGCGAGGACCGGGTGGGACAGGAGGGGGTTTGTGGATGGTGGTGAGTAGGAGTGTATTGCAGAGAGAAAACAGGAGAGAATGGACTTTGGTAGATGGCAGGCAGATAAGAGAATGGTTGCTACTGGAGAGAAAATCATGGTGCATAACAGAAAAGTGCATTATGGTATGATGTGGAGAGTCCAAGAGGAGCTTGGTATATAGCAGAGTGAAGGTGTAAGGATAGAATGGTTGATAGCAGAGAAAATTAATGGTACATGGTGTAGAGATGAGGGAAGGACACCGAGATGGGAGCAGGACTGGGAGAGGTTGCAGATAGTGGACAGACTGGAATGGGGTGCAGCGTGGTGTAGATTAATTTATGCTACAAGTTTGTTATGAACATCTTTACATGAAGATTTTTGTTTAACACCTACCTGTTCTAACAGTGGAGTGGTTGGGGGGGGGGGGCTAGAATGGGGAGGTGGCTGTCACAAGGTGAACATTAAATGAGCCACTTATCAGAGTGATACAGTGTTGGCTTCCCCGTGTAAAGATATCTATGTATATTAAGATTTACTCCTACCGGTGTATCCACATCCTCGAGAGTAATTACGAAGACAGGTTTTAGTGCGGCGGCGGTAATCTTCCTAATTAAACTAAAGTGATTGATCATGACATTTTACAACATGTCACTATCCACTTATATATCTCATTGAGGCAGAAGATCAAGTTAAGCTTGGTGGATTTATTATTATGTTCCTTTTTTTTTTCTTTCTATGATGCAATGAAATTCATTGGTTAGATTTTAACATTTGAGTTTCAAATCTCAAATCAATAATTATTTGGAAAAAGAAGGAATTTTTTTTTGGGGGGGGGCGCAGAAAAACCACTTGAAATTTAATATCACCCTGGTAATCAAATCCATAAACAGTTAATAAATATTGAAGGTTATTTTAAGTCTCCCCCCCCCACTTGTATTAATCTGAATGATACTAAATACCATGGTAACGGTAACCAAGAGATGTCAGGTATGTTTGTCTCTCCTCACTAACTTTAATACTTATCTTATCAGCATTGCAATTTGTGTTACATATACAAACTATATATCACCATGGCAGAGCGACAAAGAAGAAGATTTATAGGTTAATTTCAGCAGTGCAGATATTAGTTACCTTGGCAACTAGATAAGAGGTGATTTCATTCCCTCCAAATATGATACCAAAGTCATGTGATGATGATGAAGAAGGTTGGCGAGTGCATTTGCAAAATTCGTTAATATTACCTCTCATATTAATTTTGCCAGACAGACTTTGCCTGAAACACATTTGGAATCTTAATTATTTGGGGTCTGTTTTTCCATTTCTCTTTTAGAGATTAGAATATTTGGATATCAAACAATTTCGGTTTTGGCAATGCTTCACAAAGTAAGTGTGGGGTTAGTGTTAAGGATGTCTTTAAGCAACCCAACCATGAATATCTTGAGATGGAAGTTGGGTCTTTGGTAACGTTTACATCAAAGCAGTGAAACATGAAGACTACCTCAATGGATTATATCGACATGTGTAATGTTTGCACTAATTACATGTCAGTTAATTGTAATATGACTTAGGCTCTTGGAATTGTTTGTAAAGAAGATAAGATGTCAAAATGATAAAATACTTGGTAGGGGTTTAAAAACATAATCCTTTGGATTACTTGGGCCCTTAAAGTCACTAATTTAGATAAGCTAATTGTGAAATAAAAGAAATTTTAGGGTTTAAGTGTTCCTATCACATAATGTGACATTTAATCTTAGTAGAGCTGACAACCTGTCGTGGGGCCCTGTAAATTCTTGCACAATTTTTCTAATACTTTGTATTCTTTTAATGTGTTGAAAAGACAGAAATAACTGTTGCACAAGACCTAGCCACTTTTTCCAATTTGTGGTTGTTCCTCGAGATCTTTCTCCGATACAAAAGACATTTTGTAGGCACAATATAAACGCTGTGCAAGTCACAGATTGTCTTCATTGCCAAAGCTGTACTGAATAATTTTGTAATAAATTAATGAAACAGAATATGATGGATTTTTTAAGTGCTGGATGTTTGTAAATACATGAAAAAAAAACATTTGTTTAATGCTTGTAAGAAACAAGAAGATTTAGCTGGAGCTGTGAGCTAGCTGATTGTCATGAATTACTACTTGTACTACTACTTTTTAGATGTGGTGTCAGATGTTAATCGAGAGGTACGTTTCTTTGTCTAAAGCTAAAATGCTTGCGATGTGATCTATGTACGTATTTATGTCATTTGTCTGAGCTTAAGCCTCAATTTTCAAAATCAAATATTTTACTCTTGATGTTTAATACAGTTGGTATTATGTAATATGTGGCCTTTGGGACTGCAAGATGCTGTTTTGAAGGAAAATGTGACATTTTAAGTTTCATCTCAAATCTGTAAGAGCTGTGTCTTAATATCATCTTATCATTTATTGAACACCTCTGTGAGGTAAAGAGGAAGCGAAAAACATGTTTGCGAAAACATGAATGTAAGAGACTGACTTCGGTTAGCTTGCGGCTTTGATAAGCCAATGATGGCTTCTTCGCGAGTTCCTGCTTGCAGGAGGATCTAAACTTACATACTATAAAACAAGTTTAGGAATGTCTGACATTGAACGTCTGGTTCTTCATGACAACCGAGTCACCCCCAACTTGTCCTCTGAAAGTATGTAGGAATTAATGTGCTACTTCCAAAGAATGATTATTTTAACGTTGCATTCGTCTGTCCGTTGGGCTTCTACAAGTTTGTTCTGTATATCACAAACGAAGAAATGAACTGAAAACAAAGGGAGACCTTGCAATGGAACAATGAACAAACTATTTACACGACAAAGATTTTTTTTTCTCTATCCCATATCGCCATAGCTCATTGCTTCATCTGTATTTTACCATCAGTCGTATGATATATACATTTTATGTTGTCACGTTTCCACACCCCTCCCTCCTTCTTTTTTGTTCTTTTTCTCCATTTTTGTTGGCACGTGTAGCAACGTTCATTTGTAACAAAAACAAGTAATGTAAATGTCTTTCTCAAAAGATACATATTGGAATTATTTTTAAAATCAAATTACTTGTATTGATGAACATCTATTTCATTTTTTTTTTTCATTTGGATCACTTTCTAGGCTTTATTTGTTTAATGATGGTTACTTTTTTTCGAATTCAAGTCAAATTCAATTCAATTAAAGACACAAATTGACTGAAATTTCGGTGAATATTATAATTAACATTATCAGTGAATTTTTTTTATCTCAATTTAGTTATGTACTCTAGCTCCCACCTAACAGAAACTAAGATGTCGATTTGATGCGTTAAAAATTTAAATATATTTGAATTTCCTTTATATAAAGTTATCACACTCTTGGTATGTTTACTCTATCAAAAAATTTACAAAAGAATGTTTATTAATACCATCTTCATTTTATGCGCATCTTTTTTTTGTGTTCATTTGCAGTTTACTTTCAACGCCTTTGTAAAATTCACAACAGTTTGACAGATCGTTTTTGTCACGTTGTCAAATTTACTCTGTTCCCAGATTTCTGTCTGTTTGTGTTTTCCTTTGCCTTATATTGTTGACTAAAATAAATTCATTTTTAATACTTACTGCTGCTTACTGTATGGGTGGTCTGTGTAGGGATACCATCCATGGGATTTTGCATTCTCAAAAGCTGCCGCAAAAATTCAACTTCATTGTATGAGTTTTAGTAAATCAGTTTGGACCTGTCCAACGTTTCAAAATGTTTGTGATGGAGGGGGATGGGGGAGTTGCTCACATCGGTAGGCCAAGCCCTATTTGTGTCGAAGAAATCACATTTCGTGGTTCGTTCTCATCTTCATTAAAATGTCTACAAATTGCTACTGAAATTAATCAAAATAACCTAAACTTATGTGCAAGCAATTGAAACTCCATTAAAACTGGGAAATCATTTATGCTTCATTAAATATGCAAGTTAAAATATGATTATTGTCAGACTGTTGTCAGATGTTCCCATAGCAACTAGCTGTAATATTTACAAATGGAGATTTGTATTTTAGCTTGGTGCTTTTATTGAATGTTAATTCTGCCAGGAGAGAAGCACATTTGTGGTTTGAAATTGGATCGTGGTTTTGCTTTTAATATATATTTATCAGTATCACTTGAGATGAGTGAGGAAAAAATAAAAGACGTAAATATAAAGAAGCCTGGTCTAGATTCAGACATTGGTAATGGCTTGAATGAAACCATACAGCATTAAATGACTCAAATGTGAAATTCAAGAACAATTGATCAAAATGAGGTCAAGTGGTATATTAGAGAGTTCTGAAAAATAACATAAATCTTACAAATAATCAGTACATAAAATGACAGTTAATGTAAAGGGTGAAATTTTTTGGGGGAAATAAGTCAAAAAGTACAATCAGGCAAAAGCATATCGCTTTTTTCATAGAACAGCTGAGAATAGGTTTGCTTAAACTATATCAATTTAAAGTATTAAGTGTGTTATTCGCTCAGATAGAAAGGTGAAAAATGGAGCAAGCCTACCCGACAATGGAGGGGGGGCGGTGGGTTGTGGTGGGGATAGGAGCCATGGCCCCCTTTTCATAGCAAAGAACATTGATCTGCTGCCACCTATCTCAAACCTGTGTTGGGGTTCTCCCTTGCCTTAGGTGTAATTGCTAGATACAAGAGGTATATGGGAAAGTTAAGTGTGTTTTTGTTTTTTTGGGTGGCGGTGGGTGGGGGAGGGGATGTTTACTTGGATATCATGAGGACAGAGAGATATGGTGTGTTCTTGTAGTTGGTTGTAATTTTAATGTTACAGTTTTAAGGTGCTTATAATAAGGCCAGATCAATAGCAGTTGTAATACATTTGTCCCTGATGTTCATGGTGTTAATTACTGCAGGAATATTCATGCCATATGTGACATAAAAAAAAATCTTTGTTTCTTGAAAAAGTTTAGTCTACATGTCTTGAAGCAATTGGTGACTTCCACAGGTAGCCAATAATTTATTCGGTGGGAGAGAATTCTTTGTAAGAATTCTTATTGTGATTGTTATTGAAAATTAGTGCTAGTCCGCATAAAGCAGCTACAAAGATGAAACCAATGGATATGATGGTCAGGAAGTGTTAACTCAAACAGGAAGACTAAAAATAGAAAATCAATTAGGAGAAACTACATTCACAAATTGATGTAATGGAAGTGTAACATACATACATACATCTTAAGACAACTAAAATATGTTCACTTGTACAAGTTTGTTGTTGTAAGTTTGTGGTTCTTTTTTGGCTTGTCTTATGTTGTCATTGCAACCCCCACCCCCTACCAAGCCCCCCCCCTTCTGTACCCTCCATTCACCATTATCACACAGTGCCTACCTAATCCTGGTCATGACTGCTCATAATAATGCCATGTAAATAAACCCTCCACTCCCAGCAAAAAAAAAAGGACTTCAATGGCACTGGTTCATATCCATGTCAGATTATTATTATTATTTTTTTTTTGTGGATATCTGTCCTGAAGCCCTATAACCTCTTTTTTTTTAATTTTTTTTTTTACACCTTGTACTTCTATGCAACGTCTCTAAAATCAACTAGTAAAACGAGTCACCTAGTGATAACACATCTTGTCGTCTTCGTCGTGTCTAAAAATTTGTGAACAAAATATTTTATTTTCAATTATTTCTTCTTCTTTTTTCCCTTTTCAGTGTTTTTTTTTTTTTTTTTGGGCCATTTTTCTTTTTTAATATATTTTTTTTCCTCCCTCGCTCTGCAGCCTCCAGCAGTTCAATTTTATGTTAAAAGTATGAGTCAATGAAAAAAAAAAAATTAATAGTGATATCATCAAGATTTATATCTTTCATTTATTCGTGAGTGTATCTCTTTTCCTTCAAGTTTTATATTTACCAGCTTTGTTTCAATAGCCTATGACAAGGTTATGGTGATTATTACCAGTGGATAATAAAGAAATGGTATGGTAATATCTGTGAGCTTCTACTTTTATCATTTTTGTGTTTCGTACATGGAGTGCCTCAAGTATCTCTCAAGTTGGTATCATAATATAAAGTGGCGTTACTTTTATGCGATCCTGTCACGGGCCACGACCAGGATTCACTAATACAGAATTGTACAGAAACAAGCGTCGTCTACAACACCAGTAACTGTTACCCAGATTGTTAAGCCACACTCTGCCAGGATTCCTGTCAATCAGAGGTAGGCCTAGAAGAATTGTACACTTGTCTGTCACCAGCAGTGTTATGTAGGTCAAGCTGGTAGGCCCCTTTAGCTAGCCTGGAGTCTTAAAGGCGACACGGGCATAACTCCCCGTTAGACATCTGTCCCAACTATCTTTCACCGAGAGCGAATCAAGTCGATAAAAGTAGAAAAATCAAATAGACTTTAATTTAATTTTCTTACCCAAATTAAAACTAAAATATTAAACATGACCAGGCAAAGAATGAGCAGATGAGGACTATGTTTTTATAGAATGAAAATCAAATAGATTTTAATTTTCTTTTCTTACCATGAAATTTAAAAATTAAAACTAAAATGAAAACACTCAACAAGACCGGGCGTAGAATGAGGAAATGAGGACTATGCTTTCAATGTTTTGTTTTTTTCCAGTTTATTTGACATAATCAGATAATGATAATATACCTGTACATATTGATTGTTTGAGAATGGTTTGCTAGTATTTCCTTCACAGTTTGAGTAGAAGTGTGTAAATAATTCTCATAAAACTGAGATAAATATACCACTCCTCACGGATCATGGGCGCTGCCAATGTGTTTATATTCCTGAAAAATGACGACGACACACCCATATTTTACAAAACAGTAAAACCCCAAAACCACCTCCTTTCTTCATTTTGTACAAATACGACCGTGACAACAACAACCAAAATCCATCAGAACACCTCTTTGAATTTTTTACCCATAAATTTGTTATCACTTAATAATAGGGTACAAATTCATATCTACACCATACGACTCATCCACTATAGTTTAATATAGAGTAAAACCATGAGTGGCTTAATCCGTAAGTATAACCCAATGTAAATTTTACATGGTCTTTAGGATCAGTGAAACTACAACCTACACATATTTACTGTTCAATGTCTTATCAAACAACTTCCTCTGATCTCAACTTAACAAATGAATTGATAATACATTGTTAAACTATTACGAATTGACACGGTAAAATGCGTATACCCCGAAATCGAGAAAATATTCTTGATCAACAGCTTAAATAAACCACCTCTAACATTTGATACTTTAAAATTGAAAAAAAAAACCTGAAAACATCACTTGGCAGATATCCTCAGATCAACAAACTTTTAGTCTGAGGTGTTTTTTCCTACTACCATGCTTCTCAAACTGTGGCTCACAACAACCCAAAAGTGAGTCGCCAAGATTTTACCGTGGGGTGAGGGTCACGAACCAGGTCCAAGGAAATAGAAATATTTGATCGGTAAAAAAATCTTCCTGATTGACTCTGACAAGTAAAATACTGACTAGATGTCACTTGTGGTTAGTAACTTTCCTCCAAGTCACATGTTAATTTCCATGTTTCGTAGCTTATCAACTTTCAATCATTTGCAATCAAATCGTTCAATGTGAAGTTTACCTCGTCAATCACCAGGTAGTACATATCGGGTGATTTTAGGCCTTAGAAATATATAAGATCGTGATTGGCCCTCTGGCAATCACAGCATCGGCCACCAAGGAACAACTTTGAGAAGCACGGCTAACCAAGCACATACCAATTATACTTTACCAATTCAATCACTGTCCCATGATGGGGCTGATGGTTCGACATATATTTAGTAATTGTGCGTCCATATTTATCGAGTAACCAACTGACCCCACATTTGCCCATCTCAACACTTGCAAAACTCTTGTAACAAGGGATCTTTTCACTATACTATATACCAAATATTAAACTATTCATAAATACCGCTATAAATGAGAACAGGATGTTTACGTATACTATGATTACTGATATTGAAACAAATAACCCGTATAAAGAAAAAAACAAAATAACAAATAAAACACCCAGAGATTAACAACATGATAGGTAAGTATAGCATCACCCCAAAAATGATATTTCCCACCCACCTATCCCTCACCCACCAAGCCCCCCCCCCCCTTTTTCCGTTAGGAAGCAAGACTTCTTGCAGTTACAATACTTAAAAGGATAAGTTTTATTAAGAGTAAGGATACAAAACTGTACATATATGTACGATACAGGCAACTAGGAGATTGTTGAGTGAAGTTACTGTATGCCCTAACCAAAGGCACATACTATGTTATATCTCTTAATACACATGTGCATATGCTGTACAGTATACTTTTTATGCTCAAACATGCGAGTTTGTATTTCTCAAATACTAAAATACACACATAGATTCTTAAACCTATGAAGGTCAAACCACGTGGTTTCATTAAAGCGGGAAAAAAAAACCTGGTTTCAAGGAAATAAGATTTTTGGTACCTTTCGCTTATGACTGTTAACTTAATTCCTTTATTATTTTCCTTCCAAAGTGAATTTTATGATGACCTCAAACTTGCTAGATGCTAGCTAACATGGTCACAATATTTAACAAGAGACCTGTACATGACTCATTTTTCACTGTTTGACAAATTGGTATATACGTTTGGGTCTTATTATCATGATTACAACCCTTTGCAATTACTTTTTTTTGCCATAGAGTCAAACAGACTGACCAATGTCTTCTTAAAACCTTTTAGTATTTTATCTTAATTTTAATACCCAATCAAGACATGCTACTTTTTGCTTCGGTGCATGGTCCCTTTACTTAACTTGTTTGTTGCAGCTTCTAAGGAAATACCTGATACAACTTTAACTAGAAGTAAAACTAGAAAGAACGAATAAAATTCATCTTTATTAAAGTTGACAATATCAGCAATTTTCACACTATATTCACATATCATTTTAAGTATCTTGATGGTGAATTAGGTGTCTTGTGTATATCCTATGTAGCTATGTATTCACTATGTATTTATGTATCCTATGTATTTACTGTTAGCACTACCAAGGAGGAGGAAAAGAGGGAGTATGACAGAAATATATATCAGAAAGTCACCAAACAATATACAGTATATACATCACTTATATAGTAAGATACAAAGTTTAAAATATCAAGTTTGTCTGTTTACAAAAAAAAATTACTTCTTCATCAAATACAACTATGTTGGTACCTCATATGGTGCTACATCTATTCTCCCAAACCCCACCCCCCGCACCCATCCTTCCCTACCCACACAGGATCAAAACATTATGACAACCTTCTATTGTCGAAAAAAAAAAGGACCTCTTTCAGTTTACCTGAAAACTTTAACAGCAATTTTTGGACAAAAGTATTTCCTTCCATCAATCAGAAAGCCAATGTCTTGCTGCATTTTTTTTTTCCAAACTTGAATGTCAACTTGATATAATTAAAACCAAGCAATATTTCTAAACAGTTCAAGTGGCGCAGTTGGTTAGTGCTCTGTAACTGTGAGAGTCAGACAATCTCCACATCAGCGGTTCAAATCCAACTTGAGCATTTTGAGTTTTTTGCTCTTTTCACACTTCCATTCTGAGGTTCAAATATTAGAAACGAGCATTATTTCTCAACAGTTCAAGTGATGCAGTGGTTAGTGCTCTGGACTTGAGAGAGGCAGACAATCTCCATGTCTGCGGTTCAAGTCCAGCCAGCGCCTTTTAATTTTCTGTTCTTTGTGGCAGGTGGAAGTATAAAGGATAAAAACAAAGTTTATCCATTGGGAACCAAAATGGTGTATTTGGTTGTGCCGTGTGCGATTTAGATTTTCCTGATCAACACGGTTCAAACCCTGGCTGGGCAATCACCATCCAAATATCCCAAGTGATGCAAGTTCCCCAGCGGACAAGGTGAGTTGCGCGGACCCCCTCCCCCTGACAAGGTTCCCCAGCGGACTAGGTGAGTTGCGCGGACCCCCTCCCCCCTGACAAGGTTCCCAAGCGGACAAGGTGAGTTGCACGGACCTCCTCCCCACTGACAAGGTTCCCTGATCGCACGAGGACCAGGGGAGAAAATGTTTTACAGGAAAACCGAAGTCCAAACAAATGGATCTTTAAATATTTGAAAAGCTTCTCATAACAGTGTCCCATCTAATGGTCTAGTGGTAGAGAAAATTTTTGACAATCACAAGGTCCCTGGTTCAATCCCAACTTTTGATACATTTTTTGCACCTCTCCCTCCCCTCCATTTTTGGGGGGTTTTTTGGGGTTAAAAAAAACTTAAGCAGTAAATTCTCCCTTTAAAGAGTATCTTTCTGTATTTAATATTAATTTTTTAATCCCCTATTTTTTTTTTTTTTACATCATTTTTTTAATACATGAAGTATTTTTGGATAATGTTAGGTATATGATTATACATTTTAAGAATATTACAAATACAGATTGCAAAATATTTTTTAATATAGTCAATAATGATATTAATAACCTTAATACTGGGATTACATAAGAAATAAGTCTGTACACCGTTACCATTACAACATGAAAAGCAAAAGAAAAGTTTAACAAAAAAAAAAAAAAAATGCCATCAAAACATCCACTGTTAGTTGGGAAAATGATGAATCCCTGAGAGGTTTACTATAAACTGTACACTTTCATCAACATCACAACATAGGGGATGCATTTTCCTTATACCCATGAAACTTAAAAAAGAAAAAAAAGAAGTTAATTCTATATTTTAGTATGAATCTGACATCTTAAACATCAATCTAATAAACAGCGCATTAACAGGGATTCAAAATGATTTACAACAGCACTGTCAGCAACTACACCCCCCCAAAAAAAACCCATTACCCCTGCCCCCATTCCCACACCAGTCCATCAAAGAGACCAAGAAAGGACAAAGAAAAGACATCTGTTTATGACCAAATTTAACTGGTTGAAGAATATACAAAATATAACTTTCTCACGAGGTAGCCATCGTCGTTACTTGAAGTTTGCACAGATATTATAATATTATAAGTATTTAAGTGAAGGGGATGCAAAATCATAGGTCTGTTGGTTTCAATCTATGGACTATTTCCTTCTAATAATAGCAGCAGTTTCACTAAATATAGTGCAATATTTCTTCAAGCCTACAATTTTTCTTTTCTTAAACTTTACTTTATTGTGAAGCTTAAAACCTCATTTTGAGCAACCCTGTCCTTTACTTTGTTAACCCTCATCCAGTTTTGTTATAATTGTAAGCGTTTTTCTTTAATACTAGTATAGCATTATATAGCATATGACCTCTATTTAGCTCTGCATTCCTTATTGTACTGTTAACCAAAAGGGGGAGGGGAGGGGGGAATAAGCTGTAACAAATATTGTTTTCTTGGAGGCAATTGGTTTTTCTTTCCTTTTTAACTAATGGTAATTTAGCAATTGTTTTTACATCCACAGTTAATCATCCTAATCATTTTTAAGGTTGGATCTCAAAGAGCAGCTATTTTCTTTCATTATTGTCTAATCCTTGCAACCTCTACTTTATCTTTTCTAATTAACATTTTTGGGCTTTTGCAAGAGTAGTTTGATGGCTCTGTTGGTTTTACATATTTATATCGTTCCGTTTCGGTATAATATGATATTCATCGTACACCGACCTCTAGGTCTATCTCATCAAGTAGGCAGGTATAGATGGGTCTGCAGAACTTAAAAAATATTACTGTCTTTGTGTACATCATAAAACCTTTCTTCCTTGAGGCACCACTATCTCATACATATGCAACAGCAGCGTAAATATGCAGCGGCAGTTCATACATATGCAACACTGCAAACCGAGCACCAATTGCACTTGCTTTGCCTATTCCATTACTTTAAACAGGTCAACACTGTACTGGTTGAACAGGACAGTACTGTACCTATTGAACAGCTCAGTGGCCGAACAGGTCAACACTAGACCGGGTGAACAGTTCAACACTGTACCCAAGGTGCAGTACCAGCTAATGAGGATGTTACGGCCCTCACTGAACAACAAGCACTGACTTCTACACCCATAGAAATGTGTCTTCATTCCAGCAAGTTTGACAGATACTTTCAATGTGTCAATTACTACCACAAACCATAAACTAATCTTCTCTGTAGACATGATCATATGCACTGTGGGTTTACACTATTATCATTCCACATCCCTGTTGAGGGTTTGTGCAGGGGCTATACATGAATCGGACAAGTTCAACTATGAATGTAATGCTATTCAATGCCACATGGTTAATTCATCTTGATAACATTCAATTGTTTTACTGTTGATGACAAATACATTTTGATAATGTTGAGATGACAAAATGGCAGGTTTTATATCTGCCGCTATTAAAACCATTAACAATATACAGCTTGTACATTAGAACCTACAACCACAAACTCTTTCTTGCAGGCATATACATAATAATACAGAATCCTATCTTCTTCATCTTATCTTACAAATTTAGCCCTGAATAGTGCAGGAATACAAACCTGTAAAATCCTTCCACGTTTCAAAGAGCATATTACTGCAAACTATAGCGACAGCATATCAAACGTTTACAAAAATACACATATATAGTTGTAGTTATCATGTCATTAGTGTTAGATTATGATGATACAGAATTGCAAATTACAACAATAATTAAAACCAGAAATATTGAAAGCTTGCAGTTTGAAGCTAATCTACATGCAGTTAACACAGGGGGCTAAGCAACCTAATGGTTATTTATTCAACAGGCTCTCATAAGCAACATGAGAAAGGATATATAACAATCAACACAGCATCAGAACATGAATATGAGTAGACAGTAGTTATGCATCCATGACAGAGGAAGGGGGGGGGGGGGAGGTGGGGGGGATTGAGACAATTTCAGAGTTATAACTTTTTCAAACAGGAATCTACAATAATGTAATAAAGTAAAGTTATGTGAACCTACGCAGAGACAGGAAGAGATCGGTTCTTTTCATTAACCTCAACAAATGCTCATTAGTTCAATACAATTCTTGTCCTGTTGTCTTTTGTTAATTCGTAATGCCAGTACAAAGACTGTTAGGATTACCACATAAACTTGAGTTCTGCTAACACTTGAGTTAATGTGAACCTGTAAATGTTCCTCATTTTACTAGGGAAGCAGTTATAAGGAACAATTTATTTATTTTCGGTGGGGTGTGAGACTGTACAGGTATTTGGGTGAAGCATCACGGCATGGCATGGTTTCTTACATGTGACAAGAATAACCTAACCATGGTATATCTATATATTCTGCATTGCATCTGTATCAACACCGTATCAACACTACGCCCAATGATCGCAGACAAAGAATATGCAAATGTCATAAGTACTAATCATCTGATCGTTCTACCGAAGACAACCCTTCTCCCCGATCTGTGATTGGTTGATTACACTGGGGTAGGTTCAATGGGTCTTTTAATGCATTGTTGAACTTTTTATCACATAATAGCTAAGCCTTAATGAGAACTCGCATTTTAAACCTACGTTCGCAAATGCTTCATGATATTTTCATCGCTTGAAGTAAGAAGTTAATTAGCCTACTTCAGTATTTAATGCTTATCAAGGTTTGAAGCAGTTTTCGGTGGCATTCCAATATCACGCAATGTTACAGAGTCTACTAGATTACGTTTAATAACGAAGATGACAACGTTTCGGGACCCAGATGCTTTTTAATTTCGACGACACAAACTGCCTGACGACGCATCGATCCAAACTCATTCATCTCTATTGGCCCAGTGGAGTATTCGAGTAAATGAGACAATGTCTAAGAAACACCGTTCTCCCTTGCAGAAGAAGGAAATTATAATTATAATCAGGGCAAGATCATGAAGCTGGCGTTAAAAGCTTCATCAAAATAATCCCATCTTCAGTCATGTTACAAAGTACTGGTAAATTCTTGGCTAAACTTTAACAACCATTATAACAAACAGAAGGGTAATTTTCTCGGTGGTGTACAGACAAAGGACTGAGATGATGCTATCAGAATATCGATTTCCTTCTACCTGTCTGCGAAGAAACTATTCAATGAAGGGTACCATAATTCACTACGATGTATTTTCTCTCTCTCGCACAAATATCTTTGGAAATTATGCCTTGAATGTTTCTTCCTCTGAAAATTAAAATAAACTACCTATAATGTAAAAGTATGTGACGCTGCTCGTTTCTCTGTCCATATCCCTGGACATATCCCCTATATCCACATGCACTTATGTAATGTGTGACGGTTCCAAAGGACATATCCTCTCAACTGCAAATTTCCATGTAAATCGTCTTGCAGGATAAACATTACCCCATTCTCAAAGTCTGTGAGAAAGATATTTTGTCGTGATTAATACCTACTGTGTCCCAAATCTGGTGAAATAGTTTCTTACTTATAAAACATATCTTTTTCTACCAGCAGGTTGTGCAGAAGCTGGGTTTTATTGTAATCCCGATAAATAAATAACTACTACTCTCTCCAGAGTTTTCATAATGTTTCTCATGGCATGTTTATCATGTTCACTTGCAGCTTTTTGTTTTTCTTGTGTCAAAACATTTCCTCTCATAAAACACATCTATGATTCATGTTTTCCCTGGTAATATTTCATCTAAACCCCCTCCAATTATTCTGCAATTACAAGCCCAGATTCACAGGATGTATATAAAACATCGTCATCAATTGTATCATGTTTCTGAGTTGACAGGTTTTTCCTTCTCACGGATTTGACGATCAGAGAGATAATAAAACCTCAAAGGCAAATTGAGTCATTCAATTCCTTATCAAAGTCCATATTTACCAAAGTATCTGCAAAAATTGATACTTTTGAGACAGAAAAAAAAATAGGGAAAAGCCACCCTAATGACTCAGTTGGAAAAAAACTTTGAAGTCTTATTTCAGCAATTATTTTGCGGTCAAATTTTGCCCAAATCCATCCTCTGATAATACAAAGATAGGTATCAATATTCACTCCTAATAGTTTTCTTCATCGATTAAAAAGTTTCATAATAATAATAATAATACTGAATAAGTAACCTAACTCTTTAAGAGTCAATATCGAGATGGTAGCCATTTTAACTGTTACCATTTCCATCTCATGTTTAACACAGCTTTTATACGATAATGATAATGATAGTGTTAGGGTATTTAAAGCCAGCTATAAAACTAGTGACATGAACCACACAATACACTACTCTTATAATCTCGCCACATGACCTTCATAACCCACTTTTCTCCCACCCCTCACTGTCCTCTTCCCTTCAGAAATTATCTTACCAAACTTTCCTTCAACATACTGATGACAATATTTTCCAAACATTAATGAAGGTATCACAAAATAAATTGATGACATAAATGAATCCTGTAAAATTCAAGTTTGTATCAGTATTGACTAAGCCTATCATCAGAGAGAGTGGGCTTTATATTTCCTGATAGCGTTAAAGTTCACCTCTCCTGTGCCTCATCTACTTCATACCTTCTCCTATAAACTGTTTTCTCTCCCCTCCCTCCCCTTTGTTGGTCTTTGTGTTTGTAAAGATATCTTCAAAAACCAAAACTTGAACAAACAGAACAGATTAGAGAACACTTTATCCGATCTTTTCATCTCTAGTTTGCCTTTATCTGTTTTTCAGTTATGTCAGAGGTCAAGCCATTGTTAAGGTGCATGTGAGCAGATGACCATACATTTTGCTCATTAAAATCATTCCATTTTCAAGGCCATCAAATTTCTTTCTCTCTCTCTGCTAAATCATTGTTATACACATGGACCGAATTGGAAAGAACGGCGATATAGAAAACTCGCCTCTCAAAATGTCACGAACAAGTGTTCAATGCCACTGAAGAATGAAGATGCCTTGATTTGGAAGTCAAATTGGGAGTTCTATTTAGGGTTTTTCTTTCCATTAACATTAGAGCAACAGTCGTTTCACGACGCAGACTTGTCAAAGAGGAAATTGTTCTTGATGGCCTCGATCTACCTGCTAGACAAAAATTACTCCGAATGAGACAACTTTGGAAAATATGATGAGATGGAACAGAAAAGTGGGATAAATTGGAGGGTTTTTTATAGCCAATTCACAATATGTTCATTTCATTCCACTTATTTCAGGTAGACCAAATTAACTCATATCTTAAATACATTTGACAAGTATATCCTTAGAGTTTAGCCAAAATAATCATCAAACTTTTCAGGACAAAAAGTGGCTGGTGTACAAGTCAAACATGAAAATCTTGTAGTGCTTAGCTACTGGGCATCCCAATCCAAAAGTACATCTGTTCAGACCACGGCAGAGTGGAATTAGGGGTCCAGTAGTTTCAAGTATACTTTCACTTCTATTTTAGATCTTACTGTTGTTATTAGTAGTGATGTTTTTACAAAGGCTACACGGGCTCAAGAAGTAGCGCTACCAACTTTTAACCTTCACCGAACAGAACGATTGATGCATATTAACAGGGTCTACCTATTTGTGCACTTTAAAGATTGATCTGTAAATTTGCAATGGGCACATGCTTTAAGAAATCACCTGAAATATTGAACACATGACCCCCCACACAACAGAGTGCAAACATCATAATTTGATATTTGCTAACTTGAAATGAGATATTCTCTGTTTTGAAGTACTTGACCTATTTCTTGCATGATCTTCTGAATGCCATAATTTATATCAATGAAAGTACTGCTATACAACATAGTTATACAGTTATATAGGGTATGAAAATTCTTGGCTAATTTTTATTCAATTATCTCATACTAAGTCTATTTGACACTCCCCTCCCTCCCTCTCCCCCCCCCCCCTCTTTAACACATGTGTATATCTATTCTGGTATGCTGGAAGACTTCCCAAGCCTCAGGGCTACATCTTTATGGACTACTTCTAAAAATAACAGACCATTTCCGTCATGTGTGATGAAACCTAGTTTACGAGAAGATTTATGAATGCAAATACCTCCAACGACACAACAAACCATTCCTGAAAGTCCAGTTTTATAGTAGTCAACATGTAGAAACCGATCTAACCTTTTTCCTCAGCGGATAATAAAATACCCCTCCGGGCATCCCCCGTATACCAACTTTTCCAAATTACTTCCCTTCATCTTTCCGACACTTTTGTCCCTAAAAATGTTTTCGTTTTTTTTAAGTCCTTACAATTGATTAGGAATTAAAATTGCCTTTCCATTACAACAACAATTGTAGTGTTCGAAATTTGGCACCAAATCTTCAGACTAAAATACAGAAATGGAGTGTAGGCCTTCGTATTTATTAATTATTTCATTCCACAGATATTTTTAACCACAAGCACCTGCAGGCATGACCTTCAAACTGTCCTTCAAATCTTTCCATAAATTCAGTTTCTATTTCATCTTCCTTTAAAAGCAACCTTCCTTCTCTTACTTATAACATCAAGTTTAAAAAAAAAAAATTAGCAAGTTTGGATTTGAACTTAGTTTTCATCTACTTAATGCTTTTGAAAGAAGTTTAATATACTTCTATGGCCAAGGCAGGTCGCTGTATTTTCTACAGATAAACAAAATGCTAACTAGATGTCTTAGTCTGAAATAGTAGCCATGCCACCAAAAAACCCCTGCCTGAAGAAATATAGCTATAATTTTTGTGTCGGGGCTACAACCATCAAAGAAGGTATATTCATCTCATTCTTACTGGTCAATTCTTTCTCCCGACTAGAAAAATATTGATCTTCTTCAGAGCGATGCCAAGGCTTGTATTAGAATGCTTTGGTCATTTGATCAATCACACACACAGGCATGTGACCAATGCTATTATAGAGACTGGTGAAGTCAAACAAGGGTCAGAGAGTTGAAGTCACTGCCATTGTTATGGTGGGAATTATTTTTTTCGGACATCCTTAAAGGGGATGGGGAAAGTGGGTGAAGTGGTGGTGGTGTTCAAAGTCAACCAAATGGTCAGAAAATTGAAGTTACATGGATGGGTAGCCCAGGAATTATTTACCTGAATTTATCCTTAAGAGAAGGAGCAGAAACAGGGTGAAATATGTAAAGTGTGAGGGTGGGGGATGGTGAGAGTTTAATAGTGCAAAGTGCAAACTCAACCTTGATATCAAACTTGATCTAATCAGCCACGTTTAGCACTTCATTCCACGCTTCATTTTTTCCAGACTTCATTCTAACCGTTCCACTTAATATAGATCCCTGTTATCTGCACACTTGTTTTCTTTACAGAAACTAACCCATTAAAAGACAATACATCCTTTGTTTCAAAGATCTAATGTCTTTACAATATTTGGGGAAAAAGCGCTCAGTTTTGATTTCCTTCCAGCACTTCTAGAGTTTGTTAACAATTCTGATATACACATTATCTGCGTATCTCTTGCACGGTTTGAAAGTATCCGTAAAATAGGAATTTATTTCGGATTGAGAGTTTGCCAAACGAAGGAAGCATACTTTGCCCAGAAATTAACGTACAGACATACTTTTAACCTATATGTGTAATGGTACCTTGAAATAATCTACAAAATAAACAACTCTTCCATTTTTAAGCAAGTCTCTGACATGATTCACAATAAGTCAAGCAACTTGAGAAATATGACGCATGTTACGATTTGAATTGAAAAGCTGTTGAAGTAGCTCAAAATATGTAGGTTTGAGTATTATGGCTAGCAATATAAAATGTTATTTGAAGTAAAACATTGCAAAACTAGTCTTCTAAAATGTGCAAGCAGGGGTGAACACACTTGTTAAAGAGACATTCTTCTGCCAAATAGAAGACATACATACATACATACAAACAACGCTGACTATATTGTCACTACGTGAGCACCATTTTTAAGGGGGTTGTTTTGACGGAGGAACTGAGATATGCTAGAAACAAAGAAACAGTAATGAACTATGAGGAACTGGGTCGACAAAGCCTAGTAGTGACATTCTGGTCTTATAGAGATGTATGAGGTTGTGAGCTTGGCAAAGAAGCAAAAGCTCTGGTAAAAAATTGTACAAAATAATTTCCAGTTTAGCACACAATTTTGACCAAACAGACCAACTTGAGATAGGGTTAGGTTCATACAATAAAGACAGAAGGAATATAAACAAATACAAATATTACCAAAAAAAAAAAAAGGAAAAAGAGGGAAAACAAATAGAATTTCATGCATGCACAGCTGATCTGCTACAACACAGAGGTCATACTTGGAAGAAAATGGCGACCCGTAATCGAAAAAAAAAACACAAATGCCAAATTTTTTCTCGTCAAATCTGTGAAACATTTTGTATCCATCCCCACTCGGCAAAAAGTGAAAATAAGCCAGTGCTAGCTGCTCAGAATTCCATCTCCTTCGTGTTCCTCCATGTACGTGAGACGTCGGAAGAAGAGCTCTTGAGCAAACTCGTACAGCTGAATATCTAAACCGTTCACTTCCATTACCATCGCCCTCTCTTCCTCGGTCAACGGCTCCGCATTTGCATGAGTATCGTTGCTTTGCTCGAAAGCTTTCTTGAATTGTAAGTTGAAAGTTTCCTCAAAAATATATTGGCTCTCCTTTTGGAATTCAGTCAGACCAAAGTAGGAGAACCGTCTTAGGTTGGCTTTTGCACTTTCCAACATTATTGCATTTCTCTCCTCTGGGGAATATTTTGAAAGATTGTAACAGCCGACGAGGGTCAGATCCGCTAACATGTGGACCTGACGATTCCTGGCGAGGTTGTGCTGGCAGTTTATAAACTCCTCCAGGGTGACTCCCGACCAACTATCTTGTCCCTGGTAACAGGAAGGCAGTTCGTCCGGGGTCGGTTCTCGACCGTTGCACATGTGGCGAGCAGCTTGCCACGTCGCTCCTCTGCGGACATGCCTCCACTCGCTGATAAACCTCTTGACTGGATCTCGCAGGATGGTGACGTAGTAATATCTGTAAAGGAAGACCACAACATTGCAGAAGATTTAGTTATGTTCTAAGCTTCAAGTATTCCACTGATGGGGGGAGGGGAGGGGGGAAGGTAGGTAGTGAGGGAGGGAGGGTGTGGTTTTTGTCACCATATGGGAAAATGTCTTCCTTATAGCAGAGTGAACTGCAAGCTGAATGTATTAGCGTGAATGAATTTCCTTTCATAAGACTAGATACAAAGTATGGCTGAACTGACCATATTTACAACACAAAAGGGGTTTTCACAATGGGGAGGATATGTTAAGGATTGTTAACACAATTTTGTGACTTTGACCTCTGTTAAAACTCAAATGTATGTATGTATGTATGTATGTATGTATGTATATGTGATCTTCCCGCAAGCAGGAACTCGCGAAAGAAGCCATGGAGGCTTTTATACCCGCAAGCTGACCGAAGCCAATTGAAGCCAAAATGACCGAAGCCGACCGAAGCCAACCGAAACCAAAATGACTTTTGACATTAATCCTTAACAACAATTCTGCATGGAATTACCCGTAATTTTCAAATAATGTAGCCTCAACACTCAAAAGAAAAAAATACAAAAAAATTGCTAATTTGGGCACGAGTTTATACAAACATCAGTGAACTGAAACCGATTCGTTCTAGTCAATATGTACCAGTGCTTCAAAAATGGACAGTTCCTGTTTATGATCAAACATCTTTTTGAAGATTCCATCTGTAGCAATTAAACAACATAACATAACCATAACATACAGTAAAGATCATATCAAATCAAAACATAAACGGCACCCAATGGGGGGAATGTTCCACCTGCACCAATCTTGACAAAGGAAAAGCTTGAATAAATCTTACCTCCTACGAGCAGGTCTGCCCTCCTTTTTATTCATGTACCAAGGAACGCAGCTCTGTAGTTCTGTCCAATCAGCATGCAGACCACACCCCCAACCCATAGAAAACCGGCTGAACTGCCAAGATTCCGTGGTACTTCCTGGCCGTAAGCAGGGACAGCGTCGCCTCCCCTTCGCACACTGACAGGGCGTCTCTAAATCCAAGTCGTGCACCAGATGTTTACCGAACGTCGTGCCACCCGTTTTTTGAATGTGGAGAAAGACCATAACATCATTGCCGCTAATCTTGAAATCGTACTTCCGTGCTACAGAGGTTTCGTCCTGCCCGACCTCGTCTTCCCACCGGTCGTGGTGGACGCTGCCCGTGGATTTCACGGTGCCGAGCAGACCGATAGGCGGACATATGTACAAGTTTGAATTGGAAAGATTATAGAATAAGAACATAGTACCCGTGACGAGGAACAGTATCACAATGAATAGCGGTAGCTTGCGTTTGCTTTGACTCACTTGCATGACAGTTTCTGTTGCAGCACACCACCGATACAAAGTGTGCTGAATCCTGCATCGAAAAGAGAAGGAAGTCCTTCCGTTAATTAGTTTACTGACGACACGAAAAAAAGGTTAAGTGCAACAAATCTCTGCTCTCGGTACGCTATGTAGACGTCACAGGAGTATTAACGTGTCAGGCGTCTGCCATGCGTGGTTAGATATCAATCCCTCGCCGCAAACGGCCGTACGTTTCTCAGAGACCGTCAGATCCTCTAGCCTACCAAGTCGGCCTATACTTGTACTGGTAATATCATCAGCGATAGAGAGAGAGCCGAACAGGGTCTTTTTTTTTCCTACCCCAAATCTGATTAGAGTTTCTACAATTCTCCGACCGGTGCCTGTCTTCACCATTAACGGCTTCAATCCAAGGCCGCTGTTGGCTTATTGCCTTTCAAGTCCAGCACGACAACGAGTCAGTAATTATCTCAGTCTCCTGAAAGGAAGCAAGCAAAGAGAAAAAACATAAAGATAAATATGACTCTGAGAGTAACACCTTCTCTAGGAGGTTTCGTCCAATTTACGTCTTTAATATGCCGCCATCTTAAACCGTGAATGCTTTGAGGAGGGAGGGATTTTGGCACATCTGATAATGTTATTCATTTTTAGAGCTTGCTATTAAGATAAGTAGCAGTTTCTAACCGACATAGACTTGCTCGTGAATCAACTTTTTTCGACTAAAGACTCCGGGGTGAAACCTTTACGATGGCATTTTCACGACAGCTGAAGGAGGCAATGAACCAGACTGGAAGGCTCTAGTTTAATTGAAATCCTTCTCTTGAAAGATATTGTCTTACCCAGTACATTATTAACATTCTCAGCCAGATATCTATTAGACTGATTAAAACAAATTAATAAACAGGTAATATGTAACTTTGGCTGATTGGTTGCGTTTTGTCCGGATTATACGGTGCATTAATAAAGTGAAATTGTATCATTATTAGTAGGTGAGGCCTCATAGACCCACGCTGAGTTGGACAGAATGTTCACCTAGAAAATTTAAAATCATCTTCCCTACTTGTGGACAATACTATAGTAAATACTAAATACTTCTACCCATACCCTTACCATGTATAAATCACACATACGTTTGCCCATAACATCATTAGGCACAGAGTACATTGATGCAGAAAAAGCAGCCTTCTGAGGGGGGGGGGGGGGGACGTGGACAGCCCTAAGATTTGTCGGTATGAAGAAAACCAAATACCAGTATCAGTTGGAATGGTGCTATTAAAATTGGTAATATTGGCAAGTATTCAAGGTATTTTTGATATACTTGTTTATGGTTCATTTCCATACCCTCCTTATATATGGGTATACGAAGTTGATACCCAGTATGCTGGATGTTTCAGTATCCCGAGGACCGTTGACAGTCACCACCCCCCACTCCTCCTACCATTTCCCCTCGAGCCCCACATCCCCCCAACAAAACAAAAAGTTTGACAATATTTTCCCACATAGTATAGGGTTCCCACACCAAAAAACACAAAAACAAAACAAATATATATATATATATATATATATATATAAAATCATTAGGCACAGAGTACATTGATGCAGAAAAAGCAGCCTTCTGAGGGGGGGGGGGGGGACGTGGACAGCCCTAAGATTTGTCGGTATGAAGAAAACCAAATACCAGTATCAGTTGGAATGGTGCTATTAAAATTGGTAATATTGGCAAGTATTCAAGGTATTTTTTGATATACTTGTTTATGGTTCATTTCCATACCCTCCTTATATATGGGTATACGAAGTTGATACCCAGTATGCTGGATGTTTCAGTATCCCGAGGACCGTTGACAGTCACCACCCCCCACTCCTCCTACCATTTCCCCTCGAGCCCCACACCCCCCCCCAACAAAAAGTTTGACAATATTTTCCCACATAGTATAGGGTTCCCACACCAAAAAACACAAAAACAAAACAAATATATATATATATATATATATATATTAAAGACACTTATAACACCCCCCCCCCCCCCCTCAGCAGGTAAATAGACTGAGAACCTGCCTATAAAATTCTTGGCTTCATCATTTGGACACTCTGTGTGATGAATACTTTTGGTGAATCCTTCCTTTAAAATTATTCCAATCAAAAACGATCACTTCACAGTTTACAGCTGACTTGACTTTGGACAAGGTAAAGAGTTAAAAGCTGTCAAAACCTTCGATGAGCAACCACTTCACACCTCCACTATTCGCTACCTTTCATGTATGATTTTAGTAACATCCTCAAAGTGACTTTGCTACATGGCTCCTAACCGACCAGCTCAAGCTGAAACTGTCACTAAACCAGTACTTAGTTTAATATGTCTCAGCCCCCCTGGATTTTATTAAATTTTTTAATTCCCTGCCTGAAATTATCTTGAAAGCTTTTTACATGTATACTTCAAGGAGGAAATCTTCAATGATTGCCATCCAAGTTTACAAGGTTGCCTACTCTCAAAACACTTCACCTCAATCAAGTGAACCAAAAATATCTCTGAAGCTGAACAAGTGGGGCTAATTCTGCAGAATTTCTTAGCTTCTTTTCTGTCCATTCTAATAAGGTAAGTGATGGTGGTGGTGGTATGCTACACAATGCTTGGGTTTCACTTTCATCTCCACTCACTCCTCGACCTTCTTGTCCTTTTTCTCATAAATTTAATCATATTTCCACCACCAAAAATGAATGGAAATCTTCTTAGATCAGAAGTCAAGGGTGAAATTCTTTAATAGCTGCTGGTCTATTTTTAAGGTGAGTCTTCCAAACGAAAAAAAAAAGTGTCCGGTATAAATTTTTTCACGCTTCGGATGATTCAAAATCACACCTTTCTTATTCATGAATATTCAGTGTGTGAAAAGATAGTCTAAAGCAATTTAATACATGCTTCAGAAGCCTCATATGTTTGTGATACCTCGATTAACAGCTGATTTGTGTGTGGCTGGAAGAAATAATGGACCGTCATATTCTGTGACATTTTCCATAGATTTCACACTGAACTTGCAGCTATCTTTCTCATATTTGGCGGCTTTTTATCGACTATTTGTACCAAACTTGCATATTGTACAGAAATGTTTATCATATATGAATATATGTGACTGATAAACAGTATTGTCAAATATCTAGCTTATTATAAACATGGACATATAACATAATCGTAAGTAGCTATGGGCCCTTTGACATTCCATACTCTGTGGAGGACTCAAGTCCATGGCAATAAATAATAAACTGGTCCATGTTTCATAAATATCTATGTACTACTTATCTTTCCATAAGGAGGAAACTTTCCATTCTTTGAATTCTTGTGGTGAACAAACTCCTTGAAGCATAAATAATCTTCCATTGGGTTAGATAGGCTCAGTCATTTCATACATTGCAACTACTGCACCCATTGCACAACACAACCTCTGTCTGAATTACACACAACATGACAGTTAAATAACTTTAAAGTTGGATCGATCTTTGCAACTAAACACAATCTCATAATGTCAACTTCTCAGATAACTTTTTCATGTTCAATTGTTTACAATAGATTCCATAACCAGAAATACCACCACCAAGCCAGTACATGAGGTTTAAGAAAAAAAAATTTGGGCATATTTATGACATCAGTTTTATAATGCATGTTTATTCATAAATTATAAACACACACAGTGGTATGTATCTAGTTATGATGAGTTTTGTTTTGTATCATATATGATCCAGTTTTAAACAACATGGAGGAATTAACATTCCCCTCCACCCCCAGCCTTTTCCCCTCCACCTCCAGCCCTTCCCCACCACCTCCAGCCTTCTCCCCTCCACCTCCAGCCCTTCCCCACCACCTCCAGCCTTCTCTCCTCCACCTCCAGCCTTCTCCCACTACCTCCAGCCTCTTCCCCACCACCTCCAGCCTCCTCCCCACCACCTCCAGCCTTCTTCCCCTCCACCTCCAGCCTTCTCCCACTACCTCCAGCCCTTCCCCACCACCTCCAGCCTTCTCCCCTCCACCTCCAGCCTTCTCCCACTACCTCCAGCCCTTCCCCTCCACCTCCAGCCTTCTCCCCTCCACCTCCAGTCTTCTCCCACTACCTCCAGCCCTTCCCCACCACCTCCAGCCTTCTCCCCTCCACCTCCAGACTTCTCCCACTACCTCCAGTCCTTCCCCACCACCTCCAGCCCTCCCCCACAACCTCCAGCCATCCCCTCACAATAAAAAGACACTTATCTAATAAAATCACCATGCCCTAGCTATCTATTGTAAATGTTGTCTTGTAAAAAATTAATTCTTTAGCCTAAGCTGTCTACTGTAGCCTAACCTTGACCCTGACCAACTATGGTAGTTTAATTTCCTTATCATTACCAGTAGTCCAGTACAGCACAAAGATATGCTACTTATCGATTATATTGGTCACTCCTCCACAAAAGAAATTTTCTCAGACATTTAATCGTCTAAATTAACACTACTCTTTGTTGTCAGAGAACCAGTTGAAGAGAACTATTTAAGAGAACTTTAACAAACACATGTCTTTGAAAACATTAAGCAACTGTTCGCATGTTATTACTTTCCGACCAATAACCGAGTAGGTTTAACATATTTCTGCGATGCGAACCGCTCGATTTAGACTGCATAATATATATAACTGTTCAAACATGTTTCCTATCATAAGATCTACAAAAGTGTGTTCACATATCCCTGCAATGAAATCATTTACGAAAATATTAACACATCAAGCGCTCTCATTAACCTGTTGGTCCAAAATCTTCATCCAAGAAATGTTTCTTGGACATAACAAATGCAGCACAATGCACATGATACTTACGATAAAAGAAATGGAGAACGGTTTTGAGGATTTGAAGCGAAATGTTGATCCCATTCCACTCGAATATTTCTGACGTTTGATAGTCTTGGCTAAGTTCTTAAATGAATGTCCCTCTTCAATTCTAATGTTTCAGTTTTCTTAAGGTTTCGTTTTAATGTTATTTATCATACTGATCAACTATATTAAGGTTTATACAATCCATTACTTCCTGATGACTTTCATTAAAGGAATAGTTTCGGTTTCAGAAGGTAATTATATAAAATAAATTGATCTAGCAAGTCTGTGGAAGTGTAAATAGCATCCTTTTCTGAAAATGTAGAAATATATATATAATTTTTTTAAAGTTGTGAGTGAAATCTAATGAATATACCTAAGAACTATTCAGCAAAGAATGATAACATTACGATGAAAATTTAGTTCTAAATGCCCTGTTTTTTCTTTCTCACTATAACATGAAAAGGCAGGCAATAATGTTTACATTTCATAAAATTTATATTTTTTGTGTTGAATTTTTTTAATGTATTTGATGAAAAGTTGCTGTACATTTCGATCTAACACAGCTGAAGCAAAATTACTATAATAAAATATATTTATTACTATATACTCAGGTTTCATCTGACATAAAAATCAAAAGGAGCCTCCGCATAAACGTAGAGGAATATTTCCGCATGTCACATTTTCCATCATAAGAAACTGGAATACCACCCCTTTAAAGTGACATGACATGTTTAAATGTTCCAAATGTGAAATCCATTCAAGTTTAGTTGCCTTTTCAATCCTCAGTTTCAACTATGAAGTCAATAATCATATCGTTAAGACAACAAGAGCGAGTGTTTAATTAATAGTTATAAAAACTGTAACATGCAGAATATTATTTCAGACTATTGACTTATTGAAGTGTTAGTTCATTCATCACGTGGTATTGGACATGAAGGGGCGGGAAAGGGGAAAAAAAAAACCCTTAATGACAAACAGGATACAATGCTATCTCTCTATGGCATCGTTACTATCTATACTAACAATCAATTTGATGTAGCTGATAGGGTTCAATTTTATTACAAGATCTGGTTCAAATCCTGCTTGTCATTTAGGACATCCCTGTCATTAGGTTTAAATATCGCACATTAAGTATTTACTCTCTGTGTAGTGTTCAAATATAAACTTTGACTGTATCGCAACAATCAGGAAGCATTCGACTATATCCTTTGCGATGATCTTCCATTAATAGTGGCTTATTTGCTTATCATCTCTTTACGATGCATATTCATAGAATTACCAGGTAGATGCATGTGGAACTGATGTACCCATCCTGCTCATGGGACGATCATTCAACGTCCCAATCTGACAGACGGAAATGTACTGTATGTCATATATTGTCAATGGTAGTGTAACTAGTGTTGTGCCGATAATGGTTTGGGAGATCGGTGTCGGCCGATAGTTGTGATATCAGTATATGTGTGGGATACATGAAGTATATGTTGAATACCTGAAGTATATGTTTGATACATGAAGTATACATGAAGTATACATGAAGTATATGTGGGATATATAAAGTATATGTGGGATACATGAAGTATACATGAAGTATATGTGAGATACATGAAAGTATATGTTGGATACATGAGGTATATGTGTGGGATACATGAAGTTTATGTTGGATACATGAAGTATACATGAAGTACAGTGGGATACATGAGGTATATGTTGGATACATGAAGTATATGTTGGATACATGATGTAATATGTGGGATACATGAAGTATATGTGTGGGATACATGAAGTATATGTTGGATACCTGAAGTATATGTTGGATACATGAAGTCACATGAAGTATATGTGTGGGATACATGAAGTATATGTGTGGGATACATGAAGTATATGTGTGGGATACATGAAGTATATGTGTGGGATACATGAAGTATATGTGTGGGATACATGAAGTTTATGTGTGGGACACATGAAGTATATGTTGGATACATGAAGTATATGTTGGATACATGAAGTATATGTTGGATACATGAAGTATGTGTGGGATACATGAAGTAAATGTTTGATACATGAAGTATATGTGGGATACATGATATCTCACTTTTGTCTAAATATTAGACTAAAGTGTATAGGATAATGGGATAATAAAGACACCCCATTCTTTCTACACTTCACAGTGTATGTGATATATATAATATCTCACTCTTGTCCTCAAAAGCCCATGTCATCTCTCACCCATCAGCATCTATGAGAACACTGATCTATTATTCTATTCCACAGATAAGTCTGCTTACAACACCAGCTGACAGCCCATACATTCCAGATATTAGTGTGCATGGGCACTGTGTGTGTGTGTGTGATACAGATGATAGTCCACTGACATTCAAACTTCCATGCAGTCTATATGTTAAATAACTTTGATACTTCGTAAGTCCTGTCTTAGTTAGTAATGCCATTTACCAATTCATGAATCCAGAGAGTACCAAACAGACTTACAAGTTTCCTATTATAGTCAAATATTTTTAGCAAGACTTACCTGGGAAGGATCCTCAATATATACCTTGTCAATAAATCCACATAAAATTTCCCAGCGGTGCGAAACAGTGAAGTAATTAAAGAATATGCCAAAATATATCCCGTATAGTCCGTCGGACCAGTGTTGTGCGCACACGTAAAGCTTTGTAACTGATATGCCACACGTAGTTCTTTCTTTTGTTCAACATTATGGGAAAAACACTACTTCCTGCAGGAAGGAACTTCCGCCCCTCATTGATAAGGATAACTATCTGCACACTACTGACGTCACCTTGCAGTACCTGTAAAACCTATCCTAACATTCATGCATACCTATAATATGTACAGTCTGGTCAATAGCCTACACTCCCCCATTGACCTCCAAATTACTACAATCTGACAAAACATGGGGTTTTTCTTTGGTCTCCTCCTCCTAAGTACTTCCTTCCTATACATCGTAAACCAATCAGTTTCCGCAAGTAATCAATCACTTCAGTGAAAAGGTGGTGGATGTCTACAAGATTGGCTTTGTAGATATCATAACAGATACATGTATCCAACTAGACAAGAAAGTATGTCAAATAAAACATGAGATAGTAAATAATTAACACCTATCTCAATCTGTCTTCTATTATTGTACCTTTCTCGTCTTGTTGGATGCATATCTGTTATAGAACCTTTTTCCCCTTTTCTGCTATATGAGCTATCACACAGTGGTGTTTTGAAAAGGTTGGCCTGTGTCCAATACACTAAAAAAATATATATATAAAAAAATAAAGAAATAATAAAATTTACTGAATAAAACAATAAAATAAAGTAGCTCATTGAGTTTCTTTCGATGATTTTACAAAAACAGACTGAATATTACTTAAAGTATAACTGCAAATAGATCTTTTTGTAAATAAAACAGGTCCAAATTTATGTTTCTTCGAGTGAAGACCAACAAAAGAAAATTTTAAAAAATTGATTTGATTCCCAACACTTTGTCAACCGGCCAGTTTTCATAGTAATAATAATCACAAGCAAAATAAAATTGTCAGGCTTTCCATTATTACCCGTTTCCTTGAAATCTATTTATTTAGCCAACCTCTTAAAATATATCATTATGGAATTTAAATATTGAAAAGACATCGCAAAATTGATCACGATCAACTCAAGAGGCAGCTTTAAGCGAATGACATGCAGAATTTATTAATGAAATTAATTAAACAAGAATATATCTTTATATAGGTATGCAAACCAGACTCCGTTAACAGGGACAAATGAAACTTAAAAGCTTACAATGTTTGAAATCCTATTTTAAGGCCATATCTTTTATTGAAGACTGTCAGCTTCTGCTTAGCCTAGGTGTAACAGTTTAAACTGTTAATCTAAATCCATTATTTTTACACATTTTCATCATTTGTTGTATGACATTTGTGTCCATGTTTTATGAGATCATGGAATGACCGACCGGTAATAGTCCAAATATGTTTGTGTCGTTTCTCAGGATCTTATGGACTGTGTGCTATTGTTCATCATAATTCCTTTTAGGATTAATATGACTATTCATTGTTCATGAATATTAATTCATTTATATTACTCTCATGTATTATTCAACATCAGTATCACATGTCTTTTCTTATGAATTAACAAACGGGAAATGTAATGTAGTTTTCTTTCGCTGCTCCATCCATCAATCTTTCATTATTAAAAACATGACATTACAACATTTTCTCATGCATTATTCAAAATTCTATCTGAATTCCTTTCCATATGAAGATTAGCTCCACAATAACCTTTACCTCACCCTTTACCAAATTATTTCTTTCAAGGGCTTTCTTTCGTTGAGTATAATGCCTCAACCAAACCAACCAGATATGTTAAAAGAAAACTGATCCTTCCACTCATGTTTAGTCATCATGTAAACCCCCCCCCCCCCCGTAAATACAGGGGTATGTTAACAGGAGTACCATGAATATAGTTACAGTACTTTAATGGTATTCTGAAACCCAAACTAATTTCACAGTCCATGAAAACAGACATAACTAATCCTCGTGTGAACCCCACCAGATCAATGCCAGAGATACAAACAAACACAAACTCAAATTAATAAAGTCTGTCAAAATCTAGTGAACTTGAACTTAAATAATTTTAAGGGGTAGATATACCTAGCTGGGAAAGTATTGGAAACAGCTGTATCCGGTTAGTATATAGATCAAACACGGGCCGTCCAGTTTGGAAGTTGGCCACGGTAAACAAGCACCAGAATACTAAAAAGTGTATATTGAAATCAAGCACCAAACACACTTTCATCACAACTTTAGGCATTTATAGGGAAAGCATTTTTTTTGGTTCATGGAAAACGCATTTTCTTATGGATACCCGGTGTAAGTACTTTTAATCACGCATAGAAGACTAGCACAAGATCAGCCTTATTATCTCAGTAAGGTGTAATGGTAAGGATTTACCCAATAGAAAGTGCAATTTCAAAGAACATAGGATCATTCTTCATCAGCATATATCCTTCAATATATACAAGAACATTTCCTATGGATTATGTCCTTACCTGGATGTGAATAATTGGTATGCAAACATACATGAAGACATGATAAAATACTCTTGAATATGCATGCCAACATGACAATCTACTGTTGAATATGCAAGTCCCCATGAAGCACATAATAAACTGCTCATGAATATGCGTACACACGTGAAGAACTACTGTTGAATAAGCAAAATAATGATATAGTCCAAGCGGGTTTCTTGCAAATATCAGCTATAAACATTAGACATACAGCGAAGGGGAGGGAGTAACTGAGGCCAATGTTGTAACCTGGGATAGGCCTAGGCTATATTCTTTGGGCCCTGGGCAATATCATGAGAAAGTATTGTAAGATTATGTGGAATATGAAACTGTTACTAATTTTAGAATAGACCAATGCCTATATGCCTCAGCTTTCAAAGTTACCATCCTTATGGGCGATTGAAATTAATACACTTGGCAAGTGGAGCATTATCATCACCTTCGTTGAAGATGTAGAAATGTACATTTCCATACGTTTCTCCCGCTATTAAAGGGTGTGAAGACTTGTGCAAAAAGAAACATCTAATGCCGGTAATCTGACCTAGTTTCAAATGAGGTGTAACAGAAGTGTTAGACACCACCATCAATCCCAGAAAATACATGCACAGCTTGCTACCGTCGGTAATTAGACACTAGTGTACAGTCAGTACATACAGCTGCGGTCAATACCCACAGCACAGTGTATTAACGATACAGCGATGGACATCTCAGGTCCAGCTAAAGATAACAAGGTACCACGTTTCATTACTGTCTGCATTTTGTAGAGACACGAACAAAACGTCACTTGCAAACAACAGAAAACTAACTTTTTCAGATGGCCGCACACTGTTTGGGGCGATTTGGGGCAATTCATTCTCATCTGGTGAGCGCGTGATAAACTACACTTAAAGATGCAAACATAGAGGAATAGCCGAAGGGTTGTAAATATGGATTACACTGCAAGTTGAGAGAGTAGGAATATATATATATATTTCTATATATATAACTATATATATATATATTTATATATATATATAGCTTGGGAGAAATGTGTAAGACCCTAGAATCAACCTAAAGCGTTGCCGCAGGCGTTCTCTGGGTAGTACAGCAAAGAGATACAGGAAAATAGCTTTGTGAAAAAGAAAGGTACACTAGGCTGTACATAACTAAGGTCTTAACAAGACTACTAGTTTATCTAGTTTGTCTAGAATACAATAATACTGTTTCACTTTCACTCCACAAACAAGTTCTTTCTAACTAGGTCTTTTAATGCTCACAACTTAAGTCATTCGACATTTCAACACATCAAAAGGTCGTCTATAGCAATAGTTACCAAATTTAAAGGATGAATGGAACTTAGTTGGATAGAATCAAGGGTTTTTCATTTCTTTTTTTTACAAGATATTCCTCCTTGTATCCCTCTATTAAGACTGGTCCTATGCAGGTAACCTGTTGGATGCAAGGTACAGTATAAGCAATCCAGCAACAGGATTATACTCAACATGAAGTGTTACATAAACTACTAAAGCTGGTCCTCTCCGAAAACCATTATCAATCTTCCAGAATAAATTCCACGGAGGGTTCTTTCTTTCTTTTCAGTCTGTGTGGTCAGCTGTATTATGGACTAATGCTACAAAGTTGTAGGTATAGTCCCCTAAGTTAAAGCAATCAAAACATCTGTGTCAGCATGAGTAGCAAGGCTCAGTGATAAATTATCACAAGATCCATTGGCCTTAGGTCACTTGAAAATTACAACAGCATTCAGATTGTTGGTTTCTGATTGATCCTGGGCTTATATTAAGATCATGTGCAACTAAAACTCTGCAACTTCACACTTAAACACTTTATGTGACTTTTATGCCTTTGTGACCTTTATGTGACAAGTGACCTTTATGCATTGGTTTGATAAATTTTTCGGGTGTTATGATATATTAAAATTTCATAAAAAAAACTGAACTAAAATTATGAAGTCAACATCTCAAGTCCTTGAGATTTTCCATTTTCCATGCAATTGATACCTTTACAAAAGTTCCCAGGTGACGAAATATTGATGACCGAATGAAATCGGTGAAATTTTTTTACTAATCCGATAAACTTCACTTGAGCGATCTAAGTTATCCATTGCAATGCTGCGTTGAATAACACTTTGTAGATTTAATAAGATCGTCCACCAGATATGAAAAGACTGCTGTACATATCGTAGAGAAAACTGAGTCAATCCCGGAAATGACAAGACTTCCATCTTCAGGGATAAAATACGGCTTTAATTAAGTGGGTAGCTGACCTTGTATGATGACTATACCCAGACCGAAGAACCACCAATGACATAATACACCCTTTTGATCTCAGCTTTAGACAGGTCATTCTGACAAGTTCCATACTTTTCACTTGCCATTCTTTAATTAAACTGCCACACGTCGTGGACGGCGACGGCGATGATAATAATAATAATGATAACAATAATCATGAACTGCGAATCCTTCCACACCATTTCTGATTGGGTAAAGCTCGACATCCTCGAGAAAAGACAAGAGACTAAATGAAACAGACCGCGGACTCCAGCGATCTGTTTCCAGGACTGCTCAATTACACAGGCTACTGTCATTTTCTACGGTTCCACCAAATCCCGCTGCAGTAATCTCCTCGCCTGCATTTTTTATCATCATCATCATCATCATAGCCCAGGCTGCAGTGAGAGGGATGTCCTAAACGCATCATGTTACACTTAGGAGCAGTCCTGGTTGCCACTATGTCTGGGGGTAATACACCAGTGATACCATTCACACGGTTTGTTAGTTTAGTTAATGCCTTGCTTAGAGTTTTAAAAAAAAAATCCATCTGGAAAAAGCATGCTGATGAGAATAAAAGGGTGAGATTTTTGTAAGACTTTCTGATTGGGAAAGAAAGAAAGAAAGAAGACGAGGAGGAGGAGTTTCTGTTGAGAGATTATGTTTCAAATGTAATTTGATGGAGGGGTATCTCTTGTTTCTTGGTCAGTGGCATAAATTTCATCTGTGTAATCAACCAACTCTACACTGTATTGTATTGGCACCTTGCTTTTATAAATCTTAAAGGGATTATATGTCAAAGCAAAATTGATGAAGAATAATACAGATGGATGGTGGCAAACTCTGTTAAAAGTTGATTCGATCGCCTTTTAAGGTCAAACACTGAAAAGTACGAGCACAAACATTGCCACTGACTTATATGAAATATCGACGCAAACAGAAATGCTAAATTATTTAATCTATTAAAATGTTTATGAAATGTGACCACTTTAGCATATCTAGTTTATTTTGTATCTCTGTATGCACAGTAGCACCTTTAATGCAGCATTTTGTGTTGTGTTGTGTTTGCTACAATCTTGTGTTATCCTAGCTGACCATTAGAGAAAAGAGAAGGTACCCAAAAAAAGGTACCTGAAAAAAATACCTGAAGAAGGTACCTGAAAAAGGTACCTGAATATGTATTAACATTTTTGATTTTTTGATTTCTGATTTTTCTGAATTCCTGATATTAATTACCTGAATTAATAAAGGGACCTGTATAATTAAAAGGTACCTGAGGCATTAAAAAGGTACCTGAAAGGTTCTCTGAAGTGGGTGAAATCAAGACCTGCTACATCCACCGTAATCTTACCAGAAAATAATGAAATTGAAACTCAAAAAGTTTACAAAGGATAAGAACACTCACATATGTATATTTCCATGATGAAAGAGTGACAAGAATGTGTAACAACATATATGCTGTACCTTTAAGTATTTTGTATTTGTGGAAATATGAAATTTAAAACCTAACTATCCATTCGAAATGTTTATTGCTCTATATTTAGCTATATATGGCTTCATGGATTCCTCTTTCCTTTGATCTGTATGATAAAGTGCTTATCGTTTACATAACACCTACACACTAAAGAGGACCGATCTTGGATAACACTCTAAAATAAACATGTTTTGCTTTCTTCCCGGATTGCACATTGTGACCTGTCTGTAAATGTAGTGGGCGATGTTGTTTCACAGCACTATTCATTCAAGGAGCTACGTGACACAGTACAAGTTCAATGACATCGATATAAATACATATATAAATAAATACATATATATATATATATATTATATATATTCATTTCCCTTTGCTGTTTACCTCCATTCCATTAACATAAAGTCTGTTTAAAGTATCTCTTTCGAGATCCGGCTTTAGGAATCACAAATGATTTTCAAATTGGTTAGCATCCTGTTTGATCTCTAGAGTAAGGCAAAATATGTCACCAAAAACAGAACTAGTATTGTTCGATACAGGTGACAAACGCCTACAGTGGAATTACGACCTTCATTACCGGTTTCGAAACTCTGGACATACAATCAGCGTCCATGGCCTAGTTGGTTAGGGTGTCCGCGTACAGAGCGGAAGGCCCGTGGTTCGAATCCCGGTGGAGGCTGAAAGTTTTTTCACTGTTCTGGATTTTCCTTCTCATTACATTTTCATTCATTTATATATATATATATATATATATATGTATGTATATACATATATATATAGTCACATGACTGTTAGTAACCAATGAAAGATGGACATTAGATCAGTCTGCTTTACATTGCACAACAACTTTAGGAAGAACATTATCATTGATGTGTCTTAGTAGTCCAAATAAAAACTATGCTCTCTTTTCAAAAACAAAGAGCCGAAAAAAAGAACCCGGTGATTGTGCTTGTACACCCGCCGTCATACAAGCAACCATCTGGACTCCCTGTGGTCGCATTAAATTATTTTCACCAGTGCTATAAACTATTACTATTTTTATAGTGTGCATAAAATGTTCAGCGCTGGTCTTATCTTTTAGCATGTAGTTTGCTACATGGTTTCAAGCAATGATTATCAGAGATGCTAGCTTGACACGGAGGACGCTGTCTGAACTTCACGTTAATGCAGCATTATCGTCGGTATCGTTGAAATATTTCCAGGCTATTCTGAGAAGTATATTGCATTCCTGGTTTCATTAGATAATTGTCTCATTCACCATGTGAAATGAATGCCTTCCATCTACCCAGTGCCGAGATGACTGACAGGTTGTCCGCTAATTGCAGATGGGTTTTGACGCCGTTGCTATTGACACATAAACATCTAAATTCAGCTCTGATAACTCACGACGGCCGACGGCCGACGGCCGAGCCGTGTCAGAAACCTGGGTCAATTAGTCCCGTTAGCAAATTCCTTCTTCGACTTTAGGAAGAGCTGCCCTGTGTGATATCTGTCCTACTACCCTGGGTATTTTCTACAGTTTCATCCGCTACTTATGTCATGTTAGCTGGAATACCCCTGCTGAGTTTAACTTCCAAAGATTGGGAGGACTGTAGCATTCTCCTTCCGGAGATATATCATGTTCCGGCACACACTGATTACATAAAACTAACTGTGAATGGAGGTATATTAATCACTGCATGTTCCGGCACACACCGATTACATAAAACTAACTGTGAATGGAGGTATATTAATCACTGCATGTTCCGACACACACTGATTACATAAAACTAACTGTGAATGGAGGTATATTAATCACTGCATGTTCCGGCACACACTGATTACATAAAACTAACTGTGAATGGAGGTATATTAATCACTGCATGTTATGGTACAGACCGATTACATAAAACTCACTTTGAATGGAGGTATATTAATCACTGCATGTACCGGCACACACTGATTACATAAACCTCACTGTGAATGGAGGTATATTAATCACTGCATGTACCGGCACACACCGATTACATAAAACTAACTGAACGGAGGTATATTAATCACTGCATGTACCGGCACACACCGATTACATAAAACTAACTGTGAACGGAGGTATATTAATCACTGCATGTACCGGCACACACCGATTACATAAAACTAACTGAACGGAGGTATATTAATCACTGCATGTACCGGCACACACCGATTACATAAAACTAACTGTGAACGGAGGTATATTAATCACTGCATGTTCCGGCACACACTGATTACATAAAACTAACTGTGAATGGAGGTATATTAATCACTGCATGTTATGGCACACACCGATTACATAAAACTCACTTTGAATGGAGGTATATTAATCACTGCATGTACCGGCACACACCGATTACATAAATCTCACTGTGAATGGAGGTATATTAATCACTGCATGTACCGGCACACACCGATTACATAAATCTCACTGTGAACGGAGGTATATTAATCACTGCATGTTCCGGCACACACCGATTACATAAAACTCACTGTGAATGGAGGTATATTAATCACTGCACGTTCCGGCACACACCGATTACATAAAACTCACTGTGAATGGAGGTATATTAATCACTGCATGTTATGGCACACACCGATTACATAAAACTCACTTTGAACGGAGGTATATTAATCACTGCATGTACCGGCACACACTGATTACATAAAACTAACTGTGAACGGAGGTATATAAATCACTGCATGTTCCAGGACACACTGATTACATAAAACTAACTGTGAATGGAAGTATATTAATCACTGCATGTTCCAGCACACACTGATTACATAAAACAAACTGTGAAGGGAGATATATTAATCACTGCATGTTCCGGCACACACCGATGACATAAAACTAACTGTGAACGGAGGTATATAAATCACTGCATGTTCCGGGACACACTGATTACATAAAACTAACTGTGAATGGAAGTATATTAATCACTGCATGTTCCAGCGCACACTGATTACATAAAACTAACTGTGAATGGAGGTATATTAATCACTGCATGTTCTGGCACACACTGATTACATAGAACTAACTGTGAATTGAGGTATATTAATCACTGCATGTTCCGGCACACACCGATTACATAAAACTAGCTGTGAATGGAGGTATATTAATCCCTGCATGTTCCGGAACACACTGATTACATAAAACTAACTGTGAATGGAGGTATATTAATCACTGCATGTTCCGACACACACTGATTACATAAAACTAACTGTGAATGGAGGTATATTAATCACTGCATGTTCCGGCACACACTGATTACATAAAACTAACTGTGAATGGAGGTATATTAATCACTGCATGTTATGGTACAGACCGATTACATAAAACTCACTTTGAATGGAGGTATATTAATCACTGCATGTACCGGCACACACCGATTACATAAACCTCACTGTGAATGGAGGTATATTAATCACTGCATGTACCGGCACACACCGATTACATAAAACTAACTGAACGGAGGTATATTAATCACTGCATGTACCGGCACACACCGATTACATAAAACTAACTGTGAACGGAGGTATATTAATCACTGCATGTTCCGGCACACACTGATTACATAAAACTAACTGTGAATGGAGGTATATTAATCACTGCATGTTATGGCACACACCGATTACATAAAACTCACTTTGAATGGAGGTATATTAATCACTGCATGTACCGGCACACACCGATTACATAAATCTCACTGTGAATGGAGGTATATTAATCACTGCATGTACCGGCACACACCGATTACATAAATCTCACTGTGAACGGAGGTATATTAATCACTGCATGTTCCGGCACACACCGATTACATAAAACTCACTGTGAATGGAGGTATATTAATCACTGCACGTTCCGGCACACACCGATTACATAAAACTCACTGTGAATGGAGGTATATTAATCACTGCATGTTATGGCACACACCGATTACATAAAACTCACTTTGAACGGAGGTATATTAATCACTGCATGTACCGGCACACACTGATTACATAAAACTAACTGTGAACGGAGGTATATAAATCACTGCATGTTCCAGGACACACTGATTACATAAAACTAACTGTGAATGGAAGTATATTAATCACTGCATGTTCCAGCACACACTGATTACATAAAACAAACTGTGAAGGGAGATATATTAATCACTGCATGTTCCGGCACACACCGATGACATAAAACTAACTGTGAACGGAGGTATATAAATCACTGCATGTTCCGGGACACACTGATTACATAAAACTAACTGTGAATGGAAGTATATTAATCACTGCATGTTCCAGCGCACACTGATTACATAAAACTAACTGTGAATGGAGGTATATTAATCACTGCATGTTCTGGCACACACTGATTACATAGAACTAACTGTGAATTGAGGTATATTAATCACTGCATGTTCCGGCACACACCGATTACATAAAACTAGCTGTGAATGGAGGTATATTAATCCCTGCATGTTCCGGAACACACTGATTACATAAAACTAACTGTGAATGGAGGTATGTTAATCCCTGCATGTTCCGACACACGCTGATTACATAAAACTAACTGTGAACGGAGGTATATTAATCACTGCATGTTCCGGCACACACTGATTACTGTACATAAAACTAACTGTGAATGGAGGTATATTAATCACTGCTTGTTCGGGCACACACCGATTACATAAAACTGACTGTGAGTTGAGGTATATTAATCACTGCATGTTATACAGTATTTGCTCTATCGTTCGCATTTTCATGTCGATTATTCAAAACTAAGTCGGGGCAACATCTACTGAGCATTTTGTTGAGCAGCAACATTTGAAAATACTGTGGTAAAACCCCACAAAATAACTGAGCAAATGTCAGATTTAGAGCCTTGATCAAATCTTCTTCCCTCCACCCCCCTTCCTAATCCCCCTCCCCCTCCCCCCACCGTATGAATAAATATTAAACCATTGATATTTTTCATGCAACTATATCCGCTGTCATCTCATAGTTGTCAGTTACGACTGCCGCAATCCCTTCTGACCCAAGTGATAAACACTATGATCATTATCTATACACTGATAAAAGTTGGTAACAACAAACAGTTTATGTCAGGAAGACTTGTGTCATAACCTGTAGACTTAAAGTGACATCGTCCTATTAAGCCTATGGCAGCATTCTCAGATAATGTTGATTGAATTTTTTGTTTTAATGCTTTTCTGATAATAACATTTAATCAACATTAAAACTTTAATCCACTAGCTTGCCATGTCAAGTTTCATTTAAAAGAATGGCGTATATAGCAAACTTGGACATTCTTCTGTTTCCATTTCGTATGATTAATAGTATACTTGTGACGTGCCACATTGATATGTCCTTGAGTCAATGCAACCACTTTAGTTATTAACCTTCGTTTCATGAAAAATCTAGTTTGATGTCTTAGTTCGACCAATAGCGATCTTGGTTTAAATAAATACATTGGATTTGGTAAAATTGCTTACCGCATGCAATAAGCTGCTTTTACCATACCTCGGTAAACGGCAAAACTTTAATACATAAACAGAATCAGAGCAGTTATGTGGAATGAACATTATAATTATAATCATCTCAGACAATATATGAGGGTATTGCTTTGTACAAACTTACAGCCTATGTACTGATTATATCGTAGTTAATACTGTAGTATCACAGATGTTGACTAGATGTCATATGAAATGTTTCTACATTTAGCATGCGTTTGGCAGCCTGCTGTTTAATACCTACAGTACCTGAGCATCAAAGTCTTCTTTAATTGGCTGTACATGAAGCCAAATGAATTTAATGATGTGTGACCTCTTGACCTATCTGGGCGTCATAAATGTTAACAGGAAACCAATTAATGTAAAATGTTTGTTATCATTGGGAAGTGCATCTCCTCTTGATTAAAGTGTTCTCTGTAATTGCGCTTTGATTAATAGATTGAAGTTGGATTTTTCATGGGCAATCGACTGTTAAAGGGATTCAATGACTTCAGGAAATAAATAAAACCCTTGAAACTTTAAACAAGCCATGCACAAGTACAGGCCATAATACATTATTAATATGACGATGCAATAGTTGTAGGAAATATTGTATCCTATGCAAATGATTATTTAAACGATTTTTATGCTGCATTTCACAGCTAAATTCCCCAAAAATAAATCATCCATCCTCCCACAACATTCATCTTTCGTCACCATTCATCCTCCCTTGTCATCCATGCTTCCAACATCACCTACCCTCCCACACCATCCATGCTCCCACACCATTATTCTTCCACACCATCCATTCTCCCAATTCCATCAATCCTCCCAAACCGTCAGTCCTTTCACACCAAACATACGTTCGTCAACAGGTACAGTATGATGGTTCACAAAGTCCCTGACTCTTTCATGTATCACACACTGGGCTCTGGGAACTGAGCGGAGAGGATGTGTCAAAATTGTTGAAGGTGAACAGACTAATAATATTGTTCATACATGTGACATTTCAAGTCCCCCCCCCCCACCAAATAAAAATCCTTAACTAAATGCCACAGAAGAAAAGTTTAAAATGTTAGATGGCCCACAATCTCAACATCACTCCCTACCTCTCCCATTTTCCTCTTTCCTTCCTCTTCAACCTAAAGGACACCACTAGCTCTACATTCCCCCTCAACCATCAAGAAGATCTAGCCCTCCACACCCCTTTAACATCAAGGAGACACCAGCTCTCCCTTCTCCTTCAACCTTTCCACACCCCTTTAACATCAACAAGACTCCTAGCTCTCCACTCCCCTTTAAACTCGAGGAGACCAAAACCTCTCCCCTCCCATTATACTTCAAGGACAACACTGAGAGCTAGAACTCAATGTCATAGCCTCCATTCATTAATACAACTCCCTACAACTCCATCCATTTGACTTTGACATTGACCTAGAGTGTAAAGGATGTTTTCACTTAAACTATCTGCACAATGTTGCTGAAGTTTGCCATCCTGTAAATTATGTTAGCATTGTTTATCATCCAATAGATTTATCTCCCAACCCTAATTTATCATGGGCATCATAAAGAAGTTCAAGCAGTGATCTTTATACTTCTTACAATATACATGCATTCCCCAAACCTTAACCGGTTTGTGAATTAACGAGCGACGTACTCACCTCATATAACCTATGCATTACCGTATTAACCTCGCTCTAGCATCTGGCAATTTGTCTGTATGTAAGTGTGGCCATCTCCCTTCCGTAATTTCCAGGCCGCAATGGTGCGGCACCGGACGGAGAAGGGGGAGAGGATCGACCAAGGGGCGGAAACCCCGAGGATACAACCAAAAACATTCTCACCTGAAGAGGCCCTAGGTGGGCTGGTGTGGGTGACAGGTGGGTCCTGAGTGGGCCCGAAGTGGGTCCAGAGTGGGTCGTCGGTGGGTGTAGGCGGGACCCCACGACATCCCTCGAAAATTCCTGGGGGGAAAGGCCGTCACATGGTCATATCTGTGTGGCCAGTTCCCCTAGTATCCGAGGAGGGTATCCGACGTGGTTGTATGGTTCCGTCCGCGAGGTCCCCCATAGTGGGGAGGCGGGTCGGGATGTTATATGAGGTGAGTACGTCGCTCGTTAATTCACAAACCGGTTAAGGTTTGGGGAATTCACAGCGCGTACTCCCTCACCTCATATAACCTATGCATTTGTGACACAGGAGCCCTGGCGGTGGGTCGAGGATCTCGCGGGCGGCGGACCTAGGGCCGCTCGGGCAAAATCCCCTTCCGTGGCAGGGGTGTTTGTGAGATAACAGGCGACAAAGGAAGACGGGGTCTTCCAGGCCGCCGCCTTCATAATATCTTCCAGGGGAACCCCCCGGAACCACGCCCTGGACGTGGCGTGGCCTCGGACGTCGTGCGCCCGGACGGGTTCCCCAGGCTGGGTGTGGGCACGAATTAAGTCGGCCATCCACCGTGAAATGGTGTCCTTTGAGGCCGGGGTGTAGGGCGACCGCGGTAAAATGAAGAGCCTGTCCGAGGTACGTAGCTGTTTGGTCCTCTCTATGTACCACTTAAGGGCTCGGACAGGGCACCAGCGCTTGTCTTCCGCGATTGACGAGGCTTGTGACAGACTCGGTAGGAAGATCTCGTTCGGGGTAAAGGTTACTGATTGGTTCTTTGGGAGGAAGTGAGGGTCAGGTAGTAATCTGACTCCTCCTGGTTCGAACCTCGTGAACCCCCGTTGGAGGGTGAGCGCGTGGAGACAGCTTCTGCGCCTGGCAGAGGCGGCCGCGATCAGAAACAGAGTTTTGTGTGTTAGTTTGTCCAATGGAGCATTGTGTAACGGCTCGTACGGAGAGCCCGCAAGGGTCGTCAGGACCTCGTGGAGGGCCCATGACGGGGCCAGGCGGCGCCTGGGAGGGCGTCTGTGGAACATGCCCCTTAAGACCTGGCGGAGGACCGGGTTGGTTCCTACTGAGGAGCCATCCGAGAATCCGCTGTGAACCGCTGCTATTGCGGAGCGGTAATTTCTAATTGTACTTATTTGCTTCCCTTCTCGGAAGAGTTCGAGTAGGAAGGCCGCCACCTGGTCTACTGAGGCCTCCACGGGATCAGCAGCGTTGTCCCCGGCCCAAACATAGTATCGGTGCAGTCTAGAATCGTATGTTTTAACCGTGGACTGCCGGCGGGCATCCACTGCAATGTCCGCAACCTCCGGTGGAAACCCCGCTGTCTGGAGCGAGAGCCGGAGAGTTTCCACGCAGCTAGATGGAGGCTCGTGATGTCGGGGTGGGTTATGTGGCCGCTCCGTTGGGAGAGGAGCTTGGCGGCCGGTGGGAATTTGTATGGTAGGTCCACCAGCATTTCGATGATGAGTGGGAACCATGCTTGATTGGGCCAGCAAGGTGCGATCAAAAGCATGTCCGCTTCCACGTCCCGAAGCATCGTGAGAATTCTGCGGAGTAATCCCAGTGGGGGAAAGGCGTACATGGAGAGGCCCGCCCATGAGACGACTAGGGCGTCGGTCTTCCAGGCCTGCGGGTCGTGGTATCTGGAGCAGAACGTCGGGAGTTTGGCGTTCTTGGCCGTCGCGAACATGTCGACGGACGGCCTGCCGAACAGGTGGAATATGTGGTCGGACCACGTTCGGGAGAGCTCCCATTCCCCATTGTCTAGATACCCCCTGGACAGTGCGTCTGCCAGTATATTGTCTTTCCCTGCTAGGTGGGACGCCCGTAGGCCGATCCGAAGGGAGTCGCAGAGGACGAGCAGGTCCCATGTCCTGCGTAGGAGGGCCAGGGATCGAGTGCCCCCTTGACGGTTGATATACGCCACGGTCGTGGTGTTGTCTGACCGGACCGTGACAGTGTGGCCCGTTAGGTGGGTTGCCCAGTGACGTACGGCCCTCAGGACCGCTTCCGTCTCTAAAATATTGATATGGAGACCCCTCTCGGGCTCCGCCCATTCGCCGGCAACTGTGTGTGTGCCCCATACCGCTCCCCAGCCGCTGAGGGAGGCATCCGTCGTGATCGACGTTGTAGGGGCTGGGTTCCGGAAAGGTCGCCCTGCCGCGATCCTGTCCGACTCTGCCCACCACGTGAGAAACGGGCGAAGCCCCGTTGGAAGTGGGATTGGCGTTGCCGCCGACGACCGATCCGGGGCATAGTGTTTGAGGAGGTGCCGCTGGAGCGGCCTCATTCTGAGTCTGCACAGGTCTAGAAGGTCTGTGAAGCTCGCCATCTTCCCCAATAGGCGCTGCCACGTGAGCGCTGGGGTATTCCGATTGCCTAGTATTTTTCTGGCCGTGGCCACTAGGCTTGCCGTTCTTTCGGCCGTCGGGTAGACCATGCCGCTGGCGAGGTCGAGACGGGCCCCTAAGTATATGATCGATTGAGTGGGCACGAGGTTGGATTTCTCGACATTGATTAACCACCCCAGTTTCGTCAGGAGGGAGACGGTGGCGTTTGTACTGGCGAGAGCCCCTTGTTGGGAGTTGCCGAGTACTAACCAATCGTCTAGGTAGGCGAACACCATTACCCCGTTTCGGCGGAGGTGAGCCAGGACCGCCCTTGTTACCCTGGTGAAAACCCTGGGTGCCGTGGAGAGGCCAAATGGTAGCGCTGTGAAGCGGTAATCTATGGCCTTGTACCTGAACGCGAGGAACCGCTGGTCCTCGAGTCGGATGGGGATATGTAGGTAGGCATCCTTTAGATCGACGGAGGATGCCCACATCCCTGGGCGCAGTAGGTGGAGGATTGATGTGAGAGTCTCCATCCTGAACCTCTCCGGTCGGATGAACCTCCTGTTGAGAGGTCTGAGGTTCAGGATGGGCCTCCAAGTCCCGTTCTTCTTCGGCGTGAGGAAGAACGAGGACCGGAAAAGGGGGCCGTCCGCGTTTGCGGTGGTGACCCGCGTAATGGCGCCTTTTTTGAGAAGACTGTTGATCTCGTCTTCGAGGGCGGCCCGCTTTTCCGGTATCTCGGGTACTGGCGTGGTTGCGAAGAGGCCATATTGGGGTGGGGTAGACGAGAACTCTATCTCGTAGCCCCTTTTTACCACGTCCAGTACCCAGGCTCCTGGGTCGATTTTCTCCCAGTGAGCCCAGAAAACTCTTAGTCGCCCCCCCACCTTGGCCTTGGCCGCTACGGTGGGGTGGGCATCCCTAGGGCCGTTTACCGCGCCCGCGGCTTCCGCGGCTTCCGCGGTATTGCGGGCGGTACGGCCTGTGTTCGGGCCGCGAAGGAGCGGATTGCGTTCGCGGAGCGCCCCGACTCTGACTGTAGCTGGATCTTGAGCGGCTACCTTGTCTTGAGTCAAAACGTGGGCGCGAGGATGAGGTCGGGCGGGACATATGCTCATCCGCCTCCCTCAGAGACTTCATTCTCTCTGCCTCCTCCCGGAGTTTGTCATCGAACTTGCCGCCGAAGAGGTCGCTGCCCAGGATCGGTAAGTTGCGGAACGCGTCCGCCGTGGATCTGGACGACCAATTCAGGGAGTTCAGAACCAGGTCCCGACGTGTCAAGGTAGCCTTAACCGAGACGCGGGCGAACTGGTCTAATACCATCCTGGAAACGGGTCCCAGGAGGGCAATGATGGCGGCGGTATCTTTGCGGGAGATACCCGATGCCTGGGCCTGTTGGAACGATCTGTTCAATAGCTCGGCGAAAAGTAATAGGGCTGACGAGTACTTCATCCCTGCGCGGGAGGCCCTATCTACGTCGAACAGGGAGGATTCTAGGGTCTGTGCACCCTTCTCCCTGAACTTGTCTTTGCCGTCTAAGGCACCCGCCGACCGAAGTCTCTCCTTCACTTGAGGCGGGATTTGGGGTGGCGTGAAAAGACTTTCCCAGTCTTCGTCGCCCACGTGGAAAGTGCGATGGGCTGATCGCTGGAAGGCTGTCCAGCGTTTCGCCTGTGCTACCGCCTCGAACCGCTCTCTACATTCCACATCCACCGGGATGGAGGCTCGAGGCTTTTGGGTGGCCGCGTTCAAAGTGAGTTTGGATGCCGGCCCCTCGTGGGCCCGCGCATCCACCCTTTCCTCGAAGCCGAGGACTCTGCGGAGTACTGCCGTCGCCTTCTCAAAGGCTTCCGCCGAAATTTCTGTACCCCGTAAGGGTTCTTCATCCTCCGCCTCGGAGTCTCCACTGAGGAGGCGGGCACTAGCTGCGATTGACAGCGCATCATCAGCTCTGGAGGAGACGTCGTCCCAGGGATCTGCCTGGGCCTCCTCAGGGGCGAGATCGTCCGTAACCGGTGCTGGCGGTGGCGCCGGTTGTGGTGGAATTGACGGAGCCCCTTGTTGTTCCGGGTCCTGTTGACTCGGCTTTTGTAGCAATTGTCCCAGGAGGTCTTTAACCTGGGAAAGGAGAGCCTGCCCCGGATCTGGGGATTGTCTCCTCTTTCGTTTCTTGGCCCTGTGTCGCCCAGAAGAATGTCCGCTCGAGGACGAGGGCGACGAGCCAGACCTCGACCTGCGTCGAGGTCGCCGGTGTCTTTCCCGGCTCCTACCGCGGCTACGGCTGTGGGTACGGCTTCTGCTTCGGCTTTGGCGCCGTTCCGTACTCTCCGGGGAGAACCCCGAGAAATCTCTCCGGTTGTGGTCCCACGACCCCGGAGTTGAAGTAAATAAGTCCGCCACCGCTTGTCTTCGGGGGCTTCTGGACTCCACGTGGCCTGAAGTGGACGGACCCTCCTGGGGTCGCGGCCGTGGCTGAGCTGACGCCGCACGGGAATTAGCTCCATCTCGTATGGATACCCGTTCCTGAGGAGGGTTTGAGCCATCTCGTATGGCGCCCTCCGTTCCCCCATGTTTAGGGCTTATGCCATCTCTTATGGCCGCCTGGGGTTCCTTCGCCGGCGGCTTCTTTTTCCCCTGCTTTGAGGAAGCCGCCTTCTTTCTTTTTTCTGCGGCTTTATCCGCCAGCCAGGTACCGATCAAATCCCAGCGCTCCTGGGTCCAGTCCTGGCAAATGGAGCAGGTCTGCTTACTCCCGCATGGGCGACACTTTGGGCATAAATCATGCTTATCCCATGCTTTGAACGGACGGAACTGCTTACAAGAACGGCAGTTTTCCATCCTTTTTTTTTTTTTTTTTTTCGAGAAATCTCCGGAAAAATTTTTTTTGAGAAATCTCCGAGACCTGAAGCTGTGAAAACTAAATTAAAAACAGTTACTTTACTGCAGAATGAAAACGTACACGGCTGCTGTACGTGAACAGCAAGAAATTCGTATCTAAACCAGTACGAAAAATAAACAAGGCAGTTACTTTACTGCAAAGGGAAAACGTACACGACTGCTGTACGAAAACAGTATGAAGAACTAAACAAAGCAGTTACTTAACTGCAAGTAAGCCCACGTACACGACTGCTGTACGTGGAAGTAAATAAACGCTAGGCGAACGCTACACTAAGGTGCGGGCCTAGCCACGCTACGTGAACCACGTTCACGAGGTAAACCAAAAAAAACGTTCGAAAATCACGAAAGAAAAAAAACGTTTCAAAGACAAAAAGCAGTTCAAACGTGCAGGACGTTGAATAGATGAAAAAGAATTACAAAAACAACGATAAACTTTAGACGAAGTAATTGAAATCTTAGGATTTAGTGAGAGCAATAAGAGAGCGATACTTGCGTAACAGCTGGCAATTACGGAAGGGAGATGGCCACACTTACATACAGACAAATTGCCAGATGCTAGAGCGAGGTTAATACGGTAATGCATAGGTTATATGAGGTGAGGGAGTACGCGCTGTGAATTACGTAGCCTAGCCTAGCCAGCCTATCCTCTCCAACCAGCCGGCCCCTGCAGCCTTCCTTCAACTACATTGAAGTTTCCGATCTGCACCATCTCAGACTTGTACATACTGTAACATCCTTAACATACATACATAAGGTATCTGGAATGAGACAAAGTCTGCATGCTCTCCTAATATGGAAAGCCGAAAGGGCATGTATTATGTAGTTTACTTCTATGCTGTCTGTTATCATGTTGTTGTCTCCTTCAATGTTGTTGTCTCATACCAATATTGAAGGAGACAACAACATTAAATGTGACCACAGCATCAAAGGAAACATGATAACAAACAGCAAAGAAGTAAACAACATAATACATTGCCCTTTCGGCATTCCATAACCTAGTCTTCCCCACAGAAAGCTTCTCAAAACATCAAGCATGCTTACGTACATTTTAGCGAAGAGCTCAACTCTACTACAGTAAGAGATTTCAAAACCATTCAGTTTTTGCTTTTAATGCAATCTTTAAAAACAGTCCTAGACTATAAAAGACTACATATATTTGCCAATTTGGAATAGAAGAATGTCATTTGCGAATGTTAAGCACCAGTAAAAGATGGAAATTTACTTTCTGCTACGATAAGTAATTTATCTTTACATTGTTCCTTTTTTAGAAAATATTAATACTAATGAATATTCATATCATGCAGATAGCAACCAATGAATCGAAAGGTTTGAAAAAGGCAATAAGTTCTTCACTTTGACTTGAGCTGCTCCCCACCGTGCCGCTTTAACTCCTGTTTGCTGTAACAATATTGCGATATCTATGGTATCCACCATGATAGGGTGAACCTACATACTAAGCCATAAATCATACAGCTGTTGTGATCAACAGGGGTCCTTATCATTGCATGTGGAACAAATGATATTTTAATTGCAGCCAAGCTGTTAGGAAATACCAATGTGTCAAAGAGTGCACAATCATATGGAGGAGAAACTGCTGCTGTGTTTGGATATGGTATTAGACTGAATGGTTGCTACATGTGTACTCTTGCATTTATTCCTATTTAAAGTAAGTTCTTGAGCTGTTTTTTAATCAATTTTCAATATCGTTCTGTTATCCAATCAGGTTGTAAGCTTCACTATTTTGCAACATTTCCTATCAAGGCATGAAGAACATATATGTAACATTTTGCGATGATTTTCCATTTCGATGTCTGCCTCAGACTCATTACTACTAACTGTAGAATAATTCTTGGGGCAACAAAAATACGTGGTTGTGAAAAATTATCGGTAGCTACCAATCCAATAATTATGATCGTCATTTTTGTTTTTTAAGAAACAAACCTGTTGGAGGGTGTCTTTTCATGATCAATTACAAATGTATTTGGAGTAAATCTTTGGGAAAGGTTTCATGAAATCGGGTGAACAAGTATAAAAAAATTACTTCATATAGTGAGTGTGTAAAGTTGTGGGGAGACAGGTAAGCAAGGACAAGTGAAGTAAATAAATTGGATAGTTCTTACTTCATATCTAAAGTGGTTGCTTCTGCCACATGCAGGGCTGATAAAACCAAGAAATGGAACTGTAATCAGAAATTGGAGATACAACCTACCGGTATGAAGAAGTCCAATCAAACATACATACAGAATGAAATCCAGCTAGCTCCTTTAGTTCAACATAGATCACAGAAAACTTGAACCAATTAGTCCAAAAGGCTTCATCAGTTTGAAGACCGAATACTAAATTATCTCTATGAATATTCATTACCAACGCCAAATGTCAAAACTCGATCCCAGTGCAAGCATTTCTTACTTTGTTTTACTATTAGTAAAACAAACAATGAATTAATTAATTAATACTTTACCTATTTACATGTCCTTATTTCACATAGATTCTTGATTTTATCAGCAGTCATCTGAAATAGAACAAAAATATTTGTTTACTAAAACAAGACCTGCATTTTCACTTATGTCCGTATCATGTTTACATCCATATTACATACATAATAAATGTCCGCATGATGTAAAGTACATCTGTGTTGCTGACATACATACAGTACACCATTTTGTGCATTCTGGAGAGTCAGTGATTATTCTCTCTCACAAAAAAAAAAAACCCAAACAAAATGAAATTATTACACCAGAGGCAAAGAGAAATATTTTTGCATTTTATTACAGAGGGAGAAATTACGCAGCAAAGAGCTCATCATGGAAGGCCATAGAGATATATATGGAAGTGCCCAAGTGCCAAATTGAGGATATTTTTAGGCATTTAATCAAGTTATCTCGACTGGAATAAAAACCTCCAAAAATTTCCTTACTTCTTTGCGGCAGGTAAAGACAGGGAAAATGTTACTCTCTGGGGGTTTTTCAACGGCATATTAATTTGAAATTAAATGTCAACAGAACTACTACTGTGGTGAGGACAAATAAATTTGTAAACATGCTTTTCAGAAGGGTTAGCTTAATATTGACTCTGTTCAAGGTTTCCAGATGGGGGGGGGTGGGTATGTATTCCCTCGAGATCCAGGCTATAAGGAATTAATACATCGGGTTACCATGGTAACACTACACAGTACATGTGTTGAATTTTTAACTTTTGTTTCATTCTAGCCCAAACTATCAAATATTCACATATAATTGGACAACTCCAGATCTAAATAAGATATACAATAATATTACTACTCCCAATTTAATAATTAGGTATGAATTGTTCAATCCAAGCATGTACATAAAATTCTGTGTCCACATTTTTAGGGCATAAGGGCAGTAGGTAGAACATGAATTATGGCATTGATCTTAGGAGTCACACCACTAAAAGGGTCCTCCAATCATTCATAACTGGTGTGTGCAGTTCCGTATCTCTACTGTACTGTGAGTAACACTGTGGACTCTGTGTGGAGCATTGTGTCAGTACTGTAGACTCTTAAACTTTACCTGTCTTTTGGGTTTGCATGTCAAAACTGTCACCAAAAGGTACAAATTATATCTGTTTTCCTCATTTGGATGTCTTTCCAAACATGATAAAGATTAAAGATATATCTGAAAAACATTCCAAGAGTTTCTGACATTTGTTATCAAACTTGATGCCTGTCACATGTCCTTAAGTATAAACTTGACTCAAGAGCTCTCCTCTTGGAAAACACAAAACAGGTGAAATGTTAAAGTTCACATCAAATATTGTTGTGGGATCAGGACAGATATTTGTTCCTTTAGATCTTCCCCGGCGGCCGGCAGCGTTAGTTCTGTTTTATGGCAGGCCTATAAACCAATCCTATCACAGATCTATCAGCCAGCCCTAACTGATAGCCCCATCTGAGAGTGAAATTATCACATACCAACCAGAAAGAGGTCACGACTCTAAGGGACTTTTGAAGGTACTGAGGGTCAACTTCTCCACAATTTGACTGCCCATCAATCAACTCTTCCACTCTCCCCCCCCCCCCAAAAATTGTGACATCTGACCACAAGTTTAGTCAATATTTACCCATATCTGTACTTTTACTGACTGATAGTCGGAGATATTGGGAGAGAAATGCCAATTATGTATCTATGGGGTCACAATCTTCTACTCAGAATAACACTGTGTAACCCATTACAGACGTAAGAGAACGCATTTGGTTGGTTAGATTGTTCTGTTTCTTCGCTTTTCACTCTTCAAGACAGATGGAAAGCCTTTGTGGAGGTTTACTCAAAGAGAGACAATTTACTAGATCACATACTGACATACTGTATACTGTAGTAGACTTTGTCTCTCGACCTGCTTCTTTCATACTGAAATCGTCTTTATATATACAAATCTGTGATAGGCCAGAATCCTCAATCCTGTTGTTTTCTTCTCCACATTTTTAGGTAATTTTCTGGATACCCTATGGTATTATCAATATTACTACAGTGTAACTTCATGAGGATAATGGGGGGCCTGAAGATCCCATATTCCATTTCTAGATGATCTGATGATTTTATAGCTTATAACAGCTTTTCAATACATTTACTGTATCTGTCTTAATCTGCAGATTTGGTAAAATGGACAACCAACATTTAGGCTTCTTTAAAAACCATTCCAAGTTGCATCTTCCTCTCTCCCTCTCCTTCTCTTACTCTCCTCACCTCCATCCTCTCCCCCCTCCTCCCTTGACTCTCCCCTACTCCCTGGACTCTCCCCTACTCCCTCCTCCCTCGACCTTCCCCTCCTCACTCGACTCTCCCCTCCTCACTCGACTCTCCTCTCCCCTTCCTCCCTCGACTCTCCCTCCTCCATCTCCTCTCTCCTCCTCCCTCGACTCTTCCCTCCTCCCTCGACTCTCCCTTCCTCCCTCGACTCTCCCCTCCTCCCTCGATTCTCCCCTTCTCCCTTGACTCTCCCAACAAGATATGCCTGCAACCCTGGCACAAGGGCTATAAATTATGACTAACCGGTTCAATGACGATCTTCAATAGACCTCTTACATTAAAACTGACATCGCTCAGTATCCATCTTGCTAATTGCCAAACATATCCAAAATTCTAGCTTCTTGGAGATGAGCAAAAGCTCAGATATGATGACTTTTCAAGATCCTTTGTAATTTCTGGGCATATGAGTTAAATATCTCATTACGATAAAGCCAACATCAATCACATACAGTATATATACCAGCTACAGATGTACTTATGCCCCCAGGGAAATGAAAATAGGAGACCAGTAAAACAGCAGTTTCTTCAACTATCATTTATATGATAGAAGAGGCAGAGTCGTTAAAAAAACTGCATAAAATCGAGGGTGCATGTACTTTGGGAGTTTGAGAGTTGGTTTAATACTTCAATCATCCTCCCAGTTTGCAAGCTTGCTAGTTTGAACAGTTCGGTTGATTGAGAAAATGTCAGAAATGAAAAACAAAGTTTTTACATAAATGGTAAACTTTGGACTGCAAGCAAATGCTATGGTATATATAGGTACACTATATGATACAGCAGTATGGTATGGTGGGTGATATTACTATACCAATCCCAGTGTTATAGCATTATCGTTACATGCTGAAGTTAGGCACATAACTGGACAGGGTCAACTCTACTTGACATCCATTCCACATGCACATTGGAAAAGTATTTCTCCTTCGGCTATGTGCAACGATTATGGCAGTCGTGTTTACTCAAGAATAGGAAATAAACAGGAAAGGTAGCTATGTACAACAAGTTTAGGTTTCTGTAGGTCAAATTTTCAATATTTCTCAGGCCTGACTTACAAATCAAAATGAGTGTCAAAGGTCATGTACCTTCTATCATGACATAAGATGTGAGGAACCCCAATGTTTAAATGTTGTTTAATAATTTCCATGAATATCACCCTGAGAAATTATGTCACACTGACCTCCTCCCAACAACAAAACATTTCACTTCTGCAGATATAAGAGAAGACACTAGCCATTAAATTCCAGCCATTTCATTCTAGCTTATATCATTTGGTGTTGCAACTTAATAGGTCGAGAGTGCAATTTGATTTGAATCAAAGAAATTTTAGATTAAAATTGCTGAATGATGTTAATTGTGACACCTCCTCTTACTTTCAGTTCATTAATTTCATAAAATCTGATACGATCGAACAACCCCCCTTGTAACGGTTTATACCGAAGTTCATTTTACGACCCCTAGGATGGTTGACCTAGTTACCCCTACTCCAAGATCCTGCCTCCTCCTCCACCACCATTCACCGACTATTAAAATAACTTCAGCTGGCAAGCAGAAGCAACAGAGTATGTTTACATTCGCAGATAGAAAATTGGCTATCTGAAAGAATCGCCCCGGGATAAAAAAAACGGGGGTACACTGTTGAATTTATTCCCCCTCCCGATTTTGTTTTAGCCGTTGTATATATGCTAAACTAGAAAGGTTTGTGAAGATGTTGAAGGCAAAGATGACCATTAGAAGTATACAGTCGAGGAAATCGTGTGGAAATGAAAAAGGAGTTGATAGATGCAAATCGTAGGAGATGTCGATGACACACTTGAAATTTTCGAGTTGACGATCGCTCATGTCGGTAATGAGATATTTCATCATTTAAAGTGAGCGTAAGAGATGAAATTCATATCAATAAACGACAGAGTTTGTCAGTCGGAATCTGACTGTGTACGTGTCTCATTCTGCGCAGGATGAATAAAAATGTATAAACGTCACATCATTTATTTAAAATATATGATGTGAATGTACAGTAGTAGAATTCATTGGGTGCCACATCATTCCATGTCACACATGTTGTTTATATTAACAACAAGCTACTGTACTGCTGTTACAGTCTATGCAGCAGTTCTTTTTTGTCTAATGGTGGCCAGAACTGACAATCTCCAGTGTCAGTTTAGTACTAAAAATATAGAGTAGCAATTATTGTTAACGAAAGGGAAAACGCGTGCTGGTTGTCAGCTGGGTAATATCATGAAGTATCCACAATATTATCATTTTCATGATGATAATTTGAAATCCACATTGATTCTAAATTAAGAAGTTTCCAAAAACTCATCAGGCTTGCATATATTAACTTCTCTTACTGGCTTACCTGTCCCTCATGACATTATGCACTCATGCACTATTATGGGAAAGGTGTGTTAGTGTTGTAGGAGACAGGTAAGAGAGGAGTGAAGTAAATACCCTAAAGTAATATCTTTAAAAAAATTAAAAAAGGAAAAAAATTCAAATTATTTTGTAATCTGATTTTGTAGCTCGCAAAAAATGAAAAACCAAGCAGGTGTGTAAGTGTGAGCACTCTTCCGAACCTAGGCATGTTTATATTTTACTTAAGAATGTAGGCTGGTGTCAGGATTGGTGATTCTAGGCAACCCACCCTAGGAGAGGCAAATTAATTCCCTACCAAATTATATCTATCTAGGGATAAGTAAGTTGGCCTGCCTGCACATGACAGGTGGGACAGGCAGTTACCTAAAACAGCTTAACCATGAAGGAGAAACTGATACCAGCCTTGAACTAATCTGACCCTCACACAAAGAATAGGGCTTATGTTGGTTAACACCATATCACCTCTGTGTAGATGGCCTTAAAGAGAGTTCTTTGTATACTTTCATGTTTATATTGTTGTAACCATAGAAACAAGTTGAATTATTTTTAGAATGTCATGTCCCAGAAGATGAAAAAAAAAAGATATGGGGGGGGGGGGGAAATAATGTTCTTTTGACAACTATTGGAATTCAGATAAGCTTAAATGAGGAAAGTGTTAACTGTCTGTGCTAAAACGATAACAATATGGGCCCATGTTTTGGTTCATTGGGATAGGTTGAAACTTTAGTATCATTCTAACAAAGCCATGTAATAATATTCTACACATAAAGTCTGGATGTAAACCACTCAGTGTACTTAAGGCCCAGTTTCTACTTGACAATGAATGCCATGTTGAAACCCGCTGAGTTTGTAGTGCAAAACACAGATTTAATTTTTTTTTTCATCGGCATAATATGTTACCATAGTGGTAGGCCGCATTAATAGCAGTGACGCACATTACACAGCATATATGGTTTTGCACTTTTTTTTCCCTTTTTTACTCAATAAACAAATCTGAACTCCCTGTTCATTCTCCTCCACCAAACACTGCAGATCCCTTTAAAACATTCTCTTTCATCGTGGTTTTACCGTTGATGTTGTAGCTGCAGTTTAAGGTTTACCATTTATGTTGTAGCTGCAGTTAAAGGATAATACCGTTGATGTGGTAGCTGCAGTTTAAGGTTTTACCGTTAATGTTGTAGCTGAAGTTCAAGGTTTTACCGTTAATGTTGTAGCTGCAGTTTAAGGTTTTACCGTTAATGTTGTAGCTGCAGTTAAATGTTGTAGCTGCAGTTCAAGGTTTTACCGTTAATGTTGTAGCTGCAGTTAAATGTTGTAGCTGCAGTTTAAGGTTTTACCGTTAATGTTGTAGCTGCAGTTTAAGGTTTTACCGTTAATGTTGTAGCTGCAGTTTAATGTTGTAGCTGCAGTTTAAGGTTTTGCCGTTAATGTTGTAGCTGCAGTTATAGGTTTTGTCGTTAATGTTGAAGCTGCAGTTTCATGTTTTACCGTAGATGTTGTAGCTGCAGTTATAGGCTTTGTCGTTAATGTTGTAGCGGCAGTTTAAGGTTTACCGTTGTAGCTGCAGTTTAAGGTTTTACCATTAATTGTAGCTGTAGTTTAAGGTTTTACCGAATAATGTTGTAGCTGCAGTTAAAGGTTTTACTGTTAATGTTGTAGCTGCAGTTTAAAGAGGCCATGACACGAAAAATCCAACTCATCGAGAGTAACTTCCTCTGAATCTATGAGAAAATCTATGTTCAAAACTATCCTCAACACCTTGAAAACCTCAAGGACTAATTAGTAATTAACGTTTTAATAGTCGCATTCGAAAATAGATATCTGAGAATGCGATTTCACAACAAGACAATGATGACGTCATGTTAGGAACACACGTGCAAAGCCCAGGCATGTATCGGATGCGCGACGATCATACCGTTCCATATACAGTACACGCACATTTACACTGATAGAACAACCACTGTATTACGCTATATCGTTAGTAATTTCAAGTTTTTTTTACAACTGTTGTAAACTATCCGAGAGAAATGCCGGTCCGTTGTGTTGTTGGGGGCTGCATAAATATCATTACCCATGCAATTAGCCTTCCTCCATGGCTGAAGGACGAAAAAAACACGGCGATTATAACCAAGTTAGTGCACAACACCAGCGCCGATTTCACTGGGCCTAGCCAGTATGCAGCTCCGAATGAAGCGAACACTTCACGGAAGCATACTACGATCCCTCCTTTTTGTTATGAAATAAAACAAATGGACTTTAACGGTTCGACATAAAAGAGTCATTCTTCTGTCAAGTAATCCACAAAAAACTACTCTGAAGACCAGATCGGGGAACAGGAAACCTCCAATGGGGCAAGTGGCGATCCTTAGGAGGTAGCGCGCTGAGCACTAGTAGTACTATAGTATTAGCGTTACTACACTGAAGTCGCAATAGACGAAGAGATTTTACTGTATCATCTAAATTAACACCCCCTTCATTGCTCTATTGTATACTAATAAGCTATGAGGTTAGCTTCAGAAGCGATGGGTTACATCTTCTTGTGAACAAATCTCAGTGCCCCAATTTATTTCTGGAATATGCTGGATCAGTTAGTTATAGCAATAATTTCTTACTCCTATTCCAGGAAAACCATTTTTTTATGTTGTGGAGGGAGTGGGGGTAATGGGGATGGGTCAAAATACTAGGTAGGTAAAAAGATTTTATTCCAAAGGGTGTTTAACTAAATCTCAAAGCGATTTATTTTAAAGTCACAGAGCCAAAAATTCACACAACATAGTTCAAGTGTTAAATCATTGAACAAAATTTATTCAATATCAGTTCTAGACAGTCATTCTGGACAATCTGAACTAACATTAACAACAATCATTGTATTATATGACATAAAAGTAAAACTGTACTTTCCATAAACATTATCATTCTTAAATTACACTAATGTAATTTGTGACATCAAAGGAGGTTAAAAGAAAACAACTTACATGAATTTTTTGGCTTTAAGCCTACAAAGCAGTTGCATGTCCATCGCTATCAATCGTTGTTGTGACAAATTGATTAGAATAATCCAGAAGCAAATACAATAAAGGGTTATTTAAACCAAGAAACACTGCACGAAGTAACTCACATGCAAAAATGTTACACAAGCACGACGACACGTACAACACTGATGGGCAATGTGAAACACAGCATCACACGCATTAAAACAATCGAAGACCATTAACAGGGTGTACTGCTGAGTTTTTGAAGAAAGACTACAAAACAAACCAACTGCTGCTGAAGAAACAAAGTCTAAACATTCAAGAGTTCTGCTGCCTCCATTGGTCTTTATTATGACTTTTCTGTCAAATATCATTGGTGATATGGATATTTTGGCTTCCAGATTAAAGGTACGAATCAAACGTCTGGGAGGTAAATGCCCCTAAAAAGGTCAATGTCCGTTCCCTTATGCACATATTATATGACATCACGGTCACGCCAATACTTGTGTCCAAATGCTTCAAAACATGCCTTTTCTTTCATTGTTGATGTTGGGTCTGGAAAATAACCTTTTCATCCTGAATTAAAAGTCTTGAATTTCAATATATCAACACTGAGGGAACCCTGACGGATTGATAATCCAACACAATCGTAGTTTAGAAAAGGTGTTTCTGGAGGAATTTCTCAACCAAGGCTTCCTATACAATGAGTTTTCTCCTGGCAACTTGAATCCAGTGTAATGACCATTGGCTGGAAAATCACTTCTGATCCTTTGGACTGCACATGATGGTAGCACAACCCTGACGTGTCTTGCTAGGAACCCCAAGTATCATTGAACCTGTTGACCGTAGGCTATGTATCTGTACTGCCTGGGAAAAAATTTATGAAAGTTCAAAATGTATTAATGTTGGCCATGATGTCCACAATAACAAGCAGGCATACAATGTACAGTTATGATTACATTTGTTGTGATTTTACACCTTCCGTGTATCATGAAACATTCTTTTGTTTCAGAAAATTGATTTGCAAATTTCCAGGCCAAAGTACTAGCCAAGTAATAATGAGTATGAAATAACACATATGCCTACCTAGCATGGCTGCATAATGCAACTTACATCCCCGAGCCAAACTTTCAGTATGCAACCAACCCTACTAGTACTACACACTCTACATATGGGTTGTAAGTTGCCGTAACACAACGCACAATACGGTTTAGGGTGTTCAGCGAATTCCAACAACACATGCACAAAATGGACTGGATTTTGTTTTTAAATGCTTCGTTAATAAATTCTTACCACGTTGTATGTTCCTTGCAATGGTTTCGAACGGATGTCTTCTTCGATATGTTGTGGAGCTTCAATTTCGGCTCGTTTAACAGGCTCGAACTGATACGGTTCTAACACCTCCGCTCCACCCTCAACGTTCGGTTCAATATTGGAATGATCATCGCCTTCACTCTCTGCTTCGAATATGAGAAAGGGCACTCTAATTATAGCCCAATTTCACTGCCTAGTGAAGAACCATTATCACTTTGAACTTCGGTTGCCGCAATTGGTTCTGAATCCGCCATTTCACAGGAAATTTTGATTTGATATCGCACTTGTGATCGGTGTTTTGTTTAGTAACTACTAGTGGTATGTGTACTTGTCTACTGTGTACGTGAATGGTATGTTCGGAGGATCGTAAAGCAGCGACAACAAATGTGTTCAAAACGTGACGTCACATGACGTCATGCGAATCGGAAAATTTTCGAGTAAACAAAGTTTCAAACGCCGAAAAGGGTAAATTCATTCTCAATTTTCGACTTGAAAAATCAAGTTTTAAACTGGCAGATTGGTTGATACATGTTCTAGAGAACATTCTTTGATGGATCCCAAAAATATAGGACTTTGAAATTTTCGTGTCATGGCCACTTTAAGGTTTTACCGTTAATGTTGTAGCTAGCAGCAGTTTGAGGTTTTACTGTTGTGCCTGCAGTTTAAGGTTTACCGTTGCAGCTGCACAGTTTAAAGTTTTACCATTAACCTTTTCTTCTCCTACTTCCACTTCTATCTTGATAGTTCAAAATTTGAAATACTTTCAAATAAACCAAACATTCCTGATCCGTCTCTCAGATGTTGTCGACTGTTATTACTTCGGAGCAAATTAAATGAGATATAAAATCTCAAGTTTAAGAATGGTCACTTAACAAGATGAAGGAAGAGGTACATTTGTGATTTCCGGAACAAGTCAGTGTAGAAAGGAGAATAAACATCTGCTTAAGAGTATCATCCGAGGCATAATTCGCCCTGTTCTGTCCGTGGCTTTAATACTTATTCACAGACATAAAACCGGATACAACTCCTTAAAGTGCAAATTGCATGTTACTCATACACAACATGCTGTAAGCTGGACACACACAAAACATATTCTAAGAAACAATTATTTCTGAAAGATTACAGAGTTATGCCTTCAAGGCAATTTCATAAATTTCACATAACAGCATTTTCTACCTATGCCGTACAGCGATATTAAATCAATAACTGGTTTCTGATTGGAGACCAGAGTCTGCACAACCTTGAAATAGATTCCAAATAAAGAACCCGGACATATGTTTCTGTTGCGGGTAGCAGATGCACAACAGGGTGACAACGACTAACAACATCAATTTGTGGTCAACAAATGCCTGAAGCAGGGAAACTGTATGATGGGGGTGTGTGACAAATTTTCAATGGTTGCATCCATCATTTTTTTTCGAAGGGAAATCTCGCTTTTGCCCTCACAAAATAGCTATATATCTTTTCCCCTCACAAAAATGGCTATACCGATAGCACAAAACATTGCTCTCTTTTTCCAACTTGTTACCTCGACACCCTTTCTATTCTCATTTTCAATTCATGTATTCTAAATTCGAAACAGGAATTTGTCACTTTCAAACTGACATAAAGTGAGGTCAATTGAGAAATCTTTTTCATTTTGTACTCTGGGAACAACCCCCATGCTACAAATCAATCTTAGTTATTTTTCCACAACCTGCATGGTAGCCTATACTCTACCACTTAAAACTACTATGTAGAATCATTTCACATCAAAATTCAAAGTTATTGTAAATAAAACATCGCTCATTTACATCAAATATTAAGAGGAGAGAAGGGAAGGAAGTGTGTGTGTGTGGGAGGGGTTGCTAAGTACTATGGCCAGCGACGTTGTCTTTACAAAATCATAAGTATCTTACAGCTTAGGCTGAGAGACCTACAATGATGTCACACCTAAGTAGTTACAATGATGCAAAAGTACACTCCAATATGCCCAATTAAAGAGCTCTGTAATAATGCCGAGCAGTTCATTTATGCCGATACCAATAAATATCAGAGGATCAAACAATAGCTACTATTAAGATACCCACTGAGAACGCTGGAGGTTTACAATTCCTACGGTACATTAAGTAATACCATTAATCATTCAATCAATCAATTAATCAATCTATCTATTGTAAATATACTGTACTTTGTTTTAAGTTTTTAACATCCTCCCCAAAATTTATTGATTTTTTCTAATCTGCAAGGTTGTATATTAAAATATTCTTCTTCATACTACGGTTAAGATGCTCTATGCGGTAGAGGCCCCAGACTATTTACCAAACCACTTCATTCCAAGTGGTTCTGTCGTAAACACTTTATCTCAAATTGTAAATCATGAGAAGCATTCCAAATGCAGTAATGTATGTACAGTAAAAGTTCGCCTGTTTCATTTCAATTTATTAATGCCTTCACATTATAACCTGGGATCACCAAAAATAGAACCTTCGGAAAATTCAAAAACTCAAGAAAGTCAAAACAAGCATTACTGCAAACGGAGATATTTGCTTCCATTTCTATAATTACATAAATAATGATATACTGTAGATACTACAGAGTAGATTTTATTTCATATCAAATGTATTCCATTTGTGTTTGATTTGATTTAACAATATTTCATTTCTTGAAATACATATATCCTTCATGGGGAGTGTCTCATCACTATACCAGCACAACACTATACTGTTTAAATGTTTACATAGTGCAGGATATGAGGATATGTACACACACAGTAACCATATTCTTATAAGGGTTGAAATCCCTAGGGCTAAATTGTCTTCAATCTCTGATGACCAAATTTGGAAATTGTAAAAGAGTGTTGGGAAACCAAAGACTAATACCACTCAACCACAATACATGCCATATAGATAAATCCAGTGGTTTTTGGTTTTACCAGCTGCTGGTCCACTGTATCAGGAATGAAGATGTAAATAACACAAGTACTACATATTTCAGTGACAGCTACAGTGTATTATCCCTAGCTTGGAACAGATGTTACCTACAGTACTGGTCACCAGCAATGTGTATCGGATTTGAAACTGTATCCAAACCATAGCTTTACTCTCCCATGGGAAAGGACCTGTTAGTCAGGTGCACTGTACTGAAGTATGCATTTTGTGTGTATTACTGTACAGTATGTATTTTATAGCTGTAATTCACTTACAATGCTGTATAAAGCAAAAAAGCAAACCCTTTTATCACTTCTACCTTTTTTCTTTTTCTTCTTCTGCTTTTTTTGGCATGCTAAGGATACTTAACTTGTTCTTCTTTTGGCTCTTTACGAATAAATATTGTCTCATCAATAAAATTGAAATACATGTGGGCAAAGTTCTAAAACTTCATAAAAATGACCCATTTCACCAGCAGTGGGATAGATAATGCCCTAATCAGCTAGATACATTCCTTAAAGATGACTGGAGCCAGACCACCCATAAAACATCCAACCCCTTATCAGTTTGTTTGGGGAAAAGAACTAACAACAGGATAATCTCAAGGGCAGGTCAAAGGTCACACACAGAATGATGTGTTTATTATAGCTGTCTGTTTATGTAGATATTAGTTGCTCTTACCATAACTGTACCATTGGAACCTTTGGGGGGGAGGGGGTGGAAAGGATCCCCAACCCTCTACCTCATCACATCCCCTACCTTCCTTCTACCTTCCAAATTGCAACGGTAGAAATAAAGTCTGTCAGAATGATGAAAACCAACCGAATATGAAGTATGCTGATCTGAAAGTACTGATAAATCCAGGTACACATCACATTTTGTAACTCAGTTTTTTCCTAGTACCCCTTCCATCCTCCAACGATCCCTCCTCCCACCATCCCTCCTCCCACCATCCCTCCTCCAACCATCCTTTCCCTAACATCCTATCATTGCCCATCCTTCTGCCAACATCATACTCTCAGCCACACTTATCCCGTATATCCTATCATCTCCTACACTTCCTACAACATACTCCTCTATATTTGGCTACATTGTATAGAATCACAAAACCAATTTGATAGAACTTTAGGATAAAAAAGAAAACAAAGTATTGAAGCTGGTTTTGTACTACGGTCTTTTTACTAGATATTAAGTATAAACATTTAGTAAAAGATACCTTCCAAACTAAAAAACAGGGTCAAAATAACAAACAAAACAGATATATAAAGTTACTAAAAATGTATCACTTTTACAGATACACACTGCCAATACATCCTACCAAGTATACAGTTCTTAATAATACACTATAATAATATACTGTATTATCAGGATCACTTTTCACATCCCAATTCCTTTCCACCAATTATCGGGGAACCAAGAGAGATATGTTTTTGGTACTCTTAAGGTCATCAATGTGGATTTTATTACCAGCTTCATTTCATATTCATATCTAACCAGGATACATCTAGTTCTTCTACCCTTCTCACCCATCTTCCTGTCATAAGGAATTCATTCCAAATTTTCAGGAAATGTTTAATCAAGATCAGCCCTAGTTTTGTCAATGTCTAATTCTCCATCGGAAGTTCAAGCCATCAGCAAACACATGCCTGCATATTCAGATATAGTGCAGGGTTTATCTGGACAGTCAATATCAATCAGGGTGAGGTTTCCTGCTTTTACTTGAAAATTATGATATTGCTATTAAAGTTTTATAACTTGTACAGGTAGCCCCTAAAATTCATTATAAATATATTAAATTTTCATTCATTTTATTTTAGTATATTTGTAGGCCATTTTAGAGGACTTGGACATTTTATGCGAGCACTGTAAAATGAACGAGTTTTAGCAATGATTGGCTCAATCCAAGACACAAACAAGTTGATTAACCCACATGTATGATAAATATCAAGATACTGCTTTCTAGGGCAAAAACTTTGTTACTAAATTGCAACATGCATTGGGGGGAGGGGGGGTGTTGTAACAAATTTTCTCCTTTACCAAAACTGGATAGAACCCAAAGGTTATTCTTCCCCCCCCCCCTCCATAAATTGGTATAGTCTGACATACTGTAGTATCTGAGATTTTAGTCCCAGGCACAGTAACACACAGGCAGAGTTCAATTTCTCTTACTGTGTTTTCATTATTTAGAAAGAAACAGGCAACAAAACATGATATAAAACTAATTTGACAAAAAAAATAAAAAAAATTAATAAATGTTTCACATCAGTGCAATTTCTGTACCAACAGGGTAAAACTTTGCATTAATTTAAAATGTATGCAAATTTCCAGCTAAGTGACCACAAATAATCATTCATATGCATTCTGTTTCTCTGTTGACATATTCTCTTTGCAACGCTATATCCCACGAGAAATCTCAAACTTCTTCCTTCACCTGCCTCCCACCCCTGCCCCCTGCCCCCATGCCCCCCACCCCCCAATCCCCTCCTTCCACAATTTTATTACCCCCATTTCAACCTTTTAAGAATTGTTAACCATGGGTGTACTATCATCCCTAAATCCACAATTGAACAGAATGATATAAGAATTAAGGCATGTACTGTAGGAGGAATAAATACAAGCAAGAAAAGAGTAATAGAGAGTGTGTTAATACACAAAGTGCTTATTATTATTATTATTATTGTACCAAAAGAACCAACTTCAGCTATTTATAAAAACTTACTGCAGTTCCTGTTACTGCTGCTGACATGTTATGATCCCATAATCCAATCAAATATTTCCTAAAGCAAAAAAAAAACGAAACAGCAAAACCCTTTTATAAGAAAGAATTTTTTCCAAGCTTCTGAGACTTTTATAACAAATTCTTTGATGACCGATCTGCTATACCAATGTCACACAACACAAAGCTTTCCATTACATCCAACACAACACAGCCTGCAGCTGAGATACAGTCATCCACAAATCGAGACTAAATCCTGCCTTTATCATTATTATTATTATTATGATTATTTTTCAGGATGGCGGCAAGAGCAACAGCCAATGTGCCCTGTTGCATGTTTGATTAAAATACTAAAGTCCTTCATTCGCAAACTTCATATAGTAGAGACTACACCAATACAATACAATACTATATACTATACTATACTATACCATAACCCTACCAAGGCAAAAGTACACAATATTACTATACGGGTGATTGCACTTTTGGTAACATCCGAAACTCTCGGGGGTTTCTGCGCTAAAAGACACCTTTCTTTATCAGAAACCTGGAGGCAACAAAATATGACTATGGTAGTATGGTGTGAGACCTAGTGAGGTCCACTTAAAAAAGGCGCCAGTTGTATTAAAGGGCTTTAATTGTGTTATCCCTGCTTCACATCATAACTTTCTGCAGAATGAATTTTTCGCAGAGGTTCAAAAAAAATTATAGAGCGATGCAAGGTATTCATTCGTTATTAGTGGTAATAATAGAACGGTCGAACCGTTTCGGCTTCGACGACGACAAAGGTTTAATTACTAACATGAAAACCCGTTTCAACATGATATGAATGTAAATGAAAAACATGAACAGCCTCTAAAACACGAACGGTGGGAATAAGCGATGCTGAGAGGTAAATGGAGTGATTAATCAACCAGTTTAATGCTAGACAATAAATATTGGTCATATAGAGATGGAGGATATTGGAAAACTTGAGAAAAGTAATTAAACTGAAAATAGTATACAACTAGATGAAAGCTAATACTGATGTGAATACAATGTATCACATGATTTGATGAAGAGAGTAGAAGCCACAAGATACATACATGTGTGAAAGTCAAAGCACAATTATTAAAACTGCAGAAAAGATTTATTACAGTTTGACAAAGTTACAATAAGTTTCATTCTGCCTTTTTTTTCTTCCTCCCTTTCTTCTTTTTTTTCTGAGATAAGAATGAATTTATCAAACAAGAGAAAAACAACAATTTTTTTTGTGACTATTTTCACATGTTGTGCACCTAACTATTCCCTTATTTTTCACACTTTTCAAAAATTTCTTGAAGAACACCGTACTACAAAATAAACATTGTGCACTTTTTGTACACTTCAATTAAGTTACGGGACTTGCTGTAAATATTATACCCCTTCATTCGTTCTTGGGGCTTCCCCATCCAGAATTCCTACCTTCGGGCTTGGAAACATTGCTATCAGCCCTCTAAGAAGACATGACACAATTTGAACCAATCCACACAACAGCACCAATGAAACTCTGAGGGGTGCCTAACAGGCCACATCTAACTGGCCAAAGATTTCATTCAATCCTGCCCCCCAAAAAACAATCAGCCTGCAGTCTTGCACTAACCTAGTATGAAGACCCTTATAATGATCTTAAAGGCTCTTAGGCATAAGCACCTACAGCAACCTGCCAATCCTTTATAATGCTCAAGTTAGGTTTATTATTTGGCTGACTGTTATCTCCAACTAATGACAGTTCAAAGCAGGGGGGGAGGGTGAGGGGTGGTGCATTGCAAACATGTTACTAATTTCCTTTAGCCAGGTAGAAAGAGAGTCTCAGAGATCGGAAAGAGATACGCAAGAGATAGGTAAGAGATGGGTAAGCGGTGGGTAAGAGGTGGGGTAAGAGATGGGTAAGAGCGGAATGAGGTAAATGATACAATGAACAGCTGGGTGAGCAACATTTTATTTTGATTCTTCGCTCGTTTACAGGTGTTCTTTTGTTTCAACTTCTAATTGTATATTACATATAGATCTGCATGATCACCTAGCCCAAGATGTCTCTTTTGTTCTTGTCAAGCCCTGGGTCCAAACAAACAAACAATCAAGCAAGCACAAATCTGTCGACTTTGTTACCTGAAAACTAGAAAGCTTCAAGGTACTGCTGGATAGAATCAAAAGTACATTTTTAATTCTTTACCTAAATTATATAATAACATGACCGGCTGCATATTCTCATTGAAGCTGGGTTATTTATTGCATCACAGATCGTTACACTAGTCATGTGCATCTGAGCAACTAATTTTACTACCGTCATCTGCTCTTTCATTACCAAAGATTACTCTTGGATAACTGCCAAGCTTCACCAAACCACAAGAAGGCAGAGGAGCCCACCAGCAACACAGCATTCTGTACTTACCTCTTCATTGCCAAACTGCCATGCACTGTTCACACACTCACTATGCCAGAGTCTGGCAGCATGTGCGTGCTTGTGTGTGTGTGTCTACAGATGGAGACAGCAGGAATACTGCACAATAAACAAAATCCATGCTTCCAGGAGCAAGGGAAAACATTTTGGTTTGTGGTAATATGAGACAATATGATTGCTAGAAGGATGAATAATCTAGGCTTATCAAAACTCTCCAAGAGGCAAGAAACCAAAACATTTTCTTCCTTCTTATTTTTGGGATGAGGTAAGAGAGGTATATAAAGTACAGTACAGGAGGAATGATATCACATGGAAAATAATTCACACATAGCTAGAAGGCTTGCTTTTCTTGTTAAAATTCTCTCCTCCTGAGAGCCTTCTGTTGAGATGGGCAGTGTGTTCAGGGTAAAAACTCAAAACAACAAGTAGTGATAACTCCCAATTCATCCATAATATATATGTAGAACTTTCTTGTCTGACTAAATCTTGGCCTGCCAAGATCGAGTCGAGGCAAAAGAAAGAGACTGAAAAATTCATGAAGTGGGAATAATTTGAATCCGAGTCGTCAGATAACTAAAGAAACAGGCTTGTTCTCCAACTTGTCTGTGCCGAAGAACTTTGTTTACTGACAACCTAGGAAATATAATAGAACACCATCAAAGTATAAATTGCGATTAAGGAGCGTGAAGGAACCATTTGAGGTGATATTTAAATAGATTCCAGTCCTTGCCTCATGGGTACAAATGTTTCCCTTCCATCCCTCTTCCCACCCCACCCCTTCCCTCCCCCTGTTATCTTCCCTCATAATATCTACAATATCTGTATTCATGATGCATATGATTACATATTTGGCTTTGAAATATATATCTCAATTGAAATTGTTTCAGAAAAGAATCAGCGATCACCATCTGCTCCAATTGGGACAGAAGTGGGAATTAAAATTGCGGCCAAATTCTATAATCTCATCAAAAAAAATTCTCACTTCATGGCCAAATTATAATTCAATTTCTGAATTTTCTCTAGAGATTAGAATTTGATTATTACTCAGCATGTGGACTATACTGAGCATTAATTTCTTAGGGAGATTATAAATTAATCAACTTATTACACCACATGTATGTATTGCATATATATCACTTGAGATGAAGGATTGGTCAACTTCAGTGAGCTCAATTTATTACAGAGGAAGCTGCCTGTGTACTTTTCTTGGCTGAAGGAAATGCTGCACAGTTGTGGTGCAGTATATATGAGAATATGATTTAGGTCACCGAATATGATTAAAGGCATTGCAGACTCGCCCCAAACCTCGTGCCGTGCTCTGAAAAAGTTAACTTACCGTTGCTTGCAAGTGACGTTTTCTGCTTGTCGCTATAAAATGCAGACAGTTAATGAAACGTGATACCTTGTTATCTTTTATCTAGACCTGAGATGTCCATCGCTGTATCGTTTTTACACTGTGGTATTGACCGCAGCTGTATATACTGACTGTACACTAGTGTCTAATTACCGACGTGTGTGTGTATTTTCTGGGATCGATGGTGGTGTCACTTCTGTTACACCTCATTCGAAACTAGGTCAGATTACCGGCATTAGATGTTTCTTTTTGCGCGAGTCTTCACACCCTTTAAGTGACATGTATGGGATGTACTCATAATTTGTCTCTAAAGTTAGGCCCATAACTGATGGCAATAGAAGGGTTTGGGGATGGTTGGGGTGGAGGGAGAGGGGTGAGACAGAGGGGAGGGTGGGATGGAGGGAAGGGAGTAGATGGTCAAATTTGTGAAAAGAAAGTTTTTTTTTTATGTACTTCACTTTCTCACTTACCTGTCTTCTCACAACCTCAGCACCCTTGCTTTTTGTCTGCAGTGAACTACAGTACTAGTAGCCTTTTGTATTAACACTGTACACCAACCCTTAGCAACCATGAGGCCACATCCATTCACTTACCCTCTATCTCATTCTAGCACCCAATGTCTCTTGGAATGTTTCTTACGGTTGTCTACCCGAATCTTCACCTCGCTTTTGAGACCAGCAAGCGGCAAGAATCAAAGCAAATTTAGTATACTGTACAGGCGCAAAGGGGTACTTTTAACAGCAATTTATGTGCAGATGATGTTGTAATAAAAAATGTTCACATACATGTCAATTCCTTAAAACTTCAGTTTACTGTACCTTCAATGAGAATATTTGAATCTTAAGGCCACTTTAATTACGACCACAATATCAGAACCGCCGGAGGGGATGAAAGTTTGCAGGGCTTAGAAGAAACTGAAAAATAAGACGATCGAGATCAACATGCCTCATCCACTCTCGTTAAACTGCACTTTGCGAGAAGTCGTTACCACTTCCTAATAACAGAGCACATTTAAAACAACAACAACAACTGCAACAGCTTGAAAGTCTGCATTTCCTCTTCATCCCTAAAATATTCAACATCCTAAAATTAGGCCTCGCCGAATCACATGGGCGGGTTTCTTAATAGAAACTTTAATTGAGATATGACACCTTGTTTACTGGCACTATCCATCTGACTGCAAAAAAAAAAAAGTAACTTTTTTTTTACTCATTTCAATAGAAGAATTAGAAGAAGACTACTTCCTGCCATAGACAAACAAGTCGCCAAACATCTCTGCAGACTTTGGCCCACAGAGGGCTACATCACATACTGTATAATTGTACTGAACATGTTGAAAGCAACGTGTCAATACACTTCAGTGACAGGCATGCAGAAAAATTGACATTTTCAAAAAAGTTATGTCAGGGAGCAAAGCACCTGGGATGCACAGTAGGTAGGTTCATATGAAGCCAAATTTATACTTAATACAAACACAGCTAAGAGGGGAGTCTCCGTAATGCAAACAATAATTTCTTGCCAAAAAGTAGGACGTTAATTATGATATTTCACGAGCCTGAGAGCATTCAAAAATTTCTTGTAGTAGAACTCTAACTACTTTCACGATCTGACAGAAAGTCAACATGAACGGGGGGGGGGGGGAGGGGGTTAATGAAGTAATGACAGCACTGGAAATATCAGTGAAGTAACTCAGGCCTCAGTCTTGAAGTAAATTGCAGCCGATTATGGCTCACCACATCCAGAGTGGAACTAGCTGATACGGTGCGGTCCGTTTGACAATGTAGTTAAAGGTGAAGTGTCTTGAATCCCTTCACACATTAGACAGTGTGCTTAAAACTTGAGCAGATACCATGGCAACATAACATGTTCTTTTGTGACTTTAAATGGTCAACTCTGTGAATTTCAAAACAGAATGTTGTGGAGAATTTTCCAGGCTCCAAGGTTTTTCTTGTTACAAAATAGACAATACAAGGTCTGGTGATCATCTAGGTCCTTTGTATCTTCTCTGCTCTGCAGACCTACAGTTCGTTTCTAAATTGAAATGTATCGGAGAATCACCTTTGGAATCTGAATTGCAAAGCTCAATAGTTTGATATATCGGTCAGACAAGCAGGCCACACTGTACGAGGAGGTACTGTGTTACTTAAAAGATCAAGCTGATTCTCACAAGAAGATGAACAACACAAAACTGACTGGAAAAATTATTTTAAAAAACATGAACATAGCTAAGCACGTTTTGGCTAGATTTGAAGCGATGACTCTGTTAATGGTCACCAACTAACAGCTATTAACCGTGAGGTGACTAGCTCAAATTACATTCTAGCCTAAACTTTCTTTACTCCTTCTGAGAGGTCTTCTTAACTCCCGGTCACTTGACTAGATTTTGACTCTAGAGCTGTGACTTGACTAATTGAGATAAAGTTCATAATTTCAGCACACACTGGCGATCCCAAAAAAAGCATCGTTCAAGAGGCTGAATTTCTGGATTCTTACAAATGGGTAACATCTCACCAGTCGTTCCACTGGTTCACTCTTTTGATGTTCATGGGCATTCTCACAGTGAAGACATACACACAACTATCAATTTATAACCCATATAAACCACTTACCACATGTCTAATATAAGAAGATGTGGGTCAAGGGTAGGACGGGGGCGTGGAAGCATGAAATTATATATTCACAATGTCACACAGTTTATAACAAAGCCATCCTTCTCGGACAAAATCTTTGGCAAAATAATCTTCTTTCACTCTCTCCAAAGCTTCTCAGAATGATAATAGTCAAACTAGCACAGGGACCTCACTGTAACACAGAAAAGTATCCATGCATTTAACATAGATAGAAGTACATTTTTGAGTTTGTCTTGTGATAGGGGCAATAACCTGTGCCTTAATTTGATAGACAGCTGTTGGAATCCAGATGGGGAACAATTCTGAGACATTCCACCACCCCAAGGAGTCTAAGATACCTAAGATAGTTATTTTTACTGACACTCCTCAACTTCTTACCTCTTTACCTCTTTGCCAGTGGGTGATATAAGGGATCAGGGGTATATACCCATTTGAGCTACCAACTTAGGCTTCTCAGGCAACCAACTGGTCATGACCTTTGGAAAATAAGCCCAGTTTTGGCAAACATGAGCATTAACTAGCTTTAAAGGGAATATCTACAATTTATGCAACAACAGTCTATATCTATTTAGAAAAGCAGCTAAAGGTTTGGATTTTTTATGCCGATTGATCTGCGTTATTATGTAAATAGTTTTATAAAAACACGCCTATCAAAAAGAGTGATTTTAAGGGAAAACCGAGACTCACCAATCGCTGGATACGGAAATGCTGAAAACAGGTCCTGGAGATGGAATGGTCTGCAGGCAAGATTCAAAGAAGTCTGAAGCCATCGATCAAGTTATCTGTCGAATGAAAACAAGAAGCGAAATAAGTTTTAGCTCGACTTTCCTCGTAAACAATTAGAACAATAAAAGCCTGTTCACAGTTGGCAATGTTGATACTTCCTCCTTCTTCGAACAGAGACTGCAAAAGCTATCATTAATATTATAGTTTGCATTAGACTGTAAAGGTTTATTATGTATAAAGCCTTGGCTATCAATAATTTAACTCTGCCTTGGCAAGTTTAATAGACCGATCCCTAGCAACAGAGATCTTGCGTGGCAAAGTGACATCTTGAACTTTTTCTTCCACTTCAGAATGGCCAAAACAAATTGTGAATACCTCAGTTGACAATTGGTATGGTAATATACTGTACTGTACTCTAGTCAAACGCCGTTTACATTAAACCCTAAGCAATGATGCTTTAAAATTTTAAAACTTTAAAATAAATACCAACTATTTGGAGTATTCCCCACCCCCCCCCCCCCTCCATCCTTTAAAGGGCTAATGAAACGATGATGCCGACTACACAGTGCAGGTCTAAACAGTAGTGTTAATCCTTTGTTCAAAAACTTCTACTAACTCGGGCAAAAATATGTTACTTTAACTTTATTTAAACAAGAGAACATGCTTTGATGACATTCAACACCATTTGTCCTTTGACAGTTTTAAATGTACAGTACTGTATGTACAGTATCCATACATGCTTATTGAGGCCATCAAACTTTTTTACAAGTGTTTTCCCCATTGAGGTTTATACTGCATCTGAGGAACTGATCTAATGGCCTATGTGTTAGACTAAGTAGTCCAGTCACTTTAACTGATGAACCTCATCTGTTTGAAGGTCATTTCTAGATTAAAGGTGTTTTAGTACAAATACTACCTCAGCTTCGTAGTGTGGTGTGTTTGAACATTTTCTACAACGTATCAAGATATACCTTGTGCCTAAAATCATCCTCTAAGCCTCTAGAAAATTATTGGAAAGAAAAATGAATTGGACACTGTTAGGCAAATTGTTTGTGAAATTGAAACAAAGAGTACTTGATGTGAAAGGTCATACCATACATCTACAAGAGTAGTACTGTTGTTACCTTGAATTTAGACAACAACAAATAAATTTGAGGAAATCAATTGATTGGTTCTCAGAGTTGCCTTGATACAATATCCTTGAAGAGCATTAACTATACAGTTGAGAAGGAAACCAGCCAATGGAGACCAACATAATTCCATTGAAAGGTATGAGGTTAAATTAGTATCTTTTTAAGTTCAGTAACTTGAGCCTTCCACAAGCCATTAAATCCATTAAATTAAAGTTGTTAGTGGTGAAAGGGGAACGGCCTTCTCTCAGGTTTCATAATTCAAGACTAGAATTGGGGAGGGGAGGGGGGAGGGGAGGGGAGATGTCACTGTAAACAAAACTTCTATTGGCATAGTTAGTTTTGAGAAACTGTCCTCAGCTGTACATAGTAAGGATTGAAGAGGACATACAGTAACATATCCTGATATTTTGGTAAATTAACTGAATCATTCTAAATTATAATAATAGTAAACAACAAAGGGACCTGATTTAATACAAAAACTAACCAGAGTAGTTGCTACTATGAGGCATTGTAATCCATAACTTTCACTTGTCCTTCTTACAGTAATTACCAAATTGACCCAGATTGGATATTTATGAGTGACAAGCTAACCTGTCTCCTCAGACACTGCACTCTAGGTATGGTAGAATGAAAGTGCCGAGGTTGTTAGGAAGACAAAGAAACAAATGCAAAAGCTTCCACAAAGTTGATCAAAAAGAGGGAATTACAACTAACAGAAGATAAATTGACTATTTATAGTGATTTTAATTACAGCAATACATATTACTTAAATACAGCTTTAAATTTCTGTACAATCTTCAAAAGTGTAGAAGGCAATCAACTTCCCTACTTCCCAATAAACAAACGTTGGATGTGATAGCTGAAAACAACCATTATATTTGACATCCAGGAACCTACAGTACCACTTCTTCAACAAAAGGACTCGTTGCTTGACCTCACGGCAATCAGAGAAGATACTTCAAACAAAATCCCTTATAATATGTTCTTTATAATTTTCTTCTTTCTCCCCCTTCCCTGTCCTTGAAATGTTATCGTGCACATAGCTCTGTGACACCACTATTCACTGAGCTTTTTTGATCAATAACACTCAATGTATTAGCATAACAAAAGATACAAAAGTATTCATGCAGAAAACTGCTAAATCATATTGAAACAAAGTAAATCCATCCACCAGATCACCAGGCAGTCCCTTTAATTATTTTGTTGGCAGTCATTAAGTAAACCAGAAGGAAGGAACAAGAGAAATGAGGATAAAGTAGGGGGGGGGGAAATACTTTTCAGGTTAACTGTGAGCATCTCTAGAGGTTGGACATGAAGTCATCCTTAAAGAAACATCTGCGAGTGCCAACCTAACACATGTATACACCACACACCTCTAGTATACGGCTGAACCATGTGTAGTAAGTAGTTGGCTTGAAGTTGGTAAGCTATTTGAAAAGAAGTTTTGCTCTTACTAATAAGTTAATACTTTATAATGCTAACTGTGTCAATGTTATCTTGACGTAATACCATAGGAAGTAGAACCATGCTCTTTCTGCACAACTACGTAGTAAACTGTACTATTCACACAAGTCTAGTAAGGAACAAATCCAAATGTGATGAATTCTTTATCAAAGGATACTTATAAAGAGCTTGCAAAAACAAAAAGTGTGAAAGATAAAACTAAATGAGAAATCTTTCTTCTGAACCTGGTAGAATTGAGATGGGAGAGAAACTGGACGGTGCCCAACAAGTGGAGGAGGAGGAGGGAGGAGGCACAGTGTCAAAACTCACAACGTTCCAGTCATGTATTTTTTAGGTAGATAGAAAAGTGCATAAATTATGTAGATTATAGAGACAGGTAAGACTGGAGCAAAGACAACCTCTTCTGTAATCAGCAAACCTTAAAAACTGAAGTTATGAAAATATCATCTAGAAAATTAACTTGTAAGATTTGCATGGTAGATTTGGAAGGACGTGTGTATGTAATGACACCCCAAAGTGGGTTACACAAGGGGGGTGGGCATCTTGCTAGAAGATTTTAACAATTGCTTGGTAGCCAGGCAGATTGAGGTATAGTATACATTGAAATGAGGCTGGTAGGAGAAGAATCAAGGAGATTTGCCACTTCCTGCCATGGTGACGATTTTCGATATTCCTTCACATGTGGGACTATATCAACTTAGTTGTTAGTTCTAACCAGCAGGCCTCAGGGGTAAAGACTGACTAAGCTAGAAGAGATAAATCTTGTTTATCAAGTCCAAACATTGACTCTTTTCCTTGAATCTATGACTTTGTTTACACAGTCAACAAGTAGACACTACTTCGATCTCAGATATAGGTTAAAACGTGCATTCCACGGCCATCTGTGTCCCTCCATTCATCCGTGTTCACTGTTTCTCTGAAAGCCTCTTGATTATATGATAGTGGAGTAGGTGGAGTAGGTATACTACTGCCCTGATCTTAGTGAGTGCTTATTTTCTATCTGTTGAGGTACAGTATATACAAACTGCATGGCTAAACTCTGACTAGGCAATATAGAAGAAGCAGTATAAAGGGCTAGTACTACATAGGACAAAGATCAAAGATCATCAAACCTAGGGCCTTGTTATCCCCAGCTTCAGGACAGTTACTAGGCAATTCATTATGAGTTCACAAATGAAAAGATACATATACTGTATATGCAAGTACTTTATATTGTTATGGGGCCACTCTCCTATAATTGTAACATTGTCATCTAACAAATATCTGTCCATTTTTTCTTTTATTGTTAGGAATCACAGCAATCTTAAAACCTCTACATGGAACAAGGGGGTATATATATTTCTTTGAAACATACCTGGTTGTGTTTCGCATACCTGGTTGTGTTTCACATGTACCTGGTTGAGTTTCATAACACACTTCTAATATATTCCACTTACTAACAGATACACATAGAAAGGTCAGTCCCTAAACAACTTCTATATGTCATTTAAGTGACATTTTTGGTGTATTCGTGACAAAGAGAAACAACCCACACTTTATGTCTGTGCTGGGACAAAAGTAATCATTCTATAACCTGGTTATTGATCCATTATAGGGCATCTGTAGTGCTATAAACATACCTATTGACTTGTTTCTTAATAAGCAAAGACACTTCAATTACCCAGAAAGAAGAAAGAAAAAAAAAGTTGTGATGAAAATGAAAAAATCAACCCCCTTCTTATAATTGGAATGACCCATATATACCTTCAGGGGTGACTCCATTGTCTATTCAAACATCTTTGATCTGATTAGAGTTTTATTCAAGTTCTGATACTTTTACACATGATAACAGCCTCCAAAACTTTCTAACATATCGAAAGGCAGGCACCCACTATACTGTATCCACAAGTATAAAGTAATCTTTGGTAATATCTCAAGTTCTGTTTAACTTGGAAGGTATGATAACAGCCAGCCAGATGTGTTGACATGGATTTTCTTTCTTTGGTAGTTTTATATTTAAATTGTTGCCCGTTAGCTGATCCTATTTGGATGCATATTGATATTAATAGCTCACACTGGGATACATTCCAATGCCATTTACACCCAAGCAAAGACCAACACCTCTCTTGCACTCAACAAACAAAAGTTTGATACAATTCTCATCACCGAAACTGGAACAGCATATATGTAAGCACGCATGCAAGCAAGAAACGGTTGGACTTTTACACCTTACTGAAATAGAGCGAGAAAGTTCAAGGTCACCCAAAACAGGCTGCAAACAGTTCAAGAGAAACCAGCATTTTTCCACAAAAAAACATTTACTACATGTTTCAGTGGCATATATATATATATATATACATGCAACAGTAGGAGAGCAAAATATCTTGGCAAGTTTAAAAATATTTTACAGCGAATGTTCCATATTAAAGTCGCATTTTGCAATGAGTTTGAACACACCCTGGCAATGCCATACTTTTAACAATTACATGAAGAAATCAGCAAAACATTTTAAAAAAAATGGAAGTCACATCATAAATGGTATAATTATTCATGATGTTTCAAAGATTTACATATGTAGAAATTACACATAATTTAATGGACTCAAAACTTTTCTGTTCATGTATATACTGTACTGCTGGACTGATGGTACTGCTGGATTGATTGGAGGTAACCCATCCATCTCTTTGACTAACAGAGGGATAACGAACTAAGAATTATATTATATATGGCTTCAAAAGTAATCTTGAAACCCACAGCTTCCAGGGGGATATATTTTAGTATGTAAAGTTAATGGGATTATGACATCCTTCATGTTAGAGATACTGTGCCCAATACTGTTTTAGTACCTCATATACTGTAGGATATGCCTAGTAGTAGTAGTAAGTTGAGTCTCGTCTATCCGACATGCTCAGTGATTAACCTTCGCCACATATCACGATCTAGATTCTTGTGCAAGGTTTATTGCTTCCTCGAAATTGTTAATGTTAACGTCCTTAAATTGCGACTTTATTTTTCCAAGCAAGGTAGTCACGGGCCTTCCTACTGGTTTAGCAGGATGTCTCAATGCTTCTCTTAAAGCAACCTTTGCTGGAGCCTCCTCCTGGAGTCTTGCTACATGACCAAAAAATCTCAATCTTCTATGTGCAACTATGGATTACCAAGGTGTTTGGTTGGTTTCATTGTATAGCTCACCGTTTGATAACCAATTGTTATTGGTCCATCTAATGTTGAAAATATTACGAAGTAGTCTCCTTTGAAAAGTGTCAATTTTGCGATCAAGATCCTTCGTTGCGCCCCACAGTTCGCAATTGTACAAAAAATACTCTTTAATAAAGCCTCGAAAATCCTAAGCTTAATGTTTCGGCTTATGTTTTTGCTTTTGAAAATACTTGACAGTGTGACAGGATATGCCTCATATAGGAGAAACCTCATCTCTAAGAGATACCTCATTTAGGAGAGAGACAAAGGTTCTCATGTAGGTGATAACATATATAGGAGATACCTCATAGGCGAAACTTCAGTAGGCGAAACCTACAGACTACATACTGTATAACTATAACCTAAAATTACAGACCTGTCACATGATATGATATGGCATATAAAATTGTTTTTCACAGGTAAGTAAATTTAAGAGGCAATTGTAGAAGAATGAAGGTCTATCGTTATCTCAAAAAGGTTCTGAACTCTCAATAAATCATGTATACTTCAAAACAAGTTCTAACCAGCCAAGCGATAAATACTATGTAACCGTGACAACAGTACAAATAAACTCATGGTAAAAGAAGATGAGTGTAGACAAGAGACACCAGCCATGGAACATTAAGCGGAGAATTGAGCCCAGTAAATACTTATTTATTAAATATTCATTTAGGATGTGATGAATTACACATATCTCACTTTTGGAGCGATACTTGGGCAAGTTCGGTAATAACTGCAGACCAACTGCAACAAGGCGCTCTGTAGATAATCACAAATTAGATTTATGTAACCAAAAGGACACAGAGACCTCACTTATCAAACTATTCTGATGTAAGACTGTGGTGTGTTAGAAATTTTGTAACTCCGGCTTGTAATTACCATTTCACAAAACAACAGCATTATAAAGGAACCATATGGAAAAAAAATAATCATATTTTCAATCAATTTTAATTAAATTTTGTAATTGCCAGTTCATAAAACTTCTCAACCAATTATCCACAATTTACAATTTTACAGAGCAGTAAAAAATGGGCTTTTAGTAAATCTCTTTGATCAAATTGACTAGGTGTACCTGACCCACATCGGAAATTGCTGAAGCGTGAATATCAAACGCTATTTCGGGCACTTGCGAGGTGATAAACCAATCACGTACCAGGTTATTAGCGACAGAGTTCAAAAGAGCTTTTGCTGATACAATCAACACGAAATGTTTGCCCCTTTGCAAACTAGAATACCTTCAGCCATTTTGTAGGAATGACTAAACAATGAGAACTTAGCTTAGTTCTAACAATCACATTCCCACACCTCTGTCCTACTTTAATGTCTGCCCGTGCATATCGGTTTCTAAGTCAGAGTACAGAGTAAGGTATCAAGGCATGGAATGCATCTCCATATCTTCGATGGTCATAATTTATTTTGACATTTCTTGGTGTTTGTTTGAGCACAAATATTACCCCAAGGTACTGACTGCATCATTCAGAACTAAAAATAGAGTTGAGATCGATAAGTGTTGCCAGCACAAATATTACATAACTCTATATTACTCTTTTAAATGGTATTTCCATGATAGCAATAATGGACCCTTTAAACACCCCCCCCCCCCACCTCCTTCCCTACCCACCTTCACCCCTTATCCAGACAAACTAGCTGTACGTAACATTGACAGATGTCCAGACCAATACAGCAGAAAGATAGATCATGGGCAATATGGATGGGCAAAAATACAGTCTGTCCATATGACATTACCTACTTCTCATAAAAAGTGAAACCCTTGACCCACCCCCCCTTTCCCCTTACACCTCTCAAGGACTCTGAAAAATATATTTTCACTGCGACACACGTTTGTAAGATTGCAAAGTGGATCAAAATGGCAGCCAATTAATTTTATTCATAACATGACCTAAAATAAGCTAATTAAGCTATCATCTCTTACAAACAAAAGAATCTGGAGGGGGAAAAACTGAAAGGGAGAGGGGGACTAACCGAGGGAGGGGACTAACCGAGGGAGGGGACTAACAGGGGGGTTGGAGAGGAGAAAGGTAGTTCTTCAGTGGCTTTTCATTGTAGAAAGTAAACCCAACGTTTTGTGTCTCCTTTCAAACATCAGTGATTGACACAGCTCATCAACATTGCTCTTCCATCAGCAGCAAAGGTAAATTATATTTCAGATCTGATGTGTGTATTATATAAATTCCTTCAGATTTCACACAAAATAGCCTGAAAATTCTTTTCAACAAAATAGAAGATTAAAACAGAAATTTCCATGGCAACTAGAGAAAATGTTGAAGAGTGTGTTCACATCACAAAGGATAGCCTGCCCACTTACATTCCAAACTCAGGAACATTTTTAAAGTCCTGAATGAATTTATCCAGCTCTAGGGGAACATTCTTGCCAAGCAAACAAATTTTGTTGTGAAAACTTGAAATAAATCAACAGAACATTCTGATTTAGCTTTTAGGATGGACTTACTGTACTGTTAGATTGGTACTCTAGAATTTCTCAATTTAAATTTCTCACCATTCCCTCCCACTGGTACCTGTAACTAACCCCTCCTCCACCCCCACATGCCTTCTGCTATATAAGTTAGAGCATTCTGTTCTTCTCATGTGAATAAAAAGGTCACACACACACATTGACACATACATATTATAAGCTTAACACCCATTCTGCCTCTCAGAGAATCATCTCATGCCACATTCACAAACTTTAAGGGATATTCCAATGGCAGAAAGTATTAAGGATTTCTACTGTAGGTGAGGCTAAACATTTCCCACACAGTGTTAATAATTAATGGTCATCTCATGTCTGATTCCAATCTCATATGTTTGCTTGTAACACATGTACATGTGTAAGTTGTGCCTGCAAAACTTGATAGGGGGAAGCAAATGGTGCCCCAGGGGTCGTACAGGGTGTGAATCTGGCGATGAATTTGTAGTCTGTGGTGGACTCACAGAAAACATTCTTCAAAGAGCTGAAATAACGTCTTGCTGTCGAAGTTGCATACATGTTGAATGCATTCATCAATGAACACTATCAATTCAAACTTTTCTTCATAACAAATAGTATCTTAACTGAAAACACATCTTTTTTCTACATTATAAAAAACAAATAAACACAAAGACACTTTTCACCTCATTTTGGCATGACTACAAGACTATAACACCAACTCTCTGTTCTTGCTCGCAGAAAAATGGCCAAACTTTTCAATTTTTGGGGGGTCAAATATCATATCTTTTCAATAAAACACATCACATTGATGCTGTTTTCACCAGCCGTGGTATTGGAACATAAACAGCAAAATCTTGGGGGGGAGGATTCTAAATTTCCGAGCATCTGAATATCCCTTTAAGTAATACCAAACGAGAGCTCCCAAACAGCTTTATGTTTTCCATAGTACTAGATAATGTTTTGCCAGGCTAGATTAGGATCCAAGTATCTGTCATACTCTACATAGCTAGGAGGCAAACTGATCACATCAGATCCAATACTAAATACACAAAACAGAAAAGAAGATTAATAACAGGTATGATTGTTGCAATACTATACATCAAAGGATAAAAGCCTTTGCACAAATAACCAAACTTCTTACCTTTCTTGGGATTTGGAGAGGGACCGAGGGAGGGAAGCCGAGGCGTACAAAGGAAGGGTAAACCGCACTCGCGGTATCAAAACCCGTCCGGCCTGTCGAAAAAGACACTGTGAGTGGATCACGAACATTACAGGCAAGGTTTTCAAAGATGTTGTCACTGAGACAGTCAAAGAGAAATACAATCTTCTCGACAATGAGGCTGGCCTCTGGGAGAGTGGATTTAGTCGAAAATAACACAATGTGATGGAAGTTCACCATCGAGAAGAAAGAATGTGAGAAAATTGAAAGTTTTAAGGAAGTTTTACAGTGTAATGATGGCAAGAATAACAAGGCTGGAAGGGCAGGAGGACGGGGGGAGGAGCAGGCAGGGGGTCACATGATAACTGTATCTATTCTCACTTCACAAGCACTGTGTACTACAGTAGTTTGTCTTCTTCTAATGAAACAAATTGTGAAAAAAAAATGTCAACATGGGGGGGGGGTGAGGTGGGACAGGGAATGGGATGAGATGAAGGTGGGATGGGAATGAAAATAACCAATGAAGAAACTAAAGGATGGAGCTACATAAATAGTATGTACTGAGCTACAGCACAAGTTCAAACCTTCATTTTTACCACATCCAACGGCCGTTCAAGATTACAACACAATCAGTGTGCACACCTATCTATATCCACTATAAGCCTATCACAGATGCTAGTGCCTTTCACCACTGAAGGTCCCCACTCCATTGCCCATAGTGTAATCACAATGGGAGTAGGATTGACTGAAAAAGTAGGTATTTCTGCTTTCTTTTCAATTTATTTAATGGAGCACAAACAGACTTACAATAGGCTTCTTTAGCCTGCTTAGGGTTAGAATGAGGTTGAGACTCATTCCAATGTACTACCATAGCATATATACTGTATACAGTATATATTATACATGTATATATATGTGTATAATTCTAAGGATGGAACAGAAAATTACATACTTCTCACTTCTAGGATACATCTTAAGATATTAAATTATTTCTCACCAAGTTTTTTACATGTAGATACTAGATGATACTACATATTCATTTTTGTAACATAAACAATATTTTTTTTTTCAGGAATTGACAATAGTATAGTACCTTATCAAAGGAATTGTGGTCTGGGAAATGCAAGACTTATTTTCTTTGTTCTATGCATTTTCAATTAACATGTGCATTGACTAACAAACTTTTCATTAGGGATGGAGGGCTTTTCACTTTACACACGTACAATGCAATGCAAGTATGGACAGACTATCATGTATATAATAATGATACATGTACGTATATGTATATCAAAACTACAGCATGAAATGTTTCCTGAAAGGTAGTGAGGACTGTATTGAAGAAAAAAAGAATGCATAGACTCTGTATGTGTGAGCTGATTAATTCACACGTTGGCTTTGGCTTTGAGTACAGCGTTTCTGTATGCTGCCGTGTTGGACAAATCTAACCGTAATAGTAAGTACCGATTTTGCGATCCGCGTTGTATTCATTGTAGACATTGCAATCTGCGGTTCCCCCCCCCCCCCCCCACAATTTTGCAAGGTCGGTAAGAGTTACTCCATAGTTTTCCCTTTCAGGAAACCAAAAAAACAACAAAAAGCTGTACATGCTGTATGCTATATACATGTTGTATGCTCCATACATACTGTGTGCTCTGATAATGTGAGACCAGCATTCGAAAGGACATTTCGGACAAAGGCTTCATACCAACCTTTGAAACAATCAAATATATGTAATAATTATTTAGGCCTGAAAAAGAACAGACCTCACCTTACCATCTTTGCCTTGAAAGAACATTCCAGAAATGTTATCCTAATTTATGACAAATATCTTGGGAACCAAAACAAATATTATTTTATCTAAAGTCCTTCACTGAAACTACAAGTATATTACAAAACGTCATCTTTTTCATGATGAGTTCAATTCATACAGCTCATAAGTGAACAGATGAGTTCTCCAAGGTTCAATTGCTTTCAAATATTTTATTGAGGTTACTTTGCTATCTATTTATTAACGAGGAGTTTTCACGATACGACTTTTTTCCACTCTGCTTCACTCTATAACTTCACAGATTAAACCTTTAGTAATGTTTTTATTCAGTTATACCTTCATGCGGTAAGTACTAATATCCCAGCAGAGTACTGTAGCTGACCTTGCAGGCTTCAATAACTCTTACTGTACATACCAAAACCTTCACAGAGATGTACAGTATCAGAGAGAACTGCAAATTTTGAAAAACATATATTCTTTCACCCATAAGCAAATTTGGAGGACTTTTGGACACAGTGTGGATAATATTAGTTTTTTGCTTCATACTGACAATTATTAAATTAAGTAGGTATGGATTTGTGATGTATGAAAATGACAGGAATGATAGCACCATAGTAGTATATGCCATGATTAGTACTGAAAAGGTACTGATTGTATGGTAGATTTATATGGTATGCGATTAGCACTATACAATAATGTGGATATCACTGCATGATAACACGGACTGTATGTGGGTAGCACTGTACGGCAGAAGTTGCAAAACTGTAAAGGTATAAGTGGATAGCACTGAGTGGATAGCACAAGTGTGTTACCTTGATCGCACTGTATGCATAGCACTGCGTAGATATTACTGCTTGGGTAGTACTGGGCAGATATCACTGCGTGGATAGCACCACTGGATACCTTGATCGCATCATGTGGATATGAATGCACCAGTTGGTAGTTACTGTGTGGGAGCCAGTGACAATACAATGTACAATACTGTACAATGATACAATAAGTGTGGCACTAGTGTGTACCATGAAAGACACTACATTGGTCATACTTGGTGGGTAGTCTTATTGTATTTGAAAATACCATCTGTAATAATGGGTAAAACACAAAGGTACATTTTTAGAAATTCTACATGGCACACACCTACACTTAACACATTTGGTATATTTATAGCCTATACTGCTTCATTGTCCTTTTCAAACCATAGTTACTTACAGGTACATGCAGAAGAAAATCCTTCACTGCAGTATAGACAAGAATCCCTCTACATGTTGCATATTATAATAATAATCGTAATAATAATAATACTACTAATACTAATAATAATAATAATAACCATAATCATAATAATAATTATAATAATTAAAATTATGATAATAATAATAATACGGTGGGTTTAGCGCCAAATCAGAAACAGGAAGTAGCTGCTCCTGGCGTTTAACAATACAAGTTAATTGCAATCAACTGAACAAGTACAGAGATGAGTCTAAATAGATAACTCTTTATATGATCAATACCTTGAATGTAGTGTTAGTGTACATGCTAGATTATCTACTTTGCATTGCTATGGAGTAATATCTTTGGAAAAGGCCAAAAGGGCAAAGACAATGTACTTATTGTACATCATTCAATCCCCCCATCCTCCCCCCCCCCACACAACATAGTACTACTTATGCAGTATTATCCACACAGAGCAAATCTCTGTGCTCTTTCCATTGCAGATATCTACATCCCAGTCAATTTTGCTTACAATTCTTTCAAAAGTTTGTATTTATCTTGTGTTATCTTTCTAAGAAAATAACCCTACAACAACAAAACACTGCAAGAATTGTGAACTGATCTTTGTACAACTTTCTACATATATTGATCTCTATTAAATACTAATAGCTTCACATTGGCAGCCATGACACTATAGATGTTAATAGTCCTGCTGATTTCTGAGCAAAGGTATTTCCTGCTCCTAGAAGAACCCGACCACCTACATCAATCAACTCCTCTCGCTAGCAGAGATTGTCCTGGCAATGTCATGGGGAGAGCTTAGGTTGCATCCTTCCTTTAAAGGTCTTAATCTGCCAATACCACAAACCACAACTTGAATAGGAACACAGGGTAGGAATTGCCATTAATTACCCAACAGTTTCCTTATACTAGGGCTATTCAATACCAACTGTTTCCATTACGATGTAAAAATGTTTTTGCGCTACTAGTATTTCAGAGGGAAAGTTATTGTGGTGTTTGTTAAGAATAAAGTAGTTTACCTTTGTTTGAACATTCCACTGATCTTGGTTGGATGGACCTCTCTTTTGATCTGCTTTTTTACTTCCTTAATATATTATACAAGAAGAAGAAGAATCAGCATTGATTTTGAAGAGTTATTATAGTCAGAGAGAGAACTTAAAATCAATAGGCTAGCTCTGCTAGAAGCACAGTGACAGCTGCTAACACTGAGAGTAATTACTATAACATATTACAGGACTTCCTATGAACGATGATGAAGACTTGAAAGTTACAGTTTGCATTGGGCAGGAAGTTTGCATATAGTATACATGTGACAATGCCATGTGATGTTATCTTCACAGTTCACACATAAATGAACGGTACACCTCATCAATCTAATAAAGAGATCATGTGGCTAATAGATAAATATCACTCATGATTCATGACAGAGCTCTTTTTAATGGTAGTCAGTATAGGCACCAAATTATAGCACGCTATAATTGCTAGAAGTTTTCAAAGAGTACCTTCCTTGAGGTCTTAATTATAATGGTTATTTTAATGGAATGTATTTTTATACAGCATTAACAGACCTACCTAACTAGATATTACCATTCATTCAGGTGAATCATTTGGTATGGAGTGACTGACAGGTCTTATAATTAAAAATACAAATCAATACTTCATTAATAATATGATTTGATCTATTCTCATAGACGTACCCCTCTTGAAACATGTTAAGATCCTCATAAAACGATGACACAATCATTCCTGCTTTCCATTGTACCCGAGTTTCGTGTACTAAAGCCTGTAATTTTAATAGTAGTTATGACTTGTGGGGACAAACTTGTGAAAGGAAAGTCTGCCAAAATTTGCCATTCGTCTGTAACAAAATAATATCTAGAACGGAAATCATAATAATACTATCCCTTTCCATTCTACATGTATGTACAGTAGCCAGAATCATGTTCTAGAATGCACAGCACGATAACATCCTTGAAGCTTAAAGACAGGGAGTTGCTAAAATAAACAGTTCTTAATTACTTCCCCCAAAGAACTATTATAACAACAACAAGCACATACTACTACTGTACCACCTTGAAGGCATTTAACCATCATTGAGATGTATGGAGTTGTCTAATTCAACCCTCCTCAATAATTGGTGAAAAACTGATATAGGTTCAGCATATTCATGCAAGAAAGTATACTTTTGATCAGTGTTTAGCAACTTTTGGATGCATACATGTATGCTAACATTTGAGACCTGCATCGATCACCTTTAAATGCGAACACTCTTGACATAATTTCTATGATTTATTCTGTGCAGCCATATCAGAAAACAAAGAATGGACTTTAACAACAGAGATGTGATTTCTCAGTCATACCTTCTAAAACACCCCCAGGTTTCCCCATCCATCCCCTTGTTACCCCTCTCCCCAAACTAACTGCAATAAATAACTACACAAGTACACAACAATAATGACAGTTCACCTCATTCAGAAACTAAACTGTTGAAAAGACAATTCAATAATAGGACCCACCTTTCCTCCATTTGTGACCATTACCTAACCTTTTAAAACCTAGATCAATTACAGGTTCAAGCGGGTCGCAAGAGCTGTCAACACAAATTGAATCTCACAGCTGGGTATATTTTTAAGGAATTTCATAAAAAAAACTACACACGGTAGCCTTACCCCATGGTTCTGTCAAAATATACCATTTTTTGTTGTTGTTGATTTTGGCAAGGACCAAGACTGCATACATTATGCTGCTGAATGATCACTGTGCTAAAACTTTGTAGAACTGCACTTGGTGTAACAAATATTTACTAAGCAGTAGTATTCAATATACTATAAGCATACAATATAACTGCCAAAACTGATACATACTGTAAGCAGTATAACTGCCCAAACTAATAATATATGTACAAAGATTGTCAATAAACAGCTTTTTTTTTCCATTATGAAGACTCATACTAATATCAGATGGATATCATGCTATCCATCTTTCGTCAGGGTATCATAACGAAACTGTATATTTTTTAATCTCATGGAAAAGACCAATTAAAAAGAGTTTACTTTTCAGTTTTCATTTTAACAGTATCTGTGATCTGCAAACACCTAGCACAGGAAGTAAATGTTAATCTTCATTTCCTGCTAAAGTCTGAAGGTTTCTAAACAACTAACATCATACAAGTGATGCAGCACTGTGTGTGTGAGCAGTACCTAAGAAGCCCTGGAAATAGACTGTACAATTATTTACAATTTAAGCAACTTTTGTGGAGAGTACAGAACTGCATTTCAGCATTTAAACTACAGTATTAACGCTACATATTTGCACTGAGTTTGCTACAACTCTAAAGGAAAGATTAGGTACCTAAAATCATGTCCTATTCCAATCCACCAAGAAATTTGTCCAAATATGTAAGAGTTTGCCAATAAAAAAAACGATTAAACACTACATGGAACTTGTGTGACACAACATTTTTCTGTGTGAGATTTAAATTCAGATTAATAGTTTAATAGTTAGGAGTGCTCAAATGGTTGTAACCATGACGATATGTAGTTTTAGATTATGAAAGGGATATCTGTGTTTGAATGGTTGTAACCATGACGATATGTAGTTTTAGATTATGAAAGGGATATCTGTCGTTTGAGTGAATGCTACAGTCAGAATAATAAACAGGACACTTTACAACTCTCAACTCAAGAGATAAAGTTTTGTAATGTTGGTGAACCATAATCACAATACTGTTACAATTTGCACCAGAGCAAGTCAGTGACATGGGAGGTTGTGGATTCAACCACTGGACAGCCAAGGCAAGACAGGTTTTCCTCGAGAAGAAATCCACATATTCCCAATTTGAATGGTCCTCCAAATTCTTTACAAAATCCAATCTGAAGTGCAAGTATTAAGCCATACAGAGCTTCTCCCACATGTACATGTGGCTGTAATCTGTTTCCCTTAGAACCTGTTTTCTTTGAAATGGTAGGATTATCAACAATCAGTCTTCACTACAATACATGTTGCTCTTCATACATAAACCACAAGTGTTCACAATGAGTGAATAACCTTTTATCACTAAAACCATTCCCTGATTCAGTGCAGTTCAAAGGTCCTTCCTTTACACAGGACTTCTAGTATACACAATGTTTGATTTGAAAGAACAAATATTCTTCAAGTGAGACTCATGATAATATAGTTAATACTTGTGGTATATACTGTTTGAAAAGCTAAAATAAATAAGATCTAATTAGATACTTTCCTCAGATAACATGGATGATGAAAATATGTACATATATCCAGATGCTTCCTTAATCTTTGAGAAGAATGAACATCAGATAGTAAGTAATCAGATATTTTTATCATGACAGCTAGGCTTGGGCATAGACACTAGAAATAACTATTAGTATTACCATGTGAATAATGCAGAGAACAGATTCAGCAAAGTTTGGAGTCACATTTACACTCGCTAATTATCTAATGATTCTGTGTTAAGGAAATAACCTGCAAAGAAAAGATAGCTAGCCTTCCACTAGTTCTGATCTCATAATACTGTAGTAGTGGTACTGACACTGGTAGCCAACAAATGATACTTGATTGCCTAAGATTTGCATTCTAGTAGACAAAATTGGTAATGGGTCAAGCCTTATTGCCATGAGGCCAAGCCTGGGCTGTTGACTCTAACTTGTTTGTTAGTGTTACTGTTAACTTACTGTTTAGTGTTACTGCTAGTTTTAGCCTAAGAACATGAATGGTGGGCACAATGATGATTGCATTCGTTGCTTTTTTAATTTCATTTAATACTCAGACTAGTCTAACACTCGTCTTGAATGACAAAATAACTAACTTAAATAAAATAGGACATATTACAAACTACAAATACATGGGTTTACTAGGCTAATACTAGTCCAATACTGGGCTACGTGTAAAATTAGGCCTAAGTAACGGTTATGATTGAATGTACAACCAAGTTCCTCCGAGACCCGAGAAAATGTATTCATAATCCTCTTACAATTAAACACACTGGTGTTGCTGGGAATTCTACATTGCTACACTTACCTTAAATTTCGAATCAAGACTGAGTTAAGTATCATGTATCTTCCATTTCCACATTCACAAAACAGATATTTTAACTTGAAGCAGGTACACGTCCTTGGCTAGCTGTGTATATTCCGTTTGTAGTATGATAGAGCAATGGGCCAACTGGTACTACAGTATAAGTACGTTCGTGTACTGTGTTACAGTACAGATTACACGCAGTCAGTATTATGAATGTACTCCGGACCACTCATCATAAAGTTATGCAATGTTTACAAGCGTTAGCTTGAAATCGAGGGCGCAATGTTTGTATCGTGGAGGCAAAATTCAAGCGCTATTTATTGGTAAGGATATGTGAACCGAGACTCACACAATGTTCACCGAGTCTCACACAATATAAAGAAGCTGTATCAATGTTAAATACGTCACCATCGTCTATATATAATTGAATCTATTAGTCATTTCCTTTTTTAACGTAGATTGATATATTTGAAATGTTGGGTCCTGCTATTTTTCGCTACTTAAAATGGCGAATTCTAGCTTTAAATCATGTCTGATTGGACAGAATGAGTAATCCACAATAAAATTGGCCCAAATCAAAGAAGCAGTGGTGTCTCCAGATATTTGGGAGGGGAGGAGGAGGGCATAACATGCTGAGAAATATTGGGGAAGGGGACAAGGGGCACAGAAAGTGGGTAATGCAAATGTATGAACTGGATGCAAACTTCCTTTGAAGGGTACTACAATCAAACTGCCTGATTTATTTTTCCCTCCGCTCAGAAAAATACAATGTGCCATTGCTAGGTTGGGAACAATGAAGGGATTGAGTTGACGACCTCCCAGTGAAGTCATAATACCAGTTGAATGTACTTCAATAATGGAAGGATATGGTTCAAACTGTGGTAAGGGGGAGGGGGCACAAACATTGATGGACAATTGCCTTTGAAGTGAGGAAGTATACCTCAAAAGCCCCTTATAAAATTGGAAAATAAGTTAAAGGGAATAGACTAAAATTAGAAATGTAATAAACAGGCTATCAGCAGCCTAAAATCCAAAGTCGGCTGAGCAAATTTAATAACTTCAGTTAAAGCTAAGCCAACAGAGCATAAAATATATATATATATATATTTTATATATATATATGTATATATATATATATATTTTATATATTTTATATATATATATATATATATACATATATACATATATACATATACATATATATATATATATTACACAAGTGTGAAACTTTTAAGAAATGTTTTGTCCCATGATAGACTTTCACTTTGAACATTATGCAATGTCTGAGTAAGCTGAATGAAATTGTTGAATATTTTCTGAAGTAAACTTTCACTCTATGATCTATTGAACATTGACACCATTTTCTGCAACACTGTGTATGATGGATATTTTGAGCAGCGATGTAAGGTTCATGATTACAATGTCACATGGTTTTATGTATAGAATATGATATCATTGAGATTAAGGTGTTGTATTTTGATCGATGAGATCATCACCATGACGATATTTTCAACATCTAGTCTTGATGAATGCAGGTGGGATGTCCGGGACGGAGCCACCAGCTAAAGCTTTCCGTGTATCTCTGTCCTGTTTAGAAGGATGAAGATAAAACAACGTATGAAATAAAAATTCAACACCTCGGTAATAAAGTCTTGCATATCAACTAATAGCTGGACTAACTTAATGACTGGTACTATTTTAAACAGATGCTCAGATCATATTTTAACTTAAAGAGAGCGGAAAAAAGTTTGCCTAGAAGATGGTTTGAACAAATCACCTGTGGGTTAATTCTGAGGTAAATGCCACTCAGGTAACCGGCTCAAATCCAGTTCTCGCCAGAGAACTCTGTGCACTTCTGAATTTTTCTTACAGTTTTTTTACTCACTTTTCTATAATTCATTCACTTATCAAATATATACTGGATTGAAAGCAATCATTTGCCTCCCCCATTGCTTCCCAAATTGATTCCTCAAATTTATGGCATTTTGATCAGAGTTTCAGTAGCGTGTGCATCGGTTGGGCTTCAGTGTGTGATCGACACCCTAAGCCCCCAACTTCCACTTGCATTTAATGCTCTTATCTCTACAGCTTTAGTTTTCTTGTTTTCTGAATTGCTCACCAATTTCCTGGCGAGTTCTCTTCTCTTCTGTCGGAGTCTGACCACCAACATCTTATGGACGCCGAAATGCCTTGAGAGTTTAACGTGGAAGGCCTTGACACACAACCTTGAAATGGTAAAGCCAAGAGAGAAAAAATAATAACTTAACTGTGGTATAATATGAAATGGAAGGAGAAAAAAGGGTCTGAAGATTAAACTTCATCTCATAAAACCGTCAAAATGATGAGGGCCTCCAGGATAAATTGATAAGATAAGAAGATCAAACTTCACAGAGACTGAACTGAATCAAATATTTGTGTTTATAAAACTATTATATGGCCTTCATGAAAACTTAATCACATCAAATTATATAACACTATTTTATTACTGATTAAAAAAAATTAGCAATGCTTGAAGGAACCATTGCACTGAAGCATGGGTTGATGGATGGATAAGTGGGTGCAAGAAAAAGATGCATACACTCAACACTGAGTCATTCCACATATTATCAAATTTTAGCTTGGTGTTATGTTCAACAAACTGTTATAATATGTTGCTAACTTCAACCTCAAGTTACCTACATTGGTTTACCAGTAAATCAGAATCTCTTCCACAAAATAATTTTCTTTCAACAAGAAAACCAAGAGGTTTTGAGATTCCTTGGCATCTAAATATTACTGTAGGTTCATTGTGTACACTTGGTTCCGACCTTTTATGAATATTAATGTAGCATCAACACAAATGTTGTTCCTTGCTATCAGCTCAAGTTTGATGAACAAATTGATATTTTAAAGAATTTGCTTTAAGCTCTACCACTCATTAATATTCATGCCCCCTCATTAATAGTATTGGGGTAGAATTCCGACTTACAGCTGGAAGGTTAGGGGTTCGACTCCTGGCCGGGTCATACTGAAGATTTGTTGAAAATCACTCTAAGCCCCGCCCACTCATTAATATTCATGATATTAGCACCAAAATAAATAGGGATCGTCTACTCATGATGGGTAACCTATGTACCAAGAATGAGATCAATCCACCTTGGGATTGCCGAGAAAACCTAATTTCAAGCTTTTTTGCGAAAAACAACACTTAGCCCCGCCCCTCATGAATAATAATGAGATTGGACAAACTGTCACCATATTCATATAGAGGACTTTCCTCTTGTACCACCAAACCAAGTTCCATGAAAATTGAACTTACGGTTGCGAAGATATTGACATTTGTTGAAAAGCACTCTAAGCCCCGCCCACTCATTAATATTCATGATATTAGCACCAAAATAAATAGGGATCGTCTACTCATGATGGGTAACCTATGTACCAAGAATGAGATCAATCCACCTTGGGATTGCCGAGAAAACCTAATTTCAAGCTTTTTTGCGAAAAACAACACTTAGCCCCGCCCCTCATGAATAATAATGAGATTGGACAAACTATCACCATATTCATATAGAGGACTTTCCTCTTGTACCACCAAACTAAGTTCCATGAAAATTGAACTTACGGTTACGAAGATATTGACATTTGTTGAAAATCACTCTAAGCCCCGCCCACTCATTAATATTCATGATATTAGCACCAAAATAAATAGGGATCGTCTACTCATGATGGGTAACCTATGTACCAAGAATGAGATCAATCTACCTTGGGATTGCTGAGAAAACCTAATTTCAAGCTTGGCGTCACACACACACACACACACACACACACATACACACGCAGTCATGACCGCATAGATTCCTACGGCTACCGCCAAGGAATCAAAAACAAAAACAATTATCAACAACCAAATCGCTTGATCTTGAAATGGTTATAAATTTATCGATTGTAACAGATAAATGAAGATTAAAGTTTTTTCAACCGATGACATATAAGGAATATTTTGTATTTACAACTGAGAGGGTTTCTGATTTCTTGAAATCCTGATTGTGTTGTCTATTTCGACTGTGTTCATTGAATACAGGGATGTCATTCGGGATATCATTTTGGGACATCACCATGGCAACCATAGTAACCATAGTAACCACAGTATAATCAAGATACCATGGCAACTCAGACACCTTTTGCAAACAATGTTTTGTTTTTGTTTTTAGGTACAGACTGCTAGATGAGTCTGCAATTGGGTGGAAAATGGAAGCAGAAGTATTAGTCATTGGTGATTACTCTACCATCTCATTGCAGCCAAGCTGACCGGAAACGTTGATTTTTCCGACGTCCCTCGCAGTACCTTCTTAACCTTGAAGTAATACGTTGATGCAATATCCAGAATCATTCCTGTGAAACAACCATCGATCAAACATCAAGTCAAAATTGGTGGTAAATTTATCATGACGACATAAGTAACTCATGTATAAATTACAAAAGCTCAAAGACGAATTTGCAAAATTTTAGGGGGTTTCTTTGCCAGCCAAAGTAAACATGTGGTTCTTTGTTCCAGAAATCTCAAGCTCACATGGAGGTAAATATTTAATTGATAGTAAATGAATTATATTACAATTGTTAGCTCAAAAGGGGATGTGTAAGACCCTAGTGTTTGGCCAGCATAAGCGATCATAGGTTAGTTTGTTCAAGAAATTCCAGATTCTCGTATTGCTGTCAATTAGTACCAGGTTTAAACATTACATTGTCACACATGATGTTTGTATTAAAGATATATTCTAGTAGTCAGTGTATAGAATCTATAATGAAATGTAAAGTTTTACATCATAACACATTCTGATGGCCTGATTTATCACAAAGGTTTTTTTACAAAAATTTTGTGACATTTTGTAAGATTATGAGGGAGTATGATCATTATAGCAATTTGAGGCTAACGATGTCGTTTGTTTTCCTCCATTGTTTACAAATATTATGTAAATAAGAAGGGAATGAAAAACATCATCTAAGAACAAGCCTGTTACAGAGTAAATGGAAAAGTTGCTGTCTGCATATTTTCAAGTTGAGTTCAAATTTTAGTTTGGAGGCAAATAATCATTTGTCTAACTAATTTGACTGATGATTCAATAACAAAACTTAAAATACGATAACAAATATGTAACTGGAAAAGATTAAATGTCTTGCAGAATTTATTTTACAGCTTGATATGAAAGAATGAGACAACTACTATATAAAATATTTTTGATGCTTAAATCCTTGTTTGAATTGTTTAAATGCTATAAAAATTCTGCATGCCAAACAGTTTACTCCTTACAACCTTCATTTCTCGTTTAATGTGTTTTTGTTTGTTTTAGTGTTGATTTTATGGCTATGATAAACATTTAATGTTAATATTTTTGTAATTCCTGCATACCAAGCAGCCTGCTGCTATCCTGTTGTCTGGTATGCTGTGGAAGAGCCTGAAAGTAAGAATGGAACCTGAATGCCGTAAGAAGAAGAAGGTGGTAAACGTTCTCAATAATCACCCCGGGAGAATTAATCTGAAAAGGAAAGGAAGAAAGAAACCACGGTGACTAAAAACCAAATGTTAACGTCATCTCCTCATTGAATTATAAGCTATTAATTCATTAAGCACATTTCGTCACTTAAGAAAACCAGAGTAAAATGTTCTCATTTAAGCTAGGTCCTTCATACTATTACCGTGCTTCGAGTCCCTTTTGTCCATAGGTGGGCACTATTGAAATTGTAACAAAGGCAGATAACATTGAAGGGGTTAAAGAAAGGCGAGGCATTTATAGTTCAAAGGCACCATGTATTAGGGGGCAGCACAATATCCACACCATTGGAAGTTGTTGCACTGTTGCCGAGGTTACATTGTGGGGATTCGAAAGCAGAGTTCTAATGAAGTTGTCCAATGGTAGTTTAATATACATATTAAATAAACTGACTCTTTGCAACAATTGAGTAAGCACTAATAATTTCATTTTATTTTCATTTTTTTATTTTTTTGATCATAACATTCAGGTGATAATAATAAGCACATATAAAGTCACAGAAATACAAAGAGTTGTGAAAGGAAGTGCTCTTAAAAAACCTTAATGGCTTAATGAGTAGAGCACTACCTATAATTAACAACGAAAATATACAAAAATAATATCTATATGTAATAGTGTTTCCTGTTCATGAATAATTGAGCACACCATCAGTTTTGTCAAAGGTACATTCAAACCCCAGAAAGCATGGAAACTACCTGTATTTAAGTACTTCGGATGAACAAATTACTTACCAACGGGTCGATAAATATTACTAAACCTTTTGACCTGAGTAATGCGCTGAAAGTAAACATATAATATCCATAAATTGGGTTAGAATCTCTTAAATACAAGCTGAAGGGTTAATTAACCACATAATAAACTTAATTAGGCATTGTTTGTTCTAAATTAATCATGGTTATTAGTCAAGTCTGTATAAGTATCAAGTCTGTATGTGCTGTTGTTAATTGTTTATGCTAAACTTTAAGAGAGAGAACCCAATAACATGAAAAATGTCAAACTCTATAATACATGGAGATTAAACTGTGGCTTAAAAAATCTCGAAAGGCAAAAGTATATTGCATTTTTAGTTTCGTAGCATTCACTACTCTGGCTATGATAATCTTAAAGCAGTAGTCTGCATTGTTTAAGTGATCCTTAGCCAGCAAGACCTGGAGTTTTAGAAAAACCTGGCAACAGAGGGAATCTCGTAAGAGTCTTTCAGCATTAAGTAGCGCGCGGTGAAGGTAAAAGTTAGTTAGTTGTTGATATTCAATGGAGGGGTCTTTGTCTCCTACAGTAGCAGGAACACTTGAGACGGAAGCTTAGGAACAAAAAATGACCAACTTCAAATACAAACTAAATTTGACATAAAAATACCTTTTTAAAAGAAAAATTGTTCAACAAATTTCTCCTCTGCATATTTTTATTATTTCGTTAATTAACAAACAATTATTAATCATCCTATCATAAGTTTTGAGTTCATCAAGATTAATAATTGAGAAGGACATTCATGTTCAGGATGTTTAAGATTTCTCAATCCATCGACTAAGCTTATTCACCAACCATCCCAGACTTATTAGCAACAATGTTGGAAAGACCTTAATACCCCTCCGTTAATGTTGCAGCAGTTCATGATAGTTATTAAGTTTCTTCAAGGAAGCTTGTTCATATCAGAAAGAATAATTTAATCTCCCTACCAGTTGCTGCATCGGATGTGAACATTAATAAATAATATTAATAAGATCGCTGTAAGGCAATGACCGTATGTAACGCAGATTAACATCTGTCGTAAAATGTGAGTGTCTCTGCAAGTGAGTCTTTTTCAACCCAATCAAATCTGTGTTTGATGAGCTGTAAAAATGATTAATCCAAAATGGTGAGGAGATTAAATTATCCTTCGTGATATGAACAAGTTTCCTTGAAGAAACTTGATCATAACTATTATTAATTGCTTCTGAATTTTATTTCCTCTTATCAAGTCAGTCTGTCTCCCACTAAATCAAACTCTATCAACAACATCAACAACCAAAGATACTCTACTTGGGGAGCTATAAAAAATTATAGCACTTTTTCCAAAAATTGGGCAAAATGTATCAAACTAAGTGAATGAAGCATAAGTATCACTAGACTAAGAGATTCTGTGAAGTTTACATACTTCATAAGACTTAAATGAACACAACATTCCTAGGTACACTTTCTGTCCTACAACCAGTCTGTGTGTAAAATACCAGATGGTGGTGAAATCAGCCTCTTTATAACTTACTGACCGAGTTTGAACAGTCTTAAACAAAGCATTCCTACTTCGTAATACCGAGCAGCCTAAGTAACTACCCGGCCGTTTCTCTTTAAGTTAAAATGGCGTCCGACTCTACCATACTTACTGAGTGAGCGTAATTTTCATCGCATTAATGATGTCATCTGATGTAAATGAGACAGTCATGCTGTATCTGAAACCTATAAATGAACATTTAAGTCAATCCATTAGTCATAAATGTCAATTAATAAATGTGAAACTAACTCTGCCCAACATTTAATATATGGCTTTCTCTCTCTGCAATGAGGAAATATGAGTAATAAATATCTAGTTATCAAAGTCTATCTCTTTATCCTGTTCTCCAAATCCTTTGGAGTTCTGTTTGGTGATTTTAAATGGATACCAGGGTAAAAGTGGAAGCAAGTTTAGCTCTGATGAATGGATTTATTTTTCAAATATGAAATTATATTACACAGGTAAATGTTTATATTGTACATGAATATTCAAAGATAATATTGTATGTTGAACCACTTCATATGATCGGAGTATGAAACACATTGACTGCTCAGTACAAATGTCCTCAATTCAAGTTATTTTCAAAGCGAAAAACAGAACAAGCAATAGGTTCCGCCAATTTGTGACGTCAAGAAATATCTATATACATATATTTGTGACGTAAAGAAATATCTATATACAATTATTTGGATAAACATAACTATTGTTAAAAGTCACAGGTCTTAATATCTACCTCTTCAAAGATCCACCGGGAAAATTATCCAAATAAATCAACGATAGAATACTCTATAATGAGATAATCTCTGCTAGTCCCAAGACGCCATCCTTCCGAACACAAAATTAAAAACGACTGCACTTGCTGCTGGCTAACATTTCTGATTTAAATATGGACATGCAAGCCTATAACATCATCAATTCTTACTTCTCGTGTGTGATAGGCTGACCGAGGGAAGAGGTTGTTTTTGCACCAAAGTTCTGCTCTGGATACAAATATTAGTAATCCAGACCCACAACTTCCATTAATCTTTCAAAGAGAAAGTTTATGGTTCAGCTGAGGCGTGGGAAAGGCTCTTTGAGAGATATTCCATTTTCCAAATAGAGATACACATCAAGAGATGATGCACAGGAAAATGATGAGGAAATTATAAGCAAATTTATAAATTGTAACATCTTTCAAACATTTTATGCTTAAATTTTGGAACAACATTTCTGTTGATAATTTTGTTTCAGTTGTTAAAAAGAGGGGAAAAAAATTAACTGGTCTAGAAATTAATGTTTTTGGTAACATTTTGGAGTAAAAAACACTGTTTTTCACCAATTTCTTTAGCTTACCACCCAGCTGTCTTTGACTTACTTGTGGATTCATATCGCTGATAGTCATTTCTTACGTCCAATGTTTTTGTGTTAAACAGGAAGCCACACCAAGGAAACCAATCTGTAATTATTATAAAACATAAAGGTCATATTTGCATTAATGTCTCAATACAAATTTTGAGGGTTGAAAATTTTCTTTAATTTCTGAACTTTCAAGAGGTGAACAAAACAAAAAGTTATTCTTTTTGAGTACTGGTACTTTGGTAAAATGCTGGAAATTTAACAGCAAGAAAGCTACCTTATAAGAAATTTAAAATAAAATAAAACTGTTAGCAAACTGCTTATCCACTAAAGAGCCTGTGTAGGAGAACATATAAAAGTAAGAGGGCCTCACTTTCAATCCTAGCAGGATCTTCTTCAGAGGCTGAATGACAAGTATCAGTAACAGACGAGACAAATACACACACAGAATACATGTTACATGGTTACATGTTACATGGTTACATGGTTACAGGTTACATGAGCAGGGTGAACGCAAAAGAGAAAGATTATGTAAGAGGATTAGTAGACAAGGGATGGAGAGGAGAAAGAAACCAACAGGGAAAGAGGAGAGGTAGGAGATAATCTGTAGAGGGACAAAGAGAGGATTAAGGGAAGAGGGTAGGGAAAGCGATTCACCTGTTCTTGTGTTTGACTGAATGGAGAACAAACCTTGTGCAACTTGCTGTAGCTGTTGATCGTTGTATACATAACTGAAGTTAGTAAGCGTCTTGGACGGGTTGATATGGCAACCAAAAATTTCTGAACATTCAGCTGAAGGGATGACAAGAAAAGAGAATTGAATGACACATATATGTGAAATACTGTCGATACAAAACACATCCATACATTATAGAGTTACATAATGATATGGTAATACACTTGGCCACACCATAAACTAACCCCCTTTATTAGAGCGAATAGATTTTATAACCAAATATGATTCTCATATTTTCACTTATTCATATTTACTGGTAGAGACAAATGTCTCGGCAGAAAGATCTTTTTCAATGTCACATCATCACAAATCTACCTTCAGTATTTTCTTTTAATGATAGTAATAATTTTAACAACCTGAGAATAAAGTCTCCAGAAAGTTGGTAGCGATGTCCAGGTGAGGAGTGACAAGAAAAAAGTCATCAATAAGCCTCATCAGCAACTGTCAAGAACCAAAAAAGAAAATGGATTTATTGATGTCATATTCATATTTAATTTTCAAATGTGATCCAGATACTTTTATCCGTTTTCAGCTTGTGACCTCTGCCCGACCTCACATTTAACATGTACCAAACGATATATTAAAATTCTTCTACATGAAATCAAATAGATTTATCGATATATTATGATAACGCCAAATATTAGGGCATCCACTTCTGACACGAGCAGCCTCCATTTGAGAAAGGACCATTCTAATTTGGAATAAACTCACCCCTTCTTTGTCAACATCTGTCAGGAATTGTGTCTCCATGTGACCATAGAACATACTACACAGTAAGGAAGATAGCACAGAACCATGGCTGATGCCTTTAGTCCTCAGGAAATTATGGTTGTTGATCTGATGGAACCAGTTAAGATATTAAAACATGACTAGCAATTATGCCTCATGAGGTGTTTTTATAATTTTTTCATATTATGTATTGGAATTTTGTTACACACTTAATCAAAACTTAAAGATATATATATAGATATATATATACAGAGCAAACAGGGAACTAATAAAATATACTTGTATCATTTTATCATATTAAACAAAAACAAGAACAAATTGGATGTGTATGGCAATTTTCGAACAAAATTATACTATTTGTGTTCTCCAATTTCTAATCAAGAAAGATGTTTCATAGTAAATAATGAAAAAATAAATTTTGTATACTACATAATAATTTATTGGACAATGTGACGATTAAGAACCGAACCTTACAGTTTGCTTTGAATCAAGCTATTTTTAAGAGTTGCATTGTCTGTAAGTATTATTATTACTATTATTTGATATTCACCTCTCTTCCTTTCACTACAAGCCTGAAATGGCTGGATCACTTACACTAACGATGTCATTATGGATAAGCTGTTGAAGTTTCTTAAGTATGCTGTCCACACCCTCCACACGAACAGAGACCTGTAATTGATATAGCCATGAGCAATGCTAAATTGACAGGTGTCACATATTGACAGGTGTCACACATTGTCAGGTGTCACATATTGACAGGTGTCACCTATTGACAAGTGTCACCTATTTTACAGGCTGCCAGAATTTACAGAGGCCACAATTTTGATAGGGTGTCACATATTTACAGTGTGGCGTAGTTACATGGTGTGACACATTTACAGATGTGTCACATACTTTATAGGATGTGACAGGTTCACAAATGTATATCATGTCACAGATATACAGGATAAGTGAACTTTGGTACTTTTCTCTATTTTGCCAAATCCATTTGCAGAGTGGAACAAATTCACTTATAAAACACTCTATGTAAAAAAAAAAAAAATCACAAAATCTTGTCTGTGATCATAATAGAGCATATCAAAAGAAAGTTTGATTATACTGTTTGTTTTTTTCAATAGTAAGAGATACTGTAGGGAGAGAGAATTCATAAATTGATTTTAACTTTACGATACCATAAATGATATTAACACTTAAGCAATATTCCAAAAATTATGGACCTTTTAAAAACATGTTTGAAATGAATATGGTTTTGTGTTAATCCATTATTTTATGCGGCAGCTGCCAGATACAAACTTTTCAAAACACATTTACAAACAGACCTGGTTAGTAATGATACTGTTGTGGTGACGGCCGTTCTTAGCAAGATCTACCAGGATTTGATGACAGGAGCGAGTATCGTATCTAATTCCATCTGCTGGGCTGACGTACCTCATCACAGTCTTTCTGACGTCACCGTGTCTGGTGATGGTGGTCACCCAGTATCTTCTGATTACGTACGTGTTTGGTAATTCCTTCAGACGTTACAAGAAGAGAAGGTGTAAGTGTGACTTTATAAGAAATAAGTTTATATTAAATCTCTGTCTTAGACAATGTAGCATTCTATTCATTGTCAAAAACATACACAAAATATATAAAGCCTACTGATTACGGGGCAATGGGAGTTTCATAATAAGAATAACTGGACTTGTGTTTTTATTATTTTTTTACTCAACTGTTTCTTACCCAATGTGTCCCTCTAAGGGACCTTTAGATTGGTAAATCTTCACCTAAAGCACTATTTTTGTACATTTTTAGGATGCTAAACTGAAAAACTTGTTGTGCTATTTGATAACATTTCAACAAGATTTGTTTTACACTGACTTCTAATATTTTTGTCACACAGTATTTGTCAATAACAAGCTCTGTAAGAAAAAACTCTGTAAAAACATGGAAAATATGATTTTCCATAAAACAAATATGAAATATTATACATCCAACGATGCCAACCACTCTTGGTGTTGCGTAGGACGTAAAATATAAAAAGGGACACTGGATTTATTTCACGGATAAACGATTTAGACGAACCTTTTGTTTGAGGTTGGTGGTAATAACTCTGAAAAGCTTGTCCTGTGGGATGCTGTCATAACACTTAGATATGTCCATCTTAACAAAGTAGAGAGGTCTGAAAGAAATAGATAACATAAATTAGAATAAAACAGGAATATAATAAATAAGAATTGTAAGAATTGCTTGGCCAAAGTGTCCTACTAATGAAGTAAGTTGCTACTTCATGTTTTTAATTTGGCTAGTTATGAGTGGAGGGAGGCGGGCAGGGAACTTACTCGGGTAATTTTGTGACTCAATTTATTCTTTTCAACAGAGCTAATGCCACTAGATGCTACTTATCAGTATTTTACATATATAGCTTAATTGACTCTCACTTTCAAATCAAATTCTACACCAAGCTACAATTTTACTGATTATAGATGATGTATTAACACCAAAACCTTTTAGATACAAATTAAACATCTTTAAGAATGAATATTCACAGCAATCTTCTAAACTATGAATATTCACAGCAATCTTCTAAACATATGAATGTTCACAGCAATCTTCTAAAAATATGAATATTCACAGCAATCTTCTAAATTATGAATATTTACAGCAATCTTCTAACCTATGAATATGTACAGCAATCTTCTAACCTATGAATATTTACAGCAATCTTCTAAATATGAATATTCACAGAAATCTTCTAAACTTTGAATATTCACAGCAATCTTCTAACCTATGAATATTTACAGCAATCTTCTAAAAATATGAATATTCACACCAATCTTCTCAAAATATGACTATTCACAGCAATCTCTAAACTATGAATATTCACAGCAATCTTCTCAAAATATGAATATCCACAGTAATCATCTAAAAAATGAATATTCACAACAATCTTCTAAAATTATGAATATTCACAGCAATCTTCTAACGCTTGTTGACCCTTGAACAAACCTTGAATCACCATTCTGTTTCCGTTTGACCACAAATTCTCTCCATTTGGGATAAATCGATGTCACGCCAAGACGTGAGAAACCGAAAAGCTTTGGATAATCCCTCTAAAGGGAAACAACCAAAAAAACAAGAACATTGTTATTACCACCAGTTACTTAACAAAGTAATTCTACTTAAATTACCTCTCATATATATTCTTAAGCATTTCGTTTCCATAACATTCTCATTTTATACAAAATCATGGACTTCTTTGTAATTAATTAATCCTTAATCTTCAAGATGTCATCCTATATTTCATTATTAATTCATTCATTTTTAAAAATGAAAAGTCACTGGTTTTATTTGGTCCTGAACATTTGCATCCCACAGAATGTTTCACAGTATATTTATTTATCACAATCAGGAACCAAGTTACAAAATGTTTATTTTTATTTTGAAATTGTCTTTATTATTTGAAAGGAAACTTTATCAGTGAAGCTACTTAAGTACATTAACAGATTTGAATGGTATTGAAAATTTATCAAACTCAACTTAAACAGTTTGATAAAATGAAAAACAATTACGTACCCACAAATAGTTAAAAATGTCCAATGCATCCCTCAGGAGAAAGTTGATATCATATTTCTTTCAACCAAGAGGAACAAAGATAAGTTATTTACACAAAATATCTATCATAAGAAGGAAAAACCAAAGTGACACAAAAAATGATGTTACCAGCAAAATATCAAACAACCTGTTAAGGACATAATTTGCATCTAATGGTAGTGTAATTAACAAACAAATCCATTCCACTTGGTGGGGAGGGGGTAGGGGGGCACAAGATGGGACCGCTTCTGCCCAACTGGTTGAATCAAACATGAAATCAACACCCCCAATAAAAGGCAATTATCGGAATATTGTATATAATAACATATTTTATTATTATCTTGGGTAATTTATTACATAATATACCAATATATATATATAATAGTTATATAGCTTATTTATTAGATTTATTTACATAACATTTATTTCAGGGCGATGCAAAGTAAAGTTCCACTCTTAAAGGTGACACTCAAAGGTTTTTTTCGTCAAGTTTTTGCCCAACAAAAGTGACTGGAGTCTGTGACTTGACTCAAAAAAAATCACTGGTCAAGGCTCAATTTGACCTCAAATTGAAATGACTCACCACAACTCGGGCCAAACGGTTCTCAATAACAGAAATGGGTTATGAGAAAGATAATTAGGGATTACCTCTTTGCCAGGGAGAGAAGATTTCCCCAATCTCACGATGGGGCGGAATCCTTTCTCTTTTGGAATAAACCTGAGTTTTGACTTTCCCAAGGTTTTCTGCAAATCCACCATCATCCTTAAAGTTAGCTGTTGAAGAAGTAAGACACAGTTTTGAGAGAGGTTGGAATCATGTGACCATTAAAGGACCATCAGGATTTGCTATGGAATATGCTAGGGAGTCAAAATAATGGTCACACATGTTCAAAAACCAACAGACATTTTCATGCCTCAAAAACATTTGTCCACAATGTGATAATTAATTGTCTTAGTAATTACACCTAATTGGTCTGGGGAATGATTTGGAGGCTAAGAACTTCCTTGGAGATGTTTTTCAATCTTTTAAGGACATAGAGCTACATTCAAAAGGAAAATATTGTAATCTTTAATACACTACAAAGTGTTCTTGATAAACACCATCGCAAAAAAACTAATCACTGCTGAATATATCTCGCCTTGGCCAAAGGTTAGTATAAAACCGATATTGTAAAATATATATTGAGCTATGAGATTAACTCCAAGGACCCATAGGAACAGACCTGAAGGAACTAAAGAAGTGGGGGGAAGATTTGGTACAAATAAAATTGAGAATAATGTTTGAACCTGGTCTATTTCAGAAAGCACTCCCAGCTTCTTATAGTCTGCAAGAGAAAGAGAAACTATGGTAAAACAAAATATGCATTCCATCGAACTTCCCTTTAATGATGAGGTCCAGCACCCCCCCCTCCCCCTCCCCTTCCCCCAGAACACTGCATGGCCTATACTATCAGTGAAATGTTTCTATCCAACCGAAAACCAACTGAAACAATTCACTGGATTACTGAAAGAGGAAGCATGACAGTTAAGGAGATTGTATATTTTGCTTATTTATGGAAGGAAGTTTCAATACTACAGATGGATGCATGTAAAATTTCCTCAGCTTTTCCTTTTCATGTAAGATAATATCTTTGTTGTTGTAGCAGAAGCAAGTTAGATCATAAGGTGGAGTGGCCAACCTGTGGATGTGATCAGGCGGGTATGAAGCTTCCAAACAGTAAGGGGGGCACAACATCAGAGGGGCACTTTCTCATTCCACAACCACCACTTATGCTATAAACTGATACACACCGGCCATATCACTTAAATATTTATAATGTGTTAGTATGCTATCAATACTATTTATTGAGATTGTTATTGTTAACCGTGCTACAAAAAGATATGGGATGCCATTTTAAAAATAGCATGTACAGACTAAAAATAAATAATTAAAATAAAATATTAATATTAACAAAGGCTTAAGATATCCAAAAGACAGTTCTTCATCAAAGGGGCACATTTATTTGCCAGTAGGGCACATTTGCTATTTTGGAAAAGGGGGGTGAGGGGCTCCTACCCCCCTGGATTTGATGCAACATTTCACTGTAGTAGGCAACATACATAGGATGATGCAATGTAACACTGTCTGATGACCTTTAACACTGTCTGATGACCTTACCAGTGAGGGCAGTTTCTTCCATGGTTTTCCATTTTGCCTTTGGGAAGTAGGCCAGTTCATTCTTACTGACTGATGTCTCCGTAACGTAGTACTGCAGCTGGAAAAAAAAAAAGGATCAACTACAATCCTTGATTATCGCTTAATGTGACAGTATTAACACCAAGTTGTGTCAAATCAGGACACACGTCATACAAATAAATACATGTCAGGACACATCGATATCTCAAAAGCAGGACAAACAACTTAACATACAAAGACACAGAAAGATGTCACAGTATCTCAGCTCAGGATAAAGAATGTAACATGCAAAACATAGAAATCGTTCACAGTACCTTACAACACAGGAAATACAAACAAAATAATTGAAATATGAATTCATATAACATTAAAAGCAGAGCAAGTCGTGAAATCGAAACAATTGAAGATTCTTTTGAGGATGTTTAAGACATAAGATCGTTAGCTTACTCTAATTAAGGGAAGTACCAGATCTGTAATCAACCAATCAAACATTGTTTCTGCCAGCTCCTTCCTTTTCATCCAGTCAGTCCTTGGAATATTCTTCCAATCTTCTTTGTTTGATTTGGTCCAAAGGCAATCGGAAATCTTTATGAAAAAAAAAAAAAAAAAAAATCTGCAATGTCAGATTGAAGTTGTTCTAAAAGGAGTATAACCAATCAGAAGGTGAAAATATGACTTATGTAATTCTCGTACCATCTATGAAAATTGTCAAATATAGATATCTGTGGTTGTTGCCTTAAATCTCAAACTTTTCTGGACAACCGCTCCCTTCGATCATCTTGAACTGTTCCAATACCCCACTCCCCCTACCCCCTCCTCTTGACCTACCGTTCAAAGTCGGGCGCTCAAGCGAGCAATCAGACTGTCCGAAGATATGCATATAGGAATTAAAAAATAGCCTACATTCCCTACAAGATGATAAATGTTCTCTCAACAATAGTTACTTTTTCCCCCCAGACCCCCTGGATGCCTTATTGTGCCCTAAATTGCTGCAGTGTTGTGCTGTTATCGTCAGAGACCCCCAAATCAGTGCCAACGCTCCCCTACTCCCGTGTACCCTGTAGCGCCCCCCTGAGACTTCCCAACGCCCCCAGGGGGGCGGCAGGACCACTTTGAGAACCACTGCCTTAAATGAAACAAATGAAACAATTAAACCGCTTTTAACAATTAAGACGCTTTAGTAGCTATCAATAGCTATCAATTAGTTAATATTACAGTTAGTATTAAGATTAGTGATCAAAAATTTAAAAATCGACCTACCAGAAATAGAATCTGTTTTGAACTTTGAAGAGATTTGTTACTTACAAAATTATAACAAAGCATACACATTTGAGAAAGGAATGTTAGCAAACCACTCATCTACTAACCCCACCAATAAAGGTTAATGTATAGAAATATGTAACACTTTGACCCTTGTCATTGTCAATGTCAGATCATTTAACTTTGAATAACACATATACACTAACAGCTGTGTTGAGAAAATGTGTAAAGAGCAACTCTTTAAGTTTGTGAAATTGGGAAAACACCAAATCACAAACCCAGTGAAGATTGCTCTGGAAATCTTGCAAAACGAAGTGGCTCTCTTCACAATATTATCCTTTTATGTAAAAGAGTAACAGCTTTGATTGTAAATTGAACACAAGCAAAAACTTTACTCCAGCTTACCCTTAATGATTTCTTCAACAGATCCAGGGGTAGTTTTTCAAATCTTCCAAGTTTCACCATCAGTTTCACATCTAAATAACAAATTATTCTCCAGTTAATTTTAAACACTTGGCTGAGTGAAAATACGATCATATTTATCTATCTTATTAATGAAAGTCTAAGAAGATGTGATACAATACATAGGAACTTACACACACAGGTACTACAACATCATAGTTACAACTAATCTACACAAAAAAACATTGAGACATTATTAAAAAATATTCAATATTCAAACAAAAATTCAAAAATCATTATAAAATAATTATAAAATTAATCAAATATAATAATTTTTGAAATAATTTTTAAAAAAATTGAAAAATTGATGGGGACAGAAACATGAATCTCTGTCTAAACAATGACGGTATAATATTCACGATATTCAAGAAAGTAGCCAAAAATACTCACACTTGAAGAAAGCATTTTGATTGGTTGTGGATCCCCATATCTCCATGGGAATAATCTTCTTCAATAAACCTCTCAATGAAACATACACCTCTGTTCCAGTCATTCCTGAAGACAGTGGAGATTCTTCACGACTGGCTTTCTGACTTTCTTTGTGAATAGTTTTCTCCTGTTTCTTATCATCAACAGTGTGGTTACTTGTGCTACCATGGCCACAAACCTTCTTGTACTTCTTGCCATGAATCTTTATGTAGACTATGTTGCCATCATCATCATGATGATCATGAGTATGTGATGTTTCCATGTTTATTGATGTTTGCCTTGAGTGTTTGGTATCCAGGCCCCCATGAGTATGTGACGTTTTCATGTTTACTGATGTTTGTCTTGAGTGTTTGGTATCCAGGCCCCTTCTTTGCCTTCTCTCTTGTACCATCATCTCGTCTGCCTCTGCATTCACAGAACCGTCTCCTAATGTCGATAAATTCTTCGTTAAAACTGAACTCGAGGAGACATTGTCACTTTCCTTTTCTTTTCGGTTCTGGATTCTCAACATCCTTCTCCTCCTATACTTTGAAAGTTTTCTTTTCGCCATTAAGATCTGCTTCGCTTGCATTTTCTTCTTCTTCTTTTTGAGCTTCTGTCTCAACCTCTTCAAATCCTCTGTAATAATTTGAATCAAACTCCTGTTTCTGCAGTTCATGGGTGCTTTATATTTTTTGATCTCATTGCCAATGACTCTATCTTCATTAAGAAATTCTTTTGCTCCCATGGTAACGTGGCCCTGACTGTTCAGACAATCCCTGGGTGTTGCGATAGTTCTTCGATGTATATTCATGCCATCCTTTTCTGATCCACAAGTTTTTCTCTTGAGTACTGACTCATCTTTTAAGATATCCTCTGGATCAACTGCAACACCATTACCACTGGACAACAAGTCACTGTTCCTTGACTGATCACTTGTAATATCCTCTGGATCAACTGCAACACCAGTACCACTAGATAACAAGTCACTGTTCCTTGACTGATCACTTGTAATATCCTCTGGATCAACTGCAACACCAGTACCACTAGATAACAAGTCACTGTTCCTTGACTGATCACTTGTAATATCCTCTGGATCAACTGCAACACCAGTACCACTATATAACAAGTCACTGGTCCTTGACTGATCACTTGTAATATCCTCTGGATCAACTGCAACACCAGTACCACTAGATAACAAGTCACCGATCCTTGACTGATCACTTGTAATATCCTCTGGATCAACTGCAACACCATTACCACTAGATAACAAGTCACCGATCCTTGACTGATCACTTGTAATATCCTCTGGATCAACTGCAACACCATCACCACTATATAACAAGTCACTGATACCTGACTGATCACTTGTAATATCCTCTGGATCAACTGCAACACCATCACCACTAGATAACAAGTCACCGATCCTTGACTGATCACTTGTAATATCCTCTGGATCAACTGCAACACCAGTAATACCGGATAACAAGTCACTGGTCCTTGACTGATCACTCGTCCTATCAAACGAATTTGTTTTCAACTTCTTACGCCGGCGAATATCTGTTAAATTATCAACGACGTAGATAGACCTCTTCTGCCCACAGATAATCACTGGTTGATCTGACTGGCTTCTCGTCGGCAGGCTATTTCTCTGGCTGTGAAATTGGTCACGTACTGTTTGAGCGGAACTTCTCTTGGTTGTCATGATAATTGAGCTCTTCGGACATTCTGTAGCAGACGGTGGTTCCTCAGATCTCTCATCCCTATCGCCTGCTGTGAAATATATTGTTTCCATAGTAACAGGACTGATTTCTTCTTTCCTTTTTTCTTTCGTTCCTCTTGTCTCTGTTACATCTGGGGTATCGTCATTGTTGTTGTCGTTGTTACTCATTTCTGGTGAACTGAATATTTCCATAGAACTATCTTGTCGACCAGAATTGGATACATTCAAACCTACCATCTTTTCAATGTCACCTTCATCAGAATCAGTCATCCCCTGATTCAAAGCTTGCCGGTTTATTTCCCTGACTGTACCATGACTATTTTCACAAGCCGTGCCGTTTATTTTCACTGCTGTCTGTTCTTCATCCAGGTTTGTTTCTTGGAAGCTATGAGTGATTTTCCTCATGCCCTGCTGAGCATCGTTTCCATGGCTGTTTTGATTTTCACGCGTGACGGTTTTCTTCCGCTGAGTACTTTTTTTGTCAGTTTTACAGAATTCATTCACATCTTCTGTCAGAATTACAGAGCATGTGTGTCCTGATTGATTTCTCTTTTTTCTTTGGGTTGATGAAGTCTTTTGAAAAACTTCAAGTCTTGTCCCTCTGAGAAGAAACCAAAGAAAAGTAACTCTGATTATACCGTATTTCTAATTATCCATAAAAGAAAGCAGTAACTCCTCAGGAGTATTGACTGTAATTTCCTTTTAACTTTACAATAGTGTGTGATTGTTTGAAATTTATCAAATTCCTATTTTTTTTAGATTTTAAGCAATGTTCGAATGGTAACAAAGGAAAGGTACCACTACAGATACAAACACAGAACTGTTACAGATAAAGGTACAACTACAGAATGACTATAGAATACTTACAGATACAGATATGACTACACAATGACTGCTGCATAGTTACAGAAACAGATACGACTAGAGAACAGTTACAGGCACACATATGTCTACAGACCAGTTACACCTCTTAAGAGTCAAGTGAAATCACAAGATCAGAAAACAGTAATGACATAAATGTTTCCATCAAAACTGAAGACCGCGACGGACATACTTGATATTACACAGCAGCTGTCTAAGGACGTCCCTGCTTCTTCGTAGTCTGTCAGGAATTCGTTTCTTCTGAAAGACAATGTTATATCGTAGTCAAATATTACTTTTTTAGCATGAATATGTAGATATCAGAGGGTATGACCAAACGTCTAACTTTTTTTATATATATATATATATGCTATGGTACACTCTTTGGGTTGTGAATAGCGTTCTAAATGCTGGTTAATAATAAATAATAATCATGATGTACATAGTTTTTATCTCTCTTACCTTTGCCTTAGATATTGTGCCACCATTTTGCTTCTGGAATATCTTCCTGACTAGTTGATCAGCACCAGAGATTGAGGCCGGGAAGGAGTTCAACGGATCTATACACAGAGGAGACCATAAAAACCATGAAAACCTTCGTTCAGACAATTACCTTTGGATGCACTTTGGATTACTGGTGTTACTCGAAAAGACTAATATATTTCACTTGTCTTGCTGTGAAAGGCCCACTGAGATGCAATAAAATCCTACCAAAAGTTGTGTTATAACACCATTCACTTAAATGATGGCTTTACAACAAATGCCATGAGTATAGTTCTGTCTAAGATATATAACATTATTACTACCGTTGTATTTATGTCTCAAAATTTCCACATCTGTGACACAAAGATGTCACAGATACACTGTAGCAGCTTGTCCATTACTAATATCACCTGGCCTAACCTTGTTTGGGTTTCGTTGTTAGTAACTACTACCTCCTACCTCAACTGAGGATCGTAGCTCAGTGGTTAACGCCAGTGCCTTTCAATCATGAGGTCCCGAGTTCGAGTCACTCCAAGATTAATGTATGTCGTCCAGTTACAGAGTTGTTGACAATTGACAATTCATAATCATGGACGTTAAATATGAATCTAAGAGACTGACTTCGGTCAGCTTGCGGCTTTGATAAGCCAATGATGGCATCTTCACGAGTTCCTGCTTGCAGGAGGATCTAAAATACAATACAATTGTTTCAATAGGATGGTGCCAGGCATTCATCTCTCACTTCACATTACAGATTAATACTGTGCAAGTGAATTACTTCGCAAGAGAATCCCTATTCCCCAATCAGCTCCCTCATATGCTTCTGAAAAACAATCTAGGACTCACATAACCCTTTTTGGTACCAATTCTTGTCATAGCAAAGGGACACAGCACTTATGGTGTCAGCAGTATTTATGGTGTCAGTAGTTTCCACGACATAAGTTGAAGAGGCTGTAAATGCTGGTGTTGACTTCTTCTTAGCTAACGCTGCTGGCATGTGGCTTTTAGATATACTGGTATGGACTGGATCACCTGCGGAGAGCAAACAGTGGTTTTGGGGTTTTTAAAGTGGCATTTTGGAGTAGAGTTTGATAAAATTTGCAATGTAATTTAATACTGCAAGATATCGAAAAACGAGTTCTGAGAAACTGGCAGGAAGGATTCTGAAAATCAATTGCACAAAAACTGAGAAATTTTCAATCACAAGAAAAGGAAATGAAAGTAAGAAGTGTAAATATGTTGGAAGCTTGCTGGGGACCGAAGAATATATTAACCGAAGAATTGATATAACCAACAGTGCTTTCAACACACTGTCAAGTATTTTCAAAAGCAAAAACATAAGCCGAAACATTAAGCTTAGGATTTTCGAGGCTTTATTAAAGAGTATTTTTTTGTACAATTGCGAACTGTGGGGCACAACAAAGGATCTTGATCGCAAAATTGACACTTTTCAAAGGAGTCTACTTCGTAATATTCTCAACATCAGATGGACCAATAACAATTGGTTATCAAACGATGAGCTCTACAATGAAACCAACCAAACACCTTGGTCCTCCATAGTCGCACATAGAAGATTGAGATTTTTCGGTCATGTAGCAAGACTCCAGGAGGACACTCCAGCAAAGGTTGCTTTAAGAGAAGCATTGAGACATACTGCTAAACCAGTAGGAAGGTCCGTGACTACCTTGCTTGGAAAAATAAAGTCGCAATTTAAGGATGTTAACATTAACAATTTCGAGGAAGCAATAAACCTTGCGCAAGATCGTGATACAAGGCGGAGGTTAATCACTGAGCATGTCGGATAGACGAGACTCAACTTACTACTTCTAATTTAATACTAAAATCATACAAGATATCTGCTAGTTTTAAGCTACTTGACTGTATTGCTCCTGCAAGCCATTCAAAATTAGCTTGTAGTGAATTATATCTCAGGAGTCCAGAGAGAGAGAGAGAGGGGGGGGGGAAGGGGTGGTGGCATCAAGAAATCCAAGACAATATATAGTTTTTAGATTCTGGTGGAGCCATCTTTCTACCTTAGTTTCTAGACTAGTAGTAAATGTAACATGGAATTATTAAAATAAAACCTATGTAAAAATAAAACCCACCGGATAGCTGTATGTAACAGCCAGACCCAGCTTCTATAAATATGGAGGTATTGTGAAGCAAGTCCTTCATGGCATCTTTACCTATTCTGCATGGGAAAAGTGTAAAACGGGAATTTTAATCATTTTCTCTCCGACAGAAATCCTGCCCTGCCCATGGAAAGTCCCACATGCATATACACCTGACCACAAACTATCACTTATTTGTTCAATTTATATCACAACCAATTGTTAAAACCATTTTTTGTCATGTTCTTGAGGGATGATGGGTAAGCCATTCTTCGGTATATCTCTATTAACAATTAAAGGGAGTGAAGACTCGTGCACAAAGAAACATCTGATGCCGGTAATCTGACCTAGTTTCTAATGAGGTGTAGCAGAAGTGTTAGACACCACCATTGATCCCAGAAAATACACACACAGCTTGCTACCGTCGGTAATTAGACACTAGTGTACAGTCAATACATGCAGCTACGGTCAATACCCACAACACAGTGTACATTGCAGCGATGGATATCTCAGGTCTAGATAAAAGATAACAAGGTATCACGTTTCATTACTGTCTGCATTTTGTAGCGACAACTTCACTTGCAAGCAACAGAAAGTTAACTTTTTCAAAGGGCTGCACACGGCTTGGGGCGAGTCTTCAATGACTTTAATTTCTACTAAAACTATTGACTAGACTACTCCTGATCATGGCCTATCCTGGAGTCAGATGGATCATGAGGCAGCCAATTCAGTTTTACCCTGCCAAAGACGGCCTTGATCTAAACGACATAACTTCATATTGACATAAAGGTGTGGGTTTGTTCATAACTTTGTATGTATTAATTTTGTACTTCAAAATTAGATCCCACATGCTCAAAACTCAACAGATTCAACCTTCTGCCAAGGGACAAAACAACAGAGTGAAGGTAAAAAAGAAAAAAAAAAGAAAAAAAACGAACAACTTTTGTTTGTTTTGACATCACACCTGCTAGTTTCAGAATACATCATGCAACACCATTGAATATCAACATCTCTAAAAAAAAACAGGTCAAAATTAAATGTTACTTTTGCTGAGATACTTAGAATATGCTTCTATTTTACAAAAAATACAAAATGATTTTTTTCCTTCAGGATCATTCTGAGAAGTTTAATCAGTGAAATGGTGGTGAATAAATCAACAAAGGTTTCACAAATTTAATTCTACATGATTGGTTGAAAACACATCCACATTTATTTGTAGATAAATTTAACAACATTCAAAGGTTCAGGGAGAATAACAACGGAAGAAAACTTACACGTATAGTATCTTTGACCAGAATGGTGTGATCAGTTGAGTATAATTATGATCTGGGTGGAAGGGCACCCCATCACTGTATTTCTTAATCTTCATGACACCAAGTGCTAAAACATTAGTTTTGTTCCCTCTGATTATCATTTCCTGGAGAAAGACAAGAACAGAGAAGTAAACTATACAACTTTATCCATATATTCGACAAACAATTTATCCGGTACTTCATTGATCGATGTTATGGAATGTGAGAAAATTGCTACACGTACGAAAAGATTTGTAGACTTACTTTTCCTTATAAATTTTATTTTGCACAGCAATTTTGATTTAATAACAAATTCTACACAAATTTGGAACACTCAATTATTTCCTGGTATTAGAGCATTGGTGAACTGGATCAACTTACAAAGGTTGTTTTGCATATTAAATATTTGTACTTAACAAAAGACGTTTACCATCAGGGTAAGCCATGATACATTTTGGAACAAAACATTCCTCACTTTGCACTGGAAATTGGAATCATACAATAATTTTTTATCAACAAGCAAATCATATCAACACAAGGAATGTCACTTCATCTTTCTTCTAGTATCAACGTTTTCGATCTTTGTCAGAGAATAAACCAAAATGCAACTGCAAAGTTTCTTAGACTTATATTTGCCAACCATGTTTTCTTTCTTACGTATCATCATGTGATGGCGCTCTTTCACTATAGACTTGTTACATCAACATTAACTAAAATCGAATATCAACTAAGAACATTTTGTAAGATTATGAAAAAAATTTCACCTTTTAAGACAGTGGTTTTGGTTGTTCCATTCATAAATGTAAATGATATCTTTGTAGACAGTGAAACAAATTTGATATATGGTTGAATGTTCATGAATATGCAATGAAAGATACTTCTTATTGCATAATTTCATTGCCTTTAGATCCTGCCAGTACCAAAATATCAAGTCTTCTAACTTTAACAAATTGACCTTCACAGACTTTTTGCAGTGGATAAGCAGTTTGCTAAGGTTTACCTCTCTCTGAAATAATTTGACTCAGTCAAAAATGAATAATAGTTTCTTTTAAAATTTTCTATTTTTACCTGAATAACTTCTTCAACAACCTCCATTTGACCTTCATCATCGGACGGGAATGAAGAGGGCGCTCTCTTCCTTAAGGTATTGTTTGGTGACACGGCAACCAGGGTCTTCCTGAGGATTATCTGGAACCTACCAGTAGATCAATGGGATTACTCAGATTAGATTAATCCTCTACAGTTTCATTTCTGTGTTAAAGTAAGTTGGCCTAACGTTTCGATCCTAGCAGGATCTTCTTCAAAGGCTTAATGACAAGTAACAGTAACAGAAGGGACAAAAACACGCACAGAATACAGACAGGTTAATGAGCATGGTGAACACAAAGAGATAGATGTAAGGGGATTAGTAGACAAGGGAGGGAGAGAAGAAAGAAAGAAACCAACAGGGGAAGAGGAGAGGTAGGAGATAAACAGTGGAGGGACAAAGAGAGGATTAAGGGAAGGGGGTAGGGAATAATTTCATTTCTGTCAGAATCAGAGCCATTTTGAAATAAAAATCTAGTCATGACCATTGTGCATTGAGAACCTTCAAGTTTAGTCTCCAAATTTAAGTTTGAATTGGTCAGGACAACTCAAACTCTGATCCTGAGATTCACACCTACAAAGTGGTTTTTCTAGTTACCCTGAGAACTGGTATTTTGTATCATTTCTAATTGTGGCAATAGTTTTTATTTTTTTATTTTTTATTTTTTATAAAATGCTAAAGTGAACAATAGCCCATGCAGATTGACAGAAGTCAAGACCAAATATAGACAACAGGGTACTATAAAGGAAAACCACATGGGCCAATCAGTGGTCCACAGCAACTTAGAACAACTAGAAGGGAGGGGCTTACTACAGCATCAGGCACAGGAAATAAGATGCTGATGCACCCTGCACTTGAAGGACTGAGCACCGTTGTCAGAAATGTCACCAACTACGCTATCTGGTAGGCTATTCCATACTTGTACCGCAGAGTGAATGAAGGTCCTGCCAGTGGAGACTGTCCTCGAAACTGGTACTGTAAAAGCATGGCCGGGCATCGACAAGCTAGAGCGTGTAGCTCGTCTAGCTACAAAGGGGTGTGGTAGCATTGCCTTTAGGTCCGGTGGGCACGAGTTGGTGTGCATCTTATAGAGAACAGTCGCTGCTGCCACCTGACGTCTTTGGTGAAGAGATGAGATGTTCAACTCAGTTCGTGCTTTCTCCTCACTTGTGCCAATGATGCGAAGGGCCTTCTTCTGGATCGAGTCAAGTAGTCCTAAGGTGGTGGGCGAGGCACTCATCCATGAAAGAGAGGCATATTCCATCACGCTACGGACCTGAGCCTTGTAGACTGTTGCTCGTCCCCGGATGTCCAATTTGTTGGCAACTTTCCTCAGGGCACCCAGTTTCTGTCCAGCTCTGGATGATACCTTGGAGATGTGTTTTGCCCAGGTCAGCTTGCTGTCAATTGTGACTCCCAGAATCTCCAGCTCCTCTTTTTTGGCCAGTTTGGTGTTGCCAAACATGAGATCCAGCTTGGTAGGGTTCCTCTTTCTTGAGATTGTCAGTGCCTTGCATTTCGATGGCTCAAAGGTCACCTTCCATTTGTCTGCACAGATCCTCATTCGCTCTAGGTCTCTGTGTAAGCTTGCTGTTACCGCCTTGGGATCATCTCTTGATGAGATCTCACAGTACAGAGTAGAGTCATCTGCATAGAGGTAGAGGTTGTTTTCACATTCGTCGCCCAGATCGTCGATGAACACAGAGAACAGAAGTGGTCCCAGTATTGACCCTTGGGGCACTGACGCATTGATGGAGGAAGTACTTGATGACTGTCCAGATAAGACAACTTTGATAGATCTGTCTGCGAGGTAGCTCCTGATCCAAGTGAGAAGATTGCCTGAGACTCCTTTCACTTCAAGTTTTGAGCAGAGACCATTGTGCCACACCTTGTCAAATGCACCTTTGATGTCCAGGGCAATTAGTCGCACCTCGTTACCTCTGTCCAGGCTGTTTGACCACTGTTGAGAGAGTATGGTGAGAATGTCAGCCGTGCTGTGGTGTGGCCTAAATCCAAACTGCCTATCCGATATCAGATGATTATCCAAGAGGTACTTCTGAAGTTGGTTCTGTACAGCTGCCTCCATAACCTTGCTGATGATGCAGAGAAGAGAGATGGGGCGGTACATAGATGGATCTGACTTTGAGTCTCTCTTGTGAATAGGGATGACAGATGCAGTTTTCCATTGACTTGGAAAAACACTGTGTGAGAAGCAAAGCTCAAACAGCACGCTAAGTGGTCTTGCAAGTTCTGCACTGCACTCCTTCAGGACTCTGGCAGGGATTTCATCAGGGCCAGTAGTTTTGTCGGGTTGCAGATTCCTCAAGAGCTTTCTGACATCTTTGACCTTGAAAGCTATTACAGTAATGCATAACTAATGAATATGTCATTATATGTAAATTGTGTCGATCAAATTGACCTTTGACAGATTTGGACAAAGGAGTCCTATGTGATTGGTTGTCATAAGTAGAGGAAAACAAATTAAGTAAAATTAAGTATTAAACTAGTCATGGTGGACGTGGACATAAAATAGCAATGTGTTATGAGGGTGCATGAATCTACTAACACTACCCTAAATATATCATTCTGTACAGCAGATCTGTTCCTCTGTACGTCAACAGGTAAATTCAAATCACTACTCAATCACAACTAAATGGTAGTTAAGTGTTTGCTTTGATGAGCCGTTGCCTTTACACCTCGTCAGTGTCATTCCTTGCCACCCTGCCAAACATTGAAATAAACATTACTGGACCAGAGCTGTTGGCAACACGGCAAGCTCAAACAACATGCGTTTTGTTTCTACCGACAAAGCCTTTTTCTCTCACTAAGATATTCAATTGTTTATATAAACCTTTCTCAATGTTTAGGAATAATTAGGAAAATACTTTGCACTACTTTTAGTAGTTGAACATTTCTAAACCTTGGAGGCAATATTTAAGGACCATTAAAAGTTCTATGTTATTCATACACAAAATTATAATTTTTACATTGAATTCCAAAGAAATGAAATATGAACGAAATGATTCTTGGAATGGAAAGATAAAATTACCCAGGTTTCTGTGAATACTTTGACAGCTTCTCTGGAGCATCTTGTAAGGTCGCATAAATATACTCTTGAAGATTGAAAATTCTTCCATATGCTCTCTTGAGAACTTCCATAGTAACTGCTATGAACAGAATAATTCCCAGTGATAACAATCTGATAACATTCATGCATTCATAGCTTTTGTTTATTTGTTTGGGTTTCAAGGAACTGATTAAAGTTGAATCACGTTAAAAGAAATGGTACTAACATTCTAACTATAAGACTAATCTTGCAGTGTAGTAGGACCAATTCTGACAAAAAATAAGCCTCAATACCAGTATTTTCAACAAATTTATTGATGATTGCATTGTTTTGAAGGGTGCATTCAAAATCACGCTATTTTTCGAAATGCTACAGGTTTTCAGATTTCTAATTTAAATGTATATTTTCTGAAGTACATACATTTCATCATTTTATAATAATTCAACTATGACAATGTCAAACCTATAATACAAACTATAACTGTCAGTATAAACACTCCCAAATATGTGGAAATATCACATTGTTAGGAGTGATCGTATCTACAGTATAAGCACCAAGCAACGCATGCATATGTGTAATGGTGAGAGTCCATTAAACGTTATTCAGAAATCATAGCCCAGAAATCATTCTCTTTCTTACATAGTTTGTTTACCTTCTACGTTATGGATATTTTCATCATCAGACGATGAATCTGAATTATCGTACTAACAACAATCTAACACAGGGAATCTTATTGTGTTTGATCGATTTTTGATATTCAAAACTTTTCAAAATGTTGCATGCATAAATCCATATAATTAGCGGGTCTTAACTTTGCAAACAGAATGAGAGTTGAATACATAGAAACAGAGCTGATGTCATTCATAGAAATTATAGACCGTGTTTTCATTATTACGTGATACATACTGCTTCCGATAACCTTAGTAACCCTTAAACCAAGCTAGAAACGAACCTTGTGTATGACATAGTTAGCTAGCTGGTACAATACGATATCACGATCTATTGTAACAAAAGGTTTTGATAAATCCAAGAAACACCCAGGGAACTTTTATTCATGTCACTGGCTTCAGTTACCTTGTTGCCTTTACTAGGGATAACTTAGTCGAGTGCCCTGGTTCAAAAGCATACTGCCCCTTGAATAAAATATTATGTTTTGTAAAGAAAATTTGTATTTGATTAAACATTAACGTTTCTAGTATTTTAGAAAGATATGTCAAACAGAAACAGGACGGTAGTTTACAATGCAATCCACATCGCCACTATTATAAATTGGAACAACTTTTGCCATTTTTACATCATCAGGAAAAATTCCTTGCTTTAAAGAATTATTAAAAATGTGTTCCGAAGGTAATAAGTGGGATCACAGTACGAATTACGGACAGACGTAAACCGTCATAACTGCCGACTTTCTTGGTTTTAAACAATCGAAAGCAATTTCCTCCTCAAAAGTCGGAAAGAGAAATAAGGAAGATTGGTCTCTTTCAGGGAGACTTTGATAAGCAGATGAAGTAGTACAGTATGATGTATTTTTCCAGCTACAGAAGGTTCAAGATTAACAAGGAACAAATTACCGACGGATGTAAACAGTCATAACTGCTGACTTTCTTGGTTTTAAACATTCAAAAGCTAATCTAGTAATTTCCTCCTCACAAGTCGGACAGAGAAATAAGGAAGATTGGTTTCTTCAGGGTAACTTTGGTAAGCAGATGAAATAGTATGATATATTTTTTTCGGCTAGGAAGATTCAAGATTAACAAAAAAATTATTGACTGCTTCAGCGATGTTGCACCGCTCTATAAGACGACAAGATACGTTAATTAGTCTTGAAAGTGTCAGGGAAATTTCCATCTGACTTTTCCATTCAGATAATATTTTATTAATATTTTTCTGTGCGCCATTCATGTCATTATTGCAGCCATTGAATATTTCATAGTAGTAATTTCTTTTAACAATGCGTACCATGTGGTCCAGTTTTCAAAGTACTTTCGAAAATGTAACTTATTTGCACCCGTGGAAGGCTTCAAGAGATTTCTATACAGCCTGTTCTTATGCTTAATTGAGTTTGTTATTCCTGCAGTCATCCAATCTTTCCTCCTTTTCTAGTTGCGACTAACTTTCATGAAGGGGAAGCAAGAATCGTCTTCTACCAAGTATATGGACAAAACTACCGTACGCTGCACTGAGGTCTTGTATCTAGAATAGACTTGTTCCCAGCTTGTATTAGAAATACAAGAAGTGAAAGTTTCTATATTACTTATGCAGGGGTTTCGAACGAAAACTGGCTCAACCTTGAATCCTTGATTGCCATGTCTTGAGCAAGGACTTAATGAATATTTAAAAAAAGAAAAGTATACCAGATGAAATGTTTTTCCTAAGATCAATGTTGAAGTCACCCATTACATAACCAAACTTGACCTCCTCTCAGACTTTACTTCACATATCATACATACAGTTGTTGAAGTGTGTGACATCTCCACTAGGTGGACGATAAAAAACAATTACAACGTTGTGTTTTACATATGAGGCATGCGAACCTCCACAGAAATGTTTTCAATATCTACAGTGAAGACTGAAATATTGAACGTGTATGTGGAATTGACACTTGTCTTTAATAAATAAGGAGACACCACCCCCTTTCTTGTTTTTTCTATGGTTTTCTGCTAATGAATAATTATCAATTTCCAGAAGAGGTGAGACAGTGCTGCAAACTTACGATTATTATTATGAAAAAGTCATACGTAATATTGTAGTTTTTATAGAGACTACGACTGTTGAGATGGAAAACATTAAAACCACGTCCTTACTTAAATTGTGAAAGTCATCTACTTGAAAGTAGTGACTGATTTTCTGAACATCATTATTTACGTAACAGCTAATCTGCCCATTATTATCAATCTGTGAAAAGTGAGTATGAATGGTCGACATTAACGCCTACAGCATCATAAAATTCTTGATAAGTAGATGCACAATGAAAATAGGCAAGAATGACATAGATCAGAGAGCATACAGCTGTGGAATCTTAAAGAGCATCCAGAACAGTGACTTAACTAATCCTCTTGTAAAGTTGTTGTAAAATCCCCCTTACAAGTTAGAAAAACACCACTCAACATAGTAACTAAGCTCACACAACGTAAATTTGGCAGTAAACTCCGGAGCCCAGAATTAATAATTATTGTCTTGGTACAAATGTATTTATTTCTACGGCCTAGGCTTGAATCATCACTGAAACAACTGATTGGCTTACTACTCCCAATAATACTACTACTAGTTAGTAATAGGCCTAGGTGTACTATGATAAGTTAACTTAGTGGACCATTTCTTCCCTCTGTCATTGGATGGCATGATATTGATCCCCTTATGTAGACATCAAGGGTCGGACCTAGGCTAGAGTCCACTGCATGTCCAAGAGGGGTTCAACTTAGTTGTAAACGATCAGTGTACAATCCATTACAACTTTTAGTCCTAACATTAGAAGCTAGAATAACTTGACTTGAGCCTAACAGTTGGGAACTATGTTAGGTCTAGACATAATGTTAGTGTCTTTTAACTACAGACTACAGTAACATCTTACACTATTAGTGTCTCACTAAGTAACACTCACGCTCAGTCTAAACTCTTAAGTTAGACCTAAGGCCTAGGCTAAGTATCATAAAGTGTGAGGTTAAGAACGCGCACCACTCTCACGGAAACCAATGATATATTCTTAAGGTTAAGACTAAGATATGACAGACGGTGGCTATGCAAAGCACATTACTTCTCCTTGGTACATCCAGGGAGTCCCAAGTACATCATAAGATCAGGGATATTAGTTATTATTTGACATGTCTAACACGTTGCAGACTGTAAATGTTACTACTAGTACTAGTTACACCTTTGCACGATTTTCCCTCGTTTTCAAAACAAACTTGCCTTGTATTTCGCAACATCTATTACTTCGTAACTAAGAGTGGCTATTAGTTTATACAATTCACCACTGTAGTACTACTATATACTAAAGTACCGATGCGCAGGCAAACACGGGTGTTTACATGTAGTATTACGACCCTTTCGCATCAGATTTTCACGGATTTTCGGACGCTTTCCCGAACACAATTTCAGTACATTACCTATAATTAATCGGACCACACGACCTGTAAATTGAAGGGGCAATCAATTCATGTTATGTTAAAGCTCGCATTGGTGAATATTGTAGATGTTCCACTTCCATTTTTCCCCTTTCAAAGACAAAAAGGAAATGTTTCATCTTACGGAAATTCTCTTGCAGATATTCCTCACGGACAACATGAGTTTTACAGTGATACGTATCGCAAAGTTATCTCAGATTACTTCAAAGAACCGTAGCCTACATTGAACAAAGGTTAACTTGAGTGGAGCTGATAATGAACTTCTCTCTCTCATCCCCACCCCTCCACTACTACAGCAGCGCAACCATGTGTTTATGATTAATCATTGATGGTACTCAGTGGCGTCGCCAAGGGGTGGTCTGGGGGCACTTGCCCCCCCCCCAAAAAACAATCGTGCCCACCAGGTTCCCCTCGATCCCCACCCCAAGTTGCGATTTGTAGTGTTATAAAAAATTACTTAAAAAAAACTATTTGACAAAGGACGAAGCGTAATACGTTCTTTACGGTAAAACTTCTTACCACCGACTATCACAATAACCAGTTGTTATATCACTACTAACAACCCTGCCCGCGTTCTCCACGACAATTTTCATATTGCTAATCATAGGCTATTATTTGTACCAGGGGTCAATGTCTTAAACTCCAAAAGTCACAAAGAAGGCTTAATATTTGGCATAATTTTTTGGTCAACTAGGGTTGTGAATGAGTGGAACAGTCTGCCTGAGAAAATTGTACTCAATTGCAAGTAGTGTGAATGGGTTTAAGAATGCTTTGGACAAGCACTGCATTGTAATCGGGTTTGAGTGTTTGTGTCTTAAGTCCCCCCCCCCCTCCTATAGGGTCCTTGATGGGGACTTGAGTGTCCCTCCTGATCCTTAATTTCTACTAAACTAAACTAACTATTTTACGGCATCACTGTAAATGTCTTGGTCAGAGATAAGTTATTAGTCAGCATTATATTCAGATCTCTGTTTCAAATCAGAGCCGTGCATAGACACGGCTCTGTTTGAATTCAGAACCGTCTTTCTGTTTGAAGTTATTACATAGCGTCCTCTTATTAATGTACGCGCCGATCTACGGCAAGCCTTTCCAAATTTACCGAGTTCAACATAATTATCAAATGTATTAGTGGGCCTAAAATGGTTTAAACAGTGATCAAAGGAGAGAATGGGCGTGCCCACCCCAAAATGGTAGATGCCCCCTAATACTCCCTCTCCTCCAAACGAACTTTACCATTTCCAACAAAACCTTGGGTCAGAAGATACACAACTTTTTTACTTCTGTGATTAATTAATTTACATCTACTCCTCCAAAATTCTGCTGATTTGAAGCTGAAATAATGAAAACTACAAAGCACCAGGACCCCCACCTGGGCCCACCAGGAACAATATGGTGGGCCACTGCACCCCATCCAAACATGGCTCAGCGCTTACATTGGCGCTTATGGCGCCAACTTTTGTATTAACCAAATTCTGTGACCCTCAATCCTTCTCCCTTGCTCTCATTTCCCTCACCCACTTCTCATAAGATGTCTAGTTGAGCCACTGGATTTGCGATCCTGTGTTGAGATAATTCACTTAGCTCTAGCCTCTTCAACTTCCCCAAGTATACACTGGAAAATGGCAAAAGCTACAGACTGAAGGCCACTTTCATGGGCGTCAGAAGCTTGGGATTGGTACGGCTGATCATAGTGTGGCCATCTATCATAATTATCAGCGGGGGGGGGTGACATTTGGTAGGTCAAACTACGCTACGCGCCACCATGGTTGGCGCGTAGCGTAATGGAGAAAATTTTGAAAAAATGCTTCCCAGATTGCAGGAAATGGCACTTCACGAGCTTGAAAACAAGACCCCTGCCATGCCAGAGTAGTTACTTTTAGCCCCGCTACTTGTTTGTTTCAGCTTGGTTCTTTATTTTTTGCCATTTTTTTTCCTTAGTACTACTTTTTTTTTTTTCTTTTTTTTTGCGCCGTCAATATTGGCTCCGACGCCCCTGACTTTAGTGGGTGAAGCCACCAGTGTTCAGTTACAACTGATGCTGAGTGTCACCCTGAACTCATCCATCAGGGCCCGTTATGCAGCACTGCGACTGCAGAACTTCCATAATGAGCATGATATATTTATATAGGGAAGGGACGGGATACATGTTAAACTTGTGGTGCACCAAGTATGCTTTCCATAGGTCTCATCATGATCTCTTTTCCATGTTTTAAAGTTTCTTCACCATTGTATTTGGGAAACTGACTGTGGTATAAATGATTTATGGCTCGACAAGGGCAAGAGCGAAGGAATTCAGTACGTCCACTCACTCCAATAAATGCTGGCCACTTTTCACCTGTGTCTGTTCAATAATAAGTACCAATTGCATCTTGGGGGAAACAGAAAATTACTATCTCTCTGATTTAGCAGGAAGTACACTTGCACCCTGCCTCCAATATCTTCCCCCCTCCCCCAGTTCTTTCGATGTCTCTATAAATCGCCACTCTTCGTTACTGCTCTGCACCATAGGAATACCTCGTTTACCTATAAATTTACCTTCACCATGTGGCGAGTTGCTAAAAAGAAATAGCAATAGTTCCCTGATACCATTAATTCAGACCAGTGTACACACATATGCACCCTGCACACTGATGCACCCATGACTACGGTACGCGCGCATTACGATCTAAAATATTTATCGTACTGTAACCGGGGTTAGTGATACGCTGTGTTTACCAGCAAGTTTCCACTTTTCAAGGAATAATCTAGAGGACTAACTTAGACTTAGCCTGTATCTCGAGATATATTGTAGCGGAGTTACAGGTACAATAGAAAGGTCACACATCAGGAAGACTTGTTGGAGTTTTACCCATCGGTAAGTTATTTTCAGTAACAGAAATTGGGTTGGAATAAGGTGGCCATAGTATTACAATTAGTTTAATGGTATTTTGGTAACCTGGAATTGGAATTACCCTGGTTAGGCTACGTAGACCAGGCTTTAGTGTTTCTTGAGCTTGTAAAATCAATGAAGCCTAACTTACAAGCTCATTTTGCGCATTTATCATGTTACTTGTTAGTATTCGTTTTTTTCAAAGTTTGTGAAGATGATCGGTCTGTAACATATGCCTATATACTAGGCATAGGCTGCCTGTTATTTGTTAAAAAGTAGCACTAGTACCACAGCTAAGTCCTAGGCCTATGGTATTGCTCATAATATCACCTCTAAGTTACTTTTTATTTTAGTCAAATGGTAGGTTTGAATTATAGCCTCATGTCAGGGCATCTTGGTCCGAAATGCGCCAGTTGATATTATTTCAAGTTCCAAAATTGACAACTGGTGTTGGAGGCTATAACCTGGCATATAATGTAGACTAGGGGAAGTTAGGGCCTAGGCCTAGTCTGTTTGGGCTATTGGTATCTTTTCTTCATTTGGCAGTTTAGATAAGCCTAAGCAGGTTGTGTTCCCAGAGCCTCCTTGTGCCTCTCAGTCTTTATTCCTAGACAGTGAATAACAAATATACTTATCCCTGGAATGCACAGTTTCAAACACACCCGATTGTACAACAACAAGAGGATTAAATTGAACAATGGAATGGATACAGCAGTTCAATATCACTATATAAAGATAGGTTTATCTTTGTGACACCCACAATCTTAACCCTTTACGTATGTTAGAATTGTTGTAGCTTGCAGCTTATCAGTCCTGGTGTGAGTACCATTTAAATGTGTAATGCATCATCAGCACCTTACTCATTGTGAATGTTTTATGATTTTTCTTGTTTAATAAAGAGCCATTTGTGCTCAGGTGACCTCCCCCCATCTTCCCAAATTCAGCAAGAACCTTTCCAGAATATATGATACTTACTACACAGCAATTTGTAAGTTGCAACCAACTTCATTGCATCAATGATATAGCACAATTTAACACTTCACACAATGCTGTACATAGCAGCAACTGCAGCATGTTTCCTAAATGCTAACTAACCTACCGTACGTTTCCTTTAAACATTTCAGAGTAAACAGCACAGTTGCAAACTTCCTTATTTTTGTGCAAATTTGGAGGAACTGTGCAGATCAAAGTGTTGCTATTGCTTCGAAATAAAGTTTCATTCATGAAGTACATAATGTATTGTTACAACTTTTGTGTACTAGTTTTTAGGTTCTTAATTTTTGTATGTTGTATGAAAAATTTACAATACTACATAAGGTTCTGTGTATAAGAAAATACTATCTTATCATTCTTGTGTAGCAGTTTGGTCTGGATAGCATTTTACTTTGTGATAAATGATTCCCTGCACTGTGAAACTTCATCTTCCATATTTTAAAATTAAATTAAAATTATTTTAAAATTAAAATAATTACCAGTTTTACTGTATGCCCTCCACTTCACATACTGTAACTTTTAGAGGTAATGTTTGTATACATGAATGTATGTATTTTAGATCCTCCTGCAAGCAGGAACTTGGGAAGAAGCCTCATTGGCTTATCAAAGTGCCAGCAAGCTGACCTAAGTCAGTCTCTTAGATTCATATTTATGTTTGTATACATGAATGTATGTATTTTAGATCCTCCTGCAAGCAGGAACTCGGGAAGAAGCCTCATTGGCTTATCAAAGTGCCAGCAAGCTGACCGAAGTCAGTCTCTTAGATTCATATTTAACGTCCATGATTATGAATTGTCAACAACTCTGTAACTGGACGACATACATTAATCTTGGAGTGACTCGAACTGGGGGCGTTAACCACTGAGCTAACACTCCTTAAAATTTGAGTTTTATGTTTTCAATACCAGACAATGTACAGTTTATCTGCAGGGTCATAGGCTAGAAAGAGATTGTCTTTTTGGGAAAAGGTGGAAGTATTCAGTTGCAACAAGAAAATGTTGGTTTGTACAGTAAGTTGTTCCAAGATCAGAACAATGTGTAAACTCTTGGAAGTAACTGTGATGAGAAAAAATTTGTGATGAAAGGAAACTGAACAAAGCCAACTAATCAAGTTTCACTCCTTATTTATGCCTATGTCTGCAAGTTTGGTCTTTGTGGAACTGTTGTAATAACATTGCGAGATTTTAGTAGTCGTCACTATAGTGATTTTAAAGTGAATTGTGTGTAGTCAATGATTCCAGCACCACAAGAACAGGGGCAGTACTATCATGTGTTAAAGGAAAATGCTTTCTTCATTGCTAATGCTTGCTGAAGTGCACAATTGAGTGACCGCTGACCAGTATGATTTCTAGCATATAGTGAAGGAGGCAGTGGGTAAGGGAGAGGGGGAAGGGGTGGAGGGTGGGGTGGGGGTTATGGATTGGATAATACTGATGAGCTTAAAGGGAGATCCCAATTTGACCAACTTTCTAGATAGGCAGCTACAAATGCAGAAAGACCTAAAACTACTGTGCAACATGTATAGGCCAACTACTGTATGTACAGTACGTACACTGAATGCAGTACTTAGTTATAGTGTTTGTACTTTTTATTTGTATTTGTTTACTCCTTGTTGGAGATTACTTCAGTGCCTTGATCAAACAGACAAGAGATAAGAAAACAAGAGTTATTGACAAATACTGTACTCCAATACATCATTTAGCTCACTCAGAGATCTATATGTGAAGGGAGTAGTAAGATGATTATTGTTAACCTTGAACTCTCTCTGAATTACAAAAGGAAAAAAACAACAGCCAGGAAACACTTCACAGCTTGATTTAATTGTAATTATATACATACGTACTCAATCTGGTATTAATTCCTAACAATACATTTTAGTCTATAGATGGAATTCATATTTTGTAGCACTGTTTCAATTCCCCCCCCCCCCCCCCTCAAAGATACTCAAGAAAATTGGCCTATTATCTTCTTCACAACCTACCAAATACTTTTGAGGATTACGTTTTAGTTGTAAATTGGAATGGAGACAAGCAAAGAAATTGTTGGCTATAATGATATTTGAACCAGTGACACAAGGGTTAGAAAGCCCTGTAAGATAAGATAAGATCAACTTGATTAAACCCCACAAAGGGTAATTGAATGCTTGCATTAAATAGTAAACAGCATACTACAAAAAGAAGACTATAAGATTACAAAACATTTACAACCAATCCTAAAACAATCCAATCTTAATAATTTGTGGACTTTTGAAAAACAAATCACCACTTCTTTTGTCTAAGTATTAACGTTAAGTTCTAAAACAATTCGCCTCAATAGTTCACAAAACCATTGATATGATCCATGTTCCCAGTATCATTGTACTCTTATAAACTGAGCTGTCCAGCTGGTCTTAGTTGGTAATTATTGACTACTATTGTCATATCTAGCCTGTTTTTGTGGTAGGGGAGGGGAGGGGCAATGAGGAGGGGGGGGACCAGTAAGAAGCCACAGCACCTTGCATACCGAGTTCAAGTAATGCTTTAACATGCTCAGAGGGTTGCTTTTATTGAGGGAAAAAGGAGGTGGGAATAGATGGGATGGGATTGAAAGTGAGGATTGGAGTTTGGGACAGGGTATATAAACCAACAAAAATCGGTTAGCAAAGAATGTGTATGTTGTGAAAAGTTGCTTTAAAAACAATGTTCAGTTCATATTAAAGTAAGAAATAAAATTCAAGTGAGCTAGGGACAATTCTAGTAAATATAAGTTCTATGCCACTGTATATATACAAAACCCAGATGAAATTGTAAATATAGGGGAACAAAAATTACACATCATTTAAGAGTTAATTGTTCTATATCCAAGCGGTCTGTTATAAAAACAAATAACTGTGCAAACAGAGCAGATGGGAGATTGAGAAGCTCGGGTTAGAATTGATTCCTCGGATAAACAAGTATATTAATGTACTACAGTTACATCTGTTGCCTGTGTTGATAGACTCAATCCATCAGGTTGCTCGGTTGTAAACACGTACGTCTTTAGCAATCAATAAATGTACGCATCATGTGCCAATTGATCATTGTTTAATGAAATGCTGCATAACTGCAATTTCCAACATAAAACTACTGTATATTTTGTGCAAGATATGACTGTAATGACTCTTTGGACAAGAATCAAGAATAATTATCTTTCAATACATAATGTGAATATTATATCTAGCTTTTCATTTTCCCCTTTGTGGTTGTTTGATTGGCCTGCCTCAATTAAAGGCTCAATATTACTGGCTTTAATTATGACAACATAAATTTCTGCAGAATTTTGCTGGCATTGTCAGTACATATTACTGTACAGTAAGTAGTTTTAACTGCACTAGGGATAATACTATGGTATGAAAGGCACTGTATTGAACAGAGCTCTACGACTAATTAGGTGAATTCTGGGTGAAACAATGAATCCTACGAGATGAATATCTGTGATTGACTCGCTGATATAGTTTGCCTATAATTGTGTTCTGATAATATTGTCGCTGGGTTTGTAACGTTACACAAAGGAAGTACAAGGGTACCTAGTATAAGTGTATATATATAGGAAACACTTATAGTTAGTTCCTACATACTGGTGTATTGTACTTGCCTATAGATCCATGTTGACCTTCAAAGGCCTCAAAGAAAGTCAAAAGTCTGTGCTATCAGTTTCAACAAAGGGTTTACTAAAAATCACCTTCTTTAACCAAATCTCATTGTGTAAGAACTGCAAATGATGCAAAAAAAAAATCTTTTTTCTCTCTCACATATTTAGATCCAGAAAACTTCCAACAAATCTATATATGACAGAATTAAATTCTAGCTCTGCCACTGTTAAAGCCTGTTTGAAATTTGATGTAAGTGGAGATTGGTAACTAATGGAGTAAAATAGGTTTTAACATAAATATACATTTGGACCTCAAATGTTTCATTGCATTCAATGATTCGATTATTACTTGAAACTATTAAGTCGTCCAAAGCAGATAACCACAGTATTATTTGAAACATATGTTACCTCAGTTTGTGGTATTCAATAAGCACAAATTGTCATCTATGTGCCAAATATTTATTGAGCCAAGGTTACAACTACAGTAATTTTAAGTTTCCATGGTTTCAAACATAAGTATGACACTGTATGTACATAGTGACCATTATAATAACCAGTCACAGTTGTTGGTTTACTGACAGTTTGGGGTACTCTGGGGCTCCCTGTATATGTGGTGTATAGTACTATATACACAGTTGAATAAAACCGTCCCTGAATTTATGAATATTCTTGTTGCATTGACCAATCCCGCTAGTTTATTTGGTGTACAGTATGTAGTATACATTTAAATTACTTTTGATCAGTCTTCTACGGTAGTTTAACTTATCTGAATTCGTAATGAAACGATTTGTGGTAGACTCCATGCCGTCAGCATGCAGTAAAAGAGAGATTATATGTACCAAGTGTTCGAAACTTAGGTTATCTTTGGTCAGAGTTGGTACTGTTGGTACCATGCATAGGGTTTCAAGTTACTTATTATGTAGTTGCTCTTATTCTGTATTTGAGTTAGCCATCACTTTATGATACCGTATGTTGGAGAATTATCCTTTGTAAGTACGAAATGTTTGCACAGTAAATTATAAATAAACAGCCATATTGCTTTGAAGTAGTTTTTATTAGAGTTAAAGACTTTTAACTGTTTGAACTTCATACTAGCTGTCAGTTTATGAATGGTAAGAATGTCTGGGCCTGATAACTACATATGTACAGTTCTTCGTAGTCCAGTGCAGTAGGACATATAATTCTAAATCACTCAATGTTGCTTCCGTCTAGCCTGGTATTGACAGAAATAGTCACTGTACTTTATTCAACCATAAAGTGGTCAACATTGTCTTCAAATTTTACTTTACCCTTTTGCAAACCCCCCCCCCCTTCCTCTACCTCTTCCCCTCCTCTTCTTTCCTCTGAGGAACTTTGTCTCAACTGTTTGAAAAGAAAGTTACGTTACTTCTGCTTTAAATATATTTTGCTACTCTGCTAAATTATATCTTGGAGATACAGTCAATAAATGCAACGGAGGATTAGGATCTTGTGTTCCTTCATGCACAATATGATAAAGCTGCCCTGGGACCCATCCATATTTGAGAATGTTCGGGCGTGGATCAAGGTGAACAACGTCAGAAAATAATCAGGATGACTTTGGTGTCACTGTTTTGCTTCACCTGTCTCCCGACACCCTAATTAGCACCCTCGTTAATAATAAACCCTCTGTAGTTGTTATTGTGGATTGCAGAAGCCAGCCAACTTTCCATACAGGGTAAATTACATATTTCTTAAAATATGTTTCGGATTTGTTTCCCTAGATTTTCTTTGAATGAGTTTGAAACACTGGTATTAATAGTGTGGGCTACAGACATACAGAGAGACATAATACACACATCAAGACAAGTCAATACCTGGAATTGTTTTGCAAAGTTGCTAGGAATGCTAGTTGATACTTCTGCCAATCTTTGCTCATAAATTTGAGATACCCATCTTCACATATTGGCCTGCCTCCTGGTGATTAATCATCTATATATTCGCCAATCTTGTAATCAAGCCAGAAGCACATCCCATCTCCTATGAATTTAAATCGTAACAGGACGGATCCGTCTTCCAGAGCAAAGAAAAAGAAAATCACCCAAGAGAATGCTACCTATTGTAGCTCAAAAATGCATCTCTTCATAAAATTAATTTAGATGCAGCTCTACCATAATGAACGAGAACTGCCTTCCAGCTCGGTGAGATTTTTAGAAGTGGCTGGATTTTTTTCTGCCCTGGGACGTTTGATTTATTGAGTGGTAGATTGGGTGCTTGAGATTCTCCTTTGGTCAGCAGCAAGAGGCCCTAATCTGGTGGATTACTTTAATGGTTCTATTTTAAGACATATATTGAATGTTCTATATGACAACCAGGGAAGATATCATATGGTGAATGTATTAATCAAATTGCATCCTCTCAGTAGAAGATGCAGCAGAATGTTTAGTTCTAAGGTTATGGAGATGGAGATTTGGGAGAGGAGGGACAGGAGGAGGAAAAAGGGAGAGGAGTGAAAAACTAATAGGAGGAGGGAGGAAGAAATTGAGAAACAGGGGAATGTCTCAGATAAAAGTATCAGGTGTCAACAGGAACAAGTGAAGTAGCTTGTAAAGATACACTTATCCTCATACCTATATGAAGTTAGCTTTGTCTTGTGTGAAAGTGTGAATAAAGCCTTGTTTATTACACATGCTGCATCCTAAACTTGGTCAAGAGGTTGAGGAGAGGTATGGAGCAGATTTAACAGAGTAGTAAGTAGAAGTACACTATCAGGAATGCCATTTCTACAAAGTCGGTTGTGGCTATGATTGTATTTTGATTTCATTTCCTGGATGAAACTGAACAGAAATCATACTCATGAATTACAAGCTTGATTTAACGTGGGTCTGGATTTGTAGTTATTGATAATTTTGTAAGTCAAATGAAAAATGAGCTGTTGATATTTAAAATGGTGTCTAAAGTATTGCCCAAGCAATATATGCTAGAAGGACTTCAAATTGGTCCTTTTTGTTCAAACTTATAACATTTAATTTACTCCAACCTATGAAGCATTTTAACTTAAGACAACACGTTCCATGGATCTTGTAACTTTTACCCTTAATGGTGCACAAGAATTTAGGGCTGCCAACTACTAGGAAAATCATTTTGAAAGCTTAGAGCAATTTAGTGTTCTTAAGTTGTGTGCAAGTTAATTACTTAAGCAGACATTGCCTCCCATTTTGTCATAGAAACCTGCAGTCGAACTATTTAGTACAGACAAAACACCATCAATTGCCATTTTTCACAAATGAAAAAGTAAAACAAATGTCTAGATTGATTATCCTCATTTCTGGAATTAGTTTGTCGCATTCTAGTTAGAACATGAACGAATAAGTATATTATCTGGGGTCTTATTGCTTAAGCTCGTTATAAATGAAGTTAGGTTTATTTATTGTTTAGGTTTATTGACCCAACTCGTAAAATCCAGTTTCAAAGCGTAAAATAGGTTTGGGACGCTTAAAAGACATTAGGAGCCTGCTGGTAAAAGTTGGCAACTATTCCTCTTATATATATATCACCCATTGTGAAATGGGACAGTTTAGTATCCATATAAAGGATACTGAAGTATTTATAAACACTGATAATGTGTTCAGGGTTACAGCTGTTGCAGAAATGTATACGTTACACCCGTATCTGTTTAGTGACCTCAATTTTAACTATGACCTGTTGGCCTAAAAGTGTGGGTGACAATGTGTGTTGCTCTGGCAGTATGCATGTTGACAGGTATAAACAGTGGGTGTGTACTGTGTACAGCTGTGTTGGGCACATTGCAAACGATTATCAATTTGACCTGGTGAAATTGGGGAGTTTTCACCTAGATACCAATAAGCGACAAGGTTTTTTTATTCAGTTTTTTTTTTATAGTTTCAACAACTATATTGCAGTCAAGTATTTTCAGTACATATAAATTTACAGTGTGCATACAGTGAGGTACCGGGGAGAACCCACAAGAAGATTAGCAAAGCCTACAAGCGTGGATGGATACCCACTAGAACGGTAAGTGTATACCGAATAACTTAAATTAGTAGAGTGCATATAAGAACAATAATCAAAAACAAAAGAACACTTAACACAAAACAATTAAAAACAAAACAATACAAGGGAACAAAACAGAAACTACAAAGTCGTATTAAACATAAAATACCTTGTCACAATCTTCTGGACACAAGAAAACATTTCAGTTTTACTTTGAAGGCCTGTGTAAGAGGAAGGATATCGATAATGCGTAGTGATATTAAAAGCAAGGGAATTCCAAACCTGGGGAGCTACATAACGAACATTGTGAAGGGATGACAAAATTCTGAACAACGGTGTTCTTACAAAGTTAGCGGATCGGGTTGGTAAGAATTAACTTCACTACATATATACAAGTATGCCACATTGATAACAATTGATATCGTAGATTGATAGAATATTCAGTTTTGCAAAGAGCCTGAAGGAGTGTGTTGGAGATAACTTGGTTTTTTTTTTCTACGCACCAAAACCAGTTTTGTTAGTCCTTATTTGGGTACTCGCTTATCGCCACGTAAAGACTAAAGAACTGTGTTAATTCTTATATGGCCATATGTGAGTCCCCACATAAGGAATATTGTCATTATTGGCAGTCATTATGTGGCAGTGTTAGAAACGCATGATAAGTAAAATTTTCTTGGTCATTATGTGGAAGTGCTATTAGTGCCACATAAGGACTTAAATTGTTCTTGTTCATTATGTGGAGATAACTTTGAATTCACATAATGACTAAGGTTTACATAATTTTTTTCTGCATTTTTGTTGGTTTTGGCGTTCCATAAGACATACTGTAAATTACATTTACCGGCCCTTGTCTTCACTTACGTCATAATTTGCTGTGAATTTGAGCAAAAATATAACTTTCACCTCGTTTCTTACATGATGGGCAGATCTCTGTCAGTGGGGGCGAACTGAAAGAATGTCACAAACCTATGTTAACTAGATAAATTGCAGTGCTGATACATGAGACATGTACAGTATGAGAGGAATAGGATAAGGACCCAAACCAGTAAGTTTTAATCGGGGTTGATATAATGATAAAATATAGCATAAATATACTATATCTCTGTGAAAGGCTGGAATATTGCTTAGAACTGGAAAATCTAGACAATATACAGGTTTAGATAACCCATGCTTCACTGTACTGACAGTCTCAGGAATATTTAAGACGCTGTTAATTTTTCCTCATTATATACTGGCAGACCTTTGATAATCATTCATTCTTCAGATCCTTCACCGTATGTATATCCTTCACTGGTGTCGTTGACTTTTCTTGCCTCTCACGAACCGTTCTGGTATGCAAACTCATTTGCGCAAAAATAATTGTCAATTTTTATTTTCATTCTCTGCGGATATTAATAACTCATTACTATATTCTGTTAATCTACCCTTTCAATTGAGGCTTGTCCATTACCTCCTCGGGGTGTTGAAATACCTCCCAGGACAACCAGAAACTGGGACAATTCTTCATCACCTCTCGTATTTATACTTCATAGCACATCAAAATCAGAAGTTTACACATCAAAAAGTGAAGAAATTTGATGTGTTGGTATTTGAATTGGTTGACAGCTCCTAGGGGGGATTCACTTGTCAGCTCTGAAAATTGTTTACACCAGTCGACAAATCAGTGTCAGAAATAGCTCCTCACTTGCTTAAATATAGTGAAAAGGATTCCAGACGGAGAGCTAAATTGTCTAATACAACCAAAGGCAGGTCAGATTCTTGTGCCTTTCATAGTTTTGTCTTCACTCTTCATAGAAATTACTCAAGGTGATTTCTTTGTAACAGTCTCGCCAACAATTATTATTGCAAACAGAATGTTTTAAAGGCTTCAAAAGTTATTGCAAACAGAATGTTTTCAAAACTACCAAAATGATTGCAAACAGAATGTTTTAAAAACTACAAAAAAAAAAGAAAGAAAAATGCCTGTGAGTGTGAGTGTGTTTTACGTTCTTGGGACCCTCGTTGCTATATTAGCATACAGTATCTATTAGCAAGTTTTGCATCACTGTATATAAAGTTAAGATTTTTGAACTATATGTATGCTGATAGAATTATTCTGTGCAAGTGTTTAGTTTTCCATAGCCTAACCAGACCAGACATGCAGATTAATATATTGACTATATCTGAACAGTGCAGCAATTGAGTGCCTATATACAAAATTAACTGTTCATTTTCTACAAAGAAGTTATACATTTTTCATCTGTTACGTGCCTTATCACCGAAAGATGGCATTCAATTCTCAAGCTCCCATCGTCAACTGAAAGAGAGCTATAGGCATATTGACAGTATAAGCGATCGTGTCTTTTTCTGTTATGAGGTAAATGCATCTATACGTGCATCTCCAGTGTTTTATTAGGCCTCTCGAAATAAAGAAAATGAAAAAGGAAGTGCTATGGCAGTTACAGCTATACCTAAAGGTTTATGATCATTTACATAATGAACAAAATCAAAATATGTCGAGATTTTAATTAGAGAGAAATGCCACTTTATTCCAAATTTGGATGGCTGAGTCATCTGTTTATGTAGGCTGACATTGTCTGAATTATAGCATAGCACCTGCCAGTGTACAGACTGAATGGATGTACTGTTTATGGTGTAAATATCTCATATAGGCTAACATACTACACTGTTCGTTCGTCATGTTTGTTACCATGGTAATGGGTGAAACCATGTCAGGTGGCATAAAAAGAAATATGGACTTTGACTTTAAAAAATGACAGCATGTCATATCTTTCAGATAATTTAGTTATTAAGTTTCATAAATTTATAAATTGAATGGGTTGGTGTGATTGATATGTATGTTTTATAGGAATTACCATGGCAACCAACTACTATGTAGTTGTAGCTCCTTCTGTTAAATAGTGGTAAGCAGTAATATTACTGAAAGTGGGTCTCTTCAAAACTCACTTTTCATTATTAATTTGAACTAATTAATAATTTTTATGTTTTTAAGGTATTGATACAGGAATGTGACAAGTGAAAAAAAATATGTCAGTGTAATTTACAGTACTATGGGATTATGAGTTTATAAAAGGAGAACAGGAAGTGGGTCAAAACCCTGTTGTAGGGGTCATCGGGTTGTAGCAGAAACCTTTTATTGGAGCAGGTACAGTACTACAGTTGTTCCTAAATTACCAAACTTGTAAAGTTGTGGTTTTCAACTTTAAAATGCAAATAATACTCTTTTTAGTACTTTTTAGTACTTTAGTACTATTTACTGGACAGATAAGGATTAATTTATTGAAGTACTGTACAGAAAAGCTAGGCTAGGAAGTCAATGGCTGGCAAAACCTTAGTGATACTGTATGTCAACTACTACAAGAGTAGGTTATGTATAATTCAATACCATTTAAAGTTTTTGAGAGTTTGTCCTTTAAATTTCAGACTTGCAATGATCAAAATAGCCAAACCATGATCCTATGGAGTACCAAAAAATAGTTTGTTGGAGCAGTTTGTTCGGAGCAGCTTGTTCGGAGCATCTTGTTCGGAGCAGTTTGTTGGGAGAAATTATACTCAGTTTGAGACTGTTCAAAAAGCCAAATTGACCCACAAATGTTGTGTTTCTTGAAGTTTTAATTCTCTACAGTACTAGTACTACCTCCACTAATACATTTTTGCTTAAATACAGGCATTTCTTTTTTCAAAAAGGGGAACTTTACTTTCCCAGAAGATGAAAACCACAGTATTAAATTAATGTAGGTACAGTACTTAAGCTACTAAAGCATGCTCAGGTCGCAGCGCAGTTGAATTTCGTAACGCCAGTGATGTCACATAAGATCACATAATCTAGACCATCATTTTTCGAGCACTGTGTGTGACTATCTTATTTTGAATGATTTTCACATAACTTGTGTTTGTTTTTGTGTAGTCTTTTTTACTTTTTGCTACAAAGTGTAAAACCTATTTACAGTTTATCAATGTGTCCTTGTTCTTCACGTCTGCTTATAAGGAATGGTAATACCACAAATAACAAATGACTTTGACAATTTTCGCAGGAACAGTGTTGTTTTGATTTCATCACTTTAACTAGTACCAAAACCATCGTCAGGAAACTCAATCTCAAAATTGCTTCCTTTATGATACAGTTATACACGTCATCTGATTTTTATGCATGCACAGTCATTTGACTTGATTTGATTTGAGGGACAGTATATCACATCACTGAATATGCTCTAAAACAGTTGCATATTTGTTCTTAAATTCATTTGTGAGACTGCAGATCTAAATGCATTTTTCTGTTAATGAATCAACATGTTGCTTCATAGAGGGGGGGGGGGGGGGAAACAGATGGAAGAATTTATAAGCACATTATATAGTTAATGGTTATTAAAATAAGAACAAGCTACCAATTTTCTCTTAACATGAGATTGTGGTGGATTACAGTAACAAGTAATTTACTTCGCTTCTGAGATGGGAAGTCATTGGCTGGAGGGTCCGGCCGTAGCGCGCGCACAATGTTAAAAAGGTTACCAGTTCACTCTAGACATGGTAGAATGAGAGTGCTGAGGTTGTGAGGAGACAGGTAAGCTCATCACTAGTTAATATCCAAACCCGGTCAAGTTTTGGGATTTTCCTTTGCATTTTAGACTTTTTAGTAACATTTGGATCACATGCAATACAAGTGGGAAAGTTTGAACTTTTTAATTTTTGTGGTTATACACAGGTACACATATTAAACCACTGTCTGTGAAAGATAAAGCATTAGTTGAGTGGGGCCTATGGAGAAAGTCTAGGTGTTCTTTGGGACAGCTAACAATTTTCATAAACATCACACCTTGTTGAACGCAAAATGGCTTCACATTATACAATTTAACAAGACTTTGAGAGGAGTCCAGTAAGATTTAAAATATTGAATGGTTTTGACTGAGCACCTGTACTGATGATAAAATTAAAATGGCCATCCGTACAGTTTGCAAAGTTTAGTGGCGAATAAAATTGCTCTTTGAAGCAATTTCCTTGCGTTTCTGACTCTGTAACTTATAACTCAGCTGTGGATAGAGGTGGGGGGAGGGAAGAAACATAAGAGGGGTTGCGAGGGACGGAAAGGGGCAGAAGTGACGACAGTGAAATGGCTTTTGAAGTTTGTACATGAAACACCTCAGGCTCATATGATCAGCCTTGTGATGGAGTACACTGCTTTCTTGATAGGACCCTATACAGCCTTATACTGTAGGTTCTTTGGATAACAATACACTACAAAATGATAACAAAAAAAAAATAACAATTACAGCTGTTACCTTTGTCTGGTGAAAATTATTTTTACACTTGGTTATTCAAACAAATCAAGTCACCTAAATTGGGAGGGATGGTTCATTGACAGAGGTCACCACAAAAGGAACAAAAGAAAGTGACCACCTACGTATTCTTCCAACTGACCATTTTCCGAACAGTTGTCATTTTAGAAGGCAATCTTGAAGGAGAAAATAATAATTTGCCAGAGTCCTGTATAATATTTGGTGGGTTTTTAGAGAGATCTCTTTTAAGTTCTTGATATCTTGGAGAGAGTAACCCATCATCACTCTAGCTTCAGCTTCTTGGATAGTGTTGGTCTTCATATAAATGTCAGTGTAAATTGAAAGGAGGTGTCATATATACCTCCATGAGTCTCAAGCTGCCCAGCTGCATGACAGGAAATATAGGGTGTGCTTGAAGCTGTTAAATGAAGAATTTTTCACTTCAGGGGTTCCAATGAGAATTTTCACTTCAATCGAAATTGTTTGCAATTTGTTTGAAATTGTGAGTAATTATTAATAATCATGTAACAGGAACATGTTTATTTGTGTTATTTATTCTGTAGTCTGTTGGATCCATATCATGAGCAACATTCTATAATGTTAGAATGTATATTACTCATCCCTTACCTGTCTTCACGCTACATATGTTTGTATTTACATGTTTGTATATATATTTGTATGTTTGTTTTCAAAACTTGAAATTGGCTCTACAGTTTGTATTAAGTAGTATCGGTAAGTATTTGCCAATATAGAGACATCTGATCAGTCAGTCATTTTCAAAGTCATGGTCTCTTTGCTTACATTGCGTATGCCTTAGGTAAAGCGATATGTAAACGTTTCAGTAGTTCTTGAGTTTCAGGTGAACCTTTGGTATTTCACAACCAAATTCTGACTAACGTTTTAGAGGATCACATACCTGTAAGGTGTCAAGACAGAGGGTAAACACCATTCCAAGGCCAAACTTGAAACTTCCTTTCTTTTTTTCATTTCTGTTACACTTGACCTAACCAGAAATTGACTGATATGTATAACAATGACCTTGCTGGTGGTTGAATGACATATACTACTACTGTGCCTTGATTACTGTGAGAAAGCTTGTTGTGGTGATTATCAGACAATAGTGTAAAACTGTATGGAAAGACAGTTATAATGAGCCAGTGTGTGATATCATACTTGTTGTGGTAATGTTTAAATATTACAGTGTAGATGATAGATGGATACTTCGAGGGTCTGGGCTGTGGGAGGAAATTTAACAGGGAATGGATGTGCAGTGACAAAAGGATCGACAGCATTTGTACAGGCAAATATAATAAACCAGTGTGTGACATTACTTATTGTGTGGTCACACCTAAATACTATCTAGAGTATAGATAGAGGGGAAAGTTAGGAGTGTGGGATTGAGGTGCAAAAGCAGGAGGGATGTAGATTTTACAGGGGGAGGTGTGCAATGGGGGGGCAGGGGGGTAATCAGTACGGTCTCCTACATAGGATCTCCCATATCCCAGAAGTATTAAGATTCATTAATCAGGCCTTGACAACAGTTATGTCCCCGGGCCACTATTTTGAAGTCATCAGTGTTCCTTAAAGTATATTTTGAAAATGAGACTACATTTTCTCATACTTCCATAGGCTTTCAAATTCACCACAAACTTGGGATTTTATCCCCTTGCTGACCACCCCCCCTCCCCCCTGCTAACCACCCCTCTTCTCGGTCCTGGTCATTACTTCCCTTTTCTTAAACATATCCTTTTTAACATTGTGGTCCTGTGTTGTCATTATGGGACATTAATTTATTTCTACATTTGATATATAGAACTTGCAGGATTATTAGAACTTTACTATGCATGAGTTCCAGGCATTTCTGAATAATTGCTGGTCGCCATAGAGCCTGCAAGGGTACAAGCAGCTCGGATTACAGCACCAGCATTATTAATCAAAATGTCTGCAGGTTTTTAAATATCAAACTGACTGAAAATTGATATGCACTACATACGCTAACTTTCTCTTGAACTGTTTTGAATTTTTCAGCAAACAGCTGGTTGCAGTATACAGTGTCATGTTATGAATATTCAAGTCTGTTCAAAGCTTATCACATGGTATCGTATACTGAGTGTTTTGCTTTAGGAAGAAATCATTACGTAATTATGCAAATTGTCTTCAAAAAGTCATGTTTGCTATACATGTATACTATACTGTAAACTTATGTTCCACCAAATTGTGGAATAGGGTAATAAAATTAAGACTCTTAGCAGAGAAAAAAAATAGAGACCTATGTTTGGATGTGTGATGGAAAGTTATATTGTTCTGAGCACTGTATATGCAGAGTTTAATGGTCTCTGATCTTGAGTACTTTAACGTCATCTGAAATATTTTGGGGCTCTATTTGTTTGACTTTCTACATTTAGACCAAGTATAGATAGCTAGTTTTTCTAGACTTGAGTATTTTAATTTTAATTTTTTTATTATTATTTTTTTTAAATTGGAATTTCAGTTGGTAGGCAAAATTTAAGGGAAGATTCATTTTAATAATTGGATATTTATTAATATTTTTGATGATTTAGCAACAGTGAGGTACGAAGTGTATCTCTCTATGAGATACTGCGGCACTGTTTGGGATCGGCCCTATTGTAACTTATGAAAGCATTTTGAAAGGTTTTTTGATTAAGCCCTTCCCTCACAAGGGACTCATTTATAATTAGGGGTCTTCCTCTGTGGACAGCTACGGCATTGTTTTTAATTACCATAGGCAGAGTCTGCGTCATCAGCTGACATACTAGTAATCCATTGCAAAACTGTCATAAAAGCTGTTCCATATTACAATCGACTCCATCATGCATTGAAATGGAAAGCTTACAAGCCCACACTGTACATGTATGTATGTACATGTACTTGACAAGCTTCAATTAATAACGACAACTTGCATCTAAGTCATATCGTTACAAGTGCAGCACGAGTCTCCATGAACATGCAGGCTCAATTTCATGTTTCATGATAGAAGAGATCTCTTTCAACACATTCACTGGGATGGACGGTGAGATTGTGCTGTAGATGGATTTCATATTCTCTCCATCTTAGGAATGCCTTCGATAATCAGTATGTAGGAATCTTACATGACTCAGAGGCCAGGTTGTACTGTTTATGGAATTGGTTCCTTCTCGGTGATCTGGTTTTATTCAGTTTAATAGGACTCGAGCTTGAGGATACACATATGTATATAAACAGGATTTGTCCAGCTAGACTAAACTTACTCGTGTGTGAAGACCTGGAACAAATTCGGCAGAGTTTGTTGTATATAGTGTCCCTGGTAGATCTCAGTTTCCCCTGAGTCATCATCCTCTGTGGAGAGAGGACCATCGTTGCCAAGGTGATATTGTCCTTTGTGACAGGCACATCGAGATTACATCAGTTTTAATATTTTCATTATGGGATTACGATTGGGAGAGTATTTGTGAATGGAGTAGTATTCAAGCAAGATAATTATCAAAGTCATATTCATCATCACTTACTTGTCTCCACACGATTACTGCACTCTATGATGCTGGACTGATGCTATGCATTGGATAAGTCACAGTAACTACCAATACTTCTATCAGCTGCTCTCCCCTACACAGCAGTCCTTTATATTGCTGGGCGTGTTTATTTCATTGGTTGTCACCTCTGCAAAATGTTATTGTAACTTTTAAAGAGGAATATTTAGCTGAGGAAACGATCCATTTTCTTTGCTGGAATATATTAGGCGTAATTAATGCTTCAGAGCCCGTCTTGTTTGGTTCAAGAGGAAGTACTGAAGAAAAACTCAGGAAAACTTGAAATCAATTCAAATAAATCTGATTTTTTTAAAATAATTTGAATGGGATTATTGAATTCGAAATATCTGATTTATTCATAGAATATAGTTAGACCTGATGTAACACTATAAATTTGGATTAAATGAATGTAATATATATTTATTTGGATGTTCCCTGCATTGCATAATCTGATGCAAACCTCCCCCTGTAGTCTGCGTTACAAACTCTAACATACTGCAGTTCCAATACTTTGAATATACCAGCTATTTCAGATGGACATCTCGTCTTTGAAATGTTTAAAAGTGGAACATTATAATCTCAAGGTCATAAATCAAAGATGATATTTGTGAATTTTAATAAAATTCAAATCAACTCGATATTAATACAACCCAACAGTGTTTGGACTTGTGACCTTTTGAAAAGTTTAACGGTTGATTTTAATAACAAGTCAAGGTTAATTACTGTACAGAACCGACAGTACACCAAAGTATTTAAGTGACTGTTGCTGGTCTCTGCTGTACAGCATATATATCGTTCAAAAAGGACACTGTGTGTGTTCCTGGCGACAGTTTCTGCTACCGAGAATCCATGTCGATTGTCTTGTACATTTGCATGCTCCGCTCTGCATGCACCGAGACTCGAACCGCAGTGTTAACAATCTACTCATACAGCAGGATGAAGTCTCAGTCATGTTCCTAGAATTTTGTGAGACAGACCTCTTAAAGTAAAACTTGAAAAGAAATATTCTGCCTGGTCATGAATCCCTCAGTTGGATAGTTTGAACTTGATCCGATATAGCTTCCTGACTCGGAAGTTAAAAGGAAGGACATAACTATTGCGTGACTATGGCTTCGGTCGCTGTATGGTTGGTAGAAGCTCTGCAAGATTTGAGTAGTTATTATTTCATCGTCGTCAGCTCGCCAGATTGTCTTCCTCACGGTCAATGTTCATCTCTCTGTAAGTACGAGTGCTTTCATGTATTATTCATCATCCTGTCTCTCTCTCTCTCTCTCTCCTCGGGTAATTTATGCACTCGAAGAGTGACGCAAATGCCTTTCAAGCAATTATGCTTGTTCGGGAAGAAACTGACAGTGTGATGCGGCATTGCCATCCGTGGTTATATTACTGTACAAGTCCTGTATCTGATTATTCACTGCATTGCATATTAAGCCTCGATTTCTGTATCAGGCTATGTGCATCTGTGAGAGTATTCCTCCCTAGCTGGTTAGCTCTGATCCATCAAGTGATATACGTTTTTCTTCGGTAAAAAGGGAGAATCGGGCAAAAAAATGACAAATTATTCCATCTTACAATTTTTGGCGTGCGGATACAATCCTGCATTTGACGATTCTCACGTTTCCGGTTTCGGAATGTGTTCAGGTGAGTCGAAGATGTTAACACCGTCTGTGATTACATCTAGAGCTGCTGAAGCCAGCTGTGAGAGGTGTTGTAACTTTTGGATAATTAAAAGATGGGTTTTTGTGTAATCTTACGCAGTTAGAGTAACAGGCTTCTATTTTTCATCCAATTTAAATTATGTTTCTGTACTGCAGCTTTGAGGGAGTGTCTATATAGAATGAATGTCAAGGATAGGAATCTTTTAAGGAAATTGACTGTACAATGTTTGAGATATTCATGTATCCTAGCCAGTTATCTCTGTATTAGAAGCATCAAAAACATAATGTAATCTTTGTTACATAGTTAATACTTTATCATGATATTTGGTGATTTAGACTGCTGTACTGGTGGTACAATTAATGGACTAACTTTATATAAATGGAAAACAATTGGGCTGATCAGATAGATGATGTGCTGAAGAATATATGTCCATGTCTGCAAGGATATGCCCTGTCCCAAAGGGATATGCCCATATCTGGAAGAGATGTGTCTATATCATGAAGGGATATGTCCATGTATGGTGGATAGGTCTTAAAGGATATACCCATGTCCTAAAGGATATTTCCATATCTGGAGGAGATACGTTCATGTAATGAAGGGATATGCCCACGTTTGATGGATATGTCTAAAGGATGTATGTCAATATCCTGAAGGTATGTCTATGTCCTGAAGGATATGTCCAAATATGGAGGAGATATGTCCATGTAATGAAGGGATATGTCCATATCTTGAAGAGATGTGTCCATGTCAGGATATGTTCAAACTGATGGATATCTCCTTTAGGGTATGTCCCCAAGTCTTGGATGGATATGCTAAACAATCAAATCACTGAAATAAAGTATAGTGGGAAAGGATGATAGGAAAAGGAGTGAGCAGAGAGTGAGAATTTCCGTAGTACTCTCGCTTAAATGTGACATTTCGTAGCAGTTGTACAAATACAAGATCAGTGACATCACACGTGAGCAGTGAGTTATCATCTGTAACAGTTTCATGGTGCAGCTGACAAAAGTAAGATTTGTAGCTACTTTTTGAATTTTTTCTGTGAGGTTGCAAGGAGTGGATAACCCCATCACTTCCCTGACTCCATGGTTGGTACTCCATATATAATACTCACTGAAGCTAAATGTGTTTCATTGGACCTATAAAGTAGCATCCCCATCACTTCCCTGAATCCATGGTGGTACTTGGTTGGTACTTAGGAGTGTTAACTCAGTGGTTAACGCCGGTGCCTTTCAATCATAAGGTCCCGAGTTGGAGCTGCCTTTCCATCATAAGGTCCCAAGTTCAAGTCACTCCAAGATTAATGTATGCCGTCCAGTTACAGAGTTGTTGACAGTTGGCAGTTCATATTTCATGGACATTAAATAATATGAATCTAAGAGACTGACTTCGGTCAGCTTGCGGCTTTGATAAGCGAGTTCCTGCTTGCAGGAGGACCTAAAATACATACATAAAAACACACATACTGTACTGTACTCCATATATAACACTTCCTGAATCTAAATGTGTTTTCATTGGACCTATAAAGCAACAGTAATGGAGTGTTTGATGCTGTTATTCTATACATATTAGATCAGTACGTAACTAAATTAATATAGTATTTTATGTGTAAAATCTTACCGAGAGATTCATGTGTTTGACCTTTACAGTGGGATAATGTACTTTGTAAGCATTCAGAATTAAAGGTTAGATTTGGAAGGGCTGTAAGTCAGTGGGGGCACAGTGCTGAAAAGTTACCAAGTTTTGTAGGCTTAGGAGAGTAGAGCACATTCATGTTGGATGGAAACAGGCATTACAGTATCCTTTTTGAAAATTACCCAAACTAGTCACATTTTGGAGTTAATCTTAAAAATTTGTTTCTGGTTACTTTACTCCTCTTTTACTCAATTTATCCATCAGTAAACTACAACAATTGGTAACATTACGCCTCCCATTGACCCCCTTGGGGGAAACGGCCGTTCCTGCCGTCTGCTCCTCCCGTCGGTTCCTCCCGTGGGTTCCTCCCGTCTGTTCCACCCGTCTGTTCCTCCTGTCTGTTCCTCCTTAAGCTACCATTCTTACCACTCATGTTAAATAGTCCTACTAACGTGACTTCTAGCTAAGATCTTCATCTGCTCAAATCTTGTTAGTTCTAGCATTCTACGTGAAGTTTATAGGACAGTATCATGTGGTTAGGTGAGATCAAGGGACACTCCCCACTTTATCTTCCTTCTAAGAGAGGCATACCGGTGCTGTGGCTGAGAGAATAAAGGCAGTGGCATTCAAAGCGATGAGGCTTAGCAATCGGGAGGTTCCGGGTTTGATACCCGGCCGGGTCATAGTGAGGTGGGTTTTTCATCCAAGAGTAATCTATGCTTTTCCCACCTGAAATGACTTTCTAACTTGAAAAGATTCCAAATTTGAGTTAAAATGTTGAATTGGAAGCCACCCGACATGTAAGTTGTAATCCATTAGCCCTTGCGGGTTTCTCCCACATTCGTGGTCGCTTAAGCGCCGTGAAAATAACTGCTGGTTATTATAATATTATCTTTATAAAAGCCAGAAGCTTCATAAGACGATTGAATGCTACATGCTGCTACAAAATACGAGGCCTTTCCAATCCATTTCTTTCAAAACTGCACTGTGAAGGACATACAGACATATCCCGTCCTAATCAAACTGACTGAAGCTGAAGATTTCTAAGAGCTCCTTCGTGGTAGATTGTGTAGTAACTAAACATTAAAGAAGATATTTAATATTTACTTTGATGAACCGGGGGCAAAATCTTGCAGCTATATATAAGTTGCCCTTTTCATCACTCAATGAGAGCAAATTAAATATATTCGTCCTTTTGGTAGATCTGCACGTTACTCACGCCTAAAGCATTTTTCGTCTCATACGAACATCTGGGAAATCATCAGACTATATGATATGAGGCAGTTGAGAGGCAAGAAGTTTTGAAATATCACCATTTCAAATTTTTAGTAAAGGAGGCCCTGATGGAAATGTGATTTAGCTAATGGACCGTTGAGATATAATGATTTATTTCGCTACTCGCCTACATGTCTCCACTAAGTGTACTTCCCTAATCTGCCTATTAAACTTCTAACTGGTAATATTTTAGCATTTTACATTTGAGCACATTTGGTGACATTTTGGCATTTTATCATTTCACATAACATTTTAACATTTTAGTTTTTCAGAAAATGCAGATGTTCTGTGGATACATGTTTACAGAAAAGCTATGATATTAACATACTTTGGTTAAATATTGAGTTACCTGTAGTGGTTATGAACTTCACCCTCAAATGTATCACATCATGATACTTATTCAGTACTTGTTGAAACTTAAAATTGTGTCTTCACTGTTACATTAAATCTTCTCATGTTTGAAATGTGGCAAAGATTTAATAATTCATTTGGTTTTATGGTATATTTTCTTACTACAGTGATAGCAATTAGAACTTCAATATATGCATGTTATATCTACACTTTGGCTGTACATATTCTACAGTGGTACAGTATATGTTTTTCTTCCTGTTTGCAAGTGTTTCCTGGTAATTTCTAGATAATTGCAGTTTTTAACCGAGTTTGTGGTTAACACTGTCTACGTGACAACAGGAATTAGTCCAGTACAAATCCAACCCACTGTTAACCACTCACCACTTTATGGGGGTTTGTTTACTTGAGTACTCCCACTTTAATTTGCCATAGATTTATAACTGTCTTATCTCTAAGAATTGTTGTGATAAATTAAATTGGTACACAATTGAAAAAATTCTTCAAAGAATTGATTTTATTTCATTTTCCTCATCGTAGTGTAGAATTATTACACTAAATCCATTTCATATTTTTTTTTTCTTTTTTTGTTGTATCTTGTGGTCCATTACAAACTATTTTAATGTTGAATTCGATTTCTTTCAGATGACTCCTTCACCATAATGGAGTTCCCAATTACTGATGTGGCCAAGTCACTTCAGAGCAGAATAGCATACATAGCTGGTAAGTACTATTTCAGAAATCATTCTGGGAACAACTGGTTAGCATATTTGAAATCCAGAGCGGGCAGGACATATTTTCCTCACATACTCACTTCCCTATCTCATCACTACATAAGCACCCTCACCTTATTTTCTTTAAACTGACAACATTTTTAGCTCTGTACACTCTTGTGGCAACCCCATTAAAATATTTTCTGTGATTGATCAGGAGTGGTAGATTACCCAATTTGCAATAAATCTTGTTTCATGATATAAGTCAAACTCAGCAATACATCAAATTTAATCACTGCTCATGTTAATGGTATTTGAACAATACTTAAAAACAAACATGATTGATGAAGCAATACGTAATATTACTTACATATATCTGTACGTGTAAGAGTGAAAAGGAGAATTAACCCACTGCCTTCCGTCTTGTATTCTATTCCCAAATTAAAACACACTTTTACGTTAGATAACAATGACGTACATGTGCAAACGGATAATGTATACATGTGTATGGCTGGTTTATATATGATTCCATAGATTGTAAACGTTACTCAACATGCTTAATTAACATTGATACATGTTACATCAATGCTGAAAAGCTGTTACTTGTGGAGTACTGAATGAGTGAGGATGGAAGTTGTTCAATTAGTTATTTGGATATTTGGGAGTGGGAGTGAGGGGGGGGGGGAGAAAGATGGAGGGTGTAGGGATGGATGGGATAGGGGGATGGGAGGATTAAATTAAGCCTGATACTGTAGGAGAAGATGTAAGATGTAAATACAATGTTAACCACAAGGTGATATCTACTGTACAAGTTTTCGCTTTTCTCTCCGTATCAAATGAGGAAATTCTTTGTTTTAAATTTATATCTTTCCTTCTATACTTCATATTTGAATGTATAATCCACTGAAGGATCTAGTATAGTTAAGGTAGAACCCTAACCAATCCACGGTAAAAAGTATACTGTAGGGTGATAAATAGTATAGAGCAAAACAAAACATTTTTTGTTAATGTTCAAATTTTACAACACACCTGTTTACTTCAAGCTCACTCATGGTAAATGCAATGAATGACAACTTTATTCATGTTTAAAAAGAAGAGAAAAAGACAAGGTGATAAAAGGCGTGGCACATACAGGAATTGAAAGCTAATTTTATCAGGATTCTTGGATTATCTTCATCAAATCAAAAAATAAATTACATCGTTTGCACTTCTCTTAATTTTCTTCCACTAAAGGGCAATGATGTCCTTTATATACGGGCACAAAGGGACCGGCATATCCTTCATAAACGTGCCAACATTTAGTCCCAAAGCTAACATGATTTAATTTATTCATGAATGTGCTTTAGTACAGTGTAACATGTATCGTGTAGACTGCCTGTCTGTTTCAGTTAGTGTCTGCTGAATTTCAAATGCATCCAGATGCCTGCAGTGAAAGAATAATATAAAATAACAAATCAGTTTTAGTAGCAAAGTTGATCAGTCCTACAGTGAGTATGGCATATTTAGTGACCAGACAGCTTGCTAGGTTATGGTCTATCATTTTTTTTTGGTGTTTCTTTTCTTTCCGTCTGAACATTGTAACGAAGCAAATTCGATCAGAAAGGGAGACAAATGTTACAAGAAATTCTGAACGATCAGTTATTACTCATGAATACGCCAGTCCGGCGCCTTCTTATCACAACATGCTACTGTTATATGTGGTTATTGATTGCTTCGCCATTGGTGATACTGATGTAGATAGCTGATATTGTTATTACCACACGCTACAGTGACATCATGATTGTAGTGGGCTGTATTTCCCATTGCTCATCAGTTCCTGCAAGAAAAGTTCAAAAACAAGTCTGGTTAATTGAATATGAAGGTGGCTGGAGGGGAAAAAGAGTGAAAATGTGAAAGTTTAAATACTACATTGTGGTTTTTTCAGAGTCTTGCGTGTGTCTGTGTTTGTGTGTACAGCTGGCTAAAATAAAATCATTTCCACTCTGCTCTAAATTAACGTCTGTCAGTCAATCTGTTCGGTAGCAATTTAGAGGTTTGATTTTAAATAGAAAATCGTCAGTTTCACCATAAACTGTCCATCGTCATGGTCTTCACCTGTTCAGTGCATTCTGTTGTGTCATCTCTGTTAGTGAATTTCCCGGGACAGAAAAGGCACCGTCATGGTGATACTGTCAAAGTCTATGGGGGGATTTTGTCGAGTAACAAAATCACAGGTAGGAAATTTCACTGTAATAACAATGATTGTTCTTTAATTCGTTAGGTAAATATTGTACTTTGTCACCATTTAAGCTGAGTCAAATCCCTACCTCCTACCAAACACACAGAAACTGCTGTGAAGGAAAAACAATTAGTTTGCATGTTTTACTATCTTTCTCATTGTTGTTTGTGAAACTAAAATAACAAAAAGTCAAGATCTTTTTAATTATTTCAAGCTTTTTATAAATTCTGTAGAGCAGTAGTAGTAATTTTATGGAAGAATTTTGACATTTTTAAAGTCGGGATGAGGTGGGAGATGGGGGGGGCGGGGATGGTTGGTCGGGATAGCGACAACAATCAGTAGAGAAAGATAGCCTTTACTTCTTTCAACAAATTTACAGCATTAAAAATAAAGTTATTTAATTGCTTTCCTTTAGACATAGAATATGTAATGATATAAGAGATACTGTACAACTTGCATTAGATTTCCTATTGTCTGTTTGTATACAAATATGATGGATATAATGTACATGTATATTAAATTATCTTCAGAATTAACACTTGTCTTGTGTTACACAACAGTACCCTCACATTGGAGTGTTATTCAGCTTATGAATATTCATTTGTTTTGCTTTGCTTTGCTTCTAGTATCTCTATAGTCTCTCCAGTTTCAAAGGTGGATATCTGTGATCGGATGTAATTTCTTGACAGTTATACATCTAAGGTGACCTCTGAATGTACCCCCACCCACCTTTGCTCCCTTCTCCCTTTTCCCAAATTCCCTTGTTTATACCTAGAGCTGCTAACTTTTGGACCCTGTACTGTATTGAGTGCCACTAATTAATTACACTGTTTTCAGTCATGCATTTCTGTGTGGAATTCGTTGGGTTGTTGACTCTACAGTGAGTACCAAGTAATAGTAAAATGTAATGCAAAAGTGACAAAGTGCTACACAAATTATATAAACATATATATATAATGTTTTTATGCATAATTTGAAGCTTACACTCTTTTTCAGCATTATCCCTAAAACTGCTATACAATTGTGAACAGCAGACTTATTGCACTGCTTTTGTACACTTAACTAAGTTATAAGATGTTCGCTAGAGAATAGTTGGTTTGTGTTTGTTGGTAGCATGACATTACCATCTCAAATTATAAGTGTAAACTGTGTCTAATGATAACTTGATGCTTATAAATTTAGTATGTATGTATGTATATATAGATCCTCCTGCAAAGAGGAACTCGCGAAGAAGCCTCATTGGCTTATCAAAGCCGCAAGCTGACCGAAGCCAGTCCCTTACATTCATATTTATGCTAATGTATGATATAGTATGCTAATGATCATGTATACGTTGATCACATGATTCGTTACAGTATTTGCTTTATATTGTGTGCTGTTCTAATTATTATCATTTATACAGTAAATCTTAGTTACTGTGAGCTAGGCCAGCTGGGTAAATAATAGTCATTTCTCTTGAAAGAATTAAATTAAAATGCAGGCATAGTCTATACTATTCTTACAGTTTTCAGCAGTCAAGTACTTGTGTTCAGTATGGCTATCAGAAGGAAATTTATGACTTTTAAATTTGAGTAATTCCTGGAGAGGATATTGTAATTATTTGGATTATTTGTGCATAAATTTCCTACAAGATAGAGGCAGATTGCATTATTTGTGCCCCAGGTATAGTATACAGTAAGTATCAGTACTCGGTATAATCTATAGTACAGGAACATGCAGAGAAAGGATAGGTCATGTTAGGGTACAACAGGTACACTAGGGGGATATTTGGTACGACAGGTACGCTAGGGGGATGTTTGTTACGACAGGTACACTAGGGGGATATTTGGTACAACAGGTACATTAGGGGGATATTGGGCACAACCGGTACACTAGGAGGATATTTGGTACGTCAGGTACCCTAGGGGGATATTTCGTACAACAGGTACACTATGGGGATGTTTGGTACGACAGGTACACTAGGGGAATGTTTGGTACAACAGGTACACTAGGGGGATATTTTGTACAACAGGTACACTTGGGGGTATTTGGCACAACAGGTACACTAGGGGGATATTTGGTATAACAGGTACACTAGGGGGATATTTGGTTTTACAGGTACACGGGGGGTGTTTGGTACTTAGCGGTACACTAGGGGGATATTTGGAAGTTGCTACCTCATACATTACTATATATTCAAACATCTACGGTAACTCACACATGTTTAGCATAGATCTACAGTATCTATGCAATGCTTATACTGTACTAAGGTCAAAGAACTCAGTTTTTCTCTTTGAATAATCGGAAGTTATAATAGGACTGATCTGATGTCAGGATTAACCGATAATTTAGGCTCCTAGCTAATTTTGCTCCATGTTTTATCTTTGACAAGGAGCGGAACGCTCAGCTATTCAATGCATACTTCGGAGCCTTTTTTTCTTTGAGGCCTAAAGAAATGCAAACTGTGCTTCAAAAATATCTCCTTGCTAAATTCAAGTTCTGACTTCCATACATCAGTTACTATATTGATATGGATGTAATTGTCTGTTCTTAAAATATCTACTGGCAGAAAAGTGCCTTTTATAATCTACTGCCAAACATCAAAATCCAGGTGCATAATTTAGCCAGTTAATATCCTAAATTTCGAGGCCTGCATTTTATTTCATAGAAAATGATCATTTTATCCTCCTGGATTTGTAATCAATTAGTGAATTGAGATATAATTACAACTTACTGAAATGACCACAGGAGACTGTACAGGTCTTAGCATCACTGGAACAGCACTGAGTATTAAATATGTGTTATCTGTTTACTCAACCTTCCCTTCCAACTCCTTCATCCCATTTTCCTATCTTGAGTTTATTTTTAATTGGATTTTAAGTGCTTCTAAAATGCCCTTCACTGAAGCATTAAAAATAGACTGTGAGCCGTCTTCATGCATATATATGTCTATAGGACAAGTGATTCTAGATTAGATCATCATAGACCCATACTTTGATTGCAATAGTGCCTAGCCAAGTCTAGCCTAGCCTTCTTTGTCATATAAGTCTTTACAATGTTTAGTTGCTATGATTGTCAATGACAGTCTGACAAACTACAGGCTAATCATGCCTTTTTTAACAGCGCAAAAAGAAAAGAAAAAAGAAAAGAAAAGCAAAAATATTGCACATTTTTAGGGCACAAATAACTTGTATTGTGTGAATCAGGTGAGAATTTAGGAATGTGAATATTCATTAGCTGAGGCAACTAGTAAAGTTACTTAACATTGTATTATTTGCACCCCATAATGCTGATTAAAGTATACATGTATGCTCTCATTGTAGAGTAACATGTTCCTCTCTGTAACCAGCAGAATGAACCACCTGTTAATTGAACTTGTTACTGTATTTGCAGTAGGAATCAATTACCGTCTCAATAGCAAGCCATTTTGTTTTTTGTTATGTTGTGGTTATTATGTCTTTGACTTTGGACAATTTTTGTCTTCAAATTTAATCAATTGCTTCCTTTTCAGTGACCGTTATCATTACCAAAGTTAGTGGTTAAATATTCCTGGTGACTTCATACAATTACTGTCTGGCTTCTAGCAGGTCTTAATTTGATTATGGACCGTCAGTTAGATCATGATGTCTTTAGGGAGGTCAATAAGTGACCTGGTTTGGACAGTTTCCAGAAACTGATTAAAATTTCATATTAATCCTACATACAATACTCTATTCGTTGACCCACGGAATAGCTGCTCAGGTAAAAGAGACTTAGTGGCTTATTGTAAAGAGTGTCATGTCCAGACGAACAATTCAGTGATACAGTTTGTTATTAAAGATTCATCATCTTTAACTGTGTTGTGAACCAACCTGCACAATCTACAAGTCCAATAAGAGGTTCTGTATCAGTTAACCATGCATTCCAGTACCCACCCCCATACACATCTACTGTACCCACATGAAACAATTAACCAATGATTCATATATCAAAACAGTCTACCAATTTGTCAATTAAATACACGCAATGGAAGAACTCACCCATGGATATCAATAAGTGATTATATCTTCTCTGTGTCCAAAGACAGTATTTTGTTCCGTGTATGGACAGCATGCATACATGTATATTATGAATCGTTCTGTGATCAAGGATAGCTCAGTGACAAAGTTTATTGATTCGTTAAGCTGGGAATTTAGAGATTTTGTGTTTTACATGTGTGAGATTAAAATATATACAGCTGCATAGAAGATTATCCACTGTTTTTGTGTTCTGGAAATACTGTTTAATATATGGTCAATTCCACGGTGACTCGCGTGACATTTTTACTAAAATTCCTCTCTATTTGATATCATTAAACAAATAAAGAAATTACCTGGGAGAAAAGCATTCATGTAGTCAATAAGGTACGCATTAATGCTTACAACAGTAGACAAAAAATATTTATACCTCAAGTATTGGGGGTGAAATTGGCAAAAAACTAAACGTGACTCGCGTGACAGTTACTATTAGCAAAAATCAGAATGCACACACAAATGTTCGATTTCTTATGTCTTATTAAAATATTTCCAATCACTTTTTGTAATCATACCGAAGTTGAAAAACACCTCTACCTCAATTGCTATGCAACTTTGAAAAAATGTTGTAACGCATGAAACTAACGATGAAGATGTATTGTGACTCGCGTGACAAGAAAACGTGACTCGCGTGACAAGTTCACTTTTCGGATAGTTCTAGATCAAATGCAGTAGTGAATCAAAGGTATAGATCTTGCATAGTGAAATATAACATTCATTGGTCTAGAAAGTGTCCAAAAGGTACTTCCCTTGGGAATGTCCAGATGATATTATGTCCCCGAGTTACCTTCATGACTGCAGACAGTAGGTAATATACTGTACGGGTAGTACAGTTGTTCAGGCAATATATCTTGTCAATTAATATTTGTAACAACATTTAGTCTGTTGAAGTCACTCATTTGAGAGTTATAGAAGAAAGAGATCTATCAAAATGTGATTCAAATTACCATTCTCATTTGTCATATTTGAATAAACCATAAGTGTAATATTTGAGAAGATACATTCGCTCATAGGATTTTGGGAATGATTGAGCAGTTAAAACCTTAAGGTTGTCAAGTCATAGCACATGGCATTGGCAGATACAAATATAGTTGATTTTTTTGTATATTACTAAAAAATCAATGACAAGTGCTAACTTTCCAAACGTGGTGATAAAATAGGCATTATATTGCGAATAAATATTAATGATTTTAAATCCTGATATTTCAAATGAAATTATCATAATTAGTTGCATTATGTGTGCCCATATTATTCAAGTTGCCTAATTAATGGGGAATGCATATATGATATCTTTAATCAGTGATTCATTCATCAAACTATAACATCCCTGTAAATTTCACACAGTAAATAGGTAGAAACACTATCTTCATTTGACGTGACTCGCGTGACGTGACTCGCGTGACATTCGTAAAGGGTGATTTTCTGCAAAATTTGAATATCTTCTGAAAAGGAAAATTCAGTAATCCTTTTGGTATCTATGTGAAGACGTGATATTCATTATTTGAAGTAAAACTTTTGTGCAGGCAAGGAGAAAAAACCAAAAACAGTAAATTTTGTGACTCACGTGGCAGTAAATCGAGGGTGTTTACTGTTTTCAATTTACCACTGTTGTCTAATGCCTTGATGTCAAAATAAAATTGAAGCTATAAAGTGAGCACTATGCTATAGCAAATATAATTAGTCCAACACACAGTTAATAGGTAGAAACACTATCTTGAATTGACGTGACTCGCGTGACGTGACTCGCGTGACATTCGTAAAGGGTGATTTTCCGCAAAATTTGAATATCTTCTGGAAAGGAAAATTCAGTAATCCTTTTGGTATCTATGTGAAGACTTGATATTCATTATTTGGAGTAAAACTATTGTGCAGGCAAGGAGAAAAAAAACAAAAACAGTAAATTTTGTGACTCGCGTGACAGTAAATTGAGGGTGTTTTCAATTCACCACTATTGTCTAATGCCTTGATGTAGAAAAAAAATTGAAGCTATTAAGTGAGCACTATGCTATAGCAAATATAATTAGTCCAAAACACTGATGATACCTATGATTAATATGTACAAATCTGCACAAAATGAAATTTCACTGAATTTTTCATAATTTAGTTACTACGGGAACCATTTGTTATTACCGACCCCATAATCAAACAAATGATGTTTCAGGGGTGAAAAAATTATTTTTAGTAACTACAAGTATTCTATTTATTGGAAACTTATACAATTTTAATGTACAATGATTTTAAATTTTTTGGTATGATGTTGACCTTATCATGGAATTGACCATATATCTACACAGTGTGTATCTGTGCATCTCATACAAGGTTTCACAGACATGGGGTGTTATTGATTTTGTGATTTACCGATACACATTCTTGTGAAAGAGCTGCTTCTTATAAAGTAACGTGTACGCCTTCTTTTTATTAATGTGACAGTAAGTCTGTAGCTCTGCATATATTGTTGTAACATGAGTGGCTCTGCTGTTTAAGCATATAAGATAGTAACTATAGATGTATCTTAGCTTTGACTGCACCTGTTATGTATTAGAAGCAGTAAATCAAACATAAGTTTAATAACGCTGAATTGATTTTTGTCATGTTTTCTTCGAAAAGTAATATTTCAAAGATGATTGAGAGCAGTGACATGTCAGTCGATAATAAGAAACAAACTTTTACTTTAACTTGATACTTCAAATCCATCTCCTTCAATCTAATTGCTTATGTCTCTCAGTTCCTGTGCATCATTTAAGATCATCAACAGTGCAAAAAAAAAATGGCTTCCATTCGTAATTCGTCATTTTGTAGTCAAGTCTATGATTTTAGCTATATAGCGAATTGAGAGTTTAAATATATCTACAACTCACAATCTAAAAGGACAGAAGGCTGATTTTGCGGAAAGTTGCAGCTATTCCTAAAGGAGTAATTCCCTCCTGCACAGATATTTTAATTACTCTCTTGCACACAGGAAATGACTGCTTCATCCTCCCACCTCTCAGGTGGAAACAAATTTTTAGAAATAAGACAGGTCAACACATTGTAGACTTCACAATCTGAGATCACAACATCATGGCTCTTGCAGAGCACATGCATGCGATGGATGTTTGCATTCAGTTTAGAAAAATGAGAGAAAAATGAGAGGCAGGCTGGCTTCTGTTATTGTCATTTGTAGAAGTCAGTCCATACACTTAGTGAGTCCATGCACAGTGGTCTGTACTCATATTGACCCTAATGGGTTTGTACTTGTACTGGAAGCATTTTGGAGTCTGGTATGGATACCAGTACAAGATGAAGTCGTACTCATACTTGTGTACTTGTGTACTCACACTTCTAAACAGAGAAGTACCACTTGTACCACTTTGTGTAAGTCTGTTTGTAACATTGTACTAAAACATATTGACCCTAATGGCTTTGTACTCGAAGCATTTGGAGTCTGTTATGGCATTGGATACCAGTACAAGATTAAATAGTACTCTTACTTGTGTGTGCTTACAGCCTTGTACTCACACTCCTTTACAGAGAAGAAACACTTGTACTTGTACTCAAGCTATTGAACAATTCTGTTTGTAAAATTGTACTGAAACAGAGGTACTGTTTATTTTTATTAAACTATGTCAGTGTGACCAGATCTAGTGACAAAAACATAGTAAAAGTAGGCAGATTAATGTATGTATATCTAATACGAGTCTGTTCATTATTCATAATTAATTACATATATACAGGATCATGGGTATGTTACACTACACATTCACATTTTTGAATTATTATTATTAATATTATTATTATTTTTTATTGAGCTGGAGAATTAAGAAAAAAGAGTCACACTGTCCAGATGTTCGGGTAATCTAACTGCCCTGTGGCCTAACCTATTTTAGTCATCTCGACACAGCTTAATATTCTACATGCTTGATATAGTCACACAGTAAACCCAATACGCAAACAAACGCCCACCGAACAATCATTTCAAGGACTTTTTACTCACAAGAGAAAGATTAATTCAGATATCACACTCCTACACAGATATGTTTAAAATAAATTCATCCCAGGCGAGATAGATAAGCACAGTTATTATGACAACATGATACGGAATGCGTGATAAAACGCATTAACAACACTGTTACATCACATATGGATTAATAATTATACAACTATACGAAATTCGGATTTTGAATCGGGCAAGTCAGGTGCGTAACAACTTTACATCAAAAGACACAGAAAGAAATTCATATATTATCTCCTGGCATTAGATAAATTGATTGATAGATGGTGACAAAGATGGTTACACTTGTAAAGTTAGTATTAAATAACACAGAATATTAACGAGAATATTATGCTTAAACAGATTGCAATGGTCAACAGATCTTTGATAGTTTTTAGTACATCTTAGGTAGATGAACACAAAATATTAAATTATGTCTCAATGAATCACTGAGCTCTCACAAATTGTTGGTAAAGATGACTGTGCAACATCAAGTGCGTACTTTCACAATTTGTCACAGGGTTAAATTTCACAAAAAAATAAGATATTTTATTAATCAGTTTGATACTTTCCCAAGATCATATCTTTCCTTGAAATCATCCAAATACCAATCAAGAAATTTGCACTTAAATTGCGCACCGTCAGTTGGGACATTTAGTCTCTCAAAATGAAATGCAATGACTGCAATTATATGCCTTTACTGTTTAATATAGGTGATCAACTATCAGAACAGCAAAAACACTTACTGGTCCGGTGTATTTATGAGTAATGCTATAAATACTTAACTGTCTCCAATCAACATAAATGCAATTTCTGTGATCTAGCTATTAAACCTCCAACAGTTGGTTATATTTTAGCACCTCACCCACAATGACCCCAGACTTCCGGGTCACTGTTCACTTCCTCATCAATCTGCCATGATCTCATAGCTTTCTTTAATTATCAAGCAAAATGGTTTCATGTGAACATAAAGATGATCATGAGATAGAGTAAATTTTCTTTTGTCTTAAATTTTTGGATTGTCCAAAGAAACGGAAAAGTTTCACTTCAAAACAACTGCCATCATTTATAAACTAAGAACTAAAATATTTTGGGTTGCTATAGCTAGCTATTTTTTTACAATATATGATAAGCTAATTGTTTCAAAAAATGCCAAAAAAAAAAAGTTTCTTCTTTGAAGGATTTGTCTTTTGTATGCAAATGATAAAAATTTAAATTTAAAAAAATGAAAGAAAAACATCATAACATTTTACAGCTGAACTTTCAAGTTTAATAACCGTGGGAAAAGATGATCATAGTATACAGGTACTAAAGATGGCACTAACACAAGCATAATACTAAGTATGCAGGACTTTAACTAATTTATTATGCTCTTAATTTCTTTTAATTGATTGTTCCATGTTGTATTTTATGTAATGTAAATTTTTATTTTCATTGTCGTCTTATCTTAATTTATTTTATTATTGTTATTTTTATTATTTTATATGTTTATATTTTTTCATTTCACTATTTGATATTTTACTTCAGGGCCTCGGGGAAGATTAGCTTTACGCTAACCGAGTTACCCTTTAATGTTAAATAATAATAATAATATGCAAATGATCAAAATTTAAATTTAAAAAAAATAAATAAGGAGAAGATCCTGCAACTTTTCAAAGTCTACCTGTGAGAGCCTCTTCGCAAACCTTAAACTATTTCATACCAAAAGGAAACGAAAATCTTTTTTTTTTTTTTTGATAATTTTAATTTAAATTTATTTTTTATGATATCTTTAATCAGTGATTCATTCATCAAACTATAACATCCCTGTAAATTTCACACAGTAAATAGGTAGAAACACTATCTTCATTTGACGTGACTCGCGTGACGTGACTCGCGTGACATTCGTAAAGGGTGATTTTCTGCAAAATTTGAATATCTTCTGAAAAGGAAAATTCAGTAATCCTTTTGGTATCTATGTGAAGACGTGATATTCATTATTTGAAGTAAAACTTTTGTGCAGGCAAGGAGAAAAAACCAAAAACAGTAAATTTTGTGACTCACGTGGCAGTAAATCGAGGGTGTTTACTGTTTTCAATTTACCACTGTTGTCTAATGCCTTGATGTCAAAATAAAATTGAAGCTATAAAGTGAGCACTATGCTATAGCAAATATAATTAGTCCAACACACAGTTAATAGGTAGAAACACTATCTTGAATTGACGTGACTCGCGTGACGTGACTCGCGTGACATTCGTAAAGGGTGATTTTCCGCAAAATTTGAATATCTTCTGGAAAGGAAAATTCAGTAATCCTTTTGGTATCTATGTGAAGACTTGATATTCATTATTTGGAGTAAAACTATTGTGCAGGCAAGGAGAAAAAAAACAAAAACAGTAAATTTTGTGACTCGCGTGACAGTAAATTGAGGGTGTTTTCAATTCACCACTATTGTCTAATGCCTTGATGTAGAAAAAAAATTGAAGCTATTAAGTGAGCACTATGCTATAGCAAATATAATTAGTCCAAAACACTGATGATACCTATGATTAATATGTACAAATCTGCACAAAATGAAATTTCACTGAATTTTTCATAATTTAGTTACTACGGGAACCATTTGTTATTACCGACCCCATAATCAAACAAATGATGTTTCAGGGGTGAAAAAATTATTTTTAGTAACTACAAGTATTCTATTTATTGGAAACTTATACAATTTTAATGTACAATGATTTTAAATTTTTTGGTATGATGTTGACCTTATCATGGAATTGACCATATAAAGTCAAGGACTGTTTATGGATGACTAGGTATAGTGACTAATTGTGTTGTTGTAAGGAGTGGTAGATTTTCTGTAGTCTCATTGAACAGCCAAAAGGTGGGGAAATTATTTCTGGAAATGTACTCACATTTTCTGCAAGTATACTATGATTTTGCAGATTAGAGCAATTTTATAGATATCAATATTCCGCTTGTATCTATTGTTTTTTCTGATTAAGTTTTGGATTGTTCGTAACTAGGATAAATTATAGTAATAGGTGAACTGTGAGTTTCTACGGCACCGGTAAATTTATTCGAATTGTGTTTTCTTATTTTGATCGTGCTTTCAAAAATGAGTCGCTCTGCCGTGAGTTTCTATTGAACGAGGAGATTGGTCAACTCTGTAAAATGGGAAGGAAGGAAGGATTTTCACTTCTGCTAATTATGAAAACAATTCAAAATCTTTCAGAGTGTTTGTAAAACTGTGTAGATGCTTTTGTTTTCTCACATCGTTCAATTAGTGGAAAAACAGATGGAATTCTAACATCTTGGGAGTTAACCAAATATATATGCCATAGTTCAAGTGTTGTACGGTATTGGTCTGACACTGTAAATGGTATCTGAATCTCGTTTCATGGAAACAGATGTTTGTCCTTAACTGCAAAGTACATGCAGCCACGGTAGAGAAAATGACAGAACATGTGGAAAATGTATTAGCATTAAATTTCATAGATTATTATTACCAAGGAAAGTGAGAACAGTCTGTTTGTCCACCATATTTGTAATGGTTTCAGAACCATGGATTTCATGACTGGTGATCAGTCACCAACTTTACATGGTATCAACACAATGAATGTTGTGTATCACCTCTCTGCAGCTTTGAAAAGCAAGCAAATTCAAATCGGTTAGTGTTTCTTGTGTTTTTCTTGTTTTTTATTACATTAATAATTTGTGGTACTGTACATATATAGCTAAAGTATATGGAAAGCTGCATTAACGTTTAATTTGGAAGGTCAGTTATCTCAAATTATTTTCAGATGTCTGAAAGACCATATTGTCAGATATCTCTTGAATTTTATTTTGATAATTTACAAATAATCAGGGATATCTTGAAAAAAAAGAATATATACATCCTTATGTATCATTGAAGATAATGTGACTTATTGTTGTTGCTGGTATGTACATTAATATTGAGTGATCTTTTCACATTTCTGTACACTGTACACTGTGTTCAATCTTTCCTGAAATTACTAATGCCACGCTTATAAAAATGAAACAAAAAATGTTCTTGGCTATGTTGATGTGACTCAGACCTTTGATAATAAAGACAAAAGAATTAAAGATGTTTGACAAGGCCTTAATTGGGCTACTGTATAATTTCCTTTTTTTTGTTTTGATCCACAAATAATCTTATAATTTTCTGTATGACATATGTATTGAATGGGAGTGAAAAATAATGGACGAGACGAGTCTCAAACAGACTTTGATGACATACAGTATAAACAAGTCTAATCAATGGCACATAGGGCTACTGTGTGGATGTTGTCTTTATCATTAACTGGTAGTACACAAACTGTACTCGTTCAGCTCTGTGACATTATTTACATGGTAGCTGTGCAACGTGTGAAAAACACACTGTATATATTGTCATGCTAAGGCTAGACAAATTCACTCATGAATGTAAATTTTGAACACGGTCGGTCTATACTGTTGAGTATACACTGTACTAGATGTTCCCACACAATTTGCAGCGGCAGTTTAAGAATAATATACAGTATATGGCATTCAGGAGTGTAAATTTCAAGTGGTTTTACCATATTGATGAAAGTTCAATTGACCCCTGTATTTATGATTAACGTGACAAATTAGATCTTTGAAGCCTGGAAAGTACTTCAGTTTCCATTCAAGGCCAGCTATATTGTATTACCTCAAAAATATGCTAGAAATATGTTAATTAAGTTATCATCTATGGTCTGATTATCTCTATTGTTTCAAGTTTATGTCAGATCGGTGTCAAAGTTGCCTGTCACATTGTAAGAGTGGGATGGGGCATGGGTGGACAGGGAACATTGTAACTGACATGTAGTCTAACCCAGTCTGCTGTCAGTGCTGTGTCTAACACACTTTGTAATTGATAACATTTTTAACAAAGACCTTGAGCTCTCAGTGACAGGCCTGTGGTATACTGCATGGTTTCTAGTGGTGACATTATAGTATTAATTATATACATTAAGCGTTTGCTCGTATTCGCCTAATACCATTTCTTAGTTTCATATATTTCTTGGTCTCCAGATATGACCCTTAAATTGCACTTTTCCTATGTGTGTGCGTGTGCGCATGTGTGTGTGTATGTTTTGCTAACATAGTTGTTTATGTATCAGCAAAAATTCCCCACTTGAGGGTTGCTACCTGCACAATGAACAAGAGCTGCTTAAATTAATAAACTGTCTGTCTCATTAAAGTACCCGGATCCTCCTTAGTCTTAAAAACTTTTCATAACCAATCTGCTCATGCGTTCGACCGATTTCAATCAAAGTAAAATGAGCATTATAGCCATCAAACAGTTCACAATGTAACCTGCCGAGAGCTGATGAACCCTGTTTCCAAGGGGCTACATATATTTACTTCGTTCCTCGCTTACCTGTCTCCCCACAACCTTAGCACCTCATTCTACCGTGCCTATAAAGTCCAGTAAGTTTTGGAGTTTTGGAATAACTATCTGGTCATGTGATTACAATATTACCTTGAAGGGTGTTTAATTAGTGCTTTACAGATGATTCGTCTACACATATTACAGGTGTACTGCCTATACATTGGTTCACAACAAACGTGATTCATGCCACTGGAATGGCTGACCTTCAAGCCTGTAGTCAGCTGTGGAAATTTGATAATTAAATGCATCTAAAACTTCCAAATTCAAATAAATTCAGGCTATATTTCCATGTTTTAAACGATAAAACTGTTTTAATGTCTGTGCTTGCATGGATGACATAATATACTTGTGTATGAGTGAGAAGAACACACCAGCTGTATATTGGTTTTGTATAGTAAAATCAGATAGCATAAAAAATGGGTGTTTGATGATCTTGTAAACAAATTTTGTCTTGTTCTAATACACACTCATGTTGAAGAACTGTCCAAATAATAACAAATTTGGGGGGGGGTGGGGTGAAAAGAGGGTTGGGCACCGGAAGATAGGATGGGAGGGAATTCATGGGAAGGCCAGTCAGGGATATATGCTAGGAAAGCGGGAAATAGGTACACAACTGAATATAAATCTATGACAGACAATCCAATGGTTATTTTCCCATTTAATTGGAATCAACTTGCAAATCTACATGTTCAAATGTTTGACTGCTCGTTCTATCTTTGTTAATATGGATTAAGTTTTGAGGAGGAATGAGGAGTTACTTTATTTATTGACGTACCAGTAAGGGGACCTGCACTTTTGTAAAGATAAAGAAAGGACTTGTAAAGATTCTGTGAAAGCATAAAGTTTTGAGAAAGGTACTCTTTGTAGAAATAAATCTCTCACATGTTACCTAACACCCATAAACTGGTTGTTTTCTGTGTGTCAGTTCTCCATAAGACTATTGAGCTTATTAGTTAGGTCGTTTAAAAGTTGTATACAAAATAATGACCTGATATTCCGAGACAAGTTTTAGCACGAATAGTTTCTCTTAATTTGGACGTTCCTCTGGGTTTCCATTTCATAACATGAAAACATCGAGTCTGCACGTGAAGCAATTTCTGGATCTCATAGCAACAGGAGAAATATAATTCTTGAATGGATCACTTTCCATCGTGAACAAATTTGGTTGAAATGTTGGAAATTTAGACAAATTGATGACCTGACTGTATAATTGTGAGTGTAGATTTCTGTGATTATTGTGCCCCTGATCACTTGGTTCTGGGTTAGGCTATCTTGTATGCTTTGTTCATTTCTTATCTTATTAGACAGATGAGTCTCTATCTGCTATCTTTTATATTTATAGTTTCATCCGTAATTATTGCATCTTAAGAAGCTGACAAGGGGGAAATGGTTTATTAATAGTCTATAAACATGTACAGTATACTTCGTCATGTAAATGTGTGTTGAAGTTGGCATCTAATATAGTCCTGTTCATTCATGCATGTGTAAGCGAGGCCGATCACGGTAAACGGCGTAGAGTTCGGAAGGATACAAAACTACTGTATACTATGTACAACACTAGGAACCGTGCGTAACATATATTTAATCAAAGTTCTTCCTTGTAACACCTCGTGGCCAACCAAACAAGCCTTCTCCACTAGCCAGCAACTAGCTAACCCTAACCCTACTGTTACAAAAATAAAGGGCATCATTCCTATATCGTCTTAGCAATTCGGATAAACAAATGAGGGATAAAGGTTAAGGGTGAGAGTTAACTTTACAATTGAATACAGTCATTTGTTATTTCATTAAAAATATCGTGGGCCAGCAGTCTTTATTATAAGATGTTACACATGCAATGAGTTTAATTCTTATTCTGACTATAACACAATGTGCCCGCAGATCAATGCTTACAGTCTGCGGTAATACAGTAATAGTGTGTTTGTTTATTACCACTTCTAACGTCATTACATCAGTTAATTAAATTACATACAGTGAATGCTCATATAGAATACAGTGGCCTGATTGGATACATGTGCAATATATTCAACACTAACATCTCTGTGAGTGTATATATGGGTCTATAGTGTACGTAACAGTTAATGTGGTAATATGTGTGCATAATTACAACTATGGCTTATAAGTACTAAAATGCATAATGCATGTAATAACTGTACAACATAAAACTTCACTATGTAGTACAGTAAGCATACTCACTACATATGAGTAGTGATAGTTGCTATGATAGATGCTGTACAACATGAAACTTCACTATAGTACAGTAAACATACTCCTCCTATGAGTATAGTGATGGTTGCTATGATAGATGTATGTGATTACCAACCTAAAAGTAACTTCCAAGTGAAGTGAATTTGCTACGTTCGATGCTATTTTATGGTGCCTACTTTTGAAGTCGACACCTAGTGTGATCCTGGTCTACTCAAGTCACAGTTTGTGTTATTTGGAACCTTTTTCATTTCTTTAATTGTTAAATATAAAAAATCAACAGATTATGAAAAGTTTACCCCAAACCATGTTGTTATAGTTAGTATGCATGTCTATTACCTGTTCATGTCATATTACAGTAATTAGATATATAGTTATGTGCTCATATGGGTCCACCATGACTTGTATACCGTATACTGAGAGTCGATCCGCTAGTCATGTTTTTTGATTACCCTACACACATTTGTGTACATAGAGAGATTGAGTTCATCTTGTGAAGTTAGCACTAGTGAAGTTAGCAGAGTGTTGCCCTTATTGCTATCAAAATTTCTTTGTTTCAGATTGAGTGTTTTCATAGCACAGAAATTAGATTGTTTCTTGTGTTGTTGTTTTTGTTGTTGAGGTAAACATCTGGTGATTTTTTTTCATCTGGAAGGTTATATCAACATCATTATAAATGGATAGTGAGATGCCTGAACAGTACAGTGTGAAAAAAACACTAACAAAATTTCATATAACACAGACCATATATCATATCATACCATTCTTTTCTCCTTAAAGCAGCAATAAGGATTATAGTCAGCCTTGTGAGGAATACACAGCATTGAATTTATCAGAGAAAAGCTTTATTGTAAGCTGCTTTAATGCAACATAGTTTGTCTGTTCAGTGGTCTACTATAAAGAAGCATGCACAGAGGTATTTTAAATGGCTTACCCTACGTTTGAGTACAATACAAGAGCCTAGTCTCTGCACCTGTACAACAAGCATTCAGCCCTTTAAATATATATAACCTGATCACATGACTGACGATATGAAACAGGAACATATTCTAACCTCCTTTAATTGAGGATTTTTATTGCGTTTTGCAAACTCCACACTTACAGTATCTAACAAAAAGTTAGTGTGAACATGAGAGCAATTGTGTAAAATAATTGTAGTGAATATTTATATTAATACTTTATTGACTCTTGTTGGTCATTTCAGTATATAATGGCACTACCAGCTGTCATAAAGTACCTAACCAGTGTTAGTTGCTAGGAGTTTAAGTCTATTATTAGGATTTTTGTGCTAGTATTGTTTCCTTAATAGGTCATTTACATATATTGATGTTGACTACACATCAATGTAATGTTACAGAATCATTAACAATAATTTTTGCTTTGCTCTGTTTCATTTCCAGGAGGGAAAACTGAAGAAGGCTACCCTATAGTTATTCTACCAAATTGCCCAAATCTTGCCTCTATACCAGATGAAGAGTTTGTCAAATTGATGACCTATTTAGTTAGAGTACCCAGGTAAGTTTATTAGTTATGGATGTGAAGAATTGAGAAGAGGGGTGGAGGTGGGGGGAGGGGAAGAGGAGGGAAAGAAAATTATTCTTCCACATTTCCCTCATCTTATGTCCGTACCAGATGGAGAATTTGTTGACCTATCTATTGGAGTACTTACGTAAGGTCTCAACTGTGGGTGTAAACATGTGGGAAGGGAGGGGGGGGGATATTAGGATTTTGAAATTGAAGACAGAATGAAACAAGTTAAGAATGGGGGACATTGTGATGTTTCCAAACTAGTGTGTGCCTTAAAATAGTGACCATATCATGAGCAAAATTCATTTCACAGCAAAAGTTTGTATTAGTTTGTTACAGTGTATGTTTTACTAGAGTCTGGGCAGGGTACAGTAAATATTCAACAATATACTCATTGACAGGAAATAGGGGGGGAGGGGGGGCTTCATTTATGCTCAGAGTGTACAGTCAATGTAGGTTCATATGGTGTGTACCATGTAGTTGCTCATTGATTGGATTTGAATTGCAAAACCCCAAATGACTTGACTGAATATAACCACTGTTGTTTTGGCAAGTTGACTGTGTCTGTTGTTATGGCCGTGAAGTGCCGTCTGCTTCTTTCATTGCGAAATTTTTAAAATTTGGGGGAAAAAGTGCATCATTGTGTTAAAATAACTGATGCAAAACAGAACGAATGATATCATTGATATGATCATATGTTGAAAATGCTCGAACAGCCAAATAAAATGCTTGTGAAAGGCAAACTTTAGCGAGTTGATTACTGGCACTTACAGTAGTCATTGAAGCATAGCTAGGATAGTTGGTTCTTCAAAGGATCAACCATGCACGTACAGCTTACCAAGATTTTCCAAAATAAAACAGAATCTACAATTGTTTTGTGGATCGCTCGAATCACCTCCAGATGGTTTTCTAAACTGCACCAAAAAGGATTTATAGGTAAGCCAAAACTATGGGGTACCCCTGTACATTAATGATTGGCTTATTTTCAAGTTTTCAATTGTGTACTGTATATGCAAGGGATAGTACATGATAGCAGAAAGAACTATAAGTAAAGTAACAGATGAGGAATCTCTATGGCGATACAAAATGATGGTCTGGCTAGAGAAATGGAAATGAGTCAGCTACTTTGTACGTTTTACTTCATTGGTTTATTTACAGTAGCTTTATCAGAGTAATACAAGCTCTTTGTCAACATGTGATCATAGAGTGAGAATATTTCATCTAAGCAACCAGAAATATTCTTACACTTGTTACACTCTGATTATCATGTTTATGTTGATACGTACACACCATGAGCTGGATGCTGCGATCATAAAGGTAAGAAAGAATCCTGCATGTACAAAGAAAGAGGGGGGGGCGGGGGTATTGTACTTATAAATGAAGTGCCTGTGTGCATAAATATGTGTGCCAAAGTGTTATTCCTCCATCTGGAGAATAAACAGAACTGTTTGTTCATAACATTTGCTGCTTCATTTCTCAACAGTTATTACAAAGGATTAGAGGTTGAAAGGTACATACAAACCTAAAGTTTTGTGGGTGTTTGCTGTTTGTTTTTCTCAAACTGTAAAGTGCTGTGCATCCATTAAAACAGTAAACACTTGTATGCTTTCTTCCCTTTCTTATCTGTCCATAATTTCATGTTCCTGCTGTTAACACAAACTTAGAAAACTTGCGGTGAATTACACAAACTGGCATGCCTGTCTTGGGCCCTGTTCACACTTGAGAATGCAAGGGGAACTGGTACTGTGAGGGGGATCAACTTTTTAGTGGGAATTACTGTTCACACCTGAGAATGCAAAGGGGAACTGGTACTGTGAGGGGGATCGACTTTGTAGTGGGAATTACTGTTCACACCTGAGAATGCAAATGGGAACTGGTACTGTGAGGGGGATCAACTTTGTAGTGGGAATTACTGTTCACACCTGAGAATGCAAAGGGGAACTGGTACTGTGAGGGGGGATCAACTTTGTAGTGGGAATTACTGTTCACACCTGAGAATGCAAAGGGGAACTGGTACTGTGAGGGGGATCAACTTTGTAGTGGGAATTACTGTTCACACTTGATAATTCAAAGGGGAACTGGTACTGTGAGGGGGATCAACTTTGTAGTGGGAATTACTGTTCACACTTGATAATTCAAAGGGGAACTGGTACTGTGAGGGGGATCAACTTTGTAGTGGGAGTTACTGTTCACACCTGAGAATGCAAAGGGGAACTGGTACTGTGAGGGGGATCAACTTTGTAGTGGGAATTACTGTTTACACCTGAGAATGCATCCGGGAGAACTGATACTGTGAGGGGGATCAACTTTGTGGTGTGAATTCCATTTCAGGGAGGATCCTGATCCTAGGGGCAATAAAGTTTGTAGTGTGAATTCTTGGGGGATCATGTGACTCAAGATCTCTAATTATTTCCCCTTAGACTGTGGGGGGGGGGCTCACTGTAGTACTAGTTACTAAAAGCTGAAGGATTTGTAGATAATCATCGTGAATTGTTTTGCCCTTGTGTAATGCTTTTTCATTTGAAGTTGATCCACCACCTTTTTAAGATGTGGACTTTTCTAGGGTCATCTTTATTACATTCCCAAGTGCAAGCAAGCTCCTGATTGCTCTTGTGTTCTCAAATGTGAATAAGGTCTTAAAGGGTAATAAAATGGACTCATATTCTTGTTTTTGGTAATGTTTTGACCAAATTTATACATAAATGCTCATCATGTTTCTTCTAAAATAAGAACTTTCATATGGATTGTGTATCATTCATCTCATTACAAGAAAATGACCAAAATTTCCTTACTTGCCTTTTCTCATCAAGACATCAAATTTACTGCAGTTGGATTATTTTATTCTTCTTCATGGTCCATGTTTTCATTAGTCCTACACCAGTAAAACCAACATTATATTAGAAAAAAATAAAAAATAAACAAACTTGCAATTATTACAAGAAAACTTCATTGTCATCAGTTTGTCTAATCATCTCATCATTTGAGATTTTTTTCTAGAAATTTCTTAATAATTTGTTAAGTATGTCATGTATTTTCTCTCTTCTTTAATACTATTTACACAATTATGGGTTTAAAAAAAAAAATTAATACTTATTCCACTCAATGATGGCTAATGGTCTATTTAGAACTCTGGCCACTCATTGCCTCTTTAAAAAGTAATTTGAAACTGTTAATGCTTGACTGCAGTGTGGTGGATCACACCAATTGGAAATTTTCCTTCCTTAGTACAAGTTTACATTCAAAGTATAGTTAATTAGGTAATATTCATCTATCAAACCTAGAATAATAAACATCATTTATACTGACCAAGTTTGAAAATTAAAATCCTTAACTAATAGTGTGTACTATAATATATAGACACGTCCATTTCTATGAAGAGTTGAGCAGTATGTAAAAGTCCGGCCTTGCCAACAGTAATAATTAACTATGAGCGAGCCACAGATGTAGACTACAGGCTGTATATTGTTTAGTGAATGCTAGGAAGTGGTTGCCATGGTGATTAGAATATTACTCAAGAATTCCCAGAAGCAAAAGTTTATCAATTAAATAATACTCAGATAGAAAAAATAAAGGTGTGATCATACGATCAATCAACGTTACTTTTAGACTACAGTTTATGCAATATGGTAATTTATAGCTTGCAGGTATTCACAGCACCATACATGTCACCATGGTAACCTGTAAAAACAAGAAAAATATATTTTTGAGTGGTCTTTTCTCTACAATACTCCTTAAACACAATGCAGTGCAAGGCATATTTTTGTTTTGGTACATTTCACCTTGACCTTTTTTTTTATAAATATGATTTCCTTTCCCATGAATGTTTGATCAAGCATGTAAACCAGTACTGTACATCCCTTGAATGTTGCAAGTATATATGGTTTTTGCTATGAGCCTGCAGTACTTGTAACTGTATTGTGTGCTTTTTCCCTTACTAAACCCTATCCAACCTGTTAATCATAACAGCTTTCTACTGTAAGTGGGACAAACTTGTGTAGGTGGTATGAAAATAATCTAATATTACTGTGTCAAATTGATTATAACTCTTTTCTGATGCATGGACTTTTCTAGATGTAGGTCAAACTTGTGTAGGTGATCTAAAAAACAATCTAAGTAGAGTTATTACTACAAATGAGAAATTGATATAAATCTTTTTTGAGACATGGACAGAAGTCCTTTCATTTAGATGTCAAATGTATTAGTAGAAATAAAAATAACTGTTCAAGCAAATTTCAAACTTGTCGTAACTATTTTCTTAGCTTTTAATACTTGAACATTAATAATTTTGCATTTGGCAACAGTTGGTTGATTGCCACCATCAGCTGTCACACACACATTGGCTGCCATGGTTACTATACATAGCACTGTTTGTGTTGCATGCGTCCTTTGAGCAAAACTGCACCAAAATGGTTAGAAATGATATTAGTCATGTCTCATTGAAGAACAAGTAAACTGCAGATGACATTATCAGTCAGAGAACTCATCCCTATAACATAAAACATTTTCAGACCAATGTTGTTGTGGTCAGAGAAAGAGAGTTTATAGGTCCATTTTGCCTGATCATTTAGTTAACAGACTAAAAAGAATTCATGCCAAAATTGAAAGTTTAACAACCAAGAAGGGGTTTTCAGACAACATTCTGCAATTTTTGTTTGATAAGTACTGTATTGTATGTTTGGTTAATTGTAAATGTTTCACTATGTATCCCTTGTTTTAATTGTTTTTTTGTTTTCAAACCTGTATACATACTGTAACATGTAATTATAGCTAAAACTCCATCTAAATTGATTAATCTCTTTCCATAAATCTTTAGATATCAATTTAAGATATGAACGCTCATTGGACTTGTTTGCTATGCTATACATTCCTACAACAAATCAAAATTCCACAGCATTAGTTGATAGCGTACATTGCATTTCATAACATCATTACAAACCTTGTAGATAACATATTGCATCCAAGCTGGAAGATTAGAGATTTAACTAAGATTAGAAAGATGAGCGATTAGAAAGATTAGAGATTAGAAAGATTAGAGAAGAGGACTCAGTTTAAAGTAATTCTATGAAAATTGGTAAAATGTAAGGTAGAAGAGACACAAAAATAAAAGGCAACTTACTTGCTTGCTCCCTCATAGAATGTTTTAAACAAGTTAATATTTTCAGATCATTTATATAATCGCCACAAGTTAATGCAATGTGTATACTCTTGTAATTTTAGACAAGTAAAGACAAATTTCTTTGTGTGTGGTTGAGGCATATATAAAGCAAAAGAATAATATAGCATATGTACACAAAGATAATAAAATATAAATAACATATTAATAAAGGTATTACAGAAGAATAATAAAAGTAGTGTAAAATTGCAGCAATCATGAAAGTGAAACGTGAAAGCCATTAGGGAAACGATAAATGTCAATCCACAAACTTATGATTTCCACCTCATTAAATTTTCCCATTAAATCAGTAATCCTTTTCGCTTTTTATGTATGTCATAGAAAATTCACGCTGCATGCTCTTCATCGAGTGGTCTTGTTTTATTGTCACGGGCAATTGCCATATTTTGGTACTGTGTGGTATCATTTTGATGCTTATAGGCATACTGTATATTATACATGTTTAAACATCAATCATCGTTGGATTATGTGTGCAATACCAGCCACACAATCTCCAATCTACCTTAATTGTCAACTTCTGATATTTTCATAACGTATTTTAGTAGAAAATTTTCTGCTATGACTGTCTACTACGGAAAATGTGACAACAATTTGGAAATCCTGAAATGAAAAATGTAATCATTATTGATAGAAAGTAAAACCATCTTATGAAGATGGGTTTTTAAGACATGATCTAGTTTTCATATTTGCATCAATGTGAAAGGTACATGTGGTAAATTTTTACTTGCAAACACAATTTGGGAAATTCACTGTAGAGTCATTAGGGATTCATGGTAAATCACTATTTAACATATAAAAATGTGAATATTCATTAGGAGGTTGGTCTTGTTCTATTTCATACAGATGTTTGTTTATGATCTGCTCATTATAACCTCAAATATAGTCTGTCAATGTATATAAATTGTTGTCATGAAACTCATTTATAATGTTGCAAAACTTCTGTTCTTCAAATCAACACACATCTTGTCTCATTTGCTCGAAAAAATTTGTGTCTAGAATTCCTCTACATATTCAGCTATTTATAGCAAGATTTTAAGTAATTGAATTCTATAAGTTTGAGGTGATTTGAGGTCAAATAAAAACTGGATTTCTTATGCTTCACTGCTTCTAGTATATTCTGCACCTGTAGGGAGTAAATTTGCACCGTACTTAGCTTTGGTGATTACCAATTTGCATAAAATGGTAAAAATTACTGAGGTTTTGTGTCCCCAAAGTGTTACATGTACAGTATGTCTTGTGTTACAATATGGACAGGTTTAAATGGATTTGTTTTGCTATATACCACTAGTTAAATTCTTATTTGCCCCAAATGCTTGTTTATTACAGTATTTTCCGTTGTGGGATACAGAGTTACAACTTGTACCCTGACAATTTCTACCACGGCTATTAAATCCCAAGAAACTATACCTGGGAATAATAATAGATGGCACCAGTAGTGTGCAAAAAGAGGGCGGGGGTGGGGGAGGGATGGTCCCCCACCTTTGAAATCCTGTGCCCACCACTATAGTTAGCATTCGTCACTCCCACTTCAACGTTTAATGTCAGACATTGTTTTGGCTACGTGCAGACAAAGGCAACGTTCCATCCTGGAAGAAATAATTCCATTACAGCTTTGTGCTTTAAAACCTTTCACAGCATGCCATCTTTAAGAATCTATAATTATTTAGGCTTGCGGAATATCTGACCCCTTTCCGTATCATTGATTATTTGTGTGTGATATTTAGGACAGTTATGAAATGATGGAAAGTAAGTAAAATTGTTTTCCCTCTTGTTATTCCTCTGAAACTTCCTTAGTCGTTTAGATTGCAAGAAAGGGTTCGCCATCGTCATTGACAGAAGAGACGACAACTGGGCAGGATTAAAGAGCACTCTGATTAGAATAGCAGTAAGTATTGATAAGAATTAAAAAAAATATTAATAGTTCTATAAAAGCATGATAGACACAAGGTGAGTGTAGAAAGAATGACAAGTTGGAGGGGTTGGGAAAGAGTGGGAGGGGTTGGGACAGAGTGGGTGGGGCAGGGGACATAGTGGGAGGGGCTGGGACAGAGTGAGAGGGGTTAGGAAAGAGCGGGAGAGTTGGGACAGAGCGGGAGGGGTTGGGACAGAACAGGAGGGATTGGGACAGAGCGGGAAGGGTTGGGACAGTCGGAGGGGCCGGGACAGAGTGGGAGGGCATCTTTGTGATTGAATTCTATTATTTGTTCCTCTGGAGGGAGGGAGAGTTGAGATTTACTTTCTCTCTAACCTGTCTCCATTAGAACTACATATGCAATAAAATCAATCTAGCTTTAATACAAATGTTGATAACATTGTCATTCTTTGCCTGCACTGACCTATTCCAGGGTCTTGTGCTTTTGGGGTTACTATGAGGATCTTCTGCTTTTGGGGTTACTATGAGGATCTTCTGCTTTTGGGGTTACTATGAGGATCTTCTGCTTTTCGGGTTACTATGAGGGTCTTCTGCTTTTCGGGTTACTATGAGGGTCTTCTGCTTTTCGGGTTACTATGAGGGTCTTCTTCTTTTGGGGTTACTATGAGGGTGTTCTACTTTTCGGGTTACTATGAGGGTCTTCTTCTTTTGGGGTTACTATGAGGGTCTTCTGCTTTTGGGGTTACTATGAGGGTCTTCTACTTTTGGGGTTACAATGAGGATCTTCTGCTTTTGGGGTTACTATGAGGGTCTTCTGCTTTTGGGGTTACTATGAGGGTCTTCTTCTTTTGGGGTTACTATGAGGGTGTTCTACTTTTGGGGTTACTATGAGGGTCTTGTTCTTTTGGGTTTACTATGAGGGTCTTCTGCTTTTGGGGTTACTATGAGGGTCTTCTACTTTTGGGGTTACAATGAGGGTCTTCTACTTTTGGGGTTACTATGAGGGTGTTCTACTTTTGGGGTTACTATGAGGGTGTTCTTCTTTTTGGGTTACTATGAGGGTGTTCTACTTTTGGGGTTACTATGAGGGTGTTCTACTTTTGGGGTTACTATGAGGGTCTTCTGCTTTTGGGGTTACTATGAGGGTCTTCTTCTTTTTGGGTTACTATGAGGGTGTTCTACTTTTGGGGTTACTATGAGGGTCTTCTTCTTTTGGGGTTACTATGAGGGTGTTCTACTTTTGGGGTTACTATGAGGGTCTTCTACTTTTGGGGTTACTATGAGGGTGTTCTACTTTTGGGGTTACTATGAGGATCTTCTTTTGGGGTTACTATGAGGGTGTTTTACTTTTGGGGTTACTATGAGGGTCTTCTTCTTTTGGGGTTACTATGAGGGTGTTCTACTTTTGGGGTTACTATGAGGGTCTTCTTCTTTTGGGGTTACTATGAGGGTCTTCTGCTTTTGGGGTTACTATGAGGGTCTTCTACTTTTGGGGTTACAATGAGGATCTTCTGCTTTTGGGGTTACTATGAGGGTCTTCTGCTTTTGGGGTTACTATGAGGGTCTTTTTCTTTTGGGGTTACTATGAGGGTGTTCTACTTTTGGGGTTACTATGAGGGTCTTCTTCTTTTGGGGTTACTATGAGGGTCTTCTGCTTTTGGGGTTACTATGAGGGTCTTCTACTTTTGGGGTTACAATGAGGATCTTCTGCTTTTGGGGTTACAATGAGGGTCTTCTACTTTTGGGGTTACTATGAGGGTCTTCTACTTTTGGGGTTACTATGAGGGTCTTCTTCTTTTGGGGTTACTATGAGGGTGTTCTACTTTTGGGGTTACTATGAGGGTGTTCTACTTTTGGGGTTACTATGAGGGTCTTCTGCTTTTGGGGTTACTATGAGGGTCTTCTTCTTTTGGGGTTACTATGAGGGTCTTCTACTTTTGGGGTTACTATGAGGGTCTTCTTCTTTTGGGGTTACTATGAGGGTGTTCTACTTTTGGGGTTACTATTAGGGTGTTCTACTTTTGGGGTTACTATGAGGGTCTAACTGCTTTTGGGGTTACTATGAGGGTCTTCTTCTTTTGGGGTTACTATGAGGGTCTTCTACTTTTGGGGTTACTATGAGGGTGTTCTACTTTTGGGGTTACTATGAGGGTCTTCTGCTTTTGGGGTTACAATGAGGGTCTTCTACTTTTGGGGTTACTATGAGGGTGTTCTACTTTTGGGGTTACTATGAGGGTCTTCTGCTTTTGGGGTTACTATGAGGGTCTTCTTCTTTTGGGGTTACTATGAGGGTCTTCTACTTTTGGGGTTACTATGAGGGTCTCTTACTTTTTGGGTTACTATGAGGGTCTTCTACATTTGGGGTTTAAATGAGGGTCCTTACTTTTGGGGTTACTAGGAGGGTGTAATATAAATGTTTAACACCTGTACTGCTGACTCCCAGTCCTGAAAATCCAACAGGATATGAGATCACATTGAGACCAGATGACAAAACAGAGAATCAGTTCTCAGGCTAGAATAATACCAAGAAGCAGGATGTTATCAATTTGTATGAACTCATACAAGTGTCTCAGGTGTGAATGCCAGTTACATTAATTGCTGCTTGGTGATGGCAAACATTAAATATCCAATGCAAACATTAGTCAGTGTTCAGGATATCTTACAGGATAGATCTGAAGTAAATGACTTCCTTGAATTATTAATATACGATGTTAAAAAGGATATAACTAATATGGAATTTATGACAATTATGTTGGGGGGGGGGGGTGTTCCATTAAGGCAATGGACTCATTGACCTAATGGTTTGTGGTTTAAAGTAGAAGAGAGCCAGGACTACCATCTTTATATGATTGAGATAAAGTCTGTCAAGCAGCAGAAAGAAAATATTGAAAATATGAAAAGAAAAAGTAAGGAAAAACTAAACATTGCAGACCATTGTGGCGTGCGATAAAACAGAGTTACAAAATGATGCAAACCAGAGTTTGTTAAAGCTGTTTTCTTCAAATTCATCTCGTCTGTACAAAAACTATGTAGACATCGTAAATTGCATACCGTTTAATATAAATGGAGAGGAAACTTGTACAGTTGTGTGTACTGGATTGTGGATGCACCCTATGGGGGACATGCACCCAATGTGGACATGCACCCTATGGGGACATGCACCCTATGAGGACATGCACTCCATGGGGACATACACCCTATGGGGACATGCACCCTTATGGGGATATGTACCCTATGGGATGTCCCCCAGGGGATGTATAGATGTGGCACAACACAGTGCCAAGGAAATGACTGTTTGAATTGTACACACTTTGGTGTGTGTGTGTAAAGCTGTGTATGCGTAGGCCATGGTCCTTCTTTCAAGACTGTAAACCTTCAACTTTGTAATCATTGTAATCATGAATGTGTTCATGTCTTTTTCTGTCATAGTGCAGATTAATGATTATGTTTTTTTCAACCTATTACAGCTTAAATGGATATTTCATCTTACAAATCTGAATATTTACAAACTTTCAAACTTTTGTTAATAGTTTTTACAATTTGAAAAATGTATGAAGTGTCCTGCTTTAAAGTGACGTATTCATAAATAGTCGAAGAGGTGAAGGGATTCGACCTTCTCCTACAGATTCAAATTTTGCCATGACTATACATACCTTTTTATTACCAACTTATTTCCTCTTCTGAGAGACTAAATTATTTCTGATGTTAAGCTTTCTCCGGTAGAGGGGAAGCAATTGAATGATAATTAAGGTAAAGCTTTATATGTTAATATTGACTTGAAATGTCCACAAGTCATATTTCATGTGGTTGGAGTTACTTGCATCTTTCTTCTTTCTAGCAGGGTTACTTTCCTGGAGTTATACAATGTGTGTTTGTCATCAAGCCAAAAGGATTCTTACAGAAACAATTAGCAGACTACAGATTCAAGAATTTTAAAGATGACTTTAAATTTACTGTGAGTATTATCGTTTATGTTTTTTATCTTAGTATGTTGTGTAGATTTTTTTTTACCTTGCCCTTTCATTACAAGATCAATGCGGTTGTATATTTTAAGCAGTGTGTGGAAATCGGTCAACATATTCACCAACGGTAGTGAATGTTCACCAGTGGTATTGAATATTCACTGACGGTAGAGAATATTCATCGTGGTAGTGAATATTCAACAACAATATTGAATATTCAACAATGGTATTGAATATTCACCAACGGTAGTGAATATTCACCAACGGTAGTGGATATTCATCAACGGTAATGAATATTCATCAACGGTATTAAAAAATTCACCAAAGGCATTGAATATTCACCGACGGTATTGAATATTCACCGACGGTGTTGAAAATTCAACAACGGTATTGAATATTCACCAAGGTATTGAATATGCATCAACTGTATTGAATATTCACCAAAGGTAAAGATTTTAAAGAATCAGCAAATAAAGAGAGGACCAGTTTTGGTGGTTGTTTACTTCCTGCTGTTATAATTTTGAGGCTTGGCTGTGAGTTTGTGTAAACATGGTAGCACTTGGTTAAAGTGTATCATTGAGTACCACTTAATGCTACTTGAAAAAAACAATATACTGTACCATAGAGACAAAGTTATTCACAAAAGATTGCTTTCGTTCATATGACTCTCATGTCAACAAACCTCCGAATATTTTCAAGTGGGCGATGACGAATGGATATGTTCTATTTGGTCGATACACCGGTTTATCTGTCCATCCAGAATACCATATATTTATTTTTCACCCGCTAAAGATTTTACTCTTTAAGCTGTGGAAGCTCTTTTAAATCTAAAACCAACACAGGATGTAAGATGACAATGAGCAATACGTAAGCCAATTACTACATTAGAGCATCGCCCTGGAGGTGGAAATTCACACAGTACTCTCAGAGCTGTAACGACTTGGCAGAGACATCGTCCCGACCAATTTGACAAAAGAAAAAACCGGGGCTGGTTGATTAATCACAAGTTGTCAACAGTCTAACATAAGGGGGCGCAGTAGCAGGAGACTTCCCCTTCACTTCAAATCAAGGTTTCCTCTTTGTGCGTAATAGGAGCCTTCCTGCCATTGAGACTCCTAGATTCAACGATTCAACTCTGGCTGTTATTCTTTGAGTCATGTCACACTGTAGTCTTTCGACTATAGTACCTTTACACAATATATGAGCTTTGAAGCTCAATTTAATGTCATCTATTGTTTTTTAGGAACGTTCCTCCATAAAGTAATTTAATAGTTTTTTCGGTCGAATGGAGCACCCTTTCATTATTCGTTCTCAATTGCGGAAGATTACCGTTCATAACTGCTGGATTTTAAGGGATTAATAAGTTATTGCTTAAAAAAAAAAAAAAAAAACTTCACTGAGGTTCCTGAATACTGTTGATGATGTTAGTACTGACTGAAGTATAGTGTAAAGGAATTTTTATGTGTACGGACGTTAGTTACGACTATGCACTCCAAAGGTAGGTAAATAGGACTAGGTTCAGTTCCAAAATTGATCTCTGACTAGCATGCAAAGTAAATGCTATCCATTATCTGGTCTTTAATTAGTCTAAAACCTCCTTATATAATAACTTATATAATTTAAATTAAATATGATGCAATTTAGAAATATCATAGCATTACCTGTATATTTGACATAAGTACAACAGCCAAGGTGATTTTAATTACGGAAAAGTTTTATACACGAAAAGAAATGTTGACATTTTCTTTGGTATTTCTCGTGCTAGCTGCCGAAGGACCATAAGAGGTTCTGATAGGGGCTTGATGTTAAGCAGCTGACGTTATTTCATGGGGGAGGTGGAGGGATAGGTGGGGGTTAATCAGACAATCAGCATTTAGTAAGGTATTTTAGATATATAATAATATCCTGTAGTACTGTGATTCCTCATGTACTAATGTGTATGTATGTGTGAGAAATAACAATAAGCTAGCTGTAACACTGGTCTTTGCAAAGTTTATTCCTTTGATTTTGCACTTGAGAGCACTTTTGACAATGAAACATTTCATTAATAGATATTTCTACAGTTGATTGCTTTTCCTGTTTATTGATTATAAAGAAATAGGTTTGTAGCTTTTGCTACTTTTAAATAGTATTGCAATATCATGTCTACGTAAAACACGTTGTTAAGTTGTAGTTTTGCAGTTCAGTCTATGAGCAGTTTAGGAAGTTAGTGCCCCCAAATAGTGGTTTCCTCTTAGGATAATGACAGCGCCAATGTGGGTTGAAATTGAAAGACTGGATTATATAGTCGCCATTTTTAAAGTTGTGCAAATCTACAGTACCTAATAGTTTTCACCATTTATATCAACATTTTGATAGTTCAACTTGTTGCCCTTTTAATAATAAGAGTTGTTTGTGTAGTAGGTGCCACTATATCTTATTGGCATGATCTCAGTGAACCCTTTCCATATTATTTTAGACATCCCTTGCAAGTCAATCAGTCTGGTCTGTTTAGGAAGCATGGGTCTATTATTAATGGTAGTGTGGCTCAATTCTTTTTGATATTTTATTGTTGATTTCAGAAATATGCTTTGTTTGAGATTCAAATTAAGCAAGAGGAAAAGAGCTTTTGATAGTTTTTTAAAATAGTCTTGAATCCTGTTTATTTTCCTGACCAGCAATTCTAATAGGTTAAGCCCTGCTGAAGCGAATAAACTTGATCACATGACATGTTTTATTCTGTCACATTCTAAAGATTTAATCATGTATATTATGTAATCTGCCATCGTAGAACTATGTTCAGAGACCATTCTGGAATAAAGAGTTACAGTAGTAACATGAAATATTCTTCAACGTTATCTAGTGGGTATGGTTAGTGATGCTAATTAAACTTTACAAATGTATACACATGTTTTATCAGTTATCATTCATAGACATAATCGTGTTAGTGAATTTCTGCTATGTTTGTAACTTAAAATAAAACTGAAATTTGTCAGCAAACTGCTTATCCACTTAAGAGCCTAAGTAGAAGTAAGAGTAGACGTAAGTGGGCCTGACATTTCGATCCTAGCAGGATCTTCTTCAGGGGCTGAATGACAAGTAACAGTAACAGAAGGGACAAGATACAAGCATAAATTACAGATAGGTTCATATAATTTATCTGTATTCTGTGCTTTTATTTTGTCCCTTGTAATTTCTGTTACTTGTCATTCAGCTCAGATCAAAACGTCAGGCCCACTTACTTTCACACATGTTTGTAAGTTCTAAGATCATTCTAGGGCTAAGTTACCTACTTTCATGAAGGTATTTTACTTGACTGTGTTTGAATTAAACTCCTATTTTTCATTTAGGTCATCTTGTTGGATTCTGTTCAAGAACTGCATGCACGCATTGACCCATCACAGCTGACCACTGAGCTGGGAGGTACCTTAGACTTTGACCTCACTGGCTGGATAGAAGATAGAATGGTGAGTCTAGTGCGGTAGAATGGTGAGTCTAGTGCGGTAGAATGGTGAGTCTAGTGCAGTATAAAAGTGAGTCTAGTGCGGTAGAATGGTGAGTCTAGTGCGGTAGAATGGTGAGTCTAGTGCGGTAGAATGGTGAGTCTAGTGCGGTAGAATGGTGAGTCCAGTGCGGTAGAATGGTGAATCCAGTGCGGTAGAAAGACTAATTTAGATTGCTACCAAGTATGTTATCTCACCTGAAGGTGGAATTGACCACACCAGTCATGTCGACCATTACCCTGCTACAAGAGGGATAGTCTACATCATAGACCTGTTTTGTTCATGGTCATTTGGTTACATGCTGTCATATGGTATTGTTACATAATATCACAGTTGTTTTGCATTTAATTATAACAATTATCTCATCTTTTTTCTTTTGTAAATATATTTCTTAATGATGGAACGTTTCCCTTTCACAGAAAGAAGTTAGGTTAGAGGACAGCCTTTATAATAGGAAGGGTTGTTCCTCTGTAATCTGATATTTATTTTATTCCTCCCTTTAATACCCGTCTCCTATACATACGCACGCCGATCTACCATACCTACAGACTGGTAACATTCCTGCACTGTGCCCCCCCCCAATGACCCTTCTCTAAGGTCATTACCCTCATCCTTCTGGATCTATCCTTTCTCCAATCTTATAGATGACAGGTGTTCAATCGAAAAATACTCAAACCAGTCAGTTTTAGGGTAAATATGGTAACCACAATTGCAGTATACAGCAGTATAGGTCATTAATGCTTTGTTATTGTGACCCTTACATTGACCTAGTAGGTCATTAACTCCAAAGAATGGAATAATTAACCTTTCAAATAATTGTTTGGTTTGACCTAGGTACCATTGTTCATTTTACATCCTTTGTAAATTAACTTTAATTCCTGATGTAATAACTGGTAAACTTGAATGAACAAATTGTTGCAATATCTGACATTTAGTGGTGTAATAACAGCTGTGAGTAATTAACCTCAATTAATTTTCTCATTACTCATTCTGCTAAGAATCTGCCAGATTGGTCACTTCTGTTCGTTTAAATGAAAGTAGCTGCATGCTGTTCATATATTGACCTAGATTATCAAAGATAGGAACTTGTAAATCAATGTACATTGATCTGGTGTGTTACATCAGCCAAAGGGCAGTGTCTCTACCAAGATTCATTCGTGTCCGGATCACAACTTCTTGGTGCAACTAGTTGCAACTTCTTGATGCACAAATACTACTATGACTTTACAACGGAATGGTTATTATCAATATAGCAAAGTTTGACATAAGTAGTTCCAGAGTGACTATTTTGATGTGTCCCTAACGAGAGAGTAGACCATGTGACACACTTCTAATATGTGATCTCCTGTTTCATATGTAACTCTCCTGACTGGGTAACGGAATGCTCTGGAAGTGTAAAATAAAATGGTGTCGGTAAAACACAAACATGTAGGTTTATTTGCAGTAGTTGTAGCAAAGTTGCAGATGTTGTATACCAAAGGGCTTTTGACATTTGTTTTAACAGCCAAGTTGTTTGGATGTTCCAAATCAGTAAACATTCCAGGAGGGTTCTGGAATGCTGTAGTACTTACTGCCCTGTGGATTGATGAAAGAAAAATTTGCTGTTGCTATGGGTGTTGGCAATTTGTGGACCAAAGGGTGCACCCTACATTTTGAAGATTCTCCTGTTCTTTTGATTCCTTGCCTAATGCAAAATAATCTGCCTAGTCTGCTACCATGTGTATGTTAGTATGTCCCTTGCATGTTTTTGCATGTATGACATTGATTTATTATAAAGTCTTTGTCAAGTATGGGTGGGACCTTGAATTACATTTGATAGTCTAAATGGGAAGTACATGGTATTTCTAGTGCTGCAATATACCTCACCTAGTGCTTGTGTTGTGAAGGACAAAGGACAAACCCACAAATTCCAGAATTTTAATGTTCTTATTTGCAAACAATCCCAGGAACTTTGAGTACCAGTCACTTTAATGTCTATGTTTACATTAGCTTCAAAGATTCTCTGGATATACCTTTACATTAAGCCATACCTTCTACAGACTATATGTCAGTCTGGTTTGAGAACATCACACACCAAAAGAATACCTGAATCAGAGGATAAATATGTCAACAGATCCCTTCAAATATCTTTCCCCCTGTCGACAGCTCAACCCTCTTGTTTTATGCATCTGTAACATTCCTGGTTTATACCCTGAATTAATTAAACTTCTGCTGGTCTGATCTGTGCAGGGGAAGTGAGTGGTCTGGAATGGACTTTATTATCTGATTAGAGAGGTCACTGCCAGACATTTCAAAGGTACTTACTAATCCCAGGATATTGGTCAAGCCTTCCTCTAGTCTCAACACTATCTAGAGAAAGAAATAATCTGTTTATCTTCCATAAGGAAGACGTATGTGAAGAGACTGGCATTTGTTTATTTAATGCCATAGTATTCTGGTGTTCCTGAGGAATTAGTCACGGTCGGTTCATCTGTAAGCTATTCGACAGCAAACAAGTCATAAAATTACCGATTTATCGGTCTTTAACGATGAAAGCAGGAAGGAACTTCTTCATGGTTTGGTTGGGCTTTAATAGGGGCTAGCTTCAATTATTACTTATATTTCAGACTATATATATATGTTCTTACATTTGACTCGAAAGCTGTAAAACTGGAAAAAGAAATCGGTAATGTGGATATTCTGTACTTGGTTTGATGTTTGTTAGGCTGGTTGCCAAACTAAACAAGCTTTACACAGTGTACATGTATTGATATACAGTTTTACAAAGGGCTCAGTTTAGTTACTATTTAACTTCAATCTCCTCATACCTGTTTACACACAATAGTTGCACTCTGGCTCTACGACGTCTAGAAAACTTGTTAGTATTATCCTCTCCCCTTGACTGACCTATTCTGGTCTATCGCCATCTCTCTCATTCTACAAGCCAAAGTGTCTGCAGCACATAAAAACTACTAAAGTTCTTTCTCAATATTTTTTTATGTTTGGTACTTATTTTTCATAGTATGTTTACATTTAGTTTTACAAGAGGGCTCAGTTTAGTTAGTATTTTAGTTCAATCTCCTGTTTACACACAACTGCACTCTGGTTTTTCTACCGTGTTTGCAGCACATAAAAACTACAAAAGTTCTTTCTCAATATTTTGTGTGTGTTTGGTACACATTTTCATGGCTTGTTGAAGGTCATACAGATGCCATTGGAACTCTTTGTTTCCTGTTAAATATGTGTTGAGTTATGTTAGTGGAAACTCCTGTTGCTAAGAGCATTTAATGGCAATCACAAAAAAGTTTACGAAACATCATTGTAATATATGAACTTTATGGGGGGGTGGAAGGGGGGAGGAACTTGACTTACGACAGAGAATGCTTGAGCTTTTTCCATGATTAAGTTAGTTCATTTCACCTAAAGTACCATGTTGCACTCATAGTTTACATTTTGCCCTGAATTATGACATATTAACTTTAAAAAACTCCCTCATTGATATTTAACTCCACGCTGGAATGACATCGTGTTTTTAGAATGTAGCTTGTGGTCTTTTTCACTTGGACGGCCATTTTCCTTTGTTATCCAGTGTTTATTACAAGGTATTGTTTTTCTTTCGTACAGGCCATCGAGAGATTCGCCAACAATTGTAAAGAAAGAACCACAACAGTACAGAACTTCTTGAGAGAATGTAAGCACATGGAATTGCCAAACGATGTGGAATCTGCCACAATCTTGCTGATGCAACATCGGAAACGCCACATGGACTTGAAGGACGACATGAAGAGCGCCATCAAGTACGGGAGGACCCTCCTGGGGTGTTTAAAGAGACCGTTCGAGGGAGACGCCTCGTACAACCCGGATGAAAACTCAGTCCCTGCAGCTCTTGACAGGTGAAAAAAGACAAGTTAAATAAAAAAAATTCACGCCAATTATAAGCCCGGGGTATATTAAAGAATACAGAGTTTGCAACAGTTCTTTCATTTGTATAGGTTTAACCCTTAGAGACTTATTCACATGTACTGAGTCTACCGAGAAAGATTTACCCAAATGATGTTTTCAGTCAAGAAACCCCCCCAAAATAATTATTGATTAATTTTGTCGTACGTCCTGCAGTTTCATCGTAATGGATTTATTGATTGTTACGATAAGGCTGGGTAATAGATATTTATTTCAGTTGCTTATTTGTCTGTGGGTACTCATAATGTTGACATGGTCTGCATACCTTCAAGAACATAAATTGTACAACCTTTTGTCTCTGTTTTCATCCATTCAACTTTTCTTTGTTTCTTTCTTCTGTTGGTACCCTTTATCATATATACACTTCCTTCTAGATCCATTTACCCAAATTATAAATCTATCCAGCTTTTATCCCAAGGTTAATATAATCAGCTTTGCACTTCTCCTCTTACTAACCCAATTGTCTCGTTCTCAATTGTGAAATACATCTCCTTCTATTGACCAAAGGCAAGGCAAGCACAGCTGTTGTCACTCTACTGTAGTTCCATATTATATTTATATTTATCTTTCCCTCTTTTTTTTTTTCTGATCCAGTCACACACGTTGTATCTGCCTGCTCTGGTTTCTGTCATTGTTTATAGAAAGGGAGGCAGTGGCTGTTCATCGTAACAACCAATGTTTAGTCATTCTGTTATCGAACCAGTCGAAGCCAGCACATCTTACAAATATAGATTGTCGCTTGGAATTCGAAACGCAAATAAGGAATAATTTCAGTCGGTTTTATTGGTGTAAATGGTGTAGAAGTAGCCATAGAGAATATGAATTTTGTTAAAACTTGATAATCGGAGCCGGATTTTGTAACCACCTCATCCTTTGGCTTTGATAAATTTTTTTGTCAATCGAAACTACGTTATTTTCTTGCAAAATTAGGATTGGTCACGTTTGGAATCGATCAGGAAATTCCACCAGTCAACTATTTTGGAATAGTATTATTTCTGATAGTAAAAGAGACATTTTTTCCTCCTTTTTTTCAACTGTATAGATTAATCACAGATCTTGAGACGACTCTGTCTGCATTTGAGGAGAAGTGGGCTGGTTACGAGAGTCGACTTGTGATGTGCATCAAAGTCAGACAATTTGAGGTTGAATTTAAAGAGGTGAGTTTCTCTATTTTTTAGATTATTTTGCTGATTGCGGCTTCATTTGAAGCAGTTAAGTTGTATAATTATATTTGTCTCGGATGTATTTATACATATTTACATATGTATGTATGTATATAGAATAAATTGGATGCATTCGAATGTTGTTTATATAAATAAATATATATATAAATATATTTATATATATAGAGTAGGTTGGCGTCTATCTTGGCGCAGAGTGCTCTATGTCCATTGGACAGAGCGGAATATATGTTGATACTAGATGAGACTAGTGGAACACTAGTAGTTGTAACTCGGAGTTTCACGCGTTATAGTGATTGTCAGACAACTGATCGTCAGACAACTGCTCGGCAGTTGTCTGACGATCGCTATAACGCGTGAAACTCCGAGTTACAACTACTAGTGTTCCACTAGTCTCATCTAGTATCAACATATATTTATATATATATATATAAATATATATATATATATACACACATATATACACACATATATATATATATATATATATATATATATATATATATATATACATATATTATATATACATATACATACATTTCATTAACAAAAGTCTGTTTAAAGTATCTCTTTGGAGATCCGGCTTCAGGAATCACAAATGATTTCGAGTTGGTTAGCATTATGTTTGATCTCTAGAGCAAGGCAAATACGTCACCAAAACAGAACTAATATTGTTCGATACAGGTGACAAGCGCCTACAGTGGAATTACGACCTTCCTTAACGGTTTCGAATCTCTGGACAGGCAATCGGCGTCCATGGCCTGGTGGTTAGGGTGTCCGCATATGGGGCGGGGGGCACGGGTTCGAACCCCGGTGGAGGCTGGAGGTTTTTCACTGTTCTGGATTTTCCAACTCCTTATGATTTCAATTATATATATATATATATATATATATACATATATCATATATATATACATATATTATATATACATATACATACATTTCATTAACAAAAGTCTGTTTAAAGTATCTCTTTGGAGATCCGGCTTCAGGAATCACAAATGATTTCGAGTTGGTTAGCATTATGTTTGATCTCTAGAGCAAGGCAAATACGTCACCAAAACAGAACTAATATTGTTCGATACAGGTGACAAGCGCCTACAGTGGAATTACGACCTTCCTTAACGGTTTCGAATCTCTGGACAGGCAATCGGCGTCCATGGCCTGGTGGTTAGGGTGTCCGCATATGGGGCGGGGGGCACGGGTTCGAACCCCGGTGGAGGCTGGAGGTTTTTCACTGTTCTGGATTTTCCAACTCCTTATGATTTCAATTATATATATATATATATATATATATATATATATATATATATATATATATACATATATATATATATATATATGTACATACATATATGTATAAATGTAAGTTAACATATATATGGTTAAATAGTTTAATTATTAATCAGAAGCCCATTAAAAATGTTAATGTAGACAAACATAATATTAATAGATGACATTTAAATAAACATCTCTGTGTAAGTTTCTTCCCAACTCCCTTTCAATAATGCAGGATAAAAATTCTGCCATTCATTCTTTGCACAAGTGTGAACGATTAGCAAATGGCAATGACCAATAATATCCATTAATCTAACTAATAAGGTGTGAAATATTTTACATGGAATATGAAAACAGGTCCAGTTTATACCTGGCATGCTACAGACATCAACTGGACTGCCATGAAGGATTGTTTAACTGGAAGCCCTAGGTTGTAACAAATGTTGTAAGCGTTTGGCTGGATTAGTCACTTTGTTTTGGTGCTACTTATTCCACCTGAATGACCCGACATATAGCTGATACACATATATAGTACATTTTGCTTAGTCCAGTTACATGTTTCAATCATTTATTGCCTGGTATAAAACCTTTATTACTGTGCTTCCATTCACCATAGTAAATTGTGTTTAGTCCAGTAAACCTTTATTACTGTGCTTCCATTCACCATAGTAAATTGTGTTTAGTCCAGTAAACCTTTATTACTGTGCTTCCATTCACCATAGTAAATTGTGTTTAGTCCAGTAAACCTTTATTACTGTGCTTCCATTCACCATAGTACACTGTGTTTAGTCCAGTAAACCTTTATTACTGTGCTTCCATTCACCATAGTACACTGTGTTTAGTCCAGTAAACCTTTATTACTGTGCTTCCATTCACCATAGTACACTGTGTTTAGTCCAGTAAACCTTTATTACTGTTACTGTTATTACTATTATCTTGTTGTTGATTTATCCTTGAAAAATGAGACATTTGGAATGTTTGTTTAGATGTCAATGTCCTCTGTATTTATAATTTCATCAAAATGCAGTGTATTTTGTAGAAATATTAGTTTCATCTGAGTTCAAAGTGAGTTCAATATTGTGAAGGCAAAGAAGTACATTTTCATCTGAATTGACATGACATCATCGACTCTGCTTTTACATCATGCATTTACAAAAACATCACAAAATTCAGACAAGTCTGTATCTCTGGTTATTAAAAGGAGAATACACTGTTGTCAATGTTGTTGAAATGCATGTTTTATGTAGGCAGGAATTGAAATAATGCATATAGAGAAAGAAAGGGGGGGGGGGGAAGAATTCATGAACCAAGAAAATCTGTTAAACGATAATCTTCAGCCAGCGAAATGTTCGTTTATTGAAGCTGTCATCAGTTTGAATCCAGTGGAGAGTAAACTCCTGCTTTTAATCAAACAGGAAACAGCAACGACCGATGCTGTTCCTGTTCATTGTCCCCAGAAGGGACAGTGATTCATCCGTGTTTTCATTAACTGTAATATTCCGTTCAGCGTCCTGGCTGCGTAACGACCCTATAGGGTAATCATAGCGTCGTCCATAAAAGTCTGCTCTAGTCGCTTAGCTGTTTTACTGGCAATTTCATAATCAATAACATCGTCTGTCCAGCCATCGGTGCTGAAGAGAGGCCCGTGTAGGATTCATAATTATCTCTTTTGTCGTTTCCGGTAGTGCACCCTCCTTGGCTAAAATCTTCCATAGTAAGATGGATGGACACTTTTATTATAGGTCATACTAGTTGGCTAAGAGAAGTATTCCTTGCAGATAAACAATTGCACCTGTGGGAGGACTAACGGATTTCACATTAATTACAGATGCCCTGGGGATTGATTTTTTATTGTGATTGAACTAATTTTTAATTAACTGGTTAATTGTTGGCAGGAGAGTACTGAACAGGCTCTTAGTAGTTAGTAGTAAGTAATACTAATGTTATTCTGCTGTAGGTCTCTTTATTCAGTCCGAGTAGACTAACAGATTTATGTGACATCTTATGTTTGTTAATTTGCTCATCGTGAATTAATTATAAATGTTGTCTGAAGACAAACGGGTTACGATTAGTCGGACGTCTTCATTAAGAATTTAATTACGATTTAATTAGAGGATATTTTCACATTTGATCCGAGATTTATTTGATGTTTTACTAGCACTTATTCTTCTTATTGTTGTAAGTTGTTGTGAATGTGCAAAGTTAGGAGATGATCATAACCACCACACACAGTCTGTAAATTAGATTATTTTAAAGCTTTCTAGAAGAGGGGTCATATTAGTTTTATTCTGCATATAAACATGGCATTTTCATCATCGTACAAATCTGCAGAATAGATTGTGAGTAGAGTTGTAGAGGTCTGACTGGTGAGATGACCTAGTTTTAGCAGCTGCTTCTACTGATTCAACCACATTTTAGTTTGAAGGATATAGGCAATTGTAATGGATCATTGGGTATATCCAACTTAATGTCTTTCTCAATTCATGTTTGACTGTTCTAGATTGCATTGGCAGGTGGTTCATGTCTTAGGGGGGTTCTGTTTTGATAGAGTCACAGGCAGCTTGAATAATGTCAGATTATAGGTCATGAGAAGTAATGTCATTTGTGGGACACATTTAATGGAACAAGGTATAATTTTTGTGTTGCTTTTATTTTCCATATGACAGGTGCTTGCTGTGATAGAGGAGCAATCAAAGGTACTGCAGAAGGAAATAGATTTAGGAGGGAGCAGAGAAGAGGCAGAAAGGATGTTGAAAGAAGAAGAGGAACTTAAAGAACAAATCAAGGTAATGTACAAACTGCATCATTCAATGATACACACCTTCATGTACAAATATGGAGGCTTGAAATAAAATCACTTCGAAACAAAATACAGAATATCAAAGAGAAGTTGCACACAAGTTTCTTTGATTTTCATATCGAAGATGTTTTATACTATGGGTGCCACTCCGGTGATCTTGTCAATGAGAGAAATGACAAAACCAATATCTCAGCTACCAGAAAACAGTACACAACAAACACAATAGTTGCACGTAACTCATTTGCATACACCTATTTAAAACTGTGTTTACACTTCTGTTGCCTCTTCAATAATCTTGTAAAATTTGCAAAACGTGGCCAAAATAAATCCCTCAATTGAAAATTTCTTTGGTATTGGACTGTACAATCAATCTCTCCAACAATTGTCCTTGAAAACTGAATAGTTGTTTGAATTATTCATTATATGAATTAGCTAAGTACAAAGAAAGTGGAGTGTTTTATTATTTCAAGTCTAATTTTAAATAAATGTTTACATGATACCTCTTCTTTTAGCCTAGTCACTTTGAAACTAAATTTGTCTGTGTTGAGCCTGTCTTGAGTCTGTTTCTTGCAAAACTAAAAGTCACTTTATACGATGATGTCATCAACAAAGCTATCAGGATGAGTTGTTAGAGAACCCTCGAAGAAAATAATTGTAAATGTATGTAGAGTACCATGCAAGAGTGTCTAGCACTGTGAGTACTTCTTCACATATGTAACTCGGTCACTGGTTACCATGCCAACAAGTTATGTCAATCCATGGGTGAATGCACTGATAGTGTGGAGAATACACTGTTGTCAATGATGTTGAAATGCATGTTTTATGTAGGCAGGAATTGAAATACTACATAAAGAGATAGAAAAAATAAGTGTGGGGGGTTAGGGGAAGTTAAGGAATCAAGATTTTTGTATTGTTGTTTTTGTTGTTGGTTGTGATTTGTGCCAATGAATACATTTTTAAAGAAATGTATTATGTGCGGACAAATGAGAATTCAAACATAACTTGTAGAAATCATTTTTCAAATGAAAACTTCAACGTGCTTACTTCTCAGTAGAGCAAAAACAACAGTTACCAGAGCTTGTCATACATGTGAACCATGGATCTAAAAATAGACTAACTCTTTCAATAAAAACCTTCCATCCCCCGAACCAAAACAATTTATGAATCTCTTCTTTTTTTTTAGAAATGCCTCTGATTGGGTCAACTTGAGTGTAGTATGTTGGTTTCTTTTCTTAAGTGGAGTGTACTGTTTTACAGCCTGATCATTCATCCAGTCAAAAAGAATATTTGAATAGCAATTTATTGACGACAGAAACTGCCTGCGTATTAAATATGAATGTATAAAAGAGGGTAGAACTCATACTTCAATATTTAAGCTTTAATATATGTGGATTTTACTATGTATGAAAGAGAGTATAACACATACTTCAATATTTAAGCTTTAATATATGTGGATTTTACTATGTACAGTATGAAAGAGAGTATAACACATACTTCAATATATTAGCTTTAATATGTGTGGATTTTATTATGTATGAAAGAGAGTATAACACATAATTCAATATGTGAGCTTTAATACGTGTGGACTTTACTTTGTATGAAAGAGTATTTAACACATACTTCAATATGTAAGCTATTAATACGGTTGGATTTACTATGTATGACAGAGAGTATACAGTAACACATACTTCAATATGTGAGCTTAAATACGGTTGGATTTTACAATGTTTGAAAGAGAGTATAGCACATACTTCAATATATTAGCTTTAATATGTATGGATTTTACTATGTATGAAAGAGTATAATACACTCTTCAATATGTTAGCTTTAATATGTGTGGACTTTATTATGTATGAAAGAGAGTGTAACTCATACTTCAATTTAGTAGCTTAATAAATATGTGTGGATTGTAGTATCATTTTAATGCAGTAGTTATGTAACATCATAGTTATAAAGTATTTATATTTAGTTTACTGAAAGAGTCCCTATTCAGTTGCTACCTTGCTATTTCAGAATATTTACCGAATGGTTCTAAACTGTGTGAAAGTTTCAGTAGTAGTTCTATCTACGTCATACTTCAAAGATATTAAATTTCATCAGATGTTTAATCGCCCACATAAGATTGAAACTTTACAATTGGTCATGTGCATAGTTCCTGTTACAGTTTCTGTTTTACACAATATTGATCTTGGATGGTACGTTGTTTAACCTGTGTTGTTTGAATTTTCAGAATTAATGGGTCATTGCTGGAAAGTTCACAAGTTGACCAATGCAATAAGAGATGTATATAGATACTGACTATCATATATGTGTTAGAGTTATGCACAAATCACACCCTCTGGCGTTGCTATAGATACCAAAGCATATACACATGTAAGGAAGCTAAGTGCTATAGTTGGGTACCAACAGGGGCATCAAAAAAGGGCGGATTCTGGGTGAGCACAAACTTGAAGGTGTTTTGAATATGTGACCCCTGAATGAGGAAAAATAATACCAAACCATGCTGAAAAATAACTTTACAATTAAGGAACTTTCCAGAAGGTTTTAAGCCATGAGGACCAATTTGCTGGGTATGCATTTTTTTCTTCTGAATTTTTGATCATTTCTTTGTATATGGGGTATAAAGTGCACGTTCATGATTTTACTAAAAATTACAAATAATAAACCACATGTATGACCACCAGGTAACTCTGAAAATCAAGTCAGTTTGATTTTTTTCACTTTCTACTTCACAGATAAAGCTAACGGAAGTGTGGCGAGTAAAGTCTGAAGGAGAACAAATTCTTGGCGACTATGAGCAGGATGAACTGGTGGAATCAATACGTCCCAAATGCGAAGAGTTAGGAAACAGAACAAACGAAATCAACACAGAACTAGATAGAAGGAAAAAGATTATGGAGAGAAGTATCGAACTATTTGAAAGGATTGAAAGAGTAAGTAACGTGAAAACTCACTGTTGATAAAACGAAAGGAAGCTTTGAAATGGTGTAACATAGTTCTGGCTTTGGCTACTTTCCCGACAGGGTGTGACAGATATATGATGTTAGGACAACTTTAATAGTGATAGTGCAATATTGGGTTTGGTTGCAATTTACTCGTACACTGTTTGACAAGTGGATCGAAACATTGGCTTGATATCGAGACTAGCGTAAGCTTTTGTCGGGGTTCGTTAGGTGCAACACGGGTGTAGTTTTTGGGAATTTATGTGGTTTTGGCATTCCTTCGACAGGTGTGCAGCGGTGTCATATTGGGACTAGTTTTGAGTTTTGCATCGGTGGACTGTTGCAGCACCGGTGTTTTACGTTGACATATAATCCAACAATGGTGCAATATTGGAACTAGCTTGATTATTAGCTTCTGTTTAAGAGGTGCAACAGTGGTGTAAACATCGGATTAGTTTGATATTTTGCTTTCGTTTCGACAGGTGCGACAATGGTGTAAGACTGGGACGACACTCTTAGATTCTCAGGATATCAGTCAGTGTGAAACCAAAGAAAAAGCCCAAGAGTACATTAAGGCCTTGGAGAGCTGTCTCACAGAAGCATCAGACTTACAACTGAGTGACCCGAGAGAATTTAGAAACATGTTTGAGGACATCCTAACAAGTCGTTTAAAGGTAAGTGTGCTTCTGCTATATAACTTTATGTGGCCACATGTTGTATGGATGATATGACCTTTGACCTTGGTGCTAATCACATTGCATGGAATATGAGGGATTTGGTGGGAAGCTTTGAGGAATGTTTTGTGATGTTGGTGTCCTATGATATCATTTATGTATGTCCGTTGGGAAACTGCTAGTCTGATCTGTGCCTGCGGTTGGGACATCTTGAGACATATTCTGAACAGAATAGGGATGAGGGGAGGGGCAGGGGGAAGGTGGACGCAGGAGGGAGTAACAGGGAGAAAAGCAACAACTCATTCTAACTCATACAAAATGCAAGAGACAGTGATTTCATGAAAAGTAGGTCATGACTCCTGAAGGTCAAATTGATCCGGTTGATTTGTGATCTCATCTCAGAGGATTGTAAAATAAGAGCAACAGACACTGTCAGCCTGAGATAGACCTTGGGGGGGGGGGGGGAGGGAGTAGGAGGGGGACTTAAATAGTTTGGCCAAAGTCTATTATTTCTGTTGTCAAATTTGAGTGTTGATAACCATATTAGTAGTAATAATCAGGAAGTAAGAATAGTTTTTTAAAGCTATTGACAGAAGTTTACTGTACAGCAATTCACATCAAAGATCGGATGAATTCTAATCCTAAATCTAAGGATATTAGTAGACATTGCTGATCAGGATATAAAGTTCTTTAACATTTGATGTAGAATGTTTCATAATGTATGCATGATGTCGTGTATGTGATCATCCATACTTCAGGTTTGTCATGGAATAATGTCATCATGTGGTGAAGGGTCTATTAAATATTGCTGTGTGTTGACTGTAAGAGCACCTTAAGTTCAAACATTTGGATCTTGTGCACTTTCCAGGCTCATCCCCCCCCCCTCCCACCATCTTGTTTTAATGTGCATTTCTGTTGTCACAGGTTTCTCAGTCTAGTTTATAACGTTGTCTGTTTCTCCCTGTTCGGTAAACTTGTAATCTAACTTTTGCGATGTTTTTGTCTTCCTCCCTGAAGAATGCTGATAAGGCTGAGGTTTGTAAATAATTTATTTCTCAAATGAATCATCGCTGCCTGCATGCTCCTGTCATATGAAAGATGCAGTAATAACAATAATAAGAATAATAATATTATGGCATTAAAAATGCAAAAAGAAGGCAGGAAAGCTGCTAAGCGCCCTCATTTCTGCTCCATCCAATAAAAAACAAAATGTACTGCAGCAAATCTCAATATCTAATCTAAATAGAAGTGATAGCAGCAAATGTGTAATGGTTTAAAATAGTCATAACCCAAACAGAGTAAAGTATTCCACTGTGGCTGAAGAGGATATCAGGGAGGGGATGGGGTGTGGTAGGCTTAGGAGTAGAGGGAGCTAGATGTTAAGGCAGATAAGATGGGGGAGAAAATATCACCTTTAGCATGGGGGGGGAGGGGGTGTGTTGGGGAGGGGGGAGTGATGTAGGATATAATGTCATGTGACTTTATATTCTGAATAATCATGTCTAGATGATAAAAACTTTATTAATTGCATCCAACTATTTTCTTCTTGTGTTGGTGGACGTTGTTTAACAAGCAGTAGTGATATTCAGGTTCTAACTCATATTAGAGGGTATTTTAAACAATTTGTCTCATTTGAGGTCGGAATAATTTTGGCCATGGAGTTCATCTCTTCGTTGGATCATTTTTTGTTAACCAGTTGGTTTTGTAACACTTTCAATAGCTTGAATTATATTTTGTTTTAGTTTTTCATATCATCTTACTATTAAACACAGAAAAGTACAGAATTTAAAACATTGGGAGAATGGTTGAAAATATAGCCTGTATTAATTTTAAAATTTTTGTTAGCTTTGAAATGACTGCAGACTTTCTTATAAAGACAAAACTGAGACATAATTGGTTTAATTTTTTTCCATGAATTTTTGTTTTGATTTTGCAAATGCTCACAAGATATTTAGCTGCATGTTAGCTTACTTGTTTTGTTTACCCTATCAATCCCCCCTTTCCAGTTGAAATCTCCCTCACCCTTGTTTATTTAGCACCTATGTCAGATGTGACCCTTGACCTTGTTACCTTGTACATATATAAATGAACATGAATGTTACTGCACAATAGTCACACTACAGTATAGAATCATACAATATTAAAAGTTAGTACATGGGTAGGCAGAAAAAAAGTTGAAATGGCTGGGGGGGGGGGGAGGGGGAAAAGAAGTTAATAATACTCCAGGAGGTAGTTTTATCTGCCAGACTAATATGCAAACATGCTTTGGGATATGTCAATTCACTTCTCAAACTTGCCCAAAATTAAGAACACAACCAGTTAAAATACAATGTTTAAACTGAGTTAGATGTGAGTTAGGTGTGATTTAATTCCTAATATATTAAGAAGCGTTGCCTAAATTAAAGGGAGAGTGTGAGAGGTGAGGGGAGGTTCTCACTGATGAAAACACTTCAAATTTGTATTAACTTTTTGTATTAACTGTGGGGGTGCATGTTGGGGTCAAAGGTGTAAGCTAATGGTTGGCTACCATTTCAATATGTTTTACGGGTATGGCTAAGCCCAGAAAGATTTAGACTTGATTTCTTTTGGTCAGTAGCACACTTACCTTCACTGTGATACATTATGTATTGTCTAGTCAAGTTTGGATAAAATATTCAAATTGTTTTATTAAAAAAAAGTCAAAATGGTATAAGTTAGTTCCTTGTAATTAAAGTAAAACATTTTCCAAAGGTAAGTAGATGAAATTGTCCTTGTTGCATTAATGGCATGCTTTCATGACTTTGAAATTTTAAAGAAGATTTAATGTACTGTAACGTACCTTTGCATTCTCGTGGCTAAGTGATAACATTGTCACATTCTGTTGTTATTTGCTACCATTGTCACCTTTCTGTTATTTGCTTTTTTCATAATGCTTTCATTTTAATTTATGAATCATCAATAATTTCCTTGCCATTTTGTGTATCAATATGCAAGAAGCAATTTATAACATCTCCCAAGAAGAAACTTGTGCCATTTGATACAAAGAAAACTTAGACCCGTATACAAAAAAAAAAAAATTATATTTGGAATTATCGTCATAGATAAATTTGCCTACCGTATCATGGTATGAGTCATAAAGGGGAGAAACCCACTTGGTTACCTGTTAGGAGAGTACTATGCAGGTGGGATCCATTGTCTTGTTAGTCTTTAGAAGGTTACTATTTTTGGGTGTATTGTAAAGAGGCATTTTACCGTAACCGGGGTCACAATAATCAGGCCTGCAACAGTAGGGTCTCAGTAATCAGGGTTTGCAGGTGGAATAGTCTGCATGAGTACAAATTGGATGGAAGTTCACTATTTGTTTTGCATTTTGAAGTAACTGCAACTGTCAATGTTTCTGCAAGTATCTTAATAATCTAATTTTGATTCCAAATATTGGAAGCAGCTGGTAAGCAGGATATGAAAGAAGACGTATGTTTAATGGTAAGCCAATTACAGAATGCTTCGTTCAAAAATGTTGCAGCAGCTTATTCAGGATGTATGTTGGGTGTATGTGTAAGCAAGTGGTGTATAGATTCTGTAGTCATATAGATTCTGTAGTCATTTTAAGCAATCCATAGCCTATCGTTTAATTGTTTGAGCCAATCCATAGCCTAGCCTATCGTTTAATCACTTGAGCCAATCCATAGCCTAGCCTATCGTTTAAACATTTGAGCCATTCTGTAGCCTATCGTTTAATCATTTGAGCCAGTCCATAGCCTAGCCTATCATTTAATCATTTGAGCCAATCAATAGCCTAGCCTATAGTTTAAAACATTTGAGCCAATCCATAGCCTAGCCTATTGTTTAATCATTTGAGCCAATCCATAGCCTAATTATTTCATCATTTGTCGTTTCTTATCCAGGAAAATGTTCGGTCAGTGGTGACCTGCATGGAGGATGTTCGTGGGATGTTTGACAAGCAGAAAGAGAGCTTGAATGAAATAATTGTAAGATGTGAAAGACCCCCCCCACCAGTGGTGACTCCGGTAGTGGAGCCTGAGATTCCCAAGCAGAAATCACCAAAAAGGTTCGTTTATTTTACTTTTTGAACGGTCATAAAATGTTAAACAAATTACCACTTATTTTCAATTCTCTTGTGACATGTTTGAGAAAGAGATTATTAAATATTGAAATATGTTTGAAGGTTAAAAACAATATGATTTTTTCCATCTGCTATTAATAAAACTGACTTGGGTTTTTAATTTAGTTCAGTGTTATTGTCTCTCATATCAGATATGACTGGTATATAGTTTGTGTATAAGAAAGCAGCTAATGTGATCGAAAATAATCCACAAGTATCTGAACATTCAAATTTAGAATTTAATCCTTACAATCTTTGAGGGGGAACATCAGTGCTTGAGACAAATGGATTGTAATTTAACAGGCATATCGGTTTTAGAGGGATACCATTTATTATTTGTCTTAGGATCTGTAGAATTAGTGCTTTTCAGTGTTTCTAAACTGTTGCCTCTTCACATTCACATTGGTGGTACTTGCTGAAATCCAACTCCCAACCCTATTTCACCCCACCTCTCCCATCTCACTCCTAAACGTAGCAAGTCGGGCATTAACATCATCCATCCAATTATGTTTCTGTTTGTTCTGGTCTATTCCAAACAGCTCTGTAACCTCATTCACACCGATCAAACTCGCATCACCGAGCCTGACCCCACCGGCGAGCGAAGGAAGACCAGTTTCACCCTTTAGGAATAAAAAGGGAAAGAAGAACAGATATAAGAGGGTAAGAAGAGACTCCTTCGTGTCAAAGGTCATCCATGTTTATTCTACATGTAGTATTGATCTTACACTCAATCTCTGAAAATTTTCATCAAAAAATATAGTCAGAAGAGTGCCTGATAGAATTGGGGAATTTTTTTATATTTTTTATATTCTATTAAAAGGTTTTGCTTACATTTTTATGTCACGTCTTCATGTTGACGTTCATTAGTCCTATCGAGACCCTCGTCATTCTAAGGCAGGATTTGGCTCTTCCCCAAATTTAAGGGGGAAGTTCTTTAATATGATAACGGTTGGATGGTTAAGTTGATAGTCTTCTGTTTGATGTAACAGTTAACAAATAATGCATGTTTGTTTATCCTAGAAGTTTGTAAATCTAGCTTTTATGCTTGGGAAGTCCAAAATAAACCCCTCTTGTTTGAAAGGGTAAAAGGAAAAGGAAATGGGGAAAATTTATGTTTAGGAGTTGGTCTTTAGGCTTGTGACCATTTTAACCTTGAATACTGACTATTCCATAAATACAACCAAGTTTCATTACTTCCTTGTCCTTATTTTTTTCAACCCATTATTTAGAGTTGTCCTCCAATAATCTCAAAATTTTCCTTGCATGTGTCCTTTCAAATCAGCTATTAATACTTTGGAATATTTGTTTTTTTGTTTTTTCCGGTTTAAATGGAAACAATAACATGCTTTTCAATTATTCTAAACTTCTGAATCCAGATCCTATTTTAGTAAATTAACTTTGGTTAGTTGCAAAGATTGTTTTGTCTGAAGATAAACTAAGAATGTATATGCATGATTATATATAAAAGCCATTAGTTGGCCTTAATATTGTTCTAGTGGTGTGCACACATACCTTTACCATGTATTACATATATGAAGTCTGTAAGCTTGTGCGGTGTTGATTTTTTGCAGTTGTAAGAGTTGGAACAAAATATCAAGCACTCTTCCGAAAAACTGCTCAAAATTCATCAGACTACCCCTTAAGTCTGCCGGTGAACGTTCTTCTAAATTTGCTGCCCCGGCTTTTTGGAATTCACTTCCAAAATAGCCTTTGTGACACTCCTACGTTTTCTCATTTTTAAAGCAATTTGAAGACACAACTCTTTCGTCAAGCTTTTCCCACTAATCCCACTAATGACACCAGAAATGGGGAATGGTAGAACAGACCTGTAGCTTTGGGGCCGGTGTATGATGTGAATGTATTGCTGTGGAATGTGCATGATGAGAGCTCTATAGTAACCACGTTAAATCAATATCTTGATGATTTATACGACAGTGTCTCTGTAGGTGATAATATATCACATAACATTCTGCTACGTAACTGTTTTTATGCAACTCACAGGAAGAGCGGACGATAGAGATTGTCCGAGCGGACGTTCCTGACATGGGTTGCCATAGCAGCGACAGCGACTTCCAGGATGAAGACACCAGCACATCTAGCTTTAAGAGGAAGTAAGTCTAACATATCACCTTAAAGAGAGAATGGTCACTACCATGCACATCAGGTGACTAGATGTGCCTTGTAATCGTAGGATCCTTGAGAGATAAAAAATCTCTCTGTTAAGACACAAATCTGGAATCTGTATAATATATTCGTGGTCATTGCACGATTGCCGTTATTAAATGAAAACAGCAGCATTTATCTTTCTTTTATGATGAAACAGTTACATTTTTATCCAAGTCCTTGTGTAAAGTTTTTGCTTTGTTGAGGGAATAGGTATGCAAGGGTCAATGTATATAATTTATGCATGTCTTATGTAATGGGGTGTCACCATTAGTAACTTTTAGTTGATAGTCATATTTTTACCTTTGACCTCTTATTCAGCAGCGAATGTGGCGAGGAGCTTGAGGTATTTCCAATCATTGGAATCAACCAGTTACGCCTCAGGTTGGAAATCATAGATGGCATGGCCTGTTAGGTTGCATGGGGGTTGGCAGGGGGGGGGGTACATCAGAAATATAAATCCTGTAGCATGCTATCATGTCAGGAGAAACAGGCGATATCACCATGACAACCATGCATGCACAAAACATTACTTTCTTTGTCACAATTGCATGAATTGCCTTGAAAGTGACATTCTTCTTTTAAGTCAACAGAATTGTCTTAGTGTAGTAAGCCTATACTTTGAATAGTTTGGAAGTAATTTGGACTAGTTCAGTGTTTCCTGGTAATGCTACAATTTACTGGGTTAATAACAACCTCTGTTGTGGTTATGCAAATTAGGTTTGGATAGGTAGCTTTGCTGTGAAGGGGTGTAGTGGGTCTCTGCAGCGTGTTGTTCTATGCTATGAAAGTAATAAGCTCTTTTTTGGTGATTGTAAATTTGTATTTTGTGGCATTAATTCGAGAAACTAACAATAAATATTCTGCTTAAAGATATATTAAGAAGAGTAGGGATTCTCAATAGGAGGCCCATGAAAGATTTCTATCCAGTCTGTGCAACAAATAATCAGCGCATAATCTTGTTCACAATTCAAGTATGGGCCCTTAGGTGTGAGCAGTCTACAAGCCGGCCCAGCACAGTGACCAGTCTGCATATAGTCTGCATATAGTATGCATATAGTCTGCAGATAGCCAGGGGGTTTGCTTCTGTGTGGCCGGCCCTTGTATGCATTTTAGAAACCCTGATGAAGAGAGAAACAAAAAACAGCTGTTGTTATCAGAATATCTGTCGCCTGTTTCAGTTTGGTTCACAGTATCAGGTTTAGGTAAATGGTGAGGGTGTGGCCCTTTACTTACCCATAAGAGCCATTAGAGCAATGCTCAGCATACCCCCCCTTCCACCCCTCCTCATAGACAAGCATATGGCACTCCCTTGAGTGACTATTATGAGTAATTCCAGATCTTTAATGACAATTTTGTACTTTGTGTTTTTACAATATATGTAATAAACAAGACACACAAAGAAGGCCTGTACAGATTGTGTAAAGCATGGGACTGGTTGGCTAGGCATGTGGAGGAAACTTGATTCTTTTATAACAAATATTCTCATGGTTAACTTTATTCCTTCTTATTCTTTCTTGCTACTTGGTAATATCTTATTAATGGATGACAAAATCCATTCCTTTAGCTACAGAGAATGCACTGTGCACTAGCATGTTACCTTGATAACTAAAAGCAGTTGTGTAAGGGGTGGGGGGGGGGAGGTAATGAATGGAGATGCGTGAGGGTGGCATAGTAGCTTGATAACCTGGTGATGATAAGTAATGAACATTCAGAGGAAGCATAGGTGAGATGAGAGGGAAAGAGGAGGGGGGGGGGGGATAGGTGGGGGTGGTACATCTGGATAAAGAAAAAGAATGTTATGGAAAGTTTGCTTTTATTTCAGCTACCATGAAAAATAAAATTTGCACAACTTGAGAAGAGGGAGACATTTGCAATTCCTCAACCAGAAAAATATTTTAGGGTTCATTTTCATGCTTTATCTTTTCCTTTTTTTTGACCGAAAAATGAAGAAAATAACAAAAGCTATCCTGCTATCCTCAAATGATGACCTTGTTTGGTGATATGGCATTTTCGTGCAGTCAATTAATAGCAGATCCCGGCCCCCACCCCACCCCCCCCCGCTCTTCTTGTAACATCAGGAAGTTCTTGTTGCTTCTTTCTTAAATCTTCTGTCTTCTTTTTTTTTCCTCTTTTTTTTTAACCTGTTTACCATCGTTTTTTTTCAGGCAAATCATGAAAGAGCTGATCGATACCGAGAAGATTTACGTGAAGGAGTTAGAATCCGTTTTGACGGGTTACATTCAGGAGATGACGAATCCAAACCTTCAGTCAGTCATCCCAGAGACACTCAGAGAAAAAGAAGATATTCTGTTTGCAAATTGGGAAGAAATCTTTGAATTTCATAAGAGGTAAAAATTAATCAGGTTTCTTCTTCTCAAATTGGGATTGTAAATTAACGTTCTTAGGGTTCATTCAACCAGCCAGGTTTTTTATTGACGTGTTTGTTGTTTTACAACGTAACGTTTCGTATTCGCATCATATCATATCCTATGGTATGGGTATGTTATTAATATTGTGTTGTATTTATACCATTTGATTAATAGACTGAAGAATTAACATCATTACATGGCAATCCTCTCTCCACTTGCTTGTGCCAAATTAAGCCATGTGTACACCAGCACACTTCAGCTGCAGGGGGGATGGTGGGGTGGGTGGGGGGCTCAGTTGGAGTAAAGGAGGAGGAGGGGATATCCTTTTTTTAAGTGCTCTCAGGTAGTGTTATCACTAGTTAATGTGTTTCCCACAAAATAAATTAATCAACTAAACTAAATTTTCTTTCATTTTTTGTTTTCTCTTCAGAACATTCCTAGTAGAGCTGGAAACATACAAACTCACACCTACTTTGGTTGGCAAATGCTTCCTGGAGAGGGTATGTTAATTTCTGAATAGATTTAGTTAATTTTATAACATTTTACTTTGAGAATTAGGAGTTAGGGAACAGCTAATACCTTGTAACCTCCACCCCAGCCACTTTATTTGTTGTACCTGTTACGGACCCTACTTAACAAAGAAGGTTACAAAACCATGGCCTAAAGATACTTGTGAATGCAATATAGAAAAAACTTTCTTCTTTTTTGTTCTTAGTTTTTCTGTTAAGACAAAAAAGTAAAACGGTTAGCATGGCTAATTGCATATTGCATATTTTGTTAAACATGACCCAGGGAGAGTTGCCTCCAGCCATTTATTGTTTACTTTACACAGTGGTAAATCTCTCTAATAGTGAACAAGTCAGTTATTTTCACTGTTTTTTTACTGGTGTTATTTTCTTTTCTGTTTTTTGGGGGTATTATTTACAGAAAGATGATTTTGATCAGCTCTACTGTGTCTACTGTCAGAATAAACCTCGATCAGAATTGCTGAGGAGAGATATCGGAAATAATCAGTTCTTTCAGGTAAAGATTTACAACTTTTTGTCTTCAAATAAAAGAGAATGAAGGATTTGATGCTTTTCACATTACAAACTTGGTTTAGGATGTGTTCAGTCATGAATAAACATTCTTTGGTTTTAGATCTAAGGACCTTTTTTTCTGAAATATTAATCCTTTCAGAATAACGGTGTATCCTCGAACATTGTGATAAAATGATAAGTGAACCACAAATTACTAATGAATACAAACTCTCCCTTAATATGTTGGTATGTACATTTGGTTTCTCTGTAACGAAACGTTGACATAGTATACTCATGTTATTTTGCCTCGTATGTTTTATTCTTTTCACAGGAATGTCAACAGGCCCTAAACCACAAACTTCCTATTAGTGCATACCTATTGAAGCCAGTTCAAAGAATAACAAAGTATCAACTCCTTCTTAAGGTAAGCTAGTCAACTGTGATACATTTTAAGAAAAATTCCCCCCAGGAAAGAACCTGGGCACGAAAACCAAACTAACGAACGACTCATCCGCTCTCAACCCCAGTCCCCTTGCATCAAGACTGTGACTGTGTGATCATTGTCAGGTGTGCATCACCATTCCCCTCGAAAGAGAACAGATACTGCACATGATCTTAGCCAATAGGCCGAGAAGCGATGCATTTAGCAGCAATGAGGTGAGATGGGCTTTATTAAACATCAAATCAATCAATCAGTCAGTCTTTCAACCAATTAATATCCTGCCAAAATTCAGTGGCTAAAACTATTTCAAATTTGTACATCCATAAAAGTCTGTCCTGAGAACATAACAAAAATTTTTTGTAGAGACTGTATCAAGACTTTGTTGTGTAAGAATATTTTAACTGAAAAGCTAAAAGTCATCGTCCCAGTGGGCTATCTGTACAATATATGTAATCCTTACATAGCCATTCCAACCTATGTTTTAATTAAAATTAAAAGAATTGAATGATGAAACTTTATGGAGCAAATGGATCAACAGGTAACCATTAGATCTGCTCTGCATCAAGAACCAACATCATCATTTAAATTACATGTTTTTATGGAGTTTTCCAGACACTTAGTCCACTTTAAAGGTGAATATCTTTTAAACCTGAATATTTGTTTTGTAGCAATTTAATCCACGTTCAAAGTTTTTATTTTGATGGTGGGTTATGACATTTCAACACTAAACTGCAACCTCTCTTTAAAGTCTCCAGTTCACAAGAGAGGAATCCCAATGGGTTTGTTTATTTGTACCTCCTGTATATAAAGTCAGTTCTGTGTGTGATCACTTGATCAAGATATCAAAAAACTCAAATACTCTTAACTCAAAATACTCTTAACTCATTTAAAAGAAAACTCAAGCATTACCTTTTAAATAATAGTACAAACCACCCACGCTGAGTTGTTACATTGTCTCTTTGTATGGATTTGCTTTTACCTTTCTTCCTTCCTCTTTATTTTTTTTCTCTGTTTTTCCTTATCTCTTTACTCTCTCTGTACTTATGTGATTTTTGAAATTTTCTTTTGTTTGTTAAGGGTCCAGACTCGAAAAGTCTCTACTTACTTCTGGTTCCTCCACTTCCATTATAGCATATTTTGATCTTTGTTTATTGTTATTTCATCATAATGTGAGTAAATTACTCATTGACTCTGTTACTGTTTATATATATGGAAAGTGGAAAATAAACTTGAAACTTGATATCATGATAGTGTGGCTGATGTCCTGTTGTTTCGTTTCTGTTTCTCTCTGAAGGAGATGATGAAGTACTCGGCCGATGAGGAGGGTTCCGAGGATCTACAAGCTGCTACTGATTGTATGATGACAGTACTAAAGTATGTTAACGATTCCATGCATCAGGTGGCCATCACTGGTTTCCAGGTAAAAAGTAGCCATTATTTGTCTTTTTACTCACAAAAAGGGAATCAATAGTTTAGACGTGATCTTGGTCAAGAGGTTTCGAAGCAGGTCTACACACTGTGTACTGTAAAGTAGAAATAGAAAGAAGGGAATGCCTTAAAAAGGTAACATTGCTGTCCAAGACTTTGCAAAGTTGTGCCTTTTTCAACTAGCCCCAAATTTTATCAAATAGTGGAGAGAGAAAAAACAAGCTTTATCTGACAAAATGATTTTGAAGTCTCTTTGTTGAGGATGAATAAAGAAAGGAAACATTGTAGTTACCATGGTAATGATTCAAATCAAACATGAGATTGTAGTTATCCATAGTAATGATTCAAATAATACATGAGAGTTTGTAATAGACATGTCTTGAGTGTGGTTTATCAACTAGTGAGAGCCTAATGTTTGGGAATTCTGTCTCATATATAGCTGAGATGATTTTGGTCATTAAACCAACAAGGAAAACGCACCGACATGAAAGTAACTTGTCGGTTATTATTGTCAGTATTGCTGTGTTAATACAGTTATCAATTAGATACCGAAATTAAGATCTTTCATTTAATTATTGCACAATTTAAATTTTAATGAAAATTAAACAACTCTATGAGAGGGTGTTAAGGTTCTCCAGTATTCAAACTATATGTTGACAATTGCCAATTCATAATTATGGACGTTAAATATGAATCTAAGAGACTGACTTCGGTCAGCTTGCGGCTTTGATAAGCCAATGAAGGCTTCTTCACGAGTTCCTGCTTGCAGGAGGATCTAAAATACATACACACACACATACATTATGTTCGACCAACTACAACTATTTGGTTTTTATTCTTCACTCCGATTTCATTAATATTTCCTCGGCTAAATTCCAGCCGGTCAACCTCACATCAAGTTTTTTTATTAAGTTTATACGTAAATTGACCGAGACTCTTGATATTTCGTCCTCTCAGGGCAACCTCGGTGAACAAGGCAAATTACTTATGCAGGGCTCCCTCTTCATCTGGGTGGAGAATAAGAAAAGTCGTCACACCTTGAAGGACATCAGACAAAAGAAGATGCAGAGACACGTCTTCCTCTACGAGAAGATGATCCTCTTCTGTAAGAAACGGAGAGATTTCAAGGACAAGACATGCTATGCGTTCAAGCACAGTATAAAGGTTAGTTATCCCCCTGTTTTATATCCTAAAGAGTCTCCAATTTATTGTAATGTCAAACAGCAAAAGGATTTCAGTATTAACAAGTCGAAATTTCACATGGGAATGGAAACAACTCGGAAATGTTGTACTTCATAAGTGTACCTCGCAGGTATTTTACTTTCTTTTTTAGTTTGGACTGATATTGTGTAGTCATGTTTAGCTAGAGCAAGGTCAGTTTGGAATTTGTCTTCCCCCTCCCCCCCCCCCTCTGCTGTCTCAAGAAGAAGGAGTCCTGGGGAAATATGGATAAAGGGAACAAATGTACACGTCATTGTCATAATATATATAAAGTAAAAACTTTATGTGGGGCTTCCAGGGAAATAATTTTCCCAAGGGCCCGACGTGTCTGTGGACTTTGCTATGTACGCATTCGATAACTGTGACGTCATTTCGATATGTGTTAAACTACCTACAGCAACATTTGACGCTTTCCTCTCAAGAAATGAATTCCCTCATCGATATACTTGTTCTTTGTATGTTGTCTAGGTTCCAACTCTGAACATTACTGAACATGTTAAAGGTGATATAAGGAAGTTTGAACTCTGGTTGGCTGGTAAAGCAGAGATTTTTACATTCCAGGTAAGTCTTATGGTCTACTTCTTTTGAAGAAAAACTTTTGTTTTAATGTCAGGTTTTGGTATACGAGACGTAAAAGAAGTGTAAACTAGAGCTAAATACATTCAAGTCTCAATGTGTATTTGCCAGATTTTAACTGCGACCTTTCCAGCTTACTGCCCTAAAAGCTCGGTGAAAATGACACCGTTTCTATGCAATTGTCATATTAATATTCATTATTTTTTATTGAGTTATCTGTCATTAAACATTTTGAGCTGAATGAAATTAGCCAGATTTTTTAACAGGTCCATAGATTCTACAAACTTCAATCAAAATTTGCAAGCCCCGCCCAACAGATCATGCGCCAATCAAATCTCTCTGTTTTGTTACGACCGTTAGGCCTAGGCTAACTTTCACATTCGTGGCTAGCCTGTGTTAGGTCCATTCTCATGAATAGTATCTTTCTTTCGGTCTTACCGATGTAGCTTGCGAAATTGTGTCATTTCCTTCCATTGCAATGAATAATCAGGTGTTTACAGACGTTTCCTCCGTGAAATTGGGTAAAAAAAGTGGACGATATGAGTAAATATAGGTTACATTTGTGTAATGAACATGTTGATATGGGGGGTCGCATTGATTTTACGGTAAATCGTTCGTGCCGTAAGGGCAACAGTAAATAAATGTCTTTCTTTCAATTGCACCAACTTTTCTTCAGTTTAACCCACTTTGTCAATGTGCATTTAAAATAAGAAACATTGAAATCTGCTTCTGAAGTTTGTTTTTAGAAATTCATCAGCAAACATGTATTGAGACTTTAAACATTAGCCCTGGTTGTCCTAGATGTGAGGTGAAACGTCATTCTCAGTTAATACACGAATAATTTAATGCGACAGGAAGACAATCCGCAAGGTGATATTGTTCGTTTAATATATTGTAATTAAGCAAATTAAACCCACTTTTAACTTTTTATCGCAATAAATATAATATGAACTTCAAAAAGCAAGTATGACCAAGTTGTCCCTTTTCATGGCTAAAAATATTTAAAAAAGAAATTGTACTAGAATAATCTCTTTAATACTTCATGAAGTTAAAAAAAAAAAAAGGAAAGACTTTGCTTATTAATGAATGAATGAATGAATTTTTTTTGCATTTAGGCCTCTTCAGAGTCAGACAAACATTCCTGGGTTAAAGCATTTAGACAAGCACAGTTACAGAATAATGAAGAGGCAAGTCAAGGTAAGTCTTATATCTCTAAAAATCATCAACCTCTTTTTTTCTTTCTGATTGATGATCATTCGTTTTTTCACTTTTCTACTCGTCTCTCTAGCGTTGAGATTCCTCGTTCATTGAACTCAAATCTACATCTGTCCTTTTACCGCGTTATCAAACTCAAATTGCACAAAGCGTGTTTCTTGATCGAATGAAAACAGCCTCTACTTTGCCAAAAGCTGTCTGGCTTCCTGGCTGTTTCAATCGTGAGGTACAGATGTAAAACATTCTGCTGGCAATTTGAATCTCACCTGGGATCGTCCTGTTTATTTAAAGAATTTCATTTTGTAGCTGAGAATTAAAACCAGCCCTAAAAGCAACATCTACAAAAAAGAAAGTAAAGATCGCAAGTTAATTTATTGCTTTCTGTAACATCCATGTGACAGAGGAAAGCTCTCTTCATGGTCGTAGATGTAAGTGTGTTCAATATTATAGATGTTCGTAAAGTACAAGTTTATTTCTTTCCTGGTCGTAATTTGTAGTACCTTTAAATAGAACTCTATTGATTTCCATCTTCTAAACAAAACTGTAAAACAGGGTGTAAATGGAGTATTTGTCCTAAAAACAAGCCTATAGTTGCTGGTTTACAAAGTTCCAATCCTTGTATTGTTTGTACTCCCTGACAGGACGATAGCAATGTCACATTCAATGATAGCTAACAGTGTCACATTCAATGATAGCTAACAGTGTCACATTCAATGATAACTAACAGTGTCACATTCAATGATAGCTAACAGTGTCACATTCAATGATAACTAACAGTGTCACATTCAATGATAGCTAACAGTGTCACATTCAATGATAGCTAGCAATGTCACAATCATAGATATTAGCAGTGTCACATTCAATGATGATAGCAATGTCACAATCATAGATATTAACAGTGTCACATTCAATGATGATAGCAATGTCACAATCATAGATATTAACAGTGTCACATTCAATGATGATAGCAATGTCACAATCATAGATATTAGCAGTGTCACATTCAATGATGATAGCAATGTCACAATCATAGATATTAACAGTGTCACATTCAATGATGATAGCAATGTCACAATCATAGATATTAACAGTGTCACAATCATAGATATTAAATGTCACAATCATAGATATTAGCAATGTCACAATCATATATATTAACAGTGTCACATTCAATGATGATAGCCATGTCACAATCATTGATATTAACAGTGTCACATTCAATGATGATAGCAATGTCACAATCATAGATATTAACAGTGTCACATTCAATGATGATAGCAATGTCACAATCATAGATATTAGCAGTGTCACATTCAATGATGATAGCAATGTCACAATCATAGATATTAACAGTGTCACATTCAATGATGATAGCAATGTCACAATCATAGATATTAGCAGTGTCACATTCAATGATGATAGCAATGTCACAGTCATAGATGTTAGCAGTGTCACATTCAATGATGATAGCAATGTCACAATCATAGATATTAGCAGTGTCACAATCATAGATATTAGCAGTGTCACTTTCTATGATGATAGCAATGTCACAGTCATAGATATTAGCAGTGTCACAATCATAGATATTAACAGTGTCACAATCATAGATATAAGCAATGTCACATTCAATGATGATAGCAATGTCACACCCGTGGATGACACTAATGTCACACCATCAGCTCATGTTGTTTCTATTTCCTCAAAGGGTGCTGGTGAATGAAACTAACATCCATTTTTTTCTTTGTCAGTAGTTATCAGTTCCGCAAAGTAAAATCTCTTGTTTGATCAATGAAATACAGTTGGATCTGCTTTAGATGGTTGATATATATTTTTCTTTGTGAGGGTTGGTAACATGTAATATGTACATGAAGTTAACACTGTTGTAATGTGCATCCTTCAATACTCTCAAGAAATTAAGCATTATTAATTCCAGCAATTATGCACTTAACTATTATATTTTATGTACCCCCAAATCTTCAAAAAGCTTTCTTCTTCTTTTTCACTCACAAAAGAAAATTTCTGCAGTGAAGCAAAAGATATCATTGTTGTTAATTACATGAGATTTAAAAAAAAAAAGAGAAATACTTCAATTAAGTTATTAAATAATAGCAATTCACCCCCTGACTCCTGCTGTGATATTAAAGGTACGCCGAGAAACCACTGCAGTCGCTGCCTGAAATAAAAAACAATCTGTCGATCTGTGAGCTTTAATATTAAAGACACTTTGGGGTTGTTTTGTTTTGTCTCTGTAGGAACTAAACAAACCACTAGGCTTGAACCAAGCATCTCTGCTGAGAATGTGGCCAATGCCAACGGCATTAACAATAATATCACGACTGTGCCGTCCCCAACAGCCAGTGAATCCTCCTCGTCTGCGGGCTACAGCAGCAACAATCCCTCCATCAACAGCGAACAATCATTCAACGAGGAAGAGCCAGACGACGGATGGGAAACGGAAGATGATTTCTACGCATCCGACGACGAGGTCCTGGATGGCAAAGAGGACGGCAACGTTCAAGAGGTTTGTCGATTGATTTCAAAAAAAGGAAGGGGGAAATTTGCTGTTTAATTTCTCCAGTTATTCATTCTTCTTGAATATGAAAATACATCTTGAGGAGGCTAAAATTATTGTTTATGAATGGTCTTTGTCTTACCTTGTGTGTTTTACAGTTAGATGATGTTTAGTTGTGATCTCAATGTGGGCAGTTTTCTTTTTGTTTTAATGTAAGATTCAGAGTCGATCATGTCGTAGATAATCTGTAAATTATTCAAACTTGCAGTAGATTAATCATAGCCATTTATGTGTAGTGTTTTTTATCGTTAGAATAAAGACCTTGTACAGCTCTCACTGCCCCTGTATTGATACCAGTGTATGGTATATGCAGACTTTGAAATAGTGTTTCTAGAATAGAATTTTCCTCTACTCCTGTTGGAACAGAGGAAACCTTAGAAAAGGTTGACCATTCAGTACTTTGAGATGGGAAAATGGCGTTGAAGTATTTTAAGTTCCTTGGTTTAAGAGTTAGTGTTTGAAATATATAAGCTTTGTTGTAATTCTTTGTGCCATTATATCGTTTTTAAAAAGTTGTGAAATGTTATCATTTTTAGTTTAATCCTTCTTAAAGTCTTGAGTTTTATTAGAATAGTTAGAACCCTGAAGCTTGATAGCTCGTAGCTATTTTATCTTGGTAAGATTTAAGGTGCCAATACCTATTACTTTAAATATATCAAGAATACTTTCTGTTGTGGTGAACAAAATTTCTCTTCGTGTCAATGATTTTGAGACGATCATACCTTTGCACTTTTTACATCAAATAAATACTCCTAAGTGAATTTTCATTGGAAGCTCCAACTCGTGCTAACCTCGACCATTCGTTCATACAAAGGTTTTTATTTAAATGTTTTTTTGCATTTTTTGTTTTCTTTGTTTCTACAGCAAGCACTGACCAAGCAATATGTAGTGATTGCCGATTACAACAAAGTGGACAACACAGAGCTGTCCATCAACGAAGGCGAAGTGGTGGACGTTCAAAGGGTTGGTAAAGAGGGATGGTGGTTTGTTTCGTCCCCGCAGTCCTGTCAAACGGGATGGGTACCTGGCGGGTACCTAGCCCCCATGTCACCGCATGAGCTTCCTCATTCGTCTTACTTTGGCGTAGAAGGTGTGCATTTTTATGTTCTTTTCAGTTCTTTTGTTTTTGTTTTTTAACCCCGTTTTGGTTTTGCAGCAACCGCAGGAGTTTTATTTTGAATAATTCTTGAGCAAGTCAGATTAACATTTCAGCTTTTTGCAAGACAGGAATTCTGAAGATACTCCTTTTAAAAAACACTGTGAAGAAAAAAAAAAAACAGTTGAAAAGAGTATGGAAAGTGAATATAATTATTTAATCAAAAAGTCAGTCTCCGTGGTTACATAGAGATGCTAAACTTGTACAGGTTTACAGGAAAAACATTGACTGCTCACATAGATTTTCATTTGGCTGTGTTAGTTCCGTTATTTCCACAGTTGCCATATTTGCGGGACTTATATTTTGTTATTGCTTTGTACTTAACATCGCTGTGCAGTCGCAAACCGTTGTGTGTCATCAATCCTTAATCCATTTCAGTTGCATGCCCTCTAACACATGTGCAATATTTTCAGTTTATGGCATGGATTGATAAGCATTTTTCCACTTCACCAGAGAAACAGTTTAATAATATACAAATTGTAAGCCATGAAGGGAGATTTTCTGCTTGGTAAGTAACAACAGCTGTGCTCAGAACGAGAAATTTTTATATTGAACACTGCTGTTACCATGGTAATGTTTAATCTTCTCCTATGAGGTATAAATGCCTCATAGGAGCTGTCTGTGTTCATTTGGGATCTTTAACATAGAGTTTCAGCCACAGTTGAATGTAATTAAAGATGTCCTCTGTGAATTTGTCTTCCCAGACATTACCACTTATTTGTCCTATAAAGTCAATTATTGGTTTCATGGAACGTTTTATTACTTTGCTGTCGGTAATTGGAATAGAATATTTCAACAATGTTAAAGGCATTGAAGACTTGCCCCAAACCGCGTGCGACCATCTGAAAAAGTCAACTTTATGTTGCTTGCAAGTGACATTTTGTTCATGTTGCTAAAAATATGCAGACAGTAATGAAACGTGATGCTTTAATTGTTATCTTTAGCTGGACCTGAGATGTCCATCGCTGCATCGTTTGTAAACTGTGCTGTGGGTATTGACCACAGCTGTATGTATGGACTGTACACTAGTGTCTAATGACCGACGGTAGCAAGCTGTGTGTGTGTATTTTCTGCGATCGATGGTGGTGTTTAACACTTCTGTTACACTTCATTTGAAACTAGGTCAAATTACCGGCATTAAATGTTTGTTTTTGCGCAAGTCTTCACACCCTTTAAAATGTCAAATCATACATGCTCCTTGTTGAAAGTGATTTTATAATTATGTGATATTTCCACTTTGTTTAGATGTTTTTATCAATACTGTGAAGAGATGGCAAACACTCCAAATTTTCTTTGGAGTTTCCCCTTTTGACCCCCCCCTCCCCCTGACCCCTTCTTAGTACTCATGGGTGTCGTATTGTCAGAATCAGTCAGTAAAGTTCCCTCATTTGTTTTATACATTGATTAAAATGACATCTCCATGAAGGATACCTTATGACGTTGTACTCATGTGTAACATGATGGCAGCAATGAGAAATGTTTAAAAATGAGAATTAATTTTTGTGATGTAGTAAATTTCATAATTAAAGGGGTCAAATGACACAGATATGTATGTTCATGGAAAGGCCGTCTTTTTTTTTGCTATAAAGCTGGCAGTGATAAATGTATTAATAATTTTCAGCCACAAAAGCTTCTTTTGAGGCCGATGAAACTTTACTCAATAAAATGAGTGGAGTATTTATATAGCAGTTGCATCGATAAACACTGTAGTTGCCATGTTTGAAAGTCAATTTCTAACCACTGTTTCAAATGAAATTTGTATCTGTAAAGCCTCAACAAAAAAAAGGGACAAAAATTGATATAGTTTAGACAAGGGAAAAATCGTTTTCATATTTTGAGATACTTTCAAGAATTATTTTACCCATTTTGACCCAAATTTTACAGTTAACTTTCAAGCATGAGGGAAGTTAAGGATTTTCCTTGCTCCAGGGGTTTTGCCTGGAGACTTTTACAAGTAAACACCTCATTTCTGGTTAAATCTGATCAAAACGTTGATATAATCACATAGTCGAAGAACTGAACTAAACCTCATGTTGTCCTCTAACATGACATGTATGCTCTTTAGCACGGCCAAAGATATCGTAAACCATCCTGTGTTTAATACGTGTGTACACCCCGTATAGGGCTGATGTATTAGCATGCACAAAGATCTACATTACCACACTTATAATAAGCATTTACCAATAATCACTGAAAAGTCAATCTGAACTCTAGGAGGGTGGATTTCATTTCCAAGCGATAATAGTTCTGTTCTAACCTTGATGAAATTGAGAACTTGATACATGGTTTTTGTGTGTGATTAGAGATTGGTCATGTGATATGGTTTAGTTTGCCTGATTTGGGTAAATGTATCAGTATTGAGACCTTTGTAAGATATGCCTTATAATGAATGAGAAGTATGTAGTCAATCGTTAGTCGGGAGTTTGTGTTCACCGTCCTATCAAGCTATTTCTCAGTGGTATTTCTTTCGTATTTGGTTAGGGATTTAGACTTTGTACATAGATAGAAGCTCAACAAAGATTAGATAGTTAATCCTTTCTTTTCATTTCCAGTAATAACTTGAAGATAAAGATGGACGTAGGCATGTAATTAGTTTCAGAGTAAAGCTTCGTACGATCTTGTTTGTATTAAAATGTTGTTTGGTCAAGTTTACCAGTTTCAGATGTATGTAGATATTCTTGGTAAAATCATGAAGTTGAAATGGAAATTCATGCCAGACCCTGCATAATTAATCATTTTAATGCCCTCATCTATAATTAAGGTATTTCCACAACCTTAGACAGTTCTGATTGCTAAATGAGAAAAAGGTGTTGTGATTCCATTTATAAGAGCTCCCCAAGTTTATTTTGGGTTCCCTTTTTGGCTAGATGTTTCTTGCTCCCCATGAATTATCCAAACATATTTAATGTCTACGAACTTTCATGTTCGATCTCAGTGTATCCTTTTAATATGTGCACATGGATGATTAATGTCCTATAAAATGTGTGTTCATATGCAAACTTGCACACACCACAGAGGATACATAACTTATACACTCTTAAAATGTTCTGTTTAAGAAACCACATGAATAAATTCACCTACTGTAGTCTAAGATGTGTCAAATTATTCCAGGAATACCGTAGGTGACAGAATCTGTGAAATGGAATTTGAAGATGAAAAAAAAACAGGAAACAAAAACGAGAATAATTTGTGGGAGAAGGTGGCAACTTATGTATGATTTTTGGGAAATAAAAGATCATCACCCTTTGGTGACATTTTCCAACTGTTCAGCTCTTTCCTCAAGGTTTTGAAATATTGAAAGGACATTTTCCTTGTCGAGGGACTTTTTATTGAAGTTACAAAACATACTGAAAAGCATGTGACAATCTTTAACCCACGTTCAAATGAGGTTTGGTGTACAGTTCCTTCAGAAAGAAATGTTAAATGTATTACTAGGATTCCGATATGGGTCTCATGAAAGCGTTTTTTCCAAAAGCCAGTAGAGTCTCTGTCCGGTATAAGGACTGTTTTTCGTTCAAGTCTTCAGCCAAAGGAACAGACATCTTGTAGATCAATTTTAATAGGAAGAAAAACTTAAAGACATCTGATATTATCCAAACGCTCTCTCTATTTCTATTTCGCTCTACGTATTTTATAGATTTATATTTGATGAAAAAAATAGGGAAAGAGGTCTTACATTTTGCTGTTAATGTAAATTAACGAGGCGGAATGATGTCAATCAGATATCTAGAGAGGTATTAAATTACTCGCTGACACATTTACAGAAAGGAAATGTAATTAGCATAATTTGGTTAAAAAGTTCCGAAGGCGGGAAAATTTTATGAAACAGACTGTTTGATTGTACTGACAATGTGCTTATCCACTAAAGAGCCTGTGTAAGAGAAAGTGTTCAAGTAAGTGGGCCTGACATTTTGATCCTAGCAGAATCTTCTTCAGAGGCTGAATGACAAATGTTTTTTTTTTTTTTTTTAAATTGTTTTTACTTTTTGTTCAGTGGACTAAAAGTTTATCCCCTCAAAAGGATGCTAGTCTTGCCACTCCATTAAATATGGATCTTAACATTACAAACATACCTCCTTTTACATTGTCTTCTCCAATTGCCTCTTATCAGGCAATTTGAGGCATTAAAAAATAATTGTGTTAGGATGTATGTCCTGAGGGTAAGAGAGGTGTCTCTGTAAATAACATTAGGCTCTTGTTGCTTTCATTGATCTAAAAAAGGAAGTAGGAAAAAAATGTTTGGCTTAAGATAGATTTACAGATTAAATGCCAACTTAAATGGATCTAATATGTAAAAGGGTAGAGTTCTTGTTGCTTGGGGGTGATAAATTTAAAACCTTCCAGTCTGTCCCATGAGAAAATTAGTTATTAATTGGCATTGCCTATACACTGATTGTAACCTCCTTTGTGTGGTAGGCTATGAACTAGGGAAGTTTGGTTACATTGTTAACAAATTATGTATGACTGCAAATGAATGGTAGTTCCCTATTTATAGCAGATTGTGGTTAGGACAAGGTAATTTGATGTGTTTAGTAATGGTTACTAACAGTCGTCTGGACTGCTCCCAAAATATACTAGGGAGTCAAATAGACTTATGACTTATGACTAATCCCACTTATGACTAATCCCAAACAAGCATTTTACCACCATTCTACACGGTACTTCTCACTGCGTCATTTAGTTGTGTAATTGAAGAATTTGAAAAACCTCTGGGAATAGTCTGGAAGATCAGAACCCTACAGGAAAGTACTCTTGAGAAATTTCAAGCAGTTTTAGCTAAAATTGGTTGCCAATGGTGATGACCGTTGACCATTATTTCAAAAGCCATCCTACAGGTTGATTGATGTTGACCAGAATAAGGCCATTGATTCTAGCTAGATTAAAGTAATTTGCTATGGCCAGAATTAGGTTATGGGTTGTCGCCAGACAAAGTTATACGAAGATGGCCGGTGCATCAGCTAGGGAAGTGCGCTAGCTATTTCGCTCGTTAGATTTTATTTTATGTTTACTAATTGATTCTTGGACTTAAAAAAAAGGATCTTAGAAAAGAGAGTTAAATCAGGGTTGTCAGCTAGCCTCATTTTAAACTACTTGAATTGATATAGAACATCAGAGCCTCAATGATGAAAGGTTTGAAATTTGATTGAAGAGGGGGTACTTGCTTGAAGAGAGAAGTTTCAAGTCTGGCCAGAGAAAAAGAAAAACAAGGTCTGTCAGCTGTAAAATTTCACAAATTGAATTTTTTAGCCTTCATTTTCGGTTGTCGTCAATATTTTATAGCTCAGACTGCCTGTAAAAATATTGAATATGATATTATAGTTTACCTATCTTCAGTACTTGCTGAAACGTTTAAAGTTTGCTGCGACTGTGAAAATGAAACCCCTTACTTGAAGTACTTGAAATTACTCTCAGTAACAATACTGTTTATTTTCACAATGGGAAGTGGGCAACTAAATAAGTTTCAGTTTTGGCCATTGTGACATTTAAGGCATGTCACACTGTGACATTTAAAAATGTTGGTTCCCTGACATTTAAAATATTAAACCCCCATGGAAGGATCTTAAGTTTCTCTAGCTTTCTTGTTAAGTCACTGATCACAAACCTTTTTATAAGACTGTTCAAGTAAGGCATACTCTCAAATTTGGTGATTAGTTTCACAGCACTCAATAAACACTGCAGTCATCAATCCTATAGGTTCACTTTCTATCCAAATAGACATATTTGTTATAGCAATAAAACTGACTGTCGAAATGGTCATTAACTATTCAGGATATGCCAATGAAAAGATGATAGCTGGTCGTCATGGCGATAAGTTGATTAGCAGATGTTGATCCTGTATGTTCTTTCATGTGTTCAAGAAAAGCCTGAAATAATTGCACATCTCTTCAATTCTCTTGGATGTTGGAAAAAGTTTTCACTCGAGACATTTCACATTTTGTAAACCAGATTCAAACCCTGATTTTTTCAAAATATTGATCAACATTTTTCTCCAAGTCAGCCTTCTCCATGTGTCAATAGCAAATACAAAAGAATACAAAAAAATAAAATTAGAATGCAACAGATAAAATGGAAACCAAGAAAAATGGCCTCAAAGTAGAACTGAGAAACAGAGGCACACCTCGGCAATGCATGCATACCCTTGACACCTTTCCTTCCTTCATAGCGGAATAATTCCATCCCGTTTCCCAACGGACATTTGCAATGAAATCTATCTGCTTCGTTAATCGTCGATGCAAGTGAAGGGGAGTATTATTACAGACTACAGATTTCACAGGTATTTGATCAAAAACAAGGAACTTAATATTCTGTTCAGAATTTTTGCTGGGAGAAAACTTTTTTTCTTTTTTTCCTTTTGCTTCTTGAGAGAAGTAGGGTGATATGCCAACCTTTCGTCAACCTCTTTATACTTTCGGCGTTTTATTCCCAGCGGGGCATCTGAATGAGCTCAGAGACTTCAAACATTTGACGGATTTTGAGTCTCCAAGAGATATAACTTGGTCAATGTTTCGCCAATGCACAGTCCTATTATACCGTTGGAAATCGAAAAAAAAAACAACGAAAAAATAGAATTACCAAACAGATGTCACATTTCTAATAGTGTTAAATATTCATGAATTGAAGAGATTTATTTTGGTTAAAAGGCACCTGATTGTACTTTAAGTCTCTGGGTGCCATTTCTTATTAAAACACCCCAGAAATACCAATGATAACATTGTGAAAATGTTGGACAAATTGTGTGGGCTGGATCGTAGCTGGGGAGGGGGGTATGGGGGACTGGGTGATGGAGGTATTCTCTATCGAGAAGAGGTAACGAAATTTGCCAGGATGAATTTTTCAACAGACGTTCCAATTTTCAACTGTTGTTCCATTTTTCAACTACAGTATTACTTCCTCCCAGTGGAAATCTCTGTTCAAATAGTTAATCTATCGCTGCATGTTGTGTATCATTACAGCAGCCTGGCTACTGCTCTTTCTCTTCAAACTGTTCAAACAGTTGATTTTAGATTTCTTTGAAGGAAAGGAAGACATGTGATCTAGCTTATTTTGATGAATAATAGTGACTGAATAACTTGGCTCCATTTTGGTCAGGTGTACACATCTACGCTGCAGCTGCTTAAACGGGTGCTTCGTCTTGTGACACAGTTCAATAGCAGCCAAACACAAGATCTTAAATCTCTCACAGCCATTGGGTAAACAAGATTTGGCCGCAGGGAGTGAAAATTTTAAAAGAGTTCAAACATTCTACCGTTATGTTGAAGAGAAATAGTTGGTACAGCGTAGTGGTATTAGGATTAAAGAATGGTGCATGCATGACACTCATTCTTAGTCAAGTTTCAACTCCTGAAATGCTAGGTAGTTTGAGGGATGGGAAACCCAAGTCACGTTAAATACTAACCTGTAACTATAAACCCCGGATTCATCGTCAGAATGGGGATGAATATGGATGAATATGGATATGAATCCCGCGATGAATCTGAAGATAACTTCAACTTGGTCAAGTAGATCAGTCGATTGGTTAAATTGAAGACTGAGTCACCGTTAAATAGTAACCTTTGCTGACTCCAGATTCGTCCCATGAATCTGGTGATGAATTTGGTGATGAATCTGGAGATAACTTCAACTTCGACAAAATGATTGAGAATGTCACTTGATTGAAGATATGTTGCTATGAATTTTTATTTCTGAGGTCCTTTTAATTTCAATGAGGTTGAGGAAATTGTTCACAGATTTTGAAAAGGAAATCAGTACGATTAGTAGGATAGCTTAATATTTGATTCAGAATATTTCAGTATGTACTACTATGCATAATGCGTAATGGTTTTATCAGATGGGACAGCTGTTTATTATTCTTCTACCTACACAATGCATGTGAAAATTTGTGATATTGTATTTCCAGAGTGACTTGTATATTAATGGTGCAGACTGGCCTGAATTTTAGCAGTGAATTTTATGTAGCAAAACAAGAGTTGACATACATATCTGCATAATATCATAAATACAACTGTAAAAATACTGATCTTAAATCATATATTCAATCCTTGCATTTTATGAGAAGCAAGTTATTTTCCTTCAATCCCACCTCAGCCCCATACCCCATCCCCAACCCATCTCATCCCTCCCGAAAAACAGCCCGACATAACGCATCATTGTCTAAAGTACCAAAGCCAGTTGATTGCAATTATCTTTTCTTCATGACAAACTCATCAAATGGCAATTTTTAAGTTCGTTTTGAAAATTTTTGCAAGGTTTGTTTTGACCCAATGATTGATTATTTGTTATTTGATGCGATGGCATGCTATACCGTAATAGGCTCTTCATCCATGCACAAGTACAGGTCAAGCAAGCAAGCCGTAAAAAATTTCTCAAGCAGACCGAGTAAAAAAAGCCTTGATATATCGGATTTTAAGAGCTCTGCGTAAAACGGTTTTATCTTTCCGAGAGGTTGCACATTGCCAATTAAAATTCCTCCGTTCAGATCTTATTTGGTTTTGCCGATCTTTAATAAGGTGGTTCAAACAATTTAGACATCGTCGTCGTTAAGAGGGTAGAAACAATGGAGGAGAAACTATGGTCCTTGACTATTAGTAATTGTGCACCAATGTGTGTAACCCCCAAAAGAACAGATGCATCGCACTCAAAATTATTACGACAAATCATTCAAAAAAAACAAAAAAAAATAAGTTTGATTTCTTTCGTTTTAAGTGTCTCCTCTGTGTATTCTCTTCAACTCTGTCTCTAATTATTTGAATTTTGGGATAAAGAAGAGACTTTTTAACGTAACATGGTAAATTTTTTAGCGGGACTCGAAATGCCGTGAGATTAATTACTGTATCTGAGGTTCGTAAAAGCTTGCAGTATATCAGCCTACATACAATCTGTGAACTCAAATATTATTTTTTGGTCTTGAAATATACAATCCTAAATTTGGTTAAAACTTAATATTACCATAATAAGGTTGAAATAAGTTCAAAGCTATATTTGTTATTATAAGCATGCACATCAACATGTGCATTTTAAATAAACTTAAACACATATCTATTACTTCTGGGCTTTTTATTGCAATAATAAATCTGTTTTACACATGTTTTACCCTAGAGAGAAACTGATATCAGGATAGAATTAATTGGGCAAAAACAGAAGCAAGAAATATTTCGGCTCGGCCAAGCGTGGTGTTGTTATTCAATGTCGTCACAGTTTTCTTGTAATATTGAAATATATTTTAAAAAACCAATACTTTTTGTTAATATGATAACTTCCATACTGTGGAAAGGGAAGTCCAGTAAAAACATCTGAATAATTTTGATAGTTATCGTGTAGGCTTAAGAGCTAAATGTGTATGTACCTGTGCTTGTTTACAAATTTTAATATTTTGTTTAAAATTGTTATGTTTTTTTCGTTTATTTTACTTTCTCTGGTGGCAATTTTTGTTCTAACTCACACCCATAATGTCTACCTTACAGAGTTTGTATGAAGTTCACAAGCTTCATATCTTGACAAGGTAATGTATGCAGCCTAATTAACATCGGCAAAAGTGCGCCATTTTCACTTTAAAAAAAATGCTTTTTTTATCTACAAATTCTTCTCTGGCTCACATTTCCACTTACCATTTCCCTACTAAATATGGAAGTAATATTTTTATAATATAGACTAATATTATCGCCCTCCCCCCCCCTCTTTTCTTGGGGCTTTTATGAGTCTGTTGGTAGTCGGTTTGAAGTAGAACCACGATACGATCATTTCCCACCGTTGGCTTCTCCTTTCTGGTGTCCTTTATCAGTAACTTCAGAATTGTTCACATATATTTGTGATATAATCTTAGTACCAAATGAATGTTCAACTTAATCCAGCAGTTCACAAAGATCCAGGCCCAGTTAGGGTCAAATCAGTTCTGTGTGGAATAAGCCACACAACTAACCAAACACTGCCTCCCCCCCCCCCCCCCCCCTCAGAATCGATGCTGAAAGTGCATAAAAGCTAGTTTGGACTGTGGACATCAGCAAAGTTCCTGCAACCCACTGACCTACTTTTGGGCCATGCCCCATAGTTTGCGGGCTATCGACATAATCCATTCATACATATATATATATATATATATATATATATATATATATACATATATACATATATATATATATATATATATATATGTATATACATATATACATATATATATATATATAGTATTTAACTAGTGGAAGGAATGAAGAGAGAATGATATTACTACGGTTTATAATGATTTTTTTTACCAGCAGAATCTTAGATCTTTGTCTTTGGAAGTTAAACCTTTAATTTCTTTTGATATTATTTCTTTCCACTTCTAATCTCAAGAGATTTAAATCAGGCCGAGCTAATCCTGGCTAAAGTCCAAACACCCTTCCCCGTGGGGGATTAGCTCCAAAGATATTTAGCAGCTTTCAAGGTTAAGAGTAAACGAGAATTACACACATAACCAAACAAACACGTTTAGAGATAACCATTGTTGTCACTTTTAGTTGAAGTCATTTTCTCTCTTGCTCTCTCTTGTTTGAAATTAAAAACCAAAACAATAAAAAAGAAAGCAAAAAGGAGACTTGCATAATTCTTTTTCAGATGAGTTATAATTTGGTAAAAGAAAATCACAAATATTTTCTTTCAAAGTGTCTCTTCTTGGAGTTAATGGTCATTAAAATCTTTGAACTGTGGTGTTTGGAAGATAGGATTGAAAAAGTTATAATGTAATGTTATGTTTGGTTAATTTGGAAGAGATTCAACTTTTGTGTATAAAAGAAGTATGGTGGTATAAGCACTATTTTTTTAAATATTATTTTAATTATTCATAATAAGTTTTTGCTAGCTATAGAAACAAATATTAGTTTATAGTTTTATAGTTTAGTAAATATTAGTTTCTGCTATCTATAAATAAAAAAAAATTACTGTTTCTTTAAAAAAGCTTTTCTGACCCTAACCTGTAGCCAGTTATTATAGAAAATATCAAAAAGACTGTTTTGAAATGGTGAAACGGTGGGTAGTAGTTTACAATGTAGGTTTAGTGGTTAGGGGTGAAAGTTAGGGTAGATTTGCACTGCACCAGATTTGTGGGGTAGTGTGCATTCTGTTTACTATAAATGCAAAATGAACATTAGTTCTATTCTCAACATAGAAGTGTTCTAACTTATTGCACTGGGTAGATTTTAATATAACTTTTGAATTTCTACAACTTAAAAACTTGCACCTTTTTGCCTCTCTCTCCTTCATTTTTTTCTGTCAGCAGTGAAGATTAATGAAATATGTTGCTCCTTACAATTCCTCATCTCGTTTTTTAAAATCCTTCTCTATATTTCAAATGTTTTACAGTGGAAATGTGAAAATCTCAAACTCTCAAATTTTCTCTCTGCATTATCTTGCTTCTTAAAAATTGCTCATCAATTTATATTTTGTGTTATCGTCAATTTTTTTATTAATCTTGGAAAATTTGACATTATCAAACCTTGCAAATTTCAGGGATAAGTACCACTTTTCAAACTTTTCCTTTTTATTTTGAGCAGTTATTTTGAGTTTTCCAGTTTTAGAAGGCACTTTATAGATTATGTTTGGTCATGATTCCGTATCAGAAAATTAATTTGTTTCATTCGACGCAATATTAATTTGTAATAATTCATTTGGCATAAATCATGTAACATTAACAAACAATGTTTCGTTAGTCCATGGGTTGACTTACCATTAACAATGGCTAACATTTCTACTGGAGCACAACTTATAAAGCCAAGGACATGGTATTATCAAATCAGCTTTTTGCATAATTGGTGAAAAAGTCAAGAAAAATGGGGGAAATATTGTGAAAAATGTTAATCTTGAGAATCAAATACTCTGGATGTGAAGAAAATGTCTGTATGACTGTTACATTTCCTAAACCTTAAACAAGTTAATCTCTATCAAGTCTCTCAACTAAACCAATGACATCTTGGCTTTTGATATTTGGTTTAGAATTATTGAAATAATTCTTTCATCTTTCCTTCTTCCATTATATAAAAGCCATTCTTAACTTGTAATCGTTTTATTATCTGTATTCATCGAGGTATCTCTTATTCTATTCTTGTAAGGAAATGTGCAATATTATTATCGATGTAAATGGCCTCACTCAAAATTTCTCATTCTTGTAAAAGTGATCGATTGCTCTAGTTAAAAGATATCGATGGTGGTTTACCAGATCAAAAGTGGTTAAACAGATCAAATGTCGTTAAACAGATGGAGGGTGGTTTAACAGATCAAAGGTAGTGAAACGGATCAAAGGTGGTTAAATGGATCAAAGTGGTTAAACAGATGGAGGGTGGTTAAACGGATCAAAGGTGGTGAAATGGATCAAAGGTGGTTAAATGGATCAAAGTGGTTAAACAGATGAGAGGTGGTTAAACGGATCAAAGGTGGTTTAAAGGATCAAAGATGGTTTAACAGATCAAATGTGGTTTAAAGGATCTAAGGTGGTTAAACAGATCAAAGGTGGTTAAACGGATCAAAGGTGGTTTAAAGGATCAAAGGTGGTTAAACAGATCAAATGTGGTTAAACGGATCAAAGGTGGTTTAAAGGATCAAAGGTGGTTTAACAGATCAAAGGTGGTTAAACAGATCAAATGTGGTTTAAAGGATCTAAGGTGGTCAAACGGATCAAAGGTGGTTTAAAGGATCAAAGGTGGTTAAACAGATCAAATGTGGTTTAAAGGATCTAAGGTGGTTAAACAGATCAAAGGTGGTTAAACAGATCAAAGGTGGTTAAACGGATCAAATGTGGTCAAACGGATCAAAGGTGGTTTAAATGATCAAAGGTGGTTAAACAGATCAAATGTGGTTTAAAGGATCTAAGGTGGTCAAATGGATCAAAGGTGGTTTAAAGGATCAAAGGTGGTTAAACGGATCAAAGGTGGTTTAAATGATCTAAGGTGGTTAAACAGATCAAAGGTGGTTAAACGGATCAGGTGTTTTAACAGATCAAAGGTGGTTTAACAGATCAAAGGTGGTTAAACAGATCAAATGTGGTTTAAAGGATCTAAGGTGGTCAAACGGATCAAAGGTGGTTTAAAGGATCAAAGGTGGTTAAACAGATCAAATGTGGTTTAAAGGATCTAAGGTGGTTAAACAGATCAAAGGTGGTTAAACAGATCAAAGGTGGTTAAACGGATCAAATGTGGTCAAACGGATCAAAGGTGGTTTAAATGATCAAAGGTGGTTAAACAGATCAAATGTGGTTTAAAGGATCTAAGGTGGTCAAATGGATCAAAGGTGGTTTAAAGGATCAAAGGTGGTTAAACGGATCAAAGGTGGTTGAAATGATCTAAGGTGGTTAAACAGATCAAAGGTGGTTAAACGGATCAGGTGTTTTAACAGATCAAAGGTGGTTTAACAGATCAAATATGAGAGGTAACTTTTTGTTTGACATGAAGACCATAATCTTAGCAAGGTGGTGAAATTTTCATTCAGTTCCTTCGTGCTGTTGCAAGTTTGAACGTTTGATACCAGAAATGGACTTGAAGCAAACAAATGTGATGTCATAGTAGCCAAATGCACAGTAGCCAAATAAATGCTTGGTTATTTTTTCCAAATTTGAAATTTTGTTTTCTACTTTAAGAATGGATACCTTTGGAGTATGAACACATTCATATTGGTTGGTATTGTATAGACTTCACAACTCTTGTAGTGAGAGCTGGAACTGCTTCCAGTCAAAATAAAAACTGAAGGAGTGAAAAAAAAATGGAAATCCTTTTGTCAATGTTCCTTTGTGACATCACAACTAATAAATGCAACAATTTCAGTCTGCAAGATCCTGTTAATTTACATGCAGGAATTTTATACAAGTCAGGAAGGGATATTCCTCTCAATTCTTTTTTAAGCATGAAGCAAATTTAATAATTTTTGCAGGCTATGTGCTGGACTGTCTCTTTATTGTTTTAGTACTAGGTCCAATTTTCAAACACTTTGGCTGCAACCCGCATGACATACCTTTAACTTGATGTGTTTGTAAATTTTGATATTTAAACAAAACGAAACTACAGATACCTAAAAACAATATTACTTTTAGTTAATGTCAGTAGACTTATGCACAAACTTTCATTTTTTGCACTTTTAATAGTATCTGTGTGTTTTTTCAATTTTCTGCATGATTGTCTATTAATATCACAACATCTTCTGCTTGGATGACATCACTAATTATTAACAGTTTATGCAGACTGTTTGTGTTGCCCTTGGTAATGTTAAATTCCATTCAATCAGATATGACAGTTGTTGTTGAGATTGCTCTAGATTTTGTTATATATATATATATATATATATATATATATATATATATATATCTATATATATATCTATATATATATATATATATATATATATATATATCTATATATATATATATATATATATATATTTTTATACATATATATATATTTATGCATATATATATATATTTCCATATATTTGCAATTAGTTATGTAACATGGTGTCGTGATTGGTGTTTTGTTTGGTGTTATGGTCGGTGAATGTTAAGTCACATGACTGACACAGTCATTAATGATAATGTAAGTCTAAAAGCCTAACTCTGTAAATAATACGGCGATATTAAAAGACTACAATATTTAGTACAGTCCTATCTCGACTTACCTCTTGAAGTTCACATTAATGTACTTTTGATGTCATTCACTGCTTAGACTCTAAAATCATGCACCCTCAGCAGTAAGAAAATAAGCCCCCCCTTCCCCCTCCCCATTTGTCCTCTGCCTCTTTTTTCGTTAATGGTGCAAACATCTTCCTCTTTTCTTCTTCCACAGCAAGAGCAGCCAAGGAAGAGCCCGCTCCCAGTTAGCAAGAGAAAAAATAGCCGTCAGGAACGAACGGAAGAAACTTGAGGATGGAGGAGGAATCAGCAGAAAATGGATGAAATCTGATCGGTTTCCATAGCAACCCACCTGGATGTAATACATTGTAGCATTACCTTCCTTCAATAGGTTTTTTAAAGTTTGTGTTCTTGAGTGGACTGTGATAAATAAATGAATAAGTTTCATTTAGGCAGGTTAAAACCTGTAGAATGGATTTCAATACTAAACAGACTACCGATCATTGTTTTAATTATGAGGGTCTTTCACATCTGCAATGCTGTCAGTAAATTAAAAGCTGCTTAAATGCTGCGTATAGTAGGCTTATGATACCTTTGGGCCTACGCTGCGATTTTAGTAGTGGTGTGTACTCCCATATCATAGCAGAGATAGATCTAGCCACTTTGGTTAAAGCTGTCAATGGACACTTTGATCAAGCTAGAATTTTTTATTTTTTTTAAAGAATTCCTGCACTGCAGTTCATATCAAAGCTGTGATGAATAGTACACAGCTGTTTGTAAACCACACACTGGGTCCTTAGAACTTCACCCTAGCAACCACCTTTGGTGGAACTCAAATAATTGGTGTAGCAGCCCCAAGCTGACTCCAGTCGATGTATTTCAAATCTCTTACATTTGCTCCAAAACAGCAGTTAAAAACCAACTGATTCATTTTGTCACTGACAAACAAAACTTCATGTTGGTTTTTGACTCACTCACTCACTCACGGACACCTATTCTATTTATAATGAAGCTCTGAAAAAGCTTTTAATTTGTGAGCTACGAGAGATTTTGTTTATATTTTGGCTATTCCAAGAATGGCCTACATTTTGCAAAGTTCCTGTGTGTGTGCGTCAGTATGTGTCTGTGTCTGTTAATCAAACACCTATTGACAAATACAAGTGGCTTCTTTACAACATGAACATACTCCTCAGGGAAACTGGAACAGAGATAATGAAAGGGGGCACCTAGATGGAACATCTTGATCTATTTTATATCACTTGTCAAATATTTTTCAAGTGACATTTATGTATCTCGAATGTAATCGGAAGTGACCTTGGAGATTCATTTCTGCAAAGAGATGAACTACCAGTTGCCCTTGGGAATAGTTAAGGGTTTGGACCATGGGGGGGGGGGGGCTATTATGAATTGGCAGTGATCCAAGATTGCATGGGTAATGTGCATTAGCCTGCATTAAGTTCTCATTTGGCAAGGTTATGGTGTTATCAATATATGGAAAGAAATTAAGAGGTTCAAATTAAAAAAAAAAAAAAAAAAAAAAACATTCCTTTGCCAACATTTATGTTCCTTCAACCCATATGTAACCAAGAAAATGTAACCAAGAGATCAAATTTAATACAGACAATGTAGGATGAAAATGTATTATTATCATGGAGTATGATTTCAATGAAAGTCACAGGTGTTGCAGGAGGTGGGAGGGGTGGGGGTGGAACATTTAATTTGAATTTTGAAAATTTAATCGGAACAAAATGGTAAATTGGTAAAAATATTATGTTGACTCATATTGAATGTTAACATGATGACAACCAGTATGGACTTGGGATCAAATATGACATTAACTTGATTAATGTTTGAGTTAACATGACTACATCAAACAGGAATCTAGGATCAAATGATTGATCAAATCGAGAAAGTCTATTCTTTTCTCTGTCTCATACAATTATGATAAATATTTGGTTTAGTTAATTCTAAGCCTTTTGTCACTAAATAACTATCTAAAGCGTGTTGTTTTATAATAATAAAAAAAAATAAAAAATTGCCTCCATTGTTTGCATCCAATTCTGGGCCAAAATGTTTGGATGGGAAAATATCCAGATTGAAAGTATGATTGATTTTACCACCATTCCTTAAGCAATTCTTAATCCATAAACCTCCGCTTTCATACCATACTGCATGCTCGTTTGGATAAATTTAAACGAGAAAGCATATTACTAAAGTTATTATATTGCTTGCTTCTGTAGAAGTGTTTTGATAATATCTGTCTTCCTGGGAAATAATGTCCCTGTTGTTAAGTTGCCTTGCTCTACAAAGACTAATTATTTGCTAATATAAATTTGGAGTTATTTAATTTATTATAATTTATGCAAAATTTGTTGAAGCCATGTTCAAATATAATATTTACCAGAATAGAGTTTAATTATTGTTAATATTATCATTTTTTTCCCTCCCTGAAGTGATGTAAAATGAGAGAAATTAAATACTATGTAATAATTTTATAGTTATCAGAGCTTTATCATGTTAAGTGTTGCTGCTTTTGGGAGATGGTTACCTGTCCAGACATTGTGAGCCAGTATTAAATAGAGATAATGAATAATTAGCTTCAAGGGTCAGAGGTCAACTAGAAAAGGAAATTTAATAGATTTAAAAATATCAATTTTACTCAAATCTGAGGGTGTTTGTGGGTGTTTCTTAGTCAAGCTTTGGAGCAGTATTCAGAAGAAATCAATTGATAGGCAGATATGAAAATACTTCATAAATTCAGCAAAATTTATGGACAACAAATTTTTTGTGGGAATTACAAAATAATTACATGATTTTATTCATGTTTTTTTTTTTTTTAATGTGAGGTGATTTTGGATATAATCTTGGTTCTTTTGCCAGTTTTCCACATTTCTCATCCTTTTAAGTAATTGTTATGTTAATCTCTTTGATCAGAAATCACTCCAGTTTAAATTCACAAAAATTGAAAAAAGATTTAATTGTTTGTTTGAAAGTCTCTCGTAATATGGTGACCAACGGTCAGCCCTTCACCCACTTTGTGCATCCCCCTTGCTTCACCCCATCCACCCCCACCAAATCCCCCCCCCTCCATTATGAGTACTCATTACATGAGTCAGATGTTAGTTTCTTAATCTGCCAACTTGTCACCTTGTTGGGTTAGTTTCATCCCTCCATGGTTGAGATATTATTTTATATATATATGTAATGGTGCAATGTTTGGATATATTAGAAACCTATTGTACAGTTCTATATTTAGTATGGTGTCATGTAAATATGTAAGTATACTTAAATGTTACATTTAGTTTATCATAAAGGATAACAAAAAGTGCATGAGTCAATGTTTTCAAAGGAGGAAAAATAAAATATAAATAAATCATTTTTTTTTTTACTGATAAGGAGATTTTGTCAAATAAACTGAAATGTACTTATGTGGTTAGTTACCTTGTAGTAGATTCTTGTTGATCTCTGAGTACATATAATGATGATTGAGTGCAATTACTGATCAGTGATGATTGTACAGGTATTGATGATTGAGTACAACTACTGATCAGTGATGATTGAGTACAATTACTAATCAGTGATGATTGAGCAGTTAGTAAACGTATGGACAATTGAGTAAAGGTAGTGGCTAGTAGATGCAGATTGATTGGTTAGCACAGGTACTGATCTTTGAGTACGAATATAGATCTATGAGTAGAGCAGATATTGGTCTGCGGGTAGAGCAGATATAGAGCAATGAGTAGAGCAGATATAGATCTATGAGTAGAGCAGATATTGATCTATGAGTAGAGCAGATATTGATCTATGAGTAGAGCAGATATAGATCTTTGAGTAGAGCAGATATAGATCTACGAGTAGAGCAGATATAGATCTACGAGTAGAGCAGATATTGATCCACGAGTAGAGCAAATATAGATCTACGAGTAGAGCAGATATTGATCCACGAGTAGAGCAGATATTGATCAGTGACTACAAACATTGATTATCAATCACTGAGTACAGTTATTGATCTTTGAGTACAGATTTTGATCTATGAGTATGGCAGATATTTATCAGTGGGTACAGTTATTGATCTTTGAGTAGAGAAGATATCGATCAGTGACCACATACATTGATTATCAATCACTTAGTACAGATATTGATCTATGAGTAGAGCAGGTATCGATTAGTCAGTACAAGGACTGCATTCTTACATTTTTGTATATATTAATGTATTCCCTGTAAGAGTACCTGTCGGACTTTTGAAGAACAAAAATACATCAAGAAGATAAAACACTCATTTGATCGGAAATAGTTGCTCATGATTTGATGATTGTTGGATGATTTGGGGTACAATTTTATCCCAGATGACATTATGGAAGTGATTACATGGAAGCCTATATGTTGAAATGGCTTTATGCGCAGGCGCAATGTATTGTGTGCAATCGTAGATATGATTATCCCGGTTGAAACTTTTCAGAGAAAGGAATTTGTAATCTTCGATGAAGAATTAGTTTATCATGCCAATATTGTTGTTTAATGTTTTGCACAGTTGTACTTGGCAAATCGTGTCATAAAATATAATAATAACAAAAAAAAACAAGTTGAAAAGGTTGACCAGTGGTTTCAATTTTTCTTTCGACCAGTGTTTCAATTCCCCCCCCCCCCTCTCTCCCATTTAATATATCCATTAATATCGATGCATCCCCTACTCATAGAATCAGTTTAGTGCACCCAGGGGTAGTGGTGGGCGCCGGGGGGGGGGTCTTCTTAGGCGACCTTAACATTGACGAGTAACAGAGTTTTGGCTATCATGGAAATTATAACTCTTCACAAGTATCTTATTCAGCAAAACTTTTTGCGTCGCGAAATCCAATAATTTCCAAAAACGCAGGACTGACTTGTGAAATTTCTAAGACATGTTCAAAGTCTCTTGTAAGTAATTTAAATAATGTCGTGTTTCGTCGTTCTGTACTTGAAATCATTTTGGAATCCTCTTCCGTATGCCCAGATGCATTGAAGTGATGATAATCTGGTTGCCCTATCCCACCCCCCACCCACCCCTTCCTTCCCGTCCCCACAGCATGACCATGAAGATTTGTTTGCGACGAAGAGCTCAAAGAAATACAAATGTAAATGACTGGTAATTACTAGACGTTATAAATAGCGACTTGTCACATTCTAGCTGAACCTTAACAAAAATTAATGTACTAACATGCTAACATTTAACGATAGGCTTTAACATGCTGACCTCTTGACACTAATAAAACTTCGAAATGGACCCCGTCAAAGATGGTTTTGTACTTTTATACTAGCAGCAATACTTCTTGTGACATCACACAATGTACTATAGGTAGAACAATAGCCTACCGTGCAATTTATAATGTGATAGTAATGTCGTATAGTACATTAGTATAACGGCCATTCAGAGTGTAACATCAGGGCATATCCCCGTGTAATATTATATAAATTAAAGAAGCTTTAATTTAACATGACGTGTATATTAAACACGCTTCATTTTGATTCGATTTGTTGATAATAAACCTCTAATCTATCATTCTCCTATACTTATTACTCCTACTAGTACTACCTATTATTCGGTCGCTGAAAATTTGACAAACTAGATTATAAAAAAAGACTAAAAATAGTACTACTCATTTCACCAAATAAAACTATTTAAAACTATTAGATCGACATTTCATCTACAGTAAAGATACCCGCGCAACATGAATCCATCACATCATGTACTATAATCTATGTGACAACTTGTTACCGTGCTTACATCTGTCAATTTTGTATCATCGTTGTCGCCCACAGGTTTGTCGGAATGGAAGCACTATGGTAAAAAGACATGGGTAAGTTTGATGAAAAGAAAGTTCGAACGATCATTCAAGCAACAGAGACAATGAAGTGAGCTACCTGATTTTAATTACTTTTAAGTGAGTTTTCATCTGATTTTATCAGATATTGTATCTGATTCACTGCTGGTGTTTTCTGGTCATCAGATGCTTGTTATCTCTGTGGGATGAAATATAACGAGGAGAGTGTTCTGATATGTCGGTGCTGCGGTCTAATCTCTGGTTTATACTAATCTGTGGCAACTTTAATCGGCGCTGCGGTCTGATCTCTGGTTTATACTAATCTGTAGTATCTTTAATCGGTGCTGCGGTCTGATCTCTGGTTTATACTAATCTGTAGTATCTTTAATCGGTGCTGCGGTTTGATCTCTGGTTTATACTAATCTGTGGCAACTTTAATCGGCGCTGCGGTCTGATCTCTGGTTTATACTAATCTGTGGCATCTTTAATCGGTGCTGCGGTCTGATCTCTGGTTTATACTAATCTGTGGCATCTTTAATCTGTGTTGCGGTCTGATCTCTGGTTTATACTAATTTGTGGCATCTTTAATCGGTGCTGCGGTCTGATCTCTGGTTTATACTAATCTGTGGGATCTTTAATCGGTGCTGCGGTCTGATCTTTGGTTTATACTAATCTGTGGCATCTTTAATCTGTGCTGCGGTCTGATCTCTGGTTTATACTAATCTGTGGCAACTTTAATCGGCGCTGCGGTCTGATCTCTGGTTTATACTAATCTGTGGGATCTTTAATCGGTGCTGCGGTTTGATCTCTGGTTTATACTAATCTGTGGCATCTTTAAACGGTGCTGCGGTCTGATCTCTGGTTTATACTAATCTGTGGCATCTTTAATCGGTGCTGCGGTCTGATCTCTGGTTTATACTAATCTGTGGCATCTTTAATCTGTGCTGCGGTATGATCTCTGGTTTATACTAATCTGTGGCAACTTTAATCGGTGCTGCGGTCTGATCTCTGGTTTATACTAATCTGTGGCAACTTTAATCGGCGCTGCGGTCTGATCTCTGGTTTATACTAATCTGTGGGATCTTTAATCGGCGCTGCGGTCTGATCTCTGGTTTATACTAATCTGTGGCAACTTTAATCGGCGCTGCGGTCTGATCTCTGGTTTATACTAATCTGTGGGATCTTTAATCGGCGCTGCGGTTCGATCTCTGGTTTATACTAATCTATGGGATCTTTAATCGGCGCTGCGGTCTGATCTCTGGTTTAAACTAATCTGTGGCATCTTTAATCTGTGTTGCGGTCTGATCTCTGGTTTATACTAATTTGTGGCATCTTTAATCGGTGCTGCGGTCTGATCTCTGGTTTATACTAATCTGTGGCATCTTTAATCGGTGCTGCGGTCTGATCTTTGGTTTATACTAATCTGTGGCATCTTTAATCGGTGCTGCGGTCTGATCTCTGGTTTATACTAATCTGTGGCATCTTTAATCTGTGCTGCGGTCTGATCTCTGGTTTATACTAATCTGTAGCATCTTTAATCTGTGCTGCGGTCTGATCTCTGGTTTATACTAATCTGTGGCATCTTTAAACGGTGCTGCGGTCTGATCTCTGGTTTAAACTAATCTGTGGCATCTTTAATCGGTGCTGCGGTATGATCTCTGGTTTATACTAATCTGTGGCATCTTTAATCGGTGCTGCGGTATGATCTCTGGTTTATACTAATCTGTGGCAACTTTAATCGGTGCTGCGGTCTGATCTCTGGTTTATACTAATCTGTGGCAACTTTAATCGGCGCTGCGGTCTGATCTCTGGTTTATACTAATCTGTGGGATCTTTAATCGGTGCTGCGGTTCGATCTCTGGTTTATACTAATCTATGGGATCTTTAATAGGCGCTGCGGTCTCTCTGGTTTATACTAATTTGTGGCATCTTTAATCTGTGTTGCGGTCTGATCTCTGGTTTATACTAATCTGTGGCATCTTTAATCGGTGCTGCGGTCTGATCTTTGGTTTATACTAATCTGTGGCATCTTTAATCGGTGCTGCGGTCTGATCTCTGGTTTATACTAATCTGTGGCATCTTTAATCTGTGCTGCGGTCTGATCTCTGGTTTATACTAATCTGTAGCATCTTTAATCTGTGTTGCGGTCTGATCTCTGGTTTATACTAATCTGTGGCATCTTTAGTCTGTATAGCGGTCTTCGGATCAGTGTAGTGGTATAGTCTACTGCATGGCCTAATCAGTTGTGAGTTTAAAGTGGGCGTGGCTAAATACCCTGCTTTGGTAACCAATGATATTATTCTGTTGTTACGTCTTCAAATTTAAGATTTAACAGCCGAAACGGATTTAGGTGTGAAACTCTTGGGAAGGGAATGTCATTCAGGGTTCGGGACGGTGGGTGGGGGGGGGGTCTGAGATGTGGGAATGGTCTAGTCATCAATTTGCACATGTTAAACACCTTACAACGGTATTTCATCGTACGTGCCGCCATCCCTTTTATCGGTAAATGAATAACAAACGCTGAAATACCTAAATTAGAGGAACAGGACAATTTGAGATTACAACAAATCTTTATTTGAACACAAACCTTCTATGTCAATTTTCACCTTAATACACGAAGACAGATTAATAATGAACATAATATTAATGATAATAATAATAGTAGTAGTAGCAGTGATAACAACAGTTAGTAAATGAATATGAATTGCTGAGCAACAGCATCACCATGTTATATACAGGTTTAATTAAGATCCCAATAAAACATTAAATAGTCCTTAACTCAATACTCTTCTTACGGTGCTGTATAAAGTATACTTCTGGACATAAAAGTAATTACCATCGAATTTGATGTCAATTTGTGTGAAGTCATTTAGTCATCTTGAGAATGTGTGACAAAGACAGAAGGTTCCGATAAATTAACTTAATTTACAACACTGGAAAAAACAGGAACAAAAGATCTAATTATTTGATAGCCTCTTTCATTGTAGTCAGTATATAATCTTAAGATAGCATCTAACTTCTGTTAAAGATTCACATCCCGACCCACTCCTTCCCCTTGTATATTTGTAGAACCTATATGATCATGGACATCAAATAGCTTAAAAAGTTTACAAATTAACACCACATGTCCATTTTGACTGGATTTTGATTATATTTTTGAGGAAATTGTCCTAAAAAACCATAAATGTCAGTAAATGTTCAAATAAATTCCACAATACAAACAATAATTGTCTACATGTAAAGCTTGCAAGCACTGTCCAAGTAACCTACTAATGTATTTACAAATCTGTGATTTGAAAGAAAATGTATTTGCTTGGTAAATACAATCGTTTCAATTGCTCGAATAACACAATTCGTTTTTGTCTTCTCTGTTAACATGATAACGACGAATGACCAGCGGGGTTAACCGTCCGACAGAACATTATAGTCTTTCTGAACGGGATCGGATGGAGGAGGAGTGGGGGCGTGACGGGGTAAGGAGCGACAAACAATGCTTGCCGCTTATATTTTGTATCTAGACAGAGTAATGACAGGAGCCTGATGGAATGTAACGTTTGATATTTAACCGTTAACGCAAAGCCCATTATACTGGCATTATTTAAAGACCAACTATGGAGACTTTTCGATGAACATAAAATCCCACCATTTTGCATATCTGTAATCCTTAACTCACTCCAATTACATTAATTAACTTTACCAATTTCGGACGTTAAATACGTGAAAAGGGGAAGAAAAGTCAGCTTTTTAGGAAACCTATTTCAGACATTCCTGAAACATTCCTAGGACATCAGGTGACCATGTGAGGTCATCGTTGGTATACCGCACTCAAAACAATACTTTTAGTGTGTAAAGTTGTATACTTGAGCTGCCAAAAACGTCAACGATATTACTCCTTTTCCCCCGAAATGCCACAATTCATTAACAACACAAGTGTAATTAAAATAATGGAAATCATGGCACCATGTTTAACCTAGGTCCCCTTACCATACCGACAAAATTATCAAAGAGGAGTGTATAACCCTCCTCTTTTACCCAATCACCGGAACGAACATCGGCCAACTCGTTTGTCCCCCTCCCCCTCCCTTAAAAGATCGGACTCTGGCTACGGGCCTGACATTTATTCAAGGTAAACTTAAGCGTGAATATAAAATGATCGTTATAAAAAACAATTACAAATTAAAAAGTATTTGCAGTTCGATAAAAGCCCGCGTTTTAACAAGAATAAAACAGGTGTCTAATATCTGAACTGGCGTGAAAGCAGGCCTAAATATATATATTTTGGAAGAAAAAAAAATACTTCAGTTTGAATCTGTACATTATGAGCCTAGCTTATAAAACATTTATGTTGTTTTTGCGGCAAGTTATCTCTATCTGTTCTGAGAGCGAACTTTCTAGATTAGAACTTTACCGTCCCAAATACTCGAACTGCTTTTTTGGTTTGGTAAACAATCCACACCTCTCTGTCGTATGATAGGTTACGGTACGGTATATGTGTTATATATTATGCTATTGACACCTCTCTGTCATTATGGTAGGCTACGGTACAGTATATGTGTTATATATTGAAGTGTCCACATCTCTCTGTCGTATGATAGGCACCATGTCGTATCAAAGGCTATGGTACAGTACATGTGTTATATATTAAACTATCCACACCTATCTGTCAGTATGATTGGCTACGGTACAGTATATATGTTATATATGAAACTATCCACACCATCTCTGTCGTATGATAGGCTACGGTGCAGTATATGTGTTATATATTAAACTATCCACACCTCTCTGTCGTATGATAGGCTACGGTACAGTATATGTGTTATATATTAAACTATCCACACCTCTATGTCGTATGATAGGCTACGGTACAGTATATGTGTTTTATATTAAACTATCCACACCTCTCTGTCGTATGATAGGCTACGGTACAGTATGTGTGTTATATATTAAACTATCCACACCTCTCTGTCATATGGTAGGCTATACGGTGCAGTATATCTGTTATAAATTAAACTATTCACACCTCTCTGTCGTATGATAGGCTACGGTACAGTATATATATATGTGTTATATATTTAACTATCCACACCTATCTGTCATATGGTAGGCTACGGTACAGTATATGTGTTATATATTGAACTATCCACACCTCTCTGTCGTATGGTAGGCTATACAGTACACTATATGTGTTATCTTATTTATCTGGGGTACAACACGTGGATCCTACTTTCCTGTAACTTGCGTGTGACACCCTGCTTATAAGTCAAACTAGTCGTTACCTTCAGAACCAATTAATACGAACAAACTGTGACAAACGGAACGGATTTTTAAGTTACAAGAGGGTAGATGGAAGTCTCTGATAACTCGCATAGAACCAAGCATGCGTATCATATATAGTGGGCAGACTAGCAGATCCATAGATTTTTCCGAAGTATATGAACGACGAAGGTACTTCATGCGTCCACCCTCTCCCTTGAAATTCTAGGACTCTAGGACCATTTGAGAAATTCGTTATTTAACATGTTCCATCCAACGTTATTGCATGTGTTAGTAACTACTCTACCGTACGTCTAAACTAGGTGTATATTGCTTGAATAATTCATTTCAAAACTACTAACGAACCTTTCAACTGTTTAAACAACGGAATTAAGGGAATGTTTGAAGTGTCACGTGATCTCTTTCATTACAATGTCTGAGAATCTCGTTAACCGAGCCTTATAAATATGTAACATTGAAATGAGCTATGACGTCATAAAGAATATGGGTAGGGGGAAATTCTATTCTGCAAATCTCAACGCGCTTTCACATTTCTTCTTAAAATCCAAATTGTCCGATGTATTTTATCAACATATTCTAATACAGAACAAAGTAACGTTACCCGGTATAAATGTACAGTTGATAATTACTTTTAAACTGTTACTTTGACATCCACCAACTAGGCTCAAACATTTTCAGAGCTTTCCATGGACAAATAAATAATTTAGGGAGACAAAAGATTGACGCCAGGGAGAAATAGCTAGTCAAGATCGACCCATCAACTGGTTATATAAGGAGATCCGTTATGCCCAGACTCATCCTACTGTATGATCACATGACTACCACTTTAAACACTTAGGTAAGTAAATAGTTCCCATTGATCGAGCTCGGACCTAAACCTGAATCTAACCCATTTGGTAGAAGATTATAACACTAAAGAGAAATGGTATCGTGATTATTGCGTTCGGTACATTCCGTTTACTCCAGATTTAAAACTTCATTAAAGGAATGCTGTAAATAACAAAAATGTACCATAAATGCTTAATCCATACCTGTGAATTCATAATTAACAACGTTCTACCGAATATACATATATATATATATATATATATAGGCTATATAAATATATATGTAGGCTATATAAATATATATATAGGCTATATTAATATATAGGCTATATATATATATATAGCTTATATATGCTATATATATAAATATATTCATATATATCTTTATTACCAGGAGTCAATAAGGTTATCCTTGCCCCCCACCCCCTACCCCCCCTCAAAAAGAATTCCCTGCAATATATATCTATCAATATATATATCACAAGATGATAAAACTTAACAATATAGTAATGTTCAATATTTACCATTTTACTAAGTAAATACCAATGTGTGTTCACTTCTTGGGTCTTTTGACCTCCTGTCTCGTGTTTGTTCTTTTACCGTCAGGAAGTCTTTGCTGGTCATATTCAAAGAGTGCGGTGCAAAATTTCCGTTGCTTAGCAACGTCACATTTGATCCGGTAAATTCAGTCATCATTCAATTATGTGTTCTGTTCAAGTACATTAACTTTGATCAAATAATATAATGGAATATATCTAGGAATAAAACCACCGCAACCTTCTAACAACTTATGGTAACCTTTGCGCAATACAGCGTAAGTTTCCAAAATTAATATGTAAATGTATAGATATATATTTATATATACATCTTAGACAAGCACACATGTATATCAACATACACACACATATATATATATATATTTATATATATATATATATATCTATATATATATATATATATTTATATATATATATATATATATATATATATATATGTATATATATATATATATATATATATATATATATATATATATAAATATGGTTATTGTTAGGCTATGGATAACACATAATGCATACTATAGTAATTGCTAGATTTTGCACAACACGTAAGACATGCTTAGTTATTGTTAGGCTATATATAATTTAATATCTAAATGCCTGTTAATTTTGCTCATGGCGCTGGTAGCCTGCTTTAACCAGATTTAATGAGTTTTTAACAATGCCGTTTACATGCATGGAAGACAGTGAAAACAATTTGATTTGTTATTTGTTTCATCTCGTTATTTTGATGTTTAAATTATTATGTGGACATCTTTGTTTATACTTATCTTTTACTTATTTCAGTATATGTCTAAACGAAATAGTTTACACGACATAATCAAACTATATCTACAACACTAAACTAATTGTTTACTTTTCGAAGTAAGTCAGAAACAACCGTATACAACTGCTTGTTGTAGGAAATTAAACAGCATGCATTCTTGAATTATATGTATATATATAGAGAGAGATTGCACAGAAAATGTCAACGATTATTTTACAAATTGATGATAATTCTTAATAATGTCACAAACAAAATCGATTGCTTTCCACACAATGTCACTTTTTATATAGATTAATGTAAAGATAGGTCACGGCAAGCCATATGACTAGGTTGAGCCAAACTTAAGTTTGACCAATTGCTGTGATTCGGCTATTGATTAAGTCCAGGGACCTTAATTGATTTAACAAAAGCCTAACGTGTGACGAGTATTGGACATATCACTCCTAGCTTCATAATGTCATAATGGCGTGTGTACATTTCCGTCTCGTTATCTTACAACACTCTCTTTGGAACCAGATCTGCAAGAAACCACGATTGGGTTTCAAAAGTTCACACTGTCATGTCTTTTACTCGTCTTCAACAGTCATTCGATGAGTCTTTTCCATGCTGTTGATTTGTAAGAACATAATAAAATCCATGGTTACCACACATATGATGTAAATAATTAAGAAGAATCGATCCACCACCTTAGCAACCATTTGCCATTCAAGCTTTTTGTTCTCTTCGTGATCTTTCTCTTGGCAGCGATGGGCCATAAATTTCACGTTTCCTAAGAGCTCAACCAACAACCTGTTGAGTCTTGCGGTACTATTTTTGTAACTGTCTTTATTTACGCCATCTCTGTAGCCGCCATTTTCACTCACATCCATGAACTCAGTCGTCATAAGCAACGCTTCGTCTTTGACTTCATTCGTTGCATTTCGGTCGCCCCCGATTGATGGAACCAATTCGAACTGGGTTTGATCACTTTTGTAAAATGTTGGTTGAGATGGCAGTGCTATGTGATCCCTCATGCAAAGAACACCCGCTAAAACTTCCAAAAACACGTGTCGAATCCAGCGAGGAAGCTTGTACGTCCGATGATGTAGATTTAAAACTAACACCGTCATAACCGTAGAAAACGACACAAGAAATATAGTTACCACATAAAACCGTGCTGTGGAATGTAAGTGAAAGATAGGTACTTTTTTTAATGAGAATATACAAATCACATACATAAATATACAGTATATATTATATATATATATAAAATATATTGAAACGTTAAGGTGCTAATTTTTCATTTGTCTATGGATGCAGGCAATCACCTCACTACACAAACCTTACTGCCGTATGCTCCGCCCAATTATTCCTTAATGCTCAAAAGGGAAACTAAAATCCAAATTATGTCAACATTCTCTTGATTCGTATATATATATATATATATTATGTATGTATGTATGTATGTATGTATAAGATGAACATTGCTCTACACATGAATTGCCAGTCTATATGCGTTGAATATGTAAATGTATTTACAGATCATATTATGGTTCAATTTCTCACCTAGGATAGGAATACTGTCGCTAGTTGCCGGCATGTTCTCTGCGATCACCAACATGAAGACTGTCATTGAGAGTAATACCGTAATACCAAGAGAGACTTTCTCACCAGAATTACATGGAAGGACAAATTCTACTATCGCCATAGTCGAGATGACTACACACGGCACGATTAAATTTACGACATAAAACAGCGGTTTTCTTTTGATCTTTATGTTGAATGTGACGTCTGGGTAAAATTTTCCTTTACAGCAAACGTACGTTCTATCTGTTCTGACCCCTGTGATAACTGAAAACGAAAATGATTGGCAGTAAATGATTACGAAATTTGGTCGACCTGTATCAAGAGAATTTACAACAAACGTTTTAACTTAAATTTTTTAAGAGGCTCTGAAGAAATTTCAAAGATGAAATATTAATTGACCAGAAAAGGTTAAGTGATGTGAGTTACAGTAAACGTCATCAATTACGTCATCAAGATATAGGGTATAAGTGTTAAAAATTGTTTTATTAGAAACAAGATTATTATGGAATCATCCAGTTCTGACCACAATAAAGTATAAAATCCTTTTCAAAAGCATTGTTGTGGAAGACATCACATGCATAGAATGGAAACATTGTGACGCCAGTATACCGCTTCGGAACCGGTGGACCAGGTTGATCTGCCCAAGACCTCGATTCGCCAAAAGGCCCCAGCGCCGTAAACCGGTAACAATTTACGCACAAGTCCTCCCCTGCCTCGACCCATGGCTTTGCCCCGGGGAAAATACCTCCCCCTACGGAAATATAGTTGACCCTAAAAATTCCCTATTAACATAAGTTTGTTAAATAATATGGCAAACAGTGGGGAAATGTTAGCATGCTTCACGTGCGGCCGTTTCTTACTTATAATGTACGGCTATTTTTATACTCGCGTCTATGTTAATGTTCCGTATACACAACTGTTAATATTCATATTTTAAGATTTCTAATTTTTACATACCGAGAACATCCCATTCACCATTTAGGTTGAGCATTGTTTCAGGAACTTTTCCGATTTCATAATCGATAAACCGTTTATCGTGTTGCCAAGATCCAAACTTGATATCGCAGTCCTGGACATCAAACGGATAGAGGTGTACGTTGACCATACAAGAGCTAATCATGGTCAGTGGAGCACTCCAGTCTACATTTCCGGTGTATTTCACAATCACCTTCGTATAAACAGTCATCAAAGGGTCGTTCGAGCCTTCGGATTTCCTGTTTTTTTTTTTCAAAAAATGAAGGTAAAAATAATGTAATAAAATATCATATTGATTTCTTTTTCGACGAGGGACGTATTCCTTATTACACCTTGCCATTGGATATCCAAGCCGGAAGACACGGAAAATGACAGTGCTGAGTCGAAATTTCGACTTTTCATCTCGACATTTCAACTTTTATCTCGAAACTTCGACATAACGAAAAGAGTAAAACATTAACATGCAAATCAAAATTTAAACATGACCAAGTTGAAAATTTGATGCAAATAAAAAAATCTAACGTACAAAAAAAAACGGGAATTAAAATTTCAAAAATAAAAATATTTTGTTGTATTTTTTTTTTGCTGTCATTTTCTGGGCAACCGTAGAGCATAATTGGTTTTGTTTTGTTTGTTTTTGCTTAAAATTGTGAAATATAAAGTCTTCCCGTTCACAGAATAATTGCACGTTTGATAGTGTGCATTAAAATTTGAAATGAAACATAAAAATATCTCACCCATAGAAGCACTATTTTCGGCGGCAGAAGATATTTGAAAATTATAATTGATGTCCAATTCTCTGGATGGTTATGTAGTTCTGGCAACTTGCGTGATTATTACCAAAAGTGACCTCAATTAAGATTTGACAAGAATAATCCATCGCTATTTGGTATTTTCTCGGGAGACAGTGGCTTTTACAAACAGCTATAATAACCGTCGGAATTTCGTTCAGATTAATAGCAACGATTGATACCAACGACACAACATTGCAAAGGGTGTTGTTAACCGTGTAAAATAAGAATTCTGTGTTTTTGTTTTCTGTTATCTATGGCTAATTTTCAACAATAAACTATATATATAAATGAAAATATATATATATATAAATATATATATATATATATGAGGTTCGAAACCGTTAAGGAAAGTCGTAATTCCACTGTAGGCGTTTGTCACCTGTATCGAACAATACTAGTTCTGTTTTTGGTGACATATTTTGCCTTACTCTAGAGATCAAACATGATGCTAACCAACTCGAAATCATTTGTGATTCCTAAAGCCGGATCTCGAAAGAGATACTTTGAACAGACATATACAGTGGCGTAGGAAGGTACTTTTGAGTGGGGGGGGGGGGGGGCTGAAGACTGATGGCCGGCCTGGGGGAGGGGTCTAAGGGGAGGGGTCCCCCTCCCCTTTTGCATTTCCAGGTGGCCTCAGATGCAATTTGGTGTAATATGGCACACTTCAACACCCACTCCATTTTGTAAACTTAATTTTGTATTTTCACCTGGCCTTAGATGCAATTTGGTGCTCCAAATTTGGTGCCCTGACTTGCGAAGCGGGGGGCGGAATAATACTTCCGCCCCTCCACATTTTTCACTGGGGGGCTGGCGCCCCAGCCCCCCCCCCCGGTTCCTACGCCCTTGGACAAATATATATATATATATATATATATATATATATATATAAAGGGATTTGCCCACGCTGGGCGGCACTGGGCGGCCCCGCCCAGCACTACAGATTACCGTACTGTCTTAAAAACCGTGAATCCCGCCCAGCACTTCTTTCATCTAAAATCCCGACGTAAATTGGGCCTAGCCTATGCCAAAATCATACAGACTAATATTGCATCAGTTACGCATGCGAGAAACATTACTTACGGCTCTCAATCGGTCCCTTGTAAAATCTCTTTGAAACAAACTAATAACTTTTACCAGGTATACATAATATATTTCACTAAAAAAATTAAAAATGTCAATTGCTACACAAGTGCCGGCATTTGGCATCTGAGCACCTTCAAAAATCGAAAAAATTAAAGGGGAGGAGGGACACCCCTTCCCCCATAGTATACTATGTCTTACGTGTTATACATAATAGTATCCGGTAACCAGAGCAAATCGGACGGAACTCTTATCTCCTCCAGTCCATTGTAGTCAGCTGGATCCCATGTCATGTATTCGTCGACCCATCTCTGAAATAAATAAAAGTATAATAAGGTAATCATACTGACCATGATGGGTGCCTGTATGGGAGGGGGTAGCTGGAAGGGCGTGTCGTTAGGCGGTTGTCCCATTGGAAACTTTCTCGTCTTTGTAAGTTTGTCAGTTAGATGTAACACCATTTTACGTAAATGATACCGGAAAAGCCCATATGCACCAGTTGTTGCATCGTCCACTCATTATACCGTGTCGAGAGCCTGCTCGAGTCCCGGGACAATTGTATCACCTTTTGAAGCCTTCATTTTTCTCTTTCATTTTTCTTTTAAGTAACCATGAACGTGTATTATGCTACCCCCCCCCCCCCCCGGCCGACATTCCTTCCAATCTCGTCAGGCCTATCTCATGTCTCTCCCACCGACACAACCATGTCATGGCCACATGTGTGAGTTCACCTTACATTTGTCGTTTTCCTATTTAAAATTACAGATTACTGCCCAATGTATATACCCTGGAATTAGAATTACAATATATTTTACATCTCAAGAACAGAGCAAGTTATTTAGCTTGTAGATGAATGAATCAATGTGTTTTGTCCAACATGCGCATGCATTTTACTTTGTAATCTCACTTTAAACTAGTACCTGTTTAACAGCTGCAATAATAACATGAAAAACAAATAGCTCATGGCAATAGTAACAACAACAACGACCGTACAGCCAAAAAAAATAAAGCAATGAACAAAAATGATAAAATATGGCTGCTGCATTGACGACAATAATATAACACTAGCAGACAAGAAGTAATAACAAATACAACAGCAAATCAAACCACTAGCAACAATTTTGACGCGTTTAGACAATAGAAAGCAACAATAAGGGGTTAATCAACGGTCTAGCGTGCGTTACTCACATGATTAATGCACTCCGGGTGTTAATGCTATCTCCTCCCTCGTGCATCGCTTGCATTATCCCCCGATCGTGCATTAATCCTGTGAGTAACGCACGCTAGACCGTTGATTAACCCCGTTCATTCATACACTACCATTTGTGTGGGGGAAAAATCATAAAACAAAACATTTTTGGTTACATATAACCAAAGATTTATTAAAGTGATGCCCCGTAATTTTACCGTGCGTTACTCACAGGATTAACCACGGTCAGCTGACCTGAATGGACCAATAGGATTTAGGAATCTTTACTAAGTATGAATGAACAGTAATTAAACAATCAACAACGACAGTAATAATATGCCTATGCGTTGGTGATATGAAAACAAATACAATAGCAACAACAATATTAATGTAAGAAAACTGTTGCATCGTTGATGTTGATGCAGGAGTAGTATGCCGATCAGAAACAGCACCAACAGTAAAGCAAGAACCGAAATAGTTTACCAAAAGACAATAATAATGACAGTTAAATATACCTGTGTAAGCCAGATTATCGCTTTCAAGGTTTGGTACTTTTCATCCTGGGCAAATGAAGAGAAGAAGAAAATTTAATGTTACAATGAAGAAGAAAAAATAGAAAATGTATAATAAATATTTTTCATTTTAAGTTAATTATAAATAATAGCACAGATATATATATATATATATTTGTGCGTCCAATAATGTAATTTGCTGATCGTTAATCACTTCGTCATTAATCGTGAAATAGTTTTATTGAACGACAGCAGCAACACATTAACATATTAGGCTACATATGCTATGTAATACAAAAATATTTATATCTCTGCTAATACAGAAAGCTGTGAAATGTCCATCAAATGCATGACGTCACGGCGGACTCGAGCATAAATTGTTACCGGCTCAGGGAATGGATCCACCCATCGGTGGCCAGACATTAGCTCAAACGTACCAAGAAGAGATTGCGCGATTCGTGGTAGAGGTCGAAAATCAATTTTACCAAAACCTTTCCACACAGTACATTATGGTCTGCGATGGATATATGTATAACCGAGGTCCCTTGGGAGTAAGAAATACAAAGCAAACACACTACAAAGACAAAGCAAAGGTTACCCCATTCCGGCCCTCCCCCCCCCCCTCTCGCCGACCCAACCAAGAACCCACATCACAACAACCACGCAACAGTGAACCAAAACAATTATACATCGAGAAGAAAGCAACAGCTGTTAGGAATACGTTAACAAAGGAGCTTTGATAACAATTATAATCTTATCAACGGTAGGCCCTATATGTACAGAGACGATCACTCAAAGAGTTCCAGATCATATGAAACAGATACAATGATAAGTAGAATTCAAAGGATTTACAGGAATGCTGAGAGAGAGTTGCTGACTCTTAATGTACGTGGTTGAATAACGACTGGAAAAGATGAATTCGAAAAACTTGGGCAGAGCCCCATTGCAAAACTAGAACATAACATTTGATATTTGACAACTATTGAAGTCTTATATCATGAGGAGGTTGAGTTTAGCGAAAGAGGATTATTGTGAGAAGTAGAGGACTCTTTCTTATGTAACGAACGGCCATTTTGTTTTGGAGAACATGAAGTTTCTGTAGTTGCGAAGGATAGCTGTTGGCCCACGCAGAAGTGCAGTAAGATAAGCACAGTATGATAGTGGTATTATATATAGAATGGAAGCTTCTTTTAGGCATGTGAAAGACGGTGAAAAGACTGCTGCATACATAGTCATGTGTTGGTCAATGGAGCAGTTAATTGTAGTACGACACATACATAGTGACAGAAGCCCGTACATGAATGCATAAACTTTTATACAAATAATGAATGGTTATGAGTGCAATAGTGCATATATTCATGAGTTGAAAGATGGAATGTTCCATTCAACGAGGCGCAGCCGAGTTGAATGGAACAAATTACATCTTTGAACGAATGAAATATTTGCACTATTGCACGAATGGAAACCATTCATTATTTGTTTTATACAACATATTATATTAAGATGGGTAAAATGCACTCACTGCAACAGATTGTTTTGAACAGACAGGTTTCTCTGCTCTCTTACCATTGAAAAAAGTGCTACCAAAAAAGTATAACCCATGGTTCTATTTCATAGAGTGGAATAGAGCGGATTTTTCATGCAATCAACGAGCAATTGACCAATCAAATGACCAGAATACAATTAGGTGTTGTATAAATAGGTATAGCCTACTTTATGCTATAAATGTAGGCCTATAGGCTATGTTGGTATAATTGCTACGGTGGGTCAGTATATTATAAATGTATAGACAATATATATGTAGGCTATAGGCCATGTAGGTATTGGCAATTCAAGTATGAGCTATAAGGTATTGACTATGGAGATATAGGCTATATAGGTATAGGCTAGGCTATATAGGTATAGGATTCGTGTTTAGGCTGATGTAGGTAGGCTATAGTCTAGTGGACTAGTGACTTTTGTGACATTAATGGTAGTGTTTGTACTGGATATCCGGGGATCCGCCATACTTCCCGATTCCTAATTTATTACCCGAATCCTACGCAAAGTGCCGATTGTTTTTTTGGTTGTTTTTTTTTGCAAACCGCGGTGGTTAGGCAAGAATTCCCCATAGACTTAGTGTGGTGTTAGGCTACCATGTGGTCGAAGATAACAGCAATAACGAAAGTATTCCATGGATATCTTATAACTGCGTCACAATTTCAGCTGAACAGATAGTTAGGCTAGATTACCCCATTGACTTAGTGTGGTGTAAGGCTACTATGTGGTCGAATATAACAGCAATAATGAAAGTTTTACATGGATATCTTATAACTGCGTCACAATTTCAGCGAATAAACAGATAGTTAGGCTAGATTTCCCCATTGACTTAGTTAGGTGTTAGGCTATCACGTGGAAGAAATTGAAAGAATTCTCACAATTATTAGGCCTATTTATTCATTCGTTTATTTCATAAAGGAATGACTGACAAGGAATTTTAAGAGATGTTACTAATGGATTAAAGACGGGATAACAAAAAAATGATAATCGCAAGTGCAAGGGCGGCGGAACCGGGGGGGCACAGGGGGCACGTGCCCCCCCCCCCCCCCCACTTTTCCTCAGGTTAAAAATGTGCCCTTTTTCTACATAAAAATTGAGGTGTCTCAAGTTAGCAAGAGGCCAGGGAACCAGAATGAACACTCGGGAAGGGCCGTTTCCGGCCATCTGAGGGGTTTGTAAAACCAAAAATTTTATTGTACGCTCCGCGCCAACCGATGGTGGCGCTCCACTCACATAGTCGTGCATACAACTTTGCAAATCCTGGCTACGCCCTGACTTTTAATGAATTTCTGTGGGTCAAACTCAAAGCTATTTCGAATGGAAAAAATGTGTTAAGATATTAACAAGAAATAAACTCTAATTCGGAAGATTCCTACATTAGCAACTAGCATGATTTCACCTCATTTTGTCTCAAAAGAAAACTTGTTCCTTGTTTCCCAATTTGCAAATTGGATATTGCAGTGCTAGTATGCATATTTTCCTTGAGAGGGGGGGGGGGGGCGGCGTTGATGGAGTGATGTGTATACGCAAATAAGATAATACAATAAGAGTTATAAAGGGTACTAAATATAAGGCTGCATCAGTCCAATCGAATTTCTGCAAAGTGCCCTTTGATGTCGGTGCCCCCCCCCCCAGATTAAAAGTGCTTCCGCCGCCCTTGCGCAAGTGGCAATTATATACTAAACGTTCATTCCAAATGCGATCAAATTGCGCGAATCGCGGCTCTAATGCGAACCAAGGGCCTGCATAGAGATAGTAGTAGTAAAAACTGTTTAAGAAATTGGATATTTATATGGACGGATCCAATAGAGGTGGAGAGCACACAAAAGCAGCGGCGGCAGTGCGATGTTAGTAGGGATGTTAATTATATGAAGTTATTAACAAGTTAATGAAAGAAATCAAAAGCAAATAGAAATTATTGAGGAAGGTTTTATACTTTATCTTACACCTACGTATTTGAACATGAAAACAACATTGTCAGTGGAGAATATAATTCATTTATTATAGCATCCAATATGTAATTTCTTGAAAATCACGATACACGAGGATAAACAATTTCGGCTCTCGAGTATACCCGGTTCCCGATTTTTTAGATCGTGTAAACTTCACTTAGGTATTTATGGAAAGAACTGGCAGTGTATTTTGCAGTTTATCTCAGTTTATATAAGTTTGCAGTTGCAGCCTTATCCCAGTCCTGACACGAGGCAATAACTTGTCCACTTTAGTATCTCATTGTCCTCCTCAAAGATAAAGGGAAATTACTAATTATTGATCTCATTGGGCCATATCTAAGAAACAATGTAGGCCCGGCGTATCGCCGGGTAGATGCCGGGACCGCGGCCAACATATACCGTGCCTCTCCTAGTTAATTGTTTGCGACGCTTCCATAAATTGTCGGTGCTCCCCAGCTCAGAATTTCTGGCTTCTTGCCTACAACAGTGCTTACTTCTTTTTGTGCATGAATTCCCCGTCTTAAGGCTTCAAGCGGGTGCATCATATAGACATTTGTTTAAAACTTGTAGGTGTAATATTTGTAGGAGAGGCCAGTATAAAAGCGTGAACAAATAAAGCCGAAGAATATATGTCTACATATTACGCTTTGAATGAACTTTCACTTTCAAAACTTTTACTTTCCTGTAAGTTCCTTATAGATAAGGTTATTAAACTATTTTATTGGAGGGTTTATCTTTAATTACTGACATCTTTCGCGGAAGACCGCAATAAAACATTTCGACCAGCGAATATATTAGCGCGGTATTTAAAAGTGAATGTTTGCGGAAAGACATCGGCGGAAATTACGAACGTTGCGTTGCTAGGGTAAAAATAATTTGATCAAATATCGCATGAATGACTAAATGGATCATTAGCATTCCAGCAAACAACCCATCGAAATTAAACTTGGAAATGAAAAGTTCTACCGCTTGTTTATACTGCCTTTTAATAGCAACTACACCAAGACCATGCACGCATGCATCGGAGACCCCCCCCCCCCCAACCACGACGATCAATTGAGCAGTGTCTCTGATGGACATATTTACAGACTTGAAAAGATTGACTAGACTGATATAGGGGATTACTGAAACATGAAATGAAAATTTGATATGATTAATAAAACTGTAAGCGTTAAACTGTATCCTTTGTTAACTATACAAGTACCATGTCTATACCTTTATATAGGCTCATACTGCTACTTTTGCCGTGTAGCCCGGTATATGATCGTATATATTACTGTTACATTTTGTATGGCGCCTCTTCCCAAACCATGTGTACAGTGTTTACTTGTAAATGTCAGCTATCGGAAATGCCATTGTATTGTCCATTATGTGCTCTGAGGCATTAAGTTCCGAGTAATTGCACTCCTGAAAATGACTGGAAATCAAAAACTATATCAGCATTACAGTTTTTTTCGCCGCAGAGCATTAACAACTTGATATGTAACCAATAAGCACATTCTGTTTCGAACGTAATAAGAAGAAAAATGCGTTTGAATGCCTAAAACACATGGATATCAGAGTTACCTCTGAATATTCATGGATTCTTTTCAAATCAATTATTAAACAGGGGCGGATCCAGGAGTGCATGTTAGACCCTTCCCCCTTTCCACCCCCCCCCTCCCAAGAAAAAAAATAAGAGTAGTTTGCAACACAACCTTGCGTGTAGATCTATTTATAGATCTAATTTATAGCCTAAAGATGCCCAGATTGCACCATTTCACCTCTATTTTTTGCTAGGGGAGGGGGGGGGGTGACCCCCTACACTGATCACACCCCTTTTTCATAACATCAATTTGTTTCAAACAAAAGCTGTACCCAGACTTGCCTTTAATGGAGATTTAGAATTATCGTAAATATCTCAACTTCACATTTCAATTTAACTAAAAGAAAAATCATGCTGTAGTTATTCTTCGTGTTGTTCCTAGCTCAGAACGTTTGCGGAATTTGTATACGGTATAGGACAGCAATCAAGTTATATTTGTCTTCTGTGCAAGTATATTTGTATTGGTTTTGGCTTTACAAGCCGCGGAGTTTCCGAGTCATCTTTCTAGGGAGATGTTCGGCGTATGTATTGATCGCACGGACAGTCAATAACCGATTTACAAATTTGCGATGTCGCCACTCGCCGCTGGTAATATTACAGTAATGGCGATTATCGAAGCTTTTCACGCAGTTTTGATTCCCGTGAGCTGATCGAGAGAGACTCTTCCTTTTTAAGGATTGTAAAGTGAATTTTATCTTTTGTCGTCTGCAGTCCTCGGAGAGAAGGAGCCGTTCCTTGTTTAATGTCATGTCTATTAAAGAGGTTGTTTTGCCGACAATCCCATCCTAAAGGCGCTATCGTAGAACTTTCCATCGTATATCACTAGTAGCAGAGGTATTAGGTTACTGGTCGTTTAAGCGATCAAGGAGTCGACATGTTTAGTACGATGAAAATTTGGCATGTTCATAAGGCATGAAGACGTTGGAATCATGTAGCAAATCAAATTCTCTCTTCATTTTTGTTGTTGTTGTATCCTACCCCCACCCCCGCAACGCCCTAATGCGTAAGCTCTATAATTATAGACTACGGAATATAATAATGAGTCCAAGGTATCAGCTAACCTGCAGATAAAGATCGCAAAGCCACGCCCATTAATCCGTAAACTGAAACCATCAGTCGTTTTTTTATCACACGTTTATTAGTTGACTGTGTATAAACCATGTTTGTATTTTTCGCCAAGTCGTTGCTATTTATTCCAGGTTTTTTTTGTTTTTGTGTTTTTGTGTTTTTGTAGCTGGTTTTAAATTCAGCATACGATCAATTCTGCGAGATATTCCCTGAATTATCGACAACTTTGGACTTGAAAAATCAGCCCCAGAAATTCCCCAGTCTTGTGTGGTCTTATTAGGGAACTTGAAATTAACTCTGGTATCTTGTCTCTTGTTTGTCTCAGAAAGTCCAGATAAATAGCTACTGTAAGTCACTCGAGAGGTATCCAAATAATCAGACACAGTTCCAACTTTGTTTTATGCGTCACCCGCACGTAGGCCTATGTGAGCAAATTTGAGCAAATATTCGTTGTCTTCCGCCACTTTTCCTATTTTGAATTAGTGCCTACATGAGGGTTTATTAATCTTTCATAAAAATCCTCCGAGATGTCAATTGGAATTCATTACAGCGAACCGTTGTTCGTACTCAATGAAGGAGCCCCAACGGTTTCCCATAACACCTCCACCCCCAATGCCCCTTTCCCTGCCCACTCCCCTTACCTCAACATTGAAAAAAAAATTGTTTTTATCTGTTTAAGTCTATTATAGTATATGTGACAGTTTACAATGTTATGTCGAAATTAATTAATTGGCACAATGTTGCGGTTTCTTGTTTTATGATTTGATTGCAAGAAAAAAAAAACAATTTGATGAATCCAATAATTGAATGGACAAAATTAGAGACACAGTTACCAACAAATAAAAAGTTAAAAGGCCACAAACTTTGGAGGTTGGAGTGCAATACTAGGAAAAATGTCAATTCTTTCAATTAACTAAATTCAGTAGTGATTTTAATGAAACACAACACGGGTTACATACCAATGCAATTAAAACTGAATGTCTCTTCACTGGATTAGATGGTTTTCTCGTTTTCAACTTCTGTTTTTTTATTCTATATTTTTAACCTCTCTTATTAATTTATGGACCTAACCTTTATAACATTTACGTTCATCAACGGATTTGAAATTATAATAATTGTTATTATTATTAGTAGTATCAGTATTATTATTATTTCTTACTATTGATATTATTATTTCTATTATTACTTACATTTACCTCATTATATTTGAAAGAAGAACTTGACTAGTGAAACGAATGAACTCTAACTAGCTATGGGACTTCCCCGTAATTTCCCCAAAATAACCAAAAACGTTGTTTTAAGCACGAAAAATAGGCCTACAAGGTATAGTGTCGCATGCCCTGAGACAAATTGGTGAACAACTCTCTAAGTTATTGAAACCAAACATATTTATCCAATTGTGTCGTGTTCGTTTTCATGATTGAATTTTACTTTTTATATTCAGTATTTATTTTTCGTGTTTTTTTATATATTTGTTTTTATCTGATCTCATTTGTAGACATGTTAAATAATTGAAAAGTTCACATAGCGATGTTGCCGCTTTTCTTTATATTTGTGTAACTTCCCTCGGGTAACAAAATGTAATCATATAATACATATATAGTAAATGAACTAAATTTCAAATAACACATTTATCTTTATGGCTGCAGGGTACAATCTTTACGCATTAATATTTAACAAACTAGAAAGTAATTACAATTAATTATTGTTGTTAATTATGTGTACATTAAGAGTAACCATGTAGACTGTGGAAAGACTAAAATATTCAAATATTTGCTACTTTTCAGTGACAAAAAAAGACTTAGTTAAATTTTTGACGAAACTGTCTGACGAATCGCTTTTAATGTCTGTATTTCATTAATTACAGTCAACGCCCTCTATTTCATCTTGTTTCTTGTCTTAAAAAAAATAGTTTACGCTGAATTTTTAATTTTGACCTAATCCAAGAAATATTAGCTGGTGACGTGGTCGTATAGGTACAATAAAGTATAACCCAAGGGCTCAACCACCATGTCTTTTACTGGGCGGGGACTTGGAGTGGTTGAGGGGGCGGAGGGGTGGAGGCGCACTTCGTTGTATGTACGATTATATAGGTCTCATGAAGGCAAGAACACAAGTCAACTTGTTGAATAATTTATTTTATATTTACTCAAGTGTGAATTGCCTTGAGATAGGAATGTACTTTACACCAGGGAAATGAGGCTCGACTCACATTTCAACAAATTGATGAATTGAAAATGAGTTTGACTTTTGAACGACAAAACAACAGACAGCAGTCAGTTTATTTTCTTGGAAAATATAGCCGAACTTCTAATCAAACTTTTTCTTAACTTGTGATAATCATCTTTTTATGCATACAACATGATATGCACGAAGGACTTTCTATGATATCTCTGGGGTCTCGTTTCTGGCTGACAGCGTCGACATGTAATTTTTCAAAATATATTTGTGGTAAATTCATATACCCTAACGTTCTGCCTATCTTGTTACCGAATATTATCACAGACAAGCAATGTTTGATTTTGAAACAAACTGTTTTGTGCTATCCGTCTCACATGTAACGGTAATGGTCCATGTCCGCGTTAAACAAACATAGCCTTATGATGATAAGCCCGAGTGACCTTGCTCGTCGCGTGCCTAGGTTCAATAATGCTTTTGTTGTTGTTGTTGTTTTATTGTTGTTTGTTTTTTGTCAGCACCAATTAGCCGCGAAAAAAACATAATTATGCTCAAAACGCGGGTAAATACAGAACAGAATAAAAACATGTCGAGCGTTGGCATTTCATATATGTTTTCTATATTTTCTATGGCTATTGCTGTAATAATTCCTGTATCTAGCACCGTGCTTGTCTCAACGCCCGCCCCCCCCCCTCTCCCTGTAGAGAAATCATGGATTCCGACACTGTTATATTTTGTACAGACTATGTTCTCTTAGCACTACAGCTGCATGTGCATGTAATTGTTGTGCATTAATCTTCTCGGTATATTTTCAATCACCATTAGTGTAAGTTATCGATGGCTGAACGTTGTATTATTACATATCACCTACAATCACCACGCATCATTACTTCACCTATATCAATCATTACTCTACCATCTCAGCGAAAGATAACTAAATTAAACTTAATTAAAGTCGGTATGCGTAGGGGGTCCCTAAAGGGGTATAGAGAGGTGGCACGTGTAAGAGAACTTTAGTAATGGAAATTATCTTCTTGTTTCTTCTTGTTTTGTTTTTGTTTTCTTGATATCACGGCAAATAAATGTGGTCTAGTTCTTGCGACACAAATTAAATTAATAGGCGGTCGGCGTAGGGACCCTAATGGGACAATGGAGGGGGACGGGAGAGAACTTTGAATTGAAATCATATTTTTTTTCTATTTCGTCATACATTATAAAGCAAGTCTAATTCTGGCGACATACTTCAATCAGAGGAAGGAAGTAACGGACGAGAGAGGATTAAGGGCTGGGGGGGGCGGGTGGGTTAGCAGGGTGTATGAAAGGTAATCGGTTTATGAGCCAACGTATATAGGTTCGCACAAGTTTTCTAGTTTATACGTTTTGAAATTATCTCTCGCGTCCAACCTTCGTCTATCATTAGTGCGGGTAGTACGTCACGCGACGTTTTTAATTTGAAGTAATATTAAAATACTGCTATATAACGATGGACTCTATAACGGCTCATATAATCTGCTACCAAGATTATAGCCTGCTTAATAAACCCAAGAAAGCATATCCCACACAATATTCCATTACACAAAATGGCTCCTCAATTACACAATGACTCGTCAATACCACAGAGATACACATGAGCATATAGCCAGCGGTCATGCTAAGTTACAACAGTTTATTAAATTCAAAGCCTGTAAGATGTTGGTATCGTGATAACTCAGTATAGTAGTCTATATCTTCATATTACAAATGTCAATTCATACCACAAGATGGCTAAACTTCAAAGGCATAATGAACTTATAAACATGAATGACCAGAAGAGAAGCTAATTAGCCTCTTTGAGAAAGATCTCGGTGATGTGATCGACATGTATGTCAGGTAATGTGGCACTACAAGCTATAGGAAACCGATAACATTAATATTACCGCTCATTGTTTCTTTAAATCCTACTTGAATACTTAATTAGTCACTTAACCTTTATTAGAAGTTTGTCCTTTTCCTACAATTAGTTCGGTTTTCATCATCTTTAAGAAAACAAATTAAAAAAACAAGAGGAATTGCCGGCCGCCATCTTGAATTATGGCAAAAACAGCTTCTTGAAACTGTATATTTGTCGCATACACCACTGTACTGGCGTTTACTGCACACTCAATATAGGGAAAGCAATTCCCTTATATAGTAACTTCGACGGTAAATATATACGTCATTTGGTTATTTTAAATTCCAAAATGACAATTCTGCGGTGCATAATTGATATAGTTTAGCATTTATACCTTTTCATTTCATTTTCACTTTCTCATCACAAACTAGTGCTTTTAGACAACTTTAGTTAATAGACAGAAATTAATACAACGCTTGTATTTTGCAATGAAATATCTCCAATATATTGTTAAAACCACGTTGTTGTTTTTCTGTTGAAGTTAAAAAAAATCATTCATAGAGATAATATTTGCTAATTTTTTTGATAGTTATTGAACCTGAACGTTTGTGACAAGCCAGTAACTCGCCTAGTTGAGTGTATCCAATTAACTTTATGATTGTGCTATGTATAAGTTGCATGTCATATATATCTGAAACACACGCAAGACGCGGGTACATTGACTGCCATTATCAGAAACCGGCGAAATAAAACCGCGTGAATCAAAATATCTATGGAAATACATGGGAGACATCAAAGATATAGCAATCTTTGAACACCTGAAATTTGTTTCCATGTTTTCATCCCATCAATAATCAAAGGTTCCAGTAAAGAGGTTCTGTAGGGTGGGAGGGGTTGCTAGGGTGGATAATCATCAACATAGCACCATATGTAAACAAGGAAAGTATAAATTATGAAAGCGTGTTAAATGGAGCTGGTTGTAAAATATCAGACTGTTTAGTGATACCGTGTCAGTAACGCGTTTAAACTAGAGCTTGCGAGATGGACAAAGTAATTAGTTAAAAGCAAAAGGTTTCACAACCCGTCCCCACACCTTCCGTGAATAAAAAACATCATTTCTTGAAGGGATTGATTCAGATCACCGTGCGACTGTAAACAATTGTCTAAAACGCTGGTTTGATTATTATTATTATTATAATTATAATTATAATTATTATTATTTTATTTATTTATTTATTTTTTTTATTATTATTATTAGTATTATTAGTATTATTATTATTATTAGTAGTATTATTATTATTATCATAATACAGTACAAACATCTTAGCATGTTACTATGGAATTATTTCACCGTGTGAACTACTATGGTAAGATGGTGTTACGTTAATTATAATACGTCTTATTAATGAGTAATAACTCTCTATGCATTGATGACATAACAACATTGATCTTTCATTAAAATATCTGTTCTGTTTGTGGCACTTTAAAGCTACCATACAATCGTATGTGGTTAATTATTTCATGTTGTATGTACAATATCCTATATTTCTGTACATGCCCTTACGGCAATCTACTACCTTGTGTTGTAACATCTGTCGCAGGTTATACGAGGTGTGTGTATATTTTGGTTCCCTATATTTATGACTGTCAGTACACCAATAATTGGTTTTTATAAGAGTCTCGTGATGTAGGGTTTGCACAGCATGATCAAATGACTAAAACAAGTGACGTACTATATACAGCATTATCGAATACACTCTCCTACACATTTCGGGAAGGGCTGCCGTTCTCAGACCGTGGTAATTTTTATTTTTATAACGCATGGAAGCAGAGCTTGTTGCTGGTGTGGCCATTTTGAAATCACTTATATATGGCAACCTTCTATAGTCTTTATCAATCCAATTTGACTTAATGATAAATACCCCTGTTGTATGTCGAATTGTCAATAAGCACAAACTTAATATATGCACATTTTAGGTACATATTCGTATGTACATGAATATGCATTAACAGTTGTCTTTCCTGAAAATCTATCAGAAGTCGATGGTTAGCCACTGTCTGTAATTGTAACAGAAAAAAGATTGCTATCAGTTAAACAAAATTGTATTGCTGTACGATGCAGGAGATCATACCACAGATTTATTATTTCTTAGCCTCTTTTTGGTAAATTTGAACTACTTGGTACAAAATATCTCCCAAGTCCCCCCCCCCCCCGCCCCAACCGGTTGTGATAGGAGGGCACTTATTACGTCCGATATCCTACTTTCCCATAAACGGACCAATAAAAGTGAAAAAGAAAGTATTCTGCTGTCGGTATGTAACTATACATGACGTCACACCTGTTTGCTTCAAGTTGACTTCACTTAAGTGCAATCTGTAGAGAGTCAAGAATCTCGAAAATGCTAAGTAGGAATTGTTTGCAAATTTCACAGGGGTGCTAAGTCTATATTCCTCTTTCAAGTAGATTTTATATTTATACAAGTAGATTATATATTTATATATCTGACTAGAAGTGTAGACACGGCATGAAGTAGCCTCTCCAAAACTTGCTGAGATGATCCATTGTTCGCCATTGTCGCCAACAATATTTCTCAAGTTCAGCCTTTGTGCTGGTAGAACCAGTCCTACCCGTGCGCATGCGCAATTCTGTGGAGGTTAACCGTGATTGGGCATGGCCAAAAGTTAGAATGTTTTGAAGTTAGACGGTTAGAGATTATCCCTTATTTTGCTAACTTAAAGATAAACAAAATTAGATTTTACAGTAGCCTATACTGTCCATTCACTCAACAGCCTTCCATTATAAAGCCTCTCATATATACACGCCTGTATCACGTTAGGTTTTCAGACAACAGTGCTCAGTATTTTTATTTTTATTTGATGTACAATAAACCGATTTGCTGACGTTTCAATCCTATAACAGGATCTTCAACGGAATGATGATATTTTAGAGCTCCCTGATCCGTTCAAGATCGCAGCGTCATTCCCTGCACTGCTCTCAGTTTGACGCTTTGTTCGACATAGTTCCGTATGTATTCCTGTTTGGCTCCACTCTATAGCTTAATATGGTCACACATGGGACCTACACTCAGCAATATTGAAAGCTTCTGTGGAGTACTGTTGTCGTACAATAAATAACATCTTTGTAGTGGTTATTCAATAATAAAATGCAAAATGCGTGAAAGGATCTTGTCATGAGAATCCTATATTACATACAATACACAAATATTCAGGAAACAGTTTGCTTTTATGACTTTTTTTACTTCAGCAGTAGAATACGAGATCCCCTTGGTTTCGAAGGCGGAGAGAACCTCTTTTATTTATCTGTAAGTATAACGTAGATATAACTGAATTGTTATGTTATACAACTTCATTTTTGTGAAGAGGGAGCTGCGCTTGTTGTAGGCTATCGAAACAATATTAACTGGTATAGAAAAACGGTAGAATTTTATGCCCTTTTTAAATTACGCTGAGACACGAAGCCGATGATTTGAATCAACACCGTGGCGTGACACAGAATAAATTCTTATCTCTAGCTGGAATTGCTTGATCCAAGCCTGGAGGTACAATGCATATTTATGGTGACGTAGCATACTTTTTGGTCAGTCACAGTGAACAATACAGATGAACAATAGCCAGACCTCTACAACGTATATAAGTTGTAACACATTACCCCCTGGAGTGTCAGGTTTCCTTACATTTAGGCCTAAAGATTATTATTTATTTTTTTGTGGAAATTGCCACTGTTACATCTAGCGTATTGTAACATATATTATTTAGCCACGAGGAAATGTAGATGCGTCACCTGACATGTCACATGCGTACAAGCAGTTATAAGTCGACATTTGGGAGCAGTGAATTGACTAAACTTTCTGCAGCTTTCAAAACAGACCATAATGCTTTCTTTGTTTTCTGTCTGGCAATATGGAGAAGTGCAGATAGCAAATATAAAGAAATCTGAATGTTCTTGAAGCCGCCCAAAGAAGGTAGGAGTTCTCAATTTTTTTTACAGTAAGGCTTAGAGTATTTTTCTAGCAATTTTCACACTTATATCTAGCATATTGAATATTATATAATTTAGCTACTGGCAAAGCTATACATGGTCCTCAAACTTGGCAGATGCTTATATATGCAGTGTACTCGACGATTGTTTACTAGGCTTTGAGTGACTTAGTTGTCTGCTCTCAAAACACAAAACAGAGACCGTCTAGAATTTGTAAACAATATTAGTGTTCTTGGAGCCTGACTGTTAGCTACTTGTCAAAAAATGTAACAGTATAATGACTTATGTCGAGAACGTTGAAGATGTTTCGTGTATTTTCCGGCATATTGATTTATTCTCCAGCGAGTGGCTAAAGAAATATATACTTAACTTTTCAGCATGACGTGATGCATATTGTAGATAGTTTAGCAACATCAAAAGGATTCATAAACCGTCTTTGGAAATAAACTAAAACATTGTTCACACCTATAAACTTTTGACATATCACTTGTTATCTTAAAACATTGATACGTCTTGTATGAATATTCTTAAGCTAAAAACTCTAACAAAGTGAGGTCCTGCTTAAACCAGTGCGACAAATTATCCATCAGAAATTAAAAAATTGGTTATTCAAAGACTAATTTCCCACTGTTAATTCCATTTATTTATATACATATGTCTGTATGCTGTTATTTCTTATTCATATAGGCAGTGAACTGTCAGAAATTCATTTAAATTTAAAGCCTCTAAGATTCCTTGCTACCTGACGGAAGCTAGTTCTGAAACTTTCAAAGCAATTATTTAAAAAACTACCAGCAGGAAAAAATTGGGGGCCCAACCAGAAGTATCTCTTTAACGTCGGTTAACTACTCCAAGACCTGTTTGAGAATCCTACAACCTCGATGCATGCAAATGTCAAGATCCCACATCGCTCTCAGTGCAGGGTAAAAACATAAATTTTGAGGGTTATACCCTGGGCGATGTGCCAAAATCTGCGATAAAAACATATCAAGGAATTTGTGAGAGATTTGAGTTAAGTCTTTGCAGATAACTCATATTTGAATGTGTTGAATTAATAAATGTGATTTCGTTGAAAGATCGAGAAAGGATATACAGCCTTGGAGAAGTCTCATACTATCAGCTATGGGTTGTCACATAAAAAATATATATATATGATTATATATATGACTAAATATATGACTATATATATATGACTATATATGATTATATATATGACTAAATATATGACTATATATTGTACGATCAGAGAAAGCCTACAACGTACAATCGTAACCCGACCTATATTAACCAGCTCACTTTTATAAATGTTTTTATATTTTATATTCGAAATATGTAAGGGATTATTTTCTGCGAAATGTGATTAATATCGCATCTAAGAGTCCTCGAGGGAAAACCAAAAGTTTCATAATTAGTTCCTAACTTCATATATTCATGTATTTATATTTATTTCAAAGTACATCGGGGAATGGCAAAATATTAGGAATGCATTTTGTTTTTCAAATACAGAGGCAGATTGGTCTATTTGGTTTTTTTTTTCTTTCTTTGAACATGGAGATTACATTTAATTGATTGAGCATTTATGTCTTACCCGCCGTTAGGGTGGTTGGTATGGCTATAGAGACCCGAGCCTTGTATACATGCAATTAACATACTTTAGCTGACTTAACGCGCTGATTAACTGAACATATTTCGGGCCATACCTTGGAGCAACATGACAATAATTAGTTGAATACAAACATTGCGCATGTAAGAACGTACAGAGGTTAAGAGCCTACAGACTGAGCTACATCACATATCTTGGATGGGAAGGGAAGGGGGGAGGGGTTATATAATAATATATCCACATACATACATAACTCCTGAAATTGTTGATTAAATATTGGAGACTTGCATATGTTAATTGATTTTTTTTATTAGTAATAATTACTGAAATTAAACCAAATTGGCCTTTAATGTTTAAATCTATTTCACATCATCTGTATACATTGTCACTGCAGATCGCCCATTTTTTAATGTGGAAGCTAATGCCAACGAGTGTTTATATTATTTAAAACGATTATATATACACTATTGCCTTCAATTTTATAGTGTTCATTAATTAAACCCAAGTTTAACATCAAAACCATGATCGATCTAGTCAAAACGTTTCGGTTTGAATGAGATCCTTCGTAATCATTTATACAGACACTCGCCGCGTATCGTCTTTATAATTTCCTATTTATACTTATCCATATACAGTTTTACTTGCATAGTACATATATATATATATATATATATATATATATATATATATATATATATATATATGTATATATGTATATAGCTCAGAACAATGTTTTTTTCCTTTTTCCTAAAATGCCAACAATCCCTATCAATGACGTCATATGTGATTTAAATAAAAGGCGAATCCAACCACCGGGAATTGTCAGTAATGGATGCCACATCTTTGATTCAAAAGCAAATAAATACGACTAAAAAAACCCCCGAAAAAGCATCAGATTTCACACCCGTAATTGTTTGGTTTCAGAATACATATATAGCTGTGTGTGAGTGGAAGTGACGACCAGCACCGTGAGAAGACATTAAACATTATGGTTTTTTCTTGCTTCTCGTCAGCTGCAAATATGTAAGATATCTTCAGTAAATGTAACGAGAAGTCTCCCAGGATTCCTAAACCATTAGTCAAAATATCTCCTTTTTTTCTTTCCGGAATTAAAATTAGACAGTGCCAATTTCTTGTTGTAGTCTGAAGGCTATAGTCACCGTTCTATCACAGTAAGATATGACATGCAGTTCTTCAACACTGACGTATATCGTTTAATATCTCGGGAAAACTGGTATTATGTTTTTCGTTAAATGATCGATAACTTGTCAGTCCTCACAGACAAAAAGAGAAAAAGCCCACAGTTCTCGTAATTATTGCAAAAGCATGCATGGAGCAATCCAGCCGGTTTTTTGAAAATCAAAATTCTATACACACCTCAGAAGCTTGTTGACAAGATAAGTTTTACCTAGGCTTTATACGTATCATTTATCTTTACCAGTTTTGGCCTCGAAAAATCTCGTTTAGTTTGATATCAAGTTTTACTTATGACATGACTAAATAGAAAAAGTAACACTGGGAAAAAACAAATGATACGGCGAGAGATAGTAGAAATAGTAAAAGAAAACTTAAGGCAGTGACCCGTATTAACTTTACATTGATCGATGTAATTCTATCTAACAAATAGTTAGTTTCGTCTGTTCAAACGACTGTTCTGCAAGGTTAGTATATGATAAGCTGTCGTGAGTTTGTTAGTCGATTTACTATGCCTTAATGCCATTTACTTTGAACCTACTTCTCTTTATCAGACAGCTTCTTATAGTGACTTTATTAAAAGTTTCTATAATATTATAAGGCCAATCAAAATCTTATAAAAATGTTGTTTATTGTATAACGTGCCTTAATTGTTAGCTTTCACATAGCGTACACTGTAAACATTAGTTAGTCACGAATGGCAAAAATCTAGTCACAGTGACTAGAGTTAGCTAGTCATTACCAATTCGTTAGTTGCAGACCAATTTGCATGGTCGTTCGACTAACATAAATTAGTCACATAAATTTGTACGAACTTTGTTGACACTCACTATGCATGTCATGTATGTAAGCGTGACGAGAATATTCTAGTCTTCTGTTTGTTTACTTTCTATAACCTTCAGCTTTGACCAATGACGTCATTATTTTTATCCAATCATCGTACCGTAGAATACCGTGTGCTCAGCTGATCAGAGATCAAAATTCAGACGACGGCCGGCGATTACATGTATACTGTATGCACGTACGTGGTACGTCGTACGTCGTACATTGCGACCATTACCTAACTGCAGATAGAACAGGGCCATCAACAAAATAAGAAGATTCTTAATCATTTAACAAATTGTCAGAAGCAGTTTCAAAATGTGGTCAGTTAGGTAAGTTCAATCACAACTGAAATTCTAATAAATAATAATTGACACAATTGACATAATGTTCAAAGAAGGTTTGAATATCCGCGATATGTTTGGCTGGAAAGTATGGGTAAAATTATAACGTTAGGCCATAGCAAGCAAAACTGTGGCTAACGCTAGGACGAAGCTAGGCTAGGAGTTTAGTCTACCTAGTGTAGCCCACATGCGCTCGTAGATGTATAGTACTATAGAAGCAGTAATACACACTTATATGACATATTTTATATAAATGTGTATTATTAGCTAGTATACTAGGCCTATATTCTATAATGTTACGAGCGCCTGTGGTGTAGGCTAGCATGTATACGTCAAGTTTCTAGACACTTCGTCGACCACCAACCCGGTCTGCATTTCGTGCACTCTGAACTGAAGATCTTCGGAGTGGTACTTACCTTCTGCTCTAGTACATGGTACAAAGTACATGGTACTCATATTTTAGGTTATTTTTTATAAAGTTGGAAGTACCTGGTGTTTAACTAAGAACAAAGGCTGTGGCTATTCTTACGACTAGTCGTAGCAGTTATTTATAAACTATTCTTACGACAAAGGCGAATTCAAGCGCAGTAAAGTAAATAAAGCAACTGCGCATGTAGTAGGGGTAACCCTAACCCTAAACATAACCCTAAACCTCAATCCTAACCCTAACTCTAACCCTAACCGGAAATTATTGTTACTCCTCGTCGTAAAAATAGTACTCCTGGTCATAAAAATAGCAACTGCGCATGCATAGTCGGAAATTATTCTTACGACTAGTCGTAAGAATAGTCACTTTGAAGAACAAAAACTCAGTTTCAATGCATGAAATACCCATAATGTTGTTAGCTTAGGCCTAGGCCTCAGGTTCATAGTGGCGCTATGTTAGTATCCTACTTCCTAGACCAAGTCTACACCAGCTGTAGCACAATGTTGTAGGGTTCTGTATCCTAAGTGGAGTGGCTGCTGAGTGCTAATACCCTGGACAGAGAATGTTTTGAGTCTTATTTAGCAAATAATCCACAAAGGTATGCATTTTCTGCTCCTGCATATGTGCATCAAGGGGTTTTGAGCCTACTCAGCCTATCATTAATTTTCTGTTGTTTGTCAATTTCAGAGAAAGTTGATGAGCCAAGTCCTCAGCATTCACAGCTATATACTTTGAATGGTTGTGGTATCAATGGACTCAACTGGTTAGATGAGGTAACAACAAATTCCAAACAACTCTGACAGCAGAAATAGATATCCTGATACTTCCATGGGAGATCTACTGTAGTAACTATAGGAACCAGTGCTTGCCACCCATGGAGAATAAGGTAATTTGACGTTGTTGTTCTTTGAGGAGCAACAAATTTGAATGTTTTATCACAAATTATGCCCCCTATCTACCTCTTGTCCCCTACACCTGTCTTTAATACATTGTAACAACCTATGGATAAACCTTTAAATGGACTGGATATGTTATTGAGGTGAACTGTGTATTTAGATAGCATTTCAGTAAGCTTTCCTTTAGACTACTGTACATACTGTTACAGTTAGGCTGTGGTTTACAAATCCCAATGATCCAGTTTTGGCAAAGAACACCTTCAATTCTCTTATTCTAAGTAACTTAACAGTTGCACTGAAGTGACAGGCAATATCAGTTTAACATGTTCCAAACAGTTCAGAAATACATTGGGATATGTCCTGTAGGTCAGTTTGGGAGGAATCAACTGAGCTAAACAAAAGTAGTTTTCAATTTCATCACATTTCAGAGCCAGAGACGAAAAAGCCCTCCCCGCTGACCCTTCTCTGGATGATGTTGCTGCAGGTATGGCAAGCCAGACCAAGTGGACTGTGATCCAGATACCAATAAAACCTGCAAGAATCATAAATGCACCCAACTTGGTCAAGTTTATCAAAATTGGTGACTGGAAATGTTGTTGCAGACGTAGACCTGGTTACTGCTTACACAGTATTGCTCATATGTGTATTTAGACACTGCACAGTGCATACTGAAATCTCTGAAAAGACATCTTTATGGACCAAAAATGATAATTGCATTGAAATATGTTGTGGTTTATATTGTGACGACTATAAAAAGTATCATTTTGGTATGAAAAAAAATTAATCTCTCACTTAAGTTGGCATACTCCTATTAGAGTCTATATCCATCCCTTCGATTGTTCTCCTTCAGGAAAAGTGCCAAAAAGCAGCGGGGAACATCCTTTTTGACCTGTTATCAATCATAATATAGTTTTTTGTGGCTTGCATGTTGAAGAGCATGAATGTACATGTGGTGAGAAAATTGGGTCAATTGAGGCAGTTTTAGACCCCTTTAGGCTTCCCAGGAGCAGCGTAGGAAAATTGTTTACCTCTGAGTGAAGAGGTTTGTTTACAAGGGACGAAAACTTCCGGCTCGAATAGCAAAAAATCTACATGGTCATGATACAGAAAATTGTTAGTGCCATGAAAGGCCAACTTGTCAGCTATCCGGTGATAGGTAGCATTTAGCTAGTGAAAACTTCTATTTAGACTTAGAGACCACATTACTTTTGTGATTTAGTGTGTAAGTCAATGGGGCTTTAAATGGGCTTATGCTACCTTAAGTTACATATAAGGAACAATCTGTGATATATAGTGCGCATTATGCAATCACTGAAATAACCACAGTACGTAAAGACAAAGAGAAGTTGTGGCGGAATGGTTGGGGCACTGAACACATGATTCCATGATCGTAGGTTCATGTACCAACCTGGTCGATACGTATGTATCTTTAATGAAGACACTTAATCTCAATTGCCACTCTTTACTCAGGTGTATAGGGTACCCTGGGAGGTAATTCATGGCTGCAATGATATGGGATGTCCCCTGGGGAACATGTAGCTGTAGCTCAGCATTGTTTCTACCATTCAAGACATAACTTATAGTTTCTGATAAAGTACTTCTAGAAATGTTTTAACTACTTTGTTTTCTGTTCCACCCTAATGTTGCGTCAAGGATAATAACATATTCAACTTACATGTTCTGCATTAATATTGTACCATCACATCTATGGTCAGAAACTGATAATAATATCACTTCCAAGTTCCTAATTCGAGATGAAGATTATAAGGATATTTTCTGGCCCTTTTTAACAGCTAAGGTCATATAGAGCTACTCAAGGCCTTTTTATACCATTTGATTTGATATGGGGTATTATATTTATAAATAAATTTATAAATGTGATATATTATTTTGTGTATATTAAATATATGTTATGTATATTTAAATATTAATTAAGATAATTTATTTGGCTAAACTTCTATTTTTATATTTGAGCTGTGTACTCGCAATTTTTCCCTTTGTCTGCCCACATCTCTTCCATGCTGCTATTTTGATGAAACTGATGGAGCCCATAATGATGCATGGTCAGTGGACAATGAGGGTCTTTAAGAAATTGTAGGTATAGGTCATCAGGGGGTCTAATTGTTTGGAAACTGTTGAACACTGCCAACTTAATGGCTTAGGAGCATTTCAAAGTAATCCCATAAGTATTCTCAAGATGTTTTGTGGGAAAAGATTTTGACAATTTTGTAAAAATAAGTTTTCCCAATTTTCCCATAAATATTTATTTTAGTTTTAAATGTTCTTTAACCTTTATTGTTTGTTACTGTTCTTTATGAGATGACTTTTAAATGGAATGTTTATTTGTCATATTTTGCATTAATACTGAATGTTAATAAAAATTACCATGAAACTTACAATGTGTGTCACTATCTCATTTCTTAAGTAATCAGTACTTAATCTTAAACTAGTCTTGTGACCTAAATAAGTAGTCACAGTTGCAATGACTAATATTTTTGGTCACTGGACTAAGCTTTGGTCGATAGAGGCATCGTAGTAGGACTAATTTTAATTAGTCAGAAAACTCAATTTAATTAGTCACAAAACTAATGTTATATAGTCAAATGACTAGAAAAAACTGGTCGATAGAGACATCGTTGTGACTAATTTTTTTAAGTCATATTGACTAAGTATTGTTTACAGTGTATGGTACTAACTGAAGAGGTAAAAAAAATCTTCAAATTCCTGAAATAATACGTAAAATATGTCTGAGTGTCCCGTAATCACAATTAATAATAACCTATAATTAATCGCTAATTTAAGTTCATTTCATTGACAAAAATGTCATCATCTGATCAACTGTATTTCTTCTTTGGTGGATTTATAATAATCACCTTTCTGTATGTCATTGGCTATAATGTTAAAAAGAAAAGAATATGTGTTTTGGAGACCATCTCAGTTAGTTGATGCATTTTTTCTCAAATATCGAGGAGGAGGGGATGAAGAGGAGAGGGGGGTGGGGCGCAATGTATGTATCTTAAGGATTGCTGAACTAACTCTAATTCAACGCGTACGGGAACATACTTGTATATAGCTACGCACCTGTACAGTTTCACATCCAACGTAACTGTATTTCTATGGAACGCTAAGAGAGACATTATTTTAGTAAACTCACTATGCAGTCACAGGTTCTTCCTTTTGCTGATGGTATGTCGTTATGTGTCACACAACTTGTGACTGCATAATAAGTTTCGGGAATACTCTCTATTTTGGCGTTCCTTACATTTCCACTGATTCCTATACAAACACAATGCCGATAGTTCTGTACTCACAACGAATATATTAAAACGACCTCGTTTCTGATTTGGCCGTTGGAAGGTGAAAATTTTAGGCTACGTCTAAGAGAAATATAAACACTTCTCATTTTTTTGAGAGTTTAAAGTTTACTACTTTATCAAGAAAGAGAGCCCTAAAGTTCGAATTCAACGTTTTAGATAAATATTACTTACTACTGGCGGGAAATAATGAGTGGCTTTTCGAAGACGAAAATTTCAAGCTGGTAATATTGATTCAAGATAGAATAGAAGTAATATGAATATTCATAAACGACCTGAAGCGATTTATCGTTACGTTAAAAACGCAAAAGTCAAGCTTGATTTAATAATGTAGGATGGAAACCTTCAGTGTACGTCTATAGTCACTTGAGCCTCCGAGAGCAAAAATCATATGATAAAGGGAAAACTAGCTACCGTAGTTAAACCAGAAAACAACTTTCAGTGTCAGCGAGTACACTTTAAACAGCTTATACAGATTAGCCCAAAGATAGAGATTAAGATGAATAAAAAGATCATAGGACAAAACACTTCTCACAAGACGGATGTATCCACTTTTAAGTGTTCGGCTCGTTATCATGGTGTAAGGTCTGTGGTGTAATATTGTGGTGTAATATTAAACGGAAGATTTACATGCAGTGCGGAGGTAAATCAAAATTCATTAAAAAACACTCTATAACGTAATCTTATAGTAGAGTAATATTAGTTATTCCTGTAATGTTGAGAATATCCACTAATTTCAATTGCTCTGAAAGTTTACTGCAGTTTGACATTTCATTGAAGTTAAGTTTTACCTTACATGGTAATATGGTGCGTATACAAAAGTATATTCAAGTGAGTCGAAAGCATGATATGAGAGACCCAAGGCGTGAATCTGAGAGCATGCTGATATACGTCAGAAAGAATGCTTTTGTACCGTATATAGCCTAAATGGCAGTCCCTGAATCTGATAAAACCAGGATTTTTGTTCTCTGATAAAACACTCGGCACCACGATGGCTTTAAACAAACAGAATCTTTCCACATTTAACTATATTGTACGCATATCATGAAGAGAGTGAAATACCTGTTTTAGGGTATTGAAATTGGCAATGCTGGCGATGAAATTTTTCGGTTAAATTTCGTGCCCAAGTTGTCTCAACTAAAGAAGTCATTGAATTTCTGGTCATGTAGAGACCTTACTCCTATTTGTAAAATAATTTTGGTGAAAACGTTTGCATTGCTTGCCAAATCCTCCCAATTATTTTATTAAGCTTGTGGATAATGTTTTGTATAACTTTATCTGGGCGGGAAAACCCGATAAAATCAAACGTACTGTTATGATTAATTCAATTTCAGAGGGAGGATTAAACGTTACTTATATAAGCAGTTTTATTAATGGTTTAAAAATGTACATGGGTTAAGAGATATACTGACACTACTGAGGCTCATTAGGAAATGTATTTTTCCTATTATCTTAAAAAGTTTGGTAAACAATTTCTATTTGAATGTAAATTTATGCCAGGCGACGTTAAAACGGAAAATCATTTCATAAATGATGTACCATATGCTTGGTCTCTTTTTGCTTATACGAATCATACTGGTAATTTTATTGATTAAATTATCTGGAACAACCACAATATTAAAGTAAACAATTATGTTAATTTTTACAAACATTTGTACGAGAAAAAAACCTGATTCATATTCATAATCTTTTAGATGCAAATCGCCAGTTCTTAAGTTTTCTTGATTTTAAACGAAAATTCGATATAAATTGTCCTTTCACATTTTACTGTGGCATTATAAATGCTATCTCAGGTCATTTGAGAAGGTCATTAGATGCCTGCAATAGTGTCGAGGAAATTCCTTTAAAGACCATTCATTAACAATGCATCACTATCTCGTTTCATTTATAAGCAGCTTATTCAGGGACACGTATAACTATTCCAAAGTGTATTGTTAAGTGGAATGTAAACTTCGGTTATAGCTCTCTAAAATGTCCTATTATCTTTCAAATTCCTTTCAAGTCGTTAAAGGAGACAAAATTACAATACTTTCAATTTTGTTTTCTGCATCGTATACTTGGGACAAACCATCTTCTGAGTTTGGTGGGTTTAATTGACAATTCACGGTGTACTTACTGTGGCCTAAAGGAGGAGACTATTGAACATTTGTTTTGGGAGTGTAAAATAATTTTTGATTTTTGTTTTAGCTGTTGAGTAACATTTTTTAATAGACAAGTTATTTTTCCAAGTCGGATATGTTTTTCGGCTATCAACTATTATTATAGAGCATCCGTTGATTTTTTTTAATTTTTCATATCAAATACTATATATTCCAGAAGAAATTAAATATGAGCATTCCCAACGTTAACGAATTTTTGTATAAATTAAAATTTATGTTACAAGTTGAGGAATACCTAGATCATGGTAAACATCGAGGACCTCTATCATACAACCATACAATATTTGTAACCAAACTGTAATTAATTGTCATATATATGTCTTTATATAAGTTTGTTTATTATGGAAAAGACTTGACAATAAATGATGGCTAATTTTTTTTTTAAATGAAGAGAGTGCAAGCAAAGCCCATTGCACATTCCAAAATGTAAATCATATCAATTCATGTCTACTTAAAGGATGTGAATACTCCCGCACAAAGAAACGTCTCATGCCGGTAATCTGACCTAGTTTCGAATGAGGTGTAACAGAAGTGTTCGACACCACCATCGATCCCAGAAAATACACACAGCTTGCTACCGTCGGTACTTAGACACTAGTGTACAGTCATACAAATACGGTCAATACCCAAAACACAGTGTACATAGCCGCACTGGAAATCTCAGGTCCAGATAAAAGATAACAAGTTATCACGTTTTATTACTGTCTGCATTTTGTAGCGACAAGAATAAAACTTCACTTGCAAGCAACGGAAAGTTAACTTTTTCAGATGGCGGCACGCGGTTTGGGGCGAGTCTTCAATGCCTTTTAAGGAGCAATCGCCAGATTACAACACATGGTACTTAATAAGAGGGATTAGCTGGTTTCTAGTGAATATGGGGGTGGGGGTGGGTGAGAGGGTATTGAGCAAATCGTATGTGCTTTGATTCCTGTGAAAGAAAACCGTTTTTTTTTTCTCGGGCAGTGAACCACAGACGAGTATGGTTGTCTGCGATACATATAGTGTGATATACACCCCTGAGAATACTAAAGTGTACATTAAGTACATTATACGTACCACGTCGCTAATCTGATCCAGTTCTATTTCAACTCTGATATCTACATTGTCACTCTCATTTACGACTGGTCGAACGACTGGATTGTATCGACTTGAATTGAAGAGAAAATTAATCAGTCGATGCTGTTCCTCCGAAGCAGATCCAAAGCCTGTACAATTAGAAGAAGTAAATATTTTGAAAATGCGAAGAAAGAAAATGCATCTAGGCAAAGTACGTTAGTTCTTCGGATAGAATGTTAAACGATGTTAAACGACCAACGGTGTACAAAAGATTTATTGCAAGATTAGCATATTCATCTTTTAACTTAAAACACAATGCGTTTGTATAGGCTGATGCAGGGGACCTTTCTGAAACGTGTGACCCCTTAACCATAGTATTAATCAACACTCAATCACGCGTGGCTTCCTTATTTGCATATCAATAATATGTCACTGTACGCTGTTCACTTACGCAAACAGCTGGATGAGAAAAAGGTTCATACCTCATATAAAAACGGATAGCCCGGACCTTAGTGGTATCATGAGTTTGCAGGTGGTGGAGTATAGTATAGAAGGTATACTATAGTATAGTATACTATTCAGTGCAAAATGTCAGTGAACGAAGTATAGTCCTGACTTTGCAGGATCGTAACATTACAGTAGAAAACCCGTAGGCTTTAATCGTCACAATACGAGTCACTATAGTGCTTAACTGAAATAATGTTTTTTTTTTCTTAAGAAGTCATCCACTGTTGTGATTCACCGCCCCCATCCCCCCTCCCTCTAGTACCCTTACACTGGGATTTTGAACTATGACGATTAATACTTTGCAGGAAAATTCACCCAAGATGGGAGACTGGACACGAAAACCAAACCACTTGAACCTTTCTTAACCAAAGTTCACCTTTGATAGGAACTGATGTGATAATGTAATTATGACATTGTTAGGTACAGTGAAGTATCACGAGTTCTTTCGACGGAGAATAGATCACTAAGAGGTAACCTAAAAGGCCGAAAGGTGTTCTACGCATAGATACTGCGCATGCACTGTGCTTACGTCATAAGAATATTGAATTTCAAAGCTAGTAGGCCACATGATGTATGTATTTATATGTACGTATTTTAGATCCTCCTGCGAGCATGAACTCGCGAAGAAGCCTCATTGGCTTATCAAAGCCACAAGCTGACCAAAGTCAGTCTCATATATACTGTCCATGATTATGAATTGTCAATTGTCAACAACTCTGTAACTGGACGACATACATTAATCTTGGAGTAACTCGAACCGGCGTTAACCACCGTGAGCCAACACTTCTGTGAATTAAAGCTATGAACTTTCTTACTAAAAGATTTTTCATTTAAATTGATGGTCAATACGAGAATACAATGGGTAAATACGATGATAGGTAAGCCTGTTTAGTGAAGGGCACAACACCAACATGTACCGTACGAATGGAGACGAAACCGCATATTCGCCTAGCTAATACATTGCAATGCGGTATGCTAATATATATTAAGATATGAGAGTTCCTTGATTTAGATCGACTTGAAAGTTGGCGGCTCGAAGCTTATACATTGTAAAAGGTCAAAAGGACTACTACTAATCATTTATGGGTTTATTGCAACGACTGCCGTCTTCTGGCAGAAGTCACGTGATTCCTCGAAGCAATATTGTTTAACTTTTTGTGAAATGTTCGTGATGAGAATACTGATGTGCTGCCAAGAGGACTCAACTGAACAATTTGAGGAAAGGGAAGTGTGTAATATGAAGAGGAAATTCAAATATAAGATGGAACCTGAGAGGCAGATTTAGGGATGAGGATAACTCTAAGGAACATTCTCTTGTCGTCCTTCTGTACAACCTTCGCATGATGAACGTTTTTCTGAAAAAACTGCAAACCGGAGACGATCAAATTCACAAATATGAAATCCTTCCATTTAACATCGAATTAGTACATGTGCTAGGGGATGTTTCAAATTCACATGACACACGTTATGTAACTTGTGAGACCCTCAAACAAACCAAAACACAGTACCATATTTTCATTATACATTTGCATTAGGTTCTTTATAACGGTAAGTATGTGTAGAGAATATTTGATAGCGATATGGTACTCCAATGTGGTAAAAATAACTGCCTCGTGTACCAGATGTTTGTAATGTCAGGGGCACACTAACCGTTGTTTGTCTACAGTGAAATTACTACTCCTATGTGGTCACAATATCCGTTAAGTTAATGTGAATCTAGGTTCACTAACTAAGCCTCTTGTGCTACCGGTCCAGAGTTCCTTATTTAGAGTCACTATGGACGTTAATGTGAAGCTAGGTTCACTTACTAAGCCTCTTGTGCTACCGATGCATTGTTCCTTATTTTAAGTCACAATGGCCGTTAATATGCAGCTGGGTTCCCTGACTAACCCTCTTGTGCTACCGATGCAGTGTTCCTTATTTAGAGACACAAATGCCGTCAATGTGAAGCTTGGTTCACTAACTAACCTTCTCGTTCTACCGATGTATTGTTCCTTATTGAGAGTCACTATGGACGTTAACTTGAAGCTAGGTTCACTAACTAAGCCTCTTGTGCTACCGATGCAGTGTTCCTTATTGAGAGTCACTATGGACGTTAATGTGAAGCTATAGGTTCACTAACTAACCCTCCTGTGCTACCGATGCAGTGTTCCTTGTTTAAAGTCACAAAGGCCATTAAAGTGTATTCAATGTGTGTACTATCAGAGAGAAAATAACCACCAGTACTAATATATGACCTGCATCTGAAAGAGATTCTTGGTATGAATGTTCCATGTCGTGAGATCAATCAAATTTGGCAAAACCACTCTTTCCGGTAATCTCTAAAGTTCTAACAAGATGTATGTCCCGCTACTACTCTCTCATTTGCAATTATCATCTAGATTGTATTAATCCCGGGTTGATGATGTCGACAAGAACAAACAATTGCTAGAAAAGCCTAAACGTATTAATAAGAACTTTAACTTGCCGCGGTTCTATTTAAAAAATAAATTCGTTGCTCTTGAAACCTGGCATCCTTTGTTTTTTCTCTTAAATTCTTGTCGAGAAATAAAATCATTAATTTAAGCAACAAATCAATAGCTGTCAACATAGCACGCTTCATTACTATTAGTGACAATTAAAGCCCTCGGCGAAACAAGAGGAAATCTATTCAAATTCATAAGAGCTATTCGAAGCAGGGAAACTACAGAGGCCCTGCAGAGACTCTTCAAATGTTGAATGTCGATGTAAAGTACGATTGACATGACCACTTATAGCTCTCAATGAGGACACAACATGTAGGCCTGGTTTTTAAGTATGTCTATTCACGGTAGGCCTATACGTTATCTTACCCATCAGTCTCCGCCAAATCTTTACCGTGCTTTGAAAATATTTGATCGTTATATGGTATTGGTAGACGTAGATATATGATAAGAGATTAATCAATCTCTTTTATCACTGACTCGTGGAAAATTTCCACTTAAGCGCGCAAATATTACCTGACAGGACAAGTGCATTAGGATGTTTTGTGTGCATGTTACGCTACCGTTAAATGAATTAACCTAATGCACAGCTAGGCAGACTCGCTAGAAGCAAAAAGCCTCCCGTCTTCGTTGAAATGAAAGACTTAAGTGGGACATAAAATGATTCGAATACTCGTCCACCGTCTCTTATATGATTTCATCGCTCAAGAAGAAGACAAAATGAACAGTTTATGCATATGTAATATTAATTTGAGACAAGGTTCAAGGAAGGTTTTTGCATATGAACATTTATTGCAGAGCATTCATCCATAGTCTAACCTTACTGTATGTCGATCGATTAATTGAATATTAGAGAGTTATATCGGCACTTGAAGACCAGTCTCTGACATAAAAATCCTCCAAGGTTAAAGGATATGTGATATTCGTCACAAGCTGCTAAAATGACCGCAATTTTGTCACTTGGGGAATTAATTTATGAAAAGGCTGAACGTTAAGTTACTCCTGTTGTATAGATTATGTATATAGAACTTTTATACATAACCATTGCTGGAGGCAGGTTTTAAAATATATTTTATATACACAGACACCTTTCATTAAATTACTTCCCTCTAACATAAATGTTGGTTCTTAAGATTAGTTCTAGATGACCTCGGGTAATAAACTTAATTTATTAAATAATAACAATAATAATAATAATGCATATAACAATCCAGCGAAATAGAAGATATATATTGCCTACAGCGGATAATTTATACTTGATCAACGACTAAGAATTGATTGAAGGCATACGGGTGAGTTTTCACAGTATTTACGTTTGCTCTTCGTCTATTCCTGTTAAAGTATTTGTAGTCTGCAGAAATAAATGGAACCAAGGCCGATGATATTGTATGAACGAAACACTTTCAAAATGGTATATGACTTCATCTTAAACTGAGGGCTTTGCTTTGATCTTCTCTAATCTGTCGTATCTGTATTTGTTTTGTAAGAAAACAAACAGTATATGATATTGTTATGTACAAGGAACTCGATTGGCTGGTTTATAATTATATGCAAAAAAAAAACTCAGATAACATAATCAGCCATAAAATACCGTGTATTATTTTATCTTTAATCTTTCCTTTAGTTAATTTTGTTTTGTGTTGTTTGCATCTTGGACATTATGGTTATAACGGGTTTCTCTCAAGGTGGGATAGAATACTATAAAATACTATACATGTCTATATATATATATGTGTGTGTGTATACATATATGAATACCGCTCATACTGGCTGCAAGGACATGACGGTCCGTCAAAACTCTCGAATTTAATCTTGCACAACATCAGTCCCGGTTTCAAATGGTTGCATGACCAACTCTTGTACGACGAACCATCTATGAGGACCAAAGTATGCGTATGTTACAGAGGCTATATAGATTGAGGTATAGGAAGGATATAGGCCTAAACTTAAATAGACGGAACAGCTGTAAAATCGATTGTCGTCACCTTAGCCGAGAGTTATCGCAGAAATGCTACCAATACATGTTATGTGTCATAATATGGGGGCTTTGCTATAGCAACTGACAACTGTGATGAAATCCATAGCAATGGACTTCATTTTACTAAAACTAAAACGTTTGGGCTCTCATCATGCATACAAAAGTGAAGGCTGCTTTCATCATATAGTCGGGAACAGATGCTTGTTTTACAAAAGTCCACCCGCGGAGGGCCTACAACATATCATCACGCACATCGTTGTAAAACATAGTTTGCTAAAATGGAGGATTCATAAAGAGGGAGACAAGAGGCGACGGAGGGGTACGAAGGGTGAGGCGAGTGATTTCAGCAGTCATATACAGCCAGCCAGTTGATTTCGTTCTATCACGGTTATTGTACTCTATGCTCAATGGTTCTTTGTTACACTGTTAACAATAAACTGTGACAAGATATTTGTTTTCTCAATTATTAATATTAGCTATGACATTGAGAACTTTCAACCTTTAATTTCAATTTACTTAAAAGTTGTGAATGTGCAAGTATATGTCATTGAATGAAACCATTTTCGACACAATCTATTCTGGAGAATTCATAGAAGCTGCCTTGTAGAGCTCTGATGCGGCAAAATCTCCTCTTGACAGTATTAATGTACCATGTCAGCGTTTTATACTAATTAAGTATAGTGAATGAGTTAATGCCATGTAGAACACACACTTGCCGCATTGACTTTGACAATTTATTTGAATAAACAAGTAAAACAGTAATACTTGTTTGTCAAAAAGAAATAAATTATTTGCTAAAAAGAAGCAGCAAATACCAGTACTTTTCTGTTGAAACAAAACGAACGATAGTCTATGCTTAGCCTATATTGTAAGTGTCAGTCTATACTTGAATATCTGGATATCGGAGACATTATAAGGTATTTTGTCCGATATGTAAAGTTATTACATGTTGAATATAACTTTATATGAATATATATATATATAATACAATTTGATATTAACACATAACCATGCAGACCCGTAGCCAGGCTCGGGTACATGACAAATGGACGGGGACGTACCCACAATCTCCCGTACTGCGCCCCATCCTAAGCTGTGCCACCACAATATATACTAAAACTTCACAAGTTACAGAATTTGAGTACTGTGCCCAGCAATATATTGTTCGTACCTCTTCTTAACTTGTTCATACCCATTCTAGTTTGTCCGGGGGTTGTCCATGACAGTATGTTGAAAGTGTTAAAAATATCGCAATATAGCGAACAGTAATTATATCCATGTGGACTCCGATATTCTGGAATTACTTCTATATAAAAGACGATATTTACAGTGTTCAATTTCTCTCTAGTTTGCGCGGAATTATGATTACAAATGATTGTTTATGATTTCGAATGTCATCTTTTATTTTCTTTCTTGCTTCTGTTATTAGTCCTTCCATATCATTACCATAATGCAATTGTGTAGTCATGGGTTTATAACTGCTTTTTAACATGGTCACGTGTGATTTTATCTTTACTGTTTTCTACAACAACAAAAAAACCTTGACAAGATCGCTTAATAAATATACGTTTGATGTTGATGATCTTTAATAGACCGAAAAATATTACATTGACTGTTTGAGATGAATGAATGAATGAGGAAAGTTAAAGCATTAGATAAGCTGAGGGAATGGACGAGAAAAAGTTAAAGCAGTATACTGACTAATAAACGAGATGTGGGGAGGGGGGTGGGGGAGTTGTAACACAATGGTGGATTTAGTATAGTATGTTAGATAAGAAGACTCTGGAACGTTAAAACAGTTGGATAAATGGAAGGATAAATCAATATATCGTAAGATAAATTGTAATCCAAAATCATAAGATTCCAAAGGCCTCATTATAAGACTAATGTAAAAAAAAAACTTAAAATTCTCCGAAGCTTCCCGAGCCTCGATTATTACAAATTGTTGCCAACCGATGTCCAAATTTGTAACTATATTGGCCTATTTTTTTCGAGATAATATGTAAAATTAAATATTCAAATATTGTTTATCGACTTGACATTGGCCGGAGCGCTTACTCTGTGATCTTAAACCCAACTGATTTGTTTACTCGTCTTACTGTTGTCTTAATGCTACTTTTGTCTAACGTCAACTGATATTAGCTTTGGCGTCTATATAGAGCAGTGGAATACATATTAATCATTAATAAGTAATTATCATTAATTAATTATAATTGCTGATACTTCTCAATGTTGACGGAGATAACTTTAGTAGTGAGGTGTGCAGTCTAGTGCAGCGAACTGACTTTTTGTACGTTGTTGGAAATCAACACTTTATTTGTCTATTTCACTCGAGCAGAGTACAAAATACTCGTATAGTTTAGGGCCAACATATATATGGTCAAAATAGGTCAACAAAATGAGGTCAAAATATTGAACTAGAACACAGACAACGTCCTAGTTTAGAATTCCAACAGCTGGGCCAATCATGGTTATTTTAATTAAAACAATTATGTCAATTCTTTGATTTGGTCTCAAGTTGAACTGGCTTTTCTTTCGTTGCGAAACGTCTGAAGGAAAAGTGCGTCTTTATATATTATCAGTACTGACAGAGACCATTTCGGCTGTTAGGATAGGTATATTGTTTCAATAAGTCCGTTTATAATAAAATGTATATAATCAGACGTGTTAAGGTTCCCCGTGCCTCTCTACCCGTGATTTTATCATCCAGTTTATCCTTGCCTGCATTTCTAATATCAAAGTAAATTTTAAGAGTTTCATTTCCTTACAATAAAATAAACTACCAGGGGTGATAAAGCAGTATAGTTCCATAATTAAGGTTACCACCGAACAATCGCCGGCTTTACTTTAAAAATGCCATGCGTAGTCATGAAGTGCCTTCTCGGGGCAAAAACAAAACTTGACCAGATGGTGTTTTGGTTATAGCATTAAATGTATATCTGTCCATGCTTCCTCGTGGCTATAGCAGGACGGAGAACTACTTGCAGAATGTAGAGAGAGGTACTCCGTCCATTAGGACGGTTTGCCGCAAGGAATAATCAATAAACAGAAAATGACTTGAATGTAAATCGAGACTAACATAGAATAGATGTGAGTTTGTGTTCATACTTCTAAAACATCTGGCAGCCAAGACTAAACCCTCTCAGGAATATTCTAATTTTCTAACTGAAAATTCTATATTGAGAGTTAGAAGGGGAGGTTTGTATTAGACAGAAGAGGGACTGATGGGAGGTGGCAGAGGTCGGACAGGCCTAAAATTGAGATTATAGAAATTTATTCAGGCTTAATATAAGATAATAATGCACCGAGACATACATTGTCATAACACTTATACAATAACTTTTGTTATTTTGAAGATGTCATCAAAATCATCAATTCCGATTATGCATTTTGCAAACATTTTACTCTGTACCTTTATTGGACTGTCATGAATCCATACGTTCCACGCGAATGTCATTTCAATTTAAAAGTGAGAAATTAATTTATAATTCAGGAGCATGTCACTATACTTTTTTATATTAATAGTTTAATTATATCAAAAGCCATACTGACCGTTACAAATCGATAAAGCAGTTTCTTTATAGTTTCCTTGACAATTTACGAAAATGAGCGATCTAGTGTCATTCTTCATATAGCTAGCTCAAAAGTGAATGTCATATTTTGACTACAGCATCGGTGTTTCCGAATCTTCATGTAAAGTGGGTTTCTTGACACGTAAAGAACAACAAGGTACTTATTTTGATTGCATTCTTTACAATTTCAAGTCAACATGGTATAGACAATGACGGAGCACCGTGTCGTACCTTCTTCATGCATAATCACCATCTCCCACCCTTAATGTTTTTCTTTCATGAGAAAGCCATCGTTCGTAATTTAATACCATCTTTGTTTGTTGATAACCAATATTCCGTGGAATTGTCATTAGAAATGTTAGAAAAACGACGCAAAATAGGTTCACAGATAGTTACCGAATAATTCGGATCTCTTTGAATTGTACCGTTGGTTATGTAATGTATGTAGCAATAAATAAACTTTTTGTAATGTATTTTGTTACAATGCGAGGAAACGTCTCGTTCTCCATTCATCATCAGTTATTAGATTAGAGAAATAAAGATAAGTTAAGAAAGTGTTTGTGAAGCCTATGTGTCACCAATCACAAACCAGATATAATTTATATAATTTATGTTATTGTCACCATGTTCATATCCTTTAAGCGATTAGTACAGCTTAAGATATAATCAAAACTTCCACCGGAAGGAAAGCAATGAGTCGAGAAAGAAAAGAAGACTTTTTCAACCGAAAAGTTGGCAGACACTTGTGTCTATGCATTATATATATATATATATATATATATATATTAAGTACGGTAGGTCGTCGACATGTCTCCGGACGTTAGATGATTAACAATAACAGATGTAGAAGGGATTACAATCTGTCATACAAATTAGGTAAAGCTTATAGATCATACATATGTACCTGATTATATATTGCAAATTTAGCTTACAAGCTAGTATTGCAACCCTGGTAGTATGGCAGATCCGTCTTGGTAGTATGGCAATCCCGTCTGGGTTATGTGGCAGTCCAACAGAGTATAACAGTCTCACCCTGGTAGTATGACAGTCTCACCCTGGTAGTACATGACAGTCTCACCCTGGTAGTATGACAGTCCCACCCAGGTAGTATGACAGTCTCACCCTGGTAGTATGACAGTCTCAATTTGGTAGTATGACAGTCTCATCCTGGTAGTATGACAGTCTCACCCTGGTAGTATGACAGTCTCAACTTGGTAGTATGACAGTCTCACCCTGGTAGTATGACAGTCTCACCCTGGTAGTATGACAGTCTCACCCTGGTAGTATGAAAGTCTCAACTTGGTAGTATGACAGTCTCACCCTGGTAGTATGAAAGTCTCACCCTGGTAGTATGACAGTCTAACCCTGGTAATATGACAGTCTCACCCTGGTAGTATGACAGTCCCACCCTGGTAGTATGACAGTCTCACCCTTGTAGTATATGACAGTCCCACTTGGTTGTACGACAGTCCCAATTTTGTAAAAAGACAGTCCCTTATTGTATGACACCCATCTTTAAAATATGACAGATCTATAGTTGTAGTGTGAGAAGGCCACACTGACAGTATGATATTTCATTCTGTGATAGTCCCACTATAGATTGCTGAAATTCCCACCAAGGTAATATAACCGACCCACCATGTGAGAATGGAGTTCCACCCTTGGAAAAACCTTTTTCCATTCAGTAAGAAAATCAACAATTGTTTGATTTTGAACAAACTTAAACTGACAATACGAAAAGGTTTACATTTTTGCAACTTTGTCCAACGTTGGTCGAGTTTTTTTCAACGTAGTACATATATTAATAATCTGGCATCCAGACAATCATAAGACGACCACTGAATAGCGTGATAACCGCATGAAAAACACTTCTCCTTTCAGACGTATGTGTAATCCTCAATTCACAAGATCATATGGTTAGCCTATCATACATATAAACGCCAATTTGTTAACACAAGGCTCCATCACACGCAATGAAAACGTGATGCGTTGCTCGTCAGAGAGGAGATCTCCAGGGAAAGGACTTGAATTTATTGTCTCACATAGCCTTACTTGTTCGTATTTTGTTACACATGGATGTGGTCACTATCTAATTCAAATGAAAACAAAAATCATTCGCCACAAGTTGTCAACGCCTGGTGATATATTAGCTCACACAATATTCTTGAGGGATTAGTTTTCACAGTGAGTGAAACTGTAATGACGGTATTAACGATTAATAATTGTCAAATGATTATAACCATGTTGATTTGAGTCCTTGTTGTTCTTCGATACTAACATAGCATTATAGTACAGTTCTTTTGCAAGACTAGAGAAAAATTCCTTTCAAAATAATGTAAAACCAAAGTAATATAATACTGATTTCAAATGGCTGGGGTGACGAAATATTGGGAATTGGAACCAAATAAATGAATAATTGATTACATTTTCCTTGCTTGGAGAAACAATGTGGTGCTTAATTGTTGATGAAATGGAATCCTGTTTTGAGTAATACACGCGGTATGGTTGGCAGTAATGTTGATCTCAGGATAACGTAGTATTTTCGTACTAGATTATATGTTCGTAACCTATGTGGGACGCGACCGGTGCATAATTCTTTCCATATGGATTCTCAACCGTTTTAGAATCAGCGAATTTCTACAGTATTAAAATTAACTTTATCAGTTAAAAATATTCTATGTATAATTTTATGTTTTGATTACTTGATTATTTTTTAGTTATAACTTACTTCAATTACTCATCGACAACATGCATAATAGCCTACCTAAGAATAATAATAAAATAATAATTATCAGCAGTTATTTTAACGACGCTTAATCGACCACAAATGTGGGAGAAACCCACAGGGGCTTATGGATTAACATCATGCTAAATGTACATCCAGTCGATGGACCCGGATTTCGCGCATTCTGAACACCGATTCCAAGGGGGTGGGTGGGGTTCAGTGTGGGTCGTGGCCCAGTTCTTGTGGAAGCTCTGGAGTCGTGAGCCTATACATAAAGTTTTCTGACTGCAGATGATGTTCATTTCTCAGCAAGGAGAAAGCGTAAGACTGTGGGTCACGTATATACGAATGCCATGATTTGACCAATTTCTTTTTTTCATTTTGCTCTCTTTACTATACATATATAGAACAGTACTCTGAAGGTTGGGGGTACCGTACTGTGCGATTTGGGGCAGGTCACATCGATATCTTCAGGGAGTATTTCCACCCTGATGAAACCATTTGACCATGTAAGCTGGATCAACAGTTCTTTATTTACCTAACTATTGTTTTACAGACATTGGAAATTAATTCTCTTTTGTAGTCTTTAAATACTGTAGCCTGTTAAGAAAATAGATATTAGATATCGAGATACTAAACAATCACAGCTGGATGTCTGGATTAAAATGATATTAACATTATATGATCAGCCTAGACGTATTTTAAATAGAATGCGAAAACTCATGTTTATACAACGAAGCCATTCGTTAATCACAACATTGCATGATTACCTCTGTATCAATTAAGGGCAGGACAATTTTCTCAGTGAAAATGATATAATACTATGAAAATAATATATTTAATTTAAGAAAAAGAACAGAATGGGAACAATCGATTTGTCTGAAATTGATTTCTCTCTATGGATGGGTTGTTTCATATCTCGGTTACTATCAATTTTACATTAAAAATTAAACGAGAACAGATGTGAAGTTTGTTATGATTATATTTGAACCAACGGCTTAATATTTTCTGGATTGTCATTGGTCGAATCAAATTTTGAGAGAGAACAATATTTGCGTGATTAAAAGGACCAATCCCTTTCGAACTGTTTTGAGGGAAAATACGGAGGCCAAATGCGCTCCTGTAGCGCGTAAAGTTTTGCAAAGAACGTAAGAAACCTCTTTCCGCAAAGCAGTAAACATTAAAGGAGACGTGTGGTTAGGCGGATAAGACAGCTTATTTTTCCGCTGTCTTCATTAAATTTCTTAAATAAGGACGTCAGAATTTAATGTTAATATGTCATATTGCAATTCACGATAACGAACAAAAATTAGCCCAGTGTTTGTTTTTATTGCTATTCTAGTTTTCGGAATATTCAAACCTTTGGAATGCCCCTTTAATGCTAAATCGATGATACCGCCGGCTCCTCGGTTCAAAAGTTGTTTCTTTATATTCATAACTTCTTTTATAAATTCTAGTAACTCAACAAAATGTTCCGTTAAATTTACATAAGCAACATGTATGCCACCCAACAGCATTTGTCTTTGAAAAGTTTATTATGCACTATTACAAACATGTTATTTGAAGCCATGATATGTCTTATGTTTTCCTATTGTATTGCTTTTGTTCTTGCGGTCTTTTTGCTAGTCTAAGTAGCCCAGTAACTTTGTTTTATAAACCTCGTAAGTTGGTCGCTTCTCAAACACAGGTGTTCTAAATATACTACTTAGATATTTTACATGCAATAGTCGTACTTTAAAGTCATAAAACATAACATAATTCAACTTCGTGCCAAAAGTCATTCTTTAAATTATTAAAAAGATAACTACGTTTGGTTATATCCATAAAAAGTATGATTGGCAGTGACGAGAAGGAAATTACATGCAGGAACTTATGAAAATTCCAGTACCGGTGTTGTGCCCAAGTGTATATAAAGGCAGTGGCATTTGAAGAAATGAGCCTTAACAATCGGGAGGTTCGGGGTTCGATCCCCGGCCGGGTCATTGTAAAGTGGGTTGTTCATCCGAGAGCAATCTATGGTTTTCCCATCTGAAATTACTTTCTAAATTGAAAAGATTCCAAATTTGAGTAGAAAAAGTTGAATTGGAAGCCACCCGACGTGTAAGTTGTAATCCATAAGCCCTTGCGGGTTTCTCCCACATTTGTCATCGCTTAAGCGCCGTGGAATTAATTACCGATTAATATTATTATGGAAACATGGTACTATTTAAACGGATATAAGGAGAGTATATGTATGAAATAAGACTAGGATGATAGATACATGCATCTGAATCATGTGTGGTGAGGTTATGTTGTTATGATTTTGAAAGCCAATGAAAAAGCACAATATATTTAAAACAGACTTTTCTTTTTCTGCGCTGATTTTGTTTCGAATTTTTAGTTGTATCTTGCCATAAAAGTTAACCTCAAAATGTAACGCTCATTTTTTGTTTTGGCGCTTAATTTTTGCAGAAATTTTGCGCGGAATTTGAGCTAACTTGTTGTATGGATTATGAGCACCTTTCATCTGTGAATTTTGCTCTTATTTTTTACCCCTTGACTTTTTGAGTTGAATTGTGCCCTAAAGTTTGACTGGATTTGCTTTCGTCGGCCTTTTGCATTCTCGCCTTATAAAAGAAAAGCTATTTAAGGCAACAACATAATATGTTACTTTAGTAAACCAAACCACTTCATGAAAGATGTCATTATACTGTAATGCTTTGCAAACTTAAAACTGAAATCAACAACAAAACGTTTTACTAAGTGGTTGGACCAGAACATTTCCTGTAGTTGTATAATAAGCAGTAATAAATCCCCGCTAATTAGGAACACCAAACTGGCTGAAGTCACACATATAACTACTAGTTATCCATTAAATATCTGTAAATATTACCTTGTTTCATCGGAATGACGTTAAGTTACACCTCAATGCAAATACAGACAGCTTTAAGAATGGTCTGGTCGAAATGTCACAAACTACCCATGATCAAATCCCGCAAGCTAGCCACACCAAGGCCATGTATATTTATTAGGCATACGCCTTCATCGTAACAATAACTAATATACATTTAACACAATTTTTCCTGGTACTGAAAGTAAATTAGGGATCCATTTCCATTTTTTTTTATCTTTATACCTTCATAGTTGTCCTTGGATCTGCTCTCGTCTTATAGCATTCATCAAAACCGATAAATCATTCTCGGAACATTTATTGAAATAATCATCATGACGAATGAGTTATAGTAATAATAATAATAACTCATAAATCAATTTTGTTATTCTCCCTGCAGCTTATTGCCATACGCATTTTACACTCAAGGAATGTTGAAGGCAGATAAGAGGTACTTGTAAAAATCCAGGGATTTTATACAAATATGCAAGACAAGTTTAGGACAAAATTCTTGAGACGAGAAATCAAATCAATTAATTTGGTAAGGATTAATGTTAAAATGTCTGAATTTTGTGTTGACAGCAGAGAAAACCAACTGATATTATGCATTAAATTAAATACGCTGTTTATGTGTTCTGCCTTGTAAATTTCGAGTTATAGAATAAACTTGCTTAACGTAGAAAATGTAGGACAAAAACATGTAAGTTACCGGGGTGGAAAGAGGGGTGTGGTATAGGATCGTTGAAGCCGTCTCCCGTGTAGGGGAATTTATGATTCCTCCCCCACCCCCTCCCCCGACAAAATCAAATATTATACATGATATGCGGCATTTTGTAGGCATATTTAAGCTATAAATACGATCTAAAAGTAAGTCTACATGGAAGGTTGTGTTACCGTACTTGTGTGGTCTAGGATCGTTGAAGCCATCTCCCGTATAGGGGAATCTATTATTCCTCCCCATACCCCTCCCCCTCCCCCAACAAAATCAAATATTATACATGATATGCGGCATTTTGTAGGCATATTCAGGCTATTAATACGATCTAAAAGTAAGTCTACACGGAAGGTTGTGTTACCGTACTTGTGTGGTCTAGGATTGTTGAATCCGTCTCCGTATAGGGGAATCTATTATTCCTCCCCACCCCCTTCCCCCAACAAAATAAAATATTATACATGATATGCGACATTTTGTAGACATATTTAGGCTATAAATACGATCTATAGAGTAAGTCTAAACGGAAGGTTGTGTTACCGTACTTGTTTGGTCTAGGATCGTTGAAGCCATCTCCCGTATAGGGGAATCTATTATTCCTCCCCCAACCCCTCCCCCTCCCCCAACAAAATCAAATATTATACATGATATGCGGCATTTTGTAGGCATATTCAGGCTATAAATACGATCTAAAAGTAAGTCTACACGGAAGGTTGTGTTACCGTACTTGTGTGGTCTAGGATTGTTGAATCCGTCTCCGTGTAAGGGAATCTATTATTCCTCCCCACCCCCCTCCCTCAACAAAATCAAATATTATACATGATATGCGACATTTTGTAGACATATTTAGGCTATAAATACGATCTAAAAGTAAGTCTACACGGAAGGTTGTGTTACCGTACTTATCACTTTTGTGTTTGAGTTGAAAAGGGGTGTACAATAATGTGGCCTAATTTGTAATCTTATTAAAACTTCTTGCGATGCTTTTGGATAATTTTCGATACTTAAATACCAAAATTACACAATTCTTTACAGTTTCAACAGTCATTTGATGAAGTCTTATCCATTTGATTTAATATATTAATACATGAAATAGTGTCTGGGAGAGTCAGACTAATATAAAACCCATCATATATATTCATTATAAAAAATGACGCCTACTTGAAATTTAATGAGGCCCCTGTCTCCCCCCCCCCCTCCCTCCCTCCCAGGCCCCTTTTGTCGGGGATAATAACTATATCAATGAACTAATTAAATACGCATAAATGTATGATTATTAGTCGTAACCTTACATGTTAATAATATTTTCCCTGTAAATTGTCTAACAGCAATTAGAGAACTTAAATCTACCCGTCATTAAACCATGATTATTGCAACCATGCATTTGATCAGGAATTCATGGAAAAACTGGCTTGTAAAGACCAATTGTTTATATTTTTACATTTTTCATTTTAAACATTTATTTTATAATTAGGTACAATTCTTCTTGCTTGGATATTTATCAACCTACTACGTGATTTAACATGAACAGTATTTATCGCATTTAATACGGAGACAACATGTGGATTAATTTCATCTTAGATTGCAAAAAAACATTATCTTACAACAAGAAATAATATAAACTGATTTTTCATGCAAATATCGTACCTAACGATTTCGTGAATCGGATTCCGTGAATCTTACGGGAATCCTAACTTTATTATTAGAGCAATGTCTTACAGACTATATGTTTGAATCTTACAAGAGTGAAAAGATTTCAAAATAAAAGAATGAAATTATGTTAGAAAACTAACGAATTGTCAGCTAAATTATCTACATATAAAAAAAGGACAATACAAGAATTTATGGTTCAAGAAAATTCAACATTTTACTTACCCATTAACATGGCGATCAAAACGACTTTGATTATATCAAACATCATGTTGGCGGTTTGTTGCTTTTTGGTTTTCCTCGTCAAAAATCCCAAACTTGAAGACTTTTTCCAAAATCCTTGTCACGTTCACTGTTTGGGCGATTCTTTAAAACTGTACAGACCATAGATGTAACTTGCACTCTTAACAACACTCAGGTTTTACTGATGGAGCTCGGTGGCGGTTTTGGGTTTCTCCATTACGTTGACAGGAGTCGTAAATGTATTAATAGTTGGTGATTTGGGTTTCTCCATTATGTTGAAAGGGAACCGTAAATGTAAGAATATTCTTCTATATATTTTTCTTTATTGCTTGATGCGACGGTTCCATTTCATTACGACAGAGCTATGTACACGTATATCACAGCTTTCTCAGTCCGAGCAAACTTGAAATTAGAATGAATTTGCTCACGAATATTCCGAGCAAAAATATTTTTATCTCTGTTGAGCGTTTTATCCCTTTGATGGCTGTTCGTCCGGTGAATCTCTTGTTTGTTATGTTCTTCGAAGATCCTCGGCCTTGTGAATAAGTACACTCTAGCTTCTGCAGGAGGGACACCCATTAAATCGAAAGGTTAGCAGAGACGTGTATTTGTTATCAATGTTATATAAATGTATATTTAAAATACTAGACAAATGGCAAATAAAACGAAGTATAGAAATATTGTGACAAGAACAGAGATACAATCTATGCCGAGAAATATTGTGACACGAAGAGAGAAACAATCTATACCGAGAAATATTGTGACAAGAATAAGAGATACAATCTATGCCGAGAAATATTGTAACAAGAACAGAGATACAATCTATGCTGAGTAATATTGTGACACGAAGAGAGATACAATCTATGCCGAGAAATATTGTGACAAGAATAGAGATACAATCTATGCCGAGAAATATTGTAACAAGAACAGAGATACAACCTATGCCGAGAAATATTGTGACAAGAATAAGAGATACATTCTATACCGAGAAATATTGTGACACGAACAGAGATACAATCTATGCTGAGAAATATTGTGACAAGAACAGAGTTACAATCTATGCTGAGAATCAAAGCTTAGAAGAGCAGGAATGCGTTATTGCGAAGAAAGTAAAATGGCAGAACGCAATTCAGATATTGTCATATACATACTGTGTGATATAGTACTCAATTTTATCGTATATGTGAACTATATAGCAGACATGTAGATCGAGTTAGTACAACATTATTATGAGTACACGTTAAATTGCACTTGGTATGAGTACAAATAAAAGTACAAGGTCTTTTATGTGTACTAGTATAAGTACTTAATCGTGGGCTATAGTGTCTGTTATATATTCTTCTTCGGGATCAGGAGTTTGAGCTGTTCTAACCAATACACACTTAAATTTCGTGACTAAATATCTCCAAAATGACTCACCTACTGAGTTAAAATTCATTAGGACTAGTACGAGTACAATGTGAGTACACATTATGACTCAAGTCTGAACAGTAGTATTTATTGAATAATTAATAAGCGTTAGATTCATGGTATACGTTACAACCAGACAGGGATACAGTGAATGAATCCCGATGTCAAACACCACGACGGGTTTGGTTCTAATTTCCAATGCGACGGCAGGTCAGCTAATTGGCAGTTTTCGTTAGATCTAACGTAATAGTAATAACAGCAATTGGTATTTTCTGTGCCCCCCCCCCCTCCTTCCAAGAGGTTTTGGATGTTGACAAAATGGAGAGTTAGAACACAAATTGTAATTCTTGTCAATCCCAAATACACGAATAATGTAATTTGTGACTTTCATATAAAATTAAATGTGTTATTGTTTGATATAACATGTGGAAGACCTCGTACAGCCTGATTCCTGGAGATTATTAAAAAAAACCTACAAGCTTCCTTTTTTTTGAGAACAACCGCATTTTAATCAGTTCCTGCATCTTTATACACAAGTATGTACTGCATGAACGTAAGGTTTGCATCGGACGGACTAGATAAAATGCTAACTTATACACACCGATATATATTGAAGCTGCCCTTTTGATTTGTGTGTAGATTTCAACTCTGTGTTACGAAATGGTTGAAAGTTTTACATATTTGTCAAAGGCAGAGAATTATATTTAGTTAACCTTAGTAAGTTTACATAAATCTATTCACAATGTACTGGTATAGACTTAATGAGGTTAAGGCCTAAACTGTTTGTACGACAGTAGGATGCCGATGACACGCGTAATAGCAACTATATATAACTGAGAATCAACATTGACCCACAATACTCATAGATACACCAGTAACTCTAAAAAGTAAATTATTTAATTAATCAGTTGCAAGACTGATTGAAAAGAAGGGCATACTATGCACTAACAAGTATACATGCCATTACCTATCGTCAGGGTCTACGAGGGGCGCCCTTCATATTCATTCATTTCTTGAAAGCCTAGTTTAAAGATGATAGAGAAATACAAATTTGAAAATAATATTCCAAATGATAAACAGTTTGCTTGTAGCTGATTTATGTCGTTATTTTAACATTCAGGAGTCTTATAGGAAGAAAATACATCTCATCTCACCCACCCCCCCCTCCTCCCCTCCACCCTCTTCAATAAAGGACAGTTTTCATCGATGTTTTATGGAAAAGAAAGTATTCCGGTGTGTCGTTTTTTTATATAATATATACACCGCAGTAGTACCCCTTGACGATGACACTCTATGTAAGTTACTTGTTAAAACTTGATTGAGAATGAGAAATAACAAAATCTCATTTGTCGTGTATACTGAATTTATTTGTCACCAACCAGACAACTTTCCGGAAGAATTTGTTAAGCTTGGTCTCGTGGCGGAAAATTTTTACAAGCTGCCTAAAGTCTCTAAGGACACGTGTCAAATGAAATGGAATTCTAAAATCAAATTTATCACTTTCTTTGCCCTGTTGATACACGACAAAGTAACGAGGGGAAAAGGGTTTGTAATAATTACAAATAGAACGAAGACAAATGAGAAGAAAAAAGTGAATTGACATCAGTTATAAATACGGAAATATGACTAAATCATGCATAATATATACACGTATACAAGACAATACAATATGTAATATGCAAAATCGTAATAGCAATATCGTAATAGCAATATCGTAAATAGCAATATCGTAATAGCAATATCGTAATAGCAATATGCATTTAGGTCATATTGTCTGAGTGCCTACTTTGAATTTGAAGAGGTATATTCCGCAGTTCGGGGAGAAGCGGTCGATGGGGGTGTGGGGGAGGGGGGTCCCTTCTTAATTAGCTTTGTCTATGGATATAAGTAGTATGTAATTTCAGACGCATAGTGCAAAGGAATATGTTAACATTTCAGTTTAAGAAACACAAAAGCCATTTTGAAGTCATTGGATAATTTCTAATTTGAATGGAAATGTCCATAAAATGGAAGATATTTTAAGGGTGTTATTATAGGTGCAATGAACTTGAATTTATCAAACATTTGTGGGTATTTGGAGCCTCTATTGATTTGATTGAACTTATTGAAGTTCCGTTGATATTTAAGTCTATGTTAAATATTCCATCGGTGAACATGTAACGGAATAATGGGCCAGCTAAGGAGTTTTACGCGGGAATTATGATAGTGGTAAAGTTAATTTCATAATAATGCATTATTCCAAATATATATACTGAAAAAAAGCAAGAATATGTCCAAATAAATTTCCATATTAGCAGTTTAGAAAATACCCTTTCGCGTATTATCCTCGTCACCGTCCGACAACCCCCCCCCCCCCCACCCAAACATCTATATACGCATTGTAAGATAGCAAGTTGTTTTCAAGTTTGGTGTAGTTAGACGACGGGGTTGCAATTAGGTTGTTAGAGCTTAGTTCGAATTCCCCCTTCAAGTAGAAGAGAATTGCGGAGTGGGTGGTGGGAGAGGGAATTGCCCACACCTCCATCGCCAGTCGATGTGGAAGTGGGTGGTGGGAGGGGAATTTGCCCACACCTGCATCGCCAGTCGATGTGGGAAGTGGGTGGTGGGAGGGGAATTTGCCCACACCTCCATCGCCAGTCGATTTGTGAAGTGGGTGGTGGGAGGGGAAATTGCCCACACTTCCATCTCCAGTCGATGTGGGAAGTGGCTGGCGGGAGGGGGAATTGCCCACACCTCCATCGCCAATCGGGTGAAACGGTCAGTTGGGAAAGGATTGTATGTATGTATTTTAGATCCTCCTGCAAGCAGGAACTCGCGAAGAAGCCTCATTGGCTTATCAAAGCCGCAAGCTGACCGAATTCAGTCTCTTAGATTCATATTTAACGTCCATGATTATGAATTGTCAATTGTCAACAACTCTGTAACTGAACGACATACATTAATCTTGCAGTGACTCGCACTGGGGACCTTTTGATTGGAAGGCACCGGCGTTAACCACTGAGCTAACACTTCATTGGGGTATTTATTACCACAAACTTGCGTTTAAACCCAATTATGCACCCATGCCTCAGAATGCCCCGGTTGACGTCTAATATTCTTTTTGGAGAAGGAAATCCACCCCCCCCCCCTCCACGCCCCTTCTCTTCCCCCATCACACTTCTCACGTGAACGTCGGCTTCACTACGAAATTCATAAAATCTTCATTCGGTTCTAGCCCTTTCATAAATTTCATGCCCCTTCAGTAATTCAGTCGGGGAATTAACAATTCTCACCCTCCGGGAAATAAAGAATCACCCCCCTCTCCCTCCGGATAATTAAGAATCCCCCTCCTCTTTGCCTTTGAAAGCATCATTACACGTTCAACAGCTGGCCCTTTCATAAATTTCATGCCCGTTCAATAGTTCAGTCGGGAACTAAAATTTCTCCCCCTCCGGGGAATTAAGAATCACCCCTCCCCCTCTGGATAATTAAGAATTCTCCCCTCCTCTTTGTCTTTGAAAGCATTTACACGTTCGACAGCTACATGGCAGCAAAAACGGAAAGGGCAAAGCAAGTAGAAAATGGATGGGTGGGAAGCAGATTTCACTGGGGAATGCAACGTACCGGGATTAAGAGGATTAGTATTGTTTACACTTCGATATTATTAAACAACATCTGATTGAGTTTTCCTCGATTATTGATATTGGCGTTGGACTTTAAACTTCCAATTCCATTGTCACGTCAAATAGCTACTTGGTAGTATATTAGAACTTAAAGCAGTAGAAAGGGTTTACAATTTCAACTTCCAACTTTCATGCCACGTTGCTCCATTTTGTTAGCATAATCAACAACATAGTCTCTCATTTTATTTTCCAAATTAAATGGTGGAAATAACTGCGAATCTTTGTTAATTGCAGTGTTTACACAGAGTTGGACGTTCTTTAAGTTCCTTTTTGGCGATTTTTATCTTGATAATATAGAATTTTACTATTTTGCTATAGCCCTGTTCCTCTTACCTACGTACTACCTAGATGATTACTAAGACAAAAGGAGACCCTCACTTCTCCCTTAATCAACTTCCTTATATGTCTGTATACGTTTAAGTCAACGTTACCGGTGTAGTTGGTTGCAGGGGTGGGGAGAGGGAGTAAGGTATAACGTATACGCGTAGGCCAAGATGATGTCCCTTTGCGACTAAAATCCTCTCTGCCCCACCCTACCCCATCTACCCCTAACCCCTACATCCACTCCCCTAGCTGATTGAGGCACTGAATGCTCAGAATAGATACGGGGAAGGGGGTAAGAGGTTTTTTTTAATATTATTTTGGAGCAAAATATTACATACGAATAGGAGTAGGATCTCTCTTTGTGACCTCATTCCTGCCTGGCCCCACCATGATATAACCACACTCCTCCCCATCCCTGGACCCACCCCTCTCCGCACCCCTCTCCCCATCCTCTTCCCACCCCTGGAGGCACACCTCTCTCCGCCCTCTCCCCACCCCGGGACACAAGAAGGTGATTACTCCTCTGACATTAACTCTCATGATTAGAAAGGAAACAAATAAAGAGCGATTATATATTATTTTTCGATTCGAATTTCTCTCTGACGTATCCAGATCCAGTATATATATCTCATGATCAATTTCCGTTTCTGGTTAATCTAGAATACCTTGTGTACTATACCATCGTAGATGTGTGTTAGGAATGAGTGATATCGACATGTCACGCAATGTACATACAGCAGTTCACATGTTCGTCGTCTGCAATAAACAAGTCAAGCTTTTAGGAAATCCTTGTGAGGATAAGGCGTGTTTATGAGAGGATGCTAAAAGCATCTTATAATAGCATTATTTATATATTGTGTCTTCAAACTATCAATTGAACTGGAAAGTGGATATATTAAAGGGTGCCTTGATCAGAGAAAGAAACCGTATTGCGCTTGTATTGGTTTTTAAGAAAACATTTGATAAATTCAAAAAATGCATTCATCAAGAAACGGATGAGGTCATAGAAATTTGACTGTTCAGGTTTTTCCTTAGTTAAAAAAAATATAGGATTTTCAAATATAATAATGGTGGAACATTTTGCATCATCGGTTAACTCAAATCATGGGGGAGGTGTTGGGGTAAGGGAGGGGTGGGGGAGGGAGAGAAAGGGTCTCTTCAACTTTTCTTTACGTTTAATTCTGATCAATGGGATAACCAAGAATTGTTGATTTGATTTTTGGCATTAGTTTGAAGTGTGACTTGCATTGATTTAAAGTTTTGGTTGTTGTGTTTTTTTTTATATCCAGACATGAAAGTTACGTCTATGTAGTGAAATAAACTAAGGTAAAAAAATATATATAAATAACTTAAAAAGAACGAAAAAAATCCTTCAACCCCAAAGCTATGAACAATAAATAAAATGCAGGGAGGGCCTTGCAGTTGCGAGGAACTATACAGTAATTATGTAATCTTCTTAAAATCGTTATTTTAATTCGGGATAATTTGTGTATCTTACTAAAAATCAAAATAATTTACCGATGCAATTTAGGTGTCCTTCATTAGTCACTTAGGCGAGAGCTATTTTATCTTAATTTATTTAGTATCGATGCATTAACGACATGAATACATAACTGTACGTCAGTCTTGACATTTAAGGACTGTTGCACTGAAGAATTATGATTTTAATGCATGTTACAAGATTTAAATCTACAATAGAATGATGTATTAGATGTCAACATTAGAACAATTCAGTTTTTTACAAAATGTTACAGCGTGTTCATTCATCCTTGTTAAAAATTCTCAAATCTGATTGGCCCGATGTCGTCAGCTGACTGTGTATTAACAGTATGGTTAATGCACGGTAAACTCATTACTATGTGTTCTTGTTCATTGTTCGTAAACGTCCATTTACCAGTAACGTCTGGCTAAAATATCTTATACACTTTGAAATAAAAACTCAATTCGCTTGTACTCTGACCTGACTTTTTTTTTATATAGGCCCTCTATAATAGATACACACTAACCCCTCTCTGTCTCCCTCTATAATAGGTACCTACTCACCCCTCTCTCTCTCCCTCTATCCTACATACCCACTCACCCCTCTCTGTCTCCCTCTATCCTACATACCCACTCACCCCTCTGTGTCACCCTCTATACCATATACCAACTCACCACTCTGTGTCTCCCTCTATCCTAGATACGCACTCAACCCTCTGTGTCTCCCTCTATCCTAGATACCCACTCAACCCTCTCTGTCTCCCTCTATCCTAGATACTCACTCAACCCTCTGTCTCCCTCTATAATAGATACCCACTCACCTATCTACCTCCTCTATACTAAATACCAACTCACCACTCTGTGTCTCCCTCTATCCTAGATACCCACTCAACCCTCTGTGTCTCCCTCTATCCTAGATACCCACTCAACCCTCTCTGTGTCCCTCTATACTAGATACCCACTCACCACTCTGTGTCCCTCTGTACTAGATACCCACTCACCACTCTGTCTCCCTCTATAGGTACGACTGATCCATATTCCCAACTGTTATCCCTAATATAAGACCTTCGTTTTAATCAAGTTAATGGTTAAGTCAGTTGCTTCCTTTACATAGCAGTCGGGGTTTTTTGTCTGCAGGTAGTATTTGAAGTTATCATGGACATGCGCATGATGCAGACAATTGAGCTCTTAGTTACGGTAAGCCTTTAAGTTGTTCACGTACTGAGTACTACACATATTATTCTTCAAACTGTAACCTTTTTCAATCGGTCAGGGTTAATATTACCCACTGCAGCGACCACCGTGTTCAGTTAATTTTGTCAGATTGAAGTTGACAAGTTTCATATTACAACTTATTAATCAGATCTTTGTAAATCTTTACCACGTAAAAGATGCTTTGATGTAATCAATTGATTAATCAGCATAAAGCCTTTTCACATAGTCCTACTATCCATTCGCATTGGTGACATTGGTAATGGGGGGGGGGAACTGAATTTCAAATGTACACCCAAGGGCAAAAAAAGAAGCTTTCTTCAACCCCGACTCCACCCACCCACTGCGAATTTCTGTGCAAGAGCGCGCATTAAGTGGTCATAATTGTGCTTTAAAACGTGAAAAGCGCCAATTCTACCGTGTTCATGTGTTAAGAGACACGTGCCCCGATACTTCGAAAGATATCACTATGGTCAATGAACAGCTGACTCACATACGCAGACACATACAGACACACCCTCAAATACGCGCCCACACACGCAAGCACACCCACAAACACATCCACACCCACAAACCCAGAGAGAGAGAGAGTCTTATAGAAAGTTGTGATGACGTTCTTTATGGCTTAATGTGCTCACTTTATAGACCTATATCAAGATCAAATACAAAGCCATTTCTTTGGTCGATATTACCTTCCGTCTTTTCCTTACTTTTAGTCTTTACGTCTCCTCATCATCACTTAAAAGCAGTTCCTTCTATTCACGAAAAAGGGGAAAATATTCCCTAAAAATAAAGCTATTCCCTCCAAACGATTTTCCGTGACAGTGCGTGACCGTTTTAAGAGCAACGATAAGTCAAAAAGGTGTGAAAACGTGCTTTTGTCGAAGCGTCATTCCCAGTGTACATGACATTGAACAAACATAAGCGATCCACCGGGAACATTTGAAGAAGATTTTACTGACTAGAAGCGAAGCTGTTATCGTTGTGTCATGAGACACTCAAACCTAGAGTCTATGATAAAGATACATATTTATCACAGGAACACGGGCTTGCAGTGGTTGCCAAGAAATTACTCTTGCAAAACGGCGGAATACTGCCAATTTTTAAGCAATTGATGCCAATATGCCAAAGACGAAAAAAGGGGTCACACATCCTGAACCTATAAACCCTCTGTAATACCTAAAATAATTCGTAGAGTTTGGAAAGAACTTTTGATAATCTGTAAACATTGTTGGTCATTGTATGGTATACTAAAATTTGGGGCCAGTAGTGATAACCATTTTAAGCATCCTTTTATCTATGGAAGAAATCTTTTTTTATTTAAAGGGGTAGCTCCAGATAGAACAGGGACATTTTTTGCACCTGGGGTGAACTCCCCCCCCCCCTCCCCTCTCCTTGTGCCAGGCAGGCCTCCAGTGGTGCAAAGCTTTGTGCATAAACAACAAATAATCCTGACAGAGCAAGTTTAATAATTTATAATATTTAATATATTGCGACAAAAACTGTCACTGCTGGAACACCCAATTTAAAAAAAAAAATTATATTCAAAAGTCTAAACATGGCCCTTTAATTTTTACTAGTAAATTAATAAGTCAGATTCAGTTCTTGCATTTAAAATCCATCATATCATATCATAATTACACATGCGAGAGATCTCCTTTTCGCCGATGTTTCCTTTTATTTCATTTGCTTCTTCGGTTGTGATATATCTTCTAGTACTTCTCTCTCCTATAAAGGTTTGATCTGATCTTTCATAAAGCAAGGACTGCTGGCTCTTGGTTTCTTTAATTCATGCAATCCCCACTCCTCTGTTATTCTGCAGTATTATCCGCATGTATAATAGGCTATGTCACAGAACCGTGGTACGGCTGATTTTGTGACGCTTGGCTGCATGGTGAGCTATATACTCATCTTTCTGGAGGAGTAACTTCTCGCTTGATGCATTGACATATTTTGTATTTTGTATATGGTGGTCAGTTCATCACAATATTCGCCAACTTCCCCTACACCCCCCCCCAATACCCCTGGCCCTATGACGGAAAGTTTAACAATCGGAGAACCCACCAGTGAATTCTTTATCTAACGATAACTTGCTGAAAACTATAAACAAATCACTGCATTAAAAGATCAATGATGAAACTAATGCTCAGTTCGTCAAATGGTCTCGGTATGAAATTCTGCGACGAACCCTCGTCCCTGAATGGAAGAGTCTGAACGAAATTCTATAAATAGTGATCCAGTCTTCGTAAGAAGAACTTCAGGAGGTGATTTCCGACCACAAAACCTAGATGAAGAGTTGGAAAATAATATATTAATGTACAGTCCGTATACACAAAACAATGCAGTCAAATGCATACAGCAAAAATGAATTATTAATCGAAAAAAAAACTCTTCCATAATCAACATTCTTTTCGCAACTGACACTTTTTTTTTAGCTTGCGAAGCTGTATATTAAAACATGTCTCTTATGGGCTACCATTGATAGTTTCGGTCAATCACGTACCTCCTGATATTTGTTCCGATGACGCCCTCTCCGTCCCTCACTTCAAGGTAGTCATAGAGACAACCCTCCTCCCTCTCTAGATCAAACAGATGAAATTTCAACTTGACTGCACCAACGGCCTGCCATAGACATTTGGTATTTGGCGGGTAGAACTTCGGGTATCCTGGAGATTGTAAGACACCTGATCCTGAAAACAAATGGCAGGAAGGTTAACTGTTTGATTACTATAGCGATTACATATTCCTGTTTATAACATATTCCTGTTTACATTCGAAACCACGTTTACATTTTGACAATTCCTCAGTAAAAGGGCAAAATTTGACAATATTTTCTTATGAAATTACCAGTATTACTTGCAGGGCTAGAAAACAGGAATCACTGATATAAACTCGTTTCTTTTCGTTGAGTATCGTGACTATAGACAGGACATTATTATAATATTAATTAAATTGATATAGATCTGCAAATTCAAAACTCAGATTAAAGTCCTTTCGTGCAGAAATCAATATATAATGTATGATGTGCGGTAAGTATGCAAAAACAACCTGTTGGGTTTAGCCGTTATGTCAAATCTACAAATTATAGTTCAACTGGAATGGCAGTGGGCGTTGTGGAGACGAGGGTGTAGGTGGGTAGGGGGGGGGGGGGGTCGGTGGATACCTCTAAGGCCATTTCATGCATCTTCGGACTGCAAAGTTACTTTAACATATATTTACAACTAACATTGTCACTTGTGGTACTGCCCTGTTACCGACGGCAACGATTGCCGTGCCCTTATTATTCTCTTGCCGATCATTAAACTTATTTCAGGGCTCCAAAATTATCCTGAACTCATCGATTTTTGCACCAGAAACAGCTACTCAGAAGCGGCGTTAAACGTAAAACACAAAGCTACGATACTTGCTGTACAGAGAGCCATCATAACGGGAATAAAGTAGCTAAGATTTCAGATAATACGGATGTATATTGCAACGCCAGTTAAGGACCGTCAAAATTCAGCTATTATCATTAGCGTATGTGTAATAACGAAGCTGCTGCCAAACAACCAACACGAACAACCATTGTAGTCATTAATTAACCTGCTTGGTAATTATGATTGATTGGATAACCGCGTCTCCTCTTTTACCGTTTGGTGCAAATTGGGGCTCATAAACAATACTATATTATTTAACAAAAATCTTAATATTTTTTCCCCTTCTAGTTATCTAATCATTTCCACTTTAAAGGGGAAAAAATATTTTGTGCTGGTCGGTGATGACCTTACAGATTGTTGCGCGGTGAACTGTTTAATTTTGTAATTAATGTATTACGATAGTTTGTAATAAATGAGATGTTTTTGACTACATGAATCTGCCAACCTTTTAGCGTGCCTCCGCATTGTTTCGACCAATCAATAACGTGTTCTCGTGTGTAATATTCCAGTGTGAAGTTGCTGCCGTGTGGCCACTCAGAATGAAACTGCATCTCCAGTAAATCCGAATCCGAATGATAGTCTGCTAACTCCAACACGCCAGAGCATATCTGAAATGACTCTTCACGCATGCGTATTGCACCTTGATTAGCTGTTACATGTATATAGTTTGCGCATCCTAGAGTTGGCGTCCAGTCTCTGAATAGAAACCTTTGTAGAAGAGAAACAAAAGACGCGTGATTAACGCAAATTATTTATTTGTAATTCACGTGCCCCCAAATAGTATTTGTAGAATTTATCGGATCATATTATCTTCGTATCATTAAACCACGTGTGTGGCAATGGGAGTGCTCCCCGCCCCCTTGACTATCTTTTACATACTTGTGGACCGAGAGGTTGCGGGCGGTGGCTATCTGACACCATTTTGTACGTAGGTGCACTGAAATGTTCTTTTATTCAACAAGTATTGCCGTTCCTATTAGCTTTACTTTAACACCTAGGACACGTTTTAGCATGCCACGATCCCATGGCAGTTTACCATATGGAACCCCTCTCTCAGTACTCTTAGTAAAATCATGTGAACACCATTTCCCTTGTACCTGCATACAACTGGAACAACATATACCAGCCGGGGAAATTGTGGATACTTACCTCAGGGTTAAAGTCAAGTCCTTGTAGGTGATTATATTCCAAAAGCAGTTAACCGAAGTCCGGATATTATCTGGGATAATCGGTGATTGTATTACACCTGCGTACTCATGGGTAAAATTTCGTGAACAGTTGAAGAGCACTGGAGAATTACAATAAAGTATATATATATATATATAAAGTACATATTTAGGAAATTTATATAATAACTAATTAGAACTACTTCTGATTTGGGTGAGACACTTTGGAGTAAAAGATGTTTCACATCTTCCAAATTTAACTTTCAACTTACACCAACACCTGGTCATGCACCCTTCCCGTGTATCCTGAGTAACCCCCCCCCCCGTAGGCCTGACAACGGGCAGTAGGGGCTATATAGCCCGGGAGAATATTGGAAACATGAGAGTTTTTAATTTTCAATATATCTAGGAAAGATGAATAATGCAAAATGAGAGCTCCATGAAAACGTTTTTACCCGGGCCTGACCTGAATCGCGACGCCCCTGTCCCTCTCCTCCCACCTGACAATATTCACTTGCAAATGTTGCTGTGATATTTCAGGTTTTTATTTTAAGATTTAATTATATAGTACTGGCGTTATTCCAGGTACAACACTGTAGATAAATCAAAAACAAGATAAATCAAAACATTCCACCTCATATGGCACTGTTACGTCATAAATAAGGCAAAACTTAGCCACTTTGCATTTGGAGAGGGAGGGAGGGGGGGGGAGGGGATAGAGAGGGGTTTTGCTGATAGTTGCATGAAGCAGTATTCTACAGATTTACTTACTTTCACAGCTGATCCCATCTTCATCCAGGAGGAAACCCTCCTCACAGCTGCATTGATGACCGCCCTGAATATTAACGCAGACTTGTTCACAATTGTTCTTAGACGGATCACTGCATTCGTCCTCATCTTTATGCAAATTGAGAGGAAATTGTATACAAAAAAACTGAAAATATATATTCTACAATAAAGACTTGGCCTTGAGGGTACATTCAGTCGGGGAACGAGTAAAAGACAAATCACAAAATGCCAGCTACAAATGAAAAAGGAAATTGAGCATAAAAAAGACATTACATCAGCTCAATAAGCCATGATCCCATCGGTATGGCCGAAAGACACGTACGTGTAACAGCTCTTGAAGATCAATGCGACACATGGAACTATATAGAGTAGCGTATTATTGGCTAGATATATATACTGTCTAAAGACAAGCCAACCGCAACCCCCTCCCCCCCCCCCCACGCCCTGTCCCTTCACCTCTCATTGGTCACAATCACGCATCCATTAAGTAGGCAGTTGACAAACACATATACTACTGTTTATACAATAAACTGCCAGTGGTGGAGCTAGGGGTATTGGTCAGGAGGGTCGAGAATGGTCTGTAGGGGCGCTTTCGACACTATCTAAGCGGAGCGCCACCACGAGTTTGCGCGGAGCGTACATAATTTTTTGAGTAAAGATACTCCCTAGATCGCCGGAAATGACCCTTTCCGGGCCTTGCTAATTTGCAGATCAACGAAGAATAAATAGGTGTCAGAAAATTACACCAACAAAATGTGACAAATTTCAATAGGTAGATGAGAGCGCAATAAAAAAGTCAATAATCGCGAATAAGAAAAAAGTGGTAAAAAGCTGAAAAGGGCGCCAGCTGTCCGTTTGAGTCCGTCAGGGGTACTGTATGGACGGGGGTACTGTATGGTGACTGTATGGACGCTCCGCCACTGTAATCAGCGTTAAAAGTCGGTATATTCGGACTAGAAGGTAGTGTTAAATTAACTAACAGAATAATGTCCGGTTTTGGCTATGAAATGTTGTTACAATGTAATTTTCAATAGTTTCTCACACCCACACGATTACATATCACAACTCGATAGATACGCGCTAAAGAATGATTCATGAAAATTTGCCTGTAAACCTGTTAATGTGACGTAAAATCTCTTTTTCGAAGAGAGGGAATTACTTAAGTTTCACGCCATTTAGAGGCACCACAAAAGAACATTTCCTAATCTATCATGGAACGCATAGATTGACATTAACTTTGCGACAATGCGGCAGAAGCAGTTCGCTGGTCAGCTTGTGGATAATGAAGCAGCTATTCTCTGATGTTCACTGACGTATGACACAAACTGCGATAATTTCAACTATTAATATCTTCAAATATAATGGAGGTATTGTTTCCAATTTTTACCAGGATACTAATATGTTCCTCTGTCACCAATCAAAAATCAGTTTTTCTTTTAGTTTATCATCATTCATGTACTTTGTTCCTTCCTATATATATGAAGAACGCATTAATATTCTGTTGGGACACTCGATTGGTTATTTGTTTCATTCTGTTAACTATATAGATGTATTTTTAAGCCAATGAATGTCGGTAAAACAAATGTATTTTGAAAACTCCGTCAAGAAAATATTCCGAGGTTTTTTAGGACCGGACTCAACAGGAATATAGGCATAGTGGCAAGGTATTACATGTTAGCATGATGAAAACTGAAAGCCAATCAGATTAAAGAGATTACTGATCACGTGGCATATTTAACCTTTATAGATATCACGTCTTCTCAGGGATGACAAAATACGATGACTCTATCAGCGAAATGTTAGTTGAAAGTGTATCATGAGCTTCCCCATACAAAGATTTTTAGACGGTGGAGGTTCGCTTTGTTGAGGGGAGGTGAGTGTCGGGAACACCTCCCGTTTGAGAAATTTTCTGTATAAGAAAGAACTGGTTCGATATTTTGAAATTTCAATACGTCAGTCAACATACAAACATTTGTTTTTCTTCTGTTTGTTGATAATAATCAAGCTTTCAGCGATAGAACTTTACACATCTCAGATTCCAAATCAGTTTTCTGTTGTTTATTTGCTAATAGATGACCTTAGTAAGCACCATGACGTAATTATTGAGAACAATGCACCTTGCATAGCAACTCACCTGACCTATGACCTAACGTATACTGGCCGCCAACAATGATTAACAGTGGTTTGTATACTATAGGTGAGAAAATCGCCTTTGATTCAAGGATGTATTTCTTCGAACTAGAGCGCGCTTTGTCAATTCGGACACCTAAATTAGATCTTATGCCTATATACCTCTCAAGAGGTATTCCTGACAACCCCCCCCCCTTCCCTTACCCACCCAGTGTCCGATTGGATAGATAACTTTAATCATCCGCTCCAATAATTTTGAGCAGAAAACTCGCGGAAAATGTTTTTATTCCTATTAAGGGTGTGTGACCCGAGGACTTGCAAAGCATCGGGATGCAGGACTTAAACTTGTAAATCTATAAAAAGGACAAGGTAAAAATTTGAACTGGTGAGGTAATTATCCAGGGCTTATCGAACAAACGCCTTGAGTGATTAAATTTGCATTCGTACGTGTCAAATTAAATAGTTCTATATTCTCATGTACCGCCATGTAGTCGAGAGGAAAGGGATGTGTCAGCAGAAATCGTAATCGGGGGACACGATTAAAATAATTTCAATTCAACAGCTGTAACTTCACAGATTAATGTCACGCGAAGTATACGAGTTGAGGAAATGTAGTCACTCTGATATACAATGTGACTACCGCTTAACATGTATATTAAACAAATGACAGTCAGGGAGACATCTTCTCCAATCAAAGTTTTACTGTAAACAAATCTTTAACACTTAGGGTCTTTAAATGTGATTGACCCTGTTTGGGCTTCTTTTGCCGCCCAAATGGTGTTTGATCTCTGAAAAGATTGGTCAAAGTAAAACATTCAAAGCCTGCAAGGAGTAGAATTATTATTATTATTATGACCCCCAAGTGACCTTTAACCTTACAAAAGTAAATACTTTTAGGAATCACCATTATTGAATCACTGGCCAAGTCAAAATCAAACATAAACCCTAAGAGGGGTATAGGCTTTTGCGTGATATCAAACCTTGACGCATTATGAGCCTAAATGACCTTTGACCTGCTAATTTTTCTGAAATTGTTACCAATCCCAGCCCCCCCCCCCCCCTCCATGCATGTTACGACTTCGCCAACAATGGTAAAACAAAAAATCAGCAAATGATCTGAGAGCAATGGCCTGTCAATCATTGGACGGACGGACGGACGGACGGACGGACGGACGGACGGACGGACGGACGGACGGACGGACGGACGGACGGACGGACGGACGGACGGACGGACGGACGGACGGACGGACGGACGGACGGACGGACGGACGGACGGACGGACGGACGGACGGACGGACGGACGGACGGACGGACGGACGGACGGACGGACGGACGGACGGACGGACGGACGGACGGACGGACGGACGGACGGATGAGCAGACATTAATTCTGGCGGGAAACTGCATGAAGTTGTGTTGGAGGATATATGATCACGCTTGGGCCTATCAGTGCGCATGCCCAAATGTTATCTGTAAACAAAGCTGCTAATGGCTTCCATTAGGTTTTTTAACCGGAATGTGCATATAAAAGTTTAGGTCAATAATCCATTTTTCTGGGTTTATATGTCATTAAAATTATGCGATGCGCGCGCCATTTCTGGATGCCTAAAGGTCAGCATTCCCTAAGTGACTAAATTGTAACCTGATGCTGGTGTCGAGAGGTTTGCGTCAACTTGTGAAAGATTAATGAAACTATTATAAGTTTTAACCTTCCCGTTACTTTATAGGCCTGCGGTAAGTTATATTTCTGTGTAACTAGGTGACGGTGAAGTGTGTCGTGAAACAGTACGTCAACCGTTAGTGCAATTTAGTATTGGTATTTAATTATTTATAATCTTGTAAATGACTCTCTTTCAAGAGCTTACACAGCTTTCTGGGTTTATTATTCCCTCTTTTATCAATCTAGACTTGTTTTTGAAATTCAAAACTCTCCAAAACTTGCAACATCGATTGGAGAAACTTCAACAAGGAAACGTATACTCTTTTTTTTATAGATGAATTAGCCGACTGTAATCTTTGGAAAGTATTTCTCATATTTCATATATTTCATGGTTTATTACATGAATCGCATCGTGTTAATAACTACAAATGTTCCTGGACACGATATGCACGTAGCCTGTATTAGTAATTCGTCACAGAACAACGCATCTACTACAGTAAAACAAATATTAAAGGTAGCAGAAGGAACCTATAAAATATTAAGATCTTTTTGTACATATATAGGAGCAATTTTCAACAAAATGATTGACTGTTCAGTTATAAATATATTCCTTGAATCTGATATGTGCGGAATTTAACATTTTGCTGCAAAATGTAAATAGAAAAAATGATAAGGTCCTATTTTAACAATTTGTAGCAAAATGATAAATTTATCTCTTATTATGATAAATCTCGTCAATTCAATATTTTGTCTTCTTGTTGGGCGTATAGAATCGGGTTAACGCCTACATAATACAGTAAGTGACATTTCTGTTTAGATATCCTTTGTGCCATGTTCATTACATAATTATATAGTGATACCCGTCTCGGAATCGAACAACACAGGCCTCTGGCCTTAAGCTGGTTATGCGTATAATGGCCAGCTTGTTGGTTATATTACATTTACACTGACAGTCTGTGATGAAAATTGAGGATTTTCGAGGGACTTTGTGGAAAAGGAAAAGTAGAGAAAATTGCCTTAGTCGTTATTATAATATTTCTAATGTATCCTCTAGTCTGCTTAAAGTATCCAAATAATCACTAGGAAATATCCATAGGAAACTTTCTTGTTTGTGAAGGACATATATGCGTAGGAAGTGTGCTCTTTTGTTCATGGAAATGCACTTTCTATAGGATATATCCTTACACTCTTACTAACTATGATAAGTAAAGATGTTGTTCAGCACGTTAACATGAATATTCATGTATTTCTGTGTGCACGTGGGCACCCTGTTATCCACACCTGTTCTTCTTTGTGAAGGATTTATATGCACAGAGAGTGCATTCTTTTGTTCCTGGAAAAACACTTTCTACAGGATATGGCAATACAATAAAGCCTAACTGTTCAAATATATAATTATATAGAACATTCCCTTACCTATGCAGTGAGTTTTATTGCCGGGTGCAAGCTGGTAACCTTCTGGACATGCGCAATAGAAAGACCCTTCTGTGTTCACGCAGATACCTGCACAGCCTGCGTTATGATTATCACATTCGTCGATATCTGTGGGACCAAAGCACATTAATGACTTGGTTTCTACATGCTGTACCATGCTCAGGTGTGCGACATAGGAGTCATAGTATGCTTCCAATCCCAGTTACACTGCAGTATTATATTGAAGTGATAACAAACTGGCAAACAGCGGCTGAAAATCGTTCTGCCTAATTTATATTCTCTATAAAAGCTAGACCCTTTTTCCTTGGTTATAAAAGTCCAAAAAATAATAATAAATGTATATTCATTTTCATCCCAACTGAATTTTTCGGAAAGGGGGTGGGAATGGCAATGTATCTGAAAGACGCTAATTATTGCTTAAACGTCTAGGTGACCCCCTCCCCCCTCCCTCATCTACCCCCAGCCATTTGTTAGACCAACCTTCGCAGTTAGAGAAGGCGATGGACTTGTAACCGTATCTGCATCCACAGAGACGGGACCCAAATATGTTCTTGCAGGCATGAGCACAGCCTCCATTATTGACGAGACATTCATTGACATCTTTGGATGAATAAAAAATCACATATGTAAGCGTGAGGTGAGGTGAGGTAAAGTACCAACACTCTTATATATACATATATATTGGGCAAAATGATGGCTTTATATGTTTTTGGTTTGAGAGCATCATTATGTTTTGAATAACCTGTCTTGTTTTCAATCATAACTATAGAACTCTAGTCTCTTCTCGTACCCGTACTATAGTACTCAGCTGAAGTACTATATATAGGGTACCTTTAAAAGTCTCTAAGATGCTGCTTATGTACCAGCTTTCTACATAATTATATAAGGCCTACCTCTAGCTTTATAATATGCTTGGAGACTCGTGTGTTGACCATCTGCAGCTCCGAATGGTTCCGAATGTAACTCTATTCTTAAATCCTGGCCGGAAGAGACAAGACCCACGTGACTTTGACGTTGGCAGAGTTTAGTGATGACATCAGAGTAACTGTGTGGTCCGTCCAGAATAAGAAGATAATCGCCATGGCAACCAGTTCTTGTCGACACTGTTTATGAAGATACAACTTGATAAAACCTCGAAAGAACAATCACGAATTTATATGTCTATACACATTTATTAATAGGAATAATTGAATATAACCGTTACCATAAAATGGTGTAATTTATTAAAATACATCTGTGACGTTGAATTAGATGCATAGATTCAGTCCTTTCATATTTCTCTGAAAGCAGGGTTGCCATGTAAATTGTTTAAATTTATCCTTAATTTTTGTTTCACCTTCAGCTATCAAGCAAATTAATACATATCAACTTAATAATTATCAACTCTTTTCGATTTATAAATAAGCTACATACCACAATTTCTCAATGATTATATTTCAATTAAGCTAAGCCTAGGAAAATATAGTCAAGATTGAAAATAAATTACCGCACGAAGTTGTTCAGGTAATTAAAACTCACCAGCGATGTCTAGGTTCAGGACCTTCAGGAGAACAAATAACCCTTCCCGTATTGTAATGACCCAAACTTGATTGGACTCAGGTGGCAAAGGCAATGGGTAGTTTAAGTTCTTGATTGCTCCCTGTAATGACGTCATCACACGAGGCGGAGCTTTTTATGTAAAATTGAGGAGAAGATTGTCGCACCCAGTGTAATCGGTGACGCAAATCACTTGTTTCATTAGAAAATAATTAAAGGGACGAAAACTCAAAGGCTCATTAAAGGGCAATATACTACTCTTGTAGACAATTCGGGCCAAACTTATACCAAATTTAACCATCCTTTACTTACATTGAATTTAACAGACTGGGAGAACTTTTTTTTCAATATCAAAACAAACGAAAGGTAAGCTACAACGAAACTAGTTGGTCCAACTTAAGTTTTTTATAAACCTTACACTATTTTGCTGAAAGTTGAAAGAACTCGCTTACCTGCGGTCATTATTTATCATTGAAAGAAGTTTAAACAAGTTGACATCACCCCCCCCCCCCCCCCCCCATCCGTTAGACTACACCAAAGCTATGCTATTTCTTCCTTCGTAACATACCCAAGACATTCATAATTCCCATGTCGGGCCACAAAATCTTTTCACATTTGATGTAACTTTGCTCTTCCTCCGCCATTTATTAAAACATCAAACCCCAAGTACACTTGCTGGAAAGACAATACTTACACACCGATTGAAATCGAAGCAAAAAACCATTCATTCGATGGTTTCTATGGGAACTGGAACGAAAACGCAGCCACAGTTTCCCGCTATCAAGAATTAAGGGCCTTGGTTTTCTATATCCGCAGTAGAGGGCTATTTGTGGCGCAAGTATACCATACCCCTCTCTAACCTCTACCAGTGTATCGTGACATTTAACACCTTTTGTCCCAACTGTAAAAGAATGAAATATGTTAATGAGAAATTGAGTCTTTAATTAATTGAAACAGAAACATAAAACTAACTACTGATTATTATTATTATTAGCATAGTAAATTGACTATATACTTACTCTGGGAAAACAAAGGTTACAGGTATGCTGTTTTGACCCAAAATATGCTAGATATTCAAATATTTTCATCTTTGGTCAAAATTCTTAAACTGTTTTTATTACAATCTTAGAGGAAATGTTCCTCACTGGGACATTCAGTCATCGTGTGTGTTCCTTAAAAATGTCTGAGAACAATTTGGAGATTAAAGACATCCAGGAAAGTACTTTTTGAAAACTTCCAGCAATTATAACGCGCTAAGATTTGGGGCCTATACTGACTACCTTTAAAGCTAAAAGGCTCCGGATTTGCCAGACAGTTGTTTTAATTTGTACCTATACAAATGTTCATCCATAAAATCATGACCAGTTACGTGTTTTTTCTTTAACTGAAAAACTAATAAATTCATGAAAAACTATAAAATCCTTCTTAATGCTGCTTGATTGTTAAAAAGATCGGTTGAAAAAAATATCATCTTGTATAATTCAATCTTGTATAATTATAATTAATAAACTTGAGGTTATCTCACCTGGCATATTTATATGATAAAACTCAATACGCATTGCATGCCCTGTATCCACACCAACTGACCAATCACAAGTCTGGTTCGTTGTGTACGGATGGGGAAATCCCGGTGACATCACAAAGCCCTGATTTTGAAAAATTGTACCACCACAATCTGTAAATTAAGTATTGGGAAAATTGTAAAGAAGGTCTTCTGTATAAAGTGATGTGCTGTTGGTATGGCAAACATGCACCGTAATATTTGCAATTTATAAACAGATTAATGATTGGATTTGGGTCAGGATAAGCCAAGACCCAGAGAAAAGAGGTATCGGTAATACAGGTTTTAGTTGTTATTGTAATTATGTAGATATTACAAAAATATTTAAAAATATTAAAAATAAATATCATAAAACTGATAAATAGCATCGCTTAATTCAGAAAAAAAATGTTATTTAGTCACTTTTAACCAGTAAGTTATTTTAAGTTTTCATGTTGTTACTATATAAACGTCTTTTACTCTCAACATGTCTATGATTTAGCAGGTTATTGTGGAAGATGATTAACTGCTAATCAAGTGATTCTGTCTATGACTTAGCAGGGTATTGTGGAAGATTATTAACTGCTAATCAATTGATTCTCTCTGTGATTTAGCAGTTAATCTGGATGATGATTAACTGCTAATCAAGTGATAAAGTTGAAATAAGTCAATAGATAATATTAATTTACAACAATGGTTTCTGGTCAGCCTTACCTGATATGCTTGTACATCTGTACAATATTCTCGTCTGTACAATATCTCCCACACTGAGGCCTATCTGCTGGCCTAAGGGCTGAGAAGCCTTGCTTTGTATTGTTGGTTTACTGTTAACACCGAACACACGAGCCCCATAATGCATAATAGAATTATAGTCATATGGTTGGTCGAAGCTGTCTACCTGTGAAAGGGAGAACAAAGTATCCATGACAACTATAGGATGACCGTAAATGTCAGGGATGGAGATAGGATCGGAAAACTGATCGGTTGGAAGAGGGTGGAATGGGGATGGTGGTTCGGTGGTGTGGGTGTATCGGTGGGCAAGTGGGTCTACAGCGGTGGGTGGGTTGACCGAATTATTCTTAAGTGGTGACGAGTGGGTTGTTCAGGAGAAACGATCGGTTTCTTATCTGTGGAGGCCATATGTTCATTCCCATTATAATATAAACCGCCTTCTACATGTTGAAGTTGAAATGGGTTTTTTGTTTCTTCAAATTGTTTCGTGAAACTTCTTACCGTGTCATCAGAAACTTTGTTAAAGTTGTGAAGTTCTGATTGGATGATATTGTCTGGCAGAATGGTGACGTAGTTGTCTCGATCCGGCCTATTCTGCTCGTGCCAAAACCCAACCAGATGTCCTATTTCATGGAGAATAGTTCCAAACGTCTCACATCCATACCCTATTATAACCATCTGCATTCCACCATTTCTCCCAATTGAAGAGCAGCATCTGTAAGTATAACGATGTTTGACTGCTGAGGTGGTATCAATCAAATACTAATATCAATAACAAAAAACCTTAATTTATATATAGTGATACCTCAAGATAACGTCATAATGATGTCATATGTTTGAGTTACAACTGGCGACACATTGTTTTGTATTTTGTATTGATATCATAGCCTTTTTACATATAAACTCGGATACGCGAGACTTGAAAAAGATGGCGCTGTTTATGAATTCACTTAATTCATGAATTATTGCGATGGCTCTTTTTATAGCTTTTGTGGGCACTCTGTAGGATGAAACCTCATCGGGCCACGTATTAAGTGTACATGGGCTGTATACATGCTGGTAGCAAAGGGTAGTCAGACCCTCTGGCCCAATCAGGCAAGGATTCACGTGAGCCACCGAAGAGGATTCTCGGCGACCTCTGGTTGACCGGACGTGCCTGAAGCCCCTATAGCACGTCGAGTAGTCTTTCGCAAGTTACATAAGTTATGGCCAAGAAAGGTAACTTTATAAATAACATACTTAAAGATTCGACTGAGAAATAGACCTAAATGGAAAAAATCATTTGTATCGGTGGGAATGTCATTCGGAACATACAGCTCATTGCCATTCAATGAGCGCAAAGATGGCGGGAAAATTTTCCCTTGTGTCATTTGCCGTCGATTTAACTTTGTGCACTAATAAGGCTGAGGTTGATGAACAATTTTGATATCGTGGTTGTTATTATATATTTTCCTTTCTTTAACATAATGCTCGTGTGTTTCTTTGTTTTATACTTGGCTGTGAATAAATTGTTTTGTTATCATCTTGGTTTGGGGGGGGGGGGGGTAACAATATCAGGACCGCGTTATGACCCTCCCATACTATTCTATGCCCCTTTTATTGTTATGAAAAACGCATCTTATGGACCTTATCAATTCCTTCATAAAGTAGGAGAAACGGAAATTAAATTGATGATAACTTGCAGAATTATTTTCATAAGTTACCCGATTCCTTTGGTGAAAAATGCATAATCTTCTTGCTGATCTCGCTCCACAAACTGAAGGCAGGATGTAGTGTGCTTCTCCCAGTGACGCATTGCCTGCAGTATCATATCCTTCGTTGTATCTGCAAACAAATAAAATATCACAAAACAATTATACTAAATATTCATTAGAATCAAACAACATTAAGAACAAAACAATACATAAATATGTAATGGTGTTCGCTGTTTTTGTGGAGCTGGGTACTTGTTTTTGGAATGAAGATATCGAAACATTGGAACCTTCCCCAATACGCCTAATCTCTGTTAAATCGAAAATCGAATACCGTTTGGTAAATTCAGCCAGTTTTGATCTTTCTCAGACAACAGTTAACACATACAAAGAGATATCGATTCCCCACCCCCACTCCCCCACTCCCCCACTCCCCTTTTTTCTGTCCAATGTTTTCAACTATATGATGACAATACTCAATGTAATCAACAATCAAGGCTTGTCTTAGCATTAAAATTATTTTAAATGTATTCAACATGCTGCTCAGAAATTAACTAAGTTAACAAGTTAATTGACAAGTTAATAAAAGAAAAGTGAATGAAGGCACTTACTCTTAAACTTATGGTCTATTGTGTAAGCTATGATACCATTGGACCATAGACTCCCTGTTTGTGCCGTGGCACCACGCCTCCTCCTCGTCCGTCTACTCGCCCTGCTACTACTAGTCTTGTCGTAAGGAGCTCGTTGCACCTGTTTAGTCACATGACGAAAAACACGATACTCGCGGTATCTTTGATTATTATCTCTGCTTAGACTGTCTGAGTGGGAGAAGTTCCTGCCATGAACCTCTTTATTGTTAGTTGTTGTATCATCACTAATACCCGAGTATTCTGGATGAAAAGTAAATGGTGCTGCAAAGGAAAAGAGAATAAAACCCACCAACTAGCTCTGCTGTAGATTAATGAGTACGCAGAAATGTATTTTGTTTGCCAAAGTATATTCTCAGTTTGTTCGTTAGATGATTTCTTGCGGGGAACAACAGAGGGATGCGGTGGGGGTGGGGAGGGGAGTAGGGGTTCCTGTACATACAGTAGATTACAAAATGCAGATTTGTCATATTTGGAAGCCATGAATGGGTCCATGGTTATTTACAATCATCGTGTTATATTATACACCCATGGCGGTATTTTATTTAATAACCAGTGATCCTTAGTGGCCAGATGTCACTGAAAATGACTCTCTCTCATCTTAACTTTAAATTCACTAACTCTAACTAGTTACAGCTTTTAAGCAGCTAACTTAACATAGTCTTAAAATGTTCTATATGAACATTGTGTCTAGGCAAGGAGGAAAGTGACCTTTCACTACTAAACTCTGCTCTCTGATTATCTTTATTACATCTTCAAAAGTAACAAGTGGGTTACCATCTAAGTTCTTAATAAACCTTTGGCGAATAATCTTGAATTTGCAGAACATCTTGTCATATTCCCCGAAAAACAAATTTATTTATATTCTTGTTGTATAATTTCAAATTATGGTTTTTCACCCATTCTGCTAACCGCGATTAGAATAAATTCCAAGGATAATATTTTATTTTTAGATGACCTTTATCAGTATGAGAACATCTGGTTTGTAGATATGAACATTTCGAGCTGATATAGTGTCGGTAAATTGACCGCAAGAGAAATGATTAAATATGATTTCATCATGATATAAATTTAATAAATAAATGGTTATCGATTTTCCCACGGACATTGAAAAAAAAATGTTCCACATCCAGTATCATGGGTGGTTCATTTTGTGAACTCAGAAAACCTTTGGTGTCATTTATTCGAGATGATGTAATTTATGACTAGACGGATTAAATACTTTTAAAACAAACATAAACAACTTGTAAACGAAAGTTATGATTTTTAGCACGAGCTTAAATATTCTTGATCAACACTCGCACTGGCGACAGATGAGAAATTTTGAGCTAATTTATGATTGAAAAAGGGGCACTCGATTTGATCAGGTTTCGATTCTTTAGGATAGTACTATCTGCAAGATAAGTTTTGCATATTCGAGCAGCTTTTGTGTTCGCTAAATCTTCGATAAAGTGATAATAGTATCCTATCACAATTAAGTTCAATAAATTCACTCTAAATCTTTTCTTTCAAAATTTAAGAGGATTATTTTAACTAGTTTTGAATAATTGAGCTTTTTAACACGTGTCTTACTTTCAGTATATGAACCCAGAAGCCAACACCGACCTTGAGAAGGACTTACATTATTGCACCTTAACAATTAGGCTATGTATATAAACCCAAACTCAAGTGACCACAAAAAAATTAGGTGACATATTTTCAGTTTCTAATGCATTGGTAATGTCGCGGCCTTTGTTTTGTACTTAATTCGATGCTTAGATGCTTGTACATATAGCCAATTAAACTTGCTCTAAATACTTGACGAGTACGAATTTGAATGAACACTGTGCCTATATATTTTGAGAATCTAATTGTAATCGTGTATACTTATTTGGCGTTCAAAACATTTGGTCCACATCAAGTAGGCTAGGCTAGGCTAGGCTCCGGCTATCGGTCTACATGTAATTGGAACATTCGAAACTGATTTGTGTATAAAATAATGATGATGGAGGCTTATTCTGAGTGTGATGGGTCTATTTACCGAGAAGTCGGTCGCTCTGATCATGTCTGTGTGGGGTGGTAAACTTGACTGTTTTTTTTTGTAAGACGGAGAATATATGCGGTCAGTAGGGTATATTCGGTATAAGGTACACGAATTTCTTGACCCGCTTTTATTAATGCGAGTTTTGAATTTGTCCTCCGCGGGATGGGGTAGCAAAATCAAATTTTGATGTTGTCAATATCATTTATTAATGATCTCTTTTCGTACTTTGTTAATTGTAATCAAATGTAAACAAATAACTTTGAATGAGACTTACTTGTAAATTGGGGGGGGGGGGGGAACAGCAAAATATTGGACATTAATTCCTAGATAGGCCTATTGTATTATAGACTTAATAGTAGGCTATTATAGATTTAAATCATGGAGGCGTTACCCGTTTTCACACCCCCCCCCCCCCCCCGTATCGTCTCTGGTTTATACGATCCAACCAGCGGTACTCTGCAGTCATATTTGTTATTAACTTTGCTAGTCACAGTGCAACTTCTTCTTTCAGGTCGATCGAATGGCGGCGGCCATGAAATAACCGATGTGATTTTATATAAAGTATAAAGGCAACACAAATGTTAGCAGCCAGCGAAGACAGCATTCCTCTGATTTCTTTCAGCGAGATCAAGTGTCAGAATAAATCGCGCATATACAGACCCCTTTGGGAGAGCCATCGACAGTACATAAAGTCAGTGAATTACTGTATGGATATGATTGAAACAAAACTTCCCCAGTAGATGACACATGAAAAGGTTTCACGATGGCTGAGGAGTGAGGTCATAAGGGTATCCATTCTCATGATGTCATGTGTGTTTAAACATAGGCCTGTGTTAACATTTTCCAGATGGTGAACTGTGGTCACACTTATCTCGGACATAGTTGGCTTGAATAGGAAGCTGTTTTACCAGCTCAATGGTCATAGGCACACTGTCCTAACGAACAATGCAGTTGATAGTCTCTGAGAAGTGTCAGAATATTAGGTGTGAAGAGGATAGGTTGAGATCGGTTGTCTGAGTACCCCTTCCTCCCTCCCCCAGGGACCATCTCCCCCACATATCTCGACGTCATTCTTTCCCCACTGTGAGGGTGAGATGTCCGTGGCCTCGCCGAAGAATATGCTGACACAGAAGAATAACTTCATCGGTCGCTGTAGAAGTGCGCTTTATTTTTTATATTTCTTCACATAGATACGGAGGCCATCTTGCTACAAATATTAGATTATTTATTATGGTCTGAGGATTGCGATCTCCCATTAGCTCCCTCCAGACAGCTTTTTGCTGATAAGATGGTTTGCTTCATGAGAGATTTCCGAAGAAACTGCGACTGTACATTATTACACGGGTCACTGACTGACTGACATCTCCACGGTTTGCCCTTCCTCAACTTTCAGCAGAGCAGAGTCGTAAATTCGTTGATAAACTCTGAGATGATTGGCGGTAATGGCTTTTAGGGGTCTCACCAGTATTAATAAATCCTGGTATGTTTCGAGAGACTTCAGAAGTACGGTCTAGCTGAACTAGGGGACCTCAACCACAATTATTAGCTCAAAAGTAATATTTTGAATGTGTCACTTTTTATTCACTGGCTCGTCTTTGATTATCGATGATGGTTCATGATAATTTGGATGCCTATGTTTTCCTGTTACTGTAGACAATCAATGCGAAAGCATGTGTAATGTAAGAGGGACAGTCCTGGCCATGTTTGGTGTGTGGTTGGTAGGGGGTGATGGCCGGGTGGTGGTGAAGAATATTAAAAAGTAATCGTCATATGAAAATGGGCGATAGGTGGAGGGTTAGTGGGGTGTAAGGCGGTGGGTGCAGGAGGTATAGGCGGTGTAAAGTGAGCGGAATGGGATTGATGATGGATATTTGGTTGGTACATGGGCTGAGACCCTGGAAAATATTTCGAAAACATTCCGAAAGGTTAAATTAAAAGTAGATCGCTCTGAAAGTTAAAGATCTACTGTATTGGCTCTAATTATAGCACGCTACAGCTAGGAAATTTTTTAAATACATAATCGACCTGCCACGGTCGTAAATCGACCTCAATTCGCCTACATAGCTTCTTAACACCATTAGGCTCTGTGTGTGAACAATGTGTGGAAATATTTTCATGTCTACATTGTAGTTAATCATACAGCGATCACACGAAGACTCTCATACAAGAAAAAATATGTGGCAGGCGTTGCAGACTAATTGGTAAAAAGAGGTCATTTTACGACCAAGGCAGGTCGATTACGTAATCTCAAGAAACTTTTCCATTATAGCGTGCTATAGCTGGGGTCTATACAGCAGACCTTTAAAAGTAAAATACCACTCTCTAGCATATTTAAGGTATAATGTTGATGATTTTAAAAACATAGCTAGAGATTTGCGAGCAATTTTCAACAGTTCATTCCTTCCCTGAATGTTATTCCAGATGCTTTAGAAAATCCTGAATGTTTATAAAAAAAAAATAATAAAAAAATCGGTATTAACTAGTCTGCTGCAATAAAAAGAAATGGTGATCATTTTGAAAGTTCAAACATGGGGTCGCCCCGCTGTGTGGAATAATATATGAGATAAGAATAGTACGCCAATGGGATTCGGACCACCCAAATCAGTTTGTTAGTTCATTTCCATATGACTATGTTAATGTTGAAGGAACTTCTTTATAATGTACAAAACAGAAGGGTTTGCCTTTGAGCATATACGTGGGGAGGATCCCATGCAAGAACAATATCAATATAATAATGTGATTCCTTATAGGTCAGACGGTACGCTTACTCGAGGGAATGTCTGCGTAGGTTGCTATGACTACGGGATTCCTAGACCTGTCGAAATATGTAACATCTTTTAATTCACTCCAGTCATAATAACATTAATAACATTTTGTCGCAGGATGTCAACATGAAGTAACAAATAGCTTTAAAGGAATATTGATGGACTAAAGGCCAAAGTTTAGACTATGTGTTTGTTTGTTTGTTTTTTGTTTTTCTTGTGGCCTCGAACCCTCCGAATACCGATCGTATACGCCGAAGAGTTGCTGATATATTATGGATCGGGGATTTGGGGGTGGAGTAGCCTTGTTCAAGATACTATTAAACACAAGAAGGGCGGACGTGTCCCTCTTAAACGTTCGACATGTGTCATTAAATCTGGCAGAAATGGTTCTGTATTCAGTAAACACCTCCCTGGTTTAGCAAAGAGCCAGGCATATGTAAAGTGTACATTATACAGGTTTTAAGAATCTTTGTATTTTTACACGGTATCGCAAGGAGGGACAGGGTTCCAACACGTATCTCAGCCCATCCCTCACCCCTCACCCCCCCCCCATCACCACACACACTAATCATAACCACGGACGACTGTATCGTGTACTGGTTGTAGGAAGTATACAAGAAAATAACTTCTAAAGTAATACATCGTTTTGGTTTTCACGTTCTGATGACACCATGATGTATTCACAAATACCATAATACTCCTGTGTGTTCTCCAAAGAAATAATTATGAGATATTTTTGTTTTGTTTTTTCTCAGATAAAACCTGATGCTTCATCATACCCGTTGAAATTGTGTGTAAGGCACATTCGAACAAGATGTATACCAACGGATTAGGCCAGTTAAACTCAACATAATGTAAAATAAAAGTCATCGTTTCAGGAACAGGAATTCGGTCGGAGGGCACAAAAGTGTTCGCAGCTAGCTATACTGAATCAGCTTCGGAGTTCCTAAAGCCCCTGGTACAATGACATAATGCAAAAATCAGCCCCACCCATGTTGGTTACCACAGTAACGCACAGGAACATATCAATCAATTACGAGCATGCAATATATGAGCATGCATTCATTTGAATAATTAAACCTAAAATAAAAAATAAAAAGTCGTATGGTTTAATTAAAGAAAAAACTTTTAAGAACTGATGTATACTTACCTCTAAAACAGGAGGGAGTAAGCTCAGAGGTTGCCTGTAGCTCGGCTTCTTCGCCTGTACGGTTTTCTGCCAGTTTGCTCAGACCTTCATTGGTAAGAGCGATAGAAAACCCACCAACGACCAACTCGCCAGCTAGAATGAGTAACCCGGTCCAAAGCATTATTTTGCAACTGCTAGTCCGGCAGGGTTTCGGATGGTCGCAGGCGGTCCACATTGCCACTGCTGCCAAGCACATGGCATAGTCAAGGGCAACACCGTAGTGAAGGCATAACTGTGGATGACAGGGTGAGACAGGTGTTGGTCGTGACTTTGGAAGCAGACGATGCTTGACAGAGAGAAATATCCCCATATGCTGTACAGCGATGACAGGTGAGTTACTAACACTGCGGGGGCGACGAGAACCTGGTATCGTAACGTCACGGTAACGATCAGAAGGCATTTGATCACGCGGGAAGAGTATCGTCTGAATTTTTCATTTTTCAAGGTGAAGGTTTTCGTCATATAGGCTGTTTGCATAACTGATTATTAAAAAGTAGTAGTACCATCAAATCAACTAGGACGCTGGAAGATGATATCAGAAAATGGTCACCTGTTGTCATCGTGATAGGTGAAGCCTTGGACGGTACACATGGTTGCCCTAGGAATTCGAGGGTTCGTTGTACTAAGTGTATTTCCTGTAATGAGTTGTGTTTTCAATTGCTGGACTGTTAGTTTGCTACAATGAAAACAGAAATTAACCCCCAGTCGATTAGCGTATCTACATCTGAGCATTATTCCGTCTCGTTTATAGCTCCATGTTCCATCAAGCTGATGCAGATATCATGGAAAATAATGAAACTTTGTTTGCTATATATATGTGCATGATAAAGACATCTGTTTCTGGTCGTATCACGAAGGTGACTGTTCCCTGACTGTATTTGCATGATAAAGACATCTGCCTCTGGTCTTATCATCAGGTGCGTATCAAGGGGGGGGCGTTGGGGGCGCGCGCCCCCCGGGTAAGGAAAAGAGGAGAGAAAAAAAGAGAAGAAAAAGGGAAAAGGAGGGGGGAAAAAAGAAAAGGAGGAGAGGAAGGAAGGGAAAAGAAAAAGAAAAAAAAAGAGAAAAAGGAGAAAGGGGGGGGGGAGTAGAAGATAGCCAAGACCTCGGGAAGAGAAAAAGGAACAGCCATAGTTAAAGCGCTGATCCCTACTATATACACAGGGTAGCCAGTGACAGATCAAGGATTACGGAGGGGGTGTGCGCCTTACCCTACCCCTTACACCGACAACTCCATTTTTGACGTTTCCATTTTTCCTCTCTCACTAATGTATCTATATAAATACTATATATGGTCTATCATAACGCGTGTGTGTGTATGGACGCCTTAAACAATTGTACAATTGTGCTATATGGAACCAACTGTGGCTGGTCTTGAACTCGACCGAGTCGTCGGGGAACATGACGCATTTCGGGAAGGGGCGACCGCCCCCCCCCCCCGAGCAAATTTTCTTTATGACATCGCTAGTAATTTCAAAATAGACAATGCTTAGATGCAACTTACAAGGCCTGGGAAGTGTCATTTCCAGCGATCTGGGAGGCATTTTCGGCCAAAAATTTTATTGTACCCTTCGCGCCAACTCATGGTGGCGCTTCGCTTAGATAGTTTGCCTACTGGCTTCGCCCCTCCCTTGGCAATTATTCGCTACACGCCTTTTCGAATTTGTAAAGCAAAGAGCATATATAACATCATATCAGTGAGCATTGAAATGCATGTTCCAGGATGAACAGCCCCAAAAACTGTCTATGTGTGTAGTCAAAGGCGTAGGAGCCCAATTGGATTTGGGGGCTGTAATGACTTGCCCGAAGAAAAAAAAGCCAAAATTTTTCGCGCGCGAAGCGCGCGTTCAACATATCGATGCCAATATCATATAAACAAGCATCGGTCATTACATCGCATGCCATCGTTTACCGTACGGTCCGTCAAAGTTGCACAGTATACCGCCGGATGCTAATGTAAACAACCAAATGTCTTATGTAGATGGAGAAAAACCATACAGATCCATTTATGTCAAAACTCTCTTTTACAGTAGTAATGTCGGCCAAGCTTACAACTTTATTTTAATTACCAAGGAGATCATTTTTAAGCTATTCATTGCTATTTATTTTTCTTTCAGTAGGTGCCAGAAAAAAATGGGGAAAATTTGGTTGCGGGGGGGGGGGGGGCTGCAGCCCCCGCCTCCTACGGGACCTACGCCTATGTGTGTAGTGTTCGGTTTCGATATACCTGATATCGGAAATATCTGCTATTTTTCATTTCATTTCCTTTTTATAATAGCCATTATAAGAGTTTTTAATATTTGTACACCAATAAATTAACTCTGTCTGAATTTTCGAAAATTTCCTCACCAACATTCTTCATCATACTTTCCTCTACTCGTGCAATTTTGACCTGTCTGTTAGGGGTTCAAGGAGGTTTTTCTATATTGGTTGTCCATAGATTGAATTTTCTGCAACATTATGGGTATGTTCTGAAGTGATTTTATTCACGAGAAATGTGAATTTTCAAATTCTCAACAAATAATGGGCTTAAAACTTGGAAAAGTGGGGCTTTCGGATATTGTGGGCCGTGACGTAGAATCACCTACAAAAGCAATGATCCATAGGACATGCAATCAGGTCGAACATGATGTGTGACTGGTGACAATCTTCAAAAAGGTTATGGATGGAAAAAACTTTTGGGAAATACTTGGTTCTCAGGCAAAAGTGTACATCTGGTTGCTCATTTTCAAGCCCGAGAAGTGCCATTTCCGGTGATCTGGGGGGTATCAAAACCAGAAATTTTCTTGTACGCTCCGCGCCAACCGATGGTGGCGCTCCGCTTAGATAGTAATTCGCGCCCCCCGGGTTAGAAAATCCTGGATACGCGCCTGATCATGGTGGTGACCGTACCCTGGTCTGACGGCCAATGTTCAAGACGAATAATTGAAGGCAAATGTGACTTCAAATTACCACACGCATATAAAATGATCGCTGTTATAACTTTTGGGGGCCCTTAAGAAAAATATCACAGTGGGAAAAAACATCTTGTTTCGATGGAACTGAACAATTTTAAAACATGAAAAGAGCCAAATCCAAACTAAACCTCTTCAACACTATATGTTCTAATTATGTTTCTGGTCTGCATGAGTAAACTAGACCTCCTAAAACTATATATATATATATATATATATATATATATATATATATATATATATATATATATATATATATATATATATATATATACATATATACATATATATATATATATATATATATATATATATATATGTATATATGTATATATATATATATATATATATATATATATATATATATATATATATATATATATATGATCTAATTTACGTCTCTGACGTGACGTTATGGAATCGACCAATATGATAGAGTAGTATTAATGTTGGACGATAGTACAGGATTTGTAACAAGCAGGTCGTGAGGCTATGGTTTTGGAATCATGTAATGCGGGTAAATTAGCCATCGCTTGGTCGGACGATAAAACAGTCTATGGTGAAGGGGTAGGATGGGTAAGGGATTCTATAACCAAACTAAACACCCATCAGGTGGTTGGATGCAGAAATAGTCTATGGCGGGTCTGGGGTGGTCGTCAGGAATGGTTGGGAGTGGGGAGGGTCATGGGATCATTTGCAAGTCAAACACATTACATAAACTAATACCAGTTTAATCATCTGTTAATTCTGATGTTACTGTGTCACAATATTTCTGCTTAACCAAAAACAGAAATATTGACGGTTTTATTCCCTGGGATCGAGTTTACATTGTCAGTCAGCAAGGACCTGCATTGATGGCCATCATGATTTATTTACATCTATGCAAATAATATGCAAATAAAATGAGAAATGTTTTGTTCGTTTCATCTTTATTTAATATGTCTGAATATTTTGTAAAAAATAAGAAAACCAAAATAAAATCTGGTGATTGGCATCATACCTTTACTGATCAAATAAATTAAGTTTAATGTACAATTTTTGGAAGCATAGAATGACCACAGAATATATTCACTCATGCATTTAAATTACTGTAAGTGAGGAGGAACTAACACATGCACACGACCAATATCACACTGAAGAAGAAAAACCAGAAGATGAAGAAACAAAATATGGAACAGCAAGGGAAAAACACTTTTACGAGCTGAATAATACTGACATTTAATCATGCAATGATGATGTAGCTGTATTACTACACCATCGGAGGAATTAAGAATTAGTTCTCGGTTTCATAACAACAATAACTTTGAGATAAAATCAAGTTCAAATTAATAAGTTAATAATTAATTTTGATTTACTGGTAAGATATTAAAGATTGAACCCTCTTACATATAATCAGGATAACATTTCATCAAATTCAAGAATTCTTTGAAAAGTTACGAAACAGAGAGCGAAAAACAAAAGGGGATGACAAGAATTTGTGAGAAGTAAATCAAAATCTGCACACTTGAAATTGTGACAAAATTGGACAAAATGTGACAAACGGTGAGAAACTTGTTAATGGCAAAATTGTTACTTACATTTAAAAAGTAATGAGATGAAACTACAAAAACTTAGAAGTATCAGTATTGTCCCTAAAAATGTCTGACGGCCAATGTTCAAGACGAATAATTGAAGGCAAATGTGACTTCAAATTACCACACGCATATAAAATGATCGCTGTTATAACTTTTGGGGGCCCTTAAGAAAAATATCACAGTGGGAAAAAACATCTTGTTTCGATGGAACTGAACAATTTTAAAACATGAAAAGAGCCAAATCCAAACTAAACCTCTTCAACACTATATGTTCTAATTATGTTTCTGGTCTGCATGAGTAAACTAGACCTCCTAAAACTATATATATATATATATATATATATATATATATATATATATATATATATATATATATACATATATACATATATATATATATATATATATATATATATATATATATTTATATATATATATATATGTATATATGTATATATATATATATATATATATATATATATATATATATATATATATGATCTAATTTACGTCTCTGACGTGACGTTATGGAATCGACCAATATGATAGAGTAGTATTAATGTTGGACGATAGTACAGGATTTGTAACAAGCAGGTCGTGAGGCTATGGTTTTGGAATCATGTAATGCGGGTAAATTAGCCATCGCTTGGTCGGACGATAAAACAGTCTATGGTGAAGGGGTAGGATGGGTAAGGGATTCTATAACCAAACTAAACACCCATCAGGTGGTTGGATGCAGAAATAGTCTATGGCGGGTCTGGGGTGGTCGTCAGGAATGGTTGGGAGTGGGGAGGGTCATGGGATCATTTGCAAGTCAAACACATTACATAAACTAATACCAGTTTAATCATCTGTTAATTCTGATGTTACTGTGTCACAATATTTCTGCTTAACCAAAAACAGAAATATTGACGGTTTTATTCCCTGGGATCGAGTTTACATTGTCAGTCAGCAAGGACCTGCATTGATGGCCATCATGATTTATTTACATCTATGCAAATAATATGCAAATAAAATGAGAAATGTTTTGTTCGTTTCATCTTTATTTAATATGTCTGAATATTTTGTAAAAAATAAGAAAACCAAAATAAAATCTGGTGATTGGCATCATACCTTTACTGATCAAATAAATTAAGTTTAATGTACAATTTTTGGAAGCATAGAATGACCACAGAATATATTCACTCATGCATTTAAATTACTGTAAGTGAGGAGGAACTAACACATGCACACGACCAATATCACACTGAAGAAGAAAAACCAGAAGATGAAGAAACAAAATATGGAACAGCAAGGGAAAAACACTTTTACGAGCTGAATAATACTGACATTTAATCATGCAATGATGATGTAGCTGTATTACTACACCATCGGAGGAATTAAGAATTAGTTCTCGGTTTCATAACAACAATAACTTTGAGATAAAATCAAGTTCAAATTAATAAGTTAATAATTAATTTTGATTTACTGGTAAGATATTAAAGATTGAACCCTCTTACATATAATCAGGATAACATTTCATCAAATTCAAGAATTCTTTGAAAAGTTACGAAACAGAGAGCGAAAAACAAAAGGGGATGACAAGAATTTGTGAGAAGTAAATCAAAATCTGCACACTTGAAATTGTGACAAAATTGGACAAAATGTGACAAACGGTGAGAAACTTGTTAATGGCAAAATTGTTACTTACATTTAAAAAGTAATGAGATGAAACTACAAAAACTTAGAAGTATCAGTATTGTCCCTAAAAATGCTAGAAAGTGAAAAAATGGTCACTCACATTTAACGTTTTTACTGCAAATGTCCTGTTATCTCTCAGAACATCTTATTTGTCTAATCTACCAGTTCATAAACACCATCGAAAAATTACATTTTGGAGGAGCTTAGAACTTTTTGTTTTATCCATCCTTCACTATCCAGCCACCATGATAACAATATTTTGTATAAATGACTCACACATATTTTGAAATATTGAGTTGGTACTTAAAAACATCCAGATTCTTAAAATTCATCAGAATAGCCCCAAACATGCTTTAGAAATGGTCACTCATATTCACACTTCAATAAGCATTTTACTGCTTCCTCCAAGTACTCTGTCTCTCTGTGATATCTTCAATATTTCAAAATGATTTAAAGGGTCAGAATGTCTATCAAAATACTTTTGAAAACAGCTAGAAATTTTCAGGAACTCAAAATGTAATTTATACTGAAGCATTTATACATTTTTTCATTAAGCAGTCATGGAGGCACAGCTACTTGATACTTTGATTTCAAAGAATAAAGATTTGAAAATGGCATTCATTCATGGACTCTCTCGGAAGAGGTAGCTAAGCTCTTCTTACAATAAAACAATGAAACATTTACATTTGTTATGTTGCATTAGTAAATACAAGCATTATTAAAACCCATCACTGGTTACTGTTGAGTAGTAACTTCATTCTACAAATTTCTCTCTACATTAATTAACTGACATGGCTTAATTAATTAATTACTTTGAAATAATTCTTGCACCTTTAATTCCCAAATAATCTCCTAAAGGAAACTGCAACAGTATGATCTTAATCCTATCTTACTGGCGATGAGAAATATTCAACACACATGGTATTTCAGATTTTATTTTTAGTTCTTAAACAGTTAGGAAAGACTACCAATGTCTACTACAAGTTCCCACTTATCCATAAATAAACTATTTTATGATAATATTTCCATCTCCATACCAGCAAACGGAAATAAAGACCAAGCCAATTTGAAACTTCAGGTCTAATCCATCCGATTACCAACATCAATAAGACTATATGCCTAACTGTGATGATGTAGGGCCCAAACAATAACTCTACCTTTTTATTACAGTTAGGCTAAATCGTACATCAGAAAGAAAATAATTTTCCTTTGCAAAAATTAGACCATTATCAATGTTAACTTTGGCACTTGAAATTTTCACTGTATATACAGAAATGCAGCATTTAGACTTCAGGGAAAAAATGAAAATGCATGAAATCTTATTCTATGCCAATGCTACTTCCAACTCATGCCAACATTAAACTGATATATTAAAAAAAATCATGTATGTGATAATTGCAAATATAGTTTCAAATCAGACAAATAAAAACTGCCAAAAGAACTTTCTATCTAAAGTTCAAGTTTCATCAGTATCAGTTCTAACTGTATGGACACTTTTTGTCTCATTTGACCTTCATGACCTTCCTACCAGAGAGCATGTACCACTGCTGCCTGATAGAAGGATATCGCATCATGTTTTAATCAGACCCTGTTACAAACAGTAATTATCTTTGGAATGTTTTATCTTGACATCCATAAAACCACTTCACTTGCAGATTTTTCTGTTTGGCTAAACATTTTCAATGTTAATATCATGTCTTTGTATTCACATGTTTCTCAATAGCTACAGTAGATGATACTTGCATTTATACCCTATCATAACACCATCATAACACCATCATTACCCTATCATAACACCATCATAACACCATCATTACATTATCATTACACCATCATTACACCACAAGTGACCAATCTAAATTATCCATTATCAGATGTGGTAGAGCAAAAGTACAAATCTCGATCCTTCACTATAAACTACATTTCAGCTGCTATTTCCAAAATCTGTGACCAAATAAATAGCACCATTAATCACACCCCACTGGAACAAATACAATCAAATACCTCGATATCTGTCAAAATAAAGTTTCCAACTTAAAAAGGCGTTAATAACTGAGCAACACAAGAAAACTAGCGGCCAAATTGTGAAGAAACTTTTGGTTAAAAAATGTTACCAAAACTCTTTGCTAATCATGGGATTCAAACCATTGAGCTCAGGATTATCCCTAATATCCTCTGAAACTGTTTGTGCTCTGCCAACTAATAGCCATTCAGCCGTTGGAAGAAATAACTAATGAGGAAACCAAATGTTTCAACATCCTGCCCTCTACCTACTAATACCCATTCAGCCATTAGTAAGCAGAGTTTCATCTGTAAGTAAGAGAAGGGAACTATTTTTGGATGTACCTGCAAAAGTTGATAGATGGTGGGGGAGGTGGGGGAGGGGGGTGGGGTTGTAGAATGGCAAGCATATCATTCTGCCAGTATATCTGTAAACTCCTTTCCTCTCATGAAGCAAATGTCACCCATTGTGTAACCTCTTCACGGTATATTTTCCTAAGGTATTTTCTATCAACTTTTGCCAAATTCTTGCGACTCCAGTAACCTCATTGAAGCAATGAAGCAATAGGACTATACTTGAATACCCTTCCACACATCCAGGGCGCTGTTTATGACTATGCAACACCATAAATAATTAATATTCATGAGGCCTTTCCCTGTGTAAATCTACCAACCTCTTTCCTGTTTTAAAATCTGAGCAATACAACCAGGACCAATCTCACAGCCTTCCAGCATCATCATCATCATCGTCGTCATGTGAAAAGGCATCAAGGATTAACCTTTTGACCCCAGGTGCCTTCTGCAGATGATGTCCCCAAAATGTTCATAGATGTTACCATAGCAACATCTGTGGCTGACTATCAAACATGTTCAAAACCATCAGAATCTTCATCTTCTCTTGGATAATCAAATTCGGTTATTTCTGACGATAAATAAAAAATCGAATATGGACAGTAAATTAAAAAATCCCCAAAACCAAATGGGATTCCCCAAATTGAAGGAGACTGTGATGTCATCCCAGTTTGAATACTCCACCCTCAAATGATTTAGATAACTTTCAACCTAGGGTACCATGAACCGGAATTATGCAAGGAAGTTGTTACTTAGAAAAGTGTTTGAACAAGGAAAGCCTTCCACAACAGCCTTCCAGTCATAAGAGAGTGATTCCTGCTAATTATTCTTGCTGGGGGAGGGGGTTAAATATTATGTGGGTAGGGGGTGGTGGTGTCAGTTTCATTACACAAGCCCAGAAAGCAGCAGAGATGAGATTCCAGCAAAAACTTGTCTTTTAAATAGTAAATCAGGGAAAAACTAAAATGGGAAATTATAAACACGAAAAAAGATACCAGAAATACATGACTTATGACTAGACCAGCAGTTGTGTCAGTGACTGCAATAAATAACAAGTCCAGTTGGTAGGGGTTTCTTTAAATCATTTCTTCCCCCCTGGGACTCCCAGTCAAATATTGCATCATCTCGCATACCAAATTGTGGAGGACACAACCTGCATTTCGATCGATGCCACTCGGCAAGCAACAGGAGAGGGAGATCCACAAGAGGTGTGGCCTTATATTAATGTATAAGTATGCACACATGAAGTGTAACTAATTATGTGCACGCTTGGTAATACTTTAGTATCCAAATTATGGTAAAGACCAATTACCTAGGTTCCAATTCCGTACGAAAATCCCTGTAGGAAATCTGGACAACAAAACGCACCATGTTGACACTTTGGATGGTAGAATGAGAAGGAAGGGCATTGACCGGGGGGGTCTGGTTATACAGGGCGCACAGTGTTAAAAGGTTACCAGTTCATTCTAGGCATGGTAGGAGGTGCTAAGGTTGTGGGGAGACAGGTAAGCCAGGAACAAAGTAAATTATGAGAGGATTTGATAACTTACCAAAGGACTCTTCTGTTTCTCCAGACTCATGAAATGGTGGCCAGTGGATGGGTCTGGTCTCTGTCACCTCAAACATAGGACTGAATTCCTTCTCACTAATAACCTGTCAGAACAAAGACCATATCACATTAGCTCTTTCCACATAGATCCAAACATAGATAAAAGTAGATTAACTGCATTCTAATAAACATAAAGGAGCAGCCAAGACGACTCCTGCAAACCAAACTTTCAACATATTTCATCTCATATATGTTGTTTCCAAGTCGTATCGGAGGGTGAGGTAACGCTGTGTTACCAAGTGATGATTCAAATAATGATAGGATGACAGGGTTTAATAGCCTTAATGTTTAAATAGAAGCCACACTGAAAGATCTTGCAGAAATAAACAGCTGGGGGCAACTACTACATGCTGCAAGGAACGTGGGGTGGGGGGATTATTAACTGCTGGAGGGAACAGGGGGCAATTATTAACTGCTGGACAGAACAGGGGACTACTAAATGCTGGATGGAAGAAATATTACAAGCAGTTTATTTTATGACCAAACTACAAAGTAATACTGATAAAACGGCTAAGTGTTAAAGTGATAAAACATCACTTTGGGAATTCTGTAATAGCTAGCAATACTCTTCATTATCGAGCTCTTGGCATATTATAGCCATCTATAGTGGACTAATATGAGTAGAACACTTATCGAATTTTGCTGAAATCGGCAAAAATCTTCCACAATGTTAATAAAACTATGGAAATTAGGATATTAAAAGGATTATTAAAGGGATTAAGAAAGTCAAAGCACTGTCACTTTGCATCGGATTAACCAGTACCAGATTAACATCCTCTGGGACCTAGGATACCCCCAGCCCCTCTCCCTACCCCCCCCACACCTAGAAAACTGCCATTTCCATCTTGTCTTGAGTTAATAAAGGCCCCCTTAACCTTGACCACCATATTTTTTTAGGGCCTCATCTACCTACTGGATGAACTGCCCACTAGTTTTAAGCAACAACAACATACAAGACTTAACATAAACTTACACATTGTATTCTATGACACCAATCTTCAAATTCAGCTTCTGTCCGGCAGTAAAATCCCTAGAAGAAAGGAAAGCAAAAATGAATATTAAAAAGTTACATTCTGTTATTGTTTTCCTTTATTAGACCCAACCACACAGCTATCACATACATTTTAATGTAACACCTTCAGAAAATACTTCCACTATAGACAACACAAAAACGCTTTCATGTTATAAAAATAAAAACAATCAATGAATCAATGAATGAATAAAGGTACAGATATAAAAAGGTAAAATGGGATTAAATAAAAGTTACTGTGGTGCGGTGGTTAGTGCTCTGTAATTGAAAGAATAACACAAACTAATTGTCTGGGTTCAAGAAGAAGTACCTTAATTTTCTGCCCTTTTAACCTTTCCATTCTGAGGTTCAAATATTAGAAATGAGCATTATTTCTCAACAGTTCAAGTGGCGCAGTGGTTAGTGCTCTGGACTGGAGAGAGTTTGTAACTCCATGCCTGCAGTTCAAGTCCAACTAGAGCATTTTAATTTTTCGCTCTTTTAACCTTTCCATTCTGAGGTTCAAATATTAGAAACGAGCATTATTTTTAAACAGTTCAAGTGGTGCAGTGGTTAGTGCTCTGGACTTGGGAGAATCAGACAATCTCCATGTCTGCGGTTCAAGTCCAGCCAGAGCCTTTTAATTTTCTGTTCTTTGTGGCAGGTGGAAGTATAAAGGATAAAAACAAAGTTTATCCATTGGGAACCAAAATGGTGTATTTGGTTGTGCCGTGAGCGATTTAAATTTTCCTGATCAACACGGTTCAAGCCCTGGCTGGGTTATCACCATCCAAAGTTCCCAAGTGAGGCGAGTTCCCAAGCGGACTAGGTGAGTTGCGCGGACCCCCTCCCCCTGACAAGGTTCCCAAGCGGACAAGGTGAGTTGCGCGGACCCCCTCCCCCTGACAAGGTTCCCAAGCGGACAAGGTGAGTTGCGCGGACCCCCTCCCCCTGACAAGCTTCCCTGATTGCAAGTCCAAACAACTGGATCTTTAAATATTAGAAAATCCTTAAATAACAGTGTCCCATCTAATGGTCTAGTGGTAGAGAAAATTTTTGACAATCACAAGGTCCCTGGTTCAATCCCAACTTCTGCATTTCTTTACTTCCTCCAGTAAAAGACATCCCCCCCCTCTCCCCTTGATTAAAGGCTAACCAAGAAAGGACACATACAGAAAAAAAAGAGAAAAAAAACCCATTTATTTTAAGCAAAATACATCTACTTAGAACCACCTAATTATTGCATCCATTTAGAACCATTCCATAGTTACTAAGGATAACAACATTTGCTTCAAATGTGCTTTACTGGTAAATGGATACTAATCACTTCCATGCAAATCTGTTTAATGACAGGGCTTTTCTTCACCCCAGTTGACACCCTTGAACTACCTGTCTAGAAAAAGTTTTTTTGGGTGTATAAAAATGCTAATAATAGACAAAACTATGCAGTACAGGCACTGATTTACCATCAATTGCTCCTTAGCAAGAGTATTAATTACAGTGTTGTACACTTTGGAATATTTTGGAACGAACAAATGGTTATTTGATGGGACTTCTAAACTTTGCTTCATTGTAAGAATGTTATTTACTAACAAATGTTGCATTTTCATTGCATGTTTTATCAACATATCCATGTATGATTTCTAGCCTTATTACACATCCATCCCAGCTTTATTTTTTGAGTTATGGCTTTTCACAAGGTTTTCAAACTTTTTCCAGTTAAATTTACTCTTCTACTCAATAAGGTACATCCACATACCACATTGAAGTTCACCCACCCCACAGTCCTTTAGTTATTGTGTTTACAATGTTTTCAGACTTTAACCTCAAATGTGTGCACAAGTACTACATGTTATCACACCATTCACTGTAATTTGACCTAAGGTCACCGAAAACCCAGGATGTCCGACCAATAGATTAATGGTACCCCACTAGCACACCAAATAATTATGTGAGATTGATGGTTGTCAGGCAAAATTCTAGACAATCCTCCTGTCCTAAAACGTCCAAATAATCCAGGATTTTATGTTTTGGGGGTAATTATATGAAGAATCAATGATTAATCATAAACAGCATCATAACAATAGTAAAATGAAACCATGCAGAACTGCTGATGACGTCATTCCAAGGTACCCATGCAGAAACTGAGTGAGTTCACATTCAGGAAGTTTCTCTTTCAGGTTAAAACGTAATGAGTTATTAATAGTTACATTACATCACTACATTACATCAGTTGCTATTTATAGCAATACAGAAAACAGGCCGGTAATGTCAGGTTCAGTCAAAGTACAAAACAAATAAAAAATGAATCGTACATGCACAAAGGAAGTAATCTTGCAGACTTTCTAACGCAGGATTTTCAATTATTTCTGCAGATTTATCATCAATGATTAATTCTTCTGTTTATAAAATTGAAATAAACAGAAAAAGAGAAAGGATTTTGTAATTTTTTTTTTCAAATGTCACCTATTTAACCTGCCTCTGGTTACTGTGGTAGTATTAAATGTTTACTATAGTGCAGTCATTGCTTAGACCAAAACAATGTACACTGTGCCATAAAAGTATAATCAAATGCTTGTGAGATTTGTTCAAAAAGTTCTGCTGTTCAATCTTGCTTAACTACCTACCTTACACAAATCTTATTTTTATACAAAACCTCATCAATCTTATTTTATACGATATCTTTCACCACCGATTTGAGCACTAATTATTCTCCTTAACAACATCCATCAATTTGCATTTATTAGGTTAGTGGTAGCACTTATATATTACATATTTTCTCACCAAAGCTATGGATGGATCTAAAACTAGATATAACAACATAGATGTAAAAACATACATAAATTTGCATTTATTTAGGATAGTGGTAGCACTTATATATTATTTGTCTCACCAAGGCTATGGATGGATCTAGACTAGATATGAGCATGGTACTGACAGATGCACAGTGGTAGCTCTCGTCTGCTATATGGCCCCACTGATCAAAGTCCACCGTCGGCTGTGTCGTGTGAGGATCCAGGAAAACAAGGTTTTTATCTAAGAAGTAACATAAAACGAAAAAATACCAGTATTTGTTACAGAAGATTTTCATTTTTGCTATTTTTCTGCATGTTAAATTTAATTTGGAGGGGGAGTACATCTTCATCAGAGACAATTTTGAAAGGATTTAGTCGTGTTTAGTGAAGAGATGTATAAAGTTACATTGACCCCCCAAAAAAATGCAACTGAAAATGATTCCACTTTTCTTTCACTTTTTTAAAAACAAGAAAATTAGTATTGCATTATATATATATATATATATATTGCATTATATATATATATATATATATATATATATATATATATATATATATATATATATATAACTAGTCTTGTCATCATTCATAATAAATGTTTTGCTCCACATGTTTTAACAGGAAAAGCCATATTTGATTAGATATGAATGGGTTTTATATTTTGTCTGAGAACCGATTCCCCGGCCAAATACTGCTTAAATGGGCAACAGTACAAATATTACATCACATTTGTTTTAATTTTGAAGGAGTGGGGCCGAGAGAATTTTGACTACCTACCGTGAACGCCAATGAAATAGTGGGCATGGTTCGGTTTGCCTCCTATGACTCCTAAGGATTGTGGCAGTTTAAAACAGTTTGTTAACCTATTGATGTATACATTGTTTATCTCATTGAGTCCCAGTCTGAGAGGAATGAATAGTACTAGAGGTTTCCATGACGACGAAGACGATTCTGATGCGGCAAGGTAGAGAGGACCGTTTGCTCCCTGCTCCTGAAAGACGTGTTCTGATCTGGGCTTGTGGAACGAGGGTTTATTCCCCTGGACAGCTGTACGACAAAGAGCTCCTGAGAAAGGTGAAAGGCACGAGAATATGAACATAGCTGTGAAATTATGAAATGAAAATTAGGATTGCTAGGGTGGGTGATCTAAAATGGGTATCATATTGATAATGTAATAGATATGAGACATCAACATTGGATATCCTTGACAAGGAAATGTACTTTAGAATAGTGATATATACGTTAAAGAGGCACTGTGAAAAGTATTTTATCTACTTCTTCCTCATCTTTGGGAAAGACAGGAAGTGAAACTATTCATGCCTTTAATTAATAACTGCTGAGTTTTGAAATTGTGCAACGTATGTATTTTTTGTTGTCTTGACAACGTAAGACAAAAAACCGACAGAACTCTTTTGGGAAGTAAAGAGGAAACAATTACCCAAGCAAGCAGAATTTTCAATTAGAAACCCACATTTATAGAGTTTCATCTGTCATACTACAAGGACCACATCACATATAAACAAGATACAATAATATTAGGGGCTAAAGTCCTAGGTTTACCAACTGACATAGAAATGTTGGCATATTTTATATAATGTCCAACGTAATAAAGGACACTGGTATGTCATCATTCTCATTTATGACAAAATTTAACAGATATTTTATTCTCGTTTTAGATCTGGTTGGTCTAACACATGTTTACAATATATCTTGATATATTATATTATCAATGACTCATTCTGTGTTTTCAGTTTATTTTTCAAGATTTGTATCAGCACAGCAGAATACAGAATATAGTTTTGGATTTATATGGCCAAATGTTGGGTATGACTCTTAGCAGACTTACAGTATGAGTAAATCAGCTTGAGAACAAGTACAAGTAGATTTCCCCTTGTTGTACTGTATGAGTACCAGTATGAGTGCCAGTATGAGCACGAGTACCAGTAAGAGTACCATTACAGGTACCAGTATGAGTGCCAGTACCAGTATGAGTACCAGTACAAGCACCAGTACGAGTACCAGTATAAGCACCAGTACAAGTACCAGTACAAGTGCCAGTATGAGAACCAGTATGAGCACCAGTACAAATACCAAAATGAGCATGAGTACCAGTATGAGCACCAACACGAAGGACCAGAACGAGTACCAGTACCAGTATGAGTGCGAGTACCAGTACGAGCACACCAATACAAGTACCAGTATGAGCACCAGTACGAGTACCAGCATGAGCACCAGTATGAAGACCAGTATGAGTACCAGTACCATTACGAGTACCATTACGAGTACCAGTATGAGTACGAGTACCAGTACGAGTACCAGTACCAGTACAAGCACCAGTACGAGTATCAGTACGATACCAGTACGATCACCAGTACGAGCACCAGTATGAGTACCAGTACCAGTACCAATATGAGTACCATTACGAGTGCCAGTGCGAGTACCAGTACCAGTACATTTTGGTTTTAATAGTATCTACGTGAGATTTCCAAACCTGTCAGTTTGAATCAAACTTACTGATATCTTCTTTGACCACTGTGTTGTCTAATGCTACATGCACAGCGATGTTACTCCAGCGATCAAAGGCTGCTAGCTTCTTCAAAACTTGTGCTACTGTGTTTGGACCATACCAGTGGCCCACATCTTTACCCTCACTGACACCCATTTGTGCTGAGAAAAAAAAACATGTAAAATAGTTATATGAACCATCATAAAGTTAAGTATGCTATGTTCAGGAGAATAGGTGAAGGCTGGGTTTATGGAAACTTGAAAAAGTGGAGTCAAATGAAGTTAAAATGCAACATATAGCCCGATAATCTTGTTTTCAACTCACCAATCTGATGGATTGAATAAGAGCTGTCTTTTTTGTCCAGAAACATCTTTAAAACTTTAATATAATCTTCATCTGGATTGTGTTTGTTCCACACCCAATCTGAAAAAATAAAATAAAAAATATCATTTTAATGAAGATAAATCACTTACAGTTGACTCTCTTTTCTGTATCCAATGCTTGCATATTTGATAAGTTGTCCCAAAGCAGAGGTCAACTGAAATCTACCATTATCAATTACCAGAATCAGACACAAATATTTCTGAGTGAAACTTGGTTTCCTAAATTGAGGTCAACAAATGACAAAGCGTATTATTGTATTGTAATTTACATTTGTTTTTCAGTATTTATACACAGTATAGTAGTATATCATCATTTGCAACGAATATTGACAGGAAACTTAGTTTCAATTTGCAGAGTGAAAGCAGTATGACTTGTTTCTGTCCAAGCACGGTTAAAAAAGGACTTGTTAAAATTGGTTCAAACTACTGCAGTGTATTTTACTGTACTGTACATGCCTGTAGTACTACTCTATAACAATATGCAGTAAGACATTCTAATCTTCACCAAGCTATGTGATATTTACACATACAGACTATATCTGGATATCCTCTTAATATAATTAAAAGATCAAACTATCTGGCTGATCCAAATAGCAATTTTTGCAAGATTATTCGTCTACGTAAATGTTTCTGTCCCACAATTTCCTGTAATTTATTGATATTTCATGCAAAAACTGTTGAAGCATAATTTGCATAATGAATCAAACTAGTCTTTTTGTGATTTGGTGGAAACTGTTTTCAGACAGATGTTATCTTTTCTTTCAGTTTTACATTTTGGCACCATCAGATTGTAAAATATTCAATCCACCTTGAATGGAATGACCGTTGTCATGGTTACTCAAGAATTGACAGCAGAGTACTTAGGAATTCTTAACAAATGACAAATCAAACAAGAACAACTGTATTTGTATATAAATACGTGTCATTGTAGTGCGTGGTGAAGGTCAACATTAGTTAGTTGTTGATATTCAATGGAGGGGTCTTTGTTAGTGCAACCCTTTTGAACTTTATTTTGGTCACGAATTGGAAGCCAGTTTCGGCGTTTGGTCCTTTATCGTAGAGCAAAGCTAGGCTATATTGTGTAATGTTGATAAACAGTACTCTAGTTAGCATGCGCCTGCAATATAAACAAAGAGATGATGACTAAAACCATCACAGATTAACCGGACAACCAAGCTGTCAATCACGTAACAGAGAAAAATGCCCCGAGTACAAGTAAGATGAGTACTGATGTACAGTATGTTAGAATATGTGTACAAGTGTGGATTCAATCAAGAAATTTACAAACCTTTCCCTAAATGTCTGCATATAAGAGCTTGTGCCAGCATCATTTGACCACATCTTAGCATACATCCCCAACCCTGGTCTGTGTTTGGCCCAACTCCACCTGAAACAAAAAGAACAAACTCTTAAAAGATGCAGATCTATTTAAAGGATTTTTTAGTGAAATATCAGAACCAGTCCTTCCGGTCATGTCATCTATTGTCTTCCTCTCGCCCTAAGCCTTGCCCTGTGATGAATTTTAGTTTCTGTGATGGAGTGCTGGAAATGTTGGCCCATCCTGCCAAAAAATTTGAATCTTACACTGACTTACGTCGATAGGTGACGTCAGTGAGGCACATTGGTCAGACTCGGCCGGATCTCACTATTAGCTTGGCCTTGATACACTCACAGGAAAATGTACAGAATTAATGTACAGCTGTGATTCAAAAAATCTCTCAAATAACAAATATCTGAACAACATATGATGAACTTGAAGAAGAACTAGTTAGGGAATTCTGGAATGTTTTAACCCTCCAAAAGATTGCTAACTTGCAACTTCACCGGGAATCATCAAAATCTCTATTTTACTGTCAGAAATTTTAACTTCCTCGCTACAGTGTAGCTAACTAATGATAGCGTCCCTGCAACCCCCAAAATGGAGTGCTGCGATGACATCCAGTCGCTCATCGTTCTTCACTGTTCAAAATATATCATAGGAAGTAAACTCCTGAACTAGGGACTGTGGCGATGAAAAAATATGGAGTTTTTTTGTATACCCAAATAGACTGCCACTATAAACTTCCTTTAAACATAATGGAGCGATATTGTAGTACAATATCTCTCCATTATGTTTAAATAATTGTACTATTACTGCGATTACTCGGTTCCAGTTATGACATCATCACTGTCATTTTTACATTGCAGAAATACAGTTGACACAAATCTTTGTTCATGGTGCACTGTTTTTATTTGTTCTTTCGTATCTAAACATGTGTTGTCTAATTCATGTAAAAACATCTACTGTACCAAATAAAACCTGTGAACTACTTTCAATCTTCAACATTTCTTAAAACCCTTCATAGTAAATAAAAAACTTTCAATGAATCTACGAGGCTACTACAACAACTAGCACTAATTAAAGCAAATGTGCAAACAGTAACACCTTGTAGCCTTGTGATGATTAATATGCAAGAGTTTTCTGTAAATCTTATCTAGGACGTTCAACCAGGGAGTTGTTATGGAAACAACTCCCTGGTTCATCGCGCTAGGCAAGGCTCTAGCCTAGCGCGATAGCAGGCATACATTTTGCACACTCGATCTGCACACTCGATCAGACATCCCATAAATGTGAACCAGGTCAGTAATGAGGTAACTGTAACCATGTTTGAAGAAATGACAAATACTTTGGCAATCGTAAAAGATTAATAACTTACAATCAAGCATTGCTTGGACTGAATGTTGAACTGCACAACTATCGTACTGACAAGCAAATGCATGAATCTAACTGGAGTACCCTTATTTTTAACACAGCACAGTGCTAATGTAGCATTGAGAACCTGCACTTTTGCAATATTTGCTGACAAACTGCTTTTAGTGTTGTTTTTATTCAAAGCAGATTATGTGTAGTGCTAGCTTGTAGTCGAGTAATCGCAACTTAGGTTTTGAGCGCGATTAATCGAACTTCCAAAGTGTTATCGCGACTACTAGCGATTAATCGATTACGACTATCAGCTCACTGATTCACACCCACCAACGAACTGGCATGGTGTTGAGTGTACAGTGCCTTTACCTTAGGGTCCCATTTGAAGTGTAAATGCAGATCACTGTATGTTTCTTAAGGACTTACCTATTGGTGAGAAGTTCTTTCTGTAAGTTATCCAGAGTCTTGAGTGAACAAACTCTTTTATTTGATGTTGATCTCTTGTGCAGTCAAATTGTCTCCCAAGAATCCACATAGGGCCAGCATTTTGTGGAGGAAATGGTTCCACCACAACACTGTTGATGCTTTCATAGGTTACACAGGCTGTGAGAAAGTAGAAAATATATAATTTGAAGAAAGCAAGACTAGACCGGTACAATGAAGTTAAATACGGAAATATCAAACAAAAGCATCCTTTCTGCATTCATGTTACATCACTTCCTTTAAAATCCTGCAAATAACTCCCGTCCCCACCCCCCACCCCCCACCCCCACAGGAACAAAAAAACAGTGGTGTATAAAAGCACCTTACACTTAGTAACAACCGTCTTAGCTTGACACAGGTCTGGGGTTGTGGGGTTGCAGGGAGACAGGTAAGGGAAGAGAGAAGTAACTTCACAACGAAAGGAGTACTAATCATATGCAAATTACTGACAACTGACTTCACCTTATGGTCTCCATTTTAGTACAAAAACATCATACAATCAACACAATAAGGTAGCTCTGCTCTTTAAGTTATTCAATTCTACAATAGCCATTGATTTCTCACATTTAGAAAATAACTGTTCCTTAATATCGCAATAAAGCCTTGTGATATTTATAGTATGTAATTGTATGTAACTGTCCTGTACACATTATTGGCATTCAACTATAAATGCAATATTACACAGAGCAACTTTGTAGCCATTACTTCAATCATACAGGGAAAGTCAGTTGATAATGATAACTAATTGCTATATATACCTCTCTGTAGGCATTACTACAATCATACAGGGATAGTTTGTTGATAATGATAACTCATAGTGAAACTACAGTATATAAAAGAGTTGTTTTTTTTCTTCCACCTTCGTGTGAAAGAGGAAGTCTGTGAACAACCTGAATGATGATTAAGTTCATATTTTCTTAGCTGGACTGTGGGCAGTGCTGAACCAACAACAGGAGTCAATTATGTGTTAGTACAGATTACAGAAAAAAATCAGTACACTAAATGCAGATATATTTTATTGCTACTCACACTATGGCTAATAAAAAGTAGAGTGTAATAAATACCAACAATGTTAAGAAGTGGTTATTATAAAATTGAGTGTAGCCTACTATAGACTGTTAAAATATTGCAATTCTAGCATACTGTATGTTATATTAACGGTCACTTCTGTAGGCCTGATGCAGCATTTTACTGCAGAGAGGGTGCGTAAGAGAGATAGAACTACCCCATGCTCCACATCTCTGGTAATAGCTAGGCACTACCCATCTGGAGAGATAATCTCTTACGCATCTGGAGAGATTATAACCTCTTCATATTGATTCAGTCTTGTTGCAGGGGAATGTACAATAGCTGCTTGACACAGTAGTCATATCAAGTATAAATCTACTGGATAGCTGTTGATTGCCAAGTTGATCACTGCACAACACACAGTTCGTACCACAAGTTCACAACAGTAACCTTTCTTTCTAGTGAAGGTCTGTCCTATAAAACAGCTATAATTTGATATCTGGAAAAGATCTTCCAAAATAATGCAAATTCATGAGAGGAAATTATCTAGTTCCATTCAAGGTTATGTTGACATAACTATCTAATCTGAAAAGAAAGCATATATGCATATATATAAAGCATATATGTACTTCTCAGTGCTGTGTGTTATGTACTTCTCAGTGCTGTTTGCTATGTACTTCTCAGTACTGTGTGTTATAAATGTACTTCTCAGTGCTGTGTGTACTGTACTTCTCAGTGCACTGTGTGTTATGTACTTCTCAGTGCTGTGTGTTATGTACTATGTAGGCCTACTTCTCAGTGCTGTTTGTTATGTACGTTTCAGTGCTGTGTGTTATGTACTTCTCAGTGCTGTGTGTTATGTACTAACATGACATATACAGCCATTCACACACCTATACTTACTGTACACAAAACCTCAACCTCAATTGCTGAGGGTGCACTATAACTAAATTTCAAGCATGTGTGTCATGTGATACTAAACATGAAGTGTAGTCATCTACAGTATTTCCTAAGTTTACTGTAGACGTGAAATTACTATCCTGGTCTCCTGATCTTCACAGAAATTAATATTTACTCAAGATGAAATTAAACAATTAGCTCACTGAAGTAAACTGCCTATATTTGTAAATATAATGATGATCTTATACCCATACTAAATCCATCTATCAGCTTGTCTCTGAATTTCATCCTTGAACTCATGATCCCTTCACCACCATCCCCAGGTAATGAAGGAGTTAAACGTACCACCTGTACAGTAAGACAATACAGTAATCTTCTATCATAGCACTAGATACAATCTACAAACTCTACTGGTTACATCAATAAGTGACCCAATACATATGATAATATACCTGGGTACACATGATACAACATTAGATAAAAACCCAAGTCCAGGGTATAATAACACTGACATTGTACAGTATTCCATCCTTCTGCCAACCAGCTTGGAGTAATTAACTCACCCCACGATGAAAACTTCCAGTATTTTACTTCCGACGCACAATTAAAAATCCAATGAAAATGTGGCCCAGGCATCACCATTCAAAACTTTAAACCAACAACGCTATTGGCTTGAGAAAATTTCGCACAGGGTCACACTTGTAAGTTTAATTGTTACATCTAACTTGCATGTAGAGTTTTGAAAAAATTCCTCTGGAAAAAATTGACAAAGACCTTCTTTTTTTATCCACCAATAACTTACCTATGAAGTCTCCTGATTCCGTTGATGATGATAAACTGTTGAATGATTCCATATTTCAAGGGTCTTATTTGAAACTGTTTCTAAACAGTCTTGATTACAAAATTCAAAACCTACTATGACAGTCAACAGCTCTGGATTGTGCAATATAGAGAAGTGAGACTAGACGTAATGATGGCTGAAAGGAAACTAGACTGGCGCATCGTGCCGCCAATGAGCTAATAGTTACTCACAACGATGAGCGTGAATTAGGAACAAAAAAATGAAAGGAATTTTTCCAACAGCCTTTCTTTGCCTTCTTTTGTTTAAATACTGTGTGGGTCTGAGAACTATATTTGTCTACTTAGAACTTTATAAATTTCCTGCCAAAAGTCTTTTGCTTTCTATGCCAATGTTCAAGTTCAAAAGTGTTAAGTTCATTATCTATAACAACTCTTCAAGACCTGGTAATGTAGATATAAACTTAGGTAAACACAACATAAGTGATCATCAATAAGAGCTTAATTATGGTACGACACAGAGAGAAGTGCAGCATAGTGTATTATCAACTAGGAAGTGCGAGTCTGCTTAAAACGTACGTATTACCCGTAGAATACAGAAATATCTATGATTCAATATTTATTCTCAGTTAAGAGAATGAGGAAATTGTCAAACAATCTGACATCCTGTCTATTAAACTGTAGGGATGGTTAAGGTTCTACGGACAGTTGGACACCTACACCTGTAAACAATTTGCCCAGGTATATAAATTCAGTACATTTGTTGTGTGTGATTTATAATTCAAATCTTCTGAAGTTAATTTGAAAAGCTCTTTTCATTTCCAAGATATATATTACAAAAATTTAAAAGTTTTGATAAATCTGGGAAACTCATTGAATATGTGTAAACTATGACCTGGAGTGTTGCACTCATCAACATTTCTTATTTTAGCACTTAATACTGTAAGTTAACCTTTTATTTAGAAGCCCACATATATCATTTGAATAATGTGATGTTCCACTTTTCAAAGAAAACAATAAAATATTCCAAAAAATTGTCTGTGGCCCACAAACCTGTGTTTAGTGTCCTTGAAACGTGGAAAGGTTATGAAAACAAAAAGGGATAACATAACAGAAATTTAGGCAGTCACTCCATTTTCATCATCAATGTGTATAATTAGCTAATGTTTATTCATATAAATAAAACTAGAATATAAAGAAAAGACTTGTAGAATGGTCAATTCTTGGATGGATTTTGATGAGATTTGCAGCTGTTTTCATGATTTCTGATACCTATTAGAGTGATTAGGACAATGTTGTAGAATGGTCAATCTAAGATGGATTTTGATGGGAGTTGCAGCTATTTTCATGATTTCTGATACCTATTACAGTGATTAGGACAATGTTGTTCATAGGTGTCTGTAGACCTTTAATAAAGTGTCAGTTGGAACACTATGACATTGCATACCTGGGGCGGATACTCAGACATACAGTTTATATATATTACAAGACTTGAGGTAAAACTGGATCATCATGTTACTTACTGTACATAGGTGATAGCACAGATTGGTAAGTATATAAAACAATAAGATAGAAGACAACAATATAAGACCATCCATTAGGGGGGGGGGGGGCGGGGTGTGGTGGGGGGAGGGACTTAAAATAGTGCTTAAATATCTGTATCTATCATTAAGTGATTATAAATTACCACTTCTGCATGTATGTACTGTCGTATTACTTAAAGGAAGTAAAACTTGTTAAAGGTAAAGTATATTTTGAATACCTCTTTGTAAGTTAAATTCACAGTTTTGTGTACCTGGCAAAAAGTTTCACGTTCAAACATTAACTGAGCAATGTAGTTTTCACGGAATCTTGGTCAGGAAATGCAATGAAACTTCGCTATGTACATAATAATATCCACGATACGGGGCAGGGGAACAGGGGAGGGGAAGGTATAGTTGGATCGCTGGGTAAGTTCGAACATTGCAATTTTACGGACACAGAAGAAACTGAACTGTTTCCTGACTGACCCAATTCTGGGTAAATACCATTTTCCTTCCAAATCTAGTTTTACAGTGTTCTACAGCTTACTATATACATCAGTCCCAGGCCCCAAAGTTGGACAATAAATGGCTATAGAAGATAATGGAAGGTGATATCAGCTTTAATGCCTGCATGGCTCAACTTGCTCTACAAAGAAAATTGCACTGTGATCTGACAATGGTACAGTATCACACAGCAGTTTATCGGTCTACACTGTGTGTTTGTCCAATACTTTTATACTACAGAAGCAAAAGTAAAGATATATATATACATGTATTATATACTCTTGGTCCATTGAATTAGGCTGCATTCCACACTACTATGTTACATTTAATCATTTATGAGAAATGTATACTGTACAAGGAATATAAATATGTCCTCATGATCCCATTCATTTAACTAAGAAAAAGTACTGGCTATTTTGCAGGAAACATGTTTTCCTGAGGAGAAGGATGTCTTGTACGAAGTGCTCGGGTGCAATGCATTGTTCAGTTGATCCACATTACATTAAATGCAGACAGAAATAATGTACTGTAGGTTAGAACTAAATGACATGAGATTACTTAACACATGACAACCATACTTAAGAGTATCAAAACAAGAGGAGACATGATCTCCAGGAGTTTCCTTATAAATCAAATCCTACCACATATTTGAGTCTTTGGTTTGGCTTTAAACATAAACTCACAGCAGGGTTATTCAGGTCCTAATAACCAGACCTTGTGCCCATTCAAATGGAAGATGTACCCTAATCAGAAAAAGCCAATACTCACAACTCCTGCCACTGCAAATTCATTGATTCGTGGAGGTACAGTATGTAACTTTAGCTTTGATGGAATTTTACTCTGAGCTACATGCCACCCCATTTCCACCCTGTTAACTATTTATTTCTAGGTAAACTTGCACAATGTAGTACACATCTCTAGTTCGGTATGCATTAAGCCATTTCCCCTTGTTCTTTAAAGTATACTTATAGGAATCTAATTCAGTAAAAAATGACTTTCTCAACTGTCAACAAGGTAATTCATTTCCTGAAAAGGCATGCAGGATAATTTTACTGTCTGGTTACTTGTTCTTTTTGGCTAATTTGCATTTGAAGTTTGAAACTGGTCAATTAACGGTGAACTTTGAAAAACTTTGTCAAGTGCTACTTCAAAATTACTTTCCATGCCATCCTACATTTACATGGGGGCAGTATTACAGAAAAGAGCAAACAAATGCAAAGACCATTAACACGTTGACTAATTACGTTAGGTCTATTTTGATTTATGATTTGTTTCAGTCAGTTGTCACCCTTACCTCAGACATGCCTATAACAGTACCTGACAAGTCAAGCTGTCCAGGAGTATGGTCCATTACTGAACATACATTGGCTGAACAGTTTTTACAAAATCTAAGACAACAGATAATGTGTTCCTGGTGTGCATTTGTTCTAACTATACGCTGCAGTTATAGAATTGCCATAAGTTTTAGCTTTTAAATATTTATTTTCAAAAATGACATAGTTTACATAATTTGTTTCCTGAGAGGATATAAACAAATGATAAATGGGCATGGGTAGCAAGGTAATGAACAAAAGTATGAAAGTACGGTACATATGGATGAAAGGGAAACAAGGCAAGTCTCAAAATTTGGGTTAGATGCTGAATTGCAAATGGATTTATCTCTTTGCCATTAGAAAAAAAAAAGAGACTCTCATTTTTCTACCAGAACACTTAAAGAAAAAAACATTTGTTATAAGGTTGGTCAACAAGTCATCAGTCAACAATTGGCATGATTTGGTTACTACCGTAACCTAACAAAAGCCCTTTATTACTGCTTGTTATCAGCATTTACTCTCAATAGCCTTTACAATAATTGATGTGTACTGCAATTCAGGAAAATGCAAGTGACCACTTCACTTTAGCCAGTTGTGTTTTACGCACAAGTTTACATTTAGTTAGCAAAAGGGAGAATTAAGTTAAAATTCTATGCCTTAAAGGAGAGATATTCTGGATAATCTTGTGTGCACACCATTGACTCTGGTCCTTGATCTTTTTCCACTAAACCATTAATCTCACATATTTCTTACAATTTCATATAGGCATTAACTACAGTATCCTATCTGCAACTGATTCATTACACTTTTGTACCATTTCTTGTCGGTAATTAGATATCATTCTTTTTGATTTTTGCTGGTCAAGTAATATATGACTCATTTCCTTATTCACACTGCTGCTAGATGGTGGATGTAATCCCATTCTGAAAGTCATATGTGGTCCTAGAAAAATTCAATGACTACAGACTGAGTTTTCAATCTGTTACATGCACACACTGGGATAGTCCAGATAAGTGCCATGGTAGGCTATTAAGGTAAGGCACCCTAGGGGATTTCAGCCAATATTTTGGATAAATTCATATTGATACTCATAATGGTATTGATTTGATTTGTTGGGGATATCCCCCTCAATATGCCAACTTTTATCTTGAAAAGTATATATAAAGTTCTGTGAAGTACTCCCTGAACATTATTCATTATTCAAAGAATGACATAATGTGAACACCAATCGTGTTGAAGCCTCGCCTGGCATTTCATAATCAAGTTTGAAATTGTGATAAACTGCCGAACAATTACTGGGGTAATAAATTGCTCTCCACCCATCTGCTGAGCAAATACCCACAAAATAATACTTTAATGAGCTATGTACTGTATCAAACTTTATATTCCCATTGCCACTCTGGGGTAAAGGAATTGGTCTTTAGTCTGTTGTGTTGTGTCACTATCGAAATAATGTGCTATTGAACCATGTATCATACATGTACTGTATTAAACTTTGGCACAATTGCAGAATACAATGCAGTTAAAGAAACTTATCTACGTAGCCCGCTACACTGGCTTTGCCATCAGCATGCAATGGAATGCTTGTTAATGTCACATTGAGAAAGGGCATTCTGCTAACGTAGCCAGTGGAGCCAACAGAGCTAGCTAATGTTTGACTTTGAATACTTGTTAAGCAAATCCTGTACAAACTTCCAATACATGAAAAATCCACCTTCTAATGTAGCCAGTGGAGCCAACAGAGCTAGCTAATAGTGGACTAAGCTGTCAACAAAGTATGTTGCATCATTTTCAAAAGCAATTTGTCAAAGAGTGCTTTTGCTGTTAAAAAAAATTGCCTAGCCTAGGCTGACAGCGTAGCCATCGTTTCATCAAGTGTTGTTTGCGTGTTGCGTGGTATTCCGCAATTGCTTACAACTTTTCAATTTTTATCCACAGAGCCACTTCCTAAGCTAATAATCTGAAGTTAACACATGCGCTAACAGCTAAGTACGTACGTTTGCTTGCTATATACTAATTAGTAATTACTATACTATTTACATGTACCCTATGGGACTAGATCTGTAGCCTAGGCTAGCAATCGTACTGTACGCCTGTGGATGCTACAACTTACATTAGGCCTAAGCTATGCGATATGTTGTTGTGGGACTGTTGCTAGCGGTAGTACATATTGTGACCTTTCATGAAGTTTTTTTTTAGCTTATTTGTGTGTACATCATGACTTCTATAATAATAGCACTGAAAAAAATAAGACGAAGCACCTTTTTCCAGAAGAGAGAAAGACTTGTACCAACCTGCAGTCATGTTGAATTCGCATAACAGGCCTCGGTTCGTAGATTATTGGCTCGTTGTGCTTTTGTGTGGGATTGTATTTATGGTGTAAACGTAATCGCATTGTTGTGCTCATTGGCATCACATGACGCTGGTAATAGTTGTGCCTAATACCACTGGAAGAGAGTACCCGTATAATCATAATAGCTAAGAATTTTGCTTAATTTTATTGCTTATAGATTTTCCACATAATGTTTATGCCATCAGAGTGGAATTTAAATGTCTTATCTTGGTTTAGAGGAATTCTTATCCGTTGTTCAGCTGGTTGTTTACAAACGACAGCTGATCGGTTGATGACGTCAACAGGCGCCGTAAAAATTGGTCAGTGGCATAGAGTTTAGGAGCGGTTCAGCGAATAAATGAAATGAAGATTGACTTTTAAATTTCTCGACACCCCTGTCCCACGCCCCCTCCACCAGCTGAATCTGGTAGTACTAACCATTCAGTTCTGGGATCAAGTCCCTGTAAGAAGTTTTGTGAAAAGAAAACGTGGCCGACTTAAAACGGAGACGCTGCGAATAAAAGCTTGGTCAGTTTACAGCGCTCATGTTCTAGAAAGATTTTCAATGCTTCATCAAGACAAAATACGGACTTAAATTCTTGTAAATCATAGATGTGTACGTCCTGAAAACAATTCCCGCAGTAATTATGTTTCGCCTATTTTGCTGAGGCTACTTTCGTAAAATTTTAATTCAAACTTACACAACGAACGTATCATCTTGAAGGTGGGGGTTTGACCTGTGTAATCGAAAAAACTTGGACTTCTTATGAAGCATCTGTAAGCTGATTACAATTTAGTAGTTTAGCTCAAACCTATATATCTGAATTGAGTGGGAAGTGATCGTTTGCTATATTTCATTTGGTCGAATTGATATAAATGTTACGGTGTACATCACAAACGGTATGATCTTTCTTTATAATGATGCGGAAGGTCACCACTAAACAATAGGCCAGAGTGTGAAGACTCGCGCACAAAGAAATGTCTCATGCCGGTAATCTGACCTAGTTTCGAATGAGGTGTTACAGAATATTAGACACCATCATCGATCCCAGAAAATACACACACAGCTTGCTACCGTCGGTAATTAGACATTAGTGTACAGTCAAGCAGCTACAGTCAATACCCACAACAGTGTACATAGCAGCGATGGACATCTCAGGTCCAGATAAAAGATAACAAGGTATCATGTATAGTTACTGTCTGCGTTTTGTAGCGTCAAGAAAAAACTTCACTTGCAAGCAATGGAAAGTTAACTTTTTTCAGTGGGTGGCACCCAGTTTGGGGCGAGTCTTCAAAGCCTTTAATACTCGGTACTGAGAATCAGGGACAAATAATCCTGCAGTGCATTTTCTCCCGGTACTCGACCGACTGGCATACGTTTATTATATATAGGCTAGGTTACTAGTCTTACGTGTATTGTGAAGCTTATTTTTTAACCAAGAATTGCTGTAATCAGTGACTCAGGAATTCATGGTAACTGAAACACTCATTTGAATCTAAAACTAATGCCCAAGAAAAATTTGACCTTTTAATATTTTTAATAACTATCTTGTCTGGTTTTGTTTATTCCTATTGCTTTGAACAATAATTGTTCCTATGGGCATTGAATGATATTTAGCACTAAAAGCTAAAGAAATCTATCCATTGCATAGTTCCGGGTGGGGAATGGGGAGGGTGTTTCTGTATGTCTTACACTTACACATCTTACACTAAAGAATTCGCTCATAAAGTAAAAGAAACAGTTTATAAAAAAGAGAAAAAAGGTGTGATCATGATTTCCATATTTATTTTCTTTACAGATTCAATTGAAATGAAACTTTAAGATTATATACACGTAAATTCTCAGGCACAATTAAAATTCTCTCTTATGTTTCCCAATCTTCGTAAGACAAACTCAAGAACTTTCCAGAGGCTGCTGAAAGCACATTTCAAGGCATTCAATGGAATTGTCCATATTTTAAAGTTCATATGTATTAACTGCCCCTTATTCATTACCAGTTAATCACAAATGAAATACAAATGAAAATAGTTAAGGGTCACCATTCCTCCCCTCCAGCCCCAACCCCCCCCCCCCCCAAAGAAAAGGAATTAGTGTTACTGATCTTGAAAATGATAGATAACACAAACCAAAATAAAAATAAAAATCTGCTGTTAGAAAGGTGATAAGAGACCAGAGAGCTTGAAATATATTTAGTTTTAAAGCAATATAATAGATGCATGGATGCTACCTGAATATAGTGATGCACAGTGTATTAAACCTAATACTTAAACAACACTGATAAATATTAACCCCCCCCCCCCCTCTAACAGATGCTGTTCAAGCAATATATAATTTTCCACTCATTACAATTAATTATGAGAATTATGATTTTTTTTTCTTCTTTTTCTTCTTTTTCTTTTTTTCTTTCTTTCCTTATTTGGTTTGTCCGATTAGTAGAAGAATGATGAAAGAACTTTAAGATAGATATAACTACGAAATCACTATGTATAATCTGCTTTTGTTTGAAGGCATTCCTTATTGTCTAAGCTTGTTATAAAGATGAAGAAAAGCTCAATTACAAAAAGTGTGAGTTTTACGAAAACAATTATGTTTGAATAAACAATAGATTGACGAGATCTTGTCATAAATAGATTTATAGTATGGATGAAAGACGATTCCTGCCTTAGCACCTGATTGGTTAATACACACGGTTCTGATAAAAATCTACTTTTTAAATTAATTTTCACCACATCACCATGACAATAATAATAATAATATCAAAAATGTTATATTTGTTTGAGATTAGAAGCAGTTAGCTTAGACTAATCATCACATTAAACGGATTAGCTAGCATGATTAGTGAGTGTTTTACTGTTAATCTTGTTTGAATAACAAACTTAAAATTTATATACTGTCAAATCAAAAACTGGGATGAAACTGAAACAACACAAAAGTAAACACGACGTTAAGATGATATGAGCAGTGGTTAATACGAGGTATCTAACGTCAAATTAATTGATTGATTAATTAGTTCAAAACCAACATAAATGTTCTCAGGGCAGTAAATTACCAATTGAAACTAACCAGACACATTTTTAACTCAAGAGGGAATATTTCTTGGGTCAGTCTGAGAGGACATATTGGCTTTACTTGTATCACATTAAGAAGGATGGTTAATGACATGATATTCTTAATTCCCCCCACACCTAACCCAATCCACCCACACCCACCCCCCCCCCAACTTCCAAATCATCACATGTTAAAATTAACTAACAATAAATTGATACTTTTGTTATTTTAACAGGGATTATATGATAAATCTATCTTCACATTTTCAATTATCTTCTATCATTGAGGAAGTTGATTGTGTTTTGTATATGATTAATGTTACATTATGTACTGTCTAAAGCATTGCATCATAAACTTAAAACTTTTATACAGCATACCTGTATTGATTTACATCATCAAGGTTTCATTACACACACCAATACCTTAACAACCTGCCCAGAAATATCCTTTTAATTAAATCTTGTCATAGGAATGAAGTTTTGATGAAGGCATCACTGAAGCAAGATACATATTTGGTTTTTTTATAAAGTTTTCTACCAATTATGATACTACCAAATATTAAACTTGAAGTACAATGGACACAAAGGGAGTTAAGAATAATTTGTAACTGAGATAAAAACCAGCTTGTTTCCTGTGGCAAAATCTTCCTGATGCTAACCTGTTCGGACTGAAGCTTCTTAAAATTTAAGACAATACAAGACACTAACAATCAACTTTTTTTATACTTATAGTAAATTAAAGCAATACTATCAAGTTTAATTTGATTGTCATAACTAAGTTATAGTTACAAGAACATATTATGAACATAAATGTTCATTTCAACAAAGAGACAAAGCTACATATCAAGGCTAAATTGAAAATGAAAGAATGTTCCCTTAGTCCCCCCCTCCTCTCTCCCTCCCTCCCCTCCCCCTCCAAAGAAAATAATAATAATGAAACAGTAGATTTGTTGAAACTATGTCTAAGGTCACAGATAGTGAAGTAGCTCAAAGAATGCAGGAAAATTCAAGAGAAGTTTGGACTAATTAACTTTTATAATTAAGGCATTCATGATTTGTAAGAATATAACGAAAGCTTACATGATCGCGGGATATGAAAATATGCAGAGTCTTCATTTAATGGTGACGATAACAGAATTTTGTTTCTTTTTATTATTGCAATATGTGTAATGTAGGTAAAAATTTGAGCTTTGACAACCAATATTTTAGACTAATTTTGTAATTTGATACCCTTGTGTAAATTTTCATGTTAACATAATCATTGGTTCAGATTCAGGAAATCCCTACAGAATTAATATCTCACGGATATCAGGTAACATCAGGTAAATCAACTACATTATGATGGAAACTGCAAAAATCAATGTAAAACTGCTGACATGACATATCCCGGCGAATTAAACTAAAGTACAATGAATTAATGTCGTAACTTCCATTTAGGCAGCAGATAAGTTTCATACCAATTTGCATATTTTATTTCTTATAATTACTACAATTTCCTTGCCCGTCACCAAATACTATCTCTGAATTTCAACAACAAAAAATCTTGGAAAGACTTCAATACCAATTCTTTGGCACAACAACTGTGCAAGTTTATAGATTAACAAATTACAAAGTTTTCAATCTGTAGGTGCAGAAAATGCTATCATGAGAGCTCGAGCAATCCCATGAATTAGGAATATGGTCACTCTTTTACTCTTGAACGAGTCATAGTTAATTTTAAAAGGTTTAAGGAAACAGATCCAAAATAGTACTATTTATAGTTAAACCGTAGGCATTTGGGGAGACTGAACTATGGCCTACTGCTTTAAGAATAACTCTTTAGTGTAGTACTATTTATAGTTAAAGCTTAGACATTTGTGGAGACTGAACTATGGCCAACTACTGTAAAAATAACTCTTTACTGTATATGTATAATAGTATAATATATATTAGTATCATAGTAAAACTGTTCATACTCTAATACTGTAGTAAAATAACCGTTTAATTTGGTGTTTTACTTTGAACGTTAGTACTAAGCGAGACTGTACTGTACTCAGTAATGTTTGCAGATAAAGTACTCACCGATGCATCTAATCACTTCAACCAAAGATGCATCTAATCTCTTCAACAAAAGATGCATCTAAATTTCTAATCTCTTCAACCAAGGATGCATCTAATAGCTTCAACCAATGCAAAGATGCATCTAATCTCTTCAACCACTGATGCATCTAATCTCTTCAACCAATGATGCATCTAATCCCTTCAACCAATGATGCATCTAATCTCTTCATCAAATACCTGAGTACAGTATTCCACTGACATTAGTTACCCTTGGAAAATCAACAGTACTTCCAATAAAAGACAATGCAATTTACTGAACTGCATACTCAAAGTCTTTACACAAAATTGTTCGCTCCGAGAATATGTCAAAATTGTTTTATGCAACAGGTGAGTGATATATGATCGTGCTTGTGCCAAAACCAACCACTGTTCAATAAAACACAAACTCGCATATCTCTTCATATATCACTCATGTAAATGCCCTGATTAACCAAACCATGATGTTGATGGAAGTTTCCTGGCTTTGATAGGATTATACAATTTGGATTCATTATTTGTGCTCTATTAGCATCACTTCCGCAAAAACAAATCTACGCTAGTTCTTCGTAGGGGACAGATCTTCTAAGGGAATGTCCGCTCCTCCGTTTTTTGCCGTCTTGGCATTCTGGTAATCCATAGTGTGGTCATTATTGGCATTCCTCTGACCAACACTGTTGTGGTTGTTGCTTACCCTGGGCATTCCATCTGTTTCTTCGTTGAAATCCAAGCCACGGTTCACATAACTGCCTTTTTCACCATACGGCAAAGATGAGATCTGCAGAGGAAAATATAAAATGTGATAATTAATGACTGTAGAGTAAAATATTATCTCTGTATTTAGGTAAAAACATGCCCAAAGCTATGCAGATACAATTGCTTCACAGTATAATAAAATTTTGCATCATGACTACACAAATATATTTAATGTGAAATCATGCGAGATGGTGATAATAATGAAAACGACAATGATTTATATTATAGAATATCCCATAATACATCACACTGCAGAAAGAAGATGCATTGAACTAGAACAATCTACATATCAGAGATATCCGCTGACATTGGGAATGCTAAACCTTCAGAGAAGATGGGATTCAAGCCAGAAGTTGAGTAATAATTGTAGGGGACATGTCAACAAATTAATCACATTATTCTATCAATGCGAGAAACCTGTGTTCACTTTTATTCTATAAGTTTGTTTGATAATGCTGAAAGTGATGATGATGATGATGATGATGATGATGATGATGATGATGATGATGATGATGATGATGATGATGATGATGGTGATGATGATAGTGATGATGATAGTGATGATGATAGTGATGATGATAGTGATGATGATAGTGATGATGATGATGATGATGATGATGATGATGATGATGATGATGATGATGATGATGATGATGATGATGATGATGATGATGATGATGAGGATGATGAGGATGATGATGATGATGATGATGATGATGATGATGATGATGATGATGATGATGATGATGATGATGATGATGATGATGATGATGATGATGATGATGATGATGATGATGATGATGATGATGATGATGATGATGATGATGATGATGAAATCAATGTACAGTAGAGTAACTGAGGGATACATGGAAATTGTTTAACATGATTTTAAGATTTGTACTTTTTGTAGCTAAAATTCTATTTCTCTGGGTAAATGAACTGTTAACACTTTAAGACATTTCCCTCTCCTCCCCTTCCCTCCCTCCCTACTCTTCTGGCCCTCTCCACCTCCCTCCTTCTCGCCTTGCATGCTCGATTAATATCTTGTATACCCGATATACATTGCAAGGATTCATTTCCAGTGGTGTTAAATTTGCCACTGGACTGGAAGGTTCATTGAGAAAACTTCAAGAGTAGCTAAAACCTCCATGGAAGTCCAGCTTAAAGCTTCTAATAGCTGATTATGTATAATATAAGAAAAAAATACATTTTAAATATAAGATATGTTATAATATTTTTTGAAACTTAAATGAGGAAATGAGTGACTATAATCACAGAATATAAGTACCCCGATAACATACAAACTTACAGTGTATGCAACATGCTAATTGAGCGATTGTAACGTTACATAGTGCAAAAAGTGCTTGCTTTGTTGTGCTAGCTTATAACCAACATATCAATGAAATTAATGTTGAAACAGAAGATCTTTGCTACAAATGATATATGCATGCAAAACATAGTTACCTTTCCAGCTATTTGCGTTGTTTTTACATTCTTAGAAAATATTTTTTGATGCAGTTTTAAAATAGAAGTAATTTAGACAAAAGTGATTATTTTATCTTTAGCATGCAAATTTTACTTCTCTCATCCTTTCTGCTATTTTGCAACAGCAGCAACAGTGAGATAATAGTTAAACTGTTCATGTCACTGTTGATACAACAACAATGGTACAGATATGAACACTGTTCATGTCACTGTTGATACAACAGCAATAGTACAGATATGAACACTGTTCATGTCACTGTTCATACAACAGCAATAGTACAGATATGAACTCTGTTCATATCACTGTTCATACAACAGCAATGCTACAGATATGAACACTGTCCATGTCACTGTTTATACAACAGCAATGGTACAGATATGAACACTGTTCATACAACAGCAATAGTACAGATATGAACTCTGTTCATATCACTGTTCATACAACAGCAATGCTACAGATATGAACACTGTCCATGTCACTGTTCATACAACAGCAATGGTACAGATATGAACACTGTTCATACAACAGCAATGGTACAGATATGAGCACTGTTCATACATTTTAATATTTGTGAGAATGTGGTAATTAATGGTGATCTTTGATAAAAAGTATGTGCATTATTTCCCAATCATGGATGATGATATTTACAACTAAGATAGTGTACAACATCATGCAGAGGAACCAATAGCAAAAATTCTCTCTTATGATACAAAATTCAACGTAACCAAAGCAACGTAAGTTTTAAATAGTTTATATAATATTACTAACTGAAAGAGAAACTTGTTGCTAAATTTATTGAGCATTTGTCAATAATACTCTCTAATGACCAAATCATTTTCCTTTTATGCATTTCCTTCTTCTGTTCTTTATCTACGGATCCTAAAAGGAGACGGGGGTAGGGTAGGGGAGAGCCGTTGAACAAACAAGGTGATCACAGGCGCTCCTGCACAATTCCTACACCCCCTCAATTACATCATTTCAACATAATACAAGTGTACTACACATATGGATTAAAATAGTGTGTTTGACAAATTATCTTCTTGAATAAAGTTCTAGTCAACCCTCAGGGACTCATATATGAAACATTAAAAAAAAATCTGTAATACCAAGTACTTTTCTCCAAAATAGCAAATGTGCCCTACTGGCAAATAAAATGTGCCCCTTTGATGAAGAAGTGTCTTTTGGATATCTTAAGCCTTTGTTAATTTAATAGTTTACTCTAATTATTTATTTTTAGTCTGTACATGCTATTTTTAAATGGCATCCCATATCTTTTTGTAGCACGGTTAACAATAAACAATCTCAATCAATCAAAAACCACTGTTGCAGCGCACCATAATATTATTGATAGCATACGAACACATCATAAATATTTAAGTGATATGGCCGTTGTGTATCGGTTTATAGCATGTAACGAGTGGTGGTTGTGGAATGAGAAAGTGCCCCTCTGATGTTGTGCCCTCTCCCCCCCCCCCCGCCACTTTTTGGAAGCTACCTACCCTCCTGGCTCAGGCTGTCTTCCTATGACAGAAGAAATCGTTCCATGAATTCCAGAAATCAGACAATCCCAGTGATTTTACAAAGTTTGGCAAGTTTTTGAACTTTTTCACAGACTTTGTATTATAAATATTTTTTTTTATATTTTTTTATTACACATATAAATGTAAGGGTGACAGAAAATTCATTCTCATATTAAGATAAAGTACTGGATGGATATATGTGACCTCAGCCTTACGTTTTCACTTGTTTCAATATTTGTCTTTAAAATGAAAGTTTATTGCAATGAGAAGTAAATTTCATCTGAAACGAGAAGATTGTAAAAAAAAATAACTCCCAATGGAAAGTGCAGGTAAACATTTACTAAATCTAAAGGAAAAGAACCAGAATGCAAAAATGTGGTTTCCAAAAATGTAACACAGCCTGGTATATTTCTGGAAGTTTGGGGAAAGGATAATGTTATTTACACAGGATACAATGATAAATTTATTACCACTGAGGTACTTCACAGGGTCAGATTATGTTACAAGAAATGTAAAGCTTGTGTACGGCTGCAAGATAACTAGATGCTTTGCTTGATTGCAACTTATTTTCACCAAAATTACCCAACGTGATAAATCAGAAGGGAAATGAAAGGAAGAAACAAAGAAAAAAGAAGGTAAAAAAGAAAGAAAAATTCAAGAATGGTACTGGTATACGACCTGTGTGGTAAAGAAAACCCAAACAAAAAAATTGTGCAGCAGATTGCTGTACTGAGTGTGCAATAGTTTGTACAGAAAAGAAAATAACTTGCATGTTATGCATTCCAGAAATTAGAGCACAGCTTCATTGAAACAACACGAGGGAAGGTCTTATACAGTCTCCATCCTGACATTAGTGTAAGATTCTTGTAAGCTACTTGACGATATATACAACCCAATCTTATAAGAAATATGCAACACAGACAGAATTGTAGAAAATGTTAAACATAATAGTTTTTACCAAATAGGTAGATTGGGAGCACTGAAATGTCATAAATTGCGATTAAATGTTACAGAATTTTAAAAGACATTGATGTGAGCTGTTTGTTGCAGAATAATGAAATTGGCAGGATAGAGTATATCTGTTCAGGTTTGGTAAACAATCTGGTAGTATAGAAAGCCCTAAATAGAATGTTTCTTCGTTAAGACTAAAGTCAGGAGTACTTGAAGATGTTTGTAGACTAGACTAGGGTACTTGAAGATGTTTGTAGACTAGACTAGGGTACTTGAAGATGTTTGTAGACTAGACTAGGGTACTTGAAGATGTTTGTAGACTAGACTAGGGTACTTGAAGATGTTTGTAGACTAGACTAGGGTACTTGAAGATGTTTGTAGACTAGATTAGGGTACTTGAAGATGTTTGTAGACTAGACTAGGGTACTTGAAGATGTTTGTAGACTAGACTAGTGTACTTGAAGATGTCTGTAGACTAGACTGGGGTACTTGAAGATGTCTGTAGACTAGACTAGGGTACTTGAAGATGTTTGTAGACTAGACTGGGGTACTTGAAGATGTTTGTAGACTAGACTAGGGTACTTGAAGATGTTTGTAGACTAGACTAGTGTACTTGAAGATGTTTGTAGACTAGACTGGGGTACTTGAAGATGTTTGTAGACTAGACTGGGGTACTTGAAGATGTTTGTAGACTAGACTAGTGTACTTGAAGATGTTTGTAGACTAGACTGGGGTACTTGAAGATGTTTGTAGACTAGACTAGGGTACTTGAAGATGTTTGTAGACTAGACTAGGGTACACATCCTTTTAAGTGATCAAAATAAACTAACATGTAATACTTTCAAAACAGACTTAACATGAATATCTCTTTCCATACTGACAACTTAGTAACTATTGCTTTGTTTTTTCTTTTTCTTTTTGCTCTTAATCAATTCCTTTTAGCCAATCTCCAACAGAAAAGAAAAAAAAATGATGTGCAATGAAATAACTCTTATCCCAGCTTCTGTGATTCCAGCATTCATTCTGTTAATAGCTACCACCAAGTATATGAACATGCAGACATACCAAACAGCATTCTTGTTACCATCAAGAAGAAGTTTTGGTTACAGTTCCCTCAACACCAGTGAACTAACCATGCAAGTAATTTGCTTCTTTCCAAACAAAAAAGGGCAAATTCTGTTTAACATGCTGTTTTCTCTGTGCCATAGCCAATGAGAATTGACCTCTTACCTCTGGGTTAGGGGTCAAGTGAGTAACTCCTGGAGACTGGAAGTCCTTCTCATGAATGGCATGGTATGAGGGAACACCTTGCGAGATAGTAAGCCCCTCTGACGATGGAATGAAGTATGAAGACAGAGAGAGAATAAAATTGAAGGCCAGACCTGTGAGCGTAATAAACCTTACAAAAGACAACAGCGCCACCAGCAAACAGGACAAGAAAGAAGAAGCGAAGACACGGAGCACTGTTTAACGATAGACTGCCGGACGAAAGATGGAGGGAGGCAAGAGATGGGAGCAAAGACCATCGGCAGAGGAGGAGTAGAAAGCAGTGACAGCGAAAAGGCCTTCCATGTGGTCTTGTAGCAATTGATGCAAATAGAATGAAAGGGAAGGAGAGGAAGGGGGGTTGGTTGCAATTCTGTTTTATGCAAATTTTGGAAGCAATGAGAGATTGGAATGGAAAGTTTAAGATTTCTATTCTCTCAGATTTATCTTTCAAGTCACCTTTGACATCAGTCATCTATCTCCTATGATCATGAGAGGTTATGTCATAGGATGAGGGGAGGATGCATTAACCTTGATGCATCTTAAGATTCATAGGATGAGGGGAGGATGCACTATCGTTGTTCTGCATCAGAAAGAAAATACTGACCCTGCAAACAATGAATTATGCAGAAAAACAAGTATGACCGCACTGACCGAATATAAACTCTCAGACAATCAAAAGAGGTTGAGAAATATTCTAATATTTAAGTGTGAAAATTAAGATACCAGAAGTAAAAGGGTTAAATAGTTAAAACTAAAATTGACAAAATTTTAGCCAAACCCAAATCCTATGACATAAATATTTCAGGATGTACACATGTTGTAAAAGGTTCGTCTGCATATAATCCTGTTAGGGTTGAAGTGAACATTTGGGTATATATTATTTTTTTTTATATTTCTACCTAGAAATACAGCTTTTTTTGTAAATACAAGCAGATCATTAGCAGTATTTTCCTGTTCTTGATGTAAATAATTCTTGCATGTTCATAAGGTCAGTAATGTTATGTTTTTTAACCTATTAGGTATCACATTTCAAATGAAACACACCTCAAAGTTTCACATGTTCTTTGACTTGTGTGTTTTGGACTTTTAGTCATAAACTCTGCTAAAATTCCAGACAACTTTACTGATAGTATCTCCATAAAAGTTTTGTCTGTATTCTCTAAAGTTTAACTAATATGATGTAGCCAACTGCAAATAGAAGCATTATATCATAACAAACGAGCTAATTCTATTTTCATTTCTGAAAAAAATATCTCTTATTTAGCTCATGATGGATAATGAAACTGTCACATGTATATAAACAAAACCATCCAATATATAGAACTGTACTTTTGCAACTGACTTCACTTTAGGATTTCGTAACAGGGTGCATAAACGATCTGAATGAGTTGAGGATTGCGTAATTATTTATCGGCGACAAAGAATCCACCTACTGGTTCCTGTTCTATTGTATCTGATATAAATTTGGCAAGATAGTTAAGTATGATCGTAAACCTTCCGATTTGTCATGGACAAGAATGGAATTGACGTCCACAGAGTCAAACCCATGATTTTACCACTTTACAGAAATTATTGTGGAGTTAAAGTTAATGTATATTGTACGAACTAGCGATAATGAAACTACCAAACTCGATTTGATTCTCGATAGAAAGTCAAAATAATGGTCACTAAGGCTTGAAACATTTTGCTGACTAACCCCCCCTCCCTCCCCTTCCTCCCCTCCCTCCCCTCCCCTCACAGCATTTACCTTTATTTTCATTACCCTATTTAATAATTCTCTGCATCTGGAAATAATTTGGACATTAACTTTTTGAAATATTTCAGCAATCGCTTAGAGCGTTAAACAGTTTAAAGGTGATAATGATGACATTTATGTACCAAAGAAACGGTTCCATCACATTCCAAGATTCACTGGGAAAATATTGACAAGCAAGATAATTCACAAAAGTTATTAGAAAAGGTAATGAAGACCAGCAGGAATAAGAACAACGATGGGAATGGAAAACTTCAAATTGACTGCAGCATGCATGAAATTGGGAAGAAGACAACTCATCACCCGACTAGTGGCAGCACAGTGGCACTAGTGGCACATTGCATCATTGTAAGAGAGGTGCCACATAATCAGACAGGATAAGATGAGGGACTGAAACATCTACTCTGATGCTAAAATAATTTGAGTGGTTGAGGCTAAGAAGGGACCAAATCCACTCTTTCTTTTAAATCAAAGGGGGTGAGTGGATAGTTTCCTCTTAACCACCGAGGGGGTGCAAAAACAGGTCGAGATAAACTACCACTAGCCTGTGACACAATGCAAGAACTGGATACTTCACAATCATAGTAATTAAGGGATCTAAGAAGCTGCTCGTTATCAGTTTACTAACGGTACAAATTCAACGCAGAAACTTTTGCATCCCACAAATTTCATATTTGTCGGTATTGTTTCACTTGATGCCTAATTTCATCCTCCCATGAGTAATTTTTGGTTGACTTTGGCGACACCTTTACTAGTCGGGTATCTCACCATCGTTGATAGGTCAAGGTTAATTGCCACTACACTAAATTCAGTGCAAGACTGTAGCTTTAACGCAGCCAAGATTTGAACTATGCACATGTACCAAGGATACAAAATATGAGCATTCCGAGCCATCAATGAATAAAACCTACTAAAAACTAACCGCACAGAGACTTAAAACAATCCACCAATTTTTCAGGCTAAAAATATGAAATTAATGACATTCATGACTGGCATCAAAAACATTAAAAAAAGCCATCATGCTACACTACACAAACATTGCATTAGACTTCATGACCATCACCAGCAAAGGTCAACATGCACTTCCCTATCTATAAGTTCAAGAACATTTTGCAATCATGACCCCTTGAAATTAAACCAGCTGATACTCATTATATCTACTCTCATAGATTCTCAAAAAAAATATTTTCAAATGGAAACAAAAATCATTTTTTATCCTGTTTCATTTGTTGTGGGCTTTAAAAAGCCTTGCGTTTGTATTTTGACAGCTTGTGTAAGAGTGGCTTAGATATCCTATATTTCACGTGATCCTCAAAATGTCATTGTGAAATTCTGATTACTTAATACTTCCAGATATTTTCTCTAAATTACTGCTGACAATTCCATGAGGAAACAAATCATGTGAGTGATCTGAAAAGGCAGTTTGAAATGACGGCATTCGTTTCAAGGAACCGAAAGTAAATTTATTCCATCGTTGTGTAACATTTACTACTCAATGTGGTCATCTGTTTCGCAGCAACAAAAAAATGTATGAAAATGACGTAAATCATTTTACTTTAGTAATATTAACAAATCATTCGAGATGTAAACCATACAAACTACTTCCATCACAGATTTCAAAGTTTATACATTTTGGAAGGAATCCTTGTTATACACATTTTCCTTGTTGGGAACCTTTAAAGACAAATTCAATTTTCATCTCGTAATTTATTTTGTTTTTCAATTTGGCACAAAACTTGTCATTTTCAATTGCAGGTACAAAGAAATTATAATCGGTGTCCTCCACAATGTCTGTTTGTAATTATATGCTGCTACATGCAATAACATCAAATATTTTGGTGTAGTGTAATTTTGATACTGACAAGTGTTAAGGATGGTCTCATTGTGAGGATCTGTAATAGATCCATGGGTCTCTTTTCTCCTGAAAACATTTCAGTTTTTAAGACATAAATCGGAGTAATAAAGGAAAGGAATATAAAGGTTTTACAGGCATGCGAGGGGAGGTGTAACACAGCTTTTTCACATATATTGAAGCATATATGTACGGTATGAAAACAGCTTGAAGTAGTTTAGTTCAGAATATTCACCCCCCTGTATATAAACAAGAGGAAGTGAATAAGCTGAACAGAACAAAGAATTACAGTCAAACTGATTTTTGCTTTGTCCTACCAATTTGACTGCTACTGCTTCTGCAACTTTGTACCTGTTTTGATAAAGGCAAGAGTCTGGTATGTTAATACAGTATGTATAAATCATGGTAAAGCTTTTAGCGAAATAACGGTCAAAGAGTTCGGCTTAAAGTAAATCATAAGTTATCGGTAGCAAATAATTAAAAATAATTTGCTTTCAGCACATCTTCATTCCAATACTCTTCTTCATGTTAACTAAAATTCATCTGATGAATTGATGATGCACAAACATATTACCTTTACTAACACTGTGAGGTATACTACAAATCAACTCAGAAGTTCATAGTTACTCCAATAACTATCATTTCAACTTATAAACAACAACAACAGCTTCCTAGTTCAGGAAACTAAACAGGAGGCCATGGCCGACCAAACAGACCTAGTAAAATATCTCAACTTCAGGCATTTGTACCCAGAACATCATTCTTGCTGTGTGTGACCACTTTGCAGGATAGAACAAGCCGAAAGACTAATTTACATAATCACTGTGAGAGAGATTAACCTAGTGCTCAATAGATACTGTTCCAATGACACATATAATAGCATTTATCATGCAAACAGCACTACTATAATAACTCCAATAATTCAAGTTCCCCTTCCACACATAGTGACATCACACCAGGCCTTTAAGATCTATATCTCGATGGATAGCAATTGTGATGATTTCAAACAACAAGAAATACATATGCTTGATATTTCTGGATTCATTTCTTGTTATCTGACAAGAGCACTCTGTCAGACTACTGTGAGCATAGACAGTAAGTAGAACAGTATGACAGGAGGTCGCTGTGGAAAAAAACATTTGTTACAAGCAATCGCAAAACACTGGCAAACCAAAGAGGTAAAAGGCAGAAAGAACTGGAGAAGGTTTGCATCCATCTTTGATGGTATTATAAAGGTAGAAGAGTGGACATCACTTCAAGCCATTCTCAAGAAAGATGATTGAGAAGAAGACTAACCCATCCATTCTTATGGAGATTAGACTCACCCACCCGGTGTTATGAAGATTAGACTAACCCACCCGGTGTTATGAAGATTAGACTAACCCACCAGGTCTTATGAAGATTAGACGTACCCACCCATTCTTATGTGGATTTGACTAACCCACCCGTTCTTATGAAAATTAGACTAACCCACTCAGTCTTATGAACATTAGACTAACCCACTCAGTCTAATGTAGATTAGACTAACCCACCTGGTGTTATGAAGATTAGACTAACCCACCAGGTCTTATGAAGATTAGACGTACCCACCCATTCTTATGTGGATTTGACTAACCCACCCGTTCTTATGAAAATTAGACTAACCCACTCAGTCTTATGAACATTAGACTAACCCACTCAGTCTAATGTAGATTAGACTAACCCACCTGGTGTTATGAAGATTAGACTAACCCACCCATTGTTATGAAGATTTGACTAACCCACTCAGTCTTATGAAGATTAGATTAACCCACTCAGTCTGATGAAAATCAGACTAACCCACCTGGTTGGTGTTATGAAGATTAGACTAACCCACCCATTGTTATGAAGATTAGACTAATCCACTCAGTCTAATGTAGATTAGACTAACCCACCCAGAGTTATGAAGATTAGACTAACCCACCCATTGTTATGAAGATTAGACTAACCCACTCAGTCTAATGTAGATTAGACTAACCCACCTGGTTGGTGTTATGAAGATTAGACTAACCCACCCATTGTTATGAAGATTAGACTAACCCACTCAGTCTAATGTAGATTAGACTAACCCACCCATTGTTATGAAGATTAGACTAACCCACTCAGTCTAATGTAGATTAGACTAACCCACCCGGTGTTATGAAGATTAGACTAACCCACCCATTGTTATGAAGATTAGACTAACCCACTCAGTCTTATGACGTTTAGATTAACCCACTCAGTCCGATGAAAATTAGACTAACCCACCTGGCTTTATGCAGATTAGACTAATCCATGCAGCATTATATAGTACAGTTTAACTTTTATTGAATGTTTACTTCGAATAAAGTGATGTTAGATAAAAAATTGCGGGTGTTTATTTCCACTCAACTCAGCACACAAGGAAATACCAGAAAAATAAAATAATCATAATAATCTTAGAAAAAAGACCAATCCTCTGAAAAAAAAGGGTATTTCAGCTCATCATGCATTGAAGACAAAGGTGAAATTAATGACCACATCAAAGGTACACTGCAAACAGGGTTGTACGTACGTCTACGCCTCTCTTCGATAAACTACTTTGGCTGGATAGTAATTCTTCTGGGATCTCAGCCTGGGACGATGATGTCGAGAAGATGGAGTTTAGGAAGTGAGGAAGAATAAATGGGGGCCACTGTAGCATGGGATGAAGCATGAATGAGAGAGAAGATTCATTATTCTCTGAAAGAAAATTTAACTGATGACAAATAACGTAGGCAGAGTGAATGAAGCTCACCAAAGTGAACACCCTCTACTTTTTGTTAATTATACTTTTGTTTTGATTAATTTTGTTAATTATACAGCGTTAGTGATACAGTGATAAATTTGACAAACTATGAAACTACAGTAGGAATTGTAACATGAAGGATATGCTTAGATCATTAGCAGGCAAGGGGAGGGGGGGGCATGTGAGTGGGGAGGGTACAAGGTCTACCTGCAAAAGAATGGAAAGTCACTAATAACCTACATATTGAAAACAGTTATGAAATACCTGGTATTGGTGGAAATGGTTTCAAAGTCAGTGATGAAGTATGGAATCAGGATAATGATATAGGATACCTATGTAATATATTAGATGATGGTCTTGTTATCATAGATAGAAGAACACTTGCTGTACTTGGTTAATACTAACATTAAACAAATCCATTTATCTACTTCCCCTTATGAATTAATTGATTAATACTGCTATATACCAAACCAACTCAATGTTTGTTTTAAATTCCACATGGTAGTAAGCTGTACAACTGCTGTGTATTTTGTAATAAGTTCTGGCTTTCATTTTGCCAAAGTACATCCTTCTAAGATGAATGAACCACATTTGTTTTTTATCATACACAGCCCCATTGACTGGTAAGAAAAACCTGTCTGTCTTTTTTCTTCCAAATTAGGAGTAACACAAGACGTACCTGTCGTCGAGCCTTCGGTCCCTGCTGAGAAAACAATACTGCTGCTTTATAGATGTAGTCTGGTAGAAATGCGAGCACGGTGAGAAGCAGGAAGTTAAACCAGACAGACCAACTCTTGAAAGACTCAAAGAACACAAAATAGAGTGTGGTGGTATCAAAGAATGATCTGGAATTGAAGAGATGAAACAAGGCATTTTAACATCAGTCAAGTATGTATGGCTTAAAGCAGCAGTATGGATGTTGCCTTAAATGAAATTAATTAATTACAATATTATAGAAACATTCCAATACTTCACAAAATGTTTATAAATTACTCAGAATAAAGTATCATCGTCATTCATAAGTTGCAAACTAAAAGTCTCCTAGAGCAGGAGAATATTGATTTGGAAACTAGAAGAGGATTTGTAAATCAGGGACCAGTTTGTGATGAGGTGAGCAACCTAGTCTGCCATTGGTCTGTTGTTTTTTAACCATTTTATTCGAATTCACTAATCCCAGAAACCAAGCTTCCAGAAAGCATGATTGAATCAAAATCCTTATTGGCTTCTTTGTTTTTGCTTTTGTTCACATTTTCTTCTTCTCTGGAAACAAATACTTTAATGACTGAAGATGAATTAGTTAAACGTTTAGTGACATCAATAACTAAAATAAAAATTATACTTACATTTGAAGTTTATCAGCCCTGAAATAGAAATGAAAGATAAAAATTACATTTCAGAGTAAATCAGCAAATGTATACAGTACATCATTTGGAGTAAACTTCAGTTTTTTTTATTTCCATATTTGTAAAAATTTATAACTTTGCAGAGAATAAAAAGTAAAGAATCAAGGAACTGTTAACAAACTGATTGTCTACTCCCAAAGACTATGTACAGTGGCAACTAATGTATAAAAGTCAGAGAAATAACATTCACAGACATTTTCCATGTTACTATTAATCACAATTTTTTTTACTTCTTTTTCATTCATTGCTCATTTGTTAAATTGAACTGCATCTCTTAATTTGTTCTTAGTTTTCGTTTGAGTTATCCCCTGAGAAGATCCTCTAGGAATTGAAACGTCAGGTCCTACATAATTACCTACATAGGCTTTAGGCAGTAGATAAGCAACTTGCAAACATTTATTCCATTTTTTTTTACATTTGTTAGAAGTGAAAAGTTGATAACTCATTTAAAGGGTTCCATTGTTCCAGGATTTTATTATTAAATAGTACAGTAAACATACCAAAGTCAATGCTACAGTAAACATAACAAAGTCAAAAGAAAAAGCTGTATCTAACTGTAGCTAAACTATTTGTTATCCTCAAGACTCACCAGAGCACCCCTGAATAAATTGAGAGTAAGGCAGGAAACCCAAATATAGATATGAACATCCCCACGAAGGTTATTACATTCCAATAAGATGTCTCTATGCAAAGCTGGAATAGAATGGAAATAAGAGAAATCAATTATCGTCTTCTGAGTCAACAGATGGAGAAAGAGTTGGAAAAGAAAAAATGCATATCAGATGAAATAGAAAATACTGAATAAATCCTCAAACATTGTTAATATATGATAATATGATGCTCACATAAAAAATGACAAACACTGTTAATATATGAAATTGATGTTCACATGTAAAATGTCAAACATTGTTATCATATGATGATGCTCATATGTAAAATGTCAAACATTGTTAATATATTATGACGCTCACATGTAAATGTCAAACATTGTTAAATATCATATGATGATGCTAATATGTAAAATGACAAACATTATTAATATATGATATTATGATGCTCAAGAATATTTAATAAAGTTGCTGAGCAGAATTCAATGTGACTGTTCCTAATTAAATTCATTTAAAATAAATTTCCTCACATGTGCTGTTGGAAGCCCCCATATTACTAGCCTTCAAACGATGCATATGTTGATTACAATTTCAGACTAATGTCAAAGCCACAAAACTGGCTTAAAATCCACAATATGGCAATTATTTCCTTACCTTCAAGTTGACAACTAGAACACATATGGTATAAACCCAGGTCCCAAATGTCCAGACTCCAGAAACCTGATATGAAAATAAAGATGAATTAGACATCAAAATCACAAAAAAAGGATTTACTAAGAAAAAAAAATAAGCATAGTGTCAATGATTTCAGAAGGTCCCAAGAATTAAGGTATATTTGATCCATTTCCTGTAAATAATTAACACTAACACTTGATATATACCAAATAACTACCAAATGTAGATTTTAGAGCATTTATATACTCGAAGAAGAAAACAGTAATAGTGTAACTATGCAAGGTACAGCAGTACTGGAATAGCCTGCAAAAATTTGAAAACTGAACAACTTTGCATATTATGTGTAGAATTATCAATTTTATTTTTATTTTGTCTCTTCGGTACTGATTAATTAATTAAAATTTATATTTTGCTCGAAGAAGAACTTGAAAACAGTATATCTAAACTGAACTACTTTTATAAAGAGGGTCAACTTACTTGCATATTTGGTCTGACAGAGGAATCCTCGCCAACCAGGAATCGAAAACCAAAGAAAAATACCAGCGAATGCCAAATTCCTGTTTTGGAAAAAAAAAACATACCTTGTGAGACTCAAATAAGAAACCAAACTAAAAGAAAGGAAGGATACAATATGAGCTTGAGTTGGATTGTTTTAGCTCTCACATTTTGAATGCTATTTATTTTATGTATATTAGGTCCTCCTAGCAGGAACTCGCGAAGAAGCCTCATTGGCTTATCAAAGCCGCAAGCTGACCGAAGTCAGTCTCTTAGATTCATATTTAACGTCCATGATTATGAATTGTCAATTGTCAACAACTCTGTAACTGGACGACATACATTAATCTTGTAGTGACTTGAACTGGGACCTAATGATTGGAAGGCACCGGTTAACCACTGAGCTAACACTCCTTGCTATAAAGATGAAATAGAGAGATCATAAACTCACCTAAGCCCACCCAATAGATACACTGTGGCAGTGACATTGTTGAGTTACGGTTGAGTCTGTTGTATAATCTAGGATTGGCTAACAAATCTTCAGCTTTCACGTTTTGTTCGATGATCCCAAAGATGAGAATAGGTAAAGCAGTGCAAGTGATGTTGAATATGGTCAGGTAGAAACTTTCAAAAACCGTCTATAAATGAAAACGACGAAAAAAATATGAATCAACTAGCACAAGGAAATTCCAGAAAACGCATCATTTTAATACACAAGATGAAGAATGGAATAATGATTTACAAGGTTCCACCTGCTGCCAGCTGCTGTCACAACAAACAGGAATAAAACTGAAGCAATTTAAATTGTTCAATGTTATACAGCTATGCTAAATTATTTCCTTTGCCAAACATTCTCCAATGTTTGAGTGGAAAGATGTGAGCTACAAAACCCAGGGTTCTTTGGTCAGGACAAGAGGTTCTTACAAGGTGGTCTTGTACTAATCAGGATTACCATGATGATGAGTTGGGCTTGATCCCACCCCACCCCCCCAACCACATAGAAGTAATGGACCTAACCTGCACATTGGTCTAGGTGGTCTTGTACTAATCAGGATTACCATGATAATGAGTTGGGCTTGATCCCACCCCACCCCCCAACCACATAGGAGTAATGGACCTAACCTGCACATTGGTCTAGGAGGTCTTGTACTAATCAGGATTATCATGATGATGGGCTTGATCCCCCCCCCCCCATAGGAGTAATGGACCTAACCTGCACATTGGTCTAGGTGGTCTTGTACTAATCAGGATTATCATGATGATGAGCTGGGCTTGATCCCCCCCCCCCCCCCATAGGAGTAATGGGCCTAAACCTGCACATTGGTCTGGGTGGTCTTGTACTAATCAGGATTATCATGATAAGTTGGACTTCCCCCTCCCCCCCCTCATAGGAGTAATGGGCCTAAACCTGCACATTGGTCTTGGTGGTCTTGTACTAATCAGGATTATCATGATGAGTTGGACTTCCCCCTCCCCCCCCATAGGAGTAATGGGCCTAGACCTGCACATTGTTCAACCTACGTACAGTGAGATTTTTATTATGTCTGGCCCTTTGCACCAACTACTGTTTTCCTATGTCCCTCAGACAAAATAATTGAGAAACCTGTTTCTTTAACAGTGATAGTTCATAGCCATAAGGTGCTGAATTTATAGACGCCAAAAAATATGAAACACGTTACCTGCTGAGAGAAGTAGGAAAAGCAGGCGTAGTAGAACTGAGCAGTGATGAATGCAAAATTCTAGAAAATGGAAACAGAAAAAATGATGAAAATATAATAAATTAATATCGTGTTTGATTTGTAGTGAAGTACATATCCCTTAATGTACCGGTTAGCCATCAACTCTCTTTTATCAACCATGCCATTACTGAAAAGTGATTCACTGCTACGTGAAACCAATCTCGTCAATCTTACCTCAAATATCTGATGGGGGTGGATGCTAATGTATACTATACTTTGGCACATGCCTTTCTTCATACAGTCTGTTTTCAATTATGAATATTAATGATTAAGTTTGCATAATATTTTTGGTCAAATTATTTAATTGTTTATAATCAGCGTGTCAAATGTTTTGTATCTCAACAGTCAGTCTCGTGTAGCTCTTTGAGCTCTTTGTACCATTTTTTTTGCATTAGAGTCTTATTTTTTTAAATACATTTCTTTAAGTTTTGACAGTGTATGCACACCATATTCACTGTAAGTGTGTAGACTTTAAATTCTTCTGTACCTACTGAGATTTAATATTTATATCTTTTAATATGATCATGTTTCAAGGAGATGACCTACATCAATGTACTGCTGCTATACGATATTATCCAGCCTAGATCTTACCTTGTAAAAGAAATACTGCACAGTTATTGCAATGCGGTTATAATACCAATGACCGTGAACCAATAGAAGCTTCTCAAGAAAACAGAAACGAGCAAAGGCATAGTCGCTGTTCCGGACAGCCTGGCGACCCTCTTTACCCATGATGCCTTGCAAGAGAGAGAGAACATAATTATAAAATTACAAATTTAACAGAAAAGAACTTCCCTGCAAATAAACCGAAAACAAACGTTAAGTAAAGATGTATTATATGAAAGCCTTGCATTCAACATAAACAGATCAAAATACTCTGTTTTAACAACCCCTTTAAGGGTTATTCATATTTCAAACTACTTTTCAATGAACCTGTGATAAACATGAAAAGAATCATTTCAACGTTAGCTTTGAAAGTCTTGTTCCTATATAATTATGATATGATTAAATGTCTCTTCATCATAACTTGTTTTACACTGTCCTTTGGTAAGGCAGCAATGGCTAATAATATGGTAAATGAATCCTTCCTTTAACACAAGCCCTTCACCCCCCTCCCCACCCCTCCCCACACTATCCTCATTAATTCCAATGAAGTCTTGAAATATTTAAAGACTAACCTAGTCCAAGATGTGCCTCTTGTATCATGCTGACATCATTAGCTCCATCCCCTATGGCCATGGTGGAAGGCTTCTCGGGGGAAGCTTTCACCAACTTTACCACCTGATAAATGAGAGTAAAAGATTATCATTATCTAGTGACATCTTATAGGCCGACTGAGGAAGAAAACATTACAAAGGTTGGCTTTACTCAACAATTCAAACAACAATTTAAGCAGCTGGTGAAATTTGCAGCACTTACTATCAAATAATCTTGGATGGAAATATATAATAGAATATTGATGCATTTACATAAAACAAAAACTTTAAAACGGAAATCTGTTTAATTTTTAATACAAATATCACCAATAAGCCTACATCTATTTGACTTTCAAAGAAGGTGAACTTTGCCCACTATGAATAAAGGATGAACTTGTCATGATAATATTTATCAATTGTGATGATAATTAACCAGATCCATTGCATCTTTTGAACAAGAAGAAGACAAACTTCATTGCCATAGTAACTCAAATGAATGCGCTGAAAGGTGTAATTTTGATTATCAACACAGCAAAGCTACTGTTAAGTAGCATTTCTTCTTCAAACAATTTCAGTGTTCTTTGCAAATTGATATTAAAGAGAGATGATGAGATTCTGATAGGACAAAATGCAAGCCAAGACAGATTAATATTGTATTTTTTTATGAAGTAAAGTGTAAAGTGCCTGTAGTTTTGTTTCTTGTAACTTCTCAACTTACCAGTGGCGCAGGAAGGTACTTTTGAGTGGGGGGCTGAAGACTGATGGCCAGCCTGGGGGAGGGGTCTAAGGGGAGGGGTGTCCCCCTCCCCTTTGGATTTTTTTTTGTATTTCCAGGTGGCCTCAGATGCAATTTGGTGCAATATAGCACACTTCAACACCCACTCCATTTTGTAAATAATTTTGCATTTTCACCTGGCCTTAGATGCAATTTGGTGCTCCAAATGAGATTTTTTTCTCATTTGGAAATGAAAAAGGGGTTTTCTGACTTGCGAAGCGGGGGGGGGTGGAATGATACTTCCGCCCCTCCATATTTTTCACCTGGCACCCCCCTGGCACCCCCCTGGCACCCCCCGGCTCCTACGCCCTTGCAACTTACTAAAGCCTTCTGCAGAGGTGACATCCGACAGCAGAGAACAGCTGAACACTTCAACGAGAGGTTTCTCAAGGCATCTTCGTGATTGTCAAGAGCAAACTGTAGACTGGGACCATCCACCACCAGGGCATAAGATATGGATATTGACTGAGTGTCTAATCTCATTCTAGGAAAGTAAAATGATTTAATACATCAAATAACTATCAAAACATATCTGATGCAGCCTTCAATACAAATGCATCGGACTATTAAACCCGTTGATGACTAGTCACTATATCAGTTATTTGACTCTTTTACCAGTTGTGTTCTACATACAATTTTCTGAGGAATGAACCTAATGCACACAATAACAAAGACGAAAAGTCCTTCTCACAAAAAAGCCTTAAGGAACTCAAGATTCGAGATAAACGTCTACTTTTCTGAACAGAGAAACAGAATCATAAGAATGACTATAAATTTAATTGTTACAAAGAGCAGGCTTAGAGATGAAGAAACAAAAAGCTTAAGTTTCTGAACAGAAAGCAGAGGAGGTCTAAGTAAAGCAGAGTATGTAAGAAAAAAGAAGAGAAGAGATTAATATTATAGAAAGGAATAAATATTGCAATTCAACAGAATATCTAATGCAATTGTAATCAATGTACATAGTAGATAATCCTGTAAAGTATAATCAACACAGTAATCAATCAATACTGTAAAGCGTAGATAAACCTGCCGAGTATTATCAAGACAGTAATCAATCAATACTGTCAAGCTACCAATAGTAGATAATCCTGTAGAGTACAACCAATACAGTATTCAATCAATACTGTCAAGCTAACGATAGTAGATAATCCTGTAGAGTACATTAAATACAGTAATCATTCAATACTGTCAAGCTACCAATAGTAGATAATCCTGTAGAGTACAATCAATACAGTAATCAATCAATACTGTTAATCTACCATATGAAGATAATCCTGTCTGTAGAGTATAATCAATACAGTAATCAATTAATACTGTCAAGTTACACATAGTAGATAATCCTGTAGAGTACAATCAATACAGTAATCAGTCAATACTGTCAAGTTACACATAGTAAATAATCCTGTAGAGTACAATCAATACAGTAATCAATCAATACTGTCAAGTAACACATAGTAGATAATCCTGTAGAGTACAACCAATACAGTAATCAATCAATACTGTCAAGCTAACAATAGTAGATAATCCTGTAGAGTACAATCAATACAGTAATCAATCAATACTGTCAAGCTATCAACAGTAGATAATCCTGTAGAGTACAATCAATACAGTAATCAATCAATACTGTCAAGCTATCAATAGTAAATAATCCTGTAGAGTACAATCAATACAGTAATCAATCAATACTGTCAAGCTACCATAAGTAGATAATCCTGTAGAGTACAATCAATACAGTAATCGATCAATACTGTCAAGCTAACAATAGTAGGTAATCCTGTAGAGTACAATCAATACAGTAATCGATCAATACTGTCAAGCTATCAATAGGAGATAATCCTGTAGAGTACAATCAATACAGTAATCAATCAATACTGTCAAGCTACCAATAGTAGATAATCCTGTAGAGTAAAATCAATACAGTAATCAATCAATACTGTCAAGCTACCATAATCAATAATGTCAAGCTATCATAGTCAATAAAGTAATCAATCAATACTGTCAAGCTATCAATAGTAGATAATCCTGTAGAGTATAATCAATACAGTAATCAATCAATACTGTCAAGCTACCAATAGTAGATAAATCCTGTAGAGTACATTCAATACAGTAATCAATCAATACTGTCACTCACTGCTCTGCAAATCTTGCCAAGTTCTCTCCACACTTATTAGGATCCTCCTGCTTAACAAGCATCAATTCTCTCATACTTGGCTGGAAATGTCCGCAAGAATGACTGATGTTTACTGCCGTTTCTTGTTTGTCTCCTGTCAGAACCCATATCTTACAATTAGAGAAAATAAGAAAGGGAATGGATGTTATGTTTCTTTTCAATTTGCTTATAAATTCTAAATTCTACAAAAAGGCTAGATTCTTCCTTGTTTTATTAAAAGAAGCCAACTTAAAACATGGGAGACAAATATAAGGCAACATATTTCAGTGGAATATTCTGGAAAGACAGAGCTAAAACATGTTGTAATACGAAAAAGTACAATGCACAGAACACTCTTGTAGAGAGGAAATATAACTAATTTACAAAGGTCCATATTTTTTGAAATCAGTTAAAGTTTACCTTGTAGCTGAATGATGAGTTGGGCTTGATCCCACTCATATGAGTGCTCATAATATGAATGAAAACAACCACCACCAAATGAAAAATTACAAACCTACTTCCAAACTTGTTTTGCTATTCTAAATTGTCGTTGAAGCACAAACAATCTCAGAATGGGGGATAGCAACTGCATAATGAACACACATTTGACAAAAGTCATCATTAATTTGTTCCAGATACTTACTTTGATCCCAGCCTCTCTGAGCTTCTCAATGGTTTCGCTGACTTTATCTTGTAGCTTGTCTTCAACTCCTGTGGCTCCGATCAGTTCAAGATTGTTCTCTATTTGCTCATAAACTCTCTTGAGCTAGGAGGGGAGATTAAATTTTGTTTTAATCTTAATGATTTACAGTAATCATTCAGTACTCATGAATCCTAAAATGCATGCGGCTAAATTTAACTCTCAAAGCTAAGCTTTAGTCAATTTGATTTGGGGGGCTGTAATGACTTGCCTGAAAAATATAACCAAATTTTAATGTTAAAAATGTTAATGTGCATATCATATTGGCATGCATCTGTTATTACATCGCATGCCAATGACAAACAATCATTTTCTGTGTTATTACCCTTCCATATTGGTTAGAATTATTGGGAAAGTCGTTACAATAATAATGATAAGAAAAACATAATTTTAACCATTGAAAAACATATTGCAAATTATTTTTCTTTCAGTAGGGGCCCTGAAAACTACTCAGCATATTACCCAAATTTTCACAAAAAGTTTGGGTTGGGGTGGGGGGGGCAGCCACCCACCTTCTGCACCTATGCATACCAGCACAGTAAATATCATAGAACCGCTTACTGTGATCCAGCTCCTGGAGTAGATTATATTTAATCAACCATATATCTCAAGTTAGAAACAAGATATTGAGATGAGGTTCTGTGTGTAGTATATTCAAATATAAGTCTTACGTTGTCTGCCACCAGTATACTTACTTTGTTCCACAAATTATTTCTATTCTGAGAAACTATCTTTTCTTTTTTATTTTGGAAAAATTTGCTTTTCTGTATTTATATCAACTTAATACTCTAAACCTTTCCCTTATAAATATAGTATTCCCTTATTACTATTACAGATAATGTATTACAGATAATGTAAAGTATTTTAACTGACAAACTGAGTTTTCAAACCTTCTCTTCCCTAGCATCCAGGGCTGTTGATGCATTGTGCAGCATTTGTCTCAAGTTTTCATATTCATCTTCTGAAAACGTACGAGTACCATAACACAGTGTCCTAAGTCCCTCCTATACAGTAAGATCAAGAAGAAAATAATTTAAAAAAGTTTTCAATAATAAATATTCTTTACGATCATAGAAACCCCACATTCAAGTTTGTCAAAATACAAACTTATAAATCATTGGCGGTGACTGCAATTGTTAAACAATACCACCCTAAACATCAAAACAATGTAATATTTTATTAAAATAAGTTTCAAGTGTTGAGAAATTACTCGAAAATCTACCAAAACTTTTGACAAAGAAACAAAGGTTTCCAGTATGTTTTAAGCACAAAAAGCATCCAGTTCTGTTATGTTCATATTTTGCTTTTCAATATAGAAGATATAGGTCAGTTGATTTGTTGCAAAAATACAGAAATATAATATTTTCTCACCACTGCAAAATCATTAACATGTTGAAGGACTTCGTCCTTTGGTCCAGAGGTGCTTTTATGAATAATAGTTGACTCAGCACCTTTGCAGATCATCCAAATTTTACCTAAAGAAGAAAAAAACAAAACACAAAACCACTTGTTTAGTTATTCCTAAATAGGAACACAATTATAACAGCTAATAAGAAAGACATTTACTTCTTCAATTTTTAGTTTCAGCACTACTATTGTAAACAGCTATTGAACTGAATGTTATATAATATGCAATCAACACTACTACTGTTAATGGTAACTGAACTGAATGTTATTCAATACTATGGAATGTACTAAGTATTTACTCACCTTCAGGAGTCCTGAGTATGATGCTCATACACTTCCTGGTAGGATCAAACTCCAGTACATTCAGAATGGTGTACTTGTCCCGTGCATTATCAACCAATATCTCTTGGTACTCCTGTGTACCGCCTATCAGTATGACCCCAAACCTAATGGAAAAATATACAAATAATTCTTTTTGAGGAAAGATACATGCAAACATTGCAGACGAGGCTTAAAGAGGGTCAAAATCCAAGCCATAGAATACCTAAAAATACAGAATAAAAACACATTGACTAGTTTAACAGTAATATAGATGTAACAGATACTGAATGTGTGTAAGCATGCGCAACTTGGATTACAAAACAGTGAATTGTTGAGACTTGGGAAATATATAACAGATTTAAATAATATCAAGGGAAAATGAAATTTGAACTTGAAGGGCCAATCCTCTTTGAAGTTTATTTTTTACCTGTTAGCTGCCTCTACAAGAGCTTTCTCATCTGGTGATGAGGCCTGGTAATCTCTTCTCAACTCAGAGTTTGACCTTGCTCTGCCATCTGCTACATCTTCACTCACATGGACGGTATGACAGAGAGCCATTGCAAGTTTGAAATACTTCACATCAGACTAAAAAAACAAGCACAACATATGAAGCAATTATAATCAATTCAATACAAACTATTCCAAGCATTCTGCACTCAACTTTTATCATAATAATAATAATAATAAATGCAAATTTATATAGCGCCAATATCCAGAGGAAAACCAATGCTCAGTGGCGCTAGTGGAAGGCAGTCAAAAATAGATAAGTTTTGAGTCTGTTTTTGAAAATGTTAACGTTGGGTGCCGACTTGATGTGCAGTGGAAGTGAGTTCCAAATGGAATAAACAACAATGGTTAATGGTATAAACAACACAAACACCTGTATCTGATATGTATAGGACTTTATTTGTTTGATAGAAAGCTGTTTTTAATTTTTAATATCAGGGTGTTTGTTTACTTTCCATAGGACAACCAAACTGGTGGAGGGGGGGGGGGTTACAGATCTAGCCATGTTGCTAGTCTCCTTTACAGTTTGCTTCTTCTTTCTAAGGTTTTGGGGAATAACTTTCAGACAATTTACAGATTTGTGGTAAGGCACTACTGACAGACATATAATGTTATTCTGACCTTTGAAGCTTGTTCATTGCCACTGGGCATAAGGCCTCTCCTGTTATCTTCGATATATTTGAACCCTCGGACGGAGCATTGCCTGAACGTCATCTCGTTCTCCGTCAGCGTCCCTGTCTTGTCTGTGAACATGTACTCTACCTGTCCTAGTTCTTCATTCAGATCAGAAGTGTTGGCTCTGGCTCTCTGATCTGTTACCTAAAAATATTTAAAACAAATATATACATATTTATATTTTTAAAGAATCTAAATGAGCAATTATGATAATGAATCATATTCCTAGCATTCTTTTGTTTAATTTGTCATTTTTAGTGCTTGAAACTGTATTACGTTATCTGTGTAGTACCTAATGAATTAAGAGCAATGTTTTCACAGAATGGACTAAAGATTAGTTCAGTAGTACCTCTGAAAGGGTTATTGATAGCCAGATATCTTTCACTCAACTAATGGTTGAGGAGAGAAAATGGTTTTAAAAAAGATAATTTTAGCATTGGGGATATTGAGCGTCAAAGCATTGGCTAGTGTTTTGTCATTCACAAGGACTCTTAGATTTTTCATCCAAAAGGTCATTTGAAAAAAAAAGGAAAAGGATAGGAAATTGAGCTAAATTTATTCACTTGACTGCAAAAGATACAAGTCATTTTGTTGCCTCCACATGCATATATGTGTTTGCAAAGCAACCTAACATAGTTGTCTTCTGAAATAATTCTTATTTTGGGTCATTAAGGTTGTTATCATTCTAATTAATTAAGTAATCCCTTTCTGTAATTAGATGATACTTTTGTCTTGCTATGACAACATTTCATAAACATTCAGGTTATATTTTGCTTTTCAATAGAGCCACAAATAGAAATGATCAAATATAATGGGATCCAATCATTAACCTTAGTCTGGTACCAATCAAAAACAATGAATTTTAATCCTTCTGTAGTCAATAATTTCTTTGTTCTTTTCAAATTTGTTAATAATTTTACAGTCAGTTTTCTGAAATCTTCCCAATATTTAAAAAAAAAAAAAAAAAGCAAACTATAAGAAGTATTTTCGTACCTCATCGTAAAGGTCGATATCCAACCCAAGCCAAGTCGATCCTGTGAATTTCTGCATTTCTAAATTGACAAAAATTTGATAAAACTAAATAAATTGCATTGAAAAAAAAGAGAACAGTTATTGAGTAAGTGAGATATTTCATCTATGGACAGTAGAGTGTAATTCAGTCATTGAAATATGTGGAATAGTAAATGTGCAGATATACAATGTGAATATAGAAAATCTGTGAAATGACACAACTTTATAGCATTGTTGCATATCAAATGTGCAGAAAATACTGACGATTAATCAACTGTTGTGGTGTTATATTCAAGTTAAAACAGCAATGATGTGATCCAGTAAAAGTATAGTCTGGGTATCATTGCATAAAACAGCTATAGTGTGCATTAAAAGTGATTGTAGTATTGTCACTTGATCCAGTACAAGTGTAGTCTCCATAAAATTGTATAAAACAGCCATAATGTGGTGTAATTAGGTGTGACTGTAGTATTGTCATTTGATCCAGAACAAGTGAAGTCCCCATACCATTGTATAAAACAGCCATAGTGTGCATTAGATGTGACTGCAGTATTGTCACTTGATCCAGTACAAGTGTAGTCACCATTCCAATGTATAAAACAGCCATAATGTGCATTAGATGTGACTGCAATATTCTCACTTGATCCAGTAAATCTATTAGATGTAAAGACCCAACTATTTCCTGTCAATAACAACTCCTAGTCCACTAACCATTTTCCACTTTTTTGTTTTTCAAATTTTCCGACTTACCTAAGGTTACATACAAAGAGATTGGGATGATGTAGTTGAACAACACCAAGAATGAAAGGAAATCTTCAAAATACTTTCCAGCCTGCAAACAAAAATTTAAATAAGTTATTTATTAAAAAGTCACCAAAAACAACTGTTTGCAAACTGTTATAAACAACACTGTACACTCCACAGTAGAGTACAGATTAAATGAACAATACTGTAGATGCTTTGCAAAATATTTGGGATTGACACAACTTTTGGCAAACCCAAAGTAAGAAATAAAACCATGCCAACATACCATCATGTGTTCTTCACTGCAATAGCAAACTTTACTGGATTATGGTTTCAGGTACCTTCAGAAATTTGCTTTTAATGGTTGGTGAATGCCAGCACTACCCGATTTTGTGACAAGTTCAATAAAAATATACAGCTTTAAGTTTCAACAAGATCTTATTTGAAATTGACCTCTTACATCATATTATGAAAATAAAACTGACAGGAATGATAAAAACTCACAGATCCACTGTAGTCTTGGCTTTGCACGGCTGAAGGATAAAAGTACCATGACCGCTCTGTGTTTGCCTTATTATTGAAATAGTACTTTAAACCAGTCGCTAATATCGTCTGTACAGCAAGATACACCAACATAGCAACCAAGTACTTGTTCATTGATCTGAAAGAATCAAAAGAAAATATCAAAAAGTTTCAACTAAAAGCCAAAAATTACCAAAACGAGAAAGGACTGTTTAACAGACTGCTCATCTATTGTAAAAAAAGCTGTGTACTGAAATATATGAAAGTTATAGGGCGTGGCGGTTGATCCTACCAGGATCTTCCCTCGGATCGCCTTTGAAGAATATAAAGATTTTAACAGTCTAAATGTTAGGCACTCTTACTTTTACATATATAAATACAGGTTATGAAAGTTATTATGAAAATGGAACTCAGAAAAGCCTTAATGTACATTTCATCAATAATTCTTAATCAGTGCAGGTGGTAAAACAGAATTAGAATGTGTTTGCAACTCTTTAAATGGATATATTTATTTGTCTAATAGGTAAACAGTTGGAAGCCAAGCACAGCAAGAAGTAGAACATGTTTGCAACCTTTTCAAGGATATTTTTGGAAAAATCTAGAACCAAAGGTTGCTATGTGGGGTAGCCTTTCTGTCTTTGGCTTGTGATAACAGTTCTCATCTTTAATAAATCATGTGTGAGATTGAAGGGATTTCCCCCACAGGTAGAAACAAGTTATGTTGTCCATATCAATTATTCTTCAATAGTTTGGAAAAGCAAATCTATAGATTTACCAGGAAAACATAAGGTGTTTTAAGTAACTCTTCTGTTGAGGCCTGTGGATGAAATCCAGTACCAAAAGATCGGCGGCAACAACACAGATTATGTGGACGAGCTATGAAGTCGTCCACTTTTCCAGAATGTACTGAGTATCAAATGCGCCAGTGCAAAAAATTGTAAACACTTTGTGAGTATTTTAGCATGGAACGGACTTTTTGTGTATTCTAATACATTTCTGAGTCATTTTGATTGTTTCTTAAACATAACAATCAATTATAGATTTAATAGGTGACCTAAAAAAAAAACCGGGAACCTGGATAAATGAGGCTCAGAGGTTTAAGGGTTTTATATCATAAACAATACTTCCAGGATGATAGTTGACAAATTTATTCTTTAGACTCACTTTTCAATGCAGGAAAACTTCTGGCCTTTCTTTTTAGAATTGAGCGCCATTTTGGACTGTTCTCCTGTGTAAACTGCGACACCTGAAACAAAGATATACATGAAGCGGATGACAATATTGATACAGACAGGATATGGATGTTTGGAGTATTAAGGGAATATGTTCACAAAGGGAAGGAATGACATCAACGACAAGAGAACCAAAACACAGTGTAATCTAAATAGCCGGTGAATCTTGGCAAGCATTACAAATGCAACAGATTAATTAAAATCATAACAGTCATAAAATGCTAAAACAGACAAAACAACAAGGATATAAATCTTAAAGCAATTTCATGATTAAGATCTGATCCACATTGCAGAATGGCGACAATGGTAAGACAACATATGAAGACTTTGAGAAAGATAATATGATTACAGGAAAACTCAAACACAGTGTAGTAGGTAATTCTTACAAAACATATTAAACCCAATGCTACAATAACTGAACAAAGTTTGTAAACTGAAGGAGAAGAACTAGTGTTACCTAACAGTAGATGACACTCAGAAAACATGATTAAAACCAATGCTCTCTAAGAACTAAACGGAATGCGAATGAAAGACCAGTTAAAATCAAATTAAAATAAAACTTTTATGTCTATGCTTGAAGGGGTTTGAAACATTTGCAAAACATCTGAGACTACCAACTGAATTTTCGTATTTTTCTAATGTTTTATAATTTTTTTCTTTTTTTTTACTTATTCTTATAGTTTAAGTTAACTGAATTTTCGAACACATTTTATAATGTCTAGCACGCAAGAAATGCTCTATAAATCTAACTCACCGTAAACGTATGGAGTGTTTTTAACCTTTGAGCCTCTAAGAAGTAAATTTTCAGCATTCAAAGATCTGTGAAGATGATATGAACACAGTTAGTTAACCCAGGATTATGGTTTTATGTGAACAACTATGTAATGCAATGCCTGGCACATAATTTTAGTGTAATACTTGTTTCATATGGAACAACCATGCTGATGTTGTAAAGGTTTCAGTGAATGTTATAAAAAAAAAAGGCAAAAACGTATAAAATGGCATGCTTGGCAATAATTAAATGTACCAAAACTTTCACAGTATAAATGCATTCTTGCCATTCAAAATTATGCCATTCTCTTATTTCATAAATGACAAGCACTGTTGTTTGCTTGATTTCTTCTTAATTTAAACCAATTAGTGAAAATGCAAAAAACAAAACAATGAAATATTAAATAAGTAGATGATGAGTTTGGCAACATCACACTTCATATTCAAAGGTCAGTTAAAAATTGAAACTATCAATGTATAATGATGTGTGGTCTCTGGTGCAGGCATCATTAGTTTGAGAAATTACAATTTTTAGTGTCATGAACTATGGTGGTTTTTTTGGCAAAATGTCTGGAAAGTGACACGCAAAGGCAAAGAGCAGCATTACCGAATAAGATAAGACGGGGTGGGGGGGGGGGTGATACCAACCATATCACCATTTAGAGTTTGCTTATGAATTGGAGCAAGAGAGCAGTAGCTGTGAGAAACAGGTATGCGAGGAAGCCGAGTAAATATAGTGAGATGAACTGAGCAGAAAGACCATCTCCTCCGTCCTACCTTGTTAGAACCGCCTGTGAATTTGGCGCCCTTATATTCATCCGACCAACGAACTTGTAAAGATCTGTGATTGGTTGCTGGCATTGTATTTCAGCATTTAAACTCATCAAGCTCTCTTCATCCTGAAGGATAGCCGTGTCCGGTAAAGATCTAAAAATCTGTGAAAATACAAACAGAATCATGATTTTACAGCAGCAAAGAGAAGAAAGATTGCTCCAAAAAGTTGCTTCCACACAGCTAACCTTGAATCAGTTTATTTTGATGTCATTGAGTATTTTTTCAGTAGAATTGGTAAAAATTGTTCAGCCATTGCAACAAGCAACTTTAAAATGTTTGTCATAGTTTGTAATTTCATAGACACTTATATCAAGAGCGTTGAAGACAAGAGTAATGAGTACAACAGAGTGACCTTCACCATACTTATTACCCAAAGAGGAATAAATAAAAATTCAACAAAACATTAAAAAAACAAGAGACAAGATCTGTGTATGACAGCTTCATTATCTGTTGGTGTGGTAAAGCAAACATCCAATGATACTACATCCTGATCAATACATATTACTCTAGTTTCTTTTTAATACAGTTTAGAGGTGGACCCTAATAATTACATAAAATCCACCAAAACCTCAACTTTCCTCCCTAATTTTTTTTTTTTCTCTGTCTAACCTTCAGATTGGTTTCTCCGTCTAGATTAGCCGTCGTTACGTAACATTCTCCATCTGGATTTTGAGATGATAACAATACCATATCACAGGGAAGTTCCTCATCACTTCTGGACCAAACAATATCTCCGACCTGTGTCACAGAATAAGAGGATATTTAAGTAGCATCATTTGCTTATTTCTTGCATCAATATACATCTAAAGGAATAATAAATTATTAAATTCATTAGTCATGAACATAACACTCAATAGAATATCCAAAAGTTATTTTTTTTTTCTACTATTGATATTTGATTTGGAAAATTGAATGGGATTAGGATCATCTTAATATCTTAATCCTCATGGTAGGAGTTTCATTTTGTACTGCAATATAGTCAAGATGTTCCATAAAATATTGCTAAGAAGGCAATGAAAATTAATCAGTTGACAAACTTGAGACAAGCTTTTACTCAAACAGGGGTTTAAATTTGATAAAATGGTTGTTTAGTTTGGTCTTTATGGCTCATAATATTAGTTTAAATGTGATAAAATGGTCGTATATTCAGTCTTTATAGCTCATAATATTAGCCTGTCTTATTTTTCTTGGTCTATTTATCATTCATGTTTGAAGAGTAAATGGTCAAGCAAACTTTGATGAGCCTTCCCCACTTATTACGCGGACAAAAATCATTTATTCCAAGATACTTTGAGTATGTTATTACTAATGTTAGCTAGGTTAATCCTCATAAATATAGTATCATGCCACAGAAAGACAGAAACCTGACAACAGACTTACCCTAATATCCTTAGACAACACCTCAACTCTTTTCCCATTTCTCACAACCTGGACTGGTCTGTTATTCACTTCTTTATCTGACCTGTGTCTTAAAATATCCTCATAACCCTGCAGTGAGATGGAAATAGGAAGAATGTTAACATTAAGAAAATTATAAACTTTAATCATATTGATTGCAGTTCACAATGTTAATGTTAATATTCATTTCCATGGCAACAATTATTACATTTTTTGCAGTTAATTGACTGTAAAGGTCATCACACATATCCATTTAGGAGCAGACAGACAGTACGTCTCCAATGTATTTTCAGTAGAATGTTTATCAACATACAAACAGATCGTCGGGTCTAAGTGTTGGTGAATAATGTGCCTATTAAACATATTTATTTAAATGAATAAAATCAATCAATAAAAAGAAAAACATGGAAGGACCATAGGGGAAATACCTATTTATTATAACCTTTTCAATCAAATGCTATAGAATAAGATCACTTATGTACACTGAAACCATTAACTACATTGCCAACACACACAAAACCAACTTTTACAAACAAATCGTTCAAGGGTTTTGATCTTTAGCTATCAAACCTGTAGGGGAAAATAGGGAACTACTAAGTTTCTTTTCTAGAGTTTTAACCACTTCCTGTTCCCCAAATGTTGATCTGTTTGGAGTATACATCAAAACTTTTAAACAAAAACCTTTTTGTTTGCCAGGAATGAGCAGACTACATTTACAATGGTTTTGAATACACATTTCTATTGTTGGTTATATAAGGTTGGACACAGTACAGTTTGGCAATCTACAGCAAAATTGTGAGTCCTGGCAACTACGGTATTCAACACATTTGTACACTCAGCAGTATCATACACATTTTTACACCCAGATCTGGTACAAAAGAAACAACAATGTTAAATCAAGCTACTATATCTCGCCCTTGGTAACTTGATTTGTTAGCACATGGTACAATGGTTGACACAAAGCAGTATTATGTATGTACAGTCAGCTCGCTTGTAGTTGCAGCACATTTAGTCCAAAGTTCAAAAATGAGTGTATTATGTTAACAATTGAAAACTTTCCAAGAAATCTCTCAAAATATACATGTATTTCATTTATTTCTGCTAATGTATATTGTTTTTCCCTTTGTGTTGTTGTTTTTTCTCAAGGTTTACACAATATTATTTTGTATGTTTTAATCTAAAAAGACAAACATGCATCTGTATTAGACAGACTACTGTATAAAGTAACATAAAAACTATAACATTAATTTATTAAAAAGTAACAAAAATGACTTAAAATTTGGTTTACATGTACATCATGTTTCCTTTTGAAGCTAATTTGTGTTTTACAATTTTTATGGTTAAATAAACTTTAATGAATGTTAGCACTATCAACTGTTTGTTTGACTTCATGGACTGTATTACACGTACCTGTTTGATCATTGTTACAGAAACTACAAATACGAGAGGCACAATACTGGTCCAAGGAGCAACAGGACTGTCAATGGTAAGCTGTTTAAAGAAAAAGAAACAATATTAGAAATAGGCTTGTGGATATGTTATTAGCTAAACTTGTTGCTTTATAACAACATGCTGTATTTGTAGAGAAACATTAAAACCCTTGAAGTACTTAGTAAGTGCAATTGAAACCCATATACTCATATACTAGGTATAATACTTGGATAATAAAAGGATTACCCCACCCACATTATGCTCCTACCATTGATGGGACACTACTTCAACCATAGAATTTTATGATCCATTAGCAGTCGAGAGTAATTTTAACTATATCTGATTTACGTCTTCCACAATCGATGGCAACCATCAACCTGACCACAGATAATACATAACAGCACTCTAAAAACACAGCTAACTGAGTGAGTAATTAAATTTATGGAGCACAAAGGTCAATTAACACCCCTTCAATAAGAGAGAGTATGATGAATCATGCTGCATGTACTTAACACAACTTGTAGTGCACAAGCAATGGCAGTGGTAGGCAAGGAATCGACGATAGGAAGGCGAACATACCAAAGTGTCTGTAATGTGAGATGGGGGGAGGGAATGAAGTGGGATGGGAAGAGAAAGGGAGAGTGGAATGAAAAATAGCAAAGACTGCCAAAGAGAAAGGAAGAAGGGGTAAGGGGCAAGGAGGGGGGAAGGAGGAGAGGGAAGGATCTGAATGTCAGAATCTGTATTCTGTCCTTGATTTGTGTTTGTTTCTTTGGTCATGTTTTATTAGCAATTTTATCACACCAGCTATGTTTTACTTCAAAAAGATTTGCAACTGAACTAAGACACTCCTCTAGATTTGTCATTATTAATCCATCCAATCTGGTCCATCAATAAACAATCATTAATACGTTTCATCCAGTTTATTGCTTACTTTCATTGTATATTACACTGATTCTGCAGGAAATCCAGCATGGACGAAAACTAATATACTTTTGTAAGCAAAACATAAACTGAAATAATTGTCAACAAATATATTTCAAAGAGCAAACAAAATTGGACTTGGTGAAAACAAGTCCAATTGTAACACCAGAGTTTTAAGGCTTAAAAATTGGTAATATTCAAAATACTATCACTTTGGACAGCGAACACCTTGAAGGCAAACTATATTCCAGAACTGCAGTTTGTTCTTTTAATTTACAAAAGTCCGAACTACTGTACCACTACTGAACACTGAAATACTGTTTAAAGTTTGATAACTTACAATGGCATTGTTATAGAGCAGTTCCTACTAGAATCTACCTTTTGTACCACAGTGCAATCATGGCTGTGAATACTAACCATGTACAGTACAACAGAGTCTGTAGGCATTGTTGGTATTATACAGTATTAGCACCTTTGTATAAAAAATAAAGTTACAAACAATACCAAATGTTCATAGCTTGGCAGTTATGTGTTAAATTTGATACCAAAACATACAAGTATTTTATACCAGACGCATACTAAACGAAACTGCTGCATTCCCAGCCAAAGATAATTGGGTGTTGGGTGTTAGAAAAATCAATTTTTAGTTTGAAGCATCGGGTGACACAGACAGAAGAATGGTGGAGCAATTTCAGAGTAAGGGTCATTCAATCAATTACCTAGTTATATATTCATATATATATATATATTGATATATAGCATATTTTCCTTCTGATGATTATAAGGCAGTTTGCATGCACTAAATGCCTTAAAATAAGTATTGAAAATTATATAGCCTAATACTTTATTTACTACGGGGCAGCAGAATCAAGGAACACAGGGGACATGTACAATCCCAATTTGTCAAAAACCTCTGAGAAGTACCCCTATTCCTTAAATCACAATTGCTCACTATTGCTAATAAAAAGTTTCTTTTTCCATTTTTGTAAGTTAAATAAGGAAGTATTTTTGATGTAACTTTTGGACTCAGAGTATATCGATAGTTACTTAACCATAACTTTCCAAAGCCTGACTTTGTGTACACAAGTAGATGCCTATTGTACTTCAAGTGTTGGTTCATAATTTAACTGGGTTGGTCATGAAAGGGAAAGAACCCACTTTGCTGTGATAGATAGAAATATAGGACAGGGTCTTGAATGCATTGTCTATGAGGATGAGAACTACAGAATTAACAAGACCATAATTCCCTTAGTAGTTTTAACCAAAGACTTGTTGACAAGTCAAGACAACAGAGGGAAACCTTGAGTATATGTGGGTATATTATTGTTCTACACAGCCAACCTCTTTGTTGACCTATTGTAAAGTACACAAAAAATATATTATAATAAGTTTTATGTTAAAAAATATATATATATTTAATACCATCACTGAACTTTTTAATATTTTTTAATATTAAAATTGAGAACAGTGTTAAATGGCAGATTAGCTGCACATCTTCAAAATTGTGAAAGTAATATCAGAATTCTGCTACATTGAAGATGACGATATAAATGAAGTCTTGTGACTGGATTCTTTAATCTAGGCATCACATGATGCTAGAACTAAGTCCTCTTGACACTCCTAGTACCTCACTTAAACTTAAGGAAGCTGCTGGTAGTAATTTATATAGTTAAAACTTTATCATCATTCCACCAGCACTACTGTGAAGGGTACTGAAGTCTGTGCTAAACACATCTCAGGTACAAATCTGTACAATGACACAATTTATGGCTTTACATTCCCATATTAAACTGGTTCAGAGGAGAAACATGGGAGAGGAAGGAGGAGATGGAAGAATAATAGAAGTGGGAAGGGCAGGGGAAGGGGAGGGGCAGGGGGAGGAGGTTGTCTATACAAATTACAACATCTTTGGTTATCATATGTAAATTACAAACCTTAAATGTGTATTTATGAAACATTGGGCAGGATTTGTGACTTGATTTAGCACTTTCAACGTATTGTTAACTGGGTTCGTCCATGACTATTATAGCAATGAAACACAGGTTAACCATTTGAGTAAGTTCTTGCAAAATTACAGGACACAAAATATACCTTCTAAAATCAGAACCTAATATTAAAACTATGTATAAAAAATTTGTGTTTAGAACAAAGCCAAACTACAAAATGGCAATAGTAAAAAAAATACAAAGAAACACAATTTTTACTACAAATACACATGCAACAACACTACTATAATAAAAATACAATAGTCCCCACCCCCCCACACACACCCACAATCTCATTTCCATCCCTTGCCCACATGCAACAACACTAAGGAAATAGTCCCCCCCCTCCCACACCCACAATCCTACTTTTGCCCACATGGTCACATGCAACAACACTACTAAAATATAAAAGAAACTAATCCCCCCCCACACCCACAATCCCATCCCTTGCCTATATGCAACAACACTACTCAAATTTAAAAGAAATAGTCTGACCCACACCCCCACACCAACAATACTACTCTCATCCCTTGCCCACATGGTCACATGCAACAACACTACTAAAATATAAAGAAACTAATCCCCCCCCACACCCACAATCTCATCCATTGCCTACATGCAACAACACTACTCGAATTTAAAAGAAATAGTCTGACCCACACCCCTACACCAACAATCCAACTCTGATCCTTTGCCCACATGGTCACATGCAACTACTAAAATATAAAGAAACCAGTCCCCCCCCCACACCCACAATCCCATCCCTTGCCCACATGCAACAACACTACTCAAATTTAAAGGAAATAATCTGACCCCCCCACACCTACAATCCTACTCTCATCCCTTGCCCACATGGTCACATGCCACAAAACTACTCAAATAAAAAGAAACTAATCCCCCCCAACACCCACAATCCCATCCCTTGCCTACATGCAACAACACTACTCAAATTTAAAAGAAATAGTCTGACCCACACCCCTACACAAAGAATCCTACTCTGATCCTTTGCCCACATGGTCACATGCAACGAAACTACTAAAATAAAAAGAAACCAGTTCCCCCCCCTTCCCCCACACACCCACAATCCCGTACCCATCCCTTGTCCACATGCAACAACACTACTAAAATATGAAGAAAATAGTCTCCCCCCGCACATCCACAATCCCATCCCACACCCACATGGTCACATGCAACAACACTATTAAATTACAAAGCAAATAGTCCCTCTCCCCACCCCCCATACACCCACAATGCCACTCTCATCCCTTGCCCATATGGTCACATGTATCACAATATTTATTCATGAAGGTTTGTTAGAGTAGTGATTACAGTGACAGGCAGTGTTCCAGTGTTCTAGATACTGTACTGCGGTTACTCTACGTAGGTGAGCTCCTTGTGTATTATCGGAATGAACTGAGTTCAATTGATGGAAGACCTCATTTCTAAATTTACACACATATGATGTCATCATGTCACAGCTGTTTGTTTACTAACACAAAAAGAATAAACAATCTGAATTCCGTGTTCCTTAGAAATACTTTTAACTTTTGCTTAACCTTGGAGGTACTATCAGGGCCTGTGCAAATCAATCAAATGTTTGCTAAACTGAGGTGTAATGCTTGCATTAACTCGTCACATTTACAGAGGTATGATTGCAGTACCAACGGTATCCACACTGTAAATGTGCCGTGTACAGTTACTCGCTATACATGACTGATGTTGTGTGCCTTTGAGCACTGTGTAGTGAAAATGCCATTTGCATCCATTTCATAGGATTAGGAAATCCTATTCTTGTAGTACTTCCTTGGTTTTACTTCTTAAACCAAAGAAAATACACAGAATTGTGAGAACCAACTTTGTGAAGGGCTGTCTTTATTGTAGACTTACCTGTAGTATGGCAATACATAAAAAATAAAAGTTGGCTATTCTTCGGAACTGTTCGAAAAGGTTCTTTGGAAAGAAAGATAGGGCAGTGTACTGTGAAGAAACAAAATAAAAGATTTCCTCTGTTAATTTTGTACTTAAATGTGATGTGGTGACATTAGAATTGGTGCCTAAAGAATATTGTATCTTTAATCCTTATTGGGCATATGGTCACAGAAAGCAAATATTCACAATCTATTGATTGAAGCAAATAGCTTCAAATTTCTTATAAAAGAAATTCTTCACAAAATGTTCTTAAAATTGGTTAACGTTGCTATGGTAAAATCAAAGAATTTCCAACAGTGTGTCATACTTGGTACTGCACACTACTACTGTAGGTACTGTAGCTACTGTGTAGACTTATTCAGTGCATACTCGAATACTTGGGAGCTGGTATCAACCATTTGTATTTGATTTTGGAACACAAAATGCACAACAACAATCAAAAAGTAAAAATTAGTACAAATTTTCATAATATTAGTATCATGCATGAAATTATCATAGCAACCAATCTGTACTCAATATTGACTATTGAAATGAAGCACATGAAATAATCAATGAAATTTTCAGCACACAATTCAGGCCATTGTCTCAATGGTCTTCCTTTATGGTAAAATGCCTTGAGAAATGATTTTAAATTGTCTAGTGATGTTGCAGAGCAGAAAGAGTTAAATACATGATGATGGAAACATTTGATGGGAAGATATTCATATTTGGTTTGTAAAATATACAAAGTCAGTCATGAAAGTTTCAGATATGATGTTCTCTCATCAAGACTCATTTACATGGGAGATTATGTGATATATATATAATGAATAAAATGTGCAATCATTGCCTGCAAAGTTGTATAGTTTTCCTATCAAACAAGAAGGTAAGGTCCCTGATCGGTATTCTGACATGTAGAGGGAAACCTTGCCATGAAATATTAACAATGTCAGTGACAATTGAATTCATTTATATATTTGTTTTATCGCCAATTGTGTACAATGGGAAAGGAAGTCTCCTATAAAGTCTTAAAAAGACTTAACAAGGTAGGAGACTCCCTGGGAGAAAAGAAAAGAATAATGTACAAATATATATAAAACAGAATATACGTAAGGATTAAATATACAGTAATAATATCCTAATGATGCTGAGATGGATACGTGAAAAGATTATATAATACTAGTACAAGTTAATAAATTCCTTTTTCAAATGTCTGGTGAATGTGGGTTTTGAAGTTATAGACTTCAAATTAGGAAGCCTAAATTATCTGTACATATGTGCAAGGTACATTTAGGGTACATTTCTATAGTATTACACTGTAGGTATAAGGTGTTTATAGTAGTACACTGTAGGTACATGTATGAGTACTGAGTTGATAATTTGATATGCATTCAGTGGGGATGGATGAAACAGATTCAGCCAGACAGTGAATCATTTAGTTTGCCATCCTATGAGCTTTCAAACAAGCTCCATTGCATACATTCTCACATACATGCATGTGAAAGAGCACTGTATCAATGCATGTACACCTAACAGGTTGCATTGCAATATATGTACACCTGGTGCAAGCTGAGCTTGATGACAGCATGTGAAAGACAACCCTGGCCCTTTAAGGAGAAGTGCATTACTAACCTTGGAGGACATAACCGTATTATCCGGGTACTGTTGTTCATTAAAGGACACTTCTACAGGGGATGATCCTTCACTCTCTTGAGTCTTGTGGTTTACGAAAATGACTCTATTGATTGGCATCTGCCGCTGGGTACAGCCCTGCATGGAAAGATTCGGACGACGAAGTGTGTTAGATCAAGTGACATACAGTGGCGGAGCTAGGGGTATTGGTCAGGAGGGGCGAGAATGGTCTGTAGGGGCGCTTTCGACACCATCTAAGCGGAGGGCCACCACAGGTTGGCGCGTAGCGTACAGAAATTTTTTGAGTAAAGATACTCCCTAGATCGCCGGAAATGACCCTTTCCGGGCCTGACTAATTTGCAGATAAACAAAGAATAAATAGGTGTTATCGCCAAATTACACCTACAAAATGTGACAAATGTCAATAGGTAGATGAGAGCGCAATAAAAAAGTCAATAATCGCGAATAAGTAAAAAGTGGTAAAGAGCTGAAAAGGGCGCCAGCAGTCCATTTGAGTCCTTTGAGTCAGTCAGGGGGGCACCGCCCCCCCCCCTGACTGTATGGACGCTCTGCCACTGGTGACATACAGCGTACACATAACACGAAAAAGAATCCTAGACTAGCATGTGCTACAAACTTTCAGTATTTTCAAAATGAAACTGCAGTGATGAGAAACTAGAAAAATTGAACAAGTTTCAGATCAGTGAGTACAATGGTTTCAGTTTGGAGACGGAGGGTAACATGATCTACGTAAGTTATCATATATAGCAGACATCATACAGTACATACAGTATAAACATAGATTACTGTAGCATTTCAAGAATAATTAACAATATGAGTTTAGCTAGTATTCAGCAATGTGCAGAAATGTATATGAATTTACTGTACTGTACAGATCATCGCTAGTACTGTACAGTAGCTGGTTGAATAAAGAAGAAAAGTCAAATAAAGGTCCTTACTGTATGTTCAAACTAAAAGGAACAGCAGTCGTGAAAGCATTTCACTTCAATTTTAGAATGTTAAAATTTGAGGCCAATACCGATGACCTTCAAGCAGACTTCTGTCTAGTTCTGCTGCAATTTGTGTTTTACAAAAATATACCATTAATGATGAATATAATAGACATATTTAGCTAAATAATTAACAAAATATGATGTGAACCCTAAAACAAAATTTACACTACATGCATATTACTGCATACCAGCACTGTAGAGGTTTACAGAGCTTATTACAAATCACATCAAAATTGTAATGCATACAGTAGTAGAAACAACTTACAGGTAATCTTTATGGCAAAACAAAGAGTGCTGTTGGCAATGCAAAACTTTTACAGTAGTACCACTAACATACATGTAGTTGTTTCTACATCACATCATACAGCACTGAATATATTGAATTTGTCCTTTTCTTTAATATTCTCACCAGTTGTACAGTGCATTAACATTGTTAAAAGGTTTCAAAACCCATACAAGGGATTTACATAAAAATTCAACTTTAGCACAAGGTTGTGTACATAGCAAACATACATGTACAGTACTGTACAACTCATAGCACGCATATCAAACAGTGTAAGATTTGGCCACTTAAAAATGCCTTGAGCAAAATTGTTGTTGTCAGTGATGTTTCATGACTTTGGAATAATATTTATTACATTTAAATAATTCTACATATTTATAAATAGTATACAGTATCTTTGTGTGATGGTTTCTGCCGGATCGGGTCAGTTAAGAAATAGTTAAAAGTAGTTAATAGTTAATAGTATCAAAGGCAGATGATACTGTACACATTGTTACTTTACTGTACAGTACATATGTCAAATATAAAAGCTTTTACCGCAATTAGGCTCTACTGTGTAATTAACTATTTAGTATTTGAATAGTACACGTAAGACTCTGGGTTAATAAGTAATTCAAGCAAAATAAAGAGTGTTTAAAGATGTCCAAAGGTTCTGTTTGTACAACTTACTCCTTGCTGAGCTGTAAGCTATGTCATAGTACAGTATGCTATGACTATGATTAAACCAGGGATTTGGTATACGTAACAACTCCCTTATTCAATGAACAACTTAAAGAATCGCACGATGTGGGCAGACACACCCAATGACTCAATTTTAAGATGGAAAATCCATCTTTAGAACATAAAACTTCAAAAGTAGCAATTTCTACACTCAAATTTCATCCCTTTTCTGAATGAAAAAGGACAAATTATTGTGACTGTGGTCTGACTGATCCCAAATTCCCACCTAATATGCAATGTTTTTGTCAGTATCTTCCGAAACATGCCAACTCATAGACCTTTATCTTTGGACATTTTACTATACATGTATAGAATTGACAAAATTTTGTCGTAACATACAACCAATTTTGTTTGTGCTCTATTTCAAGTCTATGTGCCCCAGTAAAATTATGAAGAAAATGTCAATATAAATTATTTAATCAATATAGAATAGTTCACATATAGTGTGGTGTAGACAAATAGTATACGTAACACTACTGTAAATCATACTCATGTATGGCTCACTGCATGGAATAATGGAACTGTATGGACAAGGTAATATTACATGTGTGAGTTCCTGATTAATTATATTGTGTTCAAGTATAGGCAGCTATGTACCTTCTAAAGAAAACTGCTCACCTCAATTAAAAGTGCATTGCATTCTGGATCACTTCACAGAACCTTTATACGTTACGGATCACTGAGTCTGCTCTACAATGCCTAGTGTATTTATATCACATATTTGGAGGTTTCAATTATAACAAATTTTGGGCTTAGCCAAATAAGAACCTTACAATATTGAAGTCTTAATGATGTCATACTGTACTGTATATATAACACAAAATACAATGTGAAAACAAAAAAGGCAAACAAAAGTGCATTGTCTTGAAACTATTCCTACTTATCTGTTGTGCCTACTGGCTGTCTGGCAGAAACTAGTTGTTTACATCAAATTTCAACTTGCATTGTAACTTAATAGGGCCTACTCCCAAATAGGTTTGATAATTGCTATCACTCCCAAAGCTGGTGTTCTGTTCACCAACCTATACATCTCTCCTACAATGAACATCCTACAGTGATATATACTGGACATTTTCATTTTACTAAATTTTTCAAACTACCAAACTTTGCTGAGAAAAGCCTTAAAAGTTTGGCCCTATCTTATATCCATTTGGCCCTATCTTATTGTCTCCCTTACATACTGGGTTAATTAATACTTACAGCTTTGTTCATTTACATCTGGTATAATAATAAGATCATTTTCAATTCTAGCTTACAGAAAGCATTACAGGGCTGTGGGCCTATATTTCTGTATGCTAGCACTGCAGTATTCACTACTGGTGACCTTTGACACAATAGCCTACTGTAGGCTGACATGCAGTATGTTAAAGATTACAAGATTTATACTTTCCTATAGCATTATAAGGAAATGTCAGAGTAAAGAGGAGATGTGTCAGTAAAGAAGAGATAAAATGAAGCTTACAAAAAAATCTAAATATTGTAAATAGTAATCATCTTTTATGTTTAAACAGTAGAAACTGCTTACTCCTTCCAAAGATGTACAGTATATACTTGATTGTAACATTATCCCACATTTCAAAATACTAAACTGTGCTATAATCTCATTTTCACAGTTCAGTAACTTCCATATATACGTCATGTCTTAATGACAATTACAGCTGCAGGCCTCTGTATCTGAGACAGATTATTTATTACACTTAACTGTTATACTACCATGTAACATACTGTATCTGATATTTTATCACACTGTTTGAAGCATATACTGTTCCAAAGTGTCAAAATATGCATAAATATACACAGTTAATAAAAGCACTAATCTAGGATAATCATGAGAGGTGATTGATGAACAAACGAACAAAATTTTTTTAGTTGAAATCATTCTGATCAAATAAATTGTATGTTTGTAGAGTATATAAAAATTCGATTCAGCAGGGCATTGGTTTAATTTCCAAAAGAAAGAATGCTAATTAAGAAAGAAGGTATTTTGCGATGGTTTTAGTCATTCATTTCCAGATTTAGTACAGAGTTCACTGTAATCTTTTGATTACCAAACATCGACTAATTATTATATGTATTAATGTCACTTTTTGCTCCAAACGAAATGATATAGTTTGAGCTGAAGGCTATCCAATGACAATCAATGCAAACATCACATTAATTGCCATTACAGAGCATTTCATTATCTTATAACAATAGTCCATCACAATTAAACATATATTTTAGAACAGCTGAAATTTATACTGCACCATTACAATTTTAAGCTTGCTCAGTACAAAGAATGCTAATCATGTTTGTTTCCATGGTAACATTTCCTGAGTGAACTATGGGTTATCTTAAAACACAGGGCAGGGAATAATTTGGTACTTTGAATTTTGCATATTAAATGGATGTTGTTAATTGTGTGAACCATTAAATAAAAAAAAGTACATTGTCTAGATACTTAAAGGGTGTGAAGACTTGTGCAAAAAGAAACGTCTAATGCCGGTAATCTGACCTAGTTTCGAATGAGGTGTAACAGAAGTGTTAGACAACACCATCGATCCCAGAAAATACACACACACAGCTTGCTACCATCGGTAATTAGACACTAGTGTACAGTCAGTACATACAGCTGCGGTCAATACCCACAGCACAGTGTACAAACAATACAGCGATGGACATCTCAGGTCCAGCTAAAGATAACAAGGTATCATGTTTCATTACTGTACTGTCTATTTTGTAGCGACACAAACAAAATGTCACTTGCAAGCAATGAAAAGTTCACTTTTTCAGATGGCCACATGCGGTTTCGGGCGAGTCTTCAATGCTTTTAAGTGCTTAAACATTGTTGTATTGTGTTTAGCATTGATGTGGTCATTATTGCATTACAAAATTCTATGCATGACCATTTAAATTGTTCCCTTTAGTGAAAAGTTATCATTGGGATCAACTGATTTCAAAAGTTCACAAGATTTTCCAAAGTGAGACGGTATTCATTGTGTTATGGTTAGAAAAATTAAAAGAGACGGGTTGAAGGATGTCGTACCAACGCTCTGCCATCGCTGTCGGTTGACAGCTCGGCCTTCAACCCATCAAAACTGCAGAAGCTGGTCTTCAGTCAATCGACCAGTTTGTCTGGACCAATGGTGTCCACATGGGAGTGGGTGCTTTCATGCCAATTGTGTCAGCATATACAGTATACATGTTGAACAAACATTATCTAGGCATTTTATTCTTGTTTTTACAGTTAAATAACATAACATGGTAAATTTGTTACAGATTGATACTGTGGTGTTCAAACTACCTAACCATTGTTTACATAAATTGCACATGCTTAAAGTAAAATCTAGATACTTTATGAAAATTCTAATACTGTAATCCACTCAAGCCATGGTATGTATAGCATGGTGACTTCGAAGTTCGGACACTTAAGACTTAAAACACCCCAAAACTAAATCTTCTGGTCTAAATCACCAGAAAATATACTTCATATGGTGGGAGAATTGTGTTATAGCACGATACATGGCCAAACTTTCTTTCCTGCAAACTGTTTTAACGTTGTTTTCCAAGAAGATTCTTCGTGATTGTGGAACTGGTATTTCTTTGCTAGAGTATTGCGAAGTTCGGACACGCAACCCACAGTGTGGCGCTGGTGATAAAATTGGTGGCGCAGTTGCTTTTTCAGTAATATAACAGACTTCATAGATCTCCGTCATTTTATTGACTAATATGTAAGTAATTTCTTGCACACGGGCCATTTTGGAGAGAAAATAACTGTAGCTTCGTACTTTTTGGTGAAATTTGGCTCTTCCTGTCAGTTGTCTTCTTAAAATCGTGTATTTCTTAGGGTGTCTGAACTTCGCAGTATGCCGAACTTCGCACTACTGACTATACCGTATGGCGTTTGAAATTGAATCACATGTGGCTATAGGGTCTTGGTTATACCGTCGGGGCTAGCAACATTTGATCCTACAGCACAGCTGTCTGAAACTTCTGACAGGAAAGTGGCTACACTAAATCATACACTTTTTGCCAGTATGAAATTAGCCTACTTTGCAAAAAGGTGCAAGCCTAACTTAGGACTTCTTACACTTTGAATTGATCACCGGAGGTTGTAACTTGTACTTGAAGTGTAAACTGTAATATAATAAAATGATAACTGCCTAACGCCTATGACAATCCGTTGTTTATGTTTCGCAAAATCTCTGTTTCTGATCCTATAATTTAAGTACAATACATTGGCCTCTTTCAGTATTTAGATGTTTACCGGCTACAATGATCATACTAAGTTACTGTAACAGTGACAACTGTCGTTAGGCCTAACCTATGCAATCCGCGTAAAAATTATCAGATTCAAATTTGTTGCAGAACATTTGATATAATATCTTACCATGGCATCGGTAACTCGTCTAAAGAAGCTTGGCATTTTAGGGTTTTCTTGTCAGCTTGTGGAGCAAAAAGAAACTTGGTAAAAAAAGTAACAATATCGTAGGCTAGTTCATTCTCTGTTTGTTTATGGAAACATGTCCACAGTACAGATTCACGATCTCTGTTATGAAAGCAGTTGGTCGTCTGCTAGCTTAGTGTAGCAGCGATGACGAGTAGTTCGGTCGGTACAAAGTTGACTTGTCGGAGAGTGCTCCGTGTATGGCGTTTACTACGTAAAGTTTTTTTTTTTTCTGGTGATGGGTTTACTTGTTTCAATATCAATAAATGTAAGCGTGTTATGCACTTGTAGTAACAAATCCTGATATAATATGCTCGACAGCCGCTCCAGGATTAAATTCAAAGAGGGGGCTTCTGTTTTAACAGTTTAATAGTATCTAATGGAATTTAACAAAATTGTCTTTCCGTTCACAATTTGTATGGTGACGTAAATGAGCACTCTGGCAGTCGGTCTTCACAATAAATTGAACTTCCAACTTCGATTTACATGGTGTGTCAATTATTCATATCGTTAAATTGGACGTAAAAAATATCGAATTAGAACAGAGGAAATATCATTTTAATGAAAAGAAGTGTGGAAACTAAAGGTTAGAATATGGTAATGGTCTCTCTTTTCATGTGGTATGTGCCACTTTTCTCCCGTTCTTCTAGGCATTTTAATACACCATAATAATTAAACTGGACATTAATTTGGGATTAATTAGACATTAATATTGTAATCGATTGTTTGGAACATACTGACGTTTTAAACTAACATTTTATTCTTTCCTGTATCATTTGTGTTTTTTTAAAGGAATTCACATGTCTAAAATATCCCAGAGGTAAATTTGACCCATGTAAAATGCCAGTTCTGACAAGCTGTTACGACGCCAGAAGAGAGTCAACGCGTAAACAAGAACTGGCGGCGCTGTAACCTTTTTTCCTCCTAGAGTTCCTTTATACTGAGGAACTATTTCCTCCACTGGTACAGTAATGTACTTATATTCAAGAAGCTAACCCTTGGTGGGAAAAGTTCCTACAAATTACCTAATGCGGGGATTGTTTTGACATGTTTTCAGATATCATTTTCTTGCTTTTTCTGCCTGTATGTTACAACAGATAAATCAACGTAAAAATGGTGTGAGATGCTACATTATGTCAAACTTGCTCATCTTTCTAGCCGAAAATCTAAGAAAATTGTCAAGTGCTACGATATGCCAAATCATGTGCAGATTTGTAGCAAGGAATTAATCGTTGGAGAGGGGGCATCAAACTTCAAGGAGGGGCACAATACTTGTAATAATGTATTGTAGCCAGTGTACATATGGTGGTGTCACAATTGGGGGGGGGGGGGGTGGGGGAGGAGCTTAGTTATCCACCCCTAACCGTCTTTATTACATTAATCAGAAATATTGCAGGGACATGTTTTCCAGCTTGCCACAAAAACCTCACCAACAGGTACTTATTGTGTTTCACTTAAAATGAGAAAGGAAGAGATTTCCAACTCAAAAACACTGACATGATAGGAAATTATTACAGCAGAAATTAATTATCTATTAACTCATAAAACATGAACTCAAAGAATTTCAAAATCTTTTGATCATTTCTCTCATTTCATGTTATTCAACAAGAGCCCAACAGGCACCATTGTTCCTTGCTTAGTGGAATATTGATGGTGCATACAATATCATAATATTTATGCCCACATATGCGAGCTACTACACAACAACTGTATTCCAAGTTTAATACATCTACATAGCAAGTTTGACATATATCCATCACTCTGTTGTTTAGTTATCGCAGACCCAAGCAAGTGTCACAGACGCACACACACTCCGACCTGACTGTATAGGTTCCTTTGCTTCCAGCAAGGAATCAAAAATGATAAATGGGATTAAATGGTTGAAAGCCATTCAAGAGAAAAGAAAGCAAATATAATACAATGCTTTCATATTTAACCCTCCAAACTTTACTAGAGTGTTTCCAAAACCACAAATAGTTCTCTCCACTTTCTCATTAGCCTTCACATTGGATCCTCCGCTGGCAATACGACTGTGAGCAAGTGATCACAAACAGGAAGTTATGAAGAACACATCAAGTCACGTCTGTTTCCACACATAATGGTTGCATGCACCCTGACCCTTGTATCAGATACAAGTGGCACATGACAAGAAACAGGACATGACATCATGTCATCGTGATCTCGGGTCACCTTGATCACATCAAGATTTCTCAACAGTTAACTGGACCTGATCAGCCCCAAAAAGAGGATTAAGACCTCGGGTCAGATCCTGAGTGTGGAAGCTTTCATACTAGGAACTTGATCTCGAGCGGAGGATCAGATATGGATCAGAACTCCTGCTAGAGAGCTGGTGTGAAAACAATCATATCATAAAAGAGTATAACTTCTTTGTTTTCATTGTCAACCATTGTAAGCAGCTACTCTAACTTTTTTCACTTTTCCATGTGTTTAGTAAAAAAATCTGTCCTGTGTTTGACTATTTTCAACTATAGGGCATGGAGTACTGAATATGTTAATCACAGAGTAAAACAAGAAACTTTACTAGATTGAATTTAATAACTTGATATTGTTGGTCAGAAATCAAAGATATTACAAGTATGTCATTAATACCTCCCCCCCCACCTCCTAAACTATAATTGAAGAAGAAAAAAGAAAAGCCCAAAAAATACCTGGACATTGATAAAGCATTCTCAAGTCATACAATACTCATTTTTATACAAAAGATTATCCACAGTTCTATGTATGTATTTTAGATCCTCCTGCAAGCAGGAGCTCGCAAAGAAGCCATCATTGGCTTATCAAAGCCGCAAGCTGACCAAAGTCAATCTCTTAGATTCATATTTTAACGTCCATGACTATGAATTGTCAATTGTCAACAACTCTGTCACTGGACGACATATGTTAATCTGGGAGTGACTCAAACTCGGGACCGAATGTTTGAAAGGCACCGGCATAAACCACTGAGCTAACACCCCCTTAAGACTCTATGGAAATCTTAACACTTAAAAATTAACACTCTATGGAAATCTGCTTTTACTTTGTTCAAACAGTTATAGAGTTTTGCATGTGAGAATTGGAGTTCCCACCGTGAGACAATACACAGAACAGCCAGTTTACCAGTACAACATGTGACAGTTGGCAGAAATAGATCAAGCTGAAATGGCAACACAGCACAACCAAGATGAAATTAGCTATTAGGACTAAGGTCAAACCATAACACAGTATCTGTACAACCGAGCTCAAATGTTATAAAACTAACATGTGTAAATGGTCTCTTCGTTAAGTGTCACAGTTAAACAATTTCTCCATTGTCCAGAATCCCTCCATCTTGGCACTGTTTTGCCCTCTGGTATATTAAGTTTTCAAGGAATTTTCATAATCAGACATCAACGTCATCTTCCATTCCTCCCTGCTTCTTCTTTCCGTCTTCCCGACAAAGGTTTCCCTTCCAGCCTCTGTTTCCTCAGAGCTTGTAATTTCAAGAACCATCTCGCTTCTTTTTCTTCTCTGCTTGCCGAAAGCTATCGAAGAGAAAATATCAAAATAATGAACGATTAACACAAGTAGGACATTCAGCATTTCATAAATGAATGAATAAAAGAGCAGAATTCGTCTCGGAAATAATTTTATGATAAAATGGAAGTTAAGAGAACTTCTCAAGCAACTCCACAATTGATCTCCCATTTAAAGTAGGAATTATAGAGTATCGATAAGGAAAAGATACTAACTAGTTGAAAAAATACTATTTTTATCAGGAATAACTTCACAAAGAAAATTAAAGCCAAAAGTGTTCTCAAATAGCTCCATCAGTCACCTTTAGTTTGAAATTCACTTAGTCCATCCCCTTACCCCTCTATCCATTAACCCTCAAAAAATACACCATCTCCCTCCAAATAGGACACATTTGAGCCAAGTGGAAAGAGATTCCACAACTTACAAAATCACTGGCTAGTTTGCCATTCCTCTTTGGTTGAACAGAATCCAAGTAGCGTGCAGCATTCTGTAGGTCTGATATGTTGTTAGTAGTGAAGATTGCAGAGTCATGGTTCCAGTCCCTCGATATCCCAAACATTGGCTGCTGAGCTTTGGCCTGACCGAAGAAAACAAGAAATCCATATGAACCGTGCGGTTATAAAATGATGAGTTCAAAAAACATTACTGACTAATTAAATGAGATTGATGAATAGCCAAAATCAAAAAATCAAATAAATGGAAGACATGACCGGACAAAGAAATGCCATCATCGACCATAAGATTAATTGATAATTACAACATCCGCAACAATATTTTACTAATCCCCTAAGTTCCTTAACTTCCATCTCAGTCATTCATCATTTAAACTTGTGACTCTTGGCACAAACTTAACGGTGATATGTTGTCAACCATTAAAGACCACTGCTAGCAGTTCAGCTTGTATCTATTTGCACAAAATTAACTTGACATGTTGTCAACCATTAAAGACCACTGCTAGCAATTCAGCCTGTATCACTTCACCACTTTTATATGTTTTGAAGAAATGACTTTTTAAACAGCGGTTCATCAGAAAAGGTAACTGTTCTACTGTAGTCTCGTGCACATATCACCCTCACAATTGTTTTAGACGTCATTCAGGTCTAAGCAGAACGATGAATCAATTTTATCTTCTGCAACTTCTTCAAAGGTTGACAAAATCTTAGCTCATTCCCATAAAGTGTCATTTCTCCACCCCGGCCAAAGCATTCCATTTATTCAGAGCTGAGGGGTTGAGAGGACATACCGAATTTGCACCCTGCGCTGACGAATGAAATTGTTGAATGTGGAAACTGTCCTTCTCGATTGAAGCCAACTTCTTCTGTCTGTCCCGTTCTTCTTTCTGAGTGAGAATTTCTGTGAAAATTCAAAGATCAACCAATATTGTGGGTGACTTCTATCAATAGAAACTGAGGGAGCCAAGACATACTCTTAATATCACCAGTTGCCTAAGGTACCAATATTAATCAAGGAAGATAAACTTTCCTCAATTTTCACAGAATTATTTTATCATCCTCTTTTAAACTAAAGTAGTTTTTTTTTGGGCATCCGGTCGACATATTTTCCAAAACCTCCTGGATGCTGTTTCTGCTACGATTGCTATTGATCAAACTATGAGAATTTTCCAAAAAGGAAACATTAATGAGCGAGTGATTTATGAGGTTTGATTCTCAACATGCCATCTCTAAAAGATCTAAATGCATGCATGTTTTGAATCAAACTAATCTAAGAAAAAGAGAAAATGGCAACACATGCATTATATGACCCCCAACCTTGCCCCACCCCACCCCCTCTTACCCACAGTGTCCATGTTGAAAAAAAACTTGTGAAGATTATATTTAGCATACTCCAGTTATCTTCATTAAGGAATGAGGACACACTAGGATGGGTGGGATATTGTATTCTTCACTTTCTAACTCATTCATTTTTTCCCAGTCCCCAATCTCATTTTTACTCACAAGTTGATGTTGTTCTTTTGCAAGGACTATGCTCCTGTCAAATCCAACAGGTTTTTCAGCGTTACATTTAATGTTTTATTTGGTTAAATCCTATTTTCCTTATTTATTTTATTGGATTAAGAATGAACGAATGAAAGAACGAATGAATGAATGAATATTCTGTTCCCTGCTTGAGACTAGAAGCTTGTTTAGAAGCTCTAAAGTTCTGACAAGAATCAAAATATGGAAATAAATGACGAATTACTGAAATATGGTCTTAGAATCTTGTGTATAACAAAGCCTCATAGAAAGTTCCTCAACCTTTAACTTTCCATAGAAATACTGTCACCACCAGAATGTCTCTGAAGACAAAGCAAATGTCTACCAAATATTTTAATTCAGAATATTAAATTATTGTAAATTACCATTTTTGGTCATGGATGTTAAGATGCCTTGTTGACGTAGTTGGGCATCAGCAGTCGCTGTCAATAAACAAAATAAACAAAGTAGTAAGAGTGTTGTCTTTTGCTAGGTCAGCCTAACATTGTTTCTCAGAAACATAGCAAACAATCTAGTGAAGTAATTTGCATGTAGACCTAATTTATAGCCAAAATATGAACCAGATTGCACCATTTCAAGTCTAGAATTGTAATCGTTTTGTCCTTTCACCTCGCTCATGGCCAGACCCCTCCTCCTTAAAAATACTGGATCCACCCTCTGGTGGACACATACGTACACTTTGGTGGTCACTCCACACGTAGTGTAAAGTAGAAGCCATTTTGTTCTCCCCAACCAAACAATGAAGCTACTTCCCCATCCAACCAATGAAACTGTTTCCACAATTCGAAGTTACTTCCCCACCCCCAACAAATGAAGCTGCTCTCCGATCCCTATGAATGAAGCTGCTCCCTAACCTTATGAAAGATACTGCTCCCTCAACCCTTGGAATGAAGCTGCTCTCTCCACCCTTTGAATGAAGCTGCTAAGTACATTACAACAGTTCATTTATTTTAAGTCAATTATTACAACTTTCATACATCAATGAAAATGTCATTACCTGCTGCCTCTAAAGCTCTCTGCATTTTTTCTTGAAGTGATTCCCGGGGTCTCTGTTGAACAGAACATATAATGAAATGAGCAGATAAGAGGAAGTGGCTTAAATGATCATAAAATATACACATAATTCCAATAGCCACATAAAGATATGAAATTCAGTAAGAACTTATAGCTCTCTGAGACATAGATACTTCAGATGTCCAGGAACCTCTTCTCCCCCTCCCCCTTTCCCCTCCCATCCTCCACCACCATACCTCACAGACACTATTTATTTTTTTTAACTTTAATAGCTGATTCTTACTTCTTCTGCCACAGTGGATGCCTCCTTTACATCTTTAAAGGATAAAGGACTGGCCGTCTTGCTGGTTTCCTTAGATCTGGAACCAAGCTTGCTTAATCTATCACTACTACGTGACCTACTCCTGGATCTTCTTCGTTTTTTGCTCCTAGACGGACTACGAGACCTGAGAAGAAAGGAAGTTGGAAATTAGAGCAATGTCATTCAAGAAAACACCATATTGGCAAAATGAATTGATATAATTGAGTATCATGCTCCAATTGCTGTCTCTGACATTTTACACTATAGGGTCTCCATATTTGAGGCACATCAAAAAGTAGCTTTGCTAAATAAGTGATAACAAAGTCTGTACATTTTAAGCTTTGCTGGACTCAACTGACTTTTGACCTATACAACCAAGGCGGGTGGGTCTATTTACACAGAGTCCAAATCAATTTATCAATTTGTGCCATATTAATTAGTACATATGTTTATCTATCTAAATGAAATGGTAAATAACCTTGATTAGGATCTACTATATTCAGTAACCATATATCTGGTTATGGCATTTTCTTGGCATTTGGTCTAGAATTTCACCAAACCTTTTGAGTACCATTCATAATCAGATTGTAATTGATAACTACAGTAAGACACCTTACTCGTACCAAATGACCATTTATGAGCAAGTAATTAATGAATTTGAATTGATTGTAAACATGAGATGTCCAGACATATTTTCATATTAGTAGTTATCATATACAAGATGCAAAATTGTTATCATGCAAACATTTTTATTCATATTTTAATGTTTGGGAATGACAGATAACTAGTAGAACTAATTAGCTACATGATTAGGACTCTTCATACTGGATAGCATAAAAATAAATTGATAGAAATTGACTATAACACATGTGATATGTGCGTACTGTGCTTGAAAACATGTTAATTTACCTTTGTGTCGATCGACTTCCTGATACGCTTCTGGATCTGGATCTCCGCGTAGTTTGTCGTTCTGCATAACGTTCTCTTGATCTGCTCCGACTGAGGACCAAAGGAATGTTCATGAAGCTTGAAAGAGGACACTCTACAGTTCCAAATCAGCCAATCATGCTTAATCAATAGCTTAATTGTGATAATTGTGTTACGTTTGGTGCCATGAACTCTAGTATTAAGTTAATCACACAAGTTACAACTAAGCTTGGCAACTGGTGCCTTATCTACTCATAGAGACCAACCAAGGTAGACAGACTTGCCAAGTCTCTGTATGTCAAAATTCTTCTAAATATCATCATTACTTTCCACCATGAAGAAATGTTTATTCCTAGACCTTAGTAATGTGACATTAAAGTATACCATCCTAAATTGTAATCAATGTAAAACATGTCAAAAAAACATAAGTTAAGGAATAAGGTGCTTACTGCTTAAAGTTAAACCTGTTGGCTTGAAACTTTGTATATGTTTGTGAAGATATTCTTGTCCAATCCGTGCAAATAACTTATAAGTGCAATTGGGGTTAACTTGTTTACCAGGAAAAACATTCCCTTACTGCCCTTAGATAACTACTAGACCCCTAACTCAAGTGATCGACTAGATCCACTCTCTGGTACCGCCAAGCTACTCAAATGATTGGGTCAACATCTTGATTTTTGAGATTTTAATTAAGTAATAATTGAAATCGAATATGTGGAATGCCTGGTAATTAGGAACAAAAAGATCGGTAAAATATCACCTTTTCTTTGATTTCTTTTTTCGTCTTCTGTCTGGACTTTTGCTCAGTGATCGATATCTATCACCCTTATTGCTATCACTCGATGAACTTCTTGATGAACTTCTCCGTCGGCGAGAACGCTTAGATTTGCTCCCTTTGTGTCCTTCTGAATATTCAGAATCACGAGAGCGAGATCTTGAGCGATTCCTCGCCTTCTTGCTTTTTTTGTGGGTTCCCATCAACGGACACTCGGATGTAACCACGGCGAAAACATCGTACCTGTGTCAGTAAACCCTATGAAAGCCTAACGTACTGTTGGCCACGGCTGGAAAGAAGATGTATAGGGCCTACGTTTGAAAGTCAATATATATGCGAGTTGAACAGTATATAACATTAGTCAGGGTTGCTGTGAGTTTTTTGTATAGTTTATATCTGCGGGTACGGAGCAACCTGAGCCCTGCATCAATTTGAATGGTGTGGAATGACGTTAAGCAAACATAAAATATGGGACGGAAAATAAACCTTAACTAATCCAGTACTATGGAACGCCGAAAAAGCCACCATATTTAATGTGTTCATTGATTATCGCTTCCCGCAAAGCTGATACGATACTGCACTAAAAACGTGGTCGAATGTCCCGTTTGAAACATAGTCACATAGAAGAATATCTGTTAATTCACATTTTGATAAGAGCATTTACGTAATCTTAGCGAATTTCTGTTCTCTAAAAGTACTAAAATCCTGCAATTTGTCAAGGGTGCATTTTATTTACATACCTACATTAAAAAAGAACATATTTAATTTTTATTAATTTTTATTAATATTAACACAGAGACCTGTACTCAGGAGCTGATGTCATCGTCGAATTTGCTACAAATATTTAAAAGGTCAATAACTTAAAAGCTGGAACAGTTCTACAAACATTACTGGCCCTACTTTGATAATGACATATTAATAATCTGCATAAAGTCACGCTTTAACTTCACAACGAATGCCGATGCCAGGAATTTTGTCAGCTTTGTATAACCAGGGAGTTGTTATAGAATCACTTCAGTGACTGCACTGGTAACGTTCGTCTGTTCGTGTGGAAGACTGCGTTGATTACTGAAGTGAATATAGTGAAGGTACGTGGCGTTACATGTTCAAAAGTTTCACTCAGTCATAAATCTACCAGCTGATTGTAAAGGGTCATGCGTAAAGAAATTTAAATTCTTTGGTCAGATGGTAAGCATTAACACTGCTTCCCTCACTATCAGTACCGTAAAGTGCTGTATTCATTTGTTACATGTTCCCCAAAGAGTTCAATTCAAATTATTGTTGCTAGTTTATAAAGCCCTTCATGGCCTAGCCCCTTCTTATTTATGTGAATTTGTTCAGTGGTACGTTCCTGATAAAAATCTTTGATCAGGTTTTATGATATCTAGCGAAAGAGTCTATGAGTGATGGAATAATGCCTAAATATCGTGCTCTAGTCAATCTGGTAACTTTGTTAGAAGTAGCGTCAAAACACCTTTATTCGAACTGCTTTTAATCTCTATTTTTTGTAAGTTTGTATTTTTTTAAAGTTAAAAAGTTTCAATGTTTCAAAATTAAAAATTTTAAAAAGATTTTTTTTGGGGGGTAATGGCGCCTGTGAACATTGTAATTATGGGTATTGTTGAGTTTTTTTCAATATATTTTTTATTATATTTAATTTCACATGTAGAACAGTGGCCTGCACATAATGTCAAACGTGCATGGGGGGGGGGGGGGGCGGTAAATTCAAAACTTCCCCGACTGATTAAGGAAGGAGACTTTGGGGGCCAGAATCGAATGGAGGATTCTATATTGGAGGAGGATTGTACTGGTTTCAGTGAAACCGACTCCTAGGTTAGGAGTCAGGGGATCCTGTCCCCCCCCCCAAATAATATTTAAACGCCAAATGGTGGATGGTTGTGCAGCCTAATAAATAATAAAAACAAAACTTCCTCCACTGATAAAGTAGAGTTTGTACCTTTATAGAGGGAGGGTGGCAGGGGCGAATGGAGGATTTTATAATGGAAGGGGTGTTGCCGTGGAGTCATTGAAGCCCTCCCTATCTAGGGGAATTTGGGGTCCTTCCTCTCCCCCCCCCTCCAGTCTATATAATGAAGTACTGGCCCTAAACGCAAGGTTTTGCTAAGTATACTTTGTTTTAGGTTCAACAAGGGGGGGGGGGGGGGGTTATATCAACCGTACACGTATGTACAGTGGCAGTCTGGCAGGTACTGCTTTATAAATGTATGTCTTTCGAACACCTTTTTGGACTCTGTATCAGGAGGTTTCTGTGGTACATTTTGCACTGCCCCCCCCCTCCCCTCCCCTCCCGATTCTAGTTAGGTCTAGCTTCTTTTTCTATACTTATGTTCTCCTTATCAGCAGTAAGCAATACTTGAAAAGCTTACTTATGACAAGTTCGTGATTTGTACGTCTTTAAGAGTACATTGCCTCCGGTTCTGCCGTTGAAACATATTGATTAAGCCATGTGATCTTTGTACGTAATCGGATAACCCAAGAAATCTAATTACAACCGTTTGGCTCATACTAATTAAATAGTATCAGCAAATGTGTTAATCCAATACGGAACATTTGGTGTACCTGCACAAAAGTCATGTAATGCTTGCTCTGTCAGAATTTAATACGTAACATTGAAATTTGTTACCGGTACTCGATATGACATGTACTTTGACCCATTGACTCCATCATTCTGTAAACTATATGAAACAATGACTCAATCATTCTGTGAAATATATGAAACAATGACTCCCTCATTCTGTGAAATACATGAAACAATGGCTCCCTCATTCTGTTAAATATATATGAAACAATGACTCCATCGTTCTGTGAAATACATAAAACAATGACTCAATCATTCTGTAAAATATATGAAACAATGGCTCCCTCGTTCTGTGAAATACATGAAATAAAGACTCCATCATTCTGTAAAATACATGAAACAATGACTCCATCATTCTGTGAAATACACGAAACAATGACTCCATCAGTCTGTGAAATATATGAAACAATGACTCAATCTTTCTGTGAAATACATGAAACAATGGCTCCCTCATTCTGTGAAATACATGAAACGATGACTCCCTCATTCTGTGAAAAAGGCTATATAAAACAATGACTCCATCATGCTGTGAAATATATGAAACAATGACTCCATCATTCTGTGAAATATATGAAACAATGACTCAATCTTTCTGTGAAATACATGAAACAATGGCTCCCTCATTCTGTGAAATACATGAAACGATGACTCCCTCATTCTGTGAAAAAGGCTATATAAAACAATGACTCCATCATGCTGTGAAATATATGAAACAATGACTCCATCATTCTGTGAAATATATGAAACAATGGCTCCATCATTCTGTGAAATATATGAAACAATGACTCAATCATTCTGTGAAATATATGAAACAATGGCTCCATCATTCTGTGAAATATATGAAACAATGGCTCCATCATTCTGTAAAATATATGAAACAATGACTCAATCATTCTGTGAAATACATGAAACAATGGCTCCCTCATTCTGTGAAATATATGAAACAATGGCTCCATCATTCTGTGAAATATATGAAACAATGACTTCATCATTCTGTAAAATATATGAAACAATGGCTCCCTCATTCTGTGTGAAATATATGAAACAATGACTCCATCATTCTGTAAAATATATGAAACAATGACTTCCCCATTCTGTGAAATATATGAAACAATGACTCCATCATTCTGTGAAATGTATGAAACAATGGCTCCCTCATTCTGTAAAATATATGAAACAATGGCTCCCTCATTCTGTGAAATATATGAAACAATGACTCAATCATTCTGTGAAGTATATGAGACAATGACTCCATCATTCTGTGAAATATATGAAACAATGACTCCATCATTCTGTGAAATATATAAAACAATGATTCCATCATTCTGTGAAGTATATGAAACAATGACTCCATCATTAAATCGATTTAATGCGGATATTAATTCCATTTGGTGTAGACATTAATGCTATACAATCAATGCGCAGTTTTTTTTTGTTCCAAATAATGCAGACATATATTCGAATACATTATGTGGACATATATTCGAATTTAACCAGACACTTAATCAAATATATGCAGACATTACTTCGATTAGCCTATATGTGTATATTAAATCAACCAATCACTGTAGAGGTTTATATGTGGACATTAATTCACTTTCGATACAAAACAACTACTTCCAGAGACAATTATTCATCAACATATTCAAATATATGTCAACTTATATATTCGATTTAATGTCCGCATTAATAGAATTGATGCTGATAATATTTAAAGTCTACATTAAATCGGATTGATGTCAACGTTAAATCGATTTATTGTATATGTCCGCATATATATATATATATATATATATATTCAAATATATGCCAGCATATACTCGATTCAATGTCCGCTTATATTCGATTCAATGCTTACATTAAATAGACTTAATGTCGATATTAATTCGTTTTAATCGAATGTATGTCCGAATATATTAGATTTAATGACTGGATCATATTTGATTCAATGTCCGCATTGCATGATATTATTAATGCAGACATATAAAAATGCCCCCTGATTTGGAGTTTAAATAAAAGTTTAATGTCGATATTTAATCGAATTAATATGGACATTAATATACGTGTCCACAGTGTTCTATCATATACTGAGACATTGAGCTCACAACAAGGTACCGCTATAGGTAATACTACACTGTGGCGTCCACGTTGTAGTAATTGCGCCTATACTTCACAACAAACATTCTACAATTTGTATTCACCTCAGCCACAGATAATTTCTTGTTTGCTGTATGTATAAAATTGCATTGTAGTTATGGGTATATATGCTCAGTTTAGTATTTGCGGGTATACACCTCTACACACATGCATATGTATATATCTACTGTTGCTTTATGAAGTAACTTCATTCTATTCGACAGTACAAGGTCATCGTGACCATTTCACAATTTCCATCTTATTCAACAAGAACCTTTCTTTACCACTGACATCTGATTTCAGAGACACAACATGCAGTTAAAAGATGTAAGTTAACTTCTCTATAATTTCAGTATCACATGCATTAAGTTCAAAGTTTTGAGAACATTATATTAGCGTGGAAAGGGTTTTGATTTAATGGTTGTATAGTTTACATATTTTCAACTGGAGTGATGTTGAACACTTGTATAATAGGCTACTGTTTTGATCATGAAATATTGCATATACATAGGCCTAAGTAGAAAGTATAGTTCCGAGATTTTACGAGGAGTCCGGCTCTGTCAGTACAAACTATAAAGTACTATAACGTTGAGTGGTAAGGAAGATTACTAAAACTTCCCTTTCCTTAAGTGAGTATATTGCGTTTAAGTATCACCCAAAGCCTGACGCCTGCATGTCATTAATTGTGATCCGAATAGAAATTACACCTTTTAAAATGTCAAAATTTACAATATAAACAGAGAAATCATGACTAAAACCAACATTCGTTTACGGGACTCAATCCAAGCTCGAAGTTGGAAATGACTGTCTATGCTTACGTGTTGACAGAAAATACCCACAAACTGATTGGTCAATGTGAACTACACACGTCAAATTGAAATTTGGAGAACAGTTAGCGAACTTTTGGGAACATACCGTTGATTATATCGAAGGCCTAATGGCTTAGGACATTTAGCGTAAGCCTAGTCTATTATTTATTGTATTTAAAAGCCATGTATTTGACAAGATTGATTCATTTCACGAACGTGTAATATTAATACACCAACTTACGTTACTTGTTAGCAATACACTTATACAGTATTATAGCATCAATCCGTAGTCACAGGTGGGGGGGGGGGCAGAATTTATTCATACAAACATACATACATACACACATTAACTCCGCCGTTATGATGCACATTTGAACAGTCCAGGTACTGTGTATACTTGTAGTAGAATACAGGAGGCAAATAATATATCTGCTTATAATACCTTTTTTAATTATCTCAGTTCAACTTACAATAATTGTTTTCCTATTCGCCAAATCAATCATAAACAGCGTTTTAGAAAGAAACACCCATGGATTACGAATGGCATTTTGACTTCCATTAAAAGGAAGCACAAACTTTACAGACGTCAGTTAAAGTCTCCTACAGTTATGTACAAGTCTATGTATACAACGTATCGTAATAAGCTTAATCAAGTAATCAGACTTTCGAAAAAGCTCTATTTTGACAATAAATTTAATGAGAGCAGAAATAACGCAAATCATACATGGCGTACTATTAATGAAATGTTGCACAATAACCGTAAAGAATCATCATATCCTGCTGTTTTCAAAGATGGTGACCAAGAAACCAGTGATGAAAATATCATTGCGAATAACTTCAACAATTTCTATGTAAATCTTGGACCATCGCTTGCTAGTAAAATAAAAAACAAAGGTAAATCACATGAAACCATCTGTGATAACAATAGTCATTCAATATTCACATTCCCAGTCACTGAAGAAGAACTAATTAAAATCGCAACTTCCAACTTGAAACCCAATAAAGCAGCAGGATATGATGATTTCAAATCTGGTATTATAAAAAATGTTATTCCTTTCATTGCTAAGCCTTTGACCCATATATGTAATTTATCTTTTAACACTGGCGTATTCCCAGATAAACTTAAAACGGCAAAGGTTATACCAATCTATAAAAAGGGAGATTCAAATGTATATGAGAATTATCGACCGATTTCATTGCTTTCCTGTTTTTCTAAAATCATAGAACGACTTATGTTCAATCGCATATTTAATTTTCTTAACCAATATAATATTCTCTGTAAAGAACAGTACGGCTTTCGACCCGAACATTCTACTGAACTGGCATTGGCAGATGCACTTAACAGTTTACATACTAGTCTGAATAATGGCAAAAATTGCATTGGTGTATTCCTAGACCTTTCGAAGGCGTTTGACACGATCGATCATACCATCCTTATCAATAAATTATTTTCATACGGCATTAGAGGAACTACTCTCAACTGGCTTGAAAGCTATATTTCGAACAGATATCAGTATACCTTGTATAAAAACTCTAGATCCGATCTTGCTAAAATTCGTTGCGGCGTTCCACAGGGTTCAGTCTTAGGTCCTTTGTTATTTATTCTATATATTAACGATATTTGTCATGTCTCCAAACTAGCCAAAATCATTCTCTTTGCTGATGACACCAGTATTTTCTTCGAGAGCGACGACATAATCACATTATCTTCCAACGTGTCAAATGAATTAAATAAATTCTGTAATTGGTTTTCAGCCAACAAATTATCACTAAATGTACAAAAAAGTAATTACATTGTCTTTAATACTCGTAATACACTTATTTGGAATAAAGATATATGTATGGATGGTAAAATAATTAAGCAAGTTTATACTACTAAGTTTTTAGGTGTAAATATTGATTGTAAACTTAGCTGGCGCAACCATATTTCAACTATTTGCAGTATAATTGCACGGAATGTTGGCATATTATCTAAGTTGAAATATTATCTATCGGAAAACATACTCAGAACACTATACCAGACCCTGGTTGTCCCGCATCTCACTTATTGTTCTATTATTTGGTCTGGTACATACAACACCAACCTTAACAATCTTATAATACTCCAAAAGGCAGCCATTCGCCACATAACACACTCAGCCCCACGTGAGCACACCAGTCCCCTATTTAAGAAACTCAACTTACTAAAATTGCACGATCTCATTAAAGTTAAGCTTGCATTATTTGCCTACAAGACCTGGAATGGATTACTACCAGCTGCCTTTGACAATTTTTTAACCAGTAACAGAGATGTACATAATCATAACACGAGGCATGCTAATCATGCCTACTATAATCTCTACAATACCACCATTGGAACTTTAAGCCTACAAAACCGTGCAACAAAAACATGGAATCTTCTAATGAACGATTTAAAGAGTAAAAAGTCAGTCACATCCTTTAGGAAGTGGTTTTGTAAGGAAATAATAGCTAGTTACTGACTAAAACTAAATTTTACCTGTATGTAATTACTATATATATATATATATATATTGAACATTTAATTTGTACTTATATCTATGTATGTATTCATACACATATATATATATTTTGTTTTTTCTTTTCTGTCCTTTTCTTTTCTTTTCTTTCTTCAGGGAGTCTTCCACATTGTTAAGCTTTTAAGCTTTATGGAAGACTTCCTCCACTTTCTACTTTTGTGGCAAACAAATAAATAAATGATATGATTTGCTGGCTAGCTCGTTTGCGTTAACGAAAGCTTCAATACGCCTAACGAATATTTGTATACGTCTGTTTAGAGCCCCCCTTTTTTCTTATCTGTTTTTGATTGAGGTTTTGATTGGCAGTTATGGTTACGTTTAAAGGAAATTGCTCAACTTGCACATGGCTCAGTTACATTTACAATAACAGTTAGTAGTTTAGGCCTAGTCATAGAAATTGATCAATTTCTATGGGCCTAGTACATCAATGAAAGTAATGCGTGAAACAGGCGGTTTGTTATGTCTGACGTCACGTGATGTGGATGATTCGTTTGGTTGATTTTAACATATCATCAATCGCATAGTAGCTGGTATGTAAATGAATGTAAGTGACAATGGAATGCTAAAAATGCTAGATAAAGATAATATGGACCTTTAAGCTGATTAAGATGATTGAAAGATTATCCTATTCTAGATTCTCTCATTTATGACTGTACAAGCGGGACTTTGTAAAATTCTGCCAGTCAGTGGGGACTCCGTAGAGGGGGGGGGGGGAGGGGGCTCAGTCGTAGTTTCACCCTGTCCCTGTAATCTGGAACAAGTGTTGTATATGGCTAACAAGTTGATATATATTTCTTGCAGGAACAATCTCTCCAAGACCCCAAGAAGAGGCGTGATCATCTCTTGAAGGAGGAGGAGAAGGAGGAGGAGGAAGATGCAAAAGAGAATTTAGTGAGCAGTGAGGACGATATCCAATCAAGTATCATCAAGTCGATCTTCTCTACTTTACACAGACGACGGGGGCTACTCTGGGCTCTTCTCTCAGCCTTCTCCATGAGTTTTCAAATATACGCCTTGCGATCGCTTACTGCAACGTCCAATCCATGGCAAACGATTTTTACTCGTAGTATTTTCCTCTCTTTTATGTCTGTCGGAGTGAAATGGCAAGCACATTCGCAAAGCACGATGCTTACGTTGGCGGTATTTATTCTATGCGGAATATGTGATGTGTTGATAGCAACATTATTAGTGAGTGCCACGCAGTACATTCCTATGGGTGATGTCTCTTCGATATCACAAAACGCACCGATACCTGCAACTTTAACCGCTGCAGTATTTCTAGGAGAATCGTTGAATATAGTAGGAGTCTTTCTGATTATTATCAACGGAATTGGTTTAGTTATTGTGTCTAAACCTTCATTTCTCTTCCCGGTTTCAAGCTCAGAAGATGATGGAGATCAAGGCTCATCATTGGCCATTCTCGGCGTGCTGTTTTCATTTATGTCTTTGGCATTCAATGTGACTTTTATTGTCCTGACACGTTTCTTGGTCAACAGAAACGAAGATGACGCCTTTTTAATTCTCACTCTGAACGGAATGGTTGGTATTGCTATCACGACGGCAGTTTTAGCGGTGACATCATCGTGGGACTTCCCGGACTCCTGCACAGAGTGGTTTATGTTTGTTGCAGTCGGAGCGTTGGCCATCAGCACTCTAGGGACATATCTTAAAGCCATTGAAACAGAAACAGTGCAGACGACATGTGTCCTGTTGACAGTGTGTATACCATTATCATATCTCTATGACGTCATCATTTACCAGAACTTGGATTGGCCAACTTTCATCGGAGCTTCTCTTATATTTATATCTACAATTGCCTTATTATTTAATTGATTTCGCTTCGTTTCCACTTCTTGCAGTCATATAAAAGAAACCCCATTGACGTTGTCGGCTACCCAACATAATCTACCAATAAGATACAATCCTCTAGTTATTTTGTAGTAGAAAAAAAGAGAGAAATGTTAAGAAATAACGAGTTAATAATTTCCAATATGTTGTCATCCCGAAACTTATTAATGTGTATTCACATCTATAATGCATGTATCTGATATTTGACAATTGTATCTCGTTTGAACGGCAGACCAAACTTTTGTTGATATTCAGTGTGCATTGTTATATTCAACAACAACAGGATACGCTGGGTCCGATGCACTGACTGATGCCGTGAGTAGGAAGAAAATGCTTGCCAAAAAAGTTTCCCAGATTGCCGGAAATGGCACCTCCCAAAATAAGTTTCATCTATAGACAACATATATTTTTTAGATCTCATGCTCTACATATTTACACTTCAAAAATTACATATTCTGTCTTCAAACGAAAGGCCGAAGCGAAAGTACTGCAGCCACACCCAAACAATTGTTAGTGTCAGTAGTATATGCCGTGCTACTTCACCCCCCCCCCCCCACAACGGGAGTCCAAACGGGGCAAACTAGGGCGCCATTTCGGGAGCCCCAGTTTTTTGGGGCCAACTGGGAGTCGTTTCGGGAGCCCCGATTTTCGGGGGTTCTTTTCGGGAGTCGTTTCCAAGAGCCCCGTTATTTTTTACATTGAATTTTCTTTCTTTTGTAAAGCGGGTATCCGTTTTTCACATCGACGCTGTTATCATTTATAACAAGGCATTTAATTAAATAATTAATTACACATGTACATGCGTTTCGGCAGCTTTGCTTTTGATCTGTTTAGGAGTCTTATCGAATCCCACATGTAACCTTTTTTTTACCATTTATGGATATTCCAATTAGACAGTACATTAGTTCTACCATGGTTTTTACCTCCATGGTTCTACATTACATGGTACACAAACTGCAGAAGGGAGTGTATACACGTACACGCTGGGATCCAAGCGCTCCCGTAACAGAAGTCTTAATTAGTACCAAACCTGAGATAGTTGCAAGACCTGCCAATGCAGAATGTAGACTTTCCATGCATGAACTGTCCCAAACAACTTACGTAACGCGTGATTAATGTAATCGGTACAAAAGAAGTTTTCGCAATAGGCTATTCACATTGACCGAACCTTAGATATAAACGACTTCACATTTGGTCACACCGAACTATTGGGGATCGGTGGTGCTACATGCAGGACAGGCCCAAGTTGAACATGTTGCCAGAACGGATAGTCGCATCAGTGACAGTGAAGCAGAAACGGTAAATGCCGAGAAAAAACGCACGATGCGGTGAATGCGATGAACACGCGAGCACAAAATGTGTGACTCAAAGAGCAAAAGAGCACACCTTGACCTAAAATGATGAGTGTGAAAAAGGGTGCCCGCTTTTAATAAAATACTTTTAAAAAACGGGGGCTCTCGAAAAGTATCCCCGAAAAACGAGGGCTCCCGAAAACGGCTCCCGAGTTAAAAACGGGGGCTCCCGAAATGACGCCCGAGTTCGCCCGTTTGGACTCCCGATAGGGGGGGGGGGTGAAGTAGCACACGACATATACTACTAGTGTCAAAAATAAGTTGCCTTTGTCTCCAGGTTTGAGAAGGTATTCTACATCGCTGATCGGCCTATTTACTCTCCAATACATAATTTTTCCTGCAGTTGTGTAATACTTTTGTTAATCACTTTATTCAAACATGCCTACTGAAAGGCATACCTGCAAGTCTCCTAAATTCGCAATTGATACACACGCAAGCGACCGACTGATTTTAGATTTCATTTCCAAACCACGTTTACTTACGGTAACAAACCTTTTTTAAGCATATATGGTGCATGCTTTCATATAAAGTTACCATACTTCTTAGACAAACAGACACATTATAGGTCTCTAACCAAATAGCTAAATAAAAACCCTGGGACATCTGCAAAGCAAAACAGTTGTTACGAAGTGATTTCCGCCAATATTTAGCCATGCTGCCCTCTAATTAATTGTAGCTTTGTAGACGTGTTGCAATTATCGAACTGCTGTCATTCTTTCCTTTTTCCAAATTTACATAGCCCCATCTTTTTATTTCCGCAATAGATTGGTTGTGACACATAGCTAGTTGTTCAATTTAAGAAATATATAGAGGAATATAAAAGGGATCTCAACACACGTTGGATGGTTGACTGGGTGGGGAGAGAGAGGGGGTTGGGGGAGATATAAATCCGACCGCTGTTCACTTGTATTGTGATTGCCGGCCGTGACAGCACTTTGTCCGCGTGAACTTAAGTTGAAATCACAGCTGTGAATATATGGTGGGAAAGGGGAGGGGAAGGGTGTGTACACAAGCCTATGCTCACTATCTAACTTTAACACGTTTTAAGAAGAAAAGTCACAAAGAAAGAACCTGGGCACGAAAAACCAGTCAGTTATCGGCTCTCAACTTCTGTCTCCTTGCATCGAAACTATGAATGTGTGATCACTGGTAGGTGTGCACGGTATTCATAATGCTACACATGAGCTTAACCAAAGGCTATATAACAAAAACAAATAATTAAAACGGATTTTTTTCCCCCCCTTCTTTTCTTTAGGTGTAAATCAAATGTTTTTGGTACAATTCAAACGAACGAAATTCGGGAACTTGACTCTTTTCACATACAAGAGTATCATATAATATCATCAATTATATATACAAGGACTGCAATAAACCCCTATCATTATACTAACATCTGACACAATATATTGTAAACACATCATAATTTGGTACACTCTTTTCCCCAGCATTTGTTGATATGTAGTTCATATTGTAGAAATTTTAATATTCATTATGTTTTCTAAATAATTTATGTTGCCATATTTGTCAAAGGCTGAGCGGTAAAGCTATAATATCCCTACTACATGAACAGTTTCGTTTTAGAACTAATTAAACAAAAAAGCAATGGCCAAAGAAGTTTCTATATCACCAAAGGTAACTTTACGTTGTTGATCCCTCAAAATGTCAATCAATAAAAAATGACCATATGATATTTGTCACTTTTTTCTTGAATTTACCAAAATCGATTTTGTAATCGATCTTTGGCACCCTCTACTAACATTCATTAAATTCAATGATGTTTAGCATGAGTATCAGAAATTCAATACTGAAGATCACACTGCCTATATCAGAAAATATAATTTCAGAATGTTTCGTAAAAATACATTATTAACCTACTTTACACAAATTTAATTTAGATGTAGTAGGTATTAGGATGGAGTAATATGTGTTACAATACACTTACATTGATATGAACATATAGACCTACAGCATATATATATATATATATATTTATATAGGCTAATATGAAACTAGGCTTGTTATGAAACTTTAATTATAAATTTCATCCAGAAATTGAAATGGATCTATCAGATGTTCGAAGGATGGAAAGAGCAAGGGCTTAGGAACCGGGGGGGGGGGGCTGGGGGCGCCAGCCCCCCCAGTGAAAAATGTGGAGGGGCGGAAGTATCATTCCGCCCCCCGCTTCGCAAGTCAGAAAACCCCTTTTTCATTTCCAAATGAGAAAAAAAATCTCATTTGGAGCACCAAATTGCATCTAAGGCCAGGTGAAAATGCAAAATTATTTACAAAATGGAGTGGGTGGGTTGAAGTATGCTATATTGCACCAAATTGCATCTGAGGCCACCTGGAAATGCAAAAAAATCCAAAGGGGAGGGGGACACCCCCTCCCCTAAGACCCCTCCCCCAGGCCGGCCATCAGTCCAGCCCCCCACTCAAAAGTACCTTCCTACGCCACTGGGAAAGAGAATAGACCTTTGTTAATTTTAAAAGCCCTGTACTTACATAGTCGTTGAGAATGACTTTGGTATAAAGTTGATAAGGTCTGTGCTTTTGAAAGCTAGTAGTTTTATGTGAAGCATGGAGCTCCTTTATGCAACAACAACAAAGTAATATGCCAATTTTAAGAAAACTGCGTTTTGTGTGAAAAGTTTTTAATCTGGGAATAACATTAATGATCTTACCATCAAACGTTGATTAATGTATAGAGGGTTACGATGTAAAGGTTAAACGGTTCGAGCTATGTGCGTATATCAATTCTGTAGGTATACATAGGCCTAGTATACTTTGTACATGGTATGCTACTCGTTATATTATAGCATACATATCACATTGTTTATTATCGTATCAGGGAGATGATATTTACAACAGTTCCCTGACCCTCTGTAGCGTGTTCGATATGTATAGTCTATTCTGTACGGTGTACATAGCATATTCTATTAACTGGTATACGGTACATGTGTACATCTGAGTAAGCACGGTAGCCTATATATTGTAATGTGTTTATTAATACTCTCGATGTATACTATATGATATGATATGCTATGTGAACCCAGCATGGAACACTTGGCCGCCTTTGGAATGAATACCAAGTTTTGCAAGGCAGCATAAGTGTTCTAACAACGTTTTACAAGTTTATACTGATCATATTTGAGGTTTTTTTTCCCTGCTAGCACTAGCAGTCACCTCAGCCTGTCACCGACTCACCATAGATAAGTTTTCTACAAAGCCTAGTTTTATCTAGCGTCACTTGGTTATGATGTTCGCAGGAAACCTGGATAATGTACCACAGTTCGACCACATCATGTTTTCAGTTTGCCAACGTGTTCCTGTGATGGTAACCAATTTCAAGTTAACTCATAATTGTGACACCCTCAACACTGACTTACCAGGAGCAAATGGAGTCTTATTTAGGCAAAGGGTTATGCTTTGGCAAAGGGTTATACATAATTATGGGGAACATTTTATGCAAAAATGAGTCATTTGAGAGTCCACACCATGTTCCAGTGTCTTATTTATTATACCCCTCTTTTCTGTCATATCATTTTCATTAATTGTTTTAAGTATATGTTCAAATTGTCTGGCTGAACTACTGACAACAGGACTTGGTAGAGATATGCTGTTGAGCAATGTACGAGCAGCACTTGTACTGATGGAAGTCTGATGCAAGCCTAGCTACAATGCAATGTTTACCCCGTGATGGATTCCTGCCAGGTTTGTTACGTTGGTTTACGACGTGTCTGAAATGTCCTTCAGTAGGAAATCTAGACTTTTTCTTAAAAGACTTCATCTTCGAATTTCTGCCAAAAATTCTTGAAAAAAGTGTCACAAATGTCTAAAAAATTTGCGGACAGACAGTGATTCTATAAGAAGCTACTTTCATTATGTGAAATTGACATGTAATTGACATTCAATTAAAGGAATTCCTGTGCCCGGGTAATACAGCTGTAATCTCCACTACTTTAACCAGCATAAACTGATTAACCGTTTTAGGCTATAGGTTACATCACTTGTAACTGATCATTAAAAAACAAATTTAATATAGGTTCACGACAGTTTGTAGTCAGTCCACTATCCTCAAATTTAACAAAGGTTTGTGACATTATATAGAAGCCTTGCTCTGAAAAAGAAGTTGTTGTTTTTACTTAAACTCAATTAAGCTTTTCCTTAAAAATGATGGTCGGTGAACGTGAAGAAGCTACTTCTACGAAGGTTGTTTTCAGTAAGTTGATAGGTTTGCTTGTTTTATTTCGTGTGATTCATTCTAAGTTTATGTTTTCACCATTATGCCTCGTTCCGTTAAGCCTGATAGTCGCACGGAGTCAAAAAAGTTCGCTGAAGAGCAAATTCGCGAGCACGGACCTTTTACAGATCCGAAGCCTGCACAACCTATCGTTAACAGAGAATTTTAGTTTTATAAACATTACGAACACTATCATTTGAAGGGAGACCAATTTTGCCGTATTACACATGGAGTTTGTGGTATCCAGAGTTAACTTCGCATTTGTACGCTCCCTGTTATTAGGGTGGCGATATTAACTGGGGAAGTTCCCCTGAAAACGTCAAATTCATGGCTCTACGAGAAACGAAACCACACCCACAAGTACTTGTCTGATTGGTGAAACATTTTGTCATGTGATCTCCTGTATCACCTGATCGAAAATCTGAAATTATTATCAACAAGCACACATGTGTACGCGAGACTAATAATTAATTCGTTCTACACAAGTACACGGGCTTACCGCACAAATTGTAATGTCGTCTGTCGTTATCGTTGTGCAGAGTGACAAAGCGAGAGGAGATCTACACGATCAAGAGAGTTTATCCTTAACCGTCATTCGATGTGGGAAACAGAAAATTGAATAACAACTCGCTGGATATAATCTTCAGGTTCGTTTGCTATCTTTACCCAAGTGATATAGTTACGAGAGTTCTGAAAGCTTTGTGACAAGCTTTAAAATTTCATGTCTAATTTAAACAGGTGATCTAACAATTACTGATACTGATAACATACTTAGTGTTAGGCCTAACTGTTCGTGTTACTGTAAGTATATTGGTAGTCTAAGTTCTAACTGTAAGTTACCAGTGTTATGGCGCGGTACCAGTTATTGTCATAATTTTACCATAGCAACGGAAAATAAGTCCAACTTGAAATCTGCTTACAATACTCCCAATGTGCTTTTCACAAAAGTGAAATAAGAATTTGAGGTAACATTGGAAAGCTACGCCTACTGTAAGTCCAAATTATCACCATCCAGTATCTTTTTGGTGTTGAAGTAGGGTTGTGTAGTTAAAGGCCTACAGTATATATCAACAGTGGGTACACCTGTTTCTTGTTTGTGTCCAATGTAAAGAATGAAGAAATATCACAATTTTTTCGTCTAGGCCTTACTTCTTGTACTGGTTATGTTTGATTAATTATTAACTAGTGGGGCCCAAAGATATTCATAGGTTGTACTAGTCAATTCTATAGATGCATCCCACACTTTTAAGTAGGACTACCTAACCTATTAAAAGAAAACACCATTGTTTGTTATTATATTTCTTTGGGAATGGCCCAGAGTTTCATTTATAAATCAACCTAACGAAAAAATAGAAGAGAATATTGTTAACACATTGAAAAAGCTTAATATGTAACAATTTGTGGAATTTATCATAAAGTGAGCAAAATCTACCATAAATGTTGTGTGCACCATAATTGTCCGGCATACCCATAGACCTTAAACATAGATAGTCTGATATAGTCCTCATTTTAATCAAGGCATTTGAAGTGACCAAATGTTAAAACCAGGTATAAGTAAATGCTTCAACCCTTAGCATATATGTACACTAAAAAAAATTGTCTCAAAAAAATCTGAACAATATTCTGGGCAGAGAAGCTATCCTGAATTTTGAAATGAGTTCTTTTGAACTTCAAAATACTGATATGATTATCCAACAATCATTTTTAGTTGAAGCTGAATGTTGCCTAAACTTACCATATCTACATCAAGTTTTGCATTGTCCAACAGGCAGCCACCCATCTGTCAATGATATATCCTAAACTACAATAACTACCATCTGTGGCAATTTACAGTATGTTAGGTCTACATTCATTATGAGCAAATGTTTTAAAATAAAGTGTTGCATAAAATATATATTGTTGAGAGATACATATATGCGTTGCTTGTACAGTACTGTACAGCTTTTGGATGGACTACTAATATTTAGTTGGTTATTAATAGGTTGAAGTTTTTGTTAATAACAATGTCATTTCCATAGTATTTTTAAATCTCCAGAAAGTATCCTTTTGCCTGCATTAATTGATGACTTTAGGAAGAATTGTAGTCTTCATTTGCTAAAGTCCAAGAGAAAAAAACTGAGTGTTAGAATTGTTTTCTATGTACCTGTAAGCTATTTTTGTATCCAAGATATTCACCTACCCTTTAAGGCTTAATTGATGACTATGTTGGATATTCTTTGCAGGCCTTAATAATATTAATCCATTGATTTATAAATTGTAATACCTCAACCAAAATGTATTCTTTTAACTTCATAAACCATCCTTGGATGATATTGAATTCCATTTGACAAAATTCCTACTGCATTGCAAACATGTCATGTTTGCATTATTTTATATATCAATTTGTCATTTAATGATTTCCTTTTTGTAAATGAACTGTGTAAAAGCCTGGCAGTACTTACAATGTAAACATTGTTGTATGGAAACACTTCATACATACATGGTTGTCTTTGGATATAGACTTTTTTCTGTTAGGCTGTATTTACTCATGAATACAAAATGATTCTTGTTAATATAAGTGCAAAATGAGGGTCATTAGCTAAGTACTATATTCCTGTGTCTTCATTTATGTAACAACCTTAATATATAACAGACAATATCATTGAAATATATCAGTACTATGGCTAAGTGGGTAAAGGCGGTGGCATTTGAAGTCATGAGGCTTAGCAACCGGGAGGTTCCACGAACTTCCAATTTTTTATCCCTGGCCGGTGCATAGTAAGGTGGCCGTGTCATCCGAAAGCAATCTATGGTTTTCTCATCTGAAATAACGTTCTAAATCGAAAAGATTGCAAATTTGAGTTAAAAATGTTGAATTGGAAGCCACTCAACGTGAAAGTTGTAATCCATAAGCCATTGCAGGCTTCTCCCACATTCGTGGTTGCTTAAGTGTCGTTAAAATAACTGCCTGATTATTATTCTGATTATAATACAATATTAAATATCAGTGCAAAATTAGTGTCTTCAGTGCTATGTTCCTTTTATTCATTTATGTAGCAACCTTGATGTAACAGACCATATCATTTAAAGGTTCTTAATGAAAGCATACCTGATTGTATATAGTCAACAAATGTCTTTGTTTATCAGGAACTTATAAATGATAGATTTAAATTTTTTAATTTCTACTTCTAGATTGCATTCGTAGCAAAGAAAAGAAAGTTTGTTAAAGAGAAAGTGTAGGAGCTTTGCATAGCTACCAAGAAATGTACACAGTGATCACAATTTCTATAGCTATTCTCATGTTTATGGATTTTGTTTTCATAAAATCCTGTAGTTATGTTTACAAGAACTGCTGTACACTGTCTTTGTGTACAAGTAGTTTGCCTATATCATGTAGCATGAAGCTTTGCGATACCAGATTTCCTGGTCAGTTCATTCATGGAGCTTGGTAATAGCTCCATGGTTCATTGTTCCTTTTGTTTTCCTTTGTTATGAAATTGATAGTCATAATATACCAAACTGTGTGAATACAGGAACGCTGCACGAGATTGCTTCTCTGTGATCATACCGTTCTGGACGTTGTGTCAATAATCACACTTCACACCTATTCATTACAAACCAGCCAAATACCTGTGCCAGCTTCCTGAACTCAGTATCTTCTACAAGGCATCGATTATTACCCCAGCTCTAATGAATGGTTATGGATTGGAATATTAAAGTGTGCAATTGGTGGTTATATCATGGTAGAGTAATTTTATTTACACTGTGTCACTCATGGCAGATGATGACAAGGTCAGCTGCAATGTATCCCGATACATATATCGATGTTACATTGTGGATGATAGCTGTACTGTAATTACTGGTTTAATGTTCTTGGATACGTCCAGTCGTAAATCAGCTATTTTTAGATGAGTCTGATAGATTTTGAATTTTTAAATTTTTAAATTTTGGTTGATGCTAAAATCCCATTATTTAATATCATGTGCCTGGGAATGCCATCGAAATGAATTACACACCTACAATTCCAGGAGATGACTAGGGCTGTTAACCATAAACCATGGTCCAAAGCATCTGCAGATTACACACTCCACAATGATAACGCTGAAGTAAATGTACACAATAAATAAACTCACGATATTTCAATACAGTCAATCCGAAGCTGGAAAATATTACTGTAATGAAATTATAATAATTGTCAAGTTTTGCTTCAAATCCTTTTATTACTAATGGCGGACATAACATGGGTCAATCAAGCAGTCATGTCTGATGGAGGGCACTGCACATCAGCCCATCATAAAGTTGAGTGGACTTATCTGCACATGTATATTACCTTACACTGTACAGTACAATATGCAACTAACTGTACGTAATTCGCTTTCCATTATGTATAAATGGCAAAATCTGTTATAACTGTTAAAACCTCACTTGTACCTTGAAATATACCGTGGCATATTCTTGATTTGCTCACAAATGCAGAAATCTTATTGTAAAAATTATATGGCTTTAATACTATTGTCTGGGAATAACTTCCTAATGTACTGTATACAACTCCCAGTACAGTGTGCTAAATATGTTATCATACTGTTTTTGAGGAGAAGTGACCTTCACAACCCACAAAAATATATTTTCTATGTCTTTGGGAGGATTATTGAAGTGAACTCAAATACATACCATGGTGTATAATAATTGATCAATCATCTGAAAACTGTACCCAGCTGAGAAAGGAGAAAAGGGACTGACTTTTGTGACAAGAAAATCTTAATTTTATGTGAGTCATATGACTGTGTGTACAGATAGACTTGTACAAGTAAATTATAAAGTCTGCGTTTATATCGCACTTTGCATAGATACAAAAATCATAGAGCGACTCAAGGTCTGATGCATTGGTAATTAGATTGAAGTTTTTTATTACCAAACATGCAATAGTCCTGAACTTTATATAAATGATAAAATTGATAAGCTGTAAAATAAAATACAAATATATCTAGAAACTGGTGTTTAAATATCACACATGTGACGAAGATAACTGTGGGGGCAATTAAACCAGTGAAACCAGACTGATTCATTCAGTTAGTTTCAAGAACCAGACAGTAATTTACCTTAATTATCCTTGCTAGAGGGTGGAAACATTTGTTTTGAAATCTAGACTTGGAGTTCCAAGGAGACAGAGCTGAGGAGTAATATAATCTGAGTCAGAGATGAAATGTTTTCAAGCAGCTGGTTTGTATTTATAACCTAGAATGTTATAGCATGTAATTACAGGAACACCAGCTACACAGTAGCCATTCTCACATTCTCGGAGGGTGAGGTAACACCATTTACGGTCAGGAAAGAAACCATGTTACCGAGTTATTGTTTTATCGTTGTTATAGGAGTTACCTCAGGGGCTAGTGTTAAAATTTTAAGCCCCATCAAATGATGTTGATCTTGTGGATTTAAAAACAGATTATTTAGTCATCAACAGCTGACCAATCACTATGTTTAACAAAGTAGGAGAATTCAAAACAAATTGGTTCTAGTCTTTACCACAGACCAGGGCTTTTCAACTTATTTTAGCTACAATGGCCAGCAAAAAAAAAGCACTAATTGTAACAAAGAGTAGAAGGACTGACTGTGCATAGCTAAATTTAGAAATGTGTAAAGAAGCCTGGTTGGGTGCTCAAGCCTAGATGGTAGTGTAGGAGCTGCATACCTATTTTTGTGCAACATTGTGAGCCAGATTGAAATACATTGTGGGTCTGATTTGTACCAATGGAAGCTTGCCAAACTCATTAGATCCATGCATGCCATAGAACCTGAGTATGCATTAAATCTAGGTGTAACCTAGTAGCTTTTTTTCCCTTTTTCTTTCATCACTACTTTACATACATGTATGCATAGATAAGACATGGTTTGGATCGTTTGCTCAGACTGACGCTGATGTAGGATTAAACCAGATAATTTGATGGTAGAGGAACCAGAATAAGCGTAAGCTTTTCTAGTCTGGACCCTCCCCCCCCCCCAAAAAAAAAAACATGGTTGTGGAACCTAAGATTAAATACATTTAACAATATAAAGTGGTTATCAAACATTAATTTCACATATTTGAACTGTAAGGAGAAAACTTCCAGAAAACTTGACAGAATTCATGGAGAACAATGGAATAATTGCAGTATTTACTGTAAGTTTTATTTAGTTTTGTAATACTTGGTGTATGTGTTAAAATCTTAGATAGCCTTGGATCAATCTAGGATGGTTTTTACACTATAATGTAGAAGATACATAAACAGGGTTCTGCCAAGGGTGGATTGAGTGCCGGCAGGACTATCTAAGCGGAGCGCCACCATCAGTTGGCGCGGAGCGTACAAGAAAATTTGGGGTTTTGGAAACCCCCAGATGGCCGGAAACGGCCCTTCCCGAGTTTTCTGAGCCACATGTAGACAGCTTTGAAATGAGATCTCATGTCTGGAATTTTTCATAATTAATGAAAAAAGTTAGGTGGTGCCTATTAAATAAATCATTCAGGCTGAGATGATAATTTTAGATGGACAGTTATTTACGACAGTTATGATATACACACTGAGCGACTAACGCTGCTTCTCATGTATCGAGTAGTGAATACAAAATCTGAGTGTAATTTCATGTACAAATAAACAGTAAACTAGTGAATAACTCCGATCAACTGGGCGATATCATGCAGTGAACCTTTGAACAACGTTTATTACTGCAGTGTTACTGTACGTTCGACCCTCCGGCTATGGAGCTGTTTTTTGGAGTTCCTATCGAAAATAAGTGCCGGTCGGAAAAGTCACTCATGCAGATTGTGGCGGTCGGTAATTCAGCGTGCTGGTCGGGCCCGACCGGCGCCGACCGGCAGCGGCAGAACCCTGCATAAACATTATTGCCTGAGTGGAGAAAAGACTCTAGGTTTGTTACTGAGGCCTACTTCTAATACTGTATAAATGTACATATTATATAAACTACTTTCATCAACTACATCAGTGTAATCTCATTACAGTAACGGCTTCACAGAAAAAAAATATTAGAAGAAGGAAAATAAAGATGTCACCTCATTTGTATTATAAAGATTGTATGCATGTTACTTTGTTGAACACAAACGCCTTGAACAGTTTAAAGCTAAAAAATGCATTTGTTTGACAGAAAGCAAAGAGATCTAGAATTAAGTATTAAATTAGGTCTTATTGTGCAGTACGTGCTGCAAAATGAGTTTTGGTGAGAATTAAAGTAATGCGTTGTAAATGTGGTTATATCCAGGGTTTTAAATAATTGACAGCATACTGTACATTTGAAGAATTTTGTGCTGTTTAAAGATGGATGCAGAAAAACTATAATGCTTATGATCTTCTGCCTTTATACCGTTCCTCCAATCCTCCATCCAACACAGTAATTCCAATACATTGAATATTAAAACCATACACTATATGTGTAGTGCTAGTAGCTTCCCTTCCCTTTAAGATACAATTGCAATAAACATTACAGTTACAACGTTCTTGTTTGAAGCCAGTTCATTCCCATTTGTATTACTAACTTTTAGCTTTATTCATCTGAAGTGATCATATATACTCTTAAGTCTGTTTTAATGAATGTATAAATGTAATAAGCTATCCATTAAGTTTGACAGAAACCTTACTTTTATTATATATAAATATTTAAGTTATATTCCTGAATTAAAACTTGTCATAAGTTGATAAAATACTATCGATATTCAAGTACTCCCATTGTAAACAATGTGAATTTTGAAAATGTCAGGGAATTTCCCCATTCCACAAGAATTTATTCCTGATGAAAAACAAACAAGCTCCAATCCATAGCCTGAATTAATTAAGTCTTTTCTGTCAACATTTATTGACGCCTTTGTCCTTTCATAAGTCTCATTAGGGAACTTGTTTTCCCCTATGGTGTAATGGAACTTAACTATGAATAAAGATTTTGTGGTTTGCATAAGTTCACGCCCCTCTTTGGGGAAATGTCCAAGACATTGTAACGGACCGATCCTTGGGGATGTAAAAATCAGTGGGCAAGTACATTCATGATAGGCATAAACGGACTCTGAGGCATGTATGCACGCGAGGAAAATATTAATTTCGAACGACTTGGCCAAGACTATACCACTCCTAACTATTGTGGTCAGCCACAGAGATTTCACACATATTGAATGTCATATCTCATCAAGATGTCTGATGCAAGAGTATTACATTGAAAGTGATTGTTAACACTGGCGAGGTAGCATTTCATGATTTCCACATAGAGCAGATTGAAGCTGCTAAATTTAACCCTTTGAAATCTAAAACACACATAACATTAAGTATTTCATTCATTCATTAAAAAATCGCTTTGTTTGGAAAAAAATTGGACTTTATTGGAGTGTGCTTAAAGCCAGGAATGGATGCAACATCTGTGTTTTTGGATAATATTGAGGGGGTGGGAGAAGAGGGAGGGGGATGATACTGTGTAACAGTGATAGCAGAAGGTCTAACTCCATGAGTGGGTTAAAAGAACAGTATTGTCTTGAAATTAGATTGTTGAATGCTAATTTTAACAATGTTTAACCCTTGATTGATCGACATCTGTCACAGCTGTACATCGTTGTATAGTTATATCATGAATGTGTATGATGAGTATACTAGTGTTCAGTGCTTCAGTTATTCTGTTGAATCATTCAATTGTATGTACATGTATGTAAACATAAGAACTCACCCTTCTGGTTGATCATAACAACAGATCATGACATCAGTTCTGAGAAGAACCTCAGGTCGCAAGCTAAATCCATCTCAACCTCTATCAAATAGAATTTTGCAACCATACCTTAGGGAGAATCTTAAAATTCAAATTTGGAAATAGAAACTTGTCTGCTTCATATATCGAATTTTTTGATGCTGGAAAGAACGACATAATGAAAAATTTCAGCCGAGAAATGTTTTGCCAAGTGAAGGATTTCAGACGAAAATCTCCTCTTGAAGGATGGAATTAAATTTGTAAAGGTTCCGTAAATCATAATTTCCTGTCAGTTGTCTGGAAGGAATATGATCACGTAAAAACCTGCTTAAATCTTTAATACAAGGACGTTTGGAGACATTATTGGTGTTTTCTGCAATATTCTCCACTATTTTTATTTATATATTTATTTGATTTTATTTTGTTTAGTCAAGTAAGCAAACTCGTATTCCTTTCTGCAACCCCTTATGATATTGTTTGATGCTCTGACAATTAAGGAATCTGTCTTTCTTTTTTAATACAAACAGTGTTTTTCTGGCATTTCTGTAAAATAACCAAAATAATGATGGTGAACATGTAAGAGTAAATTTTCAGCTGCAATGTGTTTTAAATTTCAAGACTCGTCTCATAGATTGAAGACTGTGTAGCTGATCTTGGAATGAAATTAACACTGAATTCAAAGCAATGTATTTAAAGGGATGGTCTAGAGGCTGCATTTGATTTCATGAAAAGTTCGGAAAATTTCTGCATCTGTACGTTAAAACATCAAGTTGCATGTTATTGACAGCTAGGCAACCATTCTAAATGTATTCAAGGTTAAATCAGCAAGAAAGATTGTTATAGAAAAATAAAATTTATAAAGAACATTTGTCATTATGACATCACTGCCAACAGAATATCCCTTTAAATCTCTGATACATGCTGGGTTGGAAAATGAAAGTTGATCCTTGTGCTTGCTGGAATAGTTCTAGTAAACTAAAGTGGTCGTGTGTGAATGACACTGAGGGAGAATTATTTTGTTATCGTTTAAAGCATCACGTCCGTAATCCTTGTCTAATAATCTCCTTCGGTTGATACCAAAACCTACAGTTCAATATGTCCTTGGCCCACTGCCTTAATGGAAAATGGTTGTGAGGATGCATTTTATTTAAAAACCATCTCATTTTTCACAATATTGATTTCTTAGGATGTTTTAGTGGTCAGGTTACTTTTCTCTGTGGTTTGTAGGCATGTTGGCAAAATACTGTACATGTTGTTGGGAACTCAGCTTAACTGATACAAAGTACAATCCATATGATGCTTGATTCTTCTGTTAAATTAATTTAAAGAGGTAGTATCTTCCTGAAGATCACTCTTCATTACTTTGCATATATATATAGCTGAGATATTCAAGTGGAAATTGTCAGGATTGATTTCACTCATTTATAAAACAAGGTTGGAATATGGAGTGGTATAGGCTGTATGGAGTGGTATATGTGAGTGGAATATGTGGAATGGTGTGCGTGGAATGGTATATGTGGAATGGTATATGTTTGGAGTGGCATATATGGAGTGGAATTAAGATTTGGAATGGTATGTTGAATGATTAGGCCTACAGTATGTGGATTTGTATATTTGTGGAATGGTATGACATGGAGTTGCATATGGAGTGGTTCCATGACTGGATCCATCCCTGGGATCATTGCTACATGTCTGAATTGCTCAAAAACCCCTTTTTAAATAGGGAATTTGGATTATTTGCATGTTTGTCTCATAATGCAATGTGTCAATAATCTCTCACTACCATCCCCACTCACCCACTGTGTGATATTCAAGACTTTATATATATCAAGGGGCACTTATGAGAAAGAAATTAGCAGAGTACAGTATATAGATCTATGTAACTAACCCCATCTGTAGAATTGCTGTTGTTCATCTACACAGAAAACAGAGCTTCAATATCATCCAAGGTTAACAAACTGATAACCCTTAGGGAATAGCAATGAAAAATAAATTTCATTTTCTGTAGGTTGACCTAAGTTTAATCATATATTTCAATTTACAGTTTCCAGTGACATTGAGATTACTGTACATAAAGTATGATATATGTGAGATTTGTGCGGTGTGAAATCAACTAACTGTTGTACATCTGCGGGCCATTTGCTTGAAATCATGTTTATGCCGGAAAGAATTACATTAGATGCGCTAAATCGGAAGGATCAATAACAATCTAATCACTGGTCATGCTCTCACATAGCAACCAGAGGGAGGATGGTGGAACATATGTCGGAATTGGACACAGAACTAGAGCAGTCTTCTAATTTGCGACTGTCGAACAGTAGTTGTTATCAACAACAGGATCTGGGACAACATATTATGAGACAGAAAGATGCACCCGAGGGATTGTGAGTTTGAAACAAACTTAAGACACACCTGAGGGACAGGATGAGACACAGCCTAAGACAGTACACCTGAGGCAATAGATTATATGAGACAAACTTGAAGTATGACTCACCCAGGACAGGATGAGACAGACCTACGACACACCTGAAGCAGATCTGCAAGGTCTACCCAAGGGTTTATTGGGGGGGGGGGAGAGATTTCGATACAAATCCAAGATAAACCTGAGGGAGCAGAAGAAAGAATACCTCAAGTATAAAAAATGTGATATGTTCAGACCAGCATAGAATGTTTGGATTTTCAGATTTGCATGTTTGATTTACAATATACCACAACTTTAAACAAGAGGAACTTTTATTGCTGTAGCTAATGGTTTATGTTAGTTGAGCACTTATTAATTGTTATGTTAAGCAGTATCTTAGAGATTCACCAGAAAGAAAGAAATATTTAGGTTTTCTAATTTATGATGGCAGTAACCAATGGTGGCAGTGCAGGCTGCATGTTCATGAAAGTTATGTTACGTTTTATTTCCCCCTCTCCCTCACCAGGTATGGTTGACCCATACAAAAAGAAGTTCATTGTATTTGACTTTCTTATTGAGAAGCTACGTTTTAGGTTTGAGAGGACAGTACTTAGTCAGATCAGTTTCATTGGTCTGTGATGGTAGTATGCACAAAAATTAATGGGAGGCAGGCACCCTCCATCACCTCCCCAGTTTTGGGAGCCCTGGGTTTGGCTACTAGTACTACTGGAAAATAGCCTCCTAAGCTTTTCTGTGCACTTTGCCCATTGACTGTTATTTGTTTAACAGATTTCCAGCTTTAAAGCACATGTCTGTTGTTTGCTAAATCATTAAAACAACATCAACTTACCAAAACTGCTGTTACAGTGCAGTTAATTACAGTCACTGAATAGCATATTCAAACAAAAGAAATTTAACCCTCTCCTTTAAAGAATTTAATATGAACTCCTCTGTTCCACCACCATTTTCCACTCTTATGGCCTTTAGAATCAGTGCAAATAATTTTTTTGTTTCAAATATTTTTTCCAGTACAAATTACACACACACTTGTATTAAATTTATATGAATACTAGTATGTATATGTTCTATATCTCAATGGCAATGCTAATACTACATTTGCATTAACTTCTCCTGTGTATAGTGTAGCTGTATTCCTCACACAATATATATCCTTCTATGAAAACATTTGGACAAAAAGCTGTCCAAACAGCCCAAGAGATCGACACAAAGATGTTGTACTGTGTTAATAGCATGATGAGGCTTGTAGTGATGCGTCATGCTCTCTATGTACTGTAGACATCATTAAATTACAGGATCTAATTTGAAACTGTCTGTCCATCTGCTGTCACAGAATATCATATTTTTTTAACAATTAGTTTTCATTCTGACACAGAAAATCTAGGTCAATTTATCGAATTTCAGTTTTGGGAAAAACATCCTTAAAATAGAACCAAGCACTACCATCAAGAATGTATATATATGCTTGGTTCTTAATTCCTGTTAAACACAGTGTGGCAAAAGAATTTTCAAAAAGAAGGGGAAAAAAGTGAAGATATATTCTGAAAAATTGTTAGCAATATTCTGTTGATTGCATCGTATATAGCCATATACATACACGGTTCCCATGATTTACAAAAACCTATTTTGAATAATTTCCTTCTTGAAAGAAATTGCCATGTACTCTTAATTTGGTCTTGTTGTCACAGCCAAAATGTTAGCTGCCTGTAAAATGATAAATCAATGAAACTTTGTGTTACCGCCTATAGTGCTGTCGTATCCACCAGGAGTTGTAGCTGTGTACTGTACTCTGTTCATAGTACAAATGCAACTGAACAAATTTTGCTCATGGATTGTTATTGTTTTAGCTACTATTGTAAAAAGTGTTATTAGAGACACCGTGAATGCACACCTTCGTCCAAACTGTGTGGGTTACCATCGATTTGGCTTTTATAACGTTGTGGAAAGTTAATTTGATCAACTTGAACATTCTTTAGACTTCATATAAATTGGAAAGGAATAGTGGAAGAGGACAGACAATACATGTATGTATCATAAAACTCTTAATATGCCAGATGTACACAAATTTGCTAGATATGCATCCAGTTTTGGTTACAATGACTGTTTACCTCGACCCCTTTAAAGACTTAATAAGAACTTGAATAGCTTTTAAGTGAGACTTAATAATGGTTAGAAATAATTCTTGAGGATCTAAAGCAACATGTTTCATATTTCTAATTGGAGAGAAGAATGATATGAAACTTATGATAATAATCAATTGGTGACTATAAAATTTATCTATAACTGGCTCCGTCTTTGCAGCCATTAAGTAGGTACTACCTGGTATACTGTGTAAATCACAAATCATATCCCTGTTTCAATTAGATACAACCCAGGAATCAACAGTGATAATATTTGAAAAAAAGAAATATGTATAAATCAGGAATTGAAACTTGGCTGAGAATTTACAAATTTATAAGAACAATTGACAATTCTATTGACATTTTCTTTCCTTCCAGTGCCAGAATTTTTGTGAAAATTGTAGTTTATCAGCAATTTCTATATTAGATCACTGCCCAATTCTGTCGACCTTAACAATGCACTTTTGTAGTTAGAAGTCTTGTGACTCTTGTCATCTTTCAGTTAAAAAACTACAGGGTAAAACTCAACATGAAGAAATTCTGAATAAAATTGTCATTACTTACTGGATAAGCAAAGTAATCAAGGCCGACACACAGTCAAGTTAAATAAAGGTTTAAATTGGAATCTGTGAATTGTGAAAACTTTTCAGTGACAACAATTTATTCTGTTGGTAAGGTCGAAATTAAAGCAACAGTAATCATTAAGTATAATACTGTAGCTGACATCTATAGCATCTCCTTTAGGTACAAATGATTAAATACAGAAGATTAAATGCACTTATTCAAAATAATTTATAAATTTCCATTCATTAGAGACAATCAATAAATATCCAGTGCATTTGTTAAGGACAATCTTTAATTATCCAGTGCTTATTTCGGTTCATTAGTTTGTACTGTATAGTTATAATTTCTTCATCTGATAGATTTCAGCTGTCATCAAAGAACTCTTCTTTTTCTCTCTTTTGGCTGTTTTCTTTTGGCTAAAAATAGTTTGAGCTTTCAACGAAGTACTTGATTTATGAATTTCACAGGAACACTTTTTAACCAAGTTAAAGTTTGTCAAAAGCAAAAACATTCTACTCTCTTGTAACATGATAATTTGTTAGTAGTTTTCTATTTTAAAACACTCTTTTGGCATCTTTTCATTTTAAAAATACTAAAAAATGGCTACGGTACATTGGATATTCATATCATTTTCAGCTAATAAGTAAACATTAATTGGAATGAAATTATGACATGGAAGAAAAATTCAGATGCAAACTTTTGCATGATGTAATCTAACACTAGATCTGGATCAAAGCATTTAATGTACTAATATAATGAATTTGAAAGTGTCTTTGTTTTAAATTTAGGAGAAACTATTTTGAATTTTCTTCTTAATAAATTGTTAGTGTCCTCCCTTCTCTCTTGGTCTAAATTAAAGTTTTTAATTTACTGATATAATGAACTCTTCAAGCGTGTCCTTGTTTTCAAGTTAGTTGAAACTAATTTGATTTTCCTTCATTAAGCCGTTAGTGTTCTCCATTCCCTCTCGGTCTTAATGACACGGCTAAAAATATATGTAACTTACGCAGCTTCTTGACATATTTTCTTTCAGTTGCTGTTAATTCTTAGGAAATAAGAGATTTATTTGGAGAGCTAGATATATATTTATTTCTTCAGTTATCGTGTAAGTGCAATATGTTATAAGAGTGGGAGTTTTGGTTTCTTTATATGTGTCAGTTCATAGATAGTCACTGTGACTTGAGTGATTGTAAGAAATTTTAGACGACTTGAACTTGCACAGCAGGAAGTATATTCTGGAAATATGATCACAGTCTGTTTGGCAATGATTGGAACATCTCTGTTCTATCAGGTATTAAAAATCTGATGAAGGTGTTTTGGGTGTTGATGAATGAGGTAGTCTGAAATGTTTGCATAAGGAAAACAGTACCTTTGTCTATAGTGTAGCCAGTCTTTGTGTTCAGTAATCACAACAGCCTGTTGTAGATCTATCCTATCTACTGTACTTTTGTTTTGAAGGTTTCGAATATGAATATGCATAGATCCCAGGACAATCACCAATCACTGCCATTGACCAATAATATGCAGCCTATCATGTGTCTCCCTGCATTGTGTACTGCACTCCCATCCTGATTTAATGCATATTAAAGTTGTTTCAACCAATGGCAAGTTTGTCATTGGAAACAGTTTCAATAATTGGAAGGCCCATTTTGGATTACTTCCTGATTCCCTATTAGTCAACCCAATTACAAAATTGATCTATTGATTTAACATGTCGTATATTAACTATATATAACTATTATGTGCATCAGATTTTTGACAGCTCACTCACTCTCTTTACCCCTCTCTCCCATGCCCTCTCGTCAGCCCTCTCTCCCATGCACTCTCTCCCAACCCTATCTCTCATGATAGTCTCATTCCCTCTGCCCATTGATAGTTTGCAGATGCATGTAAAATAATCCTAGTTTTTGTTTTAGTCTGCAGAACAACATAACCATAATGATAAAAGTAAACATTAATCTCATATCACCAAGTGCTATTGTTTTTTAAGGTGGAGTCCAAAGCTAGTGCAAAGTACACAAAAATAATGTCTAATTGCAATTCAAAGTTCATCATATAATCATCACTCCGTATTATCTCTGTTGAACGTTTCCTGCACACATCAGTGAACTAATACCTGGATAGTATTCTAGTAAAAGAATAGGAACAATACATCCAGGTCAGGATTCAGAGACTACATCATTAATTGGCTTATATTTTAATACTTGAAAATGAAAAATTAATAAAGATCTGTATGAAATTGAGCTTGCCTAAGGGACGAATTTGAGCACATCGCACCTTGATTTATGCACACTCACAACTGAATATGGCACAACGGCGATAATGATCATCAAAACAAATGATTATATCTGCAGCACATTCAACATGTTTGATTGGGTAAAGTGAGAATTCTTTCCTGGTACAGTACACACAAAAACTTGATCTCCGAAAACTGCACAAAAACAGAAAAACATCTGGGCAAGAGATTCACCATATATGGGAGCATTAGGTTAAACTGAGTTTGATGGACAAATTTGTATCAGATTACTTAAACCTATGAGAACTAATCAAAACCAGTAAAAAATTTGACTTGATTAGGTAATGACCATGTTGGCTAGCAAGTAATGACTTTTTTTCATTCTTAGAATTTGGTCACCCAGATGCTTTTATATATAACTGTAATATAAATTATATGCTAAAGCTGAAGTGGTCTGTTTTGCTCAGGGAATCTTTGAACAATTCAAAATATTCCAATGAGCACCCAGGGCTGGAAAACCTTGCGAACCTGCCGAATCAGGTTCGCGGGAAATCCGCGATGCTCGCGGGAAATCCAGCCTGGCTGGAGTAAAAAAAAACGGGGAAAAGAAAATGGGACGAACCTTTAAAAAAACACGAAGGAGCCAAAAAGTACATCTGTAAAAACAATAAGGAAAATTTCAGAAGAAAAGCTTCAGAAACAAAAGAAAAATGTCCAGAGAGCGTGCTCGCAATTTTAGTCACAATAGCCTGTAACGAGTAATGATGTGACCCCAACCCACTCACAAAGGGAAATGTCACACGGACACACACGGCCCAGCGCGGGTAGGTTGCTGTAATAAATCAGCCTCGCGGGAAATGTTTTGAACAATATTGCCATTCCACATTTTTTATACTTATATTTTATGTAAGTTAGTAAACGTTTTCTTTCGTATGAATGTTAACAAACAGGTGTAAGACAGGGGATGAGCGCGCAGTTGTTTGGTAAGGTACAGTATATACCTGGGAAAATTCTCAGCACATGTACAGTAAGTAGCCCACCGTAGTATATAAGTAGGGACCGTACTGCAGTTGTAAACTGATGTACGTATAGTGTGCGATATTCATTGTTAGGCAGTCTATAAACGGGGCTTTGCCGAACGTTGTTTGTTTCATAATATCGGAAGTTCTGTAAGTTAAACTTTTTCAAGATTGTAAGGCAGATTAAATCTTTTTTCATTTTATAGCATAATATAGCTACTGTAACTTGTCATTTTCAAATTTTCATCAGCTTTGTGACAATTTAAATTCAAGAAGTTGTCAGTATTTTGCATCCTCAACTGCAGGTTTTTTATCGCCAGCCACGCAAAAATACCAAAATTTTCTGGGGTCTTTGCCCCCTCAACCCCACAAGGGGTTCCACCCCTTGACCCTACCAGGCCCCTAGGGCGGGCCCCTGGATCCCACGCCTTTATGCTCGCACGCTACGCATGCTCGGCGTGTTCGCTGCGTGAACACCGGCGGGAAATCGGAAGTGTGTTCGCGGGAAATTGAACAAGGTTTTCCAACACTGTGAGCACCTTTGTCGTGAGATTTTAGATGTATTAATAGTTTGACTATATTATTATATTATATTATATTATTATGTAATGATTAAATCAATGCAAAAATGTTGCTGTAGAAACCTTTTAGAATTAGCAGAGAGTAACACATTTGTATTCTGAAAAATGTCTCACTTGATTTGAGTAAATTTTTAACTCCAGTTGACTGGATGCTTTTTAGCACATTGATCAGACACTCCAATCTGGAGAATTACAAGACTAAGCAAAAAGTATATTGTGAAGTTAAAAGTTATTTCCTTCTTACATTTTGACATTCTTGATTGTGGAAATGAGAAGGAAGGACTGTGGAGCTTGTAAAATGCTGTTCTGAGAAAAACCTGATAGACGTAAAGAAGACAATAAATTCTATGAAATGTTTATCATTTCTGTGACAGTTTAAAGTCGCTATTTTTATTGTATTCATAACCATGTTTTCACATAGACAGACAGACACAATGGTAAACAATGCAATATTCACATAATTTTGACATGATTTCTCTTTTTTTCTTTACTTTTATTATTCCTTTAATGACACTTTCAACAGTATAACATCAACTGGAACATTATGCAATTGACCAACTGGAAAGCACGTAAAACAAACCAATAACTCTACTTTTGCGATACAACCTTTTTCTAAATTTTGTAGCCATAAATTTGCATGATCTGAGCAATTAAGCCCACATTGCATAACTTACATAATAAGCAAAGTGGGCAATGAATATTCAACACTTGTATGATATGTTTGTCATTTGTACAGTATTCAACATAAACATTGTACAAAGCACAATGTCACAATAGGTACCTCTTTGATTATATTTTGAATATGCAAATGAGCTATAAATATACATATAATTGGAGATCTAATTTGCTTCTAAAAGTCATCCTTTTTTTTCTTAGAGCTGTTTGCACAACATCAAGTAAAACTGAAAAAGATGCAAATACATATCGATTTGTCTTCATTTCCGTAGAGAAACCTTTATGCGATGACTATGTCCTATTGAATACAGTGGTAGAAGTATCTCATTATTCCAGACTCTGATTACAGACACTAAGCTTGTGATGATAGGTTTGCGTGTGTAAATATCCTACTTCAACCTTCAAGCCGCAATCTGTTTAGAGTACAGTAGGAAATCTCGTAATGGCCAAAACAACGGGTTTCTTTTGAATCTAGTTTATTCACAAAATGCTTACATTTTGTTAACTTTTCCAATGTCAACAAATCTCAATTCACTCCATTGATTAGTCTCCTCTGCTCACTTGTTTCTCAGTTTATTACCACTTAAAAGGCTTGGTCACTCAAGTGGAATAGATCTGCTCTGCAAATAACTGGCTAACCTCATTTCTTTGGGTTTTCTTCAAATAATAAAGAATTAGAAGACAATATTGAATCAGAGCAAACTGCTATAATGGAGGAAATGATGTTTATTCTATGGCTGTGGTCTTGTTGATGTTTACATTCTTTTCTTATATGAGTTCTGTTGGAACTTTAAAAAGAATGGAAATAAAAATCGTGGATAGTTTCCTCGACCCTGATGTGTAGTTAATTGTGGGCAGTTAGAGACCATGGAATGATATATTAGGAATATACTGAGAGAGAAGCTAATGTTACATGTAACTACTGTATATATACCTTTGAGGTAAGTGCAAAACAAGGTGAGATTTGGGGTGCTTTTACACTAGTTTTTTGGCCTTGTTCATATTTAAAAGGCATAGCTGGTGGTATTTCAACATCATATCCGTTCAAACCAATGTTTACATTGAAAATTTACACTTGTACCTTTCCATTGATGTAAATGGGAAATGGTATTATTTTCTTTTGGGACTCGGTAAAACTTGATCAAACGTAGCACTTTTGGACAAGGAATTTGCTCTTTTCACAGAAATTCCTTAGCGCTCACGTGACTGCAGGTCACCTATGACGTATGTGCCAAGTCAGTTGAGGAAATATTTGGATCAAGCTATTCACCTCAGCACTAACACTACGATGATACGACACCCTATCATACTGTTCAAATCAAAATGCCAACGAATTGCGTGGTAGGAGGTTGCAGAAACACTTCTCAAATCCGAAATTTAAGTTTCCTTTCATTTCCCAGTCATCAAACCGACATAAACATCGCAGACTTTTGTAAGTAGCACCCGCAAAGACTTTCTTGCTCCCGGGGTTTCCCCCCTCTGCAGGTGAATATTTGTTCAGTGCACTTGGACACAAACACATATCATAGGCAGTATTGTCTACGCAGAGGCCCTATAAAGGTAAAGTCTTCCTAATTTTGATATAAATGCCTAAACTCATTTAATAGCCGCAATTGCCCGTTATTCTAATGTGCATATTCAATTGTTTATCTTCAGCTGTGATTCTCCCCATAGGTGCAGGAAAAAAAGATTATATTACAAAAAAGTGCACTGTAAAATAGGCCCTGTGTGACTTATAGTTCTCTTTAGCAGAACCAATGACACGACACTAGGCAGGGAGCTAACTTAGAGATGCTAACACGTACTGACGATATGAATTGTAGGCATGTATATTTGGTACTGAGACGGTAAAAGTTTTTGTATTTTATATTTTTGAAAATCGTATATGGAATATGGAATCTATTAGGTGCTCAGTTTTACCGTGGTGTTCCCTTATCACTTGTGTATCTGCTTTTGTGGAGTTGTGACTTTCTGAAAGCCTTACTTTATGGCAGCGAGACTGAGACATACCTAAAGCTTTATATTTCCTGGATTCGATTAATATTGCATCCACTGACTGGAAACTAACTGCAAACACGATTAATTGCAGCAACAAATGAAGAAATTCCGGAGATGTTGACATATTTCACAAGGGAGGAATTTCAATTGCGGCAAGACCTCCATACTGTATCACACAATATGTATACTGGCCTATAATAGCAGCAAATCTTACGAACTATGACCAGAGGTTTAGGTAGTTTTTTTAACCATAATTTACTTTTTATTGAAAGAAATGCTACCCAAAATGAGTTAACAAATGTGTGAACAATTCTTACAACCATTTCTTTCTCTTGTAGTTGTGTGTTCATTGGAAGGGTAAAGTTAATGAATGGTTCACTTTCTTAGGAGAAATATGTGGAAAGTCCATTGTTATTGTTTCGCGTTCGCGGTACACTCCGCAGAATGACGTCACACGGTGACCTGTACGTTAATGAGCTTTTACGCTTCACGTTTCTGGTCAGTGAGAATCTGCTAACTTTTACATCAAATTTCTCTAAATTACTGTCTCTTTTGACTAAACTGGAACCACAGTATTGTTTGTGTACTAAAATACTTCAGTATGAGCCAAAAAATGAGAAGAAATTTTGTTTTGCCTCCAGCTATGCATTTTAAGAACGCAAGGGCGATTATTGTTATAGTTCGCGAGGAGGATCATCTTTTTAAGAACAAGATGTGTTCACATTTAAGAACGAGTGAGTTTCGTATTAAGTCCGCTTGCAAGATTAATATACTGCGCAGGCGTGAAAAGGTCATATCAGCTGTTTACATTTTCCCTGTGCTTTGCCATTGCCATATGTGCTGTACTAGTACGTAGCACTGCGTACACCACTTGGCTGCAACGTTCAATCATCGCACATTTATACTGTATTCTAACCACTCTGTACCATTACCACTGCACGTTAACCCAGATTTGATATTTTCCATACCCTTCAAATGGATGAGCGAACGATCTTGCTCAGTCAGTGTTTTACGGCTGATGTCGTATTTGAAGCTAATTCAACATCGCAGGCAATTAATGTTGGGTCTAAAGACCTAGTAAGGTCTATATGCATAGGATAATGTAACTTCATTATAGGCCAGTGCAGACGTAATGGTTGTAGCCTTTTACTAACTGCCGTAGCAACCGAACCTAAAATCATCCATTTTGAAATAAAATGATATTGATTCATGTTTAGCGTCGTTTGGTAGTGCTTGGATAAGAAAGGCAACGTTCTGATTCGTGTACAAACAAACACACGTACGTACTGCAGGTTCAGAAGTACCCGCCTAATTGCAACAGAAATCTTGAGTCACCATTAAGTCTCTGACCGTTCACATTACATTTATTAAGAACGCAAGGAGGATTGAAGAAACCACGAAAGGAGCATCATTCTTTAGACCACAGGCTGACTTGAAGTACGAGTACGCGAGCGTTCACACTAAGGGTATTAATCGTTTCTTGCAGACTTGAAGTACGGGTGCGTTCTTAAGTGTGATCAAGGCCTTTATCTGCCCTTGTTATCTCTCCAGGGTATAATAAAATGTTGATCTAGATGCATTTACACTTAAGTTGTACTGAGATCCTTCCATGTCTCTAACCGGATGTTGCCAGTATTATGGGACTGGGAGTGTCTTTTGCATAAGTACGGATTGCGAAATAAAGAAGAGGGGGGGTTTACTACAGTCTACACATGGCAGAGTAAGCGTGATAAAGTTGTGAGGAGACATGTAAGCAAGCAAGCTATATAGATATCAAGCACCAGTAAGTTTTAATCAACAACCGTCAATATCCACTGACCTGTAGTGACTGTTCATCTATGTCACGGATACTACAGTACTCAGCTTTTAGTAGAATGAGGACAAACTGCTCACCACCATTGCATCATCTGTAAATGATTTTAGTTCATCTTTAACCAGTGGCGGAGCGTCCATACAGTCAGGGGGGGGGTGGATGCCCCCCCTGACGGACTCAAATGGACTGCTGGCGCCATTTTCAGCTCTTTACCACTTTTACTAATTCGCGATTATTGACTTTTTTATTGTGCTCTCATCTACCTATTGACATTTGTCACATTTTGTTGGTGTAATTTGGCGATGACAACTATTTATTCTTCGTTTATCTGCAAATCAGCCAGGCCCGGAAAGGGTCATTTCCGGAGATCTAGGGAGTATCTTTACTCAAAAAATTTCTGTACGCTAAGCGCCAACCTGTGTTGATGCTCCGCTTAGATAGTGTCCAAAGCGCCCCTACAGACCATTCTCGCCCCTCCTGACCAATACCCCTAGCTCCGCCACTGTCTATAACCCTGTCAATACTATGTTCCATGCAGTTGTCAAGAATATAAAGATATTCAACATAATAATTCCTCACTTAAAAAAAAGCTAGGTGTACTGTTATTGTATATATGCTGTTATGCTTGAAATAATATTAAACAGTTTCATTCTTACTTGTAAAGGTGTACTGCAGTATCTGGTAATACTTTTCTGGGGCTCATTGTGTTTCCATTGATGTAAAGTGGGATTTACTATCTCAACTTTGGTTTGCTGAGAATGGCTAGAATTTTCATACAGTAATGCACCATTTATTGTCCTATTATGTGACTTCATTACAACCAAAAGAGATATATCATGATTGCATGTGGCATATGAGAACATGCCCAATCAAGTAGTAAGTAGTATTTATATCAATAAACATTAAATATTCAGTACCCCAAATACCAGGGGTTTTAGGGCACTGTTCTCACGGCAATTTATAGTTTGCACACTAGCATGGTCAAATTCAACTCCACTGAGCCTTGGCATCACCCCTCCTCCACCACTATCTCAATCCTGTTTTCAGTCATAATATTCTAACGTTTAATAGACTTATTGATCAGTAGTAGTGGCTTACTTCACAATGGCACTGAGTTCTAGATGAAATAAGTAATTTTACTGTATCTTGAATCTCATCACAGCATGTTTATAAGAAATCAAACTTCATATACAGTACTTGACATGTGTTCATAGTTGGCGTAACTGTACCGAAACTTCTGACATTTTGATATTGAAATGTTTTCATATCTCTTCCAGCTACAAAATATGGCACATAATCTTGAGTTGTGCTTTAAATGCCACCTGTGCCTGTTTATCTACAGTACTGTACATGTTTATAATTTATTAATGTAGCAGCATTTTCACATTACTCTGTATTGCTGTCATTATTCACAACAAGTAGTGGAAATATATCACAGGTAATAATGTAACTGTGCTGCGTTCTTTGAAACAGAATATCATCATTCTACTGTAAGTAGGGCTCCTGTTAATTACAGCCATACGATCTTGACATTCATGTAGCAGTGTCAATTGCATGGATTTAGGTGTCTGCATATGTTGTAGTACTGTAGGTGGATGTTCACATGTTTAATGCAACTGGTGAATTCAAAGATCAGTTCTGAAGTGTAAGCTGTTTTTAGCCTCCGTCTGACCTTCAATAAAGACTTGGTGACTGCTCCATATTTCTTGTTCCATGGTGATGACATTTACCAAGAAAATTTAGTTGTTTCTAGTAATTGCCTGTTTTTAGGAAACTGCACCAAATTTCCCAATCCTACTGAAAAAACTCCAAAAACCTATCATGTTTTTGATGGACATTTTGATCTAATCTATAGTGTTTTTCGATTGCATTAACAAATCAAGACACACACAACTTGACCATATGACTGTTACTGAGCAAATAATCATGGCACAGACACCTATATGAATGTTTAAGTATTATGAATCACACATACAAAGAGAATTGGAATATTTAAATTTGATTATTTTATTCCAACTCCATTGAATCCATGCATTATGTGTAGTAAATTAACCCCGTAGTAAATTCATGGCCAGTTTATGTAAGCCTAAAACTAGTTCTGAATTATGATAGTGCCTGTATTATCTGTTTATTCCAAGAGTAAATATTTATAAATTTTTTATAAATTACCTTTTACTATACCCTTAAACTGTAAATGGCACTACGGTATATAAACCACAATTACATTATTAGTGCCAAGGTCAAAGGTAAAGCAAGAATGGGGTTTTAGTCACCCTCTGATATTTTTACACAAGTTGCACAACAAGCTGTGCCTTACCTGGTACTGTAGCTCTGACAAATGCATGCCATAAATAGTTTATAGGTTTTTCAGTGTAATTTAGTGAATTATGTAGTTGCAGAGTGACTCAGGTCTAAAACTGAACAAGGAGGGCCCCATGCAGCTAGCTGGAAATCACCTGCTGATATTACAGATGATATCATCGGTTATGAAAGTTGTGGAGAAATTCCTGATTTTCACTTGTCTTTCTTGAGATTGACTTCCTGCTTCTTGTTTGTAATTAATCTGTTTGAAAACAGCTTGGTGGAATTAAGGCAATACAGCAGGAGAAATTCCTGTTTGGCAGCTCTTAATTGAGGGATATTCAGGTGGATGGATGCACTAATTATTCTTGCATAAATTTTCAGTATAACATTATTTACATCTTATTTAACCTACTTTGTTATTATAAACCAGTTGGGAATAATGACATATTGTTTATTGTTTTGTTCTGAAAAAAACCAACTAAAGTGAGAGTCCTGCATTTTATGCTATTCCACAGTATCAAACATTTCATTCTGTAGAGAAAAGTTTGTCCTAAACTTTTATACATATTGTATTTGTTGTTTTAGCTTACAAATCGTTGGCTAGTTTTATCTTTCATGGTACACTTATGGTCGACTAAAGTAGCAGATTAAATTTTAATAGAAGGACCTGGTGTTTCCTTAACAGTTGTGTTAGTACCACCAGATTCTAGAAAATTAATTTCATTGATTATTTCATTTCCATCAAATAATGAAACATTTACATATTTATTTGATGAAAGAGAAGGTGTGAGGCCTTAATTACAAACAAATTGATATGCTGTCATTATGTTTTTGCTGAATTTACAATTTATCTTCCCCTCAAACCCGGTACCTAGATCTCTTAGACTGATGGAGGGGTACAAGGTATATATATATATTCAATGACAAATACATGACAACCCAAAGCAAAATGCAACTCTAAGGGTGATTTGCAATTAATATCCCAATTTTTCCTCAGGTTCAAATCTGAATAAACAGAGCCTGGGCTATGAAACCCAGTGGCCACTCCTGGGTTGAATTACAGATTACTCAAATTGCCATTGCACCTAATTGGTTTCAGTTTCATAGAGGATCTCATTAAAATCAAGTCTTCTTCAATGACATTAGATTTAACAGCTCATTACCAAGGTTTCACCTCTGTGCTATAATTTCCAACAAAGGGTGCTAACTTCAAGGTCATGTCCTTGTCTTGGGAAAATGAACCCTTATTAGTAGGTGATTGATGTAAAAGTGAAACTCCTGGTATCAATTTTTATCAGGATATAGGTTAGACCATGGAGGTAAAACAGACCTCCATGGTTAGACTAGGCATATTTTAAAGTAGAAACTCTTTGGTTGAATGCTTCAACTGGGGAAGAAGCCACAGTCTTCACTAAAAGGACACAGTGAATGTATTTCTTTGCTACAAATTTGTTGCCTCTGTTGAATCTCACAAGTAACTAGTTTTGCCAAGTATAGCATAGGACGGGAGTTAATAATAACATACTGTGTACATAATGCGGTAATTCAATGACTATATTTTATCATATATTGTGATGTGAAGTGTGGAATGGTTAGGAGTAAGCACAGCTGCACTTCCAACATACTTCAAAGGTAAACAAAGCCAACTATTGTTCTTCATCATGACGAAAGGCACAGTTAAATCCCTAATTTAGCTTCTTGGTTAAATTGACCATGGCCGTGTTTTTGGAAATGTCCTAACTAACAGCTTCTTTTGATTTTACCAATTGCCATTGTTTTCAAATTACCGGACTAGTTCTGCTGGACTACTGCCATCGGGGATTGAGGAGGGGTGCTGGAGGGAAGGGGGAGGGTCAGGGAGGGGGAGGAGGGTCAGTGTCAGGGAGGTGCTAGGTGCCCATTAATATTTGTTACAGTGGTTTCACTTGGCTGTGGTAGCCTCACAGGTGACAGTTTCAGCACTAGTGAATATTAGAATGAGTGCTGCTCCCCCCCTCCCCTCCCCTCCCTGCACCATCCCTCTTTTCCCACAAATCACAAACTAGTGTCGGCGTTCCTGTCTTAAAACAAATGAAATTGTGGAAAACTTGCCTGATGTGAAACTTGGCCCAATGTTCAGTTATCCTTGTTTTGGTTGGCTTTTGTTTCAATCAATAATTGGTTGTTCTCTTTACAGTTTGTGGTACTTAAGGAATGATTTAGCATGCAACATCCATGATGAGTTTGTTGTAGAAACTCAGAGTAAATCTCAGAGTCTTAAAACCATCCAAATATTGACTTCTAGTCATCACTACTACTACAATTAGGAAGTTTTCTTCTCACAGGTGTGTAAAGTGGTTACTAAGGTAAACTATGTGGTCGTTCACTTATTTGACATTTAGATAAATCCTCTCTTTATTTGGCTCCAATTATTGTGCAGTCTGCTTTGGTATGTGTTGTAAAGAGCAAATATGAACAAAGGACTTACAAATGTACTGTCAAGTTTGCCTGAATAGCCAGGCTCTGTGCTAAATAACATACAGTCAGCTACAGTTGATCACCTGTATATATTTTCTGTTTCTGTTTCTCGGCCTTTTGGCTAAGATCATGTGTAGTATCTGTTCCCTCTCGAGGGGAATGGTGATACACACCTCACGATGATCACACAGTCACAGTCCCGATGCGAGGGGACTGGGGTTGAGAGCGGATCAGTCATTCGGTAGTTTGGTTTTCGTGCCCAGGTTCTTTCCTGGGTGACTTTTTCTTAAAAAATATTTTCTGTTTTACATGTAGATCCTATCACAATTACCATTAGTTGCAACCTTCTGTTACAACACTAAAAGTACAGTTTGTCTCATCTGTGTTATACTTGTATCAGTACTGCATTATTAGTACACGTAAAATTCCCCTCGGTAGATGTATAAGAACAAGGCAATATATACTTTAGTGTTGATTTTGGAGGCAGTTAATTCTGCACACTGCCCTTGTGTAGTCAATTACCCAATTTGCATACTTTATTTTGTAATACTAGATAAATTATTATTGCCTGAAGTATGAGTTCAAATCAAGGCTGTAAGCATTAGCACAAATATGTTTACCTTGCACCACAGAAAGAAAACTGGAGTACTCTTTCCCCCAACACAGTCAAAGATGAAATTGCTTTTTTCTCTCCTTATTGTTTATACTTTACATCACTTTAGAAGAATTTATAACTTTTGCAGCAAGTTTATAAAGTGACTTTCCAAGCAAAATGGATTTCTGTCACTATTTTGTTTGTGTTCGGCTCCATTTACATAGATAAGTGAACTGTCATACCATTTAATACAACGTGGAAAATACTACATACTGCACAATTTGCCTCATTCAGAACTACGGTGAACAGATCTTTCTCTAAATTCACTACATCCATTATTCTAGACATTCATTCATTTTGCTCATCATCCTTGTGACGACTTAATACTCTTCAGCACTACTTGCCTCTGATCACATGACTTTCAGGAAACAGAAGGAAAAAAGTTGCCCTTGATGTTAAAAGGATGAGGAAAAAACCTTTATGTAGCTTAATCGTGCTGTGTTATTTCCATCTAGACATTGCCTCTTTGGTCGTTGAAGCGTATACACGTACTTTTTCGGTGCTCTTGCATTTCGTTCATTTTTGGGATTTTTGGGATCGTTTTTTTTTTATCAAACACCTTGTGTTTCGTTTTGTTGTTTATTTGGAGTTATTTTTGTCTGTTCCTGTCATTCTGCATATTTTTTGTTCAATCTGTGCTGTTTTTTGTCTTGTGTCGGTGCTGTCCGTGGTTTAAGGTCTGTAGCGTCAGTGTATCCTATCGTACAGTGTATAGTCTATGTTGAGCCTAAGCTGCTAATCGTGAGTATCGTTTTTCCGCGTTCGCGGGTTTTTCTGTGCCTTAGTGTATTCGTTATTTATTGTCTGTAACTTTCATTCTGCATGTTTTTGTGTTCAATGTGAGCTGTTTTTGTCTTGTTTCAGTGCTGTCCGTTGTTTTAGGTCTGTAACGTCAGTGTATCCTATCGTTCAGTATATTGTCTCTGTTAAGCCTAAGCTGCTAATCGTGAGTATCGATTTTCTGTGTTCGTGGGTTTTCTGTGCCTTAGTGTATTCGTTATTTATTGTCTGTAACTTTCATTCTGCATGTTTTTGTGTTCAATGTGAGCTGTTTTTGTCTTGTTTCAGTTCTGTCCGTGGTTTTAGGTCTGTAGCGTCAGTGTATCCTATCGTTCAGTGTACAGTCTCTGTTAGCCTAAGCTGCCCGTTGTGTGTTCGATTTTCTGTGTACGCTGTTTTTTTTTTTCTTTGACTTAGTATTTTCGTTATGGCTGTGCCTGATCGTTTAGTCTGCTGTGATGCGTGTAATATGTGGATTGAGTTTGAGATTTCTGGCTTGGAATGTGATTTTAAATCAGCGTCTAGTGAAGCTATTGTGTTTGTTTGCGATAAGTGTGTGAAACTTAAGGAATTAGAGGAGCTATTGAAAAGCTGTAGTTGTGTATGGACGGAAGTCGGGAATAGTAGGGCTGTGAGTAGTGCAGTTGCTGAAAGGGATTGTTGCGAGGTTGTTCCAACTTGTAATGGTTTTGACGTGTTACCTGTGGAGGAGTTGCGTGATGTTGATGATGGGAATGAAGTCTCCCAGGAGGGAAATAGTGAGTGGCTAGTAGTGGACGAAGTGCGTGGTGATTGTGATGTGATAGGAGATGGTAGTGTGGTTGTAAACAGCGGTAAGTGGGGACAGGAGAAGTCGAAAGGAAGAATGGTATTGTGTGGGGATTCATTAGTACGGTATGTAGACCGAGAGTTCTGCAGGGCGGATAAAGCTAAAAGGGTCAGGGTATGTTTGCCAGGTGCTAAAATCCAGGATGTCAGTAAAAGGGTAAACAAAATCGTGTCAGATGAGGAGGTGGTTGTAGTCCAGGTAGGCACCAACAATGTGCAGAAGGAGTCGCAAAACATTATTCAGTCTAGGTACCACGAATTGATGTGTCGACTAGCATCAACTCGGGCTAAAGTTGTCATATGTAGTTTGTTGCCAAGATTTGACAACAAGGTTCTGTCAGAAAAGATTGTAACTTTGAATGGTTTATTGTATAGTTTGTGTGCCGACTTCGGCTTCACATTTGTTGACATGTGGTCATCTTTCCAGGGTAGAAGGGATCTGTTCGCCAGGGATGGTTTGCACTTAGCTAATACTGGGGCCTCGTTGTTTGGTAGGATGGTGAATTACTCTGTTGAACAGCTATGTTTAAACTAAATTGGGGGGCGATGAAGTCAGGAATTAGTTTGGATAAGGATTATGTTCCTAGTGGAGGCGATTATAGGCGTTTTGAGAGCAAAATAAGTGATAGTCATAGTTCTAACTTTAGGAGGCATGCTAAGGTACTTAGTTTCAGGGATAGGCTGAAGATTGTCTTTACCAATGCTAGAAGTATTCGTAAAAATTTTGCTGAATTTACTGTGCTTCTCGAGGATCTGAAACCGGATGTGTTTGGTATCACCGAGTCTTGGTTAAGGGAGGACATTGATAGTGCTGAGGTTTCTCACCCGGGGTATGTTGTGTATCGTCAGGACAGAAGGGATACTCATAATGGGGTTGGTGGGGGAGTTTTACTGTATGTTAGGGATGACATTGTAAGTGTTGAGAAATCTCAGTTGCAAGGGTCTTTTGTTAATTCTGTCTGGTGCGAGTTGTCCACAAACAACTCCAAGAGGTCCAGGGACGTTATCACTGTAGGTGTTGTTTACCGCTCTCCTAACAGCAGCGATGATAATGATGTCGTGCTGTTTGATTCAATTAGAAAGGCTGCTAAAGGTGATGTTGTTATAATGGGCGACTTTAATTTTCCTGACATTAATTGGATAGATGGTTCTAGTAGTAGGAAAGGTAGTAATTTTCTAGATGTTGTGCAAGATTGCTTTTTACATCAACATGTTACTTTCCCTACTAGGGGGGATAACATCCTGGATCTTGTTTTGAGTTCTAATCCAAGCAATGTTGTTGATTTGACCGGTCTAGGAAAACTAGGAACTAGTGATCATGATATACTAGCTTTTGATGTTGTTTGTAAGGTCGTAAGTTCTATTAGCAAGGAAAAAGTACCTGATTTTTCGAGATCAGATACAGAGGCAATTGAAACTTTACTAAAGGGTACAGATTGGATTAATTTGTTTAGTGATATGAGTGCTTCTCAGTCTTGGATTTGTTTTGCTGATAAATTAAAGGTCATTATGGAAAATCATGTTCCGTGGAAGAATCGTCGTCGTAAAAGCAGTATGCCTCACTGGATGAATAAGAAAGTTAGATGTGCAATTAGGCAAAAACGTAGAATGTGGAAGTTGTTTAGGAGGACTAAATCTGAATCTCTTTTGGCCAAGTTTAAAATTCATCAGCTGAAAGTAGAATGCTTAGTCTCTGATGCAAAATTGAATTTCGAAAAAAGCATCGCCCTAAAAATTAAGGATAACCCAAAGGCCTTCTTTTCTTATGTCAGGTCTAAGCAGAAAGTTAAAGATGCAATTGTTTCCATTAGGGCACCACAGGCTGATAAGATAGTTACTGATAGTCAGGATCTTGCAGATCTTTTGAACGACTATTTTGTGTCGGTTTTCACAAGGGAAGATACGAGTAGTATTCCAGATTTTCAGGGGGGCAGTGATAGGCCTAAACTGGATACGGTCTTATTTTCGGATGACGTTGTCTTAAAGGAGCTGCTTCGTCTAAATGTTTCTAAAGCTTCTGGACCGGATGCAATCCATCCGTATTTGTTGAAGACTTTTGCACACTATTTCTGCGTTCCACTCTCGTTGATTTTTAGTAAATTTATGGATGAAGGTTATGTTCCCAGGGACTGGAGATGTGCTAATATTACCCCAATTTTCAAGAAGGGTGATAAGACTAAGCCCTGTAATTATAGGCCCGTTAGTCTCACTAGTGTAGTTTGTAAGGTCATGGAGTCTATTGTTAAAAAGTCTTTGGTCTGTCACTTCAGCAGTCAGTCTTTGATCAGAGAGTCTCAGCATGGCTTTTGTCAAAAAAGGTCTTGTCTCACTAATATCCTTGAGTTTATGGAAGATGTAACAAGCTCACTAAATAGGCAGAGGTCTGTAGATGTTGTGTTCCTGGATTTCCAGAAGGCCTTTGATAAAGTTCCCCACCAGCGTCTTTTACTTAGGCTGAAGAGCATGGGTGTCATAGGGAATTTACTGTCTTGGATCGGGAATTGGCTTGGTAATAGGGAACAGAGGGTGGTAATTAATGGCTGTGCTTCTTCTTGGCAGAACGTTACTAGTGGGGTTCCACAAGGGTCTGTATTAGGTCCCCTGTTGTTTGTTGCCTATATAAATGACATCGACGGAGATATTTTGTGTACAGCTAAGAAGTTTGCTGATGACACCAAATTGTATTCTGAGGTCTCTTCCAAAAGCGATTCTGAGAAATTTCAAGCGGATTTAGATAAGATTTTTTCCTGGTCTCAGGGGTGGCAAATGCTTTTTAATATTGATAAATGTAAGGTAATGCACATTGGTAGTAGTAACCAAAAGTTTACCTACAATCTAAATGGTGTGGAGTTACAGGAGGTCTCTGTTGAAAGAGACCTAGGTATCTACATTGATTCGTCTCTGCAACCTTCCAAACATTGTCTTGAAGCTGCTAAAAGAGGTAATAGGGTTTTAGGTATGATCAAGAGGAACTTCAGTTTTCTGAAAGAGGACATCGTAGTTAGGCTTTATAAGCAGTTGGTTAGGCCTCATCTGGAGTATGCTGTGCAGGCTTGGAACCCTTATTTTGCTAAGGATAAGGAAGTACTTGAAAGGGTCCAGAGGAGGGCTACTAGGATGATTAGTTCGTTAAAGAGGGTTCCTTATTATAGGCGGTTACAACTGTTGAATCTCACCACACTGGAGCTTAGGAGGTTACGTGGGGACTTGATCCAGGTTTTCAAGATTGTGTATGGTTTCGACAATTTATCCTTTACCGACTTTTTCATGTTTGCAAACAGTAGTTGTACTAGAGGTCATTGTCTTAAACTTCAAAAGTCGCATAGTAGGATTAATATTCGGCATAACTTTTTTTCTAATAGGGTTGTGAATGAGTGGAATAGTTTGCCTGAGAAAGTTGTACTTGCAAGTAGTGTCAATGGGTTTAAGAATGCTTTGGACAAGCACTTTAAGCATTGTAATCGGGTCTGAGTGTTTGTGTCTTCAGTTTTTTTCCCTCTCTTTATAGGGTCCTTGATGGGGACTTAAGTGTCCCTCCTGATCCTTTTTTCTACTAAACTAAACTAAACTAAACATCTGAAAACTCTAGTAAGCTCTTTGCCTTGACCTGCCAAAGCGCTGTTATTGAAGTACAAGACTATTATAATTATCCATTCTTAGGTGTTGGAATTCATGTAGCATTGATTGCCACATAATAAACTGCTTTGTAATATAATAAGATCACCACATTAATTAGTATGTATTTGAATGCATATGCTACTCTGTTTATTTATGATAACTTAGTCCAAAGTCCACACATGTATATATGCATTTAATGTGCTCAGTATTAGCTGATTGTGATAAGTTCTTCTGTCTGTTTTGATATTAAATTCACACTACATTGTGGTTTATGATATGAACTTGTCTTTTGTGAAGTATGTTTTGTCTCAAATAACAAAGTTAAACATTGAAACTTTTCAAATTTCCACTTTGCATATTCTGCATCAATGTATAATTAATAAGTGCTATGAAAGAGTGTCTGGGCAGAAATATTATTTATGGTAACCAAACAAATTTTCTTCATATTAATTATATGCAAAAAGGCAAATTGCATTGAACATTGCAATCTCTATCTGAAAGAAATTTCAAGAAATTTACTCAGAAAGTTGCAACAGTTCTGTATTTGCAACATTATACCTCCAGGTAATGAATAAATCAAGTGGCCTAATACATTGTTAACAGAGTTGATTGTAGTAAAACAGCATGAGTATCAGTACAAGAAGAGCCCCCCCCCCCATTTGGTATGAGTATGGGTTCTAGCCTCTAAGCATAAATAAAAGCCTCTTGCACTAAACTCTATGATAGATTTTTGTCAAGTACGAGTTCAAATCCATATGGGCACCTATGAATACAGGTACAGGTAAGTATGCTTTAATAGTAAGAAGTATTAATAACAGTAAGAAGTAAGTCTGTCTCCAAGCTACACATGAAATTAATTAGTATGAATGCATTTGATCAGAGTTTTAGTATTTGGTGAGACACACTTACTGTATATTTTAAGCAATAAGTCAACATTATATATCATAGATTTCACCTAGCAGATACATCTAGGCACCTTATTTACACTACTAATTACCATAGCAAATTACATCATTAATGAGTGGTAACTTTTTGAGATGATTTTGGAAAATTCTATGAAACTAATAATATTATAAAGATGCAGTTCATTAAACCTGACATTTCATGTTTCATTAAAAATAATATATGTGAAAATATTGGAAAACAATTTTGGTTTGCTATTTTCATATGTTTAATATAGTAACATAAATTTAAAATTAATAATACTTAAATTTAGTACTCTCTATGTAAAGTAAGCAAATAACAGCAAATTTGACTGGTTAGGATGCATATAACATTTTTGTTCTCCCTATATTGCTGATTATGCTTTAATAGGTGATATCTCTGATTGCATAGCTAACATTAGATTGCTCTGCTAGGAATATAACAGTAGTTATGTCACATTTTGTTAGAAGCTAGGTCATTTCCTCAAATCATATTCCTGCAACTCCGTCTTGTCTATTTCTCTTTTCATTATAATGTTACAATCAGTAGTTTAGATGACAAAAAGAAAAGAAATTGGAAATGATAAAAAGTAAGCAGTTTTCATAATTTGTTGTATTCTTCATTTCCCAAAGCATGTCAATAACACCCAAGGCTTCCAAGCTGACATTAATGGTGTATGTACCTAGATGTGAAATCGTGGCTTGTCTGTACATTACTACAGTATGTGCGATTGGAGTCTTGTCCTTCATTTTGATGATTTATATGATACATTCATTATATCATCTGTCATAATGTAGGTCCCCTGATTCATTAAATCTGCATCAAAGATTTACAATGATAATTACAATTACTGTACATCTAAAACATAGGCAAAATATGTGAGGTAAATTCACCTGCTGTGACATACAGTATTATCCTTATGATTGTCTGTAGTTCTGTATAATGAATATATATATATGCATTATTGTATCCAAGTAAGTTTATCAATACTGGCTCCAAATTTTAGCTAGAAGTATTCAAATTACATGTGGTGGTAGTTCTGATTATCCAGAACATTGTGGGGTGTAAATTTCACAGTAAGGAAAAATTTCTTAAGGGTAAAATGCTTGTTCAAGTTGAATCATTGGTGAACATTTATTTGACTTTCTGACATTATGTTCGACCAGCAAATCATACCTCTGTGTACCTTAACCTTGTGTGAAGGCTTACGGATTCAGAAGTTTGACTTACTCTGCCGCAAGTCTTTGGAATCAGTTAGCAGACCATCTTTGAACTTGTTCAAATCTATCCACTTTTAAGAGTTTACTGAAGACTCATTTTTTCTGTTTGGGAATTTTAGTGTTGATGCTTTCCACTTTTTGAAGCGTCGTGGGCAGTTACTCATTTCCTGGAGTGTCGTTATATAAATCTACAGTATTCTTACATTTCCAAGCCAATACTGATGACAGTTAAGTGACTTTTTCAGTTGACATTGGTATTAATTTTGATGTTATTTGGATACTCAAATCCTTCAACAATGCATTAACCATCTTGACCCAGAGTCAAGCTTTATTTTTGAACAATTCAAGAAATTAAAAAAAAAACATTAAATTCTGTTTAGAATTTCCATCTTAATTCATAAATTTCCATTGCATTGTGAGTATAGATTATTCCTAGTTGGTACTATAGGTTTGATGAAAATGACAATTTGGTGCCAAACTGTATTACTACTAATAACATCAGAATTGATATGTATAATATAAGGTGATAGTGCATGAACTTAATGTCATACCTGTGAAATAACAAATATGAAAAGAAATATTACTGATCATTGAACGTTTATAGCAATAGCCTTTTGAGTTCTATGTATGTATTTAGATCCTCCTGCAAGCAGGAACCCGCGAAGAAGCCATCATTGGCTTATCAAAGCCGCAAGCTGACCAAAGTCAGTCTCTTAGATTCATATTTAACGTCCATGATTACGAATTGTCAATTGTCAACAACTCTGTAACTGGATGGACGACATGTATAATCTTGGAGTGAATCGAACTCGGGACCTTATGATTGGAAGGCACCGGTGTTAACTAACCACTGAGCTAACACTCCCAACATTTTATTAAAAATATTTCTTACATGAGTCCTAATATTTCCTCAAACTTTCAGCTAAAAGGTTAGGCAAAAAATGAATCAGTAAAACTACCCTTGATTTGCTTCCAGAAATGTCTCTATCCTCATTAGCAAAAACAATAGATTTAAGAGAAGATGTTTTCTTAAAGAGCAAAGATAATATGATAGCTGGAAACATCCTTAAGGCAGTGATTGCAGCTCTTAATGAAAATGTGTTACGGTAATCTGCATTCTGGTATTCCCGAGAGATTTCTCCATTTTTAACGTGTGATGGGTTCTCAGTAACTATGTACTGGATTTCTTAATGCATTATGCAAATGACATCAAGCAGTAGTTTAAGGTAGAGTATGTTTGGAATATTTATAACTAGATTTCTGTTGTAAACATATCAGTATGAAGACATCAGAGAATTTTGTAATCATGTAACAAGGTGCTATGAAAAATGCACAAATTGTTCACAGATACAAAGATATAGGACTGTAGCAGATTTTTAAATGGCAGAACTGTAGCTAGTGTCCTTAGTATTTCATGTAAACAAGATAAGGTCACAGTTACAGATAAAGAAAATCCAGACGAAAAAACGCACGACGCTGGCACTTTGGATGGTAGATGAAAAGGAAGGAGGGTGCACAGTGTTAAAAGGTTATCATTCTAGGCAGGGTAGAACGAGGGTGCTAAGGTTGTGGGGAGACAGGTAAGCGAGGAGTGAAGTAAATATCCAAACCAGTCAGGTTTGGCATTTTCATGAAAACAAGATAAGGAATGAAAAAGAAGACGTTAGGAGTTTTTTTTTTTTTTTTCATATAGTGAATTAAGTAAGATTTAAGATTTTGAAATTTACCAAATTGATCTTTACATTAATAATTTATCCTGTACATCAGATAGCAGAATGGGCAAATTCCTATAGTATAGTGCAAAGATATGGAGCCATTCTTTATACAGAATGATCTGATTTTACATAAAGAAAAAAATCATAAATTCAAAACTGCTACACAAAAATTGAACACTAGATTATTTCCTGACATAGTTGATTTGATATATTGGGACACAAATTTATGCAGAAAGTTATTTTAGCACTTCAGTTGTAAGAGTTGGATGACTCTCATCTCTTATTTATGTAATAGTGCAGACTCAGAGCTACGCTCATGCCATGCCAGAGTACCTCGGTCAAAAGCTGCAGTTCCTCTCCCTTTCTTGCACTTTTTGTTTTTATATTTTCATAAATCACAAAATTCTCCCTCAAGATCCTTAATGCCATCAAAACAAAATTCATATAACCATGAAATCTTCGCTGTCACTTTTCATCGAGCAGACGATAAAGATGTTGATGTAAAAAGCAGTATACTGTAAGCCCTTAATTTATTTTGGCTTTACATCATCATGTTCGACAATATTGAAGATTATAAACATCTTGATAAATCTTTGTCTCTCACTCATGTGTTACGTGTGTAACCTTCTAATAGTAGTGCAAGACAGACAAAATTTTTACCAAACCTGCCATTTGTAATGATACTTTAAAATGTACGATTTCTTCGTCAATCAGTTGTGCCTATAGAAGAGATTTGCTTTGGTATTATTTTTGCCGTAAGTCTATATTTCATCAAGCTACCGTTGCTGTGGCCGAGTGGATAAAGGCGGTGGCATTTGAAGCAATGAGGCTTAGCAATTGGGAGGTTCTGAGTTCTGAGTTCGATACCCAGCCAGGTCATAGTAAGGTGGGTTTTTCATCCAAGAGCAATCTATGGTTTTCCCATCTGAAATGACTTTCTAAATTGAAAATATTCCAAATTTGAGTTTAAAACGTTGAATTGGAAGCCACCGGCGTGTAAGTTGTAATCCATAAGCCCTTTCTCCCACATTTGTGGTCGCTTAAGCGTCATGAAAATAACTGCTGATTATTATTATTATTAAGCTTGCTCAGTTTCCAAAAACAATTAGAATGACCACCTGTCTATATTTGGCAGAATTATGTATTAAAGTAATAACATTGATAGTTTAGCCAATGCATATAAAGTTGTTTGTACTTTCTCCATTAATAATTAGATGTCAAAAATACTGTGATAAGATTTGGAAACAAAAGGCAATACAAGTTATAATTTGCTCATTAGAGCATCCTCACAACAACTGGTCTAAGTTGTAATCTGAAAACAAATTTGATACAATATTTGTCATGGATAGCATTATACAAGAAAATTAGTACGTTAGGAAACAATGGCACAGTGAAGTAACCTTGAATTTCCAGGTATTAACCAAGAAATCAGAGTTTGACTTAAACTGTTTAAAATTCAAGTAAAAATTATAATTTTAAGGTTGAAAATATTGGACAAACGTTTCTTTTGAAACAAGTTGCCAAGACTTTGGACAACATTAATCAGAATTTAAACAGCCTATCCTGCATAATCTGAACAATATTATTATAAAAATTCCTGAAAACTTGGAAATTATTTCGTAAACAGTTGAGGCAACATTTCAGAAGATGTATGTTAATTTTACTTCATTATTGAACTTGTTAATGACACAGCAATGTTTTTACTGTTATTTTACTTTTTGCAGATGAGCTTTATTCATGCAGCTAATTCAGCATTGTAAACATATTAAACCAGCATTGTCAGATGCACAACCCTTGGCAAATTATGTCCCCAGGCGCTCTCTTTCAAGTCTTCATATTTCATTAAGTATATTGTGAAAAAGATGATATTATTCCTTATCCCAAACTTTCTAACACTCCCTTATCGACACTCGGCCTTGGGGGCTATATCCCTCTGATGTCCACCTCTAGTCAGGCCTGCCCAGGTGTTATTGATAGAACTTTTTGAGCAAACGTGCATATATTATCCAATTCTGAGCTTGTGTCAAACTTATGAAGCACCTGATATCAAGTACAATACTAGGGTTGATGGCACAGTGAGTGAGGTTTATATCAGTAGTAACTTTTTCTGCGCACACACAAAGCAGTAAATTAAGTCTGTGTGCTGTGACATGTTTTACAAGAAACGTTGGTATTAATGACGATATAATCTTACAGTTTAACAAGAGGCCGCTGTACAAGGCATTTCTGTCTTTCGATGGCCTTTTGAATACCTGAATCTTGTACCTTGAAGCTATGAAGCTAGAAAAAAGTACTGAGAAGCATTTGATTCTGGTTCATAATTTCATTTAGTGGTATCCTTACAAATCTGTAATGCAATAAAGAGACATGATGCGGTCAAGAAATTTAAGCTTGATTCCCTAGTGTGACTGTCAAGAGGCTATTGACCAAGCAGGGTTGAAGACTTAAGAAATATATGTCACGACCTCATTGCAGGGCAAAACAGATTGGGTTTCCTAACAGAGAAAGCAAGACAAAGGCATTTCTCACTCTTGTTTGTACAGAAAATAGACAACTAGAAACAGACAACTTTTAATACTGGATAACTTTGGTGTGCAGAAGTGGTACAGACAGGTCTGCAAGTTGGATCTACAGACCAGCAGGAGCGAAGCTTCACAGTCGGTTCGTATTTACAATTTTTACTTTAAGAGGTTTGTGCTCTAAACAATACTCAGTCCAGGTGCGTAGCCAAGGGGGGAGGGGGTGAAGGGGGCAGCCACCCCCCCCCTTGAGCATATTTGTTTTGTATGTTTTTATGATATCGCTAGTAATTTCAAAAGAGAAAATGCTAAGATGCAGCTTACAAGGCCTGGGAAGTTCCATTTCCAACGATCTGGGAGGCATTTACAGCCAAAATTTTCTTGTACGCTTCACGCCAACCCATGGTGGCGCTACGCTTAGAAAGTTTTCTATGCAGAATCTACGGCTCTGATAGTTTGCCTACAGGTTCGCCCCTCCCTTGACAAATTCCTGGCTACGCGCCTGACTCAGTCTCGTAATCATTTACTGTTATTGGCAATTTTGATGGCTCAGAATTTAGCCTCATATTATAGAATACTATACCTGGCTCCTGTGTACAAACACTGCGATACTCTGCATCTTTGTACATGTATCACGATTTACCAATTCTGCACAGCATTTTACGATGAGATTCTGGATATATTATTCCCAGCAATTTACAACCTTCAATATTTCGGAGATGAAAGCTACTGTAACTTCTATTACATTTACATTATTTGGATCCACCCTTCATATTACCAGGAACATAATGTTAAACATAATTTTAAGGAGAAAACATGCTATCTGCATGTGGGTTGTCACCAACTTAAGTCCAACATAGTTACAGAATGTTATTGAAAATTGGTCAACTTTGCCCGGTATTTCCCACTATTTCCCACCCGGCTGGGTAATATTCATATTCCCCGAGAAATATCCAACCCTCCTCCTTTAAAGGTAAATTGATTGAGATGGACATATGATTCTCATTCTCATGCAGTATTTGATCAGACCCTCAAAACAAAAGATGATATCTATGTTTGGTCCCAGTCGGTATGTAACTTCTTCACCAACTTTCACACCTTGTTCAATAGTCGTTCTCACTTTTCTGTAAAGAGATATCTTGCCTGTATGCCTCTGGGTGTTACACCTCAAGAGACAGATTCAGTGATTAGCCTGCCAGATTTTGAGAGAGATCTATGCTTTAACACAATCTAATTTAAGCTGATATCAGCCCAGAATGCACTGGTTTGTAATAATAATAATAATAATAAAAATTAGACAGGGATATGAGAAAGGTGGATACATGGCATGATGCACTGTTTAATAAACAATCTTCACATAGCTATGTACATGAGAATGCAAACATTCCCAACATGTCATTCCATAGATAAAAGTTAATTCCACATAACTACATAATAATATACTTTTTGCATAATTCTCAAAAAGTTTGAATTTAACAACTGTTGAGATTAATACAGTTAAGTGTGGTAGATAAATAATGTTCCTGACAGATTGTTACTTTAATTCCTCCAATTTCACACCAGAGAACAATGGTACTGGTGTAAACCTGCAAAGGGTTGCAAATGAAAAGACGATATTTACACCCTTTATAACTGTTACTTTGACAACACTGTTTCACTTTTCATCAAATAAAAATGTAACTCAATATCAAGTTTGCAGCCATGTTGCAACTTTGATATCATTGTACATTAATTGCATGACCTACTTTTATTTAAAACATGATTTTTATGTTGATTGGACCCATGTTACAACCCTCTGTGTTCTCCCTTCCTGATGTTTCATGGAATTATCATCGGTCATTTGGTTGAAAGGATAGTGAACGGTTTGTTGGAAAATTGTAAGCAGACTTATAGATTATCCATACTTTGCATTTCCATGTTTCATAAACTTTAAATTGAGTTAATAAACAACATAATCTTTTCCAAATGTATATAAATTGAGAATAATTAAGTCAAGAACTTGAAAGTTCATTAGGTCATTGGGAGGTGAGTTTCACATTGATAGGTATATATATGTTGTAGAGTGGTATAACAGCTCTTTGTTAAGCCACTTACATCCTCCGAGAGCAGAAAGTCCTTTGAAAAGCCACTTACATCCTCCGAGAGCAGAAAGTCCTTTGATAAGTCACTTACATCCTCCGAGAGCAGAAAGTCCTTTGATAAGTCACTTACATCCTCCGAGAGCAGAAAGTCCTTTGAAAAGCCACTTACATCCTCCGAGAGCTGAAAGTCCTTTGATAAGTCACTTACATCCTCCGAGAGCAGAAAGTCCTTTGATAAGCCACTTACATCCTCCGAGAGCTGAAAGTCCTTTGATAAGTCACTTACATCCTCCGAGAGCAGAAAGTCCTTTGATAAGCCACTTACATCCTCTGAGAGCAGAAAGTCCTTTGAAAAGCCACTTACATCCTCTGAGAGCAGAAAGTACTTTGATAAGTCACTTACATCCTCCGAGAGCAGAAAGTCCTTTGATAAGTCACTTACATCCTCCGAGAGCAGAAAGTCCTTTGATAAGTCACTTACATCCTCTGAGAGCAGAAAGTCCTTTGATAAGCCACTTACATCCTCTGAGAGCAGAAAGTCCTTTGAAAAGCCACTTACATCCTCTGAGAGCAGAAAGTACTTTGATAAGTCACTTACATCCTCCAAGAGCAGAAAGGCCTTTGATAAGTCACTTACATCCTCCGAGAGCAGCAAGTCCTTTGATATTAAGCCACTCACATCCTCTGAGAGCAGATAACCCTTTGATAATCCACTTACATTCTCCGAGAGCAGAAAGTCCTTTGATATTAAGCCACTTACATCCTCCGAGGGCAGTAAGTCCTTTGATAAGTCACTTACATCCTCAGAGAGCAGAAAGTCCTTTGATATTAAAGTCACTTACATCCTCCAAGAGCAGAAAGTCAAGAGAAACATACTTTTAACCGTCCTGATGCTCTGCTGACAATGTTATTGTCAACAACAGGAATAAATTCCGTATCGTCTTCATCATGCTTCAACTCTTTTGTCATTTCCAAGTTTCAAATCATGCGTGGAATTGATGTCTATTACTGACCAGAATTGCACCTGACTGGAGAAAGTCCCTGAAATTTCCTGCGCTTGGTAGAGATAATGGTCTTAATTGGCCATCTCTGATTGTTTTTGGAAGATGGATCTTTCCAAAGAGACTGTTGTGCCCTTACAAACACATACCCCTTTAGGTCATTGTTAAGCTATCTCACTCCCTGAAGCTGCAGCTGTACCCGCTTGTTCTAATTTAAATATTTTATGGATGAGCTAACTTGTTTCATTTTAGGGGGTGCCTTGCAGCTGGCTTTTAGTAGTCAGTTTCAGATATATTCACTGCACTTCTCACTGAAGGTAAAATAGCTTAAATTTATAGTCAATCTGCCATTAGGAATATGCCCCAAATACACTTTTAATTTTCAAATTCTTTCTTGGTCTGTAACATTCATCACCTGAACATCTTGCTCCATGGAGAAGTAGTTCTACTTTTGGAGTATCAGTTTCGTGAGAATTCCAGAAAGAGTACTAGCAAAACAGTTGTACAGTAAAGAAGAGTGAAAATATATTCTGCCAGAGAGGTAATGGATACCATTGAAAATCTCATGTACAGTAGCTATAACAATTGGTTTATATCAGTCTGTGTTTGTCAGCTTTCCACAAAGTTCTTCCCAGTTGGTCCTTTCCTAAGTGTAACCATGCCTAATATAAAACAGCTCTTGTATTGATTATGCGGTAAAAATTAGCATAAAACAAAAGCAAAAGAAAAAGGCAATAGGGCACATTTAAAGTTGGAAAAGTTTGCAAGAGGTCAGTAACCTTCATTTGGAATTTTTAGAGATCGCAGTTGTATGGAATGAAACATGTTTAATATATGATTGAAACACATAAGAAATGTAGTAGTATTACAACTAATTGTACAAAGTGACAGTTAATTGTTGTAAACGTATTTCCCATCAACTAATAAGACATTGAACAGAATTTGTAATAAAAGAATAAATCTCTTTAACTTTGTGAGGTTTTGGAAATGAGAGCAATTTAAGTGCTTACTCTGGCATCAAGAATCTCCATCTTGTAAACAACTTTTTTCAGTAAAAAACACTTCTTTACAGTAGGAATAGGAATACTTTGTGTACCAAGATGTGTAAGGAAGAAATGTTTTTTGGTTGTTATTATTGGGGTTAACTCAGAGTGTTGTTTAAATTCAAGCCCTGGAAGGAGGTTTCAGTTTAGTCTAACTCTGACATCGTTTTACCTTGCTAGCTGTGGAAGTAGGCCTATGGATGAGTTTGTTGTTGTGGCTGAGTAGAAGGGTGATCTTGCAACTTGTTTTATCACCAAAATACGGATGACATAAAAACAGCACTTAAGTGAAGTGGATTGGTGTCTGGAGTAATTTGATATCATCTCGTACAACATGAAAGTCAAAGTGATTAGTTGCCCCTTCAGAAATTACTAAGTCGCCCCATCACCAAGTATGCACAGCGAGAGGTGATGTTAAAGTTTTTAATCAATTGGAACTTTTGCACCTGTGACAGATTTGAATGAACTAGCAGGACTCCAAACTTGAAAAAACACCTTTTCTGTTTTTATCCAACCGTTATGTATTTGTATCTGGAAAGCTGTTTACAAGATCGTGGCTCAATTTCCTGTTTCATCAAATTCAATGGTTAACCTGTCGCCAAATGAATGTCACGGTATGGTCGATAAACTGACTATATTCCTGGCTGGTATAAAAAGAGAACTGTGAAGAAATCTCGATTATACGGTATAATCTACGCAGGTAGAATCTGAAGAGTTTCCAACCGCTGCAACTCACTTGTATTTAGTGTTTATAACTGGTAGATTGAGAAGGCCTCATTAAATGTAGAAGGTAGTATGCCAAGTAGAGGGAGCTATGTACAATTGAAATTACTTTGTTACAATGTTTACAGCCAAGTCGATAAAGAAAAGAAGTATGGATGGAGACAAGTTCATCATACCATGTTGCAATACCTGTTGAGCATGAAGTACTAAACTTAAATATTAGAACTAAAGCTCATCTCTAACCGAAGGATACAATCGTCTGATGCAACACTGTGCCTCATTGCAAAGGTCTCCTATAAATCAAATAATATTAAAACAATGCTCTTTCTTTTCTTAGCTTTCTGTGACTTCAAATTTAAATTCTTACAACAAAATATGATAAATATTAACTTAATTAAATAGTTGTACTGTACTCTACATAGTGAACTCTATAATACTATAGACCTGTATGACAGAAGCAGCATTCACTGTGTTGTACTGTACTCTACATAGTGAACTCTATAATACTATAGACCTGTATGACAGAAGCAGCATTCACTGTGTTGTACTGTACTCTACATAGTGAAATCTATAATACTATAGACCTGTATGACAGAAGCAGCATTCACTGTGTTGTACTGTACTCTACATAGTGAAATCTATAATACTATAGACCTGTATAACAGAGGCAGCATTCACTGTGTTGTACTGTACTCTACATAGTGAAATCTATAATACTATAGACCTGTATGACAGAAGCAGCATTCACTGTGTCGTACTGTACTCTACATAGTGAAATCTATAATACTCTAGACCTGTATAACAGATGCAGCATTCACTGTGTCGTACTGTACTCTGAATAGGGAATTCCTAAAAAGCTGGATTATTAAAAATGGTGACTCTTAATATAATTTTTGTTGTTGTAATTTTCTTGAGTTTTATTAACTTGTTGAATCTGAGTTTGTGAGTTTATCATCCCTAGGATTAACTTCTTTTTTTTTAGAAGTATTAATAACCTGTTACATAGTTAATCATGGAATAGTATAACTTTTCAAGAATTCTTGTGGGAAAACAATCATTTTTACAAAGACCTAACAATATTTTAAAACCTTCTGGTGTTGCTTTAATCTCCTCCAGTGAGGTTACTGAACTTCCAAAGAAGTTGCGTTTGAGATTTCTTGTCAATGCTCCCCCACCTGAAGCCCATACCAGTATTGCTGTTTGCATTTTAATTTTAACACTCTACTGCACTGTATCTACTTCCCTTAGTTACTATATATATACTCTCGTTTGAAGTACCGAGTCATAGTTAGAATGGCAAATAGATACGGAACAAAATGAGGAAGACTTAGCAAGCTGACGACGACGGTAGGCGTAAGTCTTCATTAGGTCCTTTTATTAGTTTGAATGTCTAGTTACGGAGGATATTTTTAAATTAAGAACCTCGGAGATGATGTTAAATGATGACTGACCTGATTCTGAAGGGCTTAACAAAAAAAGAGGGCAAGTAGGCCATGACAACGACGACGAGGAGGACGGAACATTGAGTAGTAACCATCCCAGACGTGAAGCCGTGCAGTAGAATCTAACTTTGTCATTATTACAATTTGTCAATGTCTCGGGGATGATGTTAAAATTGATTGGATTTGTCAATGTCAGGGGAGGAGGGTTTCTGTAATGGTAAAGGGGGTGGAGGAATATACATTTCAACCTTGGCTGCTACTCCTCATTACTCTCATTTAGTTGTCACAAACATTTCACGAAAAAAATCGATAGGAAATTGTCAGAAAGTGTTTGTATCTCAGACATTCATCGGAATGGATTTGATCGGAGACAACCGTTAAAGCAGGGTTTTGTCTTCTATGTTATTTGATACTAAAATTTCACACAGTGCAGTTCACAGCTGTTTATTGCCAACAAAAAATGAAGGAAAATTTTGTGATACAATTGTGACAGATTGCCCTAATTTCTGCGGAATTTTGACAGGTAATATGAAAATATTCAGTCTGACATCCTAGTGTGATGCCGTTGGTCATCATATCTGTCGCCCTCTATTTATCTAGGCTACATGTCACTGTTTTGAGGACAGTGAAGTCAGTATTACAGGTCACGTGACATCTGTTCATCAGCTGAGGTGGATCAGATCTCGAGACTTGTTAATCAGTCTTCGCTCCTGTTCTGAATTTCGTCTTTTATACGCTATTGTACATATGTATTGTTATAGGACTCTACTATGGTATTGAGATCTCGTTTGTAATCAGTTTCCTTCAAATGCATGTTCTTCTATTTATCACTGGGGGCTTTGTGCCGATGTATTGTCTGTACCGTGGCTGATTAAAGCAATAGATAACATAATCTACTCAGCGCTTGTTCTTTTACTCATTTATCTATGTGTTATATTCTTTGCATGTAATAGCGAGATTCAAGGCTCGTCATTACTAACACACAACCATCTAAGCCACATTTGTTTCCATACCCCCACCAGTCCTCCGTAGGGAATATTTGGGCGCCCCCGGAATCTGAGACTGAGTTTAGCGTTACACTACTACCAATATTCGTTGTAAGAAAAACATGTTCCTCCCATTTAGTTTAAATTTCATTGGTATTGTCCCCAAATATGCTAGACATTTATGTCTATTATAAAAATCCTCCATAATCAGCTGAAAATAATATGGAGAATCAGTACATCGAAGAAAGTACATTTGAAAAATCATAATGTTATGCGTGCCATAAACGATTGCGCCAATTGATACTGATGACCCATAGTCAATCTGGAAATCAGAAACAATATTAATAACAGAGTTATTACACTGTCCACAGATAATACTCGCACCAATAAACTATTTAACCATATAATGAATAATTAGCACAAATATCAAATGACCCACATTGTCTAACAGTGGACTGTATCTGTCACGTACATCTGCAAAGGGAAATTTTCCAGGAAATTGGTTTCTATTAATTAAGTGTGTAGTAATACAGATTTGAATGCTTCATGGATATTGGTTGATATTTTTCATTATTCATTAGAGATATCATCAACCTTAAGGCTGGTTTCTGAAAGCCTCCACTATACAAAGACATCTTTTGAGGTACATGTAATTGCCTTTACTGTCTGTTTCCTTAGGAGAAGTAATATACTTGTCAAACCACAAATCAACTTTATTACCTTTTAATGGTAGGGGTTGTGGTCAGAGGCTCAATGGGGGTCAGCAAAGGGGTATTTGAAGGGGTAGCTTTCATGACAGTTTGTGGTTTTCTCAAGCAGTTTACAAAATGAAAAGACTGGATGCATAAGGCTGGCTATATGGATAGAATAATTGTAGGAGAGGTTTTATATTTTCCCATTCTGAGAGCAGTGAGTTGTATACTCTGTGGGTGGTGGACTTCAGTGCACTAGTGTTTCTACTCTGATCACTTCTTGTACTGTTTGTATATTCTACCCTTCATCTGTTGGCTGGAGTAAAAGTAATAGTCTGCTAGCTAACGATCGTTCAATTTCCAGTAGTGCGATTCACTGATCAATAGTTTTCTGATTACTCACAGGATGATGAAGGTCAAGAGTACAAAGCTTAAGGGATCCTAAATATTTTTTTAATTTTATGATCGACTCCATGTATACAATGGAATATATGCTGGTTTGAACACATTTGACTAAGTAATATACCCAGCAGCAACACTTCAGTCTTTGCTCCATGAGAGGACAGCATCTTGGGTCTTTTATCAAACTCTAGCCCCAAACTGTATTTTACTCGGTTTGTTTTCATCGTAATAAGTGTTAAGAATATCCCTGGAGCTCAGGAATTTGACCATGAAATACTTTTTAGTCTCTTTTAAGGCAATTTGGCCAGAAGACAAATTGGTTAAATCGGGTAGGTTTGTATATAGTGCACTAACTATTTCTGTGCATTGCAGTGTGAGCTGACAAAGTTTAATGATGTTACCAGAACCTTCTGTCGTAGTTTAAATTAAAGCATAGATCTAAAGACTACATAATTTAGAGCACTCTTGGAATTTAGAATCTTCAGGGTGTCACATTAATGGGGTCATCATGTCAAAGATCCTGAAGACCTTATAAAGTCCATGTCTGTTGACCTCTGTCAGTAATGACTTGTATCCTACATGTATAAATATTATAAGATGCTTGCTCAGATTACAGATTTTAGATCTATCCCAAGAATGTGAAGATTGAATTTGAGGGCAAAATTATGTAATTATCACATCCTAAGAATAGGATTGTGTGATTTAGTTATCATCTTGTTGCTCATAAATTTATATGCAAACCCTGTAAGTTTGTGGATGTTCTATTTAAAGGTAGTCAGTATAGGCCCCAAAGTATAGCACGCTATAATTGCAAGAAGTTTTCAAAAAGTACTTTCCTTGAGGCCTTTACTCGCTTATCGTTCTCAGACATTTGTAAAGAAGAACACACAAGATGAATGAATGTCCCAGTGAGGAAAATTTCCTCCAAGGTTGTAATAAAAACAGGTTAGAATTTTGACCCAAGGTGACTAGGCCTATATTTGAATATCTAGCATATTTGAGGCCAATACAGCAAACCTTTAAGCTATTGTGGGTATAGAACATATTTGCCTATGATAACCAATAAGTACTTAAGAATGTGTTTGTAGGTTGTTATAAATAATAATAATAATAAGTATCAGGCAGATAGATTTACAATGCATAAGCGACCACGAATGTGGGAGAGGTCTGTAAGGTCTCTTATGGATTACAACTCTCATGTTGGGTGGCTTCCAATTCAACATTTTAACTCAAATTTGCAATCAAGCTAATAGATTGTGCTTTACTGAAAATTCACCCAAATTAATGTAAAAAGCGGCTTTAACCGGCATTTGTTGTGCCCAATGACTTGTCGGTACTGTCAGTGCACGGACCACTGTATCATTTTAATGTATATAAGCAACTACGACTACGAGATAAATGTGAATTGTTCAAGGGACGGGGGTGACTTTTAGAAAACATTCCCAAGATAAGATTGTTTTGGTATCTTCTAGGGCTCCATTCAAGCTGAGGAGTGGTGAATCGATTCACCAATAAAGTTTCTTCTTTCTTTGATCTTTATGGGATCAATATCAAAGTGAAGAGTGTTCCTTGTTGTGATAGGCAAGTCTGAGGCCTCCAGCCAGGATACTAATCCTACTTCAGTTACCTCTGTGCTAGTCCCGCCATAGTTTACTTTTCGGATAATGGAGATGATATGACAAGATGGAAAGATAAATTTTTTTTACAAGCTGTCCTGAACTTTGAGCTGGTGAATATAGGTTATTCTGAACAGCCAGACATGTTCTGTATCTTTTAACCTTTAGATATATATACAGTATAGACAAAGGTGCCTCTGTGGAGAATTCCCACTTCATATCAGGAAATAATGGATGTTAATAACTTCTTCATATTTGATAAATTAGTGATCATGTTGGACTCATGAACCACTTTGTCTGTGGTAAAGTCACCTTTGATACATGGATTTCTGTTTGTTGCTATGACAACTCTTTTGTGCACATCTTTGAAGCTTTGTCACTATCACTGAGTGAGTACATGTGCTCTCTCTCTTTCTGCAGACATAACCTATATTTTAAAGTGACAAATTGCTTAATAGTATTCTGTATCTATTGTACTTAATGTTGCTACTCAGATAAAATAGTTCTAAATTGGCAGTATGTGGCCCAAGTTGCCTCAAATAGAAAATGCTCTAGTTATTTATATAAGGAATGTCTCAGAAGTTTTGTGAGCCCCATAGGTATAGCATATATAGAATAATAAAACAATAATATAATTGTAAATATAAGTTGATCACATGCAGAAAAAAACGAAGTCACTGAGTTTAAGATATTTTTCAAGTTTTTGGAATTAATTCAATGCTATTATTATTTAATATCCAACAATGTCAGTAATAACCAAAACAACAGGCATGTCAAAATTCCTCCACCACAAAATTCAACACAGATAGCCAATTCTGATGTGGAATAACATGAACTCAAATCTTCCTTGACTCTGATGCGATACAATCCTCCAATAGTAATCACCATTGTGATTAAATCGTTAGTTCTGATCTTACTATGATAATCATGAATATCATATCTGACAACACTTTTACAACGGCAGGTTATTGACTATCTGTTCGAGCAATATACCCCTCCCCCCCCCCCCCCCAGATTGCAGATTTAAAATATATGAGAGTCTCAAATCTATGCATTAAAATGTCTTTTAATTTATCGCTTGAATGACTATAATTTGATTGCAAGGCATATCTCAGTATGAATACTGTCACATGTGTTCAAGTTTAATCTGGTAATTCAACTTGACATGCCTATCCAGAAGACACAACCAACTTTATCAACATTTAATTTCTTTCTCGCTCACATCTTATAATGTAAATCTTGGCATTGGAACTGTTCAATTGTATATTTTCTCTGACTGACTATACAGTTCTATGCAGACTCTCACTTCAAGTTCCATTGCAGATTTGCATGCTAAATGGTAGTGAATGTAATGCAGATTATTTCTTGAAGCTCTTCTGGTGCCTTTGAAGCCCCAGAAAATATGAGTAAAGACTAAATTGAGCAAGTCATACTTTAGTATTCAGTATATTCCAAAACACATGATTATCAGATCATCGCCATAATTTTTGGTGCTCTTGTTTTCTGGAAAATCTATAAAGTCACCTTTTCTATTAAACTTTTGTGGATAATGCACAACCTGACCATAAATGTCAGGTGTGCACCGTAATAAAGATAATTCCTTTCTTATCTTTAATTAAGAAAACCACTCAGAGAGTGCTTTGATTCTCATATGGTGGTGCTTTGTCTAATTTTTGTTCTTTAAGTGTGCCATAAAGTTTCAATAATCTAAGTAAAACCTTCATGTATCCGAATAGTATGTTGCATTCAAGGAAGTTATGAATTTTAATAAGTGTTAAGAACAATTTGGAATTTATCTGAATTTATTAACACCATCTCTGTAGAAGACATTGACACAGATATCACCATGTTAGATCTGACATCAACATCATGACGGTAAGATATAACATTATTATGACAGATATCACATCATGATGAGAGATATCACTATGGCAGATCATGTGACATCACTATGGTCTGAAGATGTAATTTCATCATATTGTCTCTAAGTTTCTGTTACTTGTCATTCAGCCTCTGAAGATGATCCTGCTAGGATCGTAACGTCAGGCCCACATACTTTTACACATGATATCATCATGTTAGATGTGACATCACCATGGTCTGCAGACAATAATATCATCATGTTAGATGTGACATCATCATTGTCTGCAGATATAATATCATCAGGTTAGATGTGACATCACCATGGTCTGCAGACATAATATCATCATGGTAGATGTGACATCACCGTGGTCTGCAGACATAATATCATGTTAGATGTGACATCACCATGGTCTATAATATCATCATGTTAGATGTGACATCATCATGGTCTGCAGATCAGGGTTCAATATCATCATGGAGACCATCACCATGGTCTGCAAATATAATATCATGGTAGATATGACATCCCCATGGTATGTAAATATAATATCATCATGTTACAGTAGCTGTGACATCACCATGGTCTGCAAATATAATATCATGGTAGATGTGACATCCATCATAACATTACAGATATGACAAATATGTGACTAATGTGATATCACCATAGGATATGTGACATCACCATGTTATATGTTCATTGTGTATAATATGGTTGCAGATAGGGCCAAAATTTCCACAAAGCTTACATTTTGAGATACATTGACTTCCATCTCTTCTTGATGGATTACATCACTATACACATCTTTGCTGAATACACTATACACATCCCCACTATACACATCTTTGCTGAATATTTCCACTATACACATCTTTGCTAAATATTTCACCTAATGGTATCACATGATTAAGTGTCTCTTATGAACCTGTTAATTAGCTTGCACATATGACTGTGAATTGATATATCTCAAGTTAATAGGAACATTCATATTTTTTTTGGGAAGTCATTATTGCTTGTAAGTTGTTAATTATCTTTGTTTTTTAAATCATGATTGCTTGTTAGTTGTTGATTAACTTTGTGTTTTTTCTTTGTTCTTTTCCTCTATTGTTGTATTGTGTATATCTGTACTGTTTAACTTGTTTAAGGGGGAATGCTCGTACAAGCTAATGCTTTTTACAGTCCTCCTCCACCACCTTGTTTTATCTTGACTTTGTACTACTCCTCTCTTATTGTTGTGGAAATATACTCAAACTCAAACATGACTTGCATTGTGCAATACACATTCTACTATACTGTGTATAATTTCTGTGAAGATAACAACAGACAGACAACATTGATGTTAGCTTCCCTTCTTGCCTTACATATCTTGGTTAAAGTAACATTCATTATCTATGCACTCTCTTCACAAGTACTCTCGTAAGGGAATGCAAATGCTGTGTCTCAGGTGTGGATATGCCGCCATTATAAATCTAACAATATTTTACCACGAAGATCAATCATTCAGAAAACGTTTCTCCACGGAAATCAACTTTACTAATGCAATTTGCTAATTTCAATCCCCACAGTGATTCATGTTAATTCTAGACTTCAGCAGCCATTGATATCCAACTGTCTGAGTCTGGGAATGAAAAGGAACTGAACATTGAGTTGACTTTGGATGTTTCAAATACAGTACTAACAGTAACTCATTTCACTATGTTTAAACTAGATAAACTTTCTTTCAAAGAAAGGAGTAAGAATTCAGAGTTTTTACAAGTATTTGATTTGATGTATTTAGCTCGCACCTCTCTAAACCTATCTCCTACTAATTACTAATTCAAATAATTAATTACTGAAGACTTAAAAGTTAAGAATCAATTGCCATTTTTGGCTAGAAGCAAAGGAAACCTTTGCAGTCAGGTTAGCGTTTGTATGCATGTGCATTAAAGTGAGAAGGTGTGCCCTAATATATTTGGCACTGACCTTATGAATATTAATGAGGTTATGGGTCAAACCTTAAAATCTTCACATTGTAATAACTCTGCAAACTGAAAAATTATGGGCCCCATTTGTTGGCAGGGTAGGCCCAGATTTGATTTCCACTGCAAGTTCATATTGTGACACATTCTTTGGGCCTGAATTTGTGGGACCCAATATATTTGGAACCATTTGGGCTCATAGTTTGGGGGTTCATTTTTTGGGGGCAAATATATTTTTAAGCCACTATGTTTTGGCTTAATATATTTGGGACCATTTAGGCACAAAATTTAATTGGGCCCAATATTTGGGAGGGTCCAAATTTTTAAAATTGAAATAATTTCCACAACCTTAAATCAGATTGTATCCAAACTTGGAATACAATTGTTGGTTAATAGTTGGTGCATGTGGGCATAAATATTTTGTTATAGGGTGATTACATCAGGTAGTTATTATGGCACCATAACAACTCCCTGATAACATACGACACTTAAATATTCCACTATAAGCAAGGAACCATAGTGCTCTTGTGATTTTAGTAGTTATCATGTTTTTCCTCTGCTCTCAATGTATTAAAATTCATTTTGTTAACGAAAATAAATCAATGTAAAGTAAAATAAATGTCATCCATGCTCTAATGTCTCCAAAGTACATTTTGTCATGGAAACATTCATTTGGCTAATTTACCCTCCTTGATATGTGGAAAGGACATTGAGTAAATTTTAGCAATTTTTGGCATGATAAGTTTTGAGGCCAACACCTACAACCTTTACCAGCACCTACAACCTTTCTGAAAAAAAGCAGTTTGTTTGCTCATCCAATGTTGAAATTGACATAAATTTCATTTTTAAAATTTTCTACAAGTGATTTTCTCTGGTGATATTGTAATATAAACATTAATTATGAAGATACAAATAGACCAAAGCTGATATTACATCATACCATAGATAGACTTCAAAAATTCAAATATAATTTAATCCAGGGCTTTGTGCCTATGCCGACTGCATGTCATTCCATAAGAAATCAAATTTGAAGGCCACGGTGATAAAGTCATCCACTACAAAATAAAAACGGTAGTAAAATTATTATTGGTAGTAGAATATCAGGAAATGTTGTCAATTTGTAGCTGATTGAAGAATATTGCTCCATGTGAATGCTTGACAATTATCCAAAAGACAAGGTCAGCTTGAAATCACAAGTTTAAAACACTTACACTTCTTATCCTTCGTTAGTGATCTTACAGGGTTTTACTTACATGTAAGATGTTCTAATCAGAGCAACAAGCCATAGGGGTCGGAAGTTTCCATTATTGATTAAATATCAGTGATTTTTGTACCAAATATCAGAATACCAACAAACAACCACATTTGTGTGAGGAGAGGCTTCCATTTATGTGGTAAAAACCCAATCTTTGTCCTTCCCTTCCTCTCCCCTGTCTCCTAGTACAGGTCTGGGCAAAAAACCCTCAATTCTTTCTGAAATTTTGTATTCTCTTTTGCAACCATAATTGTCCTATCAAATAACAATTGTCATATATGTGCATTTAAAATGACATTAATTTCTGGCAGAAGGTCAGTGGTGTAACAGCACTGTGTTACTGAACACAGGTGGGTGGGTAAATGAAAACAGCATGATACAGTCCCCTTGAAGGCAACACATTGAACACAGTGTTACACACTAATATACCACTACTACGTTTGCTACGTGAGATTTAGAAGTCTAATGTTCATTAATCTGCATAGAATCTATAGGTAGTTGGGCAGGCTCTTATTAGTTACTGTATACACGTGCCAGCGAGGTCCCTGTGTTTATTTTTCCCGGGATATTTATGCCAAGGTTTGCATTAACTTGTGTTCAAAGTTATTTTATATAGCATGTGATACTTCCAAGGACTTGTTAATTACATCCTTATGGTACTTAACATCTTTTGTTAACTTGAACTTTGATTGTTTCTTTCAGATAAAGATGTTTATTTTCCAGAGCTGTGACAGCTGTAGACGTTTGTAAAGGCACTGTGGCATCCCTCCCTACCTGTGCTTTCCAAAGTAAATATTTGATCTGCATATATTCGCATACTAATTTAACTTAACCTTATCATGTATTCATCAAAGATGTACAGTTGTTATATATCACCCATGTTCTAGTTGCAGTGCAGTAAGGATATCAACGAGGATATTCCACATAGATGTGGAATTTGAATATTTAAATAGATAGACAGACATATGGACAGACATACAAAGCTAGGCCCTCAAGTTACTGAAGAAATGTTCTGTATGATACTGTTAAAATTCAATTAGCTGATAGTTATCCTGAACAGGTAAATAAAAGCTTAAAGGCATTGAAGACTCGCCCCAAACCGCGTGCGACCATCTGAAAAAGTTAACTTTCCGTTGTTTGCAAGTGAAGTTTTTTTCGTGTCGCTACAAAATGCAGACAGTAATGAAACGTGATACCTTGTTATCTTAAGCTGGACCTGAGATGTCCATCGCTGTATCGTTTGTACACTGTGCTGTGGGTATTGACCGCAGCTGTATGTACTGACTGTATACTAGTGTCTAATTACCGACGGTAGCAAGCTGTGTGTGTGTATTTTGAGTGATCGATGGTGGTGTCTAACACTTCTGTTATACCTCATTCGAAACCAGGTCAGATTACCGGCATTAGACGTTTCTTTTTGCGCTAGTCTTCACACCCTTTAAGCCTAGACTAATACATGTACATAGCATGGTCTGTGAATGTGTGGTATACATTTCCTAAACAGCGTATAAAAGCTGCAGTCTAGATAACTACATATTCAAAGCAGGGACCATCTGCTATGAATATGTGAATGTGTGGTATACATTCCCTGAACAGCAAATAAAAGCTTTAGCCTAGATCACTACATATACAAAGCAGGGACCATCTGCTATGAATGTATGATACACTTCATTGGATTATCCTATGTCAAACTAAGAGATCTTACAAGTATTTGGCTGTACCTTATAAAGGAGTTATATCAATCATTTATTTTAATCCAGAAAGTTTAATTTGCAAACTTTTGAAGTTTTAGCTAATTACTTTGCAATTAGGAATGTAATTTTGGTGAATTATTAAGGTGACTGATTATGCTTTGATACCTTATTTTCCCTTTGATTTGTCAAGAATTGTAAGTCACTAAATTGTGAATAGGTCAATGCAAAATGGTGTATCATACAAAATGTTTTGAATCATGCACCTGTGGGAAGATCTGTTGGATTTTAAATCCCAAAATTGCAAATAATGTCTTTTCAAGTTTTTTGTAGCAGTCTGTAGCAGAATTTGTGACAGCTTTGCAATCTGCTGACCTACAGTATAGTAGACTGCACTTTGCATTACTCTCATGTGTGCCAGACATAAAAATGCTAGATGAACAAATTCATCCCTCTGTATGTGAACAGTACATTTTTATATGCATATCATTGGTTTGCAGAGTTTTCTCGTGCAGTAAGGTATTAAACAGCTGGAGCATTGTTGGTGTATCATAGAGGAAGAACAAACATTATTAAGTAAATACTGTCATCATTCACAGAATGTTTAAAAACAGAAACATTGAGTGGCCTGTAAGATGGTCACATGGTGCCAGTTTCATTTCATTTATCACCTGTTGAACGATTCCTGTTCTATGAGAATTTTGATTTATGACGTTGAGGTAAACTGAGTAGGTCATTCATGACTCAGGGAGAAGGGCCTCTGACACTGGGATGGGAGGAGAGGAGAGGAGAGGGTTAGGGGTTGGGGGATTAGGCCTGTTAGTGATGTTCCTGTTTGGATTTTCTGTTGAGGTAGCTTTTGTAGTTAAGTTCACCAAATCATAGCAGTAGTCAGAATCATAGAATTGCAATAAGTGAGTAAGGAATATGCTACTAGACTGTTTTCATTAAAGAAGGTTTTAAACCAATGATAAATTAATTTATTGTGATCCTCCACATTTTGTATTAAGCCTATTGTTACTCGCTAACCCCTTTGAGTCTACCAAGGGGTGGTGCCACATGATGTCAGTTTGGTAAATGTAATTCAAAAGCTTTACTTTCCCGTTATAATCTTCTCGTTAAATTTATCCTTGAAATTTGATACCTTTAGAATGTTTGCTTGGCTGTCAATATTCTCAGTAGTTAGAATTCATCAAAATGCAACATTTTGAAAGAAAACTATTTTCCTCCCTGGATTAGTGAGTTACTGTAACGATAAATTAGTGAGTTACTGTAACGATAAACAAAAACATTGGCAGGTCAATTGCCATGGTGATATCGTGTACTTAACTATTGCCAGTCGCATTCACAAAATCTCACCAAATTTGACAAATTCATATTTTTGCTATACAAAATGTGGATCAGGATGTATTTTGACCTACAGATGCCAAAATGATGAGCATTTTCGTTAAGTTATCAACTTCAGCCACCAGAAAATTCCTTAAATTGAAAATTGACGTGCCATGCTATAAAGCTATATTTTCTTAGTGAAGTATGCATCGCATCTAGTATAAACAGTTAAAACAAACTGTATTCATATAATTCATATGGCAGGACATTTAGGCTGACGTCCATCTTTGTCGTTGCCATGGTGATTATTAAGCATTTCAATGAGAGAAGCATGCATCCCTATATACTGTGCAATTGGAAACAGGCAGCAGAATTAGAACAAATCAGACAACTAGATGGAGGAGGTTATATCTTGGCATCAAATGGTTGTAGTTTATAAATAGCACCCCCACTTGGGTATCCCTGCTTCTTGTACTATCTATTTTCCCAGTCATTTTATACAGAACGCCATCTGTTTCATAATAGTAGTGGGAAAATATCAGCATGTTACAAGGTATGCTAACATAAGCATGCCGATATTAAAATCAAGATATTATGATTCAATATCAACATATATATCAAAAGTTATATCAGCATGTTACAAATCAATATAAGCATGTGAAGAATAAAAGTGAAAGTTTTATTCAACGTGAGACATGTTTGAACTTTGGTTTGTGTCTTTCATGGGAGTTGCCAGTTGTTTCACAATATCAGATTGATATCAACAGTGTGATGCAAAATAATATCAGTTTGTTACAATTTGATACATATAGTATTAACTCTGTAAAGTGCTCATTAGTTAGCTCATAATTAAGTAGGACACTACTGCATCTGTTTCAGGGACACTGTGACTAAAGAGAACAATATTGAAAAATGCAAATGAGCCTTTGCAGGAATGAGAAAGGAAAAGAAAAAGGAGAGAAAAAATAAGAATATGGCAAAACCAGTTGCAGTTCTGAGATGATATGACTGTATGGCACATGTACTTTACAGTATTTTGGGGTCTTTGTGGTGACCGTTCATTACATATCTTAGAAGAAGACATTTTGTACTGAAAAAAAACTACAACAAAGAAATTCCATCGATAAGAATAGAAACTGTCCCGGGGCTTAACTTGTAACCAAACAGATCCCCTATTGAATGTGAAAGGAAAAAGATAAAAGGGAAGGCGACAATAGCAAGATGTCATGGGGGAAGGGGTGGGGATGGGGTGTGGAGGAAAAGGAAGGTATATCTGAGTAACTATCAAGTTACCTGAAGCAGATGGGCAAGGAGAGTGTATTCATGTATTCCAACAAAAGTTATGTCATTAATTTGTGACTCAAAAACTTAGTACAGAATTAAAACAGGGGGTCCTTAAAAATTATATTCAGTGGTAGAGTTCCCCTTCTTTGATTCTCATTGTTTAGTATTTTGTGAACCAAATTGCAACCACCAAAGGTGGTACATGATACATGTTTTCATGTTTAAATGGGGCTGGTATCATCTGGTCTTGAGAGAGTCTTTGTATGTCATTGGACAAGATCACACAGTTATAAAGGACATTTTATCAATCACAGATATCAAGCTCATTTCCTATTGGTCATAGTAAAGAAGAATAAAGAAAAATGATTAAAAATGTATTTATTTATTTCTGTCACCTTTTTGATAACCAAATACTTTTTCATTGCTTTCAGTTAAAAGAAACCAAAGACGAGAGAACAATGGCATCACCAACCGGTAGTTGTTCATCTCTGTGGATCCTGGAGAAGTTGATGGATATTCCCAACCAGCCTCCAGGGGGTACCATCCGTCCAGATGAGCAGTACGTTCTTAGCTTTGAAGATGACGGTGAAACTCTGGTGGTGATGAGAGAGCCACGGAACCAACAGGATTCGTTACAGTCATCCACGGAAGAGTTGTCGTCTTCGTTGGCCGCGACACCAGAAACTGCCACGTCCATGGGTTCATCACAGAATCATACCCCTGCAGTGGTGGTGGAGCCATTGATACCATCAAGGCACGGCGAACTCTCGGATCCATCGTCGTTTGTGTCGTCTCCGGTCGAAAGTCAAGTAAGTTCATTTAGTGGCAATAGAAATTTTATAACAGATTCTGGCCCGTCTGTGACCGTCTTGGATGTAGATGGAGACTTAGAGTACACGCCAGGCGGAAGGCACCATTATCGCAAGAGGAGGAACACGTGTCCTCCAGAGACACCACCGGAGAAGATGAGGGACCAGACTGGAGAAGAGAAAATGGTACCGACAAGACTGGTCAGGAGGAAATCGAAACGTGATAAAAGTAACCTATCCAACAAGAGGAGAAGTTTACCCTCCTTGTTCGGTAGATGGGCTCAACGTCTTTCATTCAGGAGAAAGAGCGCCAAGAGAAAGCAACGTTCTCCTCAGGAAGGAGAGACCCACCCGGAGACAGGGAAGTCCGACTCAATGAAGAGAGAGATGACCTCCGATAGTGTTAAGTCTGATGATGGCTCCTATGTAACTTTACCGTCAGTCACGACAGAGGATGGGTTTAACGGATGTGATAAATGTGGAAGAAACCTCGGCCAGAGAAGAATGGAGTCCTTTCCCTCCATTCACGTACAGGACGGAGCAGCAGCTAGAATGTCTCAGTGGTGGTTGGAACAGAGGTCACCCTGCCTCGTCCCCAAATTTGTTTCCTTAGACAGAGTCGGGGGTCAAGCAGAAAGTGACGGTAACGGTCGAATACCGAGGCAAGCTAAGTCAAACAGGCAGAGTCGACCTAAGAGAAATTCCTTGCCAATGATATCACCAAAGCCAAATAGTTATCCCAGACCGCAGTCTTTTCACGGTAATCTTTCCACCTGTTCTTGCCAATGTGGTGCCAGCAGTGACTTCAGCAATAAGAAACAGAGGCAACAACAGCATCTTAAAACAACTAGACCAGTCTCATGGGCTGGTCAACCTCAACTTATGCAAATTAATCACCCTAATTGGTCCATTAACAGTACTCCATCAATGGAACAGCTAAAGGGGAAAATCCGTGCCAATACCATAACAGAGGTTACCCATGAGACTAAACATACTATGGAACATTCTGCAGATGTGAGTTTAGAATCCTTGGATGATGTTTTGATGTATGACATAGTTAATGTGCAATGCGTTCCTGAAACCTTGATTATGTCATCATTGTCACAGAGTGAGGAAGATCTTAGCAAAGACATGTCCTCAGAGATGAAACAGAAAAGTGGAATGTCAATAAAGCTGAATATTATGTCTAGCGGTGTCGGTGAAAGTGAAGAGATTTCTTCAGGCGGAGGTGAAGAGAGGACCGAGGGGATGGAGGTGGCAAGATTAACCCCAGAGATGATGCGGTCTGAAGGCATCACTTCAGATAGAGGAGAGAAGAGGATGGATATGGCAGGATTAACCCCAGAGATGATGCAGTCTGAAGGCATCACTTCAGATGGAGGAGAGAAGAGGATGGATATGGCAGGATTAACCCCAGAGATGATGTGGTCTGAAGGCATCACTTCAGATGGAGGAGAGAAGGAGATGGATATGGCAGGATTAACCCCAGAGATGATGGGGTGTGAAGGCATCACTTGTGATGGAGGAGAGAAGAGGATGGCTATGACAGGATTATCCCCAGAGATGATGGGGTCTGAGGGGATTGCAGTAGCTGGACGAGGGAAAAGAGACAGTGGCATTGAGGTGATAGACAGCCTGGTGAGTAACTATGAAAAGGATCTCTAAGAGTTTGTGGCCTACACCTGCATGCATTGCATGCATAGTCAGTCTAAGTTTGTAGTTTAAATAACCCAACTTATTACTTGGAAGCTAGACTTATCTTCAAGTTGTCAAACTCAGATGTAAATTTTATCCCTAAGTTATAGACAGTTCTGTAATGAAAAGGAGGTGGCAAAATGAGTGCAGCACTTTTGGTGAGCTGTCAATGTATACTTCTATTGTAAGTGGCAGGGGAACCTTTTGCTTTGTTTGAGGACCAACAACTATGTAACAGAACTGGATGTCATCAAGTACCAGATGTATCTAAAAGTCACGAGGAATTGATGTCGAAGGTCAGAAAGATGCCCGTCCATGCTTGTCATAATGGTCTCACGGCCAAACTTTGTTCTGCTTTACTCTGTGTTACGATGGTTCACATTCTGTAGGTAAATTGCTCAGAGTAAAGGATATCTTTGGGATGTAAAATAATGTTTGTGAAGGGTCACCACCATTCATTGGGATTGAATTATCTTTTCCATGCATGTTCCTGGATGGTTACCAAACACATGAAATTACTGACGATATGAAATACTGTCTTAGCGTAAAGTTCAGTAAACAAATCTCTCCACGATTTAATATCCCTCCCTGCCAGTGTTTCTGCTTCTTTGTGAGAGAAATCCCCGCAGTATTGATCACCTTGGTAGTGCAAGACTTGCTTCAGCTGTCAGAAACCATAATTCACTCAGTTTCAAATTTCACACCAAAGGGATAACTTTTGAAGAGGTTTGGCTGCTTTAGCTTCAGTACAGCTGACAGGATATCTGCCTTAAAGGGATTGGCTAATCCCTGTTAACAAACAATACATGTATTGCTCTGAATATATTGCAATGCAGACTCTATGCACTTACCTACCCCTGTCAAGCATACATTCGATAACATAAGTCATGTGCAACCCTTCAACCCTCCTGCCCTCTCCCCCTCCCCCTCCCCCCCCATCAGTCTCTTCTCAGTCCAATTGAAAAGGTGAGTGCAATAATACTAGGAGCAGGACAATTGGCATAAAGGGTCGACAATTCGAGTGCTTACTATAGTTATTCAACTGTAACACAACATTTGTAAATGAATCTATCGCTACTTATAAGATGCAGTGCCAGTAAAGTAGTACACAATGTGCCATGGAGTTCCAAACAAATGATGTTAACAGAGAGCTAAGGTAGATATTTTACTACTATGTATCACACAGTTCTGTTGACTTGAACAATATTCAGCCTCTGAAGAAGATCCTGCTAGGATCAAAAGTCAGGCCCACAATACTTTTACACATTCTCTTACACAGGCTCTTTAGTGGATAAGCAGTTTGCTAACAGTTTTGTTTTGTTTTATTTTACTTTTTATTTTGACTTTTACCATAGTTTAACATAAGCATATTTTAGGTGCCAGATTCACTATGCTATCTTACCGTATGTTCAAACCTTTTAATACACAAATCTTTTTCACAGTCCAAAGATTTTTCACTATTTGCTGATCCACTGACAAGTTTAGCTTTAATTGCATATTTTTGTTGTTCTGATGAATTTCATTTTCAAAATATTTTGATACTGTTTGGTACTGTTTGTCTCCATCATTTTCTCTTTGATGAATCAATCTGATGATTGCATGACAAATGGGTTGTCCAGCAAATTTGTAAAGATCAAAGGTAGTCATAAATTTACAACTTATTCTCTCAAAGGAAAAAACATGGAGGGTATTTGAGTTTGATCAGCTATATAATAATAATTACATGTGGTAAAAATACTATTGATTTTGATGGGAACATTGTTAACTGCAAATCAGATTTCATTCCTTTCTTGTTGAAAGAAAGTGACACTTCATAAAGCACTGTTAGGCACCATTTGGATGTCAACGTGAAAATGGTGCACTTGAAAATATGATAGCACACATGTTGTAACAATGAAGACATTTGATATGGATACATTTCATTAAGCATCGTTTGCTGAATATGTTTTGATTGATCAGACAGTTGTCATGACAACTCCCTGGATTGATTGTTTTTTACTGTAATTAATAATCCAGAGTGTCTAATTTAATGCAGCCAAGGTTTTGTATAGGTGTGTGTGTGTACTTTCATAATCTGTTTAGCTTATTGACTATGTGTTACAAGAGGATTTACATTTTCAATCATACTTTGGTAATTTTATTGACTATCTATTGCCTTCTTTTCAAACCTTCTATTTCTGTTCAGCATTTCAATTTAGCTTTGCTTCTTTCACAGGGCCCTTCATACCAGGGGGGCCCGGTCATGTTCCCCCCCCAATCATTTTTACAAGCATATTTTGCACATGGGTCTGACACCTCAACAGATGGCAATTTCAATGCCAATGAGCATTGCTATGACTACTGCCCCCCTCCCATTTATAGTGCCAGTGAGCATTGCTACGACGACTGCACCCCCCACCCTCCCAATTTCAAACATGTGTTCGGTTTCCTGGGTTCTGTTCATCTTCACTGGTCGATACTAGCGGGAAATACTCATGCAGTGTGAATCCGTATATAAACAATTGCTTCATTTAATTTTTCTAACTTTCTCAGGGTTCTCTTTAATAGCTGAGTCATATTAGTTGACCAATATGAAAAATGTGCTAGTGGAAACTGCAGCAGTTTGAACACTGCAGAATATTGGTCTGACTGACTCTTGCCCTCTCCTCCCCTCCTCCTATGCCCACTTCCCACAATCCCAAATCTGTGTCAAGTTCCTGACTCATTAAAGTTATGCTGTAGTGGCCCAAAATATGCTAGATATTCAAATATGGTCAGTTATTAGTCAACATTTTTAAACTGATTTTATCACAACCTTTGAGGAAATTTCTCTCACTGGGACATTCAGTCATCTTGTGTGTTCTTAAATATGTCAGAGAACAATTTGGAGAGTAAAGACTTTCCAGGAAAGTACTTTTCGATAACCTCTAGCAATTATAGCGGGCTATAATTTGGGGCCTATACTGACTACCCTTTAAACTCCATAGGGTGAAAAGGCTAGAAGAACATCATAACTAAAAATTAATTAATTGTAATCTGATTTTCCATATAACATGGTCAGTTGAGGGTAATTTTGTAGAATATCAAACACAAACTCTTACTTGAAAGGATCCCTTTAAAAAACAAAATAGCACCTGAGCTCAGAAGGGTTGGAAAAATTAATGTGCAGTAAGATAGCTCAGTGACATTTCTGTGTAACTTCTATATCACCCTGTTATGAGGGGTGTTAAATTTCTTCTCTCTCTCTCTCTATATATATATATAGGCTGAGTTTACTTTTATCAACTCCCAGGATCTGTTCCACCTCTGTAAAAGGAAGGATATTTTGTCTGTTTGTTTTGACAGGAGTGTGCTGAATTTATTTGTTTGGTCATGATCCTACCCTTATCTTTTACTGGAAGTACAGTTGCCCTTTACCCATTGTCTGTAAACATTGATCAGGGTAGGATATTTGTTTTATTGTTGCTGTATATTACAGTAATCCTGCATTGAAGTATATATCATTCATAGATACCAAAGGCATGAACATTGACTGAATTGTGTCTCAAGGCAAATTTGCAATACAATTTTTTTTTTTACAATATGGAATCACTTTAAAGCGGATATTGTGCATGGGAATCATTATTTGGAGTTTCTCTTGGTTGTGAACCATGGAATTTACTTTTATAAAGAATGTGAGCCTGAAGACACAAAGTTTAAGACACTTTAATAGGAAAGGCAACGGAGAAATAGCAAAGATGGTAAGTATATGTAAAGCTAGCTGTCTTCTAAACATTGTTAAGATGCAGGATAAGCACAAGAAACTACTGTCACTAACTATATATAGTCACTAATATATAGTCACTATATATTGTCACTAATATGTAGTCACTATATATAGTCACTAACTATACATAATAGTGTTATCATAACTGCTGTAGCGCAGAAAAACCATGTGAAAATAAATTTGTTAATTTTCAAGACACTCTAATTTGACAGAAATATTTTTCATGAAAGTAATTCATAAATAGTGCTATCTCCAAAATATGATAAAACAAAAAATTGAAATGTCCACATATGGCCAAACGTTTAAAGGTCATTAGTTTTTCTTCAACTTTTTTTGTTGCCTCAATTACTGAATTTTCTGTTCTGTCTTGGTTCTTCAAATGTGTGGAGATGCAGGGCTCCCAGGCACACACAGATATTAAAGGTCTGCTTTATAGACCCCAACTATGGCACGCTATCATGGAAAAGTTTCTTGCCTTGATCGTAAAATGACCTCTTTTTACCAATTAGTCTGCAACAGCTGCCACATATTTTTTCTTGTATGAGGGTATTTGTGTGAATGCTGTATGATTAACTACATTGTAGACATGTACATATTTCCACACGGTGTTAGCACAAAGAGCCCAATGGTGTTAAGAAGCTATGCAGGCTAATTGTAGAGCCTGAGGTCGATTTAAGACCGTGGCAGGTCGATTATGTAATCAAAAAATTTCCTAGCTATAGTGTGCTATAATTGGTGCCAATAAAGCAGATCTTTAACGCAGGATGCAAATAATAAACATATTAAGAGTAAAACAGTGGGTACGAGCATTACAAATAGCTAAAACTTTAATTGATTTAAGTTTTCTTTCCTCTGAAGAAGGCCAGAGAAAGAATGAAGACGGAATGTTAAAGGCATTTCAGAAAGGTTTGATCAGTTGTGGAAGTGGTAAAAAGTGGTACATAGGAGCACCAGTTCTTCATAGGGGGTACAGATAGAAAAAGTTGGGAGGAGACACACATACTCAGACAGTAAACGGAGCATGAAAATAGTAGACAAGTGTTGAAGCATAGAATTATTATTAATTGCTATCTTTACTCATTAATGTCTCAAATCTCTGGTAGGCTATGCAGAAGCTACTCAGTCTGGGAATGTAACACATTTATCTCAAACACATGAGGTGCCTCTTTAGGGGCCCCTTTTTAGCTTTTTGGATAATTGCCACTGAGGTACGGACCTTCCCAGGAATGACAATTGGAAGTGAATGATCGTACCTCTGTTTTGCTTGGAACATAAAACACATGATGTGTAGAGGTCCTGATGAGTGTAAGAACCATCCTGATGACTTGAAGTCAACAAAGATCAAATCCTTGAAAAATGTGGCAAGAAATGATTATGAAGCAAGTGGTTGTCTGGTTGGATGGTTTTTCTATCCAATGTGGTAGGCAGTTCAAATGACCTTTGAAAGAAAGAAAAAAAAGTTAATGGAGCCAGTGTATCTAGGCACAATCATAAACTGTGAGGCTGAAAGTATTCCGATGACTGGGTGACTCCAACAGAGGATAATCAAGTCCAACGATTATTGCTTGCAAGAGGAGGAACCTCAGTCTCTCACTACATCCCCCTCCTTTTTTTCAGTTATTCAGTCCTTTGTCTACCAAACAAACACTCAAGTACCTTAAGCCAGTAATGAAAAATCCTTTGGAAGAGATTTTACCCGAACAATTGGCCATTATTCATGACACAATTAAGCATTATCCTGCAAGAGGATATACCATTAGCTGGGCCTGCCTTAACCCAAAGTTTAACTGATGAGAGAGTAATTTGAAACAGGAAATTTGTTTGCAGCTCAGTTTGAGTATGGAGCATATGGTGAACCCTCATTCATCAATATTTGGATTGTAAAGTTTATTCTTGGCCCGGCCAGATCTGTGTAAAGTTAATGCACTCTGGAAAAGTTCAATCAATTTGATCAGAATCCGAAAGAAGAAAGGGCAGCATACTCTCTGTCTTGAGTAAAAGTTCAAACTGTGATTGTTTTTGTGGTAAGTTTGAGTAACAGCTTAACACAGCTAGGAGAATGTATCAAAAGTGTGTAAAGGTAATTGTGGTTAAAGTTTATGGACTGAGGGTCAAAAGGATTTGTAGTAGCTAAAAGTTTCCCTGAGGTAGTTTAAAAATATAGTCATAATCTCAGTTAGGTTTACACTATATTTAATGCTTTCTAATATTATCATATTTAACAGCAGAATGAGGAAGAGAGAAAAGTATAATAGATGGTGAACTAAAAAATGTATTTTGCATTAGATTTGCCAATGTAGTTGTATCGTACTTGAATCTTCAAGGAGAGATAAGGTGCCTTATGCATGAAAATCACTATTTGTGCCCAAACCCTAAGTTCTACAATTAATTGATTTCTCATCATGCACAGATGTATACATTGCTATATCTACCTGTAAATTATGAGAATTAATTGGTTTAACTTTATAAAATGTACCAGAATTTCCGGAAAGTCTTTTGTCCAATACATAGTGGCGTAAAGTTAGTCTAAATATTTTGAGGTACCATCAATATTATGGCATTCTTTTCATAAATTTTCATCTGTATATTCTTTTATTTAATTTGTACCTACACATATTTTGTCTGGCTCTAAGATTCCACTTGATTTTGCTCCTAAAAGATGCACAATAACAGAGATAATAAAAACAATTCTTGCTTACTCCCATCTCCATCCAACTAAAATCAGAATATCGCTGTGATTTTTTTTTATGTGTTTGAAATACAATACTGGAATACTTGCAATGAGCATTACAAGCTGTAGACTTCAATGACCGCTTATAACACAGTTGGATGGCTACAAACTTTATAGTTTGGAACCCCAGTTGTCATGGGCAACCAGGCTTATGAAAATATGACTTGATGTTTTTCCATCATCATCATTCGTAAAATTCCCATTTATGAGATTGACTGCAGATGTCGTATTATTGGAATGTGAATTGAATTAATTAGCATCTGGGCTGAAGGAAGACCAAAAGAAAATAGAGTTGAGCTATGACAACATTATTAAAGCTAAAATTCATTTTGGATCTTGATGTATATATATATATATGGTAGTTATTAAACAATGAAGGGATGACTTCAAACTCAGTCTATATGAGTTTGCCATGATTGTAATCATGTAAAAAGTACAAGTTGAGGTTACCTCTTTTGTTTGGGTTTTGGGAGCATAGTGGTGGGAAAGTGGAGGGGGAGGGGAGGGAAGGGGAGGGGGAAGGCAGAAGGAAGCAGTGGGTAGGGATAGTTGAAAGACTATATTCAGTATCTTTCTTCATTATGCCATAGCTGTGATCAGAGCTTAAATATAAGAAGATAGCTTTACATGTGTGAAGGTGGGGGGGGGGGAGAGGAGGGAGAGGGGACAATGGATGGGATGGGAAGAAGTTCTGATATATTATACTGTATATATAGAAAAATGAAGAATGGAAAATTTACTGCAAAATTATAAAAAATATCAATCAAAACAAGTGTTGAAAGAGCTTCTTGGGAGTCAAGGACAGCAAAGATGACAAAATTGATCAATTAGGCATTTCCGAACTTTCAAGCACTATTTTCACTGCAAATGGTTTGTAAATTACCATAAGCAAAACAATATGAAAGTTAATATTAATTCACACAATTTTGACTTTTCAAAATGTCAGTAAGTCAAAATGTAGAGCAATAATACTGTGTTTCAAAATTCTCAGCCCTTTTTTGCTGTGTTTCTTATCTGTATTGTTCCTTCGATTGCAAAGGAACAATACAGTATTAAATACGACAAGTGTCATTTCAAAGGATTTACAGAAGTCGGGTAAGTTTGCTACTCTGGGTAGGTCTTTTTAAATATTTGACATTGTCGGATCAGATCTTATGACAAGGTTTTCCCGTGGAAATCAAACGTATGATACTCCAAAGTTTAAGGAGATCAAGTTTTGCATTCTGTTTTACTAATTCTAAATCGCTGTGGAAAGCGACTTGATCTAAAGAGCAAAAGTGTATTTTGGCTAGAATAGTATTTGAACCATACAGTGATGACCTTGGCCTTACAAGACCTTTAACCCTGCAGTCACTAATTTAAATCCCATTTAGCCAATATTTGTTCCTTTCCCCTTCTCAGATATAGTTTAAAAACTAAAAAAAAAATCAAATTCTTGTTATATTTGAGATGTTAATCATTTACTTCTGGTAGTAGAGTGGACTTTACTCCTTACTGTATTTTTCTCAGAGAAAAGTGAAATGTAAAATCATACATGCACTCCTATAAATTACTTAAAGCATGAAAAGTGATTATGATATAACATGCTAAATAGTTAAATTTTGAAAGCCTCATATTATTGGACGTCTCGTGTTTACTCTTGAGACATACATGTATGCTTAAGTCTGGATATGTGTCACAAAGAGCAGTCAATGTGTAGATATTTAAATGGTGAACCCTGTAGAGAGGAAACTGCTGGAAGTTTACAGGAGATAGCAATGAGGAAATAAGCTGTTGGATAGAAGGTTGCAAACTTGTAATTCAATGAAAGTGATTAATTACTGACAGTACCACTCTCCTAAACAGGAAAATGAATAAAACAGTCTGGGGAACCACGAAAAGGATATTGGAGATAACCTTATAAAGACATGTATAGGAATGTCAACAATTTTACATGAAATGTTTTACTACTTGACTATCTCATGGGAGTTGAATTTATTGTGATTTGGCCTCTAACTTTGCACCAAGATCATTATCACTTTTTAAATTGTGTGTTTACTTTCCAGATGTTATATTTCTTGGTGGATAGTACAGTAATTCCGTACTGCAGAGTTCATCAGCACACCACATGTATTGATCGTTGACTGCTATTAATATCTTTGCAAGTGGTTTACTTTTTGTGTGGAAGCTATATTACCATCTGACTAGACTTGAGTACCTACAATAGCCATTCCAGGTTATTGATATAACCCTGAAATACAAAAAAATTGACCTGCAAACTTTCATGGCTTTTCCATCCATGTGGAAATGGTGTGATTTTCAATAGGAAATAGCTGTTTTAAATAAAGTATGTCTTTAATATCTAGAGAGCGAACTTACAAAAAAGTTTGAAAAGATAGAAACTGATAAGGACTGCATGTTATATTATTTAGCTGAATATAGATTTCATAGCATAATTAATAAAATGAGTAGTAATGAGCTTTCTCTAGGTATGACCTAGAAACCAATAGCAGACGTCATTTCAACCATGATGGAGAATGTTATTGTATATTGTGTACATAAAAACTACAACAGGTCAAGAACACAACCAAGGAGATCTTACTATCAAGATTTGTGTTGCTGTGTTCCATGGGGCAATGAAGTATCAACTGTTAAGGAAAATTGCAACATATTTTTTGATGGTTCAAGCAATAAGCTCATAATTATCTTATCTTTTATGCGTGCATCAGTGGAGTGTTCACTAGACATATAGAGAAGCAATGATATGTTTGAAGTTTTCAGGCTTGTTTTCCAGCTTGCAGTGCTTAGTAAGTATAAATGTTACATTTTCCCCTTTTCCCCCCTCCCCTTCGCCTCCTCATTTTTACCTGAAAAATACATTTGTCTATGTTTTCAGGCTCTACTGCAGATCCCCCCCCCCCTACCCCCAGCTGTATCAGTTTAATTTATGGCTTTGAATCCCATCAGGCAAACAATCTTAAAACTTATGGTTTTCAGAAATTGAAAGTAGTAGGTGTAATGATTTTACATAAATCATCCAGTTTGGCATATACTCCAGTGTAGGATTACACTGTAGTATGACTAAAGGTTAGTTGGTCAGAGTGTCTGCTTGAAAACTATAAAGGTAGAAAGATGATCCTACTGTTCCTTCCTTGAGCCAGCCACCCTGTGAGTGCAATATCTTGTTTAATTAAGTAAGTAGTGTATATACTGAGACAGTTTCAACATTAGTTAACAAAAGCTGTGTATACATACCATTTCCTTGAGTCTCACATAAACAGTACAGTGACCTATATTTTCAGTAACATCAGATGCGTTTATGAACATTTATGAACATTTAGAAAGCTGGAAATTGCAGCTTGCTATGTAAATGTACATCTTTAACATTGGAACTTGTCGTAAAAAAAGTTTTCCTTTTAATAGGAACTATTGTAGTGTTGTAATCATAGAAGAACTCTGCTACCAGTAGAAGAGTGTTCAGTTACTTGATTCTAGTAGTAATACCCATCTATTATTTTCTGTGTCTTTTACTCCTCACACTAAAGTGCTTATAACCTGGTCTTGCTGATGTAAGTAGTGCCAAAGTTGAAGTTGTTCCATTTGAAAATTGTCTTTTCAGGACAGTCTGTGTCATTGTGAATTCATTGTTTGTCACATCACATTGCTTTTCACTGTACATATTACTAAGATCAAGTATGTCGTACACCCTCACTATACATTACTTCAGATTCATGAAGAAACTGCTCATGTTACATCATCGAAACCACAATGCGTTTTTGCATTCTGGTTTGTAATTACATGTAATCAGTAAAACATGTTGATCTTATCAGTAAATTAGCCAATTAAAGTCATTATAAGTTTTTCATTGGTGGGGTGGAATGCAAAAATCAGCATGTGGTAAGAAACATAAAAAATGCATTTTACAGGACAATTTGTCTGTAATTTTCACATAGAATAACGATACATACAGTACAGGGTCTCTATACAATATGTCAATCTAACTCAATGTTCTCCTATATATCAGCAAAAGGGCAAAAAGCAACAGGGGACATCTAGTACTATATTAACTGTACTATAGACTCTAATAGTGTAGATACAGTACTGCAATTTTTGAGGAGGATTTGATATTTAATTGTGCTCAATCTACAAGCATAGGTGTACGGGACCATTTCAGTTTGGGGGGGCAGAATCTTTTGTGCCCGAAAGTTCCCGTGACACTATCTAAGCGGAGCGCCACCATCGGTTGGCGCGTAGCATACAAGAAATTTTTTGGCAAAAAATGCCTCTCAGATTGCCGGAAATGGCACTTCTGAGGCCTTGCAAGTTTCAAAAAGTTGAAAAAGATTCGGGCAAACTATATTTTACTTCCTCTTAGGCTGCCTGAATTTTTCAGGACTTTTGCCCGAATTTCTTGTCCTCTGGAAATTTTGGGGGGGCAGTCTGCCCCCCATGCCCCCCCCCCGCCTCGTATGCCTATGTCTACAAGCAGTTGTACAAGTGGTCAGCCCTACAGTGAAGCAAGCTATTCAGTACAATCACCCTTGGTAATGAAGGCAAGAAAAGCAATGAAAACTGTGTACTGTAATCAGGACAAAGTTATCAAACAGCAAAGAATCCTTTGTAATAAAACAATGTCAAGATTGTCATTTCTATTGATGTCCGTCCCTTATGCAAAAAAAAAAAAGGCTCTAGTTAATTATATTGATGCGATATTTCATTTCATTTCAAGATGAATTATCCATAGTATGTATTGTGAACTATAAATAGTCATTTTAGTTAGAAAATTTATGATACCAGGATATTTTGATGAGGAATTGAATAACGCTCATCGTTCAACTTCTTCAAGGTTAAACTTGTTCTACAGATTTGTTTAGCAGCAAATGTAATGAAATTATTAACTCTACATGCAATATAAGAGTTTTAGAGTTGATTGAACTTTGAGGATTAAACATTGTATGACTTACATACAGTATAATATAGTCCTGGTTTGTAAACTAAACTATGTGTTGAGTCAAAATTTCAACTGAAGTTCTTGTACAGAAAGCGAAAGGTGTGTCCTGTACAACATTAAATTTGTCGTACGGGACATTAATTAATTAATGGTTATTTTTAATTGAGATACTGTGAAGCAACTGTTTGATAGGATTACATGAGGCCTTAACAGAGGATATGAAAGGAAATGGAATTTCATATAGTTTGATAAGTGCAGATGAAAAAACATTAAGAAAAATATGTCATACGGGACATAGCAATTAATGGAAATTTAGTTAATGACTAACGAGCAAAATACAAATTCGATAAATTTTAGTAAGTGTACTTTCAAATATCAACTGTTAATTGCTTTCTGGGATTTTCCTTCAAATCAAATGTTACTATGTGTATATTTCCCTCTTTTCCCTACATATATCAAAATTTATTAATAGCTCAACAGACTTTCTTAGCATGAGTAGGCATTTCATCACAAAAATTAAATTTTCCCAATACAAAACCTTCAAAACTTAAAAATTTAACTATTCTTCTACCAAAATCTACTACTTATGGAATTCTAGTTAGAAATTGAAATTTTAACATCTGTGTGTGCATCTACATGGAATCACCCAGGTGTGTTTACACTGGTACAGCTTCCACATGGATGCATTGCATGTGTATCATGATTCAGTGTACTTCATCCAATGGTGACTGTATAATGATCTTCATGCTCTGGCTGTTGGAAGTTCTCGTATTTAAGAGCACATTTGATTTCAGGCGCGTAGCCAAAGGGGGGGCAAGTGGGCGACCGCCCCCCCTCCCTCGAGCATATTTTTTGTATTTTCATATGATATCGCTAGTAATTTCAAAATAGAAAATGCATAGATGTAACTTACAAGGCCTGGGAAGTGACATTTCCAGCATTCTGGGAGGCATTTTCAGCCAAATTTTCTTGTACGCTTCGCGCCAACCTATGGTGGCACTACGCTTAGATAGTTTGCCTACATGCTTCACCCCTCCCTTGGCAAATTCCTGGCTACGTGCCTGTTTGCTTTCAATTTGGTTTCAATTTGGGTGAGTGCATCAGTATTTCAAATTTTATGGGCAAGCATTTTTGATTAATTAGTGAGCACTCCTACCTTTTAGAGAGCTTTTATTTAAGATGAAATTTTTATGATAATGAATTAGATTAACTCGAAGCTATCATGCCGTCTTGGTATAGCTAATCTGGTATTCATCCTGGTAAATTAATAACTGCCACTGAATGTATCTGTAATATATTTTGATGATAGGATCTGGTAGATACAGTCAATTGAACTGTGAAATCTTTAGGCATGCAGGATGCATAAATTCTTGAAAATTCATGCATGACCTATTTCTAATGGGAAAAAAAAAATATTGAAGGGTTTCTTTATTCAATAAAAGTGAATTATTATTTTATTTGTACTGCACGACATAACTTTCAAATCTAAGGTTGATAAAAAAATTATTAACTCATTCTTGATTTTGTCAAAATATTTGTTCTGAACTTACTGCCTTTCATACATCAAGCAGTATGTTGTTCTCCTCAAGTAGAAGTTTTCGACTAATGCTCTTCTCAAATTCATAATCGCCTTGAGCAAGTGACGTTTGTCTACTGATTTGGCACTATATAAGTCTCATTTATTATGATTATATTATTTGTGCAAGCTGCAATTACACTAACATTGTTTTAGAATTTACTGCCAAGCAACGTTGATAATTAATGCATAAAAAGCCTAGCCAGTGTATTGATCTTGCATGCATTAGTTGGAAGGTTCTGCTTATACTTGCAGTCTCATCCTCATGATCATATGTGCACTCAGGAGAGCAGATCTGACTACATACAGCCTTGTTCCCTTGCTTGACAAATGATGGGTTATTGTTGGAAATGTGTGGATTTTTAGCTAGTGACAGCTTGGTGTGAACCTTGGAATGAATAGCATGATGTGTAGTTTCAAACAGGAGGAAAATGAACTCAGAGACATTTTCAATTGAGGGATTTCTTTGGACCGAAAAAGTGAAAATAATGAGCTTCTGTTCTGAAGGTGGATGTCAAAAAGGACATAAGGAATGAAGGTGGATGTTGATAGGACAGAAGGACTCTTATCAGAAGAACATTCTGTTACATTACTTGCAGATAGGACCACTGTGTGGTGTCTACTTTGTCAGCGATAAGTTACTGTATTGATTAGCAGGCAGAGCAATAGTAGCATATGGTTCTTTTTGTCCTGTAATATTCTTCAGTTTATGAGAAGTATATCGTTTATTGTAGTGGAGTGATGTGTAAGCTATCATCTGTGATTTGTTTCCAAGATTGTTTTTCATGTTAAAGTACATTTGAATGAAGCATTTTACACAGAAACATTGCTAACAGGTTGCTAAAAGGAGCAGGAAGTCTTGAGGACAATTTTAAGAAATAGGTCTGATTTCATTGACAGTGCTCAGGTAATTATCATTATTAGAGCAAAATGTATTTCTTAAAAGTTTTGCTCCTGTATTCAGCTTAGTGATTTAGCGACACAAATCATTTGGTCAAGTTGGTCACTTACCTCTCAGATAGAATATATATTTCAATAGTCAGGTGGCCACTATGACAATAACCTTTGAGGACGGACATATGGTTCCTTGATTAAGTGTTGTATATGACAAGTAAGTAACAAGACCTAAACACTATCACTGTTTTTGCAAGGTTAGGTACAGTTTGGCATAGATAATATCCCATGACAATTCTGAGATAACCAGTAGTAACTATCAAGTGATTTCATGGGAAATTAGGAATATGGTCCTTGTGGATGACGCTGAGAATTGGATTTAACAAGCCTGTGCTTATTTCGTCTCTAACCAGCCATTTGAAAACTGTGTTCCTCGGAGAATATGCGCCCGATGCCTCGTGGTAATTTTTAGAAAATTCTTTTGGGATGAATGGCACTAACCACATGATCAGTTTGCTTGATGGATTATATTAGCGAAAATTGTCAAAGTACATACCGGCCTCATCTCACCGAGGAATGGGATGTTTGGCTGACAGCATGACCCCACTAGGGGTCTTGGTCAATTGGAGGGAATTCCTCAAATGGAACTCATATCTCTGAATTTGTAGTTCATAGAAGTGTAAAGTTGGCAGTCATATGTTGGTAATCTCTTTAAAAAATGGTTTATTGATGTGATTTTGTGTAAGCAGAACTGATAATTGGTCAATCATGCTGCTGTTTCGAGGAGATTTATTTCCACTTGGATGAGGATTAACTTTTTACCAACACAGGAAAAGCGATCTTTTCATGTTAAATCTAGTAACAGAACAAGAAACATGTAACATTTGGTCAAGATCTAAGTACTGTATACCATATGCTGAGCTGACAAAGACTGTTGGTTCATTTGTCTGTTCCCATATATTGTTTGACCATCTTTGTTCTATTGTGGAAAATCATTGACCATTTCGGACGGATATCATGCAGTGATTTTATTTCACTAATCTACTGTAAAGCTGCAGCTGTGCCATGCAGTGATTCCTAGAGTAGGTTTCACATTTATCAAAGAGTGGGTAATAGTCTAGTATGTATACTAAAGACCAATTACCATCACTATCCAGCTAATACCTGTGCTAGTTTTTCTCTCATCTTGGATTTCTTTATCAATGATATAATACTGTAGCTGTATATGTACCTTTCTCCAATTGGGATACAGTTACATACACAGGAGACTTAAAGCTATAAACTTGTAGTTTAGTCTGAAAAATCAGGAGAAAAAAACTAAATTGATTCCAACTCTTCTATGTATGACCTTTGGCTTTGTCAGAGAGGAGAAAGATCTGGGAGTGAATCAAATAAGACAGGTTGTTTCTCCTAGGGCTAATCTTTGTTTGCTACCAATAGTGGATCGAAGGAATGATAAACAGGGACGGAAAGACAGGCAGTGTAACAGCATCAGTTGTGCATCAGTTGCCTATAATGTATCAGAACTTCAGAAGTGGTGTTTAATCCTGTTTGGAATCTAAGTCCTATGCACTGTGCAAAGTATTAAATCTTTTATTGTTAATAAGTTATTAAAATTCTTCGGCTCAGACCACCCGCATTGATTTTAGACAGATCGCTCTGTCCAGGCATTTGACAGAACTTTAAAGAGAAGTCACTTTCACTTTTGATGCGATTGACGAAGTATACCTCCTGGATTGTTCTGCATATAGCTGAGCTGTATCCGGGCTGATTACTGTCTGATGTTTGTTTACATATATTGTGCAAGTGATAATTGTGTGTTAATGCGATATTATCTTGACTGTCATGGCGAACCATGGAAAGCAGACATTCGTCGTTCTTGACCAACGTCTCCAAAATTAGATGAGTGAGCACTGGATGCAGCATATCATAAATAACATCGGTCAAGGTTCACAGATTACGAATCATGACCTGGAAATTAGGTAGTTATGATGATTCTATTAGAACGGCGATCTCTTTACCAACGCTAATCACTTGCCTTGATATGGAGGAGTTAAGTATTGGAATGCTTATAGAGGCCACTTTAGTGATGGGATTAACTATGTATCTTACCCTTTGGCTTCTGAAGCCAGTACTGGAGGGCATATTTGCTATGGTAAGTAGAGTATTAACAACATGTGAAGTGTCTTAATATGTGCTGGCCCATAGCATATTGCATTCTGTGTTGGTTTTTACATGAAAATATACCTGCTACTGTATAGTCCACAAAAATGTTACAGGAAAAGACAAATATGTGTTTGATGTAATACCTTTATAGGTTTTGCAAGTGATTAATTTAACAAATTCTATGTTATAGGTTTCTGGGATACAAAATGATTCCCCATCTGCTAGGAGTTATGTTACAGGTTTGTGGGACACAAAATGTTTCCCATCAGCTAGGAGTTTCTAAAAGTAGTTTCCTAGAGGATCTTAAGGCCCGGTCACACTATACCGATATTTTATCGGAATACTATCCGATTTTCCCAGAGGAATCGAAACAGACAGTTTTTCGTTCGGGTCTTCTAGCCACAGTGATAAAGGACCTGATTTGCTATCTGTTGAGCCATTCCGATGTGGAATAGCCCTCTCCTAACTTTTGATATTGACTCCGTTTCCTTTTATCGGTTAGCTATCCGATTTCTCTTCCGATTTTTATCGTTTTTCGATGTGACGTCACTTCAGAATGTAGTCAGTTCTAGAACCCCTCAGATTTGAAGTAGGTATTCGAATATTCTACTGCATTCATTATATTCACTACCACAAACCTCACTCTTCGGCCTAAAATCGGAAAAATCGGACCGTATTTTGATAAAATATCGCTGTAGTGTGACCGGGCCTTAATCCTACAAATTATTCCTACAAACTGAAGAGATCATTTAAATAGACAATCCAGTGTCTCAGTAAATACTATGGTAACTAATTTAGGAGTCAAATGTTTGTTGAAATTTGACTGTGGTTGGGTGACCTTTATTTGACTCTTTAGAACAATTGGGATCAATACTGATCATCTTTAAGCACATAGATATCTTAGACAGATTGACAGCTATTTTACAATTGTATGAATTTTCAATAGCTTGGTCAGGGTTATGCTACATTGCAATTGACCCACAGCAAAATGGAAGACATTTACAAGAGTAGACTACCCTACAAATATGCTGAAGCAATTAGCATAGATTGGTAGTCTGGCTATGTGGTGGTTTAGACACATTCAGCTACATAATGTTAAGAGTGAGTGTAGCAGCTTTGCACTTCGCTGGTAGGTGTGTTTACAAGAAGCTATCCATGTACCCTATCTGCATGTGGTCCAAGCTTCCTGTATGTCCTCTCAGACATAAGACGGTTGCCATCCCTCAGGTATGGTATTGTCATTTTATTTGAACATGTGGTAACACTCTGTTTCTCAGATTTATTACCATTGGGCTGTAGGTATAAACTCCAGGCTGGTGTTTAAATTTAAGCCCCATTAAATAAAGTGGAATTTTGCATTGACAACACTGACTCTCACCCACAGTTAAAACAACTTTGGCCAATTAAGAAACTGCAACTTTACAGAGTGTTATGTGCAATGCAGTGAAAGAATATTAAGAAATAGTCCTAGCTTGTTACCATGAAAGTGTATGTAGACAGCATATGTTTTACAGTGGCTTCAGATTTATCCATGTCAATGGAACATGAGTACACACAGCCTAAATGTTGAATGATGTGGGGTTCTACTTATGAACTAAACACAACATATCACAAATAAGTAGCACCATAAATAAACATAAGAGCTGGCTATGCCTGATCAGACTGAAATCAGACTGAAATTGAAGGGTTGTGGCTGTGTCCCATTAACTTGCCTTTATTCCTCTGATGCCAAAGAAACTATGTTACTATGCTATGCCAGATAAATGATTCCATGCTCCACATTGAAAACAAAATCCAAAGTATACCAAAAACTCATCAAATTTAATTCAAACAAATCTTCTCTTGAACTCTTACCAAATTTATCTCAGCTTTCATTTTGAAATATTTCTTGCATCCATTCAAATATGTGAGTTTGGATACAGAAGGGATTTTGATTGAAATATAATTATGTTGTGAAAAGAGGTAGAAGCACTACCTTCTCTATAATTACTTTTGCTTCAGGCAAGACCAGTCCTGTCTAACCTCACTCACCTCTGGAGATTGCCATCGCCCAAGAATCATTCTGGGACACTATTGTGTCTCTTTGCTTAGGAAAGGGGTATATTCCAACACTTTTGCAAAATGAGTTCATTTTCAGGGAAGATTAAAGTAAGGCAATAATGACATTCAAGCATTGGAAAAAAATAAACGATTTTATTCATAAGTGTTCTTAGTGTCATGATTGTTCTACTTTAAAATATATCAGTGCACTAGAATGGCTCACTATTAGATATGAATTAATATTATAACTGGCATAGTAGCTGTACAGTCATTGAAGTATCACTCTTAGGCAAAACATCATTTTGGACCATTGAAAGACACCTCTATCAGTCCAAGTTGCACATCAAGAACACTATTCTTTTTCTGAGAAATTACCCTTTAAAATAACTGAGATAAGCACATGTTTTAGTTGGATTATGAGAATACATAAAGCAAATGGATTAATATCATCAATTTGGTCTTAAAGGAGCATTTCAGAGATTGAGCATATTTTAAAGGTGAACTGGAATCGTGATAGAAACCTTACCATCACCCAAGTTGGACTTTGAGAGTAAAGACTAAAAATTCTACCTTAAGTCATCCGTTAAGACACTAATAATAATAATAATAATGAAAATAATAATCAGCAGTTGTTTTTACGACGCTTAAGCGACCGCAAATGTGGGAGAAACCCGCAAGGGCTTATAGATTACAACTTAAATGTCGGGTGGCTTCCAATTCAACATTTTAACTCAAATTTGGAAGCTAGGGGTCATATACACTAAGCTCTTACTAGTAACACAACTATGGGATAGTCGCTAGGGCTTATATACACTATGTTCTTACTGGCAGCTAGGGCTCATATATACACTATGTTCTTACTAGTAGCACAACTATGGAGTAGTGGGAAGGGGTCATATACACTAAGCTCTTACTAGTAACACAACTAAAGGATAGCCACTAGGGCTTATATACACTATGTTCTTACTGGCAGCTAGGGCTCATATATACACTATGTTCTTACTAGTAGCACAACTATGGAGTAGTAGGAAGGGGTCATATCCACTAAGCTTGGGGTATATCGTTGGGTGCACAGTGACCGGCCTCCTAGTGATGACATTTATACACAGTTATAATAATCTCAGTTCCCAACAATAGATACTACAAAACTCCCACCAACAAGGAAGGTCCCCTTACATTGTTGTAACAAAATATCCCGGTCAGAGTGATCACTTCAATAACTTCATCCTTTACTTAAATAGCCAGTTTATTCATCCATTCAATGGTCTACAAGGATTTCTTTAACTTTAATATCATTTGCACACAAGAGGGAAGAGAAAGTTGTCTTGAAAGGATTGGCTTAGAGTTTGACTCTTGTTTGATGTATTTCAAGTGTTAAGTCCTAAGGGATCCGTAAGTCTTCCAGCAATCATACATAGGTACAACTGCCCTTAACCATTCAGCGGTTAATACTGCCTGGCCGCTATTCAATGCGGTCTATTTTAAGCTAGTTGATTACATCACATATAGTATAGGGCTTGTCTGAAACGGGATCTTAGGATTCTTAGGAGTCCTGAAGTTATGATGATAGTTAGTATGTGTTTGTAGCCAGTGACAGTCATGTTATAGCCATTGATATACTATGATTAAAATTATTGTATTAACTGGAGAATAGCTTTACTTGGAGGAGATGATACACTTTTGCAGATGAAGTGTTTATTCGGGTGATCAACCAAGCTGGAAAGTTAATCGGGCGATCAACCAAACTGGAAAGTTGAACCAGCTGTTTGTCATCTCAAGCTTATAAATGAGTAAGTTCGAAAATGATTAAGAAAGAAGAATATTGTGTGAGCAAATATGATGTTCTTCTGAAGAAATCGCAATAAGATCGAAAATAGGAAGGCACATATCCTTCTGCCAAACAGATGGTATTGTATTTGTATTTTATATTGATTTGATTTGACCCACTATTGGTCATGTAGTTTTAATAGTCTTTGTTTGGTCAAATCAGAAATGTCGTTCATTTTTGTAATCTGACTTAAAGTTTAATAAGATTCACTACAGATATAGAGAGAATCTCTATTCTGGAACCTTTTCATGATTTATCTTACAGCAGGTTGTAATTTTTTTCTTCTTATTACTGTTTTTTAACTAAAAATAATATCATTACTTTAAAGAGTAGATGAAGATGCTGTAAACCATTTGTTCTTCACATGGAATGGCAGTTTGCATGGACTTAAAATCATAGCCTGATATTTGTATCTGCTTTTCGGTTAATTTCAAACTCTCAGATCAGAAAAAAAAGGTAGGGAATCATGAATTTTCCAAGTTATTATAACAAAAGTAGTTCTCAAGCTGCCTCAACAAAACAATGCCTTAACTCACTTCCCTGCTTTCCTGTTCCCTCACAACTTTAGCACTCTCAGTCGGTTTCCTGTGTAAAGAGTGAACTGGTAAACTTTTCAATACCAGTTTTCATGATATTCTTTTATTTACTGGATTAAGGCGGTGGCATTTGAAGCTATGAGGCTTAGCAATCAGGAGGTCAGGCGCGTAGCCAAGGGGATAGGGGGGCGAAGGGGGCAGCCACCCCCCCCTTGAGCATATTTTTTATTTTTTTTTTAAATGTTTTTATGATATCGCTAGTATTTTCAAAAGAGAAAATGCTAAGATGCAACTTACAAGGCTTGGGAAGTGCCATTTCCAGCGATCTGGGAGGCATTTTCAGCCAAAATTTTCTTGTATGCTTCGCGCCAACCATGGTGGCGCTACGCTTAGATAGTTTGCATTGCCGAATCTACAGTTTCGCCCCTCCCTTGGCACATTCCTGGCTACGCGCCTGCGGGAGGTTCCGGGTTCGATTCCTGGCCAGGTCATAGTAAGGTGGGCTTTTCATGGAAAAAGCAATCTACGGTTTTCCCATTTGAAATGACTTTTTTAGTTAAAAAGATTCCCAAATTTGAGTTAAAATGTTGAATTGGAAGCCATTGTAATCCATAAGCCCTTTCAGGTTTCTCCCACAATTGTGGTCACTTAATGAGCGTTGTAAAAATAATTGCTGATTATTATGATCATTACAATCTTAAAAAGTTCACAAGTATCATAAGGATTTAAGTAAAGTCATCACTGAATTTTTGGTACTGGTAGCAATTGATGTTTTTATTTCTGTATCAAGTTAAAGTACCTTAAACTTCACTCTGACACAGTGTTGTGTGTGTCATTTGTTTTGTTACATCAATATTGTATAGCGATGAATTGCAATAACATACAGTTGGTGTGTTTGAACCGTCACACCAAAGGCCGGGAAGCCTGAAAGTACCGCCAATACTGGTGTAAAACATGCCCCTATTTTTTACCGAGTTAATAACTCAATGAAGTAAGTGTATTGCATCTAATATGGATCTTGAATCGATGTGTGTTAATTATGTTATGAGTCACATCAATGGGTCATGAGGGAGTGGAGGAGAGGGGGGGAGGGGAGGAGGAAGGGGTGGGATGGAAGCAAAAGGATGGGAGAGGGAAGGGAGAAGAGTGGGAGTGGAAAGGAAGGTTGGAGAGAGATGGGAGTGGTGGAAGGGTGTGAGGGCAGGAGGCAATTGCTTATATATAGCATTATAATTAAAACAGAATTCATCAGTTTCAACTTTTGAATAATTTTGCCGTATCCATAGCTTCTGTTCACTTCAAGTTACTGACAAATTAAGACTCCATGGTTTATGGACTTATGCTCTCTCCTTTCAGTTAAGTATCAGTTATTCAGTTCCCTAACCACTTGGAAAGTACAAAGCAAATGTGGTTAAATTTTTTTGCTCAGGAATTTGCAAAAATCCAAATTCTTTTCTAAGAGGATTTTAATTATTTCTTTGTGATCCTCTGGAAAAGTTTGGAAACATGGGAAAAAGGAGGACAGAGGGGTTTGTTGTGCCCCTCTAAGCCCTGGACAAAGGACGGATCTTCTGCAATGACGATTTGCTAGGTTTAAATGTCATTGTGCAACGAACTGTATGCAAATCATCCTTATAGAATCTACATCTTTTGTTGCGGAGAACAACGCACTCTCTTCTTTGCGAATTTTTTGGCACCCTGTGAAAATCCATTCGGTCAGTCACCTTGTTTGAAATATAAAACAACCCCTTTTCTTTTAGGAAGCTATTGTTGCCATCTTGTATGGCTGAGATTTCTGTTTATAAGAAATAGATAATTCTTAACAAGCCTTTGTTTCCAGTGCTCTCTGTATCCGTTTCATTTGTTTAAAGGAGTCTGTAATAGATCCGTGCTGGTTCTGACGAGAGATCCTGCGTAACTAGCGCTGGATTGTCTGCATCTCCTTCGGGAGATTATAAACAAGTGTAGACATTCAATTTTTGAGATTGTTTCAAGCGGTATGTCATCTTTGATGTCAGCATTCCTGGCATATATGTGTGATGAAGAGGAGCTGTTTCTGATAGAGTTCATTGCTTCCTCTTTCTTGTGAAGTTGTTTTGAGAGATGGAAGAAGAGTGAAATTCTCAAGGGATCTTACAGAGTCATTACTGAGATATATACTTAAAACCAGATCAGCTGATCGATTGCCTCAACCAAAACTGTAAGTTTGATCAAATAATAGGTAGAGTCACATGTGTGTAGTTTCTATTTTCTTTAATTGTGGTATTTAGAAAAGAAGTACTTTAATTGCTAAAAAAGTCCATTAGAAGGAAATTTCATATTTTAAATTTTGTATGTGACTGGAAATCTTTTGAATATATATACTGCAAGGGTTGTGAGGGTTCTGCTGTGTAAACCTATAAGGTATGAAGTAAGGTATGAAGTACATGGTATTTAATGTATAAAGTCAGGTTGGAATACCTTGTACATAAGGTATGAAGTTTGGTTTGGATACATGGTATGTAAGGTATGAAGTTAAGTTGGAGTACATGGTATATAAGGTATGAAAAAAGGTTGGAATAAATTGTATATAAGGTATGAAGTTAGGTTTGGATACATGGTATATATATAAGGTATGAAGTTAGGTTGGAGTACATGGTAAGGTATGTAGAAAGGTTGGGATACATGGTATATAAGGTATGAAGTTAGGTTGGAATACATGGTAAGGTATGTAGTAAGGTTGGGATACACAGTATATAAGGTATGAAGTAAGGTTGGGATACACAGTATATAAGGTATGAAGTAAGGTTGGGATACATGTGTAAGGTATGAAGTTAGGTTGGAGTACATTGTATATAAGGTATGAAGTAAGGTTGGAATACATTGTATATAAGGTTGAAGTTAGGTTTGGATACATGGTAAGTTGTATTTTCAGTGCTAATTAAAATTTGTTGGCATATATCCTAATTGTAACTGTATATATTTAATGTGTTTGATGCTACTATGTGAGAAATGTTTGGGCGATAAAACATTGAAAATTTGATAAAATTCCATGATAACATGTACATTATTCTTAAATCACAATGTTGGGTGTTTTTTGTAAGTTTGGGAAAGTTGCATGTCTGAAAACAACCGTTTAACAGGAGACTATATTTAATGTACTAATACCTTGCACACCTGTCTCCACACATCATTAGCACTCTTGATGTATAGAGTCTAGATTGAACTGGTGTTATATTGCTGTCAGTAATGTAGCCTATATGTTAGGTTAAGCTAATGAGTATATAAATGTTATATTAGTGTCTTTATGTGCTTTGATCCAATTTAAGGACATAAAACACTGCCAACAGTCTCTTGGTAGGTTTCTATTACAAATTTATCCGTCAGATGTTGAGTGACTAAATGACTTTCTATATCAACATGTCTAAGTGCATTGATCCAATACTGTAATCCAATAGCCACAGCAGCTGGTCAAGGTTCATATTATCATAATTGTACAGGTTATTATAGCACATGTCACTAAAGTTCAGGTAAAACGATATTCACTGTTATCACCGTCACTCAGAGCAGCCACAGCTGCATGCGAACATATCATAACCCATATTGAAACTTTTCGTTAGTACATGTATGCCTGTAAACATATACAAACAACCTTTAAATTTGCATGTTGAGTTTGAGATTGTCTCAAATCTCTGATTTATACAGATTACATATGAGCTTCATCAAAAACATGTGTTACATGGTGGGAAGGGGGGGGGGGGGAGGTGTATAATTGGAACAACAGATTGGTGATGCATATGACCTTTGAAAATCTTTTGCATGGTCTGAATTACTTACTATCACCCAGCCCTGGTACAGGAGTTGCCTTATATTGCTAATTATCTAGTTCCAACAAGAACATGGGACACAAAAATTCAGACTGAGATTAAAAGTACGATCTCATTCTGTTACAAAATCAGAAGAATTCTTTTACCACCAAATATTTCTTCTCTGCATTCCCCATTTTATTGTGGCTGTAAACACATGGCACTTGAAGAATTGCACCATTATGTCAAATTCTCACATTAAACCCTTCATGCATATTCAACGTATGAACAATGTTCTCCATCTCAGTCACAGATCATGTAAACAAGCTCTTTGTATTCGTCAAGGTTTCCATTTAGCAAAACAGCTATAATAGCTCTCAGCACCTCGATCCACTGGGAAACTCTATTTTTAGGCAGTATATTGAATTATTCTAAAGGGTCTCTGTGTGAATGAGCTTGGGCAGGTAAATAAGTAGCTCCCTAATGGGATCTTTTGACAAACCACTTCTTACAGTAGGTGGCCTTTGTTGAGGCAGGGGGGACAGGTACTTGGAGTGGGCTTCATAAAAAGCACCCAGTTGGGACAATTTTTTCTATACTGTTGTGTCATGTCCCGCTTTCAGAGCACTTGTATTGTCAGTACGAGCAGTATGAATATCATATTTCTATGAGATTAAGGTTAGGAACTGTTTGTACTGTCAATACCAGTGCTTTCAGAGCATTGGTGTACAGTTTAGAGAGGTATAAGCATTAGGAAATTGTCCCAACTGGCTGATTAATAGTAAATATTCATGGTATTGGATATTCATGAATATTCATGAGCTCAAAGTGAATCATATCCTGTATTGGTGCATCATATATACAGTATAGAAGTAAATATAATCAAGATTATTATGTAGCAGAACATTTATTTATTCAAAACACACTTTTAACATTTACTACAGCTGTTGTAAAATATGAAATAACATCTATTTCATTCCACATTTAAATGTTTATAAACAATGATACATGAAAATTGATGTTCCATTTTTATTCCACATTAATATTTGATAAATGGATAGACTATGGATGGATGAAACAAAATGTGTGGTTTTGATAAAAACATGAAGATAATTCAATGTTTATTTGGTGTTGGGGATTATGGTATTTATTGCTAAAAGATGTAAATTTTTCCCCTTGTTCTATGCTGTGTGTGCATGTTGCAGAGATTACAAATGATAGGAAATGAGTATGATTAAATAACATGATAAACTCTCCATTGTGTTTCATTACTTATGAAATTTAAATATTTCCCTCCACCGACCAGAGTACCCATTATTAGTTTCCTAGACATGAAATATATATGGCCTATAAAGACACTCAGACACTACAATTGATATTAACTTTCACTTGTTCAAGGGTATTCAATACACAGCTTATACTATTTCCTCTTAATCTGTACATTGTAACTCTGCTGTGAACAATCATTGAAAACAAGTTGCCCTTGTCTCAAGTTGTCTGCTTAATTCTCAAGGTTTTATTTAAAGAAAAATAGATATGTTGAACCAATATGCAAATTTCTACCCTTTCACTGATACTTGAGGAGATTTTTGGAAGGAAAATTTTTAAAATTTGTATTATTTTATGGAATGTGCATAGCTGCTCTTGTAAGTTCAGACTAAGAGTAGGATGAATTAAATTTTGATGAAAGCGAAGAAGCTAACAGCCATGTAATTTGCCTCATTATCCATTATACTGTGCAAGAGATTATTTCCAGCGATCCTTGAATTGATCTCAGATGCAGGTCAGACTCAACTGGTTCTCTCTGTCCTAGAGAATATTTCATACAGGTATATCATTCCTAATGAGTCTGCTCCTTTTAAGCAGCTTTTATTGTCTTTGTCAATTCACCTAATTTACGGAGCTAGTGTTAAAATTTCTTGAAATTAAGTGACATACATAACAAATTTGCACAGACAAGCTATTGGAAGTACCTTGTTAATAGATTTAAGTTACAAATGTTATCCAAATCTCACCTGAAATTAACTCAAAAAAGCTGTTTTAACTAGCCTTGGGACTTACCTGAAGTAATTCTGACCAGGAATATTATAATCTCTTGGTTTTTGAAGAGATGAGTTCAGAAACCAGTGGGACCCCCTGACCCTATGATGAGGTTCACAGCATGTCTAAATCATGGCCATGCGGCATGCACACATATGTGATCTGTGTACTAAGGGCTTTTACTGTGCATGCTAACATGGAATTGAAGACAATTACCTAATATTGAAACCTAGCAAATAATTTGTCCATTTGCTCTGTTTTTTCTCTTTTTATTGATAAACAGTTAATTAAAACAATTGTATTGACCAAGTTTCTGCAACTGCCAAAAGTCAAGTTAGAGTTAAAAAAATTGGGATTCTGTGTGGTCAAGTCAGTGTCAGTTTGTGTTTGGGCTTCAGTGTATAATGATGAAACTTATCTTTCATATGATTTGAGGAGGAGAATGTAAATATATTCAATAGTTACAGCTGGTTGTGTCTCCATGACGATGTTACCTACCACACTTGTGTGCCAGTTATATTAATAAGCCTACAGATAGCATGTCATAGCACTGAAACAATTATTATGCATTCTTTCAGCAATTTTTTTTTAACTCCCCTCCCCCCTCCGCCCCTCCCTCCCTCCCCCCTTCATCACTTTCCCTCAATCCCCATCCTCCTCTTCTCTGGTTCTTTCATTTTATCGTACTCTTACCCCGTTACTGTTTACAAACATTCATGCATCCCACATTTATAAACCTTTTGTTGTTCTTTCTATCTCTGAAGTATTCCTGGTCGATAATATTTAACTTGATCTACCTATTACTCTAATGGTGAAGGTATTTTATCCCTCCTTAAAAATATTCCCTTTTATTTTTCTGTTCAAGTGGTAAAAAAAACTGCATTTTGTTCTTCCCTGGAGGATATTTCATTCCAGCTAAATATGAGAGGCACTGTCTGAATGTGAAATTTGTTGAAAATTGGGGTTAAAGTTGACAAAAACTACCTTAAAGCAGGATGCTGTGTTTATAAGAAGCTGATTCCTGATTGGTTCATTCTCTCATGTTGGAACTGTATGTATACAAGTTAGATATTATAGTGAAACATTATGTATGATGAGATGAATATAACTTACATTTTAAGTGCCCTTGAAATTCAACTGTCAGTATACAGAAGTGTATCCATGTGATGTATCTCCCTGTTGGCCTGTAATGGATGTTTGTATAGCACAGCTAGCTGAGGATTGGCCCATATAGTCTTTCTGGATGGATAGTACAGGGAAAGCGAAAGGAAGGTTATTACTTAATATCATTCACTTCAATAAAGGAGAGTGAGCAAGCAGAGCAGTTAGCATAGGCGTACGAGGCGGGGGGCAGGGGGGGCAGACTGCCCCCCCAAATTTCCAGAGGACAAGAAATTCGGGCAAAAGTCCTGAAAAATTCGGGCAGCCTAAGAGGAGAAAAATATATATATATATATATATATATATATATATATATATATTTTTTTTTTTTTCTCCTCTTAGGCTGCCCGAATTTTTCAGGACTTTTGCCCGAATTTCATATATATATATATATATAAATATGCAGTAGCTTGCCCAAATCTTTTTCAAATTTTTGCCCGACAATTCCATGATTTTCTTTATTTGGCATCATGATGCCCGAATATTTCCGTGTAACACCACCGTAAGTGCAGTTCATCTGGGCTACCACGCTTTTTGCACGATCAATTTTTTTCTAACTAGTCAATTGTATACCTGGACCAAGGGCGGCGGAACCGGGGGCACAGGGGGCACGTGCCCCCCTCTTTTCCTCAGGTTAAAAATGTGCCTTTTTTTCTACATAAAAATTGAGGTGCCTCAAGTTAGCAAGAGGCCAGGGAACCAGAATGAACACTCGGGAAGGGACGTTTCCGGCCATCTGAGGGGTTTGTAAAACCAAAAATTTTCTACGCTCCGCGCCAACCGATGGTGGCGCTCCGCTCAGATAGTCGTACATACAACTTTGCAAATCTTGGCTAAGCCCGTGACTTTTAATGAATTTCTGTGGGTCAAACTCAAAGCTATTTCGAATGGAAAAAAATTTGTTAAGATATTAACAAGGAAAAAACTCTAATTCGGAAGATTCCTACATTAGCAACTAGCATGATTTCACCTCATTTTGTCTCAAAAGAAAACTTGTTTCTTGTTTCCCAATTTGCGCATTGGATATTGCAGTGCTAGTATGCATATTTTCCTTAAGGGGGGGGGGGGGGGGCGTTGATGGAGTGATGTGTATACACAAATAAGATAATACAATTAGAGTTATAAAGGGTACTTAATATAAGGCTGCATCAGTCCAATCGAATTTCTGCAAAGTGCCCTTTGATGTCGGTGCCCCCCCATAGGCGTAGGAGCCTCATTTGATTTGGGGGGGCTGTAACGACTTGCCCGAAAAATATAACCAAAATTTTTTCGCGCGCTCCGCGCGCGTTCCACATGTTAATGTGCATATCATATAGGCTTCCATCAGTTATTAAATCACCTGCCAATAACATAAAATCATTTTCCGTGTTATTACCCTTCCATATTGGTTAGAATTATTGGGGAAGTCGTTACAACAATAATGATAATAATAATAATATAAGTTTAACCATTGAAAAACACATTGCAAATTCTTCATCATTTTCACTAGGTGCCAGTGGCGGAGCTAGGGGGTATTGGTCAGGGGGGGGGAGAGAATGGTCTGTAGGGGCGCTTTTGACACTATCTAAGCGGAGCGCCACCACAGGTTGGCGCGGAGCGTACAGAAATTTTTTGAGTAAAGTTACTCCCTAGATCGCCGGAAATGACCCTTCCCGAGCCTTGCTAATTTGCAGATAAACGAAGAATAAATAGGTGTCATCGCCATTTGTCAGAAAATTGCACCAACAAAATGTGACAAATGTCAATAGGTATTTGAGAGCGCAATAAAAAAGTCAATAATCGCGAATAAGTAAAAAGTGGTAAAAGCTGAAAGGGCGCCAGCAGTCCATTTGAGTCCGTCAGGGGGGGGGGGCATCCGCCCCCTCTGACTGTATGGACGCTCCGCCACTGGTAGGTGCACGCAAAGTTCTCAGCATATTGCCCAAATTTTCACCAAAAAAAATTGTGAAAAAAATGCATATTATTATTCTTTCAGTAGGTGCCCGAAAAAATTCTTATTCTCGAATTTTCACCAAAATATTGAAAAACACATTGCAAATTATTATTCTTTCAGTAGATGCCCGAATAATTCTCAGCATATTGCCCGAATTTTCACCAGAATATTGAAAAACACATTGCAAATTATTATTCTTTCAGTAGGTGCCCGACAAAAATTCTCAGCATATTGCCCGAATTTTCACCAAAATATTGAAAAACACATTGCAAATTATTATTCTTTCAGTAGATGCCCGAATAATTCTCAGCATATTGCCGAATTTTCACCCAAAAAAAATGAAAAACACATTGCAAATTATTATTCTTCCAGTAGGTGCCCGAAAAATTCTAAGCATATTGCCCGAATTTTCACCAAAAAAATTGGTTGGGGGGGCTGCAGCCCCCCGCCTCCTACGCCTATGTGCCCCCCCCCAGATTAAAAGTGCTTCCGCCGCGCTTGACCTGGACATCCCCGATATGAGTGTATATAAGAAACATTTTCTTTTTCATGGATGGTGGGGGGGAGTGCCTACAAGCCTAGAAGTACATGTTTATCATATTCTTTGTTATATTTTATACTTTTTTGTGAGACAAATTGCAGTCTCACCCGACACAGCGACATTATCCCGCCTACGTGTCGTTGAACAATGAATGTTTTTCTGGAGGTAGCTGAGTACTGTGTTAAAATAATAAATAAGGTAACTAAATATAGGAGCTTAAAAAATATACTGTCCCATTTTTCCCCTTCAAAGTGATGTTACCATTTTTTCTTCTTCTAATTTACCAAATTTTTGGGGAAGTGTAAATTTCTAAAACGTGAGATTATAAAATAAAGAATGTTTAGATACAACTTGCAAGGCCTCAGAAGTGCCGTTTCCGGCAATCTGAGAGGCATTGTGTGCCAAAAATTTTCTTGTACGCTACGCGCCAACCGATGGTGGCGCTCCGCTTAGATAGTGTCATGGGAACTTTCGGGCACAAAATGTTCTGCCCCCCCAAACTGAAATGGTCCCGTACGCCTATGGCAGTTAGCGGGGGGGGGGGGGGGGGGAGAGGGATGGATGAGTGACCCTTCTCCTCTTACATTTCAACATTCTTTGATCACTCACATTAAAAAAATCATGACTATTTACTATAAGACATGTTGTAAAAGGAAGAGAAGTACTTTAAAAAAGGGTAGTGAAAATATGACATTATTCATAAAAATAAAAAACTTAATTTGGAGAAGAAAAATGACATATTGACAGTTCTCTAGTGAATGGTTAGAGTTAGGGTTGGTGTCAAATTCTTATCACAACTGATTGTGCAGTTACTCTGCATAATTACCTACAAATGTTTCTAATATTCTGAATAGATACGGACTGATGGAATTCAGTCTAGTTTCTCCCCCTCCCCTACGAAACTGATTTTCAGAGCAATGACTTCCAAATTAGCTTTAAAAATATAAGATAAAATGAGATCCAACTTTATTTTGTGCAGTAGAGTGTCATAAGGGCTAGAATATGTATCACAAATGTTCTAAATTCTAGGACCTTCCAGGGGCCTTATTACCTTGACCCCTACTGGCCCTCTGGACCGCACATTGTAGAGTCGATTTGTACTTTGCTGGTATGTTGCTGCTGTGTGTAGGTGGCATGTTCAACACCACTGACGTCGATTGAGTCCTACTTCTTTAACTGTTTCACAGTGCTGACTGCAGTAATGAATTTCAAGTATGTAATACACTCAGGTATATACTTCTTTAATAATTTCCTGATTTAATCATGACCTCTGGTGGGCTTCTAGCCCTCAGTGGGATGTAGAACTCTTGAAATATTTTTAATATTTTTGTGGTTAGCCTTTAAAGGTTCTGTAAGTCAATCCCCAAGACAGAATATGACATCACAGGCCACATAGTTAATAGCTAGTCTCACCCAAACACCTGTAGGTATTGTGTAGATAGTGAAGAAAACCATCAGTTACTGGGAAAACACACATGTAGTTGCAGAGAACCTGTGGATGGATCGAAAGCAACTAGGAATGTTTTAGAATGTTGAGAATGTTTTGAGTTGGAGACATAATGGTGTTGTTGGTGGTACGAGTCTGGTTACTGTCCAGGACTGTAATGAGAGGAGATTGCATGGATGGTTAATTTTTTGTGGTCTGATGACAGGATGGTTGTGGTTTTGAACAGTTGATAGACCTGTGCCTTTAGACTCGCTTTCAATGAAAGGGATCTCACAGAGTGTGTAATTGTTGTGATTCAGGTCATCTTCAATACACTGATTGTGATTGATGTGGTTTCACCTTTCCAGTGTTAATTTCAACTTATTATATTGTCTTGGGTATCTCTGTTTTACCCTCCATGCTTGTGAAAGCAGAAATGTCAATTCATTGTCCAGTTTGCAGTTGTGTGAATAGTTGGTAAGTTATGGTTTTCTCTGCTTTATTTATCAATCTTTGCTTTAATGGTCAGTTTTGTTAAGTCAAGTTTCAATCTCCTACTCTAGTTTTCGTAACTTTTTCATTTTAATAGCTCTATTATTAATAGAACATGTTTATTAGACTTATTCCTTCTCCATTGTCTATATAGTTAATCACTAAACTGTGTCAATTTTGTGTCATGCTTCAAGATCATATAGTCAGGAAAAATGGCAGCCAGCTCTCACATGAGTCATGTCATGGTATTTTCCCAATCTATCTGCTTTCCTTTGTAAAGCGCCTTGAGCAGTGACTTTTGTCTACTGATTTGGTGCTATATAAGTCTCATTTATTATCATTATTATTATCTGGGAGGATAGGAGACTGGTTGGGTTTGCTTCTCTTTTTATTGCGAAGGCTAGTTTTGGTGTAGATGTAAATGTTGTTCCATCATCCTTCAAATCCTGATGGGTTTCGTAAACACGCTTGCCAACTAGATACTCAAGTGTTGCTAAAAGTGGGAAAGGTGAAGAAAGGCCAGAATATGGAAATTAAACCAATTTTAACCCAAAAAATTGGTTTTTAGCCTGTGGCTGATTGATCTTAAATACATTTATATAGATCTGTGTTTTCTGTCATAAAGCCTTGATATTGTCATTACTTTTTCTCATCATTTCCAAAGTCCCTTTGGGTGTATTATGAAGAAAACAGTACTAGTTTATTCCAAAAAATTGGGAAAAAGAAAGAAAAAATAAGAAAACATGGCAAAATAAGACATACTGCATTGTTACCCCTCAAGGGGATACCATGAGACAAGGTTTTCCTTTCATATATTTTCTTTAGTCATTCAGAGGGGGGGGGGGGGGGGGGCAACAGGAGATTTTGTTGCAGATGACAGTGAAATGCATGTCCCTAGGGAAGATATTTCCAAGTATATAAAAATATTCTACCTCTTTAATTTATTTAAAGTCATGCCTGAATGGCCTGATTTGTAGATATTGTCAAAGAAGTTATAACCTGAGGCTAAATTATTTTACACTTGGCCAGGTCATGGTGAGTGTCCAATATTAGGTTACATCTTGAGAAAGTTTTTATTCTCGCTGCACTTCTTCTGTATCATGGACTATTGGCTGTAGGCAGTTCAACTTTGAAATAAAATAATACTTTTTGTATTGAGGTGGTTTACATACAGTAATTGTATTGTGGTGAAATACTGAAATCTGTAGAAATCATGGATTTTTAACGGCTTTAGAGATCTATGGAGAGTGAATTATCAAAGTAATCTGCCTTTCTGGATATATTTCATATATTTACTTTGTTCCCCGCTTACCTGTCTCCTGTATACTAAGGAGATGATGTTTATCAGCCCTAAGGGGGGGGGGGGTAGGGTATGTTAGGGAGGTGACATCTCATGATAATTGGATCATTCAGTGTTGGATGATTTGTTGCACAATCACAATGTCATAACTTTTATCCGGTAAAATAAAAAGCATGTTTTGAATAAATTTTTTGCTCAACAGGTTGCAGTTAACATGTGATTGATTGGAATAAGAAAAGCATTTGGGGAATGAAATGTTGAGAACTTTATAGTATATGCCGAATGGAACTAAGTTGAGTACTCCCTCTGTGGCCTAAATTTTGTACAAAAACTAAAGAAATAATAAATAAATGCAGGAAGATCACTTTATTTGAGTACGTATTTGCAATATTATTTGGGTAACGTTTCAAAGGTTTGGTAAATCTGCCCACCAAACCAAAACAGCTCCTATACATCGAGAATATGCTTTGGCACAAAATTTCTAGATATGCTATAGTGGTCAGAAAATTTTGTGTGTTTAATAGCTAGGTTTGACTGTGTTGGAATATGGTTTTGCCTGGTTGTAAAATTTTGTGCCAAAAAAATATCAATTAACAAGTTTTTGTTGGTAACATCAACTTAACAATGTGGCAGTCTTTACTAAATATGGATACCATCAGGTAAGGGCTTATCTTGACTTCAGGTACTAACTAATCTAAGTGGTATTGTTAGCATCCCCCCAACCCCCCCCAACCCCTCCTTCCCTTCTCTCTCTCCACCTCATGACTCTCTACTTTCCCTTCTCATCCAGTGTGACATACAGTATGTCTAGGCAAACCGGCTGAGTCCACTACTGACTCTATAGTTCAACAGTCTTTCATGCATATTAAATGAATTTAATGTTCTGTTTAGTTTAAGTATATTTAATGTTTTTGTGCAGTAGTCTACAGTTGATATTGTCACAGTGCTAGTATTCTGCTGCATTACGTGCAGAGGTTTGTTGAAGTGATAATCATTATGACTTTGTTAAATGAGAAGTTTGTACGTGGCAGATGGCATTAATATCATAATCTCAAGTAGTTGACCCCCTGTAGCACTTACAGAAATTGATTATTATATGAACACACTTTTACTTTCATTTAGTGAACGAAAAAAATTTGTACAGCTTAGACAACAGCATGAAAATTGCATAAAAAGGTTTGAGGAGGAGAAACTGTTATTTAAGTATTAGTAATATTGTTTGAAACATGTTTGATATTTATGGTCTTGCATCAAACAACATTTTATTGTTAATATTCATATCCTTTGCACCACTCAGCCAGCAGATCAGTTTTCTCAACTGTTTCAACAATACTAGTAACAATTTGTTTTCCTTTACATTATTTTGCAGAATCAAGAGGAGCTCTCTCAACAACAAATTTCAGACAACAAAGAGGAACAAGTCTCTTCAAAGCAGCAAGGAGAGATAAGTGAGGACAAACCCAAGGACCCGTGGATTCTTCAGCCTCAGGAACTCTGTCAGAAACTCGAATTAGTCCAACAGGAGAGACTGGAGAACGATCATCAAAGGAAGGATAGTCCAGCTGCAGAGCATTGGTATCAAAGCAAGCAGGAGGACGACGACTCATTGTCCAAGGATGAGGAACATGCGAGGGCCATTGTTGGAGATAAAATGAGAGCGCCACGGACAGAAGGCAAAATAGCAAGATTAGTTACAGGTGAGGAAACACAGACAGTCGCAGAAGTTGAGTCGTTTCACTGTGTGTCAAAGGGTATGGAGAGGAACACCAACTTACAGGAAACAGATATCGATGTGTTGTGTTCGGGAACAAAACCTGTTCTATCAAACTATCCAAACACTGGTCATCTTGAAATTAAAAAGCAGCTCGAAATCGCCGATCGAATCATCCAGATTTCGGAGAGCAGAAACTGCAAGCAGGAGGAGAACAATAATCTGAAAACTGTGTCTGCATCGACAGAAGCAAGTAGTAGATTTGGAACCTGTGTGGATGGGGATCCTCATCCTGTTAGAGTCCATCGGAAAAATAGCCTTATCTTAGCTCTCGAAGACGGACAGCTCGATATGAACGATGTCACAGAGAGATCACTAGACATTGAATCTGACATCAACGTAATTGCACAATTGAATCAATTAAATCAGCAATTTGATGAGCTTAATCTAAAAGCCCATGACAGCTGGGTTCAACCAACATCACAGACAACTAGGGCCAAACCTCCACTCACCAAGTCACATAGCATTGCTAGCACAAACAGTGCTGGCTTGAGCAGCGAAGCAATGAGTTCATCAACCCCCATACTTACTAGGAGTGGCTCTGAATCACAGATGCCAAAAAGACAAAAATTTCCGTTGGACGTCAGACCCTCATCGTCTATGGGGAGATCCAGCAGCAACTCGAAGCTTTCTCGTCAAAGGTCGAAAGAAAAACTTCAGTCGAGTCCAGAGGAAAGCCCTAAAACCAGTTCACCTCAAAAGAGGTCAAAGCTCAAACCTGCTTTAAGATTACAAGTTGATGTCAATACTTCAACTGGAAAATTATCTGAAGGTAAACCTGCCTCTCCAACTTTCGTAGCACGTTTGAAAAACAGAATTCTCTCACCCAAAAGTTCTAGTCCGTTAAAGTCACCCACGAAGGTGAGCGACGAGGCAGTTAGAAATGAAACAGTATCTCTCGTTTCAAATGCTGATAAAACCGAGACCAGAGTATCTCTGCGGAAGAAAAGCCCGGGCAGGAAAGGAGATGGTGTGAGGCTTACCTGGCCATTTTCAGCCCTGATATCCGAAGGAGATGCAGAAGGGGATGCAGTTAACAAAGAAAGCTCACCAAAGGAGGTAAAGATTAGTAGGAAGATGGGAGTTGTGCAATTAGATGAAGAAGAATCCTTAACAGTCACAAACGATGAGTCACATGAGACAGGGAGCAGTGACAGTGGTATGGGGAAAGAGTGGACTTCAAAATCAAATGATGATCTTGTAACCGAGGTGAGTAGGTTTAACCCTTACGAATATTCATAATATTAGTCATATGAGTCACATGAGATGGGAAGGAGAGACAGTGGTATGGGGAAAGAGTGGACTTCAAAATCAAATGATGATCTTGTAACCGAGGTGAGTACAGTAGGTTTAACCCTTACGAATATTCATAATATTAGTCATGTGAGTCACATGAGACAGGGAGCAGTGACAGTGGTATGGGGAAAGAGTGGACTTCCAAATCAAATGATGATCTTGTAACCGAGGTGAGTACAGTAGGTTTAACCCTTACGAATATTCATAATATTAGTCATGTGAGTCACATGAAGCAGTGACAGTAGTATGGGGAAAGAGTGGACTTCAAAATCAAATGATGATCTTGTAACCGAGGTGAGTAGCTTTAACTGTCACGATTATTCATAATATTAGTCATGTGAGTCACATGAGACTGGAAGCAGTGACAGTGGGATGGTGAAAGAGTGGACTTCAAAATCAAATGATGATCTTGTAACCGAGGTGAGTAGCTTTAACTGTCACGAATATTCATAATATTAGTCATGTGAGTCACATGAGATGGGAAGTAGTGACAGTGGTATGGGGAAAGAGTGGAATTCAAAATCAAATGATGATCTTGTAACCGAGGTGAGTACAGTAGGTTTAACCCTTACGAATATTCATAATATTAGTCATGTGAGTCACATGAGATGGTTGGTATGGGAAAAAGATTTCAAATCATGGTCTTGCAACCGAGGAGAGTTTCCTTAAATTTGATGAATATTCATTTCATAATAATATACTGTAAGTTACGTCATGTGAGTCAAATGAGATGGGAAGCAGAGACATTTGGTATGGGGAAAGACTGGAATTAAAAGTCAACTTATGATCTTGTAACTGAGGGTTAGTATTTTGAAGTATTATGAAAATTGATTATGTATGATAAGGTAGGTTGATTATGTATGATAAGTATGCATAGTTCAACTTTCACTTGTGCCACTTGATGTCAGGATTTCATTTGAAATAGGTCAAATCAGTTATTAAGTTTAATTTTCACTTTCATCACTCAAATGCTTAAGATGATCTAGGTACTATAAACGTTAGTACTTTTCATTAGTCAAATGATAACCTAATGGATGTTTGTTTTGTCACTGTGAATATGCATGATATAATTCAGTTTGTCGTACCTGGGATCATCCGATGCAAATTAACAGTTCTGTTAATTTGCATCGGATGATCCCAGGTACGACAAACTGAATTATTTTATCAGTTAAATTATAACCCTGGGAGGGGGCAGAGTCAATTTCTTTCACTATGAATATTCATAATATAAATTGCAAATTTTGCTTTGGATGTTTTCAGTGACTATAATCGTTTATCTCTTTTATTAGTCAATTAATGAACTGTTACTATAGTAACACATATTATAAGTATTCTCAGCACTTGTTATTAATGTTCAGTGTGTACTCACAGGTCAATTAATGACATAATATCGGTTGAGATATAATTACATCTGCATTGTAACTTCCTTCCGGTTGAAATTAATGAATAGTGATCGAGAGGTTAATCCCATCTGACGTACGACAAAATAGTCAATAATATTTCAGGACTCGACACTTCCCATTCCAATTATGTCTGTTACCTGTTTGTGCATACTGTGATTGTTTAACCTTGTGTGTTAAGGCATGCTGTCAATGCAGTATTGAGGTTCTGTTTCAACTTTTATATCACTGCAGCTCATTCCAGAGGCAAGGAAAGGTACGCTGTCATCTGACATGAGTCGATCCGTCTCTCGCCCTCAGTCGCTCTGTACCAGACCCCACCTGTACCCTTCATCTGCCCCAATGAGTCCATATAGGACTCCTTACAACACTAGCAGGGAAGACATCCTTGAGATGAACGATGCCCCACAATCTTTGCCAATGTCTCCACAGTTCAGGAGCGCTGACAACATCATCGATGAGTCCGGACAGAAAGGAGATGGAGGGGATGTTGTAGAGAGGCCACCGAAGCCGAAACATCGCCCAAAGAGGAGAAGCAGATCGGATTTACCAACAGATTTCAAAGCTATACTTGCTGAATTGAAGGAAACTTCAACTGAAGGTAAGTGGCAGCAGCCACTGTGTGTTATAGAAAGTACCTGTAAGCGTGTGTGAGTGTGTGTACTGTAGGAGAAATGTATGTTAATTGTACTGCCATATTTAAAACATGTTGTAAAGAAATATTACTTAGTAAGATATTGAAATGCATGGTTTGGTTGTGCTTAAAATGTGGCAATTTTAAATAGCAGTAGTTTTAGTCACAATAGTTATTGACAAGGACATGTTTATCCCTGATTTTTATATGTAAAGTACAGTAGTTTAGGCTAGGTACCACTGCTGTGAATGTGTGGTAGACTAGGCTTGGGTATCATGTATGTGGGTGTGTAGTAGACTAGGCTTAATTACCATGTATGTGGATGTGCAGTAGACTAGACTTAGGTACCACTGTTGTGAATGTGTGGTAGACTAGGCGTAGGGACTATGTATGTGGATGTGTGGTAGACTAGGTTTAGGCACCATTTATGTGGATATGTGGTAGCTAGAATACACTAATATACCATGTATGTGGATGTGTAGTAGACTAGGCTAAGGTACCATGTATGTGGATGTGTGGTAGAATACACAAGTTTAGGTACCATGTATGTGTGGTGGGCTCGGCTTAGGTACCATGTATGTGGTTGTGTGGTACACTAGGCTTACTTACCATGTATGTGGTTGTGCAGTAGACTAGGCTTAGTTACCACTGTTGTGGATGTGTGGTAGACTAGGCTTAGGTACCATGTATGTGTGGATGTGTGGTAGACAGCTAGGCTTAGGTACCATGTATGTGGATGTGTGGTGGCCTAGGCTTAGGTACCATGTATGTGGTTGTGTGGTACACTAGGCTTACTTACCATGTATGTGGTTGTGCAGTAGACTAGGCTTAGTTACCACTGTTGTGGATGTGTGGTAGACTAGGCTTAGGTACCATGTATGTGTGGATGTGTGGTAGACAGCTAGGCTTAGGTACCATGTATGTGGATGTGTGGTGGCCTAGGCTTAGGTACCATGTATGTGGTTGTGTGGTACACTAGGCTTACTTACCATGTATGTGGATGTTCAGTAGACTAGGCTTAGTTACCACTGTTGTGAATGTGTGGTAGACTAGGCTTAGGTACTATGTATGTGGATATGTGGTAGACTTTTTATTCAGACAGTAGACAACACAATGTTTGAATACCAATATTACATCAGATAGGTATGCATTCATGTTTATATTCAGACAGTAGACAACATAATGTTTGAATGTGTAATGTCATGGCAGATACTCTTCATTCAAAAGCTTTGCTTTCCTAGTATAATTTTCTTGTTGATTTATTGTTGATATTTTTGGAATGTATGCTTAGTTTTTAATGTTCTTTGTATTTAGGATTCCATCAAAACTGCAGTTTTTGTAGAAATATGAATTTCCTCTGTGAATTTAAGCAAATTAAATATTGTTGAGAAAAACTTGAGAACAACAAACTAGCTATGCTCAATTGCCATGACATCATTCACTTTTATGTTGCCAGAAACTAGCACAATGTATCACCAAATTTTAATAAATCATTCATATCTTTGGCATAGAAATTACAAAGAGGATTTGGTTTTGGCTTAAAAAGTGTAAACCATCTTCAAGATGTTTGTCAAGTGTTTTTGGAATCAAGGAATCAAAATGTTGATATAAGATGTCATTTCTCAACTTTACAGAAAATTCCTCAGAGGTCACAAGAAGGAGGAAAAGCCTTTCCCAGAGGCGTCCTTTGTCTGCATATGGAAAGCTAGGACATATTTCTCATGAGGGAACCCCAGAAAAATCAGTAAGTATCAATTTCAAGGTTATCTACATGAAAAAGTTCAAAGAAAGAGTTATGAACTTTGTCAGGAATTTGTTTAACAGGACAATATACTTTTGCTTAATGTGGGTGTGATAGGGAACAAAAATGCTCGAAAGAAAGTCTGCGTAATTTTCTTTCACAGTTTGAAAGAGATCAGTTTATTTGTTGGCTTTGTTTGGGCTAGTCATAGTTTTTTAGTCATAGTTTGTGCATGCTCCCTCCATACAACCAAATTGGTGCTGTTGGCACTGAGGGTCATAGGTGAAAGGTAGCCTGAAAAATATGAGGGTGGAGGAGGGGGAGGGGGAGGGAGGGGGAGGTGTTATAATGTGTTATAATTAAGTGGTAGCGTATCCAACATGACAGGTAGCAGTGAGGAAGGGGTTGGGAGAAAGAGTTGGAGAATACATGTGCCTTTGTTCACATGATTGGTCCATTGACAGGGTTGCACTGGGGGTCTTCTCCCTTATGCTACTTCTGACAGAGCATGAGGCTATGCTTACAGGATAGATGGATGTAGAGAATACTAACACATTCTTGTAAGGCGGAGATTGCTACTGTAATCACTGCCGTTCTGTGTATAATTTGCTCTCCAAAATAACAGACTCACTGGAATGTTCAGCATCTCGACTGGTGACGTACGACGGATAATTCATCACATTTTGTTTGTTTTTCAGCCGACTTCTCCACTGGCAAAGCTGGAGCAAAGAAGAAGTTCATCTTTTGACGCTCTGCAATTAGTGGCGGAAACAGAAAGCCCTGAAAAATTGCCACGCAGTCGGTCTCTGACGACGTTGAACGAGGCAACTTCACAACCTCCGTCCAGTATCAACAGAACTCTCTCATTACCTGCTGGTGAGAAACATTTATCAAATGCTCCGAGTAGCAGGTGCATTTGGAATGAGGAATTTTTCGGGAGGCACCTGCCACACATTACTGAGAGAAATTAGGACATTTATTCTCTTATATTTAGTTGTCTCTGAAGGAAAATGGTTTGAACAGATTTCTGTTGCTTCAAGGTCTGTTTTATCAAAGGTTTCTTCAGAAATTAGCCTCTCCTCGCTAACCTCTGAATGTGGTGGAAGTTGTGCATTTCATCGCCTTGAAATGAACATATTTTTAAATACTTTAAAGGCAAACCATAGTCTATAGATTTATATAAAATTGTTTTTGATGGTCTTCAAATATCTAATAAACTGTGTTTGGTAACAAGATAATTGGATGTGAAGTATTATAAACCCAAGCAATTTTAATATTTCACTTTTATTGATGCCTTTTTGCCTCTTCTTACCCATCCATTGCCAATCAGGCAAGCTTTCTATGAGGCGTTTTGATAAACTGCTCTCTTTCCTTGAAACATTTTCAGGTTTAGGTGACGATAGAGAGCTGCTAAGGTGCAAGCCAAGATACAGAAAGCTTCAACACAAGTCAAGGAGCAGGCTCTCAGAGGTAAGTCTACAAAACAAACCAGATCACCCACCCCCTTGCCCCACCCTTCAGAAGTAATATCTGTCAAAAGTCTGTCAAAAAGATTTAAAAAAAACTTTCGAAATGTGCACATATAGAGCAGAACGAATGGACACCTCCTATTCTGTATTTAGGGATCAGGGAGAATGAAGGGGATAGAAAAGGGGTGCAGGGGGAAAGGATAAATCCACAGTATGGAGGGGGGGGGGGTAAAGACTTGTCCAAAGTAATAAAATGCTGATGTCACCCATTGACCACTCCCTTCCCATTCAACCTACCTGCATGCTCAATGATTATAGACCATAAATTGTGAATTAAATAATGATTATTTGTGCGGAAATTTCACAGTATATAGTGAATTTACTGCAGATTAAAATGCTAGTAGAGAGGAGAATGTGAGATACATACAGAGTGAAAAAAGAGTGAAATAAGGAAAAGTAAATCAGGTTTTACACGAAGGAGATTAGGTTTTGTGACTTTGGTCCCCCCTACTCCTTCCCCATTCCCCTTTCAAAAGCTAACGGGAACAGTTTCCTCCTTCATTGTACTGAGTAGAACATTTGATGCTATTTATAGCAAGGCATGGATTTTATTTATTTTCATACACAAAAAGGCAAAAAAAATTTGTGGCTTCATTCTGGGATGTGTTTAATGATATTGAGGTTTGATATTGGTACTGTAGCTTCTGGCTAGCACTCCAACAAAGAAATGTTTACATAGGGATCACCAGCATAGGATATGTTTACATAGGGATCGCCAGCACAGGATTCGTTTACATAGGGATCACCAGCACAGGATTTGTTTACATAGGGAGCATCAGCACAGGATTTGTTTACATACGGATCACCAGCACAGGATTTGTTTACATACGGATCACCAGCACAGGATTTGTTATCCTGAAGCCACTCATCATATGAATCCTGTACTAAGTAATGATTGCTTTGCTTATCAAAATAAGTTTAAAAACTTTTTCCAGTCAGATATCTGTTTTCATATTACTAGCAACGATTATTAAATTTAATTAATAATAATTTATATCTGCTTTGTTTCTGTATCGGTAGTGTTATGACCAAGAGAATGTGCCAGTCTTTGCAGAAGCAATATGGGATAACGTCAGCATGGATGAATCAGAACTGGTCTTTCAAGTTGGTGATGTCATCGAGATAACAGACACGACCGACAATAATTGGTGGTGGGGGCATATCGGTAGTCGAGAAGGATGGCTACCCGTGGCATGTGTTAGGGTAAGTGTCAAAGGTCGGCTTGTGGTCATATTATATCTAATGCTTTACATTTAATGTATTGTTTTCACTCAATCAATCAGAAGACATTTATATAGCGCCAAAGTCAACAGAAATTGTTCAAATGAGCTAAATGTACTATAGCGTGTACAACTTAGCCTTGGTCATTGGTAACTTGTCACACCTACACACCAAAGTGTGCGCAATTCAAACAATCTCTCCTGGGGCGGCACCACAGTGCACCACAACCATGTGTCCCCCTGGGGTCTTCCCATAAGGTGCAGCCACAAACCGATGCACGCAACTATATTTACAAGTTACCTCACAAGTCTGCATTTCTACACCTGGGTGAAGAGAGGCAATGGAGATAAAGTGCCTTGCCCAAGGACACAACGCAATGATCTGGCCAGGGCTCGAACCTGTAATCCTTAAATCACCAGTCCACTGCCTTAACCACTTGACCACAACGTCCGTTTAATGTTCTACAGCTAATGCTCTCATGAGAAAGAACATCATCGTAAGGAATCGCTATAAAGCCTGTTGGAATTGTGGATGTAGGTTAGGTATTTGGCAAAGATTGGATCTTAATACTGGTCATCTGGATCTACCTGAATGAGTACAAGAATCTTTTTAATCTTAGAGGTTAAATATGGTTTATATTCTCAAGAGAGGTCAATGTTAATGTTTTAGCATCTGAAGAAGACCCTGCTACGGTCGAAACCTCAGGCCCACTTTACTATAACACATTGTCATACACAGGCTCTTTAGTGGTTAAGCAGTTTGCTAACAGTTTTTGCTTTATTTTTATTTTTATTTAAATACCATTTTGTCAGCAATGCTCAAAACTTGTCAATATTTTGTGCACTCTACTATTAAATGTTCTCTATGTGGCATTTAGGAAACACTAAAACCTGTTGGCTTTCTGGTGTATCCAGTTTCCTTTCTGATTGACATCAACGATATGGCATGATTCCATGAGACTCGATTCCGTGTATATTGTCAGAAATAAAGTGAGAAAGCATCAAATACAAGGAAGTGTGAAAGATAACACTTTGAACTTTTCTTTACTTTTGATTACAGTTGTAACAAAGTTTCAATTTCACAGTATATCACATTTCAGTTTAATCCTTTCCTTTTGAGCAGTGAACGCTGTAAAAGAATCCTTACGGCAAAAAAATAAATCATACGAGAAAAATCAAAGAAATTGATCCTTCAAGTTTGTATACGTCCATGAATACTGTGGATCAGGTACTCTGATATTTCATATTTATGGGAACATGGATGGGTTTCATTATTCTCTTTGTGCGAAAATGCACACAGGATTTTGATTGATAATTTTTGAAAGATTTCTAGTATGTGCAGTAATTTGAAGCAAGTTAGTTTTGTGTAGTTGTAGGAGGATATCAGAAGACCAGAGTAGGGGTTGGGGTAGGGGTTACTGATCATGTTAAGTGCATAGATATGGTTGAAGAGGTAGGGTTTACTGATCATGTTAAATGGATAGGAATGGTGGAATATTCTTCAGTTGGGTAGGGCTTACTGATCACGTCAAATGGATAGGAATGGTGTAAGATTCTTCAGTTGGGTAGGGTTTACTGATCATGATAAATGGATATGAATGGTGGAAGATTCTTCAGTTGAGTAGGGGTTACTGATCACGTTAAATGGATAAGAATGGTGGAAGATTCTTCAGTTGGGTAGGTTACTGATCACGTTAAATGGATAGGAATGGTGGAAGATTCTTCAGTTGGGTAGGTTACTGATCACGTTAAATGGATAGGAATGGTGGAAGATTCTTCAGTTGGGTAGGGGTTACTGATCACGTTAAATGGATAAGAATGGTGGAAGATTCTTCAGTTGGGTAGGTTACTGATCACGTTAAATGGATAAGAATGGTGGAAGATTCTTCAGTTGGGTAGGGGTTACTGATCATGTTAAATGGATAGGAATGGTTGAAGATTCTTCAGTTGGGTAGGGTTTACTGATCACGATAAATGGAGGATAGGAATGGTGGAAGCTTCTTCAGTTGGGTAGGGGTAATACTGATCTCGAAACATTGTCAGCCAGTTTATCCTCAAGGTGTGCAGTTGCAACTGGAAAGATTGGAGTGAAGAGCAAATAAATGACATCATGAGTGGAAATTGTTGATTCTCTTATAGGTAACTAACTGTGACTCAACAGCGTTCATTACTTGATGAACATAGATCTATAACTTTGAATGCCCTGCTTGAAATCCAGTTGCATTTACAAAGTAGAGAATTTTACCATGAAGGGACAGAAGGCCATCTAAAATTTGATTTGTGTAGTTCATTTAAACATGAAACCTTTCACTGATGTTATTGACAGGGCATTTCATCAATACCTCCAAAATGGAGACAAACTACAACAGTTCATCATGTCTGGGATCAGAGAAGTTTTTTGAAAGTGTTTCAAAAGGCGTTGAGTAACTGTCCAGTAATCAATTATTTAATGTGTATGTGTTGAAGATGTGCTGCTTGTTGTAGGATACTGATTTGAGAATTAAAAACCTCTTTGGATTCCTTAATTCATTCAAATTGTTTGCCTAAACATGGATAGCAGTATGCAGACTGCTTCACTACTAACATGGGAGAGCAGGCTTTTCTTGATTGACTGTGAAGTCTCAACAAGCAATCACACAGTCACAATAATTATCTTTTCAATAATCACAGCACACAGATACCTTAATACACTCAAAGCACTATCTTATTTGTTCATGCATTAATCATTGTACAGTTTTACGTCTTTTGTGTATCATTGTGTCCTATTTATAAATTTTGTAATTTATACTTGAAGAAAGAAATTGAAATTGAATTGAAATCACTAGCTCAAGAAACCATACAAACCACAAAAGGAAATCCTAAATCACAGTACATGATTAAATGGAAGAAGTAATATAACACTTGGATTAGCTGTAAAACAAACTTGATGGTAAGGAAAAGGAAACGTTAAAGGGGGACAATCTTAGTTTGATTTAAGGTAGAAAGTGAGGAGCTTAACCAATGTTGGTTGCTATAGTAAGTTTTTCAACTACTTAAGATGGATTAGCATCAATATTTAAATGAAGCTGGTTACAACCAAGCAAGAGTAGTTCCTTTGGCAGACCATTATCCTTGAATCTCGAGTTAACTTTTTACTGACGGTGGGCCGAGAACGGTGATAGCATGTGTTTCAATGATTAATGTTACACTATACACCTTTAACACAGATCCAGGAAGCTTTCTGGATTGTGTTACATGAATATGATATATGCAGTGTCTGTGTCTGATCTTTTAATGGAAATTTTAATATGATATGAAATATGCAATAGTTGATGAAGTTTGCACAGCTAAGCAGATGGTATTTGATCAATAATGCACTTTAAGTTTGAAGTAACTGATACAGCTTGGTAAAATACCGACATGCCACACAAGTAATGTTTAATAGCAAGATATATATATATATATATATATATAGTTATATATAAATGAAATTGTAGATACATATAACATATTTATATACTACAGTGATTCTACTGGTGTGTTAATGCGTATGTGGTGACAGTTATACAAAGCCAATTTATACGCATTAACACACCAGTAAATTCACTGTTGTTGAGTGGTACAGACTTCAGTCTGTGACACAAGATCCGGGGGTTCGATTCCTACCTTCGCCTGATGAGTCCCAAAAAAGGACGAAACCGGTCGGAAGTGGAATTTTTCTGGTGTGTTATTCTTTATTTATTTACTATCTATCTGTCATACCACTTGCTACATGTTCATTATATATACATATTATATATATATTTCACAGAATCTTGTCTAAACAATCATTGCTCTCTCAAAATTAACTGAAATCAAAGTTGAAAGCTTCTTCATATATTATTTCATATCGTTCCATGTAAAAGTGACTGTAAGTTGCTCTTTCATTTTCAGCTAAGAGTGGGGCAAGGAGAGACTATTGAGGACTGCATTGAGAGGCTCAGTCAAAAACCACTTCTGAATGTCAAAAATACCAATACAGAGAAACAGAGCAAGGGCAATATGAGAAAGATTAGTTTGAATCTGCTCAGCAACGACCAAGTCAGAGCAAATGTGGTGCAGGAAATTCTCACAACGGAAAAAGACTATGTCAAGTTACTCCAGGATATATGTAAAGTAAGTTGATATGCAAAGTTTAAATGAATAGGAATGAGTATTTCACTCTTTAATCCACTTTCAAAATCACTAGAGTACTTGTACTAGCTTTATAGATGGAAGGGATACTCAGTGTCATGTATTAATACTATTGTTGTAACGTTAGCAACACCTTATGTAATTTTCAACAAGTCTTCTCCCTTAGAAGTTTTAATTAAATTTCCTATTGAAACAGGACTCTTTGTCTACAAGAGTAAATTTGTTAATTGATATTAAATTTGATATCCCCACTGCATTTATATCTCTGAGAACATGATTAATCAGGATGCTTATTGTTTCTTCCGTAACAAGAACGTAACGCAATTAACTCCTACATGGTACACCCCTGTTAGGATCTTCACACTTAAATTAATATGATGGCTCATACTTCAAGGCTATGAGAAATAAGTCAGTGTGACCTATGGCAACTTCAGTAATTGTCTTAAATGTGTTCTGCTTCAGACTATGTCCCACTTTGGAGGGAGGGGGGGGTAGGGAGGGGGAGCAGAAAGAGACTAAGTTGAAAAACACAAGTCAATCTGTAATACGAAAATCCATCATAACCATAGTAACAAAAATTAAATCTTAGGAAAACTTCATTAACCTTTTTTCTTTTTTCTTTTGTTTTAACAGGGTTTTATTTGTCAAGCTACAAACAAAGAAGACATCTTTACCAAACAACAAATGACAGTTATATTTGGAAATATTGAAGAGATTTACAAGTTCCATCAATCTTTCCTATCATCTCTAGAAAGTTGTATAGACACTGAGATGCCCCACCTTAGCGAAATAGGAGAGTGCTTCCTAAGGAATGTAAGTACAGATCTTTCCTCTCAGCTGGTCATAAATCATAAACTAACAATGAAATGAAATATTTCATATACATGAGTAGAGTCATGGACTAGGATAGGGGCTTTAAGAATATCTTGCTTGACCAAAAAATTAGGCCCTCAGTCTTCAAGTTCATGCACTAAACGGTTATGTTGTCTATAGGCTTGAGCACCCTCTGTACCAACCTATACCCTGCAGATTGCTGAATTAAGGGTATAGTGTTTAAAGTGGGTCTCTTTGACACTTTGTTCCAAGCAGTGTTTCTCTTTATCCCTTGGAAAAATTGAATTCAGCACAGATAGAGTACAATATTTCAAATCTCAGAGTATATTAGATTATGACAATATTAGTTACCATGGATCCAGACTTATGTGTCGAAGTAACAGGCTCTAAGGTAGCATATGCCCATTAAAAGCCCCATTGACTTACACACTAAATCACAAAAGTAAGGTGGTCTTTAAGTCTAGATAGAAGTTCTCACTATATAAACGCTACCTATCACTAGATAGCTGACAAGTTGGCCTTTCATCGTAAATTTTCCGTATCATGACAATGCAGACTTTTTTTTTGCTATTCGAGCCTGAAGTGTTCGTCACTTGTAAACTAATCTCTTCACTCAGTAGTAAACAATTTTCATACGCTGCTCCTGGGAGGCCTAAAGGGAGCTAAAATTGCCTCAATTGACCCAAGTTTTGCACCACATGTACTTCTATTCGTTCTCTTCAACATGCAAGCTACAAACAACCAGATCCTGATTGATAATATATATCAAAATAGATGTTCTCCTACTCCATTTTGGCACTTTTCCTGAGTATGCCAGGAGTATGCCACCTTATGGTTTGACTGGTGTGAATAGCACCAGAGAGATTAGAAACACTACTTTTCAAGACTACCAACAAATAAATCTCACTCTTCCTTTTTTCTCTTTCAGAGGGAGCAATTTCTACTATATAGCAAGTATTGTAATAACTACCCATCAGCTCTCTCAGAACTCAAGGGCCTTTACAAGAAGCCCAGAATAAGTCAGTTTTTGGAGGAGTGCCGTATACAACAAGATATGATTAAAATAACTCTTGACGGATTCCTTCTGACTCCCGTACAAAAGATCTGTAAATATCCCTTGCAACTAAACGAACTGCTGAAATACACCAAACCCGTCCATGCCGACCACAGACGATTGAAAGATGCATTCCAAATGATGAGAGAGACAGCATTGGATATTAACGAGAAGAAGAGGCAGGTCGAAAATGTACAGAAGATGGCCGATTGGCAGAGAACTATAGCAGATTGGGAGGTAATAAAGCTTCATCTTCTAAAATTCATCGATTTCTTTAAAATACCACAAAAAATTAGTCAAGCAATGTGTCCATGTGGCCATGTTGTACTCTTCCTAGGATCATTCTTTAATACGGATTCTGGACAGAAAAATTTGTAACATTGTGGGTACTGCTTGAGGGTTTGACCTGTCAAATAAAGTTGACCCCTTGCAGATGCATTGTGGGATGTCACACGGAAGTGGAGCATAGGCAAATAATTGACGCATATCTTTTGAAACTTCTTGTATAATCGCCAGTTCTTGAATATGCAAGGATATCTTTCTATCAAATTAATCTTTTTTCTTCTTTCGTTCTCATCTATCAGGGTGATGATCTCCTTGCCAGAAGCTCCAAACTCATCCACTCTGGAGATGTTCACAGGATGACAAACAGGAGAAAGTTTGTTCTCAGAAGACTATTTCTCTTTGACCACCAACTCATCATCTGTAAAAAAGTAAGCCTCAGAAAACCACCGGAAATATTTGATACATTTGAGATCATTGATTGGTGTATCGATACATTGAGAGCATTGCTGTGATCAAACTTGAAAGCATTGCTACACTGATACTAGAGAGCTTTTCCTGCCATGTAAACTAAAAATTATTACATATAGCGAAGACTACCATGAATGAGAGCATTACTACTTAAAGCATTACACCATTGATGTATTTAGAATATTAAAGCAATGCTACTTGAGAGCATTGTTTAGAGCATGAATACATTGATATCTGGGAGCTTTACTGCTTTAGAGCATTGAAGTAATGCTATTTGAGAGCATTGCATGATGGCTGCTCCATTGCATAGAGAGCATTACTACAATGATATTTGAGAGCATTACTACTTTAGAACATTGAAGTAATGCTACTTGAGAGCATTGTATGATGGCTGCTCCATTGCATAGAAAACATTACTACAATGATATTTGAGAGCATTACTACTTTAGAGCATTGAAGTAATGCTACTTGAGAGCATTGCATGATGGCTGCTCCATTACATTGAGAGCATTACTACATTGATATTTCGGAGCATTACTGCTAAAAAGCATTGCACCATTGATTCATTTGCATTGAGAGCATTTACTATGTTGATATTTGAGATTGAGAGTATTGCCTATTTATAATTGAGGACATAATTTTGTGTGTGAGCCAATGCTCGGACTTTGCCTGGGTTAACCTGACACGAAGCATGGATATCTATGTATTTTAACATGCCAATGATACATCAGTGCTGTTTATACATAACATTTAAACTTAACGGAAGTGAATATTTCTTATAAACCCGTATGTGTTCTAATATGATTTGTTGGGTGCATTTTGATACACACCTTTGTAATGGCCCTATTTATCTACCTTTTTTTGTCTTCTGCTGCTCATTTTTCCAGGATTTACTGAAAAGGAATGGATTTGTATTCAAAGGAAGACTCAACATGGAGGAATACGAAGCTCTAAGTCTTGACGAGTCCAAAGGTTTGAAAATAAAATTTGATCCTTAGTAATCTTACTGTTGCATATAGGCCTTTATGAGCCTGCGGAAGGAACCATAGGTAGATTTGAGAGACACGGAACATCTTAATAGCAGGTTTTAGTGTATAGTATGATTAGGGACATTAGGCCCTAGGCTAAAAAGTCATAAGAATACATTTGACTAGTCAAGTGAAAGACCCCAAATTGTTTAATATTTCTGATTTGCAGTGGTGTTGCCGCCATTTAAGTTAAACTATTAACTGAACGAAACATATTAAACGTTTACAGAAATTGTGTTTTCCGTTAATGGCCAGTCAGTCCTGTCACCTAGCATTTCTAGCAATTTGTGGAGAACAACATCTTTTGTAATGTAATTCTACACATTTGTGTTTGAAATATTTGTAACGGTACAGGCACAAGTTATGTAAACTTGATTGTAAAATACATGCTTTGCATACATTATATAAAGTGAAAAGTCTCAGTCTGGTGGAAGATCTGACCGCTCACTTTTGCAGTGAATTTGTGCTATGAAAGAAGGGTTTTCCATGTGCTGTAGTAGGCTCAGTAGGACTGAGTGTTTACAAATTGTCTTGGGCTTCTGCCAAGATTGTTTCCAAATTGTCTTGGGCTTTGCCAAGATTGTTGACAAATTGTCTTGGGCTTTTGCGAAGATTGTTTACCAAGAAACAAGTGTCTATGGGCTAAGGGGATCATTACAGCACAATAGTGAAAGATAGACTTGTTGTTTATAACAATAAAAATTATAACAGTAAAATTTGTATATGTCCTGTCTTATAATTGTGAATGGCATAGTTGTGAACAAGGAAATTGTGGAAAGCAGGTGGGACCTGTCCGTGAATAGCTCCATAGGCAAATGTGGCTACATATACATTTCTTAAATCAGGGAGCTTGAGGATGTTAAGATCTTTGAAAAGTTTACTTGTATGTTCATTATAATTGGCAAATGAAACTTGTCTAATTTCTCTTTTAAATTAACTTTAACTCCCATTGTGTGTCTTTTGCTGCTACAGATACGCCAGCATTTTCATGGAAGCTTTCCCATCTCAAAGATGACAGTCTCTCACTGACCTTTGTGTCAAGGACCAAAAATGACCGGGACGTTTGGATGGAGGCTCTGGAGGAAGAGAGGAAAGTAGTCATCCATTTTGAGAAAACAGGTAAGCAAATACACATATTTAAAACAAAGTGTTATTTTTGTTCTCTTCATCATTGTGACAGCTCAGCTCCTTGCAGTGACTGTTAGAGTTTGACATCACATTATCATATCGGAAACTTTCCCACTTTGGAAATTGTCCAGTAATAGTTGGCAGTGGTAGTAAACTTCTTTTTGCCCTGTATGACACAGTTTCTGATTGTAGTCTTCATCACCCAAGTAACTAACTATCATTATCTTCTCTCTCCCCCCCCCCTTTTATATTAGTTATTTTTCCTGCTGACATATTTTATGACTCCTCTTTGTAAATTTGATATTTATATGATGGAATCAATAAATAAATGATAAATATCAACTGTGTTCACAGTTGTATTTCCTCTAAGGTGTAACAATATTAACATTTGGTAAATGTTGGATATCCTGCTTGACTAGGTTTGTTTTGTCAATCATTGTCAATTACATAGTGCCATTACTATTTGGATTATTGGATGCCTGTAAAGACATCACATTCGTACTCTTTGATTCCTTGCTGGAGGCAAAGGAATCTTTGCAATGGTGATGGTGCGATTACACATACTTGTAAACATGGTATCTCCAAAATTTTGTGTGGATTACCTTCATACTTGGTATGTGGATCTGTCTTATTGAGCAAAAGAGCCCTTTTTGTCTCTAAAGGTCAAAGGTCATTTGATGTCAATAGGGGTCAAAGTCTGAAAAATTTGTAAACATGATAACTCAAAAAGTACATCTTTGTTGAACTTCTTGTTGAACATATGTGGTATGTTGATTCAGCTTAGCAAGCACAAAAAGCCTATCAAATTGGTAGATCTATGTCAAAGGTCATGTGAGGTCAACAGGTGTCAAAAGTCTGAAATCCTTGTAAACTTGATAACATTAATTAATCTGTGAGTTCTCTGATGATAATTTGTTTTGGTGAACATAGTCAACTTCAGTTCAGTTTTGTTTTGTGAAGGAGCTCAATATTCAATAGGTTTTCAACAATACATGAAGTCATCAAGGAAATGAAATCTCCTTCTAAGATACTCTTGTGTTAGGTGATTTAAACAAACTAACTGGCCCTTATTTTAGTTTTTGCACTCCCAGCTTTAAGGGGTCAATGGGTTATCTCAAAATGGTCTCAAAATTGGCTAAAGGGTTCAACATGTTATCTCAATGGTCAAAAACTTGGCCTCATTCTCTGTGATATATATCAGCTGACTTTTAGCATTGGCAGAAGTTGTGAAATATTTCACAGTGAATAAACAAGGCCATGTAACGCTCATTCATTAATAACAATTATTATAGGGATGGTTGGTGACAGAGCTGATTTGCTAGAATGTCAATTTGTTCATATGAACAACATCTATGTGTCTATATTTCACATAGGAAGACTCTTCTTTCTGGATATTGAAACATTTTGGAATAAAAATATATACTGTAAAAATCCTTACTATTTAATTTATTGGTTGATGGCCAGAAGTGAGTGCTACAAATAAGAGATAAACATCTCTAATCTTTTCTGGTTCTAACTTAGCTCTTGTTCAAAGTTAGCTCACTTGCTCTACATATGTCAGATATGTGGAAGTTTGAGCGAATTATCTTTCAAGGATTCACAAATCCTACTGACTTTCTGGTTAAATGTCTTTGATTTTAATTAAAAGAACTCTCATTCGAAGATATTGTATGAATGTTTGAGGACATTTTGTAAGAAGATGTAATATCTAGTTCAGTTAAAATATCACTGTTCTTCTATTTTTTCTTTCTGGTAGGAGAATATCAAATGAGGCGGTCCTATACAACACCTCTTCTAAAGAATGAAGAAGATACTCCGAGGAAGAAAATACTGACAGCGCTGATCGGACTTGGAACTAAGAAATAAAGTACAACAAACCGATGGTTCTGTTTAACAGCTTATCACTGCAGGTGTTATGATAGTAGTATGTCATAATTGTGTGCTCTGAATGTTGCATTTTGGGTTGTACCTGTTTTACATGATCAAGCCATGTATCTTACTAGGTAGCATTCGACAGACTTTGAAGAGAACTAGTTGGTCGCAATCGGTGGAAGTTCCAATGAGCGATTTATTGAAATTTGTGGTAACTATGGTAATCTTGTAGTAAAACCTTGGTTACGGAGGTCGATAAAACTGTATTTGACCAAACTGTTGGAGACACTGAAGATGATAATGACAACAACAACAACAACAGCAACAGAGAAAAAACTCTTAAGCAAGAAAATAACATCAGCAGGGAATAAAAATATATAAGAATAGTGTCGTAAACATGACCAAGCTAAATACTGTGAGGCAATACTGTTTCCCTTCAGTGAATGAGAATCTAATGGGTAATATAAACCATCCTTAAATATTTGTACAGGAGATGTGTACGGATAAATATGGTCATATTTATGACAATCAGTAACTAATGTCTCTGCTAAATATGATCTTATTTATGACCATCAGTATTACTAATGTCTCAGAAAAGTTCACAGGGAGTGTCTTGAGTGTAATGTCATATTTTGGTACTTTATGGTAAAATATAGCTGTCAAAGAATTTCTTGATCAGCTACGGTTATGCATAAATTAGTTGTCAGAGTTGACAAAAACATGAATGTTATAAAGCAGCCAAGAATTCATTCCAGAATATGGATTTTTGGAATGAAACTATTTGCTGCTATGTTAGTTATCACATTAGTAGTGATCTTTGATATAAACTAAAAGCTAACAACCAATATTTGGTAACATGACCACTCTTGAACCTAAATAGAATGAGACCAGCTTTGCATTTGATTTCACTTCACAATTACAAAGCAAATACCATAATCAGGACAAGTTTGACTATGACCAAGATATATTTTTGTTACAGAAAGAGTTAAGTTTGTAGATATAATTTTTTTTTTACAAAGTTGATTACTTGCATAATATGACCAAACTTTAGAAGTTTGTTTTTTTAAATATTTATTTAATCATTATTAATTTACTCATTATTTCTGTTTTGATTGTTTTATAAATCAATTTCATATAATTTTTTTCACCTTGCTTTGAACTTGTGTGATGTATCATTTAATTCCATTACTGTCATAGACATGTTGTTCTTAATCAGCTTCTTTTTAATTAGTTTTAATTATCTCTCTCTTAATTGTACAGAATCTATTCTTTATTCATTCTCATTTACCTTTTGTCCTGTCATTCATCATAAAGTGTGCTCTCTTCATTGTTGACTTAATTCAAAACTACTAACTTTATTAAAACATTACTTGATAAATTTTTTGGGAAGTCATAGAGACAAATATCAAGTGAAATTTTCCTTAATGAACAAAGTAATCTGTTTGGGGAAAAGAGGATATAAAACAATGATATTAGAGAGGAGACCTATGCACTTCCAAATAATGCTCTTCTAGACTTTTACTGAGCTGATACCAAAGCTTGTAATTATTCTAAGCAAGGGACGTTCTCATTTGAGCTAGGTTGGCAGACAATTCAATAACAGTGCAACTCAAAGACTGGTATTTTTCCCAAAACACTAAGAAATGATGAACTCGCAGGATATTTGATGTTTAAACAGGGAACTTGGGACAGTATTTACAGATGACTGTGGACTGTTTTGTACCAAATAGAAAATTGATCTCAACGAAGGCTTGGGTAGCTACGCTGCTCTTTCAAGTTTTGTTTACATTGTTTTTTGTCGGTGTTCTCGTTATGAAAATGTTAAGAATGCATTAACTCCTACCTTGATCTTTCAATCTTGAAATGGAACCACCTTTTGCTGTAAAAAAAATAAAGGGATATTCATCAACAGTATTTTGAAATGATTGTAGGATTTTTGGAACTGATAACAAATGAGTAGAAATCTATACAGAAAATAAAGATATCTGCTGAAATAATTCAAAGAAATCTGTCAACATTGAAGAAAGGGGTGTTTGTTGATAATTGAAATCTTGTTTTGGTTCCTTGCTGGAAGCAAAGGAACCTACCCAGTCAGGTTGGTGGGTGTGTCTGTGACACTGCTTGGGTCTGTGATAACTCAACAACGGCATGATGGATATTTGTCATACTTGCGGTGTACATGTATTATAGTGAGGTGTGCCCAATGGTTTTTGGCGCGAACCTTATGAATAGTAATGCGTTTATGGGATGAAACGTAAAAATCTTATTAAACAGTGCATATATACAACACCGTACTATAGAATCATCACAGCCCTCCACTGAAGTGGTTTTCATTTCACAGATGATCGGAATTGAGCCACTGCAGCATTGTTGCTCTAGTTTCCACCTCAAATGCATTTTGGTTCACAATCTTTGGGCCTGAATTTGTGGGGCCTGATATATTTGGGACCATTTGGGCCCACATTTTCTTAACATTGCAATTACTCCGCAACTGTGTAAGTTGGATTGTAGCCAAACTTGGTATACAGTTGTTGGTTAATTCCTGGTATATGTTGGCCAGCTGGGCCAATTTATTTTTATTTTCACCTCAAATGCATTTTGGGACACTTCCTTTGGGCCAGAATTTTAATGCAAGAACTTTCATGATGAAGTACTGTTTCAGAAGCATCATACAGATTAGTTTTGATGGTAGTTTATCTTGACAGAATTTTTCCAAAATGGTGTTTGTTAAATGTTTGCTGTATCAAGAAGCAAGGACTAGCACTATGTACTTTAAATACACTTAATGAAATGGTCATAATATAGCAAAGCCATTATACTCACTGGTGAAATTTGAATAATTATATTATCTACATTTTTTTTGGGACATCTTTGCTATTAATAAGTTTGTTTGTTTTCCTATTTTAAATTAACATACTTGTTCTAAATTTTCTGAGATTACACCATCAGAATAACATTCAGTTCATGTCAATTCTCTTGAAGCTTTTAAGCAAACATATTCCTCATCAAATTTAACCAACTCTTCTTTTATCCATCTTTATTCTGTTTCTTTTTGTGGTTGTTGAAGATTGTTAATTTGGAGAATTTTGGGTATATTTGACTAAAACTGTGAAGTAACATGGTGTTAGACATAGAGGAGAAGCGTTTAATATTTTCAACAGAAAACACAAGCATCTTGTGCTCTTATGTATATAACTCTCTCCTTTCATTAGATGTACAGTGTATATTATCAGAGAATAGTGGTTTACACACAATAACAATTGTTAGCCACAATAAAGACAAGATATAGAATGAAAAGTTGTGTTTTTGGTTTCCCCTTCTTTTTCTTGTTTTCTGTGATCATATTTCCTTTCGGTTTTCATATATGCAGGATTATAGGACCCCAGGGAGGGGGGGGGTTGGTTTCACCCTTCCTACCAAAATTTTGCCATGAAAATTTCACAATAACTGCTCTTCCTCAACATACTTCTGTGCTTGAAAACAGCTATGAGATATCAAATCTAACAATGCTGCAGCATCCAGGGGCCCCAAGATCCCTGTTATGACAGCCATCCGTAGGAGCCGGGGGCCACTGGGGAGGGTCCAAGCCCCCCTACTTCTTTCCAAAATAGCAAATGTGCCCTACTGGCAAATAAAATTTGCCCCTTTGATGAAGAACTGTCTTTTGGAAATCTTAAGCCTTTGTTAATTTTAATATTTTATTTTAATTAATTATTTTTGGTCATGTACATGCTATTTTTAAAATGGCATCCCATATCTTTTTGTAGCACGGTTACATGATAATAAACAATCTCAATAAATAGTATTGATAGCATACTAATACATCATATATATTTAAGTGATATGGACGGTGTGCATCGGTTTATAGCATAACGAGTGGTGGTTGTGGAATGAGAAAGTGCCCCTCTGATGTTGTGCCCACCCCTTACTTTTTGGAAGCTTCCTATACCCCCAACCTCCATTACATCGAAACTGTAACAAGTTTGGCTCGCTTGTCGTGCCCAGCATTTACATTCATTATAGTCGCCAGACAATCTACATTTACTATCTCAGGAATTTTACTTGAATTTCATCGAACTGCAACAATATTTTGGTTGGTAAACAATTTGTCGTCGTTAAGTAACAGTCGAAGAAATTGCTGAAAATGTCGATAGGATGGGTGTCTTTTATCAATTATAATCTTATTTATTCAGCCTCTGAAGAAGATCCTGCTAGGATCGAAACGTCAGGCCCAATACTTTTACACATAATCTTAATTTTACTTTACTTTCCATTACTTTTACACATAATCTTAATTTGTGTAAGGGTTTGGTAATCCGGAAACTGTTGGGTCTGAAACGCACATATGTAAATGTCGATAAAAAAGGCGAACGCCCTCCTTTTCATTCGCAGCAGCGAGCATCTGGCTAGCTGATAACTATTGTATGTACGTGTATGTATGTATATTATGTTAGATCCTCCTGCAAGCAGGAACTCGCGAAGAATCCTCATTGGCTTATCAAAGCCGCAAGCTGACCGAAGTCAGTCTCTTACATTCATATTTAACGTCCATGATTATGAATTGTTAATTGTCAACAACTCTGTAACTGGACGACATACATTAATCTGGGATGAAACATTGTTTATTTGATACAATCAATGCGACCAGCATATCGGGGTATTATTGTCATATTACATTTATATGGTGACCCAACAGCTGTTGTTATGTCGGAGGCTGTCTTCTCTTCTCTCACCAAAAAATGTGCTGCCATAGGCACATACGACCGGCCATGAGAGGGACTTGATGCGTAAGTATAAATTGCATTCCTTTATTAAAAATAAGAAGAAGAAAGCTAAAACAAATTGAAAGAGTAGAACCGACTCGATGTTGAAAGCCACAGGCGCAAGAATTGATAGTACTGTTATAGTATACGTCACAGCATGACCATCACAAACATGCCTGCTCAGAGTAGGCCTTCATAGGTAGGTACCTAGATTATCAACATGGCTGAGTTCCGCGAAACAGTAGCATTCTTCACGGGAAAATTTCCTAGTAGCATGGTGGGCTCATAATTGACGCACTTAAGGATTTGATCAACGATATCTATCAAGGAAAAATCCAAATCACTTGACTGTATGTGTTTTACATATGTGTAGTTCCTCAGATATGTTATGATCTCAAAATATTTAAGGTTCTGTGCATATGCAACGTACAATTGAGCAGAACTTGAACACAAAATGTCTGCCGTGTCAAGTTCTTTCATACCCCTAAATTGACACATTCGTTGTAAAGCTAACTGTAGTGTAGGCTATAGTATACATCCATTGACTTTAGATGCTGTTTGCTATGCTCTGAGCCTCTAAGCTCAGACTGGTCAGGTTCCAGAGAGCAGTGTTATCATATTGAGGTAATGTTGGTTATTTTTAGGGAGTAAGATTTCCAAATGACCAAAAAATGTGCAAAACTGGTGGGAGGGTGTTAAAAGCTTAAAAAATACCACAATTTGGTCAGCAAATAGCTGAAATGGATTCAAACTCATGAAATATGTCATTCTGCTTGACTGCAAAAAGTTTAGGTGGCCTGCTGTATCGTTGCTAGTAATAATTGAAGGTGCGTCAATTACGGGGGTGCGTCAATTATGAAGCCTTTACTATACTAGTCGCATGTGTAAAATTGTCACCGAACTAATTTGATGGGATATTGGGGTCAGGATCTTGTAATTTGTAGTGGCTGAGTAGTCTATCAATACAAGACCTCGGAATTTTGGCTATTTACTGTTTGATGGTTTACAGTTTTTTCGGAATATTTAGTAGGCCTAAAGAAAGGCAACAATGTTCTTCAAAGGGTAGCAGTAATGACGATCTTGCTGATTTTGCTACGTGGGTTAGTTCTAGGCCGTGGCTATTCTTACGACTAGTCGTAACAATTATTTATAAACTATTCTTACGACAAAGGCGAATTCAAGCGCAGTAAAGTAAATAAAGCAACTGCGCATGTAGTAGGGGTAACCCTAACTCTAACCCTAAACCCCAATCCTAACCGTAACACTAACCCTAACCGGAAATTATTGTTACTCCTGGTCGTAAAAATAGTACTCCTGTCATAAAAATAGCAACTGCGCATGCGTAATCGGAAATTATTCTTACAAATCGTCGTAAGAATAGCCACTTTGTTAGTTCTATCCTTCAGCTATGTGATTTCATCGGGGGTTTGACCAAATTCCGCCATTGTACATGTAAAGGTCAGGAGTCAAACTGCTCAAAGCAAGGAATAATTTCCTGTAGATTGTGCATGCATTGAGGTTTACTCTATAATTCAGCTGAACAAAGGAATAATTTACTAAAATGTTTTAAAAAAATACAAAATTGATGTTCCCTTGTTTCACTGTGGCAATTTTGGCCATTTCCATACATTAAAGTTGCGATTGAAACAGTGGTTACAATTTGGCTTAAAAAACATGGCAACTATTGCCTAGCAGCGCAGCCACATATGTAAAACACAGTATGTGAATTTAGGGAACACACAAAATTCCTGTATTGTACAAAGTAAGTTGGGACCAAATAATATGTTGGTTCAAATTATGAAGCAGGGCAATTCCGTAAAGTCGGACGTACATTTCGGACAGTTTGTTGATCCATATCTCAATGGCTATATATAGGAGATAACTTTTCATTTGGGTTTTATGGAACATCTACCTTGTACTATTCTTGTATGGAGTTTCATTCCTTGCCAATCTAAATAAACTACAAAAATACTCAAAAAACCTCCCTGTGACGGACGTACCCAGAGAAAGTGACTTTTTCAGATCGTAATTTTCTTTTGAAAATTTCTGTGAATTGGGATGGGATGCAATTTAAAACTACTATACATGTTATGAAGAAGACTCTTAACTACACATATCAGTAAACAAGCAGTTGATACCTATATCACTTCCCTGCAATATATTCAAAAATTCCTCTGTGACGGACGTACAATTTTTTGTGACGGACGTACACGTGTGAAATTATATAGTAAATGTACGTCCGTCACAAACAAAAGTGCTACTTGGTATCCCTAAAATTTTAATTTGTGACAGAGCTTCACCCAGAGTTTCCATTGTTGACAGATGTACACAATAATGCAGCTCATTTACTTGTGGCTAATGGAACAACTTAGGTAAAAGTAATAGCGAAAAGGTTTACCCTCTCACAAAATTTCTATTCTATTGGAAATCTATATTTTACTTTAAGTTTTATGCAAATCATCAATGGTAAGCTCATTTAAAATTTTGTGTGCATCATTTCAAACAATACAGATGTTAGACCCCTAGGAAGTTGAAGTTCTCTAGTGGGTCAGAATGATGGGTCTTTATTAATGGTATGAGCACCAAACCATTTTTCTTTCACTTTTCTTCACACCCTGTTTATTTACTTGACATTTTTTTTATTAAAATAAATGTACTGCAAGCTTCTGTATGGATGATATAACAGCACATTTCAGCAAACAAGAAATTCAGAACTTCAGATGTGTGATACATTGTGTTGTATTGCTTCAGGAGTTCTTAGGCTGTGTTCACATTGGATCCCCTGTTCTTAGTCCTGTGTTGACAATTTAACCGCAAATATGTTTCCAAAATCTCCTATAGTGTTCACACTTGAACTCATGCTCCAGCTCTGATTTCCCACTCTGAGTCAAAGAAGAGGAAGTTACAATATTTGTATGGTGACTCTCACAAAAGTGCAAATGCACAAAGTGTATGGCAAATTTCTAATAAAGATGAGTGTCACTAACTTCTGCATGCAATGTATTGATTCAATATATTGAGGTGAAAGTGGGAGAAAGAAGTCAGTGTTATAACACTGTTATAACAAGTGAAGTCAGTGTTATAACCAGGGTGTGCATACTGTACTACAAATAGCTACTGTATTCAGCAGTATTGCTGAATAGCTATGAGAGCATTAACTGGCAATAGTTCTTAAATATCTCATGCCAAGATACAGAGATACAGTGGCACACCCTTGGTTAGTATAGCAACTATGAAACATACATGTATAAAGGTAATACACACAAACACTGTGAAGTTAAGGAAGAACCATCTGGTAACTCTGTCCACCAACATAAAACTATGAGCACATGTGGTTCAAAATTAACTTTTCTTCCACATAATGATACCTGAAACCCAACACAAAAGGTAATGAACCTAAAGCAAATGTAGAACAAATTACATCAAAACAATAACATGCATACCTGTACTACAGCATTAACAAAATACTAACAATTGCAATAACAGTTCTTGATGACTCTCAGACAATCTTCTTTCTAAAACTGATTAATTATTTACTAAAAACTAGTTGAACACAGTGTAAAATATACAGTGTGTTGGATATTGAAAGGAAACCTCATGGTCAGAGGGAAGAATAAATGGCAGAACTACAAGAAACAATGTTGTACACAAATAAAAAGTTTGTAGCTAATAGTTCCATATATGTCCATGGTTAGTTTGCCTAATAGTGAGTGTAACAGACATGGTGTTATGTAGTTTGTTTGCCTTGATCTCCGGTCACTTTGGTCCCGAGTCTTCACACTCTGGAACTGATATCCCCCAGAACAGGGGATCAACATGTCGCGGTCTGACCCTGAGAAGGATAGTATTTACACTAGGATGTTGATCTCTAGCAGGGGATATGATTCGGTCGGATCCCCTCTGTGTGTTTTCTAATGTGAACAAGGCTTTCAGATGAAAGTGTTATATCAATGTAGACAATAGATTAGCATACTGAACATGTTGTTCAATACCATGCCATTTCTTTGATATCTTGCCAAGTGCTAATTCCAATAACACAAATATATGCTAGTTGACACTGAAGTATGCAATGTTTGCATACCACTACATTTATGCTAATGAAGCAACCACAAAACTACCTAATATCTGTGTTAATGACTAAATGGGTTTGATAATTAAATTCAGAGGTACTGTAGTGATAAACATGTTAAAATACATTGTTTATCTAAACAAAAATAATGTGACGGACGTACGCGTGACGGACGTACGTGACGGACGTACGAAAATACGTACGTCTGTCACAGCATTTTCTGAAAAAATAAAATCCTAGGGATTAAAGGCACATTATGTAGTTATTGAGTGTTCAAGATGTGCATTGAATTGTAGATGTCTTGAAATCTGGGTACCTCCTTCTGTATGAAATTTTAAAAAATGTGATTTTTCTGTGACGGACGTACACATGACAATTTACATTTGTAAAAGAAGTTATTCTCAGAAAACTGAAAATCCCTGCAACTTTATCTGTTTGTCAACTGAATCTATATATTATATCACTTCAGCAAATCTAAGAATATTTATTCCTCTGAAGATACACAGGCAAAAATAGGTATTTTGTTTTTGGGAAATTTTTGTGAAGCAAATTTGAGATTTTTTCGGTTGACTAATACACACCTTAATCTGCCTGAAAACAATGTGTTCTGTGAAAATTAGCTAAATATTATGAAACTTCAGAGTTTTAGCTTTCATCTGATACCCTACATGTAATGATTCAACGTTTTTTAAGTTTTGGTGAAAAGGTTTACTAGTTTACGGAACTGCCCAGCATTTAAGACTCTGAACTGGCACAGTTTACTCACTGCTGAATGAATCTCTATATCTAGAATATGTTACCAACATGCACATCTACAGTCATAGTTTGACAAAATTATGACAAAACTCTGGGCAGTGCCAGCATCTTCACAAGAAATGGTGCACTATTATGACACTATCTACTTAAAGAGCAGAATGAATCCAGAATTCACTTGAATGATCTTAAATGATTTCAATTACTATCCTTTGTTTAATTGCAAATCTAACAAGTTCAACAAAATAATTATTGAATTAATTTTTTGGGCATATTTCTTTCATTTTTAACATCAGACACTGTAAACAAATAACACTGGTCTAGCAGATGTAAGATTTATAAGTAATCTAACACAAAGGAAGTTATTTTGAACGTGATGTAGCTCTGAAAAACTTATGTCACATTGGGACAAAAGTGTTTCATAATTTAAGTCCTGCATTGTAATACATAGTTCTACATAACTACACTAAATGTCAGTGGATTTCTCCATTGCCAGTAGGTAAAAAAGGCTCTTGAATTTGTCTGTCTGTAGACATCAAGAACAAAAATGTGTGATAAGTTGGGTAACAATCATCATGTCTAAAGGTTACAACATTTAAAAATCTGCCGTTTAGTAAGACTTGGCACAGGTCTTGACTTTTTTTCGCCACTGGCCACTTCTGCACCTATAAAAGTTATTAGTTTTGGAACTACTTGGCCTGTGTGTTACATAATCAATTCTCCAAGCCCTTTCAAGGAAACCGGCATGGAAAAGCCACTTCCTCAGCTCAAATTAACAGCCAGTTACGAAAGCTAATTAAAATGCCTGGGACAGGTAAACTGTCATGGCAGTGGTATTAAAGGGCCATTTTCAAATGCTAATCTCCATACATAACATAGCCAGTATTACTGTTGCTTATCTGTAAGTGATGTGTGCAAGGAAATGCCATTGGGAAGTCAGGAACTTGATGATAGCCAGTAGATATTTTAAGCATTCATTATGGCAAAAATTGCAAAATTCTTGGCCTGACTACAGTAGCTGCATGCCATAACTCAATGCAAAATTAGTTGGACTTGGCTTGGGATATTCACTAGACATTCAACTTATTTTCAAATGTTAATGATTCAAAACTCCTTTATAGCTGATCTGCAGAAAATCAAATCCAAAACACGATTATCTGTCATTTTGGTAAAAAACATTTTTGCCGACAAAACATGGCTAATCCTGCCAATTTGGTTAGGCTTCACTGTGCCATGTATACACACTAACAATGGATGGATAGTATAAGGTTTGTTAACAGAAAAAAATATTTCGTGTAAAGAATACCAATACACTTAATTTGGCCAAGTAGGTCCACTTTATTTAGTGACGCATTTTGTACATGCTATCAGTTATAATTTGAAAAATATACAAAATGTATTAGAGAAATGTTTGCTGTCATTCACTGCCATTATTTTTTCAAAGAGTTTTCATATTGTCACTTGCCAAAGGTTGCAAGTGGAAGATATTAATTTTAAATGACTCTGTGACATGTTTTATGTTGCTCATCACATTCTGTTGATGGAAAAATTTAACTTTCATACTGCACAGAAAAACAACTTTGGGGACAAATATATTTTTAGCCACTTGAGTCTGGGCCAAATATTTTGGGGACCATTTATGGGCAAACATTTTATCGAGCCCAATTTTTTTGGGAGGGACCAAAATTTAAAAATTGCAACATCTCCACAACCTTAATTCAGATTATATCCAAACTTGGAATACAGTTGTTGGTTAATAGCTTGGTACATGTGGGCATAAATATTATGATATTGGGGAATGACATACAACAGTGCTTTAATATTCCACTTGAATAATATTAAGCAAGGCACTATGGTTCCTTGGGCTCTTGTTAAAAAATTATTTCACCTAATATTCCCTCAATGGAATGAATAAAACTTGTTGTTCAAAATTGACAAGAATCAAAAAAATAAATTCTCATATTTTCTTTTAAGGGATGCTGGATTCAGAGTAGACCCAACAACAATTTTAGCATCAACTTTGAAGGGCTGGGTATATCCACATTATATTTGTGTTTAGTTTTCCAACTGATTCTTTACAGTTGTGGCTTCATGTATGACACTGTGCGCTACAATAGTTCTTGGTGGTTGATATGGCGTAGATTGCCATATATATGTGTTTCATTCTGTCGAAAATAAACAGTATTTAATAGTTATTCCTAACCCTTCAAAGGAAGATCTCTATGTGAAACGTCACCCCCTTCTTTACCGTAAAGAAAGTGATGGATTGTTTCAATTTCCAACATCCAGTAAATCCAGCTGGAATTCGGGCAGGATTAAAAGTTCCAAATCCTCTGCATCCCTAGCATTGTCAGACTGTTGCTTTCCATAACTAATCCTTGCACCAATACACTGTACCATAGAAGTACCATAATAATGCTGAACTGGGCATTAGGACAGGGGATAAGGGAAGGGGATATAAAAGGAAAGGAATGGGATATGGGGAGACCTGAAGGAAAAAAGAATTGAAGAAGAAGTGAAGGAAGGATTTACTGCAGTACTCTCTTACCGGATCTGATCTGGGCTGCAGGTCATTGCCACCTTCCTTCTGATACTATATGCTCTCCAATATATCTAGTTTGCAACAATTTATAACAGATCTGACCCGGGCTGCAGGTCATTGCCCCCTTCTGATACGTTATGCTCTGTGTATATATATCCGATTTTCCAAAACTTTCGCTAATCCAGCAGAAATCAGTAGTCCCATTGACTTCACTGCCATGCTGACACACTGCTCTATTCTTCTTAATTCCTGCTACTCCTTGTCACTTTCGGTGATCATGCACTGAAGAAGAGCTAGTTTTGCTCGGAAGCTCTGCAAAAACCAAACATTGGCTGTTTTACCTCCAAACATTTTTTTTACCAAATTTCATTTTTTATCTCACTGGAGATCTAAACTTTCTCTAAATGCTCATGTATTTATATATATATGTATATATATATTATGTATATTATATGGATATTATATGGATATGTATATATGTATAGTGTTCCACTAGTCTAAACTAGTCTCAATATGTATATATATGCAGAGATGTACAGTATATTTGTGTTGGTACCCAGTGACTGAAGTTTCTTTTCATGGAGAGGATAAAGGATTATGTATAGGGACACTGCTTGAAATATTGTTTCGATGACACAGATGTTATCCTGTGTTAGCACATTCCATGTCTACACATCAATACTGCATACAGTATGTTAATGTTGTAATGAATGATGAACTGGGGAGAAGGACGAGACTACGAGAGAGGAAAGGGAGATGAAAGGGAAAATTAAGAGAGGCTGCTTGAAGTGCTGGTTGTTTAATTTTCACAGAGTTCTCTATCCAACATTGATGTATTAAAGCATGGTCTCAGATCAATATTTCTTATACAGTAAGTGTCCAATGCTGACAGTTGTGGGTCAAGTTGTTGCTTCAATAACCTCCTGGCTGATTCATTAATTTGTTCCAATTAGGTAAAGCAGGAAACGTGGACTTTGTGATGTCAGCATTGTATAACACTGATAGGCTATAGGATAGGAGGTTGTATAGTACTGACATTGCTAAACCTCTCTCAGATAAAAAACCTGCCAGGGTAGAGTTAACTGATCCATGTTATACATATTGTTATTAGGACTATGTAGTATATTGGGGGCAGGCACTGAAGCGATAATTAATTAATCTAGGCTTCGACCTTTAAGAATCCGCGTAGTGTAATTGCAACAAGATGATATATATAGCTTTATTATTATTCAGGAAGTAGATGCCAGCTGTGGTTAGATCATCTCATAGTTAACAGTCATTTTGTCATACCTACTTGCGTGCATGTATAGTACAGTAGGAGTCTTGACTAACAATTGTCTGTAACCGAGCACTGTCTGCATAAAATTAGTTAAAGACTTGGTTCTTTTCCATCATTTATTTTACAATTTCTTTACTAAATTCCATTAGGAGGACACTTCATTAGCATTACTCTTCTAAAATTCTTGTCAATTTAAAAAAAAGAAAGTGTGTTCGATACCCAGCCGGGTCATGGTAAGGTCGATTTTCATCCAAGAGCAATCTACGGTTTTCCCATCTGAAATGACTTTCTAAATTGAAAAGAGTCCAAATTTGAGTTACAATGTTGAATTGGAACCCACCGGACGTAATAGTTATAATCCATGTACGGACTTACAGGTGTCTCCCACATTTTTGGTCGCTTAAGCATCGTAAAAAATTAACTGCCGATCATTATCATTATTATTGGAGTTCAAAGTCACATTCAATATGAAATTGCATCCGTTTTGTCTGATGTATGACCAAACTGCTAAATTTACTCCTAATAATGAGAAAAACCTCCGACATATTTATATCATCCGTTCAATTTCCTTCCTGTTCTTGTCTCGTATTTTTTTTATGTTTTTAGCAGCCTTTGTGAATCACATTTGGATCAACCTGACCTCAGACATTGTATATTAGTTTTGCCATTTTTCTGTCTGTGTTCTCCTTGTTAAAAGCTCATTTGTTTTACATGATAAAATCTTATCAAAAGAGCTCAGGCCAGAGACTGTAGCAAAAGCTGTGCAACTTTGCATGCTTTTACTGTCCTTCTGATGGCCCTAAGGAAACATTTAACTATATTTAAAACAAAATGTCACACCTCTCAGGCAAAGGAAGAAATTATGAAAGCAACAGGACATATAGAGGCTGAGAAAATTGTAACGAATCATTAATTAGTGCTCTAGTGCAAAGAAGTTGAGCTGTGGGTCTAATGACTGAGATTTATAAAAGTTGGTCATTTGAATCCTAATTTTTTTTTCAAATGTTTTTGAATTTCTTCATACAGTACATGAATATTCTACAAACCACTTGCATTGGAAATGGTGTGAAGTGATAGTAAAATGCCCAAAATATTAATCTTAAATTTACAAAACTTTCGATTTGAGGTTCTTGCTGCTTCTGTTGTTCTTGATTCGTAGGGAATCCTTCAGCAATCATTTTGAAGTTCTTGTTTTCTTTATTCTTTTTGAATTAATGTTTGGAAAAAATAATGACAAGCAGGATGAAGGTATTAAAGGCATTGAAGACTCACCCAAACCGCATGCGGCCATCTGAAAAAGTTAACTTTCCGTTGCTTGCAAGTGACGTTTTGTTTGTGTCGCTACAAAATGCAGACAGTACATTAATGAAACGTGAAACCTTGTTATCTTTAGCTGGACCTGAAATGTCCATCGCTGTATTGTTTGTACACTGTGCTGTGGGTATTGACCGCAGCTCTATGTGCTGACTGTACACTAGTGTCTAATTACCGATGGTAGCGAGCTGTGTGTGTGTATTTTCTGGGATCTATGGTGGTTTCTAACACTTCTGTTACACCTCATTCGAAACTAGGTCAGATTACCGGCATTAGACGTTTCTTTTTGCACGAGTCTTCACACCCCTTAACAAAGTTGAACTCTCCATAACAAAAATAATAAAATATATAATTTTTTTCCCCGGAAAAAATGAAATACAAAGTTTTCACCAGAGGCGATCATCCATATTAAACGTTCAATTCTGATACTTTGAAATACTTTAAAATACAATCCAGCTTTAACATACTGTATACTAGGAGTAGGCAACCTTTTTTGAATGAATGGGCCATATATACTGTATATAAGGAGTGAAAAATTGACTGGGCCTCACCTAACCAACGACCTGCTGTTGATTTCAAACCTTTGATTCCGAGGACTTTCAAGCAATAGGTTTGTGTAATTAATCTGTATTCACAAAAACATAATGTCAATACAGTACAGCTGATAATTAATGGGGATAAAAGGCCTACCTGACGGCATCATTTGTGCCAGTAAATTCTAAGTAGCTAGCTCGTTTTTGTGATGATGTAAAATAGATTGATTTTTTTTTCTTTTTCTTGAGACATCTCACAGGCCGCAAAAAAAATCACTGGCGGGCCTCATGTGGCCTGCGGGCCCTAGGTTGCCCACCCCAGCTACAGTATATATACAGTTTGTAGGCCTACTACTGTACTGCTACAGTACAACTCTGCATCAATAGACTCATTAGATTTGGACTCTCACACAAAGTAGGAACCTGGACAGTGTATCGATCCGGTAGCTGACGTTGGCACACAAAGCACAGACAAATGTTTTAATACCATGTCTAAATACAGATCATATTAAGGAAAATTAACGAGTTAAATCGGACTCTAATTAATAAGTGGCTCCTTTAATATGTATTGGAAGACTGTATTGTAAGCCTTCTAGTATATCATAGAGCTGACATGGGATGAACCCGTGTGGTGAAGGATGTTGACATGTGGTCGCATTGTTCCTGTATGTTGGTATGTTGAAATATTTATGAATATTGATGTAATCATGCGTATCCTCTTTCTCTGTCTTGTTGTGGTAACTATGTCAAACAAATGAAGTGAATCACGATTTGCTGACTATGTCAGACAAATAAGTCTTTATAGCTTGTAAGAATGGTAATATTTTGATCACTATGTACTTGTATAATGGATATGTTAGTAATGAAAGGATGTTTAAAATTCTATTCTGTAAAATCCTTATGAGTGAAGACATGGTTGATGCCTACAAGAGATTTCTACAAATCTTTTCTGGTTCTCATTGAATTGTTGGACAAATTAAACTCACTTGCTCTACAATTAGTCAGATAGTTACATTATTTTTTATTTTTGAGCACATTGTATGGCAAGGAATCACAAAGCTAAAGGTGGCTTTCTAGTTTATTTATGAATTACTGGATTTAGACCAAGCGAAATTGTCATTGTCAGTATTCTAAAGCAGATGGCATCATCTTGTATTCCCTGTCTAATTTCCAATGGTTCTTTAAAGTATGTAGACCAACCACCCCCCCCCCACCCTCTCCCACCACATTCTTTACCTAAAGAAACTATGATTATATGTTAATTGTCCGAGTTCAGCAGATGTCCTTGGCTGAATTCAGCATCCTTCCAGGTTTGCAATAAATTATCCTGTGCATGCTAAGTAATGCTGTATCTTCAGTAGTCTCTGCTCACCTGGAAAACCCACTCTACTATACTATATATACAGTATGTGCATGTAAAAAGTGCTAACAGCCATAGGATGACACTGCATGTGTATTAAAAAATCATGCAAGTAAAGAGGTCTAACCATTTCCATGGGTTGTGAAGTTTTCTACTAAAATAAACTGTGGGACAGATGCACAAATTAATGTTGTCGATGACGGTAGTACTGTCACATACATAGGTGTGTGGAATAGGTTGGGAGGGAACACATTAATCCCACCATCAAAGTTGTGGGACATGGTGTCCCTCGTTTCCACTCCCACTCTTTCCCATCCAATTTGTATTGGTGCCTCTGTACAGTAATTAGTAGAGTAAGTTAGACCTGCTATGCATAGTATCCACTGTGCACTGTACATTGAATAGTATTATACTTTCTCCTTGAGATGGGAGACTAACTGGTTGTTTGCGTATGGATGTGTGTGTGAAACGTACCGTCGAATTGCATGGTCTGTTGAACTTTAATAAAGAAGATGCAGACATTTCTTGCTGAAGTACTTGAGGTATCAAGTTCCACGGCCTTGCATGAGATGCCCAGTGGATTGTTTACTGCGATCACTGTAGTAACTTACATAGTGTAAATATGTGCACTGTCTGTAGAACTAAAACTATTTAGCCATAGCAACAAAAGCTTATTTATTCTGACAATATGTATTCATTCCCGGGAAGTGGATTTTAATGTGCTTCTTTACCACTAGTTGGTTCTTATCAGTACATTATTTTGTAATGTTTGAAGGAACTAGTAGCAAAATGTATTCATGAATAGTCATATAAGGGCATTGTTATCACAATACCCATTTTTTTTTTTTTTTTTGTAGAAAGAAAATATATCTTGTTGAGCAGATTAGCATCTTGCAAATGAGTCATCAATTTAATGACTGCCCAACAGCATGCACTGGACTGCACAGATATTACGGCTATAATAAACACAGAATGGAAAAATGTGGTATTTGAAAATTATGAACAGCCTTACAAATCAGGCTCAAAGAACTGTACAATAAGTGATAAGCCACAATCTAAAAATTGTGAATGTGATAGTGCCATTTTCATCCATGTAACCTTTTTGTTTGTCCAGGAGGCAATGTTTTAAGGAAGTTTTGCAATTCTAGTGTTATCTTATACATGTGTAGATTATCCAGGATATTATCTTTGTCTTTCTTGTGCTTTGCTCCTGTGTTGTGTCCAGGTGCATTTGTACAATTAAATAATAATAGATATAAAAATACAATGACAATTTGCTTGACTCTGATTTGGTCATCTAGCTACTTCTGTTTTAGCTATAATTTTTTGTCAATAGTGACAGTTCTTCAACTGAACTGTTCAGCTTTCATGGCATATATATCAAAACTTAGGGTTGGGTTTTCAAATATCAGTGCAGAGAATCTCCAGCATTATTTTAAAACGGTCTTCTTTTTCCTTTCACTCCACAGTTTGATCCATGAAGCCTTGGTCTTTGGATGGAATTTGATTCTCTCTCTCCAGGAGTGGCAACTTTGAATGGAGTCGAATTCGCACAACTTTGCATATTTTATGATAATCATGTGGTTTCCATAGCATCTGGTCTCTGAATAAAACATTTACACTTGTTTACAAGAGTATTCAGAGGAACACGATGTATACATAGAAATATCCTGAAACTTCATAGGGTGCAAAACCAGTGCTATGAAGTACCATTTAGAGATTGTGTGTAGATCCATACACCCATAGCTAGATACAGTTTGCCATAGATTTGATTAAATTTGTATTAATAGTCTCATATGATACATACAAACATTGTGCTCTGGAATAATAATATAATAACACAAAAAAGGTTGCATTATTAGTAAATAAAATATACAATCTGAATGATTTCTCCATCGGTTTCAGCAAGGGAAAATAGGTTTCTGTCTGATCCTGAAACTTATGGATTTCGTGGAAATTTGCAATTTGCTGCATACCCTTGACTCTTTCAATCTCAAAAATTTGTTATGACAAGCTTCGGAACAAAAGTTGTGCTTTAAATTGTGCATTATTTTAATTAGCCAGGATTCAATTAGGCAGGATAAAGACAGGAAAATTTTGTCCCAGATGAAGATAATGACAATTAATTGAAGACAGCAGCAATCGCAGAAGATCTGACCATTATAGTTTTGCGCTAACTTTTGTCATTTTTATCGACAGAATGAGTCGCACAGGTTCCTTGTTTGTTCTTCTTCTTCTCCTCCTCTGCACATTGCTCTACATTTATCAATTTGATTCTGCCCGATATCTACTGAAGCTTTCCCACAAAGACAAAACCCTGGCGAAACTCTCCGTCAGCGACGTCCTGTCTTCCTTGAGTTCGGACAACAGTTTTGTTGCGACTTCTTCAGAAGTGGAATTGGACAGTTTTGATAATTCTCTGGGGGATATCGCGATAAATACGACGAAGGTGGAAGGCCCCGTCCAGGTCATAGTCTTAGCCCGCATGAGAACCGGTTCCACCCTCTGTGGAGAAATTTTTAACCAGAATCCGGAGTTGTTTTTCATTTTTGAGCCCTTACATTCCTTCAAGGTTCTCCAGATGTCGGAAGATGACAGTCTGGAGGAAGAATCCACCGATTTGCTCAAAAAGTTGTACAAATGTAAATTTCCGAGGATGTTCATACAGACTTTAGCGAGATGGAGTATTGGCAAAGGCAAGAGTAGAAAGATACTGCCGATCTGTCAGGAAACCGACGGTTGTGCGAAAGCTACACCGAGTCAGTTTCAGAGAGTGTGCACAAAATCTGGCCACGTCGTCACAAAGACTATCCGAGCAAATGTCAAAATGCTGAAGCCGCTGATCAAATTCCACGGCATCAATCTGAAAATTCTACATCTGATGCGGGATCCTCGAGGCACCGCGAGTTCCCGGCGATCATATTATACACCTAAGAAGAGAGGGGGACCCGAGGGTGTGGGCAAGAGAAGTCTTCACGAGTTGGGGTTACTATCGACGTCACAAGACAGTAAAAAAAACACCATTCCAAAACTCTGTGCGTGGATGAAAGAGACATTAAAAGATGCCCTGAATAAACCGACCTGGTTGCAGGATCAATACCGGCTGGTAAGGTACGAAGACCTCGCAGAGGATCCGATAAGACTCAGCCAACATATTTATGATTTCATCGGTTTGGAATTGCCACCGGTGGTCTTAAAGTGGATACACAATAACACGGAGAGTGATAATTCCAGGAGCAAACACCAATTCAGTACCCGTAAGAATTCATCTCGAGCTTCCACGTCGTGGCGAGGCAGACTCTCGTTGGAAGAAGTACTAGCAGTTCAAGACATTTGCGGCGATGTCATGGCATCCTTAGGATATAAGAAACTTTACACTCAGGAGGAGTTAGAAAACTACTCATTACCTTTAGTCGAACCTATTAAGTTAGATAAAGACCTTATGATCATGTAGAGGAGTAGTTATGGTTATTGTACTAGTATTAGAAATAATTTTTGAATATTGTCAAATAACACCGATCACATTAATTTGCCTAAATGATCAAGATCATGCCTAGTACAGTAGCTGTAGTGATATGTTATAGCCTCATACATTTAATCTAAACAATAATTGTTGTACTATTGTGTCGTGAGAAGTCATGACTTGAGTCACTAAAAGTCAAGTACACTTGAAGTTTATGAATAGCATTTCCCTATATAGTGATAATAAAGTGACCTAATTATATTTAATAAAGTGACCTAATTATATAATGGTGCTGTGGCCGAGTGGATAAAGGCAGTGGCATTTGAAGCAATGAGGCTTAGCAATTAGGAGATTCGATCCCGGCCGGGTCATAGTATGGTGGGTTTTGTCATCCAAGAGCAATCAATGGTTTTCCCATCTGAAATGACTTACTAAATTTGAAAAGATTCCAAATTTGAATTAAAATGTTGCATTTGAAGCCACCCAACATGTAAGTTGTAATCCATAAACCCTCGAGGTGCCACAAGGTGTTGTGAGGTGCCACAGGGCATCATGAGGTGCCACGGGCATTATGAGGTGCCACAGGGCAACATGAGGTACCACGGGTTGACGTGAGGTGCCACGGGGCATTGTGAGGTGCCACAGGGTGTCGTGAGGTGCCACTGGCGTCGGGAGATGCCACAGACGTCGTGCGGTATCATAGTGTGATCATCTCTTTTAAATTTCATCAAAAGTATGCATCTCTAAATTTAATGTTGAGCACATGTTACGCAGCTGAGGCTTTCAATGATACATTATTTTTTTTTAAGGGGAGGGAATTGTTAAGGTGGTTGAGGTTCTCTCTGGTTTAAATCACTGAGTCTGACCCATGTTGTTTTTAAATACTTGATTATACTAAAAGAAGCACTGTATTGTAGTGGCTCGAAGAGTATGATGTTGAATGTGATCTTGTTACTCTTAGTTTTCATTACCAAGAAAGAAGAAAATAGACTGAAATATTATTTGGGTGTTTATGACAATTGTATTTGCAATGGCATAATTATCTCTTTGCCAAAATGTTTATCCCATGTGTGATTACTTTGCAGAAAACTTTATCACTTTTCGTTTGTCGAGATTTTTATGATGCTCCCATACAGTTAATTGTGTTTCGTCCTGTAGATATTTGTGCTGATGTTTTGTTCAACATTTACATGTACTTAAAAATGGAGAAACGTATACATTTTACATAGGCAATCTATACCGTTGGCAAGTACTGTACCAGTAAAGGATCAAAGTAAGAAGCACAAGTAACATTCATAGATCCGTTCTAATGATGAGAGATCTTACACTGAAAATTTGACTAGCTGCATCCAAGAAACCTTGTTAAAGGATTCAACATTAGACATTTGGTTATTATTTTATTGCAACACTTTATACATGCAGGTCAGAGGTGTGCACAGGATTTCAAATGTGGTGGGAGGGGGAATAAAAATGTTCCCATCAAGGCAGGAGCTAGGTAGGTCCTATGAAGGTAGGAGCCTGATCTTTTGTGGTATGGTCAGAGGTGATTGAAGGATGTCATAAAAGGAGGGAACTGTTCTGAGGTCATTGACCCCTATGGAAGGTGGTCTGGGGGTCAGTCGCCAGAAAAAATATAAAACTTTGAAATGTCAAATGCTGCATTCAGAGGCCTATTTAGATTGTAATTTAGGTCTGTGTAAGTAGATCTAAAATGCATTAAGGTCAGAGGCTGAACTTTTGTGGAATGGACTAGAGGCAAATGAAGGATTTTATTAAGGAGGGGACCGTACTGGGGTCATCGAAGTCGATTCCTTTACAGGGTAGTCTAGGGCTTCTCCCCAAGACAAAACTTAAACTTTTATATGTCAAATGGTGCATTCTTAGGCATATTTAGACTATAAATCAGGTTTATATATGTAGCCCAAACTTTTGCTAATAAATACTTGAGCAAAAGGTTGAAAAAAAGGGAGGTTGAGGGAGAGAGGGGTGGTGATGCACCCGTAGAAATGGTCCAGTGTTTCCCCGACTGACAGTCGGAGGTGGGGGCCATGCCCCACCCCCACCCATCCCCCCTTTGTGAATGCCGCTTATTCATGTTACACAACTTAACTATTGTCATCTTGAATGTAGTTATATGGAACCCACCATTCAGTATGTATTGTTCAATGTGACATCCATTTCAAATTTATTTTCTCAACACATGTAACACAACATTTAATAAAGGTGACTTAACCTGTCTGTAGCTTTGCATGTATTGCGAATGTGCCAGCTAGTGACATACACCGTAATAAATCATATTAGCGTTACACATTAATGTATGACAATCTTTTACGAAACCTTAGTTACAGAAAAGCATCATAACATAGTCATGTTATTTCTTGGATATATATTGGGGCATATTTATTTTAAAAAAATCTCTCAAAACTTGGAAAAAAATGAAAATTGTCACAACGTTTCTTTTATTATAATGTTTTAAATAAAAACAGTTTGTATATTTGTTGATATAGTTATTAACCTAAGGCTTCAAGTTGTGTGCTGAAATATATATTTTGTATATTTGTAAAAGACAAATTTCCTTAGTTGGACAATTTTTTGAACCTGTTTTGTATAATAACATATTTTGTTGCTTGTTTAGTTTTTGTCTGTGCATTGTAAGAAAGGAAGAAGGAGAGGGGGAGAGGGGGGTGTCTTTTACTGGAGGAAGTAAAAGAAAAACAGAAGTTGGAATTGAACCAGGGACCTTGTGATTGTCAAAAAATTCCTCTACCATTAGACCATTAGGTGGGAAACTATAAAATGAAGCTTTTCAAATACTTAAAGATCCAGTTATTTGGACTTAGGTTTTTTTTTCAAAACATTTTCTCCCCTGGTCCTCGTCCGATCAGGGAACCTTGTCAGGGGGGAGGGTGTCCGTGCAACTCACCTATTCCGCTTGGGAACCTTGTCAGGGGGGAGGGGGGCCGCGCAGCTCACCTATTCCGCTTGGGAACCTTGTCAGGGGGGAGGGGGGCCGCGCAACTCACCTTGTCCGCTTGGGAATTCGCCTCACTTGGAAACTTTGGATGGTGATTGCCCAGCCAGGGTTTGAACCGGGAAAATGTAAATTGCTCACGGCACTACCAATCACACCATTTTGGTTCCCAAGAAATAAACTTTGTTTTTTACCTTTATACTTCCACCTACTCCAAAGAACAGAAAATCAAAATGCTCTAGCTGGACTTGAACCGCAGACATGGAGATTGTCTGACACTTAAGTCCAGAGCACTAACCACTGTGCCACTTGAACTGTTGAGAAGTAAAGCTCGTTTCTAATATTTGAACCTCACAATGGAAAGATTAAAAGAGCAAAAAATCAAAATGCTCAAGATGGGACTTGAACCACGCACATGGAGATTGCAGTCCAGAGCACTAACCACTGCACCACTGTAATTGTTGAGAAATAATGCTCGTTTCTAATATTTGAACCTCAGAATGGAATGGTGGAAAAGAGCAAAATATCAAAATGCTCAAGCTGGAACTGTATATGGGGTACATTCATGGGTATGAGTTATATTAATGTGTATGGGGTGATTTTATGTGTATGGGGTACATTATTGTGTATGGGGTACATTATTGTGTATGGGGTACATTTATGTGTATTGGGTTCATATATGGGTATCAGGTACATTTATGTGTTTGGGGTACATTAATGTGTAAGGGGTACATTTATGTGTATGGGGTACATTATTGTGTATGGGGTACATTTATGTGTATTGAGTTCATATATGGGTATTAGGTACATTCATGTATATGGGGTACGTTCGTGTGTATGTGGTACATTAATGTGTAAGGGGTACATTTATGGGTATGGGGTACAGTACTGTATATGGGGTAATTTTATGTGTATTGGGTACATTGATGTGTAAAGGGGTTCATTTATGGGTATGAATTTCATTAATGAACATGGGGTGATTTTTTGTGTATGGGGTACATTAATATGTATGGTGTACGTGTATGTGTATTGGTTACATCTACGTGTATGGGGTACATTTTTGTGTTTTAGGTACATTTATGTGATTGGGTTCATTTTTGGGTATGAGGTACATTAATGTATATGGGGTGATTTTATGTGTATGGGGTACATTTATGGGTATGAGGTACATTCATGTATATGGGGTGATATTATTTGTACGGGGATACATTTATGTGTATGGGTACATCACTGTGTACGGGGTACATTCATGTGTAAGGGGTACATTTATGGGTATGGGATACATTATTGTACATGGGGTGATTTTATGTGTATTGGGTATATTAATGTGTAAGGGGTACATTAATGTTTATGGGGTGATTTTATGTGTATGGGGTACATTAATGTTTATGGGGTACATTAACTCAAAATAATAAAGCGAGAGGTAAAAGATTCAATGGTGTTTGTAAGCTTGATGACTTACAGTCTTTTTTATTGAGTAGATGTTAAACTAGATTATAAACTTACTTCAATGTTGAACAAGAAAGAACTGTTTACATGGCTATTCTATGATACCAATGTTCCACTTGACATCTCGGGGATGATAAATACTTGGTAGTGGTGGTACTCAGGTGTGTCAAGGAAACTAATCCATTTGATTGGATTGTTGTCCTGGTCAATGACACACAAAGCTTGACCTGTTTAACTGACCTTTTGAAGTAGCCAGATCATTTCTTCATCTCAAGCCTTGGTTGTGTTTTTTGATAAAGTAAATTATTCTAAGTTTTGGTGGTCACAAGAAGCCGTAATAGAATGACTGATTTCTGTAAAATAAATACATTATTGAAGTCTCAAAGTTTGTCAAAAGAATTTACTAAATGATATCATATGATTCAGCAGGTGGAAAATCATTTTTGTCACAATAATGACCATTAATTATTTACTCAAATTGGGGACATGTTTCTATGAAGCATTGAACTTGAGTTAAATATATCTCTAAACTAAATTAAATGTCAGAGACTTGAGCAAGTTGCATTAAGCAAAACATCACCTGTCACCATATTACAGAATCTCCACAAGCATACTCCCAGAACACACAAGCATACTCTCAGAACACACAAGCATACTCTCAGAACAACACAAGCATACTCTCACAACATACAAGCATACTCTCAGAACAACACAAGCATACTCTCAGAACACACAAGCATACTCTCAGAACACACAAGCATACTCTCAGAACACACGAGCATACTCTCAGAACACACAAGCATACTCTCAGAACACACCAGCATACTCTCAGAACACACAAGCATACTCTCAGAACACACAAGCATACTCTCAGAACACACAAGCATACTCTCACAACAACACAAGCATACTCTCAGAACAACACAAGCATACTCTCAGAACACACAATCACACTCTCAGAACACACCAGCATACTCTCAGAACAAATAAGGTTGTTGGTTCATAGCAAGAAACCAACTGGATCCTAGGACTGAGGAATGGAGCTATTTCACCTGCTATCTTGTTCTAATAAGGTTCCAGTTTTTCAATTTCAAATTTATTTCTCATACAATTGTACAAGAATATTACAAAAATAACATTACAGTAGGAAGATTACTATACAAAGGCCACCAGAAATACCTAATAGCTTAATATCTCAGCTAGTGACCAAGTAGACCAGTTAATAATAATAATAATACATAATTTTTATATAGCGCCAAACAAACTATGAAATCATTCTCGTAGCGCTTAACATAATAATAACAATTATAACATATATGCTTTGGTGAAAAGATACGTTTTGAGAGCTGATTTGAAACCGTTCACAGTATTGCACATTTTTACATGTTCTGGAAGTGAGTTCCACAGGCACGGTGCACTGGATGCGAACATTCTCAAGCCGTAAGTCTGTGTTTTTACTCTAGGGATGAGTAACATCAGCGATGAATTAGAGCGAAGTGAGCGTGTGGATGATGGTCGGAGCTGAAACAAGTTGGTGAGGTAGCTTGGTCCTACATTGTGCATACATTTGAACACAATTCAGTCCTACTACTTATCTCAGGACATGTGCCCTGTTGTGTTGTTCTAAGCCACATCTCAATTGGATGCTATGACTAATCTCAGAACAGAAACTCTTGACCCGTTGCTGTGTTTTAAGCATGATACCAGTTGGACCCTAATCTCAGGCCAGAAGACTCTTGACCTGTTGTGGCGTTCTAACCATGACACCAGTTGGACCCTAGGACTAATCTCAGAACAGAAACTCTTGACCTGTTGCTGTGTTTTAAGCATGATACCAGTTGGACCCTAATCTCAGGCCAGAAGACTCTTGACCTGTTGTGGTGTTCTAACCATGATACCAGTTGGACCCTAGGACTAATCTCAGGACAGAAACTCTTGACCTGTTGTGGTGTACTAACCATGACATCAGTTGGACCCTAGGACTAATCTCAGGACAGAAACTCTTGACCCGTTGCTGTGTTTTAAGCATAACACCAGTTGGACCCTAGGACTAATCTCAGGACAGAAACTCTTGACCTGTTGTGGTGTACTAACCATGACACCAGTTGGACCCTAGGACTAATATCAGGACAGAAAGTCATGACCCGTTGCTGTGTTTTAAGCATAACACCAGTTGGACCCTAGGACTAATCTCAGGACAGAAACTCTTGACCTGTTGTGGTGTTCTAACCATGACATCATTTGGACCCTAAACTCAGGACAGAAGACTCTTAACCTGTTGTGGTGTCCTAACCATCATACTGTTTGTTTCCTGGTATTGGTTTATTGGGTTTTGAATAGCTGTATACATCAATTCATAAGCTCCATGGATAAGGCTCATAGCTCTTTGGTGGATTTTCTCCCTAAAATTGAAGAAGAAAAAATAAAATAATAATAATTCACATTGCAAAGGAATAAGAATTCCAGTATTCACAATTTAAAGTACACAGGCATATCCAAACAACTCCATCAATTACTTCTAACTAAAAGAGTGCATTGCACAACAGAACAAATCAAGATATTGAGTTAGCAAACATGCAATGCCAATGTGGTTATGTAACTATTCAGTATTTCCTGATAAATATGCTACAATGTCCTATGATGGTCGCTTATTGTCAAACTTGAGATGTTTTCTACCTCTACCCTCGGAGCATATCTCCTCATCTGAGATAATTAATTGTCCAACTGAACGCTCCTCAAATGACTTGAAATACCATCTAAAGGTCAAATCCTCCAGGAAGGTTTGTAGTTGTAGCAACTCGAAACATTTTGGCAGTTTTAGGTTTTTTTTTTTAGCAATTTGAAAAGACTTTAAAAAAAATATATAACAAAATCGAGCTCAAACACACTAATTAACAACTACCGACCTATAGCAATTTGAGGAAGCTAAAAAACTTGGGGCTATGGACCTCTCATGCAGAGTTTGTTCTTACCTTACAGCTGTGCTTTGGATAAACTCACACTGGGGCAGAACGTAGTTGTCCGGTGTTGACAAAAAGCTGTCAAAGTGATTCTGTAACGAGAAAGGATTAAACTTAAGAAGGGTTGGAGGCATGCTTGCCAAATGAACATTGCCTTATAAACACTAAAAAATATAATTATTTGAAAGACATAAATGAATTTCCTACTCCTCATTTTTTTTGTATTAGATGTTGTGATCAAATTATGGACAACCTGATTCATTTCTTAGGAGATTTTGGGATGATAAGTATTTTTTTAAATTATGATAAGCATTTCCTGTTCCTTCTTCTGATGGACCTGGTAAAGATCAACAGTTGAGAATGTTGTGGAAGTTTACAAAATAATAACTATCATACACTAATTGCAAATTGTATTTTCAAGTTTACATCTACAATCTCCCAACCTTCAATTCAAGTTATAAACATGAATATATACATATTTAGATTGTAGGGTTGGTGTTCACTAGACCTCAGGGTTTGTGTTTACATTTCAACCTCGGGCTGGAAGTTTACGTTTATATTTAGACCGTAGGGTTGGTGTTCATATTTCAACATCGGGCTGACTATTCACATTTAAACCTTGGGCTGGGTGTTCACATTTAATCCTCGTGGTGGGTGTTCACACTTGAACCTCAGGTCAGTGTTTACACGTAGATTTCGTGGTGGGTGTTTACATTAGACCTCGGGCCTGGTATTTACATTTAGACCATGTGATACGAGAAGGACCTTGCAGATTCAAACATTAATAGATTTATCTGGTTAATCACTGCTTACAGAAAAATCCTGCAAAATACACAAAGTGTTCACATGGAAAGAAGGTACTTCAACACATCACCATAGAATGGTTCATTGACAGCAAATCAAACTGACTCGATCCATCTCTGCCACAATACACAAGTTTGCACCACTTAACAATAGGGTGACCCTCCTTTTTGCTTGGGACTTTACAAAGGGTAACAGAGTGAAAGTAACAACATTCCACTTGTTTACTTGCTATCCTAGCCACATCCTAGCCACATATTCAAGTTCACTTAATCGTTTTTCCCAATTTTTACCTCTTCTACCTCTTTTCTTCATCTTTATTTAATTTATAATATTCTATAGCTCTAATCCGAGAATGTAACCTCAACATTTTAAATTCAGCAGAAATACTACAGCACCGAAAACTTTGCTCTAAAAACCAAATCATTGCCAAAGTTTCTCAAAAATAAAAAGTCTTTCTTACCATGCCATCCTTGATAGCACTTGTGTTCATTCCTGGTAAGGATGCTAGAGGCCCCTACGGACAACAATAATGATAATGAAAATTATGATACCATTAAAGATATGTGTTTAATATTGTATCATGTCAACTTTACATGTCACACTCAGGGAAGCATCCAAACCTTTATTTCTGTGAAGTTTGGTTTGTCAGGATCTGTTGACAAGCCAATCTATCTAGTTAACAGCACAGGGGGCTCAAATAAAAGCAAAAGGAATAGCAGGAAATAATTTGATCTGGTTGGCATTGCAAAATGCTACCCAATATGTGCAAGATCACAGTTTATACACAATATTTTATACGAGAAAGTTCTTTAGTGAGTACTTTAGTCTCCAAAAGCATGAGTACAAGTAGGTTATCTTCCTTAGTGTCTGTACCAGATTTGAATATACTATGTGTGTCCACCCTCATGGGATTCTGAATTAGCAGTAGAAACACACAGAACATTCATATTACCTCATATACTATGTGTGTACACCCTACTGGGATTCTGAATTAGCAGTAGAAACACACAGAACATTCATATTACCTCATATACTATGTGTGTCCACCCTCATGGGATTCTGAATTAGCAGCAGAAACACACAGAACATTCATATTACCTCATATACTATGTGTGTACACCCTACTGGGATTCTGAATTAGCAGTAGAAACACACAGAACATTCATATTACCTCATATACTATGTGTGTACACCCTACTGGGATTCTAAATTAGCAGCAGAAACACACAGAACATTCATATTACCTCATATACTATGTGTGTCCACCCTACTGGGATTCTGAATTAGCAGTAGAAACACACAGAACATTCATATTACCTCATATACTATGTGTGTACACCCTACTGGGATTCTAAATTAGCAGCAGAAAAACACACAGAACATTCATATTACCTCATATACTATGTGTGTACACCCTACTGGGATTCTGAATTAGCAGTAGAAACACACAGAACATTCATATTACCTCATATGCTATGTATGCCCACCCTACTGGGATTCTGAATTAGCAGCAGAAACACACACAGAACATTCATAGTACCTCATATACTATGTGTGTCCACCCTCATGGGATTCTGAATTAGCAGCAGAAACACACAGAACATTCATATTACCTCATATACTATGTGTGTCCACCCTACTGGGATTCTGAATTAGCAGTAGAAACACACAGAACATTCATATTACCTCATATACTATGTGTGTACACCCTACTGGGATTCTAAATTAGCAGCAGAAAAACACACAGAACATTCATATTACCTCATATACTATGTGTGTACACCCTACTGGGATTCTAAATTAGTAGCAGAAAAACACACAGAACATTCATATTACCTCATATACTATGTGTGCCCACCCTAATGGGATTCTGAATTAGCAGCAGAAACACACAGAACATTCATATTACCTCATATACTATGTGTGTACACCCTACTGGGATTCTAAATTAGCAGCAGAAACACAGAACATTCATATTCACTTATATACTATGTGTGCCCACCCTCATGGGATTCTAATTAGCAGCAGAAACACACAAAACATTCTCTAGGTGAATTCCCTCCTTTAATCTTTGCGTCCACCCTCATGGGATTCTAAATTAGCAGCTGTAACACAGAACATTCTCTAGGTAAATTCCCTTATACACTCTTTTGATTCTTCAAAAGCATACATAGATGTTATCATTACCTCTTCTGGGTTGTGTTGTAGTATGATGCTATATACTTGTAGTAGGGCTGTTCGTGATAAAATGAAAGACGCTTGCTCGTTTACTAATGTATCCAAGTGAGCATCCGTCTGTGGAAACAAAAATAAAGACATGTTTTTTTTATCTGCACACAGGCCAGTACATATTTGTTTTAACTGAAACAAGAGCAGCTCAAAAAGCTAAAATCTGTATGAAAACAGGACAAGGCTCATTCCCTAAACAAGAATGATGAACTCCCAATGTGACACACAACGTAACTCCCATATTAGAGAAAAACATTGCACTATGTTAGTTGGAAACCTCAATATTTTGTCTCAAAGTCGAGATGTGGTTGATTAAATGTTATCTATTTCAAAAGGCTATAACGATTCTTTTTAATCCAGGAAGTGCAGAACAGGAGGTGTCAGTGATGTCATCAGGGCACAAGTTGTTCAAAATGTTGAGATGATAATCTTCTTGTCGATGTGGTACATTCGGAACGTTTGCTAATTTTGGTTTATAATGTCCTCAAAACTTTCATTACAATGCAACTTTTGTAGTGGGGTGGATACATGCTTTGGATGTTAAAAAGAAGAAGTAAAACATTTCCAGATATATTTCAATGAGATCATTCACACTGTTTCTGTCAGGTGGTGGTTTTCACAAACATCACCAAAGTGGCCACATTCGTATTTTCATCTATGAAGTGCTATGATTTGACTTAACAACACAAACATCTCCATTAATTTTGTTGAGCAATCAACTTAAGCAACTGAAATAACCCTTCCAGTTTAATACCAGTGTTTAAGAGATCGTTAAATATGATCATAAATTACAAACTTGCAAATAACAGACTGTCACAAGTGGATCGAACTGAGCAATATATTTCTTTTCAATATTTTCAGGTCACATATTTCATGCTACATTCAAAATTAGCACATTTGAACATTTACACAAATGTCAATGAGCATTGAAACAATTTTGACACAGACCGACTGTCAAAACTAGTAACATGATTATCATTATCTGGACATACCTGAGCCTCTAACATCTCCAGACGTTGGTCCGTGTATTCATACAAGGATAGTGTAGTCTGCATGGCATGGAGACAGTTTATCATGTAGGTGGCCATATCTGCAGGGTTGAGACGGCTAGCCGATAACGTACACATCTGCATCAGCGGATCCAGGACAGAAGTTAGTATCTACAGTAAAAATTGAAATTACATCAACTGAAATTTTATCTTAGGCGTGAGCTGATTGGCTGATTGATAATATTGTCAAGTTTATATTAGGTCTAATCAGAATGGTTAGTTAAACATACTGTGCACATACAACATAACATACATACATAACATAACATACATACATAACATACATACATAACATACATAACATGCATAACATACTGTACACATATGCTTCAGAGAGTCCAGAACCCAACCTGCAGACCGGTCTTTCACAAAATAATCGGTATAAGATTCAGACCAAATAGGTAAAATTTGGTTAAATCCAACCAAAACAACATTGTGATATAAAAAGTTAGATTTGACTTTTACATGTCACCTCTGAAATAACATAGGCCATGTATAGTAACTATTGCACTAAAGTTAGCACTGCAATCACCTAATGGATTTTCTCCATGTTTCTACGGCAAGTAGAAACATACACATGCTTCATATCCGATCGCAATTTAGAAAACAAATTGGGAATCAATTATTGCCGGGAGATTAGTACATGAAATTGTGAGAGCATAAGATTGCCTAAAAAACTGGGAAATCCATCCCGAGTTAAACCAGGAGAGTTGTCATGTGTGAAGACCAGTATTATCTACAGGCAATGATAAGAAACGAATCATTGAAAGTAATGTTATGTCTCATTGGCTGGCTGATAATCTTCACGTATAGTATAGCTTAGCTGATTGGTCAGTTGATATATTGTACACATCTACATCAGACGATCCAGAACAGATGTTATGGAAAATACAGAAAATCATATTAAGAACTTACATCAACTGATATCTTAGGTTGTCCAACCTGCATACATGTCAACTCTCATGGATTTATGGTAAGACGCAGTCAGTTTTATGTATCATCGCAGCATGGGATCTACAAATCTCACACGGGAATAGCTCACACAGGGTAAGGCACCATAAAACAGATTTTCATGGCTTTGTGGATATTTTAATGTTAGAACAATGACTTATTCTACTTGAGTACAGTTTGTTAAATCTGCAGGGCTTCAGGCACCATCTCGAGGGTGACCTTTGGAACCTTTGGCCAACCTTTGGAAGGTTCAGACCTGCTAGGCAAGTTGATACTATTCATAGCAAGGCTATATAAAGTTGGAATCTTGATTGGTTGGTTGACATCTCATACTACACATTGGCTTCAGAGGTTACTTCATGCTGACGACTTGTTATGCCTGCTAAATTACAAAATCCTTTATAAATTGCTGTGTTTAAACTTCTTTCTCTTTACACTGGTTTTAACAGATACAAATATTCATTAATGGTCATGTACACTATTACACTAGAGAAAGATAACAATCTTACTCTTGCAAAATCCTGTTCTCTCAAGTTCATGCTGACCACTGATGAATCATGAGAAGCGAGTACTTCCTGAAGCAGCCGGAGAGATTGTGAGAGTGTTGCTGTCGGACCGAGGTCGGCTGGCGGTAGCTCCACTTTCTCCACCAGTTTGGATGCAAGGACATTGAGAGCGTTAAAGAACACCTTCTGAGCAAACTCCTCCATCTCGGAGAGAGTGCTGGTCAATGCAGCCTCTTTGTTTAAATGTTGACTGGACAAATGGAGAGAGGAGAGAAAAGTAAGAAAATTTCTTTTTGTCTTTATATTCATAAACACATAGAAAGCATATAGAGATTACTAATGTATTTTATATTCTCCTGCAAGCAGGAACTTGCGAATATATTCCTGTACATTCTACTGTTTCCTACAGTTTCCTTCAGCTGTTAAGTTATATTGAAAACCTGATCACTGACTGGGTTGTACAGATTAGGGCTGGAGGTTTTCTCAATATGACTGATATATCTCTCCCAAAGTGAGGTGTTCTGTATATTACTTCCATGCTACCTCTTTGGATTTTATCTCATGGTTTGTAACAAAGGTGTACAAACATATTTAAAACTTGCAGCAGTACGAGGATTTGCAGGATATCAAAATTATGAAAGGATGGGTATGGGATCGGGGTTATTCAGGAATTGGATGAAAGATTTTGGAATAATCCAAGGGTTACACATAAATTACATAAAACTGGAACAAGTGCTACAAAAGTTAAGAATGCTCTCATATGTGGTGCCAACATGTGTGTACTTACCCTATAGTATATTTATAAAATTTCAATAAATTTGCAAGCTTGTAGAGAACTACAGGACCCGGTTCTGCTACTATAACCTGTTCCACTCTAACCTAAAGGAGAGAAAAATAAAGAGTTATGCAAGTTTAGTAGACAAACTACAAATACTGCACAAAGGGACAAATTACAAATACTGCACTGAGGCTGTAAACTAGATTATGAAAAAAGCATACAATACACTAATCTGATTTAATAGCAAGTATCAAAGTTACAAGCTTAAGAAGGAAATAACAAAAAGAATGTAGTGCTATATGTCTTAATGACTCACACCTAAATATAGTGCTCCAGGTGATTGAGGAGAGGTGGAAATATCATGATATGAACAAATATGTGAAGAATGAACTTATCGTAATCATTTGTACCTTGAAAGGTCTGCAAATTCCTTCTGTAATATGGCCCAATACCTCTTCAATTTTACTGTCTCTTGCTGTGGAGGGAAGAGACAATAAATTCTTGTAAACCTCAACAGACCCAGAAATGAAGTAAACAAATTGAAATGATAGTATTCATTTCCTCTTTTGAAATTTCCGTTTTGTATATACACCAAAAGGTAGGTTTGATGCGAAAAAGTAGTTTGCATGAAACAACATCAACCTCATTTTTACAGCTCAATCACAATAAAACACAAACCTCATTTTACAGCTCAATCACAATAAAACACAAACCTCATTTTACAGGCCAATCACAATAAACCACATACCTCAATTCACAGCTCAATCACAGTAATACACCAACCTCACTTTACGATTCCAATAGAAATTTGTTTTGAATCTAAAGGAGCATTTCAAAACCTATTTAGACATAAAATACACAAAAGAAACTGGCAAACACTACAAATTTTCCTTCCAATACTCACGTTGACCTGTAGCCATGCGTAAGAGGCTGACCAATTGTTCCTTCTCGGTTGCAGACGCTTGATGCAGCCAAGCCAACATATCCCCCACATATCGCAAAGGATCATGGGAATGCAGCTCTATTGGTCTAGGTGTGCCACCAGGTCCTGCAGAGAAAACCGAACAATTTAAAAGGATCTCACAAAATATTATCTAAGCGCACATTTTGAGAGAGACGTCTTACTCAAAACTGAAAGAGTAAATAAAGAATGAACCACTAGTATCCACAATCAAGAATGGTATTGTATTCGTAGTATTTTGTCATTCTGTGAAAAGTGAGAATAACGAAATGCTTCAAAAAATGATCTGTGATGACCAAAATGAACTTCGACCTCAAGTTCCTGGATACCCCAAGTTAAGAACTACTCATTAGTATTTATAAGTAGTTAGTATTAAGTTTAGTGAGTGTCTATGTTTAAATTGTGGACAATACAGATTTCTAGAGAGACAGAGAGATAGACAGACAGACAGACAGACAGACAGACAGACAGACAGACAGGTAATTATATGTCAAGTTCACTCAGGCAAATCTGAGTCACAAAATGATCCCACTCAAATCCAAGTCACGACTCCAGTCGCCAAAACTATTGCCTAAGCAGGCTTTCTGCAGTACATGAGCAATTTGTAAACCCAGGTTTGCTATATTTCATTTGAAAATCTTTGATGAAAAAGTCATGATTAAGCACAAGCCCATTACCTCCTCTCGTTAAAGCATCAATAAATCCTCTTACAACAGCTGTCCTTCTAGCGGTGCCAAACTCGTCCAGGACATATCTGACAATAAATTAAAAATATGTCTGTAAAAGTTTGTCGCCAAGACACTTGTCTTATAGATATTAACATCAATCAACAATCTAACTGCAAATGTTAAAATACTTTTCATTACTTGATTATTTGATATGAAAATTTGACTTGACAAAATTAATTCACAATTTTTGAATGACAAATTTCTGAAATATCACGCAGGAACCTACATAAAAAGTTGTGAAGACTCGCGCATAAAGAAACGTCTCATGCCGGTAATCTGACATAGTTTCAAATGAGGTGTAACAGAAGTGTTAGACACCACCATCGATCCCTGAAAATACACACACAGCTTGCTACCGTCGGTGATTAGACATTAGTGTACAGTCAATACATACAGCTATGGTCAATACCCACAACACAGTGTACATAGCAGCGATGAACATCTCAGGTCTAGATAAATGATAGCAAGGTATCACCTTTCATTACTGTCTGCATTTTGTAGCGACAAGAAGAAAACTTCACTTGCAAGCAACGGAAAGTTAACTTTTTCAGAGGGCGGCAGGCGGTTTGGGCGAGTCTTCAATGCCTTTAAGCCTTCAGTATTAAGAAGTAAGGACCATGTGCTGACCTGAAGAGTACTGGTCTGTCTTGCAATGCTTCCATTGCCCTGCAATGAATAGACGTTACATCCACAGAGTCACTTGTCAGGCTTCGACACTCTCCTAGCACGAAAGACAAACATTCACAAAATGATTAATTCATCACATCATAACTTGTATATACATATTGATAGAAATAAACAGAATGGCAGGTGATCTGCATTCTGAACAATGACTAAATGTTAAGCCATTTAAGATCTCTTAAAGTCTGGCTAACATAAAACCAGAAAGAATTAAAAATAATGACAAAAGTTAGAGATTAATTCTTTGTCAAACTGGACAATGGCACTAACTAAATACTACAATATAGTTGGTAAAATATTCAGAAAAAGAAAGGGGTGGTTTGGGGCTTACTACTTTCAGTTACTGAATGTTAATATTTCAACCCCGTTCTAATAATTTATCTGACTTGGCATATATTCATTGTCACAAAAGTATAGTATGACACACATATATCTGTGTTTGCTGTAAAGTTTCTTTAACTAGTTAGCAATAGACAAGGGTTTGACATTAGGTAGAATTGTAACTTAGCAAAGGGTGACCTTTATGATAAACTTAGGAATTAAGGTGTACGAAGCACTAATCAATTGATAAAGCCTGACATCAGCACTACCTTACTAGTATGACACATATCTGTGATTGCTGTAAAGTTTCTTTAACTAGTTAGCAATAGAGAAGTGGTGGACAGTTTTACCAACCTAAGAATTGTTTTATATTACAATAATAGGTTAATTAGCTCTAATTGTAATGCTCTATGGTTGTGAAATTTGGCAAAAAATTGCATGGCTTTTGTGATTGCTAGAGGTGTTTTAGAGCTATTCATGACAATGACATTTATATTTCTCATGGGATTGTTAAAGTAAACATATTTTAGTCTGGGTGTCTAACATTCCTTACATTATGTTGTTGTGTTATTTGTACATCACATTGTTCAGTCTCTGAACTGAAAAACCTTGCAAACAAATAGCAATACTTAATAGCCGCAGCCTACCACACATTCGTACCGGTTGTCACGGTGCCTAGCCTAATTTGCATATATATTGAGCTTGCCAGCAACATTGTATTGCCAGGAAGAATGATGATCTAATTTCTTATAAAGTGACATTATATCTCATCTTGATCTGAGTATCACACTCAAAAGGATGATTCCTTTGCTTACCTTGTGTCCAGCGATAAAGACGTTCGTAAGCTGTCTCCTGGTGAAGTGCCATTGACTCCATGATTTCAAGTCTGAAATGAAAGAATCTTATATTGTTCACTTTTGAATATATATACTTCCAAAATTCAGTTTCATAAAACTAAATTTCAACAATTAAATTCCAGTCATCAACAATAATGATGCACTTGCAAAATGTTGGCTGGAGAAAATGATGAAGTTTGATACACAGCACAAAATAACTTTACTGGTTTAGACATACATTTTGTCTATACATCAAAATTGTAAGGTTGGAAGGGTAGCTCTGTTCACAGAACAAGAGATTATGCTGTACCAGCATTGTTCTTTAGTACACAACACAGCAGGCTCGATGGGTTTATTCTTGATATTTGATCTAATAGAAACATGTCACATAATTCCTCTTAAAGCAACTGCTCTGCACTTACCCTGCTGTTTGCTGATTGGTCCTTAAGAGTACCTTACAGTCGCTGTGGATCTGTTTGACTCGGTTTAGTGCATTGAAAAAATTCTGCAGATATTAAAGAAATAGACCTTTGTTTAGTATAATGGAAATGAAAGTAGTGTTGATGAGTGGGCAATGATTACTAGCTAAAATCCATGAAAATGGACCAAAGGTGCCGATACAAAGTTTGTCGAAAAAAATATTGATATTTAAGATAGGAAATGTGAACAGAAATTTTTTAAGTAAAGACCTCCTAGTTAGAACTCCTTTTACAAAACAAAAATCTTTTGTATCTATTAAACTGTGAACATTCCTAAAAATGTTACCTCATGCAGATGGCCTTCTCGTGTTCCTCTTAAGACTTTAGCCTCTTCTGATTTCAGCTGATATTTGGCAAGGAATGCATCTGCAACTTTGGCCCTCATGTCCAACTTGTGACTGAAAAAAAAAAAATCAAAGTTAACATTCATGGATTAAACAAAATTTCATCAACATGACTCACATATGACAACAGTTGCAAAATAAGGCAAGAAATGATAGCTAACATCGTTAAAAGTTGGTGAAATATATCATCGAATCAATAATTTCAGTGATACACAAAGACTGGTCTTTCATTTGATTGTTACATGATTTTCTACCTTTCTTTTTGTAAATCTGTTGTTTTGTTGATTAGGTCAGCGGTTTGGTTCCTGGCAGCCTAGGATAAAAAAGAGAGTCAAGAATTGATAATTCCAACCTGATTGAGGTTAGGTTTAATAGTGAGCACTGTTAGTCCCTTCATCTAGTGTTCTGACATGTACAATATTCCCCAAACATATTCCAGCCACGGAAATATCAGTTTACATATGCAATTTCCCATCTACTGTATCTTATGTGTGAGCACTGTGTCAGTAAGTATAAACCTCTTCCAGGACACAGCCAGGATCTCCTTCCAAATCGACACAAGTTAACTACACATGTGTATTTCTTCAGACTTTTTCATCCATGATTTTCAACTTCTCTTTAGCATTGGTGATGATCTATTTGAACCTATTTTGTCTTTAACAAGATTTCCTTCACAATGTTAAATCCTCTTGACTTTCCATACGCATTCTTGTATGAGTTTGATCTCCATGTAAGCCCCTCACTTGCTATTAGTTTGTACAGGTATTGGCTTTGCCATATTGCCCGTTTATTAATGCATATGTCCATATGTCATGGCTGTACTTACATTCACAGTGCTGTATATAATTAATGCTTATATATATATATATATATATGTCATGGCTGTACTTACATTCACAGTGCTGTATAATTGGATACTTCTACATTTACTATAGCTAAGGGATCTATAAAGGTGACTAATTTGGTTATAGAGTTCATAACTGTTAATTCCTGTACTGAAGTTTGGTCTCCCAGAAACTTAAAATGTTAATTAGTTTCATTGTCAAACTTTATACTAAATTTCTTCACTCCTGTTACAAATTTGGTGGACTAAAAACAGAGATTATGTGTTCAGGTACTGGTATGTACATCAAGTTTAGCAAACATAAACAAATTTTAACATAAACAACTTTGAAGAATAGTACAAGGTGTCACCATCAAAAAAGCCTGGCCTGTGGCAACATTATCAAAAATCAAAAGGGGACTTTCCCAGAGAATCTTCAAATCAAGAGCTTGGGATTTGCTACTTCAACATTCATTCTATTGGCAAAAAATAGAATTAGAGCTATGACTTTTGGTAATATGAATAATAAATGTAGCAAAATTTAGATAAATTGACCACCTCAAAAATCATCATGGTTGATTTTTACATCAATTTTGTTGACCCTTATGACACCTCCCACCCCCCCCCCACCCCCTCTGGCTGTTTCCCAAACATGAATTTTGCATTTCCAAATAAAACAGACAATACGATAAATAAGATCAGGGGGAAACGTTACTGTAGTTAGAAATTGACAATGTCACCATTACTAAGAAAAACATGATTTAAGCTTTCAAATCAGGTGGGAAGGGTGTTTCTATTGCATTATTCTGCAAAATTACTAACCTTCAGCCTCCGAACCATATCTTCACAACTATGATTCATTGCCTGTACATCTTGAGTAATACTGTCCAGTTGCTGTTGCAAATGGGAAAGAAAAATACTAAGTCTGTTACTGACTTGTTAAAAAAAAAAGGGAGACTGAAGTTGGCTATTCAGTCCACAAATGAAGCACATCTTTTGAAGAAGAGCATACATAGGTACAGCAGCATAAATGGGACCTCAAATGAGAGTCCAAACTTACCCAAGCCCAACCATGGTTTGTGGTTGGTTTTGGGAGAGAATTTTACATTTTTTTAGTGGGCTGGTTTAAGTGGATGGGTTTTTTTCCCGGTACTTACCTACCATACCTAATCTGTCCATTGGTCATTGGTGGAGTGTTATCTGATTTGGCCCGTAATTTCTGCAAATTTGGCAGATGAAGCCATTAGCATAAGGTGACCAGACGTCCCCGATTTTCGGGGACAGTCCCCGATTACAGTGTGCTGTCCCCGAAAATGTCCCCGATTCGTCAAATGTCCAGGAATTTCGAAAATATCCCACATTATTAGTAAAATAATTGTAAAAACAAAATTTAGTCAAGTGTGCAGTCACAAAACGGAACTAACCAGTATTTCAGGTGGGCCAGTGTAAAGTGGAATATGCTAGATCGATCTAGCCTAGCACTCTTTTGTAAAGTAAGTTAATTTCATCTAAGAAAAAGCTACATTTTTGGAAATAAAATTGATTTAAAAGTGCTTCTAAGTGCTCCCCCATATCAGTCACGCAATAAATGTCCCTGATTCCAGTCAGGGAAATATGGTCACCTTACATTAGCAACCTCTTAGGATCGTCTCTCAAGGTAGGGGGGTGGGGGGTTACAGTAGATAAATATTAGACTGAATAGCTTTATTGAGACTGAATGCAGTTTTTCTGGCCAAGCAATGTTTCAAACTGTATTATTAACAACAAATTCGCAATAAGTTTTATAATTACGGCTTAACAATCAGATAGGTAGGAAGTATTTCTGATTGTGTACACTATTATTGATTGGGAGTACCCACAGACGCTGTAGCATAGATAGTTCTTCGATAGCCTCTGCTAGACTTTTGAGCACATAAATATTTGTGAGAAAGAGGATTTCCTTTTCTTTTACATTTTGGAATTTATCTTAGAGCCCTATAGTGGGCAGTCTCCCCACTTCCCCTTTCCCCAGAAGCTATGTACAGTATTACACACCCCCCCCCCCCCTTTCTGATGCCCATGGTCACATTATCTGTCACAATGATATCCATCACAACATATTGTGAAGGTGAAGCCTGTTAAGCTACAATGCTACAGGATAACAACAATTATGCTTACACTCTTTACACCACTGAATGCTTCAGCAAATTCCTCACTGATTGATAAACTTCTTCGTTCAATGTCCCCTCTCAAATTTCTCCTCGTTCTTAAATTGTTTTCATGAAAGAAAGTGGAAAGAGCTTTCAATGCCTCCAGGGTTTCCTAAGAGATAAGAAAGTAAAGGGAATGATTAGTCTTAGAACTTTGTGAAATTTGGATCATTCATGTAGTAATATAAGGATTCTTACAAAGCTACAGTCAACAGTTTCTGACTTTCTGTTTCAAAATGCTCTCATTGGCTACAGATAAAGGTACTAATTTAGAATCCGTACCATTCGACTACCCGACTAACCCCTAACCCTACTTCCTAACCCTTTAATTCATTCCAGCAAATCATTCACGCGATGCACCTATTCACTGACTGTTATTCTATTGAGCACACACGTTCAGCCGGATTATACAGTTGTTATTCTGCCGATTCGAAGTAAGCTTTCCCATTCATATGGTACGGATTCTTAAGTTAGGCCCAGATAAAAACCAAAGTGACATGCTGGTAGGGCATCAATTGAAAAACAAGGAAATTCTGGATTATCTATGAATGACAGTCTAACACCGGCAACTGGGGTATAGACTTACAAATACATTATCATTCATTTAGCTGAATATCTATAACGTCTATATTATTATCCCTAGGCTTGCATAAGCCTTATTTTATCTCTCTTTTACCTAACATAACTTAGACCTAGGCCCAATTTGCAGTAGTTCGTCCTAGCCTAAATTGTAACGCTAGTACCAGTAGTACTAGTAGGCCCTAGGCCTACTCAGTTAGGCCAAATGTAGCCTAGCCTTCTAAGTTACAATACATTTGCAAATGCAAAGTACCGATTTTGCGACATAAGCCTAACGTAGGGAACACTAACGCATCAACATAAGCCAAGAGTCAATCAGCCAACCAACCTTGTCATTTTCCAACCTTGTCTCTAATATTTTGTTGAGCTTTCTTGACAACGGATTACTGTTCGCATTTCCCTCATTAGTTAGCTGAGGCTGAGAGGGGCTCTCTTTATCAGCCATGGTTTTGAAAGTTAGTGGTCAGTGCAATGTTTACGTGGAATATCTGTGTACAATACAACCGGTTTGAAGCTAACATCAATATACAGCACTCAGCGATGCAATTAGTAGCGTACTTTAGAAGTAAAACCTTTACACGATGTTCCATTCCACTTTCACATCAAATCGCCAACAGGAGTATCGAGTCTTGGGAAAGTATTCGCAAGACCTTCCCAAACTATATCATCGTAACTGATAGGTTTTTCATTAGTGTAAGACAACTTTTTTTCCTTATGCTACTTGAAATGCAACTGTATGTGACCAAGGAGTTGATGTGTCTTTCAAGTTATGTAATACATTATTTATTCGTACAGTATCTTTACATTTTCCCTATTTTTTCTTGTTTCTGTTTATTCCAATGGAGTTGTGAAATTCACATGACGTAACAAGGTCATGATCATACCGTCAGTCTCGATGTAAGGGGAATGGGGTCAGAGTGGAGTCAAGTTGTTTGGTCTTCGTGCCCAGGCTCTGTCCTAAGGTGACTTTCAGTACTCTATTCTTATTACCGTCATGTCCCACAGATCTCACCTCGGGGACATAAAACAACACAATTTCAATTTTCGGCCATTAAATATTGCATTGTAACTATAGGCTATGCAACTTACATAGTATACACTATATATATATATATATATATATATATATATATATATATATATATTCTACGGGTGTTTATCTCCTTCCACTTATTTTAACATGGAACAACGTAGGTATTAGCAAAACATTGCGTTTAGGGCTACTAACATATATCTAATTTATAAAAACATTCTGGTTAGGACCCCAACCCCTCCCCCATCCCCATACATAGGAGACGGCTTCAGTGACCCCCAGGGCAGTTCACTCCCTGATTTATAAAATCCTTGATTCGCCTCTGGCCCTCCCATAAAAGTTCATAACTCTACCTAAATCAGACAACAGGTAATTTGAACTTATTATTAATGATTAGCAGAATCCCACACTTAGAGCTACTTATGCAGACCTAAATTACGGTCTAAATACCCCTGATATTGCACCACTTTATGCCTATTTTTGCTCTGGGGCGAGGACCCCAAAACATTGGAGTCTGTTTCAAGGTAGAATGTCCTCTTTATAAATCCTTCTTTCGCCTCTGACTCTTCCGCAAAAGTTAAATCCTCTACCTAAGTCGGGGGAGGGGGTAATTTCCACCACATTTTAAGTAATTTGCTGACATATGTACCACAGTTTGGTTATACTCTACTGTTCTTATTTTCCTCCTACTCTCTTTGTCATTTTGCTAGCATATAGTGGCAAGCATATAATGAAAACATAAACATGGTCATCATATTTTGTATCTATAGTATTTAGCATTTTATTCATTTCATATTAAATATACAGTTCATAAAATACTATCTGGTTAATTACATAAAGCTAAACTTGATGAAAAATAAAGAAACCATTGATTAGTGATACTGTAGTACTTGAAATAGACTGAACAATGTTTCTGCTAAATTAAAAGATTAAATAAATATAACTGTTAGCAAACTGCTTATCTACCAAAGTGCCTGTGTAAGAGAATATGTAAAAGTAAGTGTGCCTGACGTTTCGATCCTAGCAGGATCTTCTTCAGAGGCTGAATGACAAGTAACAGTAACAGAAGGGACAAATACAAGCACAGAATACAGTCTGTTTTTTGTATTTGTCCCTTCTGTTACTCTCACTCACCATCAGGCCCACATACTTTTACACAAATTAAAAGACTGATAGAATTGTGTTTATTGTCAGTGTTTATTGATAAAATCTATATTTAAAATATTATACACATATCATACATTCAAATGTAAAACACACAGTCAAGTCCTACACATTTTGTACTAAGAATTGCTCCTTGTCTATGGAATCCTCGACCTTAGGCAAGGTATTCATTTTGGATTTAAACAATCTTCCTTTTTTCTAGGGCCCTTCACACATACTTTTTTTTTGGTCATAATCATGAACCCTCTAATGTATTTGAGTCAGTATGAGAAAAAAACATTTGAATTTGATCGAACCGCGCCCAAGACATGACTCACATGAGGACACTTTTATATCTTGCACCACATGACAACCTGCTGTGTGACGATCATTGCATTGGCAAACTTTTATACCATAAAGATGAGAGTTGAAGAGGGTAAAAAACCAACACTACCTCCCCCACCCCAACATACATATACTTCCATGCCCCAAAAGGATCTACAAGTAAGCCGTATATAATCATCAATTGGAAGCATTTCCATTCATTTTTCATTAATCAAGTAGACTCTTTGACCATGGATCATTTTATTAGATATATGGCAGTCTAGAGTATAGAAATGTAACACTTTTAAATCATAAAATATAAAAAATATAAAAAAAACTCGAGACTGATAAGTCACACAGAAAATACTTATTTACAATAAAATGTTCTCCAAACTTGCCAAATTTTCAGTAAGCTAAGAATCCCTTTTAAACTACGTTTGCAAAAGATAGAGAATTGGTACGTTTTAAACCATCCCTGAGAGATATTTCGCAACGAGTTATATAGGGATATAAATTCTCTTGAAAATCTTTGCTTTTTTTTATTAAATCACTTTTTGCTTTTATGATTCATGAAGGGCGCTGCTACTCGGTCATTTAAAGCACTGTGATTTAAAGTGCATTGGCCCAATTACTTTCTTTTCGTTTGAAATTCCATCCTGACTTTACATCAATAACACAGTATTCCTTTACAGAATGATGCAATTTGCGTAATAGAAAAAAATAAATTCCAGTCAGATCATACTATACTATGTTTGTTAACCGACTATCACGAATATCACAATGTAGAGCCCCCTCTATCCTACCCTACCTGGACTAGCTCACACATTGCTGCAGGGTGACTGCAATTATATACTTATGAAGGCTACTTGTCTCTCCTGGAACAGTTTCATCAAGGACCTACGCAGATTTTGCGCCTGGGTGTGGTGAGGAGAGGGGGAGAGGAGGGGGTGGAGAAAGAGTCAGCCCAACTTTCAGTGATGTTGAAATTGTTGCCTGTGGTGGCACCTAAATGCCGGCAAGAATATGATAGACCATCGTCCCTCGTGTAAGGGGTGCGTTCCGGGTTGGGGACTTCTTTTGCCTGTAAATTGTTACACGATGGAATAAGCTAACCGTCAACAACTTCGCGCTCCGTGGTCTTCTTCACTACTATTATAGGTTAAGTTTTCTTCAGTTTTTGCATGTTAACTTCACATCGCTTGACCATAGTTCAATGTCGAGAGGAAGTGTCGATTGTACGTTCAGACCAGACGGTTTACAATGTCCGTTTGTTGTCAGTTTAGCACTTCTGTCACGAACACGAACCCTGTAGGCCTGTGGCACCCGCATCAAACCTGTGTTAGGCTCTACTGTCGGAAGATTAGACTCATCTTCAACACTGAATTCAAACTCTTTAAGGAGATTGGCCAAGAGAAGAAATATTTCTTTTTTAGCCATGGACTCTCCCAGACAGTTTCGTCTTCCTGTAAGACAATGAGAGGATGAAGAAAGTCAATCGCGAAACAAATACTGTACTTATGCGGTGTCGAAGGACATTGCCAGACCCTGGAGTGACTGCAGGGAGTAGCCGAAACAAACTTTTTATAGGGATGAGTGTCAGCATCTAAGTAAAGTCAATGCGACTTACTGAGTTCTGCTGGATTAGCAGACGTAATATATAGGAAATTGGATTAGTTTTAATCCGGGTGTCGGATTATTTAATCCGAGTCCGTCGTAACATCAAAGAAAATGTTTTTGATTACTTGGGAAGGCATGTCGTTTCGGATGTTTAAGCCGAATTCTGCCATGGTTTTTGGATTTAGTTCCCAGATATTTTGATTTCCTTTCCTAGATTTGTCTGTCCAAGAATCGTTTTGGTCAAAGGCAATAATACGTAAGTTCTCAATCGAGTGATTTGGAAGACTAAAGTCATTTGTAACAGGTTGGTAGATCATTTTTGTTTTGATCATTCTTAAAGTATTTTTCGGCTCTCCAACGTATTGCACGTTGCAAACATTGCAGTATATAAGGTATATTGACTTCACTGACCAGCGGACACTCTACCCTTATAAAAAGATATTCTGCTTCTCCTTGTCACTTTCGATAACTCAACAACAGAGTCATGGACATTTTTCATACTTGCTGTGCCAATGTATTATACTGAGAAGGTGTGCCCTGTTGTATTTCCACGCTGACCTTATGAATATTAATGATTATCCTCAAATGCATTTGAGACTCATCCTGTGAGCTTGAACTTTTGAGACCCAAAAAATTTGGGACAATTTGAACCCACACTTTTTGGAGTTCAATTTTTTGGGGGCAAATATTTTTTGGAGCCAATTTGTTTGGCCCACAAAAGGATCCAGTATGTTTAGGACTATTTGGGCCCAAAGAATTTCCGAGCCTATTGGCTTAATGCGTAGACCTGTATAACTCGTTAAATTAAAAAAACTGCGGTCGATAGAAAGGAACATAATGTTTCTGTGCATGGCATTAGTTTTGAGTAGATATAAAGTTCTCGTTGGCCACCAACAGGGTGCATTTTTCAACAATACTGATCATTGGTCTCATTCCTGCCACCCTCCATAAATTTCAAACCTGCATGTGTCTGCATGTGTCTGCATGTGTCATTGAGCTTGATAACGATGACAGCGACTCACCAAACCCAAAGGGTTTAAAGTTTTCGTTCCAGGCTAAATTTCCCTCTGTATCCAGGAATCTTTCAGGGATGAAAGAGGCGGGCTCATGCCATGTAGACGCATCATTGGCCATGTTGTAGAAGTTGAACAGAAACCACGTGCCCTGCGGAATCTTGTGACCTCTGAACTCAAAATCGTGGATATTCGACCGGGCAACGATCGGCACCATGGCTGTAACTCTTAGGGTTTCCATAACCAACGCCTAAACGTTTAAAATAAAATACAGAAAATAAAATTCAAAATGTAAAGGTAGTTAACAAAGACACTTTTTTGTTGTTAAACCGAGATGTGTTTGCGAGGGCATTTTAAAGTTTTGTACATATAAATAGGCATTGCACTAGATGCCAAGATGCAATGAACTAAAGCAATAGGGAGTTGTTATCAATGTCCCGAAACAATACGAATGTTATCGTAACGGCAACACACCACATAAAGCTCATTACTGCGTATCTTCCTCATCTTCCTGAATAAAGTATGCACTGTTAGTGTGGTCAATACCAGCACACAATACTGTAACTAAAGCGGAGTAGTAAGTAATGAAAAATGCAACGGGCAATAAATGTCACATGTAAGTTGGTGTCTACTCTCATGTCAACTTCAGTTATAAACGATTATACCCCGTAACGAAATTACGACCGAAAATATAGCTTCGCACATCGGTACAAAGTAATAAATTTGGTGCAATTTTTTCCCTTTTTGTCCCATGTTTTGAGCACAATCATTTTAGTGCCAAATAATGTGCCACATGGGAGGGGGGAGGGAGACCGGCCACTTACTGGAACAACTTTTGAATACTTGCAGAATAGAGTGATGTTTCTTACATTTATAAAAGGTAGTTTGCCATAATCTTCCAGTGCAACGCTGTTGCGGTGTCCTGAGACGGATTGGATGTGGGCAAAGGCCTTCCTCTGAATGGATGGGTTTCGAGCAAGGTACAAGAACAACCAATATAGAGTCGACGACGTGGTGTCCACACCCGCAAGGAAGAAATCTTGTAAAACGAATAGTAAGTTATCTTCGTTGAGGTAGGCTGGGGCCTTTGACGGGTCATCTTTGTATTTGTCCATCTCCTTCATAAAGAGACCGACAAAATCTTCAGATGTTTGACCGCCGGACGGTTTGATTCCTCTGTAGTCTTTGATCTTTTGTCCGAGCATAACGTACAACTGGTCAAGATACGAGAATAGTTTACTGACACTGTTACCCGGTATACGCAACATGGATGGGAAGATGAGACTGGCTGTGACGTATTTCATGGACTGCAACGAATCATAGAGAAGTTTGACAACATTCTGATGGAATCCATCGTTGTGGTGGAAACGTTCACCAATAGTGAGGACCCATATGAAATTGGCGGCCGTCATTTGAAGTGACTGTAATATATCGAAGGGTCTTCCATCTGCCTTTTGCCTTATATTCTTCTTCAGATAATTAATTTCTTCCTGAAGTTTGACCTCGAAAGACTTGTAGCCAGAACCGGACAAGGTACGGATGATGTTTGAGACAAATTTTCGTTGATCTTTCCAGAACCCGTTGGGATGGTGTGCTCCAGCGAGCCCTGAAGAGAAAGAGAGGGGCGGTTTCAATTCATGGCGTAAAAGTATACTGAAACTTGTGGAAAAGAGTTCAAAAGAACAATAACGTCAGTGCAAATATTAATGATGATATAAGGTAATTAAATGTTTCTTCAGGGGAAATGAGACCTTTAAAAAAAAATTCGATTGAAAAAATATCGATAAGTTCATATCATCCACGACCATGTCTCTGGCGTACACGCAAGCCTAAGTTGTTATAGTCTTTTTCAGTTTTGTGTTCAACTTCCAAATAAATGTTTTCGGCCCTCTCCTGTATATTTTAGAATTATGTTTTTAAGAACTCATTTATCTACAGAGCAGCCATTTATATTCAAAATGGGTTCTTAGAATCTCTGTTATAATCCTTTTAATCTTTCAACCTTCTAAGGCCTCCATCTTATTCTCATTTGTTCTTATTAGTTACGTCTTTTGTGTATCATTATTATGTGTCCTATTTATAAATTTTGTTATTTATACTGGAATAAAGAAATTGAAATTAAAATATGGTATGCGGTGCCAATGCGTTCGTATTATAGGCATAGGTATATGTAGTGTTGGAGAGCCAAACTTTAGGCAAACCTGTTACCAAAAGTTTCGCTGAAATAAGAGGGGTTTTTGCAAACATTTTCTTTCCTTTTCTTTACGTTTCTTTCGTGAATGGTGGCATGCAGTGCGATTTCAAAGTACCAATCAAATGTCTATTTGGGATACATTGATAGGGAATCGATTCCTCGTCCACCATTTCCCGCTTACAGGCGACTTTTCTGAGCGTGCATGCATTCAATGTATAGCCTATACTCTATCGTGGCATATATTAGAGGCCATTTTTGTCTCTGCCATATGTACCCATATAAAGTTTAGCTTTAGGAATTATTTAGGCTAAAAATACTGGGGTACCTGTTTGGATGCGAGAGGGTGAAGGGGAGGTGGGGGGGTGGATACATATATGGCATATACCATTTCCTTGTAGTATGAAGGAGTCTTGGAAAGGTGTTTTTACTTCATTTCAATCAAGTTATTGTCTGAAGGAATGTAACGAACATTTGGAATTGGTTGCTACAATCGTAAGTAATATTATCTACGCCTTACTTATAGAAAACATCGATTATTGATGACTGTAGCTTAAACAAAGGAATGAAGCTGCATGTAGAGGCAAGGAACGATATTTATCGTAGCTGATATTCTTACAATAAATATCCACAAAAAAAGCAATGATTCTCTACAGATAATTTTACTCGAACTTGTGTCTGTTCATATCAAGTAAATTATATAATCTCTTTAAGGTTTACAAGTTATCATGTATGTATATAGGTAAAAACATTTGTATTTGCCCTTCCTGACATATACTTCTCACGGTTATCTGACTAATTAATATTAAAGATTTAAGTTAAGGTTACTAAATGAATTATCTTCAGTAGCCACTTTTTATGAGCTTTTTTTTTTAACATGATTACTTTGCTTGATGCATTTGCAACATTAATCACAGTTTATAATCTAATTGAATATAAAGTACACAAAGTTATAATTTTCCATAAATTTTGAATATAAGGCGTTCTAGTTAGATATTTCAAGCATTTTGCAGGATATGAGAACATTTGAACAATGAAAGGTGTCTCTCAACAATGTCATTATGTTAAAGTCATTGTAATACATATAGCCATACTCAGACATGCGATAAAGTTGCATATAGTTTCCGATTTAAAATCATGCAAATTAATCAAAAGAAAATCAAACATTTTATTCTCAATGGATAAAGCTTATAAATGTGAATTATATGATTGACATTAAGTTAAGCTACGAGTCAATTTGTTATCTGTGAGTTTTTCGAATCTGAATAAGATATCGACCTATTTACAAATATGTTATTGAACGTAGCTATAATTGTATAGACCAACTTATTAACTAATGATTTATAATTCAGATTCCGAAACAGTTCAATTTAAATAGATTGATTTGATGCAGTAATGTGGATAACAAGAGCTATACGTGCAAAAAAACGTTCCCAATCTGAGTTTATATCGACACCACGTACTATGTAAGCATTACATTATACATAGCGATTTATTTATCCTTTTGACATGAAAGATATGTTTGGTGATGATGATAACCTCAAGCTGGTTTTAAAACGTTTCCCATGCATGCATTCCACGCAAAAAAAAACCTACTTCAATATTTGTTTCAACGGTTTGCACATGCATGTTTGGTTTTAAGATCTCCGGCCAAGAAGAATTGATCCATTTCTCACATGCAAATGCCACATATCAGCTTGTTTATTTCCGTAATCATTTCGCCAGTATGTGCTGCGTTTCGACTTCTACTCCTAGTATTCTACATTTATTCCGTTCTATTTCTATATATATATATATATATATATATATATACTTATCCTCTCTCTATATATAAAAGAATAATTAAAATAAAGGTTTATATGCGATGCAATCACTATATATATACTAAAACAGAGTCAGTGAAAGGTTTTATAATTCTTACCTCGCCCTTTGAAGTAATCGTTCAAAACTGGTGCGGGAGCTCGTTCGTTGAATAAATTTGGATCTTCCATTAATTCTTTCGCTGTCTTTGTTGAATTGACCACCACGACTGGAATGTCTCCCATGTAAATGGTAAAAACATCACCATATCTGGGTACCAGACTTGATAAATACTTCTCGCCATCTTTAAGTCCGAGGAGATTACCGATTAGGGGTAAACGAAACGGTCCAGGAGGGTACGAATAACCGTCTTCGCTGAGATCTTGTTTCTTCTTAATTATTGAGAAAAGAAAAAAGAAAACAGTCAGAAATAAAAGAATTTCTGTTAGATAATCGGCAAGATTTAATGCGAAAAACTCTGGAGACATTTTGGGGGTGACTATAGGAGGAAGTTTCTAACTTCATAAAAAGTAGTTGTGGTGTTAAAAGTGAATTCTTGTGACACTGCTACCAACTAACTTTGATTCATTCCTGGTCGTTTTAAATACTTTTCGTCCATGTTATTTCTGTTTCTAGAGAAAAGGTCAAGACAAAGCCACAAATAACCAACAACAAAAAACCACACACACACACACATAAAGAACAAAACAATTGATTTATCATTTTCTAGCGGGGAGGACCTTTCAGTGAGACTCCGGGTAAATTGAAAAAGGTCTCAAGACCTTTTATTTAAACAAAGGAAAAAACAAATGCCTCATTGCAAATGCATTACAATTTTAAAATAACTTAAAAAAGGTCGGTCTTTAAGCGACCTCTCTTCATAAGCAATCTTTGTGATTGCGATAGGGTTTCATTTACTGAACGATATGGGATTAAACCGACAATTGAATTATGTAGATTGATGATCAAGGTACACATGTCAAGGACGTGATAAATTTACAAGAAAAATCTAGCAAAAAGGAAAACTTTTGGTGAAACGTTTTTCGATGTTGGTTAGTCTACTTTGCAATAATTTTGAACTATTAGTCCCAAGAAACACATTTGATCTTTTTTTCCCCTTCAACTTCCTGTTTGACCTGTCATGTAATACGATTCTTCCCCGCGTTAGTAGTCAGAAATTCGTATTAACAAACTTTTATAGGCTGTGCAACAAAAACGAATAGGAAATGAAAATGCCAGTACTCACGTCTTTCGTACAAACGGTATTAGGTCATAGACGTTACTCACCGGCTCCGTTCAAATGTTTCCATCATTATTATTTTATAAACAAACTTCAAACGAAATCGTTCGTATTTAACAAACGCAAGAGAGAATCCTGTTCAATAAATCAAAGCTAGTCATTTTTCTTTGCATTATTAACTAACGTTAAACGAACCTAGAGCGTACACGCTATACCATGCGGTATATTTAGTGACTAGGTTTTTCCGGGGTCAATGTAAAATCTCTCTTTAACTATACACGGTTGCAGCGAAACCACTGTGGTTATATTATCAGCCCAAGCATAGCTGACACATTTAGGCTTTTGCAGTGAAGATGGGTCAGGGTTAGATACAGCGACCCAGGGGTTATAATAACTACACGTATATGTTATATAGAACGTGGAACGAAATTGAAAACGATAAAATTATAAATAATCATAACAACAACACAAATACTACTACTTACTACTACTACTACTTATAATAATAATAATAATAAAAATAATAATAATAATAATAATAATAATAATAATAATAATAATAATAATAATAATAATAATAATAATAATAATAATAATAATAATAATAATAATAATAATAATAATAATAATAATAATAATGATGATGATGATGATGATGATGATGATGATGATGATGATGATGATGATGATGATGATGATGATGATGATGATGATGATGATGATGATGATGATGATGATGATGATGATGATGATGATGATGATGATGATGATGATGATGATGATGATGATGATGATGATGATGATGATGATGATGATGATGATGATGATGATGATGATGATGATGATGATGATGATGATGATAATAATAATAATATATCATCATTATTATTATAATATTAATACTAATAATAAAATATATAATAATAAAAATAATAATAATAATAATAATCCGATTTAGTACTTTCTTGGTTTGGTTATGTAACGACATATCAAGTACATCTTTGCAACAACCATTTATTTTTACCTCCTTAGCATTGATGAGTCGGTGGGGCTTAGTGGGAAATCGTCGAAAACGGCTTGTTAACACGATATCTCAACAAAAACAAGTTCAATCAATGTCATACTTGTTAGATAGATGCCCTTTTAGTTTTGGTTGCCATCTCATGAATATTTATGAGTGGGCTTCTCGGCATTTTGGCTAATATCATGTGTAGCATTATAACCCCTTGAAGGGGAATCGTGATACACACTCGACGATGATGATACAGTTACAGTCTCGCTACAAGTTGAGAGCGAATCAGTCGGTTTTCGTGCCTAGGTCCTTTCTTGGGTGACTTTTCTTAAAGTATTAATAAGTGGGCGGGGCTTATCTTTCTTTCTTTTTTTAATAACAATATCTCTGCAACCGTATCTACGATTTAGTTTATACTTGGTATGGTGACGTAACTACATAATATGTACATGTTCTTTGCAACAACAGTAGGCGAACATTCCTTAGGGCCAAATTTTATTTCCACCTCAAATGCATTTGGGGACACATTCTTTGGGCCTTAATTCATGGGGCCCAATACGTTTGGGACCATTTTGGCCCACATTTCTTGGGGTTGAAATTTTGGGGGCAAATACATTTTTGAGCGAGGTTGTTTGAGCCAAATATTTTTGGGACCATTTAGGCGCAAATTTTATTTGGCCCAGTTTTGGGGAGGGGCCACGATTTTACATTTTGAGACATATTCTTTGGGTCCGAAAATGTAAGGCCCAATATGTTTGGGACCATTTTGGCTTACATTTTGGGGGGTTCAATTTTGTGGGTAAATATATTTTTGAGTCAGTTTGTTTGAGCAAATTATCTCAAAATTGTATTAGGCCAAATATTTTGGGAGTGCCTTAATTTTTTTACCTGTAGTACTCCACTACCATGAATCGGACTGTATCTAAACTTGGAATACAGTTGTTGGTTAGTAGCTGGCACATGTGGGCCAATTTTTTGTTGTTGACCATCTGGGCAAAACAATTTATCGGGCCCATTTTGGGAACCAAGTTTTTGTGGTGAGGACTTTTTTTAGGAGAAGTGGAACGTGGCAGGAAGAATTGAGGGGGAAAGTGAGTGGTGGGAAGAGAGGTGAAAGTGAGAAGGGAGGGGAAGGGAGGGGGAAGAGAGGGGGAAGGGAGGGGGAGGGAGGGGGAGGGAGGGGAAGGGAGGGGAAGGGAGGGGGAAGGGAGGGGGAAGGGAGGGGGAAGGGAGGGGGAGGGAGGGGAAAGGAGGGGAAGGGAGGGGAAAGGAGGGGAAGGGAGGGGAAAGGAGGGGAAGGGAGGGGGAAGGGAGGGGGAAGGGAGGGGGAAGGGAGGGGAAGAGGACAGAAATGTGATCGACGAAGAAGTGGACAATGCTTACTGTTCTACAAATAGAAGGAAGGGGGGGGGCCAAGTCACGTTTTCTATTACTTTTTCATATCTCAAGGAACCGTTTTTAAACCGTAAACGAGCATACGTCGGCGAAGCGTGCTGCGGCACGATAATTGCTAATGCCCATGACGTTAACGCATGACGTCATACTGTACAAAGAAAGAACGTTTTGCACGTACATAGACGTTGTACGTCTGTGCTTTGTGCGGTACGTGCTGCTACTGTTAGGGTCATTAAGGTTTTAGTAACGGGTGTTCACAAAGCCTAGGAATCTACACCTCTGTGATCTACGTACATCACGACCTTTTTAATACTGACCCACCCACCCACTGATGTATATAAATCGTAACCTACTGCCCTAACGAGACGTAGATCTCTGTTCTAGTCACGTTGTGTCTACAGGTGCGTGGGTTTGACGAAACTAGTCAACCTTTAAACGCTTGAACAACAAACAGAATAAGCGATTGTGATCGTAACAATACTGCTTATCAATCACCTTATTTACTCACAAGGTTTAACTAAATAGAGCCCAGGATTTCTTGGAAATGCTTGAATCAATATATTTTGGTGGTTTATGTAAAGATACATAACTTGATACGGTTCCATAGTCACCACTTGAACTTGACTAAGCAACTTGAAAAGGACTGGGTTAATTGCATTCCGTACTATCGACATAACTAAAATAGTTTGTCTAGCTACACTGCATGGGGGGGTACACAGTGGTTTTTTTTTTTCGATATGAAAGGGAAAAAATCCAGCCACTTTTTGCCCTCGGTTTGAAGTAGGCCTGATATGGTGTATGTGATCACTGTGAAGTCTTTGCCAATTTATTTCCTTCATTGAAGAACATTTGGGCAGAGGAGGGTGGGTGGGGGGGGGGGAGGGTGGGTGGGGGGAGGGAGGGATGGGTGGATGATGCAGTGGTTTGTGATTGTTTAAAAAGGTCCAGCCATTTTGACTGATGACTGATCACTAGTGTAAAGTCTTTGTCACCTTAGTTCTTTCATTGAGAATTATTTGGGGGAGAGGAGGGTTGGGAGGGGGATGGGTGAGGTTACTGAGGTAAACTACTAAGGGTATGATAAGGGTTGCTTTCAAAACTAAAATGAAAACAAAACCTCTTGCACAGTGGTAACCCAATCCCAGCTTTTGGAAAACGCCTTCCACATATCTAAGTAACAATTCTATAACAGACGTGAAGCTGATTTTCCACAACAGATTCTCTCTCACTTTGCTTTGACGTTTGGATTGTAAAAATTACTTGGCAAATGTACGTCATAAGTATTGCTATTTTTGAAATCATTCATCTAGTTCAGGATAGGATTCACCAGTTGTTGGGATGGGTAGGGAGAGGGCATGGAATGGGTGGGGAGAGGGCATGGGATAAGGTGAGGGATGACCAATTGTTGTATCTTGCACCATATAGGAAATACAGAAAACCAGCCAGCTAACAGCTTGCTTAGTGTGACGAGAACATATAACCTAAACTGTACACAAGCTTATCCAAGCTTTATGGAAGAGTTATCCTGTTAACAGGTTTATCTGATTTTGACCTGCTACTCAAGAAGGTACATCTGCAAAGTGCATACCGAGAAAGAAGTTAATCCAAGCTTCACTTTTGCAGTTCAAGAGATTTCATAGTTGACCTCAATGCAATGCCTTTTGATCTCTGCAGAAAACAATAGAAAATTTTACATTTCATAAAACGGTACATCCACACACCAACTATGGAGTTCACCCAAGTTTTAATTTTGCATTTGTCTGATTACAAGTTTTTCAGATTGTGACCTTTGTTGACCTCAAATGTGCAATAGGCATCTTCTACTCAATATGGTGCCATTGACATATCATGTGTGAAGTATATCCCAGCTTTACTTTTTGAGTTAAATTGTATGTACAAGGTTTTTCAACTTTGACCTCTATTGACCTCCAATGCCTTTGGACCTCTGCAGAATGCAATAGGGAGTTGGTACTTGATAAATTTCATCAACATACCAAGTATATGCAGTTCATCCAAGCTTTACTTTGGAGTTGATAAAGTTTTCAATCTTTGACCATTTCACAAGTATTTTAATTCTAGTTTTATTTATGAATAATCATTGGTGATTATGCGCACTAATTGATGAAGACTTTCAAATGTGTGTATCTTGGAAACGAAAACAGCTTCTTGAAAAATTTCAACAAATTTTGAATGAGAGTATCATATACAGCAAATGTACTGAATATCGGGCATATTGGCAGCTTAAAATGTCTTCAGTCAAGTTATTAACATTTAGTGAACAATGAATTAACATTTTGTTTTCCTTTACACCTTAAACTGATACTTCCAATAAATCATAACACACAACAAATAAGAACAATTAGGTGTTAACATCTGATGCAGTTTATTCAACATCTCCAACTATTTTTTTTACAATCTAAAAATATGATAAATGCAAAAAGGAAGTTAGTTACACATGTTCAATGGATTTCCATGATATATAGGTTGATGAACAAAAGTCTGAAGAACTGCCTCTATAACATTCCATCAGTTTCCATAATTAATGCATGTCCTAGATTAGTAAATAATGGTGTTTAAAACAACACCTCATAACCCTCAAGGGTGCATCTACTTCCATGTACATTGATCCATATTGTTGATTGCTGGTAAGGATTAAGTATTATCTATTATTAACTATTAATTGACCAGTGTTGTAGTAGTACTTGGGAACTTTTATGTCCTTATTGGTGTTTGACACGAAAGCACTGTTAAGAGAAACACCAACAGAAAGTTAAGACTTGTAAATAATATTATAAAGTCAAGCCAACACACATAAAGGCACGGGGTGAGCACCGAAATGTCATCCACGGATAACATTGATATGGCACAATGTACTATTCCAAATGAAATGAATGTGGTCTCCCAATTGAAATCAATGTATTTCAAACATATTTTTTATCTCAAGAAATGAAGAGCTGGGAGTTTGATCAAAGCGCTCCCTTTTTACAAGATCTTTATCAAATATATTTCATTCTTTCAGACTTGCAATAGTTTGAAAGGAAATAGTATGGTAGAATAAACTGACCTTGTTAATTTTGTTGATGACCATTGAAGAACACTGAACAGATAAAACAGGATAATCCCAAGGGTCATTAAAATAGAGCAAACAGTACTTCAACCACTATAATTTTGTTTAAATTTTGTTTTAAATCTACGTAAAACTGAATAAATTTCAGTAGCGGGTAAAATGGATAAACAAATTTGTATTTTAGATCCTCCTGCAAGCAGGAACTTGCGAAGAGGCCTCATTGGCTTAAATCAAAGCCACAGGCTGACCAAAATCAGTCTCTTACCTTCATATTTAACATCCATGATTATGAATTGTCAACAGCTCTGTAACTGGACGACATACATTAATCTTGGAGTGACTCTAACCTCGGGACCTTATGATTGAAAGGCACCAGCGTTAACCACTGAGCTAACACTCTTAATACGACAAATATGACCATCTTCATTGATCTATGTAACAGAGATATGCTGTGATGAAAACTTCCTATACAGTTATGTTAAATCTTATTCCATTTAGGGGAGATATCACAGGTTTCACTCTGAAGAATTGAGCAAGTCTACAGTATCTATGACATCGAGCCCTTCAATTCTTCTTATTTAAGTGTAAGATCTTTATGTTTTTATTTCTTTAAAGGAGACGGGTTTGCTGATTCTAACATAGTGAAGCTCTTAACAAGAAACACAATTTTTCTTGAAATCTTTGGAAGGTTGGGGGAAGGGGGATGGCTTGTTCATCACAAAAGACATCTCTCTTATATGCTGAGGATGATAGTTGCATTCATGTCTCTTTTAACAGAGCAAAATCTACTTCATATTTTTTTGTTGTCATTTTTTTTCAGATTTCATCATTATCATCATGTGACATGCCAAAGTAAAGAGAGGTCAAAGTTTTTTGACTTTTCGGTTATCAATCATCTTTACAAATCGTTTGCCAAACAGAGAGTAAAGTCTACGATTCCACGCAATATGGCACCGAACGACCTCATCAAAAGCAGAGCGAGTCAAAAAACAAATATTGATTAATATGCTAACAGAATTACAGAAGTTGATAAAGATTACAGCAGATAATGTTAACAAATCACTCTTCAACAAATACCTGGATGTAATTACACCGTGTTGAACTGTGTTTCGTGACCTAGCAAAAACAGCACAGACCAGAAAAAGGACATATATGTCTGAATACCTAATCTTCCCAGGGTACTCAAAATGTCCATGACAGTTACAGTATTATTTAATATCCTAATGCACTTTTTTGGCAAGGTGAGGATCGAATCATATCAGTATCCATATTCGTGAGATCTAATATCCATATCTGAAACTGAGAATACCGTAGGTGTGTCGGTTCCAGCCAGATGCTGTTCGACACTGTCAGAATAAGTTGCTTTTGCATTCTGGTTATTTTAATTTTTTATTCAAATTTTCAAAGATTGCCGAAACATGAATAATGAACTAAGTATCATCAATAATGAACTAAGTATCATCAATAATCAACTAATTATCATCAATAATCAACTAAGTATCACCAATAATCAACTAAGTATCAACAATCGTTAGAGGTCATCAGTATTATTTCCAAGTATGAATAGATAATGGTCAGCTGTCCCTCACATGTCAACAAGCCATTTAAATGACACTCTAAAGTATTTATTGACAGTATTTTAATTATCTATTAAACACCCTCCTCAATGGCTAGGGCTGATTTTGTTGGATAAAAGGCCTCTAGGAAAAGAAACTTTTTGAACATTTTCTAGCACTGGTTGAGCATTCTACCGATGACCTTTAACTGGGGCAAAAACCTATTTCACATCGAAAATACGCTTCAAAAGTCAAATGAAGTTACGAAATCTACGGTCCTTCAGTTCAGCAGAGAGGTTCTAAGTCCATAAAATCCACAACTTTACAGTCATGCTTAGCCTGTCCATTTTAAGTAGATATGCCTAATTTTGTCATTCCTGGTATGATATTGGTGGAAATGTTTAACAGACAATGTCATCCACCCATTATTAGTATTTTTTTAACCATACTATACCACCAGATTGTTGGAAATTCAACTCAGCTTTAAACAATCTATGTGGGAGTTTGGTCACATGCTCAGAATTATATATTGACACTAGTGAGTGTACTATTGTACTATTATCACATGGACTGAGTTAACATTCCAATCACATGGATCATTGGCAATCAAACATTTTCCCTACCAAGACTTAAATCAGCAATCTGTTTGTGGTCAAGATCATTGATGAAAAAACAGGATTTGAGGTTGAAGGTTTATGAGTATGCACCCCTCCCTCCCTCCATCCATCCATCCCTATAAAGAGTATATTTTGCATATAAAGCTCTTTGACCATCTGGATGAACTTCAATAAAGCTACTGTAGGACCAAAAATCAAAAACAAAATTGTTAAAAGTTAAATTTCAGTCAAAGTGAATTCATAAATGTACATTGATTGGAAAAATCACCTCATCTGAGAAAGGGATAAAAGTATTGTAACAGTATTCTCCAAAATGAAGTACCAACAAAAATATTTTTCGCTGTACACAATATTCTTTTTCAGAGTTAAATACACCCCCTCCACTATCCTTAACTCATTTGTTCTGCTGTGTGGCTCCATAAAATGCATGTATTCCAAACTTTGTGTCAATATGTATCCTGGAATTCTTCATTCTGCTAGGCACTCAGGAATGTCCACGGCGGTACTTTGGATGGACACCGTCGTAATAATCGTTGATTTCACAATCGTCTACTTCAGAACGTCTTCACTCTGTACCCAGCTTGGATAGGATTTCCGGCCAAACGAATTCGTCGCCATAAAGGTGTGCACGGTCCCCAGTCGAATACTTACAAATTTCTATCAAAAGAAAAGAGAGTGCCTTCATACTTTAGGTCAGTTTAGACTCATCAAACTCTAGGATGACAATTTTTTTTTAATTAACAGTTGATCGTATCACATTGAAATAATGAAAAATCACTTTAATTTTTGTGATTCTGCAAACAAAATGGCTGTCCTCACTTGATAAAGAGTTCACACATGTGCTAGGTTTTATAAGCAAGAATAAAAGGTTTCACTTTTTTAATGAAGAATTACTCAGTGTTAATTACAGAATCTAAAACGGTTAGGATAGAATCTGACACTGGATACTTCCATGGTAACAATATAATTTATTTATTTAGTTTATTTATTTCCACTGCACATGAACAATTGAGAAATACATATTTAAAACATATGTACAACATCAATAATATTTTCAGAAAAACATAAATAATTCATGTATGTAAGATGAAGAGTCAAACTGTATTAATACAGTGGACGAGACCTGACAGAAGCAAAAGCTTATCAAAATAAGGCCACTTTGAAAAATACCTAAATAAAGAAAAAAACAACTTATACCTAACACAACATTCTTTTTTTTAATAATGTTCTTTGATTTGATTTATTTGCACAACATTCAAACCAAGAAAAACATTGTACAAATGAATGGGAACTAAACTAAGTGCACGGATGACACAGAAAAGTCTGTTGTCCCTATTTACATGAAAAATACTATGTACAGTAACAATACAACCAAATAAACATAAAACATACACTTAAAAGTACAGAAATATAGAGATCTCTTCTTTTAATTTTGTAATAAAATATTTTTTAATTGCTGATTGAAAGATATTGAAAGATATTGAAAGACTTCTGAAATTTGGCATGCACTGAGTTCCACAAAATACAACTAGAATAATGAAATATTATAAATCACCATAATTTAAAGAAATACCTAGGAACAAAAGTAGATGAAAGACTAGATCTGGAATAATAATGATGATTAACCGGGAGAACAACAGATGTACGGTATTTTGGAGACCACCCATTGAGAATCCTGTACATGTGATTTAACTCTTATTGTGAACCTCTATGTTCAACAGGAAGCCAATTCCATTGTCATAAAATGTGAAGAGTTAAAGGGTGTGAAGACACAAAGAAACGTCTCATGCCGGTAATCTGACCTAGTTTCGAATGAGGTGTAACAGAAGTGTTAGCATTTTGTAGCGACAAGAAAAGAAAACGTCATTTGCAAGCAACGGAAAGTTAACTTTTTCACAGCTCGGCACGCGGTTTGGGGCGAGTCTTCGATGCCTTTAAGTGAAGTGTGAGGATGCCGATCAACACAAAACGTATAACTTTGTTCTGACAAAACTGGAGAATGTTTTTTGGTCTATGTAGAAAGTCCACAAGACCACAAACAATAGGCATAATAAAAAAAAACAAAGAATCACTGAGTTGGCCAACAACCTTTCGGAATTAAAATCAAGGCGGTTACTCTCTCTACACATAAATTTTAACCTAGTATTTACCCTTTTTATAACTTCCTGACCCATGATTTGATCAGATATGTCAGAATCGATCCTGGCTCCCAAATTCTTAACATACATGTACATGCGGCAGAATTCACATTGGTACCATTACAATGAATCTGAAGCTTAGGAAAGTTTTTTTTTAGCTTTCTAATTGGTCCATGCAAATAGTAGTGGATTCAGTTTTCCCTAAATGTAAAAATAGTTTGTTGTCAATTAACCAACAGTTTTAGATTCTTTGAGTTCCATACTCAAAAGCAGTTTCTAACATACTTGTATTATTTCAAGGCTTACACTGAAGGGCAGAATCATTAGCATATAGGACCAACTTTACAAGAAACAGCTGAATACATATCATTAACATATATTGAAAGTAGGAGTGGACCAATATGTACTCTAATAAACTGTACTTTATTATTCATAGATGATGATGGCCACAAGAGGATATGCGTTAATCGCATGACACCTCCCCATTGTGATGGCATATAAAACAGTTAATCAGGACTGGTAACAAAACAAAGTAAGTGCCTACAGTACAGAGAGTACTGCATGTACGAGACCAGAAAATCAGGTAGTTGATTTTGTCCGATGTCGAACTATTTCACCCAAAGAGGATAAATTATAAATTTGTTATTACAATAATTTGTACAAATAAAATGTAATTATGTCAAGCAAATCAATGTATTAACTTAGGAATATGACCTTCTGAAGGCAGAATGTTAGTATTGATACTGAATGTCTTGTAGTCCAACGAAAATAATAAAATCAGGTCAATGGTGTATCTTACCATCTTTGCCACCCATCCTCCCTTACATCATTCCATTCCCCTCCCCCCCAAACTTTCCAGGGCATAAGTTTGTTCCCTTGAGTATCACCCTGCACCAAACATAGTGATCAGAATTAAGTTTACTGTAGGTCACCATTGGTGATCTGTCCCTCCCTACCCACCCAGCCCCCACCCAGCCCCCACCCAGTCCCCACCCCATCCAATCCCAACACTCAGAAAACTTGAGTGTTGGAAAGTGAAGACAGAATGGTTTGTATAGAGCAGGATTTCCCTCTGCTATGTATCAATGCAAGTTCTGAAGAAAGTATATTGTGTATTCTGAAAATATCTTACAAATTAATTGTTAATAGTCATTAACTGAAATCATATCCCTCTATCTTTTGCTTAATCATATATGGGACAAGTCTTTTTACATTCTGCAGTTTTGTTGGATAGAAAGGGTTGCAGGTAAAGCGACCTTTTTAGAGGAGTCTCTCTGACTCACATGGGTTAAGAACCTTGTCACGTCGTCAAACCATTGTGTACTCTTACCCCAAACTACGTGTGCCACTCTTTACTGTATTGTGTACACAGACTTGCCAAAGAAGGGTAGATAAACAATCCTGTTCGATTACAAAGGACAAAAGCCAAGTAGCAGCGGTACTAGTTCAGCAGACCTTTTATGCCCTTTACTAAATGTGACAGGAAAAAGGTTAGCTAACCTTTTTTATCAATCCCTTAAAAATGTAAAATGGCATGTGTTTTACGATGATACGTTCAAGAAAAAGTTTTGTCACATGATCAGATAATGTAGCCACCACTAAGCCAGTAAGTATTTCACCTGAACTATTACATACATTTTGGTAATAATTGAAACAACACTTTATAGAATCCATAAAGTTAAGTTCCTTAATTTGATGATTGGTAAAATGGGGATACAAATACAACTGACAGTTCATTTAGTCATCATATTAATCATATCTAATTACAACATATGAACTTATAAATCTCTTGTTAGTTACATACTACAAATTTGAGACAACTAACACTTGTAAACAAATTACTGCAATGGCTGCACCCAAATATTATATTAGAACGGACAATGTATTCACTGCAGATAAACTTTTTGTTCTGGATTCTGGAGTATTTCTTGAATGAAGGTCACAAGAATCTTTTCAAACACTTCTAAGGGATAATGGGATCGAAGTTTGAACCAATGAGGAACAAGGATTTACAAAACTTTGCATTCATGACAATTTGAATGAGTTTCAACAAACCAGAACAGACTCAATGTTATAGCGGTAGGTTTGTGTAATATCCAATCAGAATGCTAGATATGGTTGCTCCAATACTTAAAGAGACTTTGTACCAGCCCAGACGGTAATCTTTACTACACCTTCTGTTGAAATAACACAATTCTTGTACTCATTATAAGGTGGCTCCTATAGCGTAGTATTCATTCATTAATTCAAGTCATATTAAAGCAGCATTTTGCGTCCTTTTCTATGATTTTTCTCAACCTCACTGACTCCACTATGCCATAACGACATACATAACTAGCTTATCTATTTAAATCTTACTTCACATGGTGGCATAAAAGTCGAAAAATTTGCAATTTTCAACTTTGTTTTTCTCCAAGATATTTACCGTTAGAACCCAATAAACCTCGCCCATAATATGAATATTTAAACACTACAAAAGTCATTGACCAATACAACACCATGCTTGATTTGTGTACAGTCTATATTGCAGTTGTACCAGGGAGTTCCATTACATCTCCCTGGTTGTACCAACGCAAAGTCTTGAATCTATATTTAGCAACGGCTCATAACTAAACCTGCATCTCTGATTAGTTGAATTCAAACTAGTGGGTTTGGCGGAACAGTATGCGATTTATTTTAACTGTGGAATTTGTCGAGGACACTCTTCTCATTATCAGCAAATATCCTTAATTACTCGCCAATTAACGTTGTTGGCAGGAAAAAAACTTGGCTAATATCTTAGTTTGCTGTTTTGTGATTGATATATGTAAAAAAATCCATGGACATGTCAAAAAAGTAGAAAACGGCGACCAAACGCAAAATGCTGCTTTAAAGCTTTTGTGTTTGCAAGGAATTTAAATGTGACCTATACTGACCTAAGATGACCTTTGACACCTACATAACATGACTTGGCCTTTGTTAATATCACTGAGATGATTACTGTACATATATGGATATGGACATCATCCAAGCTTCAATTTTTGACTTATCATATCTATAAGGTTTTCATATTTTGATCTCTGCTGACCTCAAACAAATCTTGGCCACCAAAATTTACAATAGGGTTCTTGTATGCAGTACGGTATTAAAGGCATTGAAGACTCGCTCCACACCGCGTGCCGCGCTCTGAAAAAGTTAACTTTCCGTTGCTTGCAAGTGAAGGTTTTCTCTTGTCGCTACAAAATGCAGACAGTAATGAAACGGATACCTTGTTATCTTTAGCTGGACCTGAGATGTCCATCGCTGTATCATTTGTTCACTGTGCTGTGGGTATTGACCGCAGCTGCATGTACTAACTGTACACTAGTGTCTAATTACCAACGGTAGCAAGCTGTTTGTGTATTTTATGGGATCGATGGTGGTGTCTAGCACTTCTGTTACACCTCATTCGAAACTAGGTCAGATTACCGGCATTAGATGTTTCTTTTTGCGTGAGTCTTCACACCCTTTAAGTGCTTTCACATACCAAGTATACAAGTTCATCCAGCCTTGGCTCTCAGAGTTAACATGTGTACAAGAATATTATAGAAATTTCTTATGTTGATTTAAAATGATCTTTGACCTCCACCATATTCAGTAGACTACTGGCACTCATCAAGGGAGAGCTACATACCTTCCTAAGGCCCTAACCCTAAGCACACCTGCCAACTTGACTGTAAAACTTACTTGCCTACCTAAGGCCCTAACCCTAAGCACACCTGCCAACTTGACTGTAAAGGTTACTTGCTTCCCTAAGGCCCTAACCCTAACCCAACAATTACTTCAAAACACATAGATTCCTTACTTTACAATGAGGGTTATCTAATATCATGTATATAAGTATTACAAACACTTATAATATAAAAATCAGCTTGAACAAAATTATGAAAAGCTAAAGTATATCCAACAATTAAAAATCAAGCTTTAGCTTGACAATTGCATTATTCTGTCTAAAGTTTACTGTAACCGTAATTTAGACGACAATTTGGTGGTTGCAAACTGTTTTGTTTGCAGGATCAAATTCATTGGTGCAATCCAAAGAATAAGTTAGGGGAAGTTTGTAGGTAATTGGTATCAAGAAATAATGACCATGTTGCTACATGGAGAATTCTTAATATCAAACCAATTCTTTGTTCTGCGATTGCAGTGGATGATTAAGACTTTTCACAGTTCTGGCTAAATCCTCTTTTTATAGTTTCAAAAGCGACAAACAGGTTCTGCAACGTCACTTCCTTTAAATGTCCTAGAGTTCAAGCAAGATCTGCCTCAAAATTTGTTTCGAATTGTCTGTGATCATTACGCCTCTGACTCTTTGCAAATAAAATGCATCATCACGATAATAAAGTTGGTAATAAGTTAAAGGAAACATTTCTGTATGACTGAACCTTCGCTGATATGTCATTGTCGAGGTCAAACTTAAGTCATAATTTCCGAACAGTCTTGTTACTAAAACACTAGGAATTTTCCAACCAATGGAAAGAAGTCCAAGTCCATCATATAACTCAGGTATATAAGCTGTACAGTACACCACATATGTGGTTAAACAACCTACAATGTACATTGTACAACTTGTACACATGACTACCCAATTCCTAGAATCCACTTGTTTACCTTAGCGCTCAGTGTGTACACTGTTGCAAAGTAATATATCACTGGCAATTCATTTTAGATCAACTGCATTGTCTGCTTACAAGACCCAAAGAGGGTCAAAAGACTAATCAAAGAGAAGTTTGTCATTTTTCCTAGAATTCGCTAATCATGAATCTATATGAAAATACAGAAACGAGAATAAAAAAAATAAAAAGATTCCTACCGATAATAGAGCATGCTCACTTTATTCCCCCAATCAGTAACCTTGGCAGGCCAAGTGCATATAGGAGTTATTTATAACAATCTCTTCCAAGAAAACTGCCTCAGTCTAGGTTGATGCAGGGGACTTCCAATTAATTTAGCCAGAGTGGAAGATTCTACAGGTATTCCACTAAAATATATGATTCATTCTTGACAGAAACATTCTGGATATAGGAAGCAATATTCTTGGAAACTTCCTTTTCCATAACCATGATGTGGTTACTAGTCTCCTAGTAACAAATGACATTGTTTGATCATGTTTCATGTTAGCACAGGAAGTGATGGGTCAAAAGGTTAACATCATCACTTTCTCCAGGCAGAGAGATTATGAGCACTACCTTTCTCTGTGTCTTGTAATAAATGAAAGGAAGAGAGAGGTCCACTTGTGTAGAGGAACCTCACAGGCTAATTTTTGGTGCCAGGTGGTATTTAATACTTGATGCAGTCAAGTTGTTCTTGTGGTGACCAGAGTGGCAAAATGAAAACAAGGTGAATACAAGATCTTCGGGGGATACTGGAAGACGGTTTGATATGTAGGAAAGTATATATAAGGTAAGAAATATTAATCCCGGCGCAATAATGTGGAGAATAATTCCAATAAACAGCTTGAATGTATACTGAGATCTTAAAAGTCCAGTTGTAACAATAATTATGTTTTAGTAGCAAATGTATTTCTAGAGATTTCCATACTGTCGTGAATATTCATAAAAATTAAGTTTGTTTTATACCTAATAATTACACATCATCATCTGTAACATTTGAAAATTAACCTAATTAGTAGGTAAGAGGAAGAAGCTATGTTTTGATGGCCCATCAATCACAGAAAGAAATTCTCTGTAGCTTTACTGAAATAGGATTAAGACCTCCAATTCTTCTTTAAGGGTATACCATTATGGGCCCTTTAGTTTAGCTTGCTTAATTAGTTTCAAAATGAAACCTCACTGGAAGCTCTGACAGACTTCTTTCCATAAATGTATTGGTACACTGTGTTAAGTTAGGCATGCGAGTAAATGTCTCAACGAGGAATAATGCTTTGAGAGTGGCAGTAAACTGCGGACTGTAGCTGATAGTGACTGATCATTCCTACATTTATCTAGCTTATTTTTGCACATAGAACATGACCATGTGCAGAACATCAATACTCTTGCTTCCTATTTACAAAACAAGATATTTTCTTTTGTGTTGGAAATGGTAGTCATGCATACAACTATTTTAACTTTACATTTCAAAAACTATATATATTAACAAGACTAAAAGGCCGCCAAAATAAGTGTTGATAGAATTCTTTTGTCAATTTAAATTTGCAATTAATTAGGAACAATCATTTTAGAACAAGAAAACAGAATAAGAATAACAGTAATTTTAAAATTTGTTAAATGTCTCCTTGAGCTATAATAAGTTATTCCTGTAGTTTTTTAATTTTTTTTTTATTGTCTTCAGTTTTTTATTATTTTTAAAGTCTCCCAAAATACCAGACTAAGTTGCTATATATCTAAGCCTATACTTAAATTAGGACTGCCGTATGGCTTTAACTAAATATCTTAGATTTTACCAATTACTCAGGAGTGTTCCAGTCAGATCACGTAGGGCTACAGTACAGGAATTCTCCCCAATGAAAGTTGCAACCCCTCCGGCCCCTCCCACCCCCTCCACACACACACACACACATCCTCTCATTCAAGATATAAACATTTTCTTCAAATTAAACATAAGTTTAATTGATTGAATCCATTGGTTCAAGGTATATATATTTTCTTCAAATTATACATAAGTTTAATTGATTTAATCCACTCGTTCAAGGTATAAACATTGTCTTCAAATTCCACACAAGTTTAGTTGATTGAAGCTGCCAACCAAAAATTTTTGTGAAAATTCGGGCAATATGCTGAGAATTTTTCGGGCACCTACTGAAAGAAAAATAATTTGCAATGTGTTTTTCAATGGTTAAACTGATAGTATTATTATCATTATTATTGTAATGACTTCCCCAATAATTATAACCAATATGGAAGGGTTATAACACGGCAAATGATTGTATCTTATTGGCATGCGATGTAATAACTGATGCATGCCTATATGATATGCATATTAACATGTTGAACCGCGCGGAGCGTGCGAAAAATATGGGTTTATATTTTTCGGGCAAGTCGTTACAGTCCCCCCAAATCAAATTGGGCTCCTACGCCTATGATTGGAATCACTTTGTATCTTTCTCTTCATGCATTGTGCATACTGCCATCAGACATATGTGCAGAGCTCCCAACTGACCCGCAATTTGCGGGTTGGACCCGCATTCTAACACCCAAACCCGCCGACCTGCGCAAGCGTCCGAAAAACCTGCAATGTAATTGTCAAGTATACATAAAAAAATTGCATCCAATTTTGACTTAGCAACCATCATTTCTTTAGCATTTAGCATAATAGAGTATGAAACCTCCTTTACAGCATCATTAGAACCTCAAATTAGCCTATATTTCTTTTCATTGGGGCGAGCAGCGAACATTTTCATGCCACGAGAAAGACTGAATTATCACCTACTATTCAATTTATTGTTGTTACATACAAAAAAAATGCATATTACTCATAAAATTTTGGGTGACATAAGCCTTTCTAAGTGCCACCATTTTACATGTAGGCATCACCAGGATTCAATATACCCCTCCCCCAGGACGGAGATTCGTGGCATATGGACCAGCATTTGCCTTCTCAAGAGTTGGGAGCAATGTATGTCACAACTGATGCCCGAGTATTCATAAACTGTTACACGTGTGAGTTACAGTTAGAGTTTGTTGGCTTTCGGTTATCAAAACAAAGCCGACATTTCCACTTTGTTTTCTCAGGATTTGTCCATCAAATTAAAATCGCAAGCTACTTAAAAAGTCACTAAGTACTTGCAAACCTCTTATCTTTGACTATAAGAGATTCCTGTATATATTTACTGTTTGCACTATCATTGTATTATATATACTTCAATGTTATCATTTGTTGCTCCTGCATTCAGTATGGTCTTAACTTTGACTCTCTCTTTACTTCACTTACAGTAAAATATTGTTCAAAAATGTTAACACGGCAAGACTTCCTGTAGTAGTATGTAATATATTAACATTCACTATGTTGAGCTCCTATATTAAGATAGTCAGTATAGGCCCCAAATGATAACAGGCTATCATTGCTAGAAGATTTCAAAAAGTACTTTTCTGGAGGTCTTTACTCTCCAAATTGTTCTCAGACATTTTTAAGGAACACACAAGATGACCGAATGTCCCGATGAGGAAAATTTCCTCGTAGGTTGTAATGAAAACAGTTTAAAAACTTTGACCAAAGGTGACCATATTTGAATATCTAGCATATTTGGGGCCAATACAGCATGTACCTTTTAGTCCATAAGAGCTAACCTACATATATTCCCAAGATGGTGAAGCACCTCTGGAATGTGCTTAGTTTTCATACTTCATATGATCTACACAGCCCGTCTAGTCCTTCAAGAACAATTGAGTTTTCAGATGCTAGCTGTTCTTTTCGTGATGGCACACATATAAACAAATTTCTCTTCTCCATCTGTGATTGGATGTGACCCTAACAAACCACTAACTACTTAAAAAAATAATATCAGGCTTTACAATATCTGAATATGTAGACATATTGAGATTATGTCATATGAAAGGAAGTTTCAATTGATCTTCTTGAAGGGATCGAAGTAGTAAATATAGGCTTCATAGCCTAATATTCAACCCAGCCCCAGGACAAGATCTGTATTCTGTACAATCTACCCATTAAACAGCGAGGCCTGGGCACAGGGGACATGCCTGTATAATTAGTGAGGCCTGGGCAAAGGACATGCCTCTAAATAGTGAGGCCTGGGAACAGGAGAAATGCCTCTAAATACTGAGGCATGGGCACAAGGGGACATGCCTCTAAATGGTGAGGATTGTGCACTGGGGACATGCCTCTAAATAGTAAAGCCTTGGCACAAGGGGACATGCCTCTAAATAATGAGGACTGGGCACAGGGTACATGCCTCTAAATGGTAAGGACTGGGCACAGGGTACATGCCTCTAAATGGTAAGGACTGGGCACAGGGGGACATGCCTCTAAATAGTGGTTGTACCCCAACTGAGCACCATGTAACTTACAAAACTTACAAAAGTCAAAGAAAAAGAGTACATAGTGAACTTACTAGAATTTTGGTGCCCCTATTTAAATTGTTGGTGCCCCTCCAACTTTAAATTACTGGCTACAGAGTCCAATCCAGTGACACAACAGTAACCAATGCTAGAACTCCTAACGAAATCTATTGCGGCACACCAAAAGGCTTCAATTGACATCCTTTTCCAGCAAATCCAGTGTTGTTAGTTTAGTTTAGTAAAGGGTTAAGAAAGGAACAGAAGCTCATTTGCATCCATGTCCAGTGTCCATGTGGTGATCCTGGATCGGATTGCTTCTACCTCATTCTTATCATGATTCAGTGCCCCTAGGCCTCCTTCTCATGATTTAATGGCCCTAGGCCTCCCTCTGAGTGCTTCTACCTCTCCCTTCTCATGATATAGTGCCCCTAGGCCTCCCTCTGAGAGCTTCTACCTCACCCTTCTCATGATATATAGTGCCCCTGGGCCTCCTTCTCATGATATATAGTGCCCATAGGCCTCCTTCTCATGATATAGTGCCCCTAGGCCTCCTTCTCATGATTCAGTGGCCCTAGGCCTCCCTCTGAGTGCTTCTACCTCACCCTTCTCATGATATATAGTGCCCCTGGGCCTCCTTCTCATGATATATAGTGCCCATAGGCCTCCTTCTCATGATATAGTGCCCCTAGGCCTCCTTGTCATGATTTAGTGCCCCTAGGCCTCCCTCTGAGTGCTTCTACCTCTCCCTTCTCATGACATAGTGCTTCTAGGCCTCCTTATCATGATTCAGTGCCCCTAGGCCTCCTTCTCATGATATAGTGCCCCTAGGCCTCCCTCTGAGTGCTTCTACCTCACCCTTCTCATGATATAGTGCCCCTAGGCCTCCCTCTGAGTGCTTCTACCTCACCCTTCTCATGATATAGTTCCTCTAGGCCTCCTTATCATGATTCAGTGCCCCTAGGCCTCCTCATGATTTAGTGCCCCTAGGCCTCCCTCAGAGTTCTTCTACCTCATCCTTCTCATGATATAGTGCCCCTAGGCCTCCTTCTCATGATTCAGTGGCCCTAGGCCTCCCTCTGAGTGCTTCTACCTCACCCTTCTCATGATATATAGTGCCCCTGGGCCTCCTTCTCATGATATATAGTGCCCATAGGCCTCCTTCTCATGATATAGTGCCCCTAGGCCTCCTTGTCATGATTTAGTGCCCCTAGGCCTCCCTCTGAGTGCTTCTACCTCTCCCTTCTCATGACATAGTGCTTCTAGGCCTCCTTATCATGATTCAGTGCCCCTAGGCCTCCTTCTCATGATATAGTGCCCCTAGGCCTCCCTCTGAGTGCTTCTACCTCACCCTTCTCATGATATAGTGCCCCTAGGCCTCCCTCTGAGTGCTTCTACCTCTCCCTTCTCATGACATAGTGCCTCTAGGCCTCCTTATCATGATTCAGTGCCCCTAGGCCTCCTCATGATATAGTGCCCCTAGGCCTCCCTCTGAGTGCTTCTACCTCACCCTTCTCATGATATAGTTCCTCTAGGCCTCCTTATCCTGATTCAGTGCCCCTAGGCCTCCTCATGATTTAGTGCCCCTAGGCCTCCCTCTGAGTGCTTCTACCTCTCCCTTCTCATGATTGAGTGCCTCTAGGCCTCCTTATCATGATTCAGTGCCCCTAGGCCTCATCATGATATAGTGCCCCTAGGCCTCCCTCAGAGTGCTTCTACCTCATCCTTCTCATGATATAGTGCCTCTAGGCTTCCTTCTGATGACATAGGTGCCTATACTGCTATCATATTGGCCACTGTTACTTGTCAAAGGCCAAGTTTTCTGACATACATGTAGACCTACAGAAAATCCTTTATTAATTTCAAGACTGTCAATCTACAAGACCTGGATCAAGTCTGTTCTGAAATTTCTTACAAGTATTTAAATGTATTTACATAAAAAGCATCACACAAATTAATGATGATATGCTTTGATAACAATGTAAAAACTTGTTTGCTTTTTTTGCCTTGTTTGTTGCAGGGAAATCCATCAGAGGCTTTACAGATGGAAAGAAAGTGAAAAGCAGACTTCTGATTGGTTGATGATGTAGAGTACAGGTAAGCAAATTGTGGATAGCGAGGCTTTCAAAACTATATAAATGCGATCCCACTGGACCTTAACACAAAGGAACACATGCTATATGTATACTGTGGGAGGGTTTTGTTACAAAGGGCCTTCTTGTGCAGGTATAATAGGATATATTCGAAGACAACAGTCTGACATGCAACATGCACATGTAGAACTTGTACATCTTATCCAGTTTTGTCATAGGAGTCGATAAATCCTTAAATGATGGATACAAAGTTTCATTGCACATGGCCCATCATATCAATTTTAGTGCATACCCCTATTGTAGAGTATGTAAACACACAGTCAAGTCTACTAGAGTGCTGTATCAAGGATATACTAAAATCTATGCTTGTTGGTGGAGTGTAACTAACATCAATTGGGGCTTTAACTGAGTACACATTGGTTAATATCAGAGCTTAATCTGTTTCACAACTCTTGGTTAGAGGAAGCAATGTATATACACTGCATGTTACTTCACTAGACCTACATACCATGCAAAGGTCTGAGAGCAGGTACACAGCCCATCATTCAATTACAAGATATATATTGTGCCTTTAATACACACACAACTCAATGGATTGTGAAATAATAGCCAATGACAAAATCTCAAAACATTTATATGATTTAATCAAGGAAGGGGAAAGGGACAGGGTGGGGAAGAAAAGGGTAAAAATTGTTTTGGCAGAGGATAAATGATTTCAAATCAAATTGTATTTTAAATTTTTTAGACAGTTTCCCTTAGTACTCCTCCAAACTTACGACAGTACTTACATGTTTTTTGAATTTTTTTAGTTATCTGACTTGTGGAAGTAAAGGACCCAATACATTATTTATCAGTCAAAATGATTCTGGTTACGGGAATGACTTGACTAATTTTGATTTCACTGACTTCATTTAGTGGTCATTTGTGTTGTCTGAAAATTCCAGTCTGTACACAAAAGTTTCTGTTTGACAATCTTATCAAAAACTTATCTTTCAAACCAACACTGCCTTGACGGGCTGCACATGACAGTGCAATGCTGATTGACAAAATTGTCAGTGTGTCAAGCATGACTAAGATAAACTTGGTGGGTGAGAGCCACGTACGAGGGGTTGTCCTTATTACCAATATTAGTGCATTCCACTGACGTCAAAACAATTTTCATTGTGCACAACAGACCATGATACTGGATGCACTGTCCTTGTTCAAAATCCAGACCTGTTTACTAATTTGCAATGAGAATTAGTCTTCCTTAGTTTTATTGTTACAGAGGTATCAAAGCATACAGTATTGACTGTGGTATTCCTGCCACTCCTTAGGGTCATTCACACCCCAAAGGACACTGCCAATTGGGACATAACTTAGGGTGCTTTTACCACTAGATCCGGATCAGATCTCCATGTCAGGATTTGATCCTGACATCGGAATCACTTCTGTAGTGTAAACGCAGTTCAGATCCTGATCTGATCCTCCTATTTTGATGCTGGCAGAGACCAGGATCTGATCCGGACGTAGAGGTCAATGTTGCTATGTAAACACTCCCGCATCGACAGTGACCCGAGATATCCGGTGACCTCATAACTTCACATGCATTCTCGTGTGATATTCTTGTCCTGTATCATGCACGTGCTAAATTCCTACATAGATTGAATGTGTATGCGCCCATGCATAGCGTAATATTGCCACCCTAAGGCTATGCAACCATGACGACGAATGTTTTGCAGTATACGTACTATGCGATCTACGGCTGGGCATGACACATTTCCAATCCGATTTTTTTACCAACATCCGGTGAATAGCGGGGGAGAATCAGAGAATGACTCAAGTGTACCCAAATTCTCCCAGTCAATTTTGCGGTAGTAAACTGTAGACTTTACCCAACTGTCCTAGACAATTCTTTCACTGGTTATCCAACATGCTGGAGATTCCTTTGAAGCTACTAAAAAATCCTGTTACTTCCCTTTCTAGTGGTCAAACAATGTCCCTTTCACTTCCTTTACCAGTTACCTACATGTCTCAATTACTAGTTAGTTACCTATTGTCCCAGATATTGACTGCAATGACCACATTCATTTCTTTTACCAGGTACTACCTAATGTCCAGTTCATTTTTTTTACTAATTACTCTTAGATGTTTTCTTTTCTTCTCTATTTTACAGTTTCCTGCACAGAATCTGGATGAATAAATCCACTCTTTTGTTGAGGAAATGGTGATGTAAGAAGTGGGCAAGTGCCCCAAACTAAGAGGTAGACATCTCTTAAATAAAAATATGTAACCAATTCAGATTTGTCTTAATATGTGGGGGGGGGGGCACGTGCCCCCACTTTTCCAAAAATAGCAAATGTGCCCGACTGGCAAATGAAATGTGCCCCTTTGATGAAGAACTGTCTTTTGGATATCTTAAGCCTTTGTTAATTTTCATATTTTATTTTAATTATTTATATTTAATCTGTACAGGCTATTTTTAAAATGGCATCCCATATCTTTTTGTAGAACGGTTAACAATAAACAATCTCAATAAATAAAAAAAAAACAATGTTGCAGCGCACCATAATAGTATTGATAGCATTATACTAACACATATATATTTAAGTGATATGGCCGGTGTATCGGTTTATAGCATAACCAGTGGTGGTTGTGGAATGAGAAAGTGCCCCTCTGATGTTGTACCCCCCCAATTTTTGGAAGCTTCCTACCCCCGGGGAGATGGGATGGAGGACTATTGAAGTTCATGAAGGGAGAATAGACTTTAAACCATGAATTACGTACCAAAGACCATGTCTGCCCCCATCCCCTGCCCCCATCCCCCGCCCCCCAGCAAGAAAAAAATGGAATGTATTTCATATATAGGTACAGTATGTGTGGTTGCTGAGGAAAGCTGTACCAAACCTGCTGACAAAGTGAATCATAAAAAAGGTTACAGAAGAGAAGGCTTCAGTTTCAGTACAAAATCTTTCCTTCCACTTTTATCAATTTGAGGACAAGCTTCATAGGTGATAAGGTCAAAGGTTAATATATCAGTCAGACTTGGATGTGTCACGTGATTGTTAAGTCTAGTCAGTGGTTCCCTTCACATAACTATCAGGTCATCAAAAGTCCTAATTTCTCAGGGACAGCCTGGTCAAAATCCCCTCCATAAAAAATATTGACAAACAAACACACTATAATACTGCCCTGCTTTGAAAGAGGAAGTAGCAGTAAAAAATGAATGCCCTTTATCAGTTTATATAATCATCTACACAGAAAGGCACACTTGCATAGGTTTGTGTGGTGTGCAATGCAATTTTGTTCAATTTTCAATAAACAACTGAAGCAAAGATTGGCCCCCAATGTTAGCATACTAAAAGTTAAGTACAGGTTCTATCCTACCACATTTTTCTCAGAACATTAGAGGATAAGAACATCAGATTTCAGAACATTAGGTTAGACATTAAATTAGATTAGACATTAGATTGATAGACTAGATTACATATTAGATTAGATATTAGATTAGACGTTAGATTAGATTTCAGACATTAGATTTCTGAACATTAGATTTCCAAACATTAGATTTCCAGAACTTTAGAGTTCATTTTATCAGAACATTAGATTTCTTCAGAACATTAGATTTCTCAGAACATTAGAGGATTTTTGAAATTAGACAAATTTTACAAGTCTTCCTATGGGAACTATCTAGATAAGGAAAGTAAGAATGGGAAGGAGAATGGTAGGTGCACTTGGCCGACAGTTTCCGAGGTACTTTACTGGATGTTCCAACCGTACAAAATCTTTTTAGAAGAACAATTTTGTTGCATACTTTGGGGAGCAGGAAGGAAGAGAAGAAAATATCCATGATCTTTAAAAGAGGGTTAATTGAGAAAACTGCAAGCAAACTATATCATAGTAATATTTCCTAATTAATAATGAACCCTAAACAAAGCTGACACTGATGACCTTGGTTTATATTAAACTATATGTAAATTAGGAGTGAATATGCATTAGGGAACTCCCTAACTTACCACGTCCTCAACTACCAACCAATCACAGAAAAGCATTGCTCTATAGACAATATGCTTAAGTGCATCAGAGTATCCCTCTGGTGAAAAAAAATTGCAAATCTCAACAGCAACTTTCTTAACAAGTTTGTTTTAATACTTGGGCATGTCTTAGAAGAAATCTTACAAGAGGATTGGTTATGTTTTAGCTCTGGTCTGTATGCACGGTTCATATGTACAAACTAGGCAGATTGGAATCTGTGGGAAAATCCTGCACCTACAATTGCAATAAAATGCTATACAGCTTACGTACTTAATTAATTCAATATTTTGTGTTCCTTTCTTTCTTTTTTTGGTGAAGTTTTCGAGCCATGAAATCACGCCAATATGAGCAGAGGTTGCAACATTGCGTAATATGTGGAGCAGTTCTCTTTTCAGAATTTGTACCTTGATATTTGACACAGGTTTGATGATATGCAGTTAATGTGTTATCTAAGGTACACATCCACAAATGTTTCATCCAAATGGTAAGCATATGTAGAAGTTAAGTCTTTTAGGAACAAGAAATATACAATTATGCAAATTTATGCATGAATGGTCCTCTACGATAGTTTTAGTCTGAAGGTAATAAGGTATATCACATTTGGCAAAATGTGATGCATGTGCGGGATGTACTGAACATGGCTATCATGTTTACACAATGATCAACATTTGAATTGGGTATGTACATGTTTGAACTTTGGCAAAAAAAAAATTCAATGACAAAACATTTGATGTATGTTTAGAACTTTTGTGCAGACCATATGGTCTTTTCTAGTACAAATTGACAACAAATGGATCTGGATAGGATATGTACAGACCATTTGGTTTTAATTAAAGGTAGTCTGTACTGTATAGGCTCCAAATTATAGCAGGCTGTAATTGCTAGAAGTTTTCAAAAAGTACTTTCCTGGGGGTCTTTGTTCTCCAAATTGCTCCCAGACATTCTAAATGAACAAACAAGATGACTGAATGTCCCCATCAAGTACATTTCTTCCAAGGTGGTAATAAAAACAGTTTTAAGAATTTTAACCAAATGTGACCATATTTGAATATCTAGCATATTTGGGGCCAATACAGCATACGTTTTAGCTATGCCAGGGAACATTTTAGTCTTCAAATTTGGTGAGGCCGTTTTGAAGGCCCTGAAATAAATTTGAAAATATATATATACTACAGTTCCAGTGTACAAAAATGCTACATACATGTTTGCACTTGTGTATATCCATTTACCCATTTTGGAACAAAGACAAATTTTACTTGGTCCAAACTAGTCTGCAAGATCTTCAATACTGACTAACATGTGATAAAGACCTTGGCCTTGAACAAGACTGTATAAAACCTTCAACTTTAACTTGACATAATCACAAACATTAGGTGTGAAAGTAAACATCTGTGTTATTCAAAGTACACAATGTGGTCTGTCAACATTTGATGTTCACTAACTTCAGTATAGTTGTATATACAATGATAAACATTTCATGTCGTATATGCACTGTCTTCTTAAGTACACAAGACAACATAAATTAATGTTCATTACTTCAGAATAGATGTACATTTTCTAGTCGCTCTGAAATACACAACGACACAACAGACATTGGCAGAGCCAAGGTATTGATTGGGGGAGGGGTCAATTGATCTGTTACCAATCTCTGTCCTGGGGAGGGATTTAAGGACAGGGGTTGCCCCTTTCTTTTGAGAAATATTGGTATCATTGAGGATGCTTGATTGTCAAATTGTGCTTTTGAAGTTAAGTTTATTTTCAGTTTTGAAGGTCTAAACAAACCTATGATCCACCAAATTAGTAGGTTGGGCATGTGCCCTTGATGTCGATAATGTACAGTGGTCTTCAACAGTACATATAATTTCAACTCAGTAGTACCTGTTAAACTTAATAAAATATATATATATATATGTGTATTTCTGCTAGATCCATAAGAAAGAGAGAAATTTATTTTACAACCAGTAAAATTCACAAGTGCAAATTCTTACGCAAATTCTGAGGTAAGCAAACCCAATATATGACCACTGTAGTAGCAGTATATATGGAAATGATGTCATATTTGGCAAATTTCCAAGTTATATTGACACAAAAAGGGGAAGAAAAAAAAACTTAGCATAGATAAAGTACAGAAGTTGTATTTTATGTTGAAAAAAAAGGATATTCATTTAGTAGGCCTTGCATTTAGATTTTTCCAAATCTGTTCACAGATTTTAAAAGTTTTCAGCATATACGTAGCGGCATGGGTCAAATGAAAATCAAAGGGGAAAAAAGACAAACTATATGGTCTGTAATTTAATTATTTAAGTAATAAACAGGATCCACGTAGTGGATATTTGCCTGGTGTCGATGAAAGAGCCTGTAACATGTCTTTTGTGTGAGTGGGCTATTGACTGGGGCGTTGTGCCAAGTATTCTAGCACTTGACAATGGAGTCACTCCAATAGCTATTCAACCTGTTAAATGAACCCTAAAGCGTACCATTCATAAATTTCCTGGAAATTCATTTATATTTAGATGCTATTCAATTTCAAAAGGTTTTGCAAACAAGTTTTTGTATGAAATATATTAACCAACTCACAGCAACTGCCCACTGTAGAGGGAAAAAAAGACTACCCCAAAAGGCAAACTTTGAAAATGGTACCCTCAAGCCTGGGAATGTTCAATGAAACAAAATTGTTGTGTCATGCAGGCAACCTTTGACTATGTTAGTACCCTTCTTATTCATGACTTCAACCTTTCATCTCTCCTATTGCTTTGAAGTTTCTTCAAAGTAATTTTCACAAACTTATAGTCCTCTTTCCATTCAAATTGACTTGAGTATACCCGCAATGATTGTAGGCTACGAAAGGATAAATCTTTTGGGTTTTAATATCAATCGTCAGATACAGTAAATATTGGCCTTTAAATGAACAACTTGTTGCAAATGAAGTTGTATGACTTTAATATATATATTAGTTTAACCCTTATATAGTAAATATCCCTTTCACAACATTTGCTAAGACTTCATCAAACGGGCTCACTTATATTCACTCGTTTGGCTGCATACCAGACCTCGTATATCTCGTGTGTTGTTTTGAGCTACCAGCTTTGGCATGAAACGTTTACCCCTGTGTCGGTTTGTTTGTCTTTCAGTAGTCTGAACAGGCCTTGTGCATCACAACTCCTCAAGTGTAGGAAATGCAGATGAACTACACCTGGCCAGTCAGGAGGCTTTTTAAAACTACTGCCAGCCAATCACAAGCCATCAGACAGTCACATTCTGTTGGTCCTGGCCAATGAGAAATGGCAACGCATCAACTGCAGAACAGTACAGGTAATTGCGGTATACAGCTAACATATTACTTGGCACATGCTCATGGGAAATCGAGACTGGCGCTAATTGAAAATAGTTACAAGATCACACTGACGGAATTACAATCTACAAATTTTAATTTCAACTGACGATGAGGGAAGCAACCATAAGCTAGCTATACAGCATGATACACTCTTGTGACAATGGGTTTCGGGCTGTTTCATAAATATTTGAATGGGCCAAACGTGTTACCATCAATCCAAATGAAATTACCTACACAGTGAGGAATGATTAGTGCAGTACTAAGCTGCAATATTTAGTACACTAAATGTTAAATTGTGGGAATTTAAATTCTTAGGAGTGTTAGCTCAGTGGTTAACGCTGGTGCCTTACAATCATAAGGTCACAAGTTCAAGTCACTCCAAGATTAATCTATGTCGTCCAGTATCAGAGCTGTTGACAATTGAAAATTCATAATCTAGGACGTTAAATATGAATCTAAGAGACTGACTTCGGTCAGCTTGCAGCTTTGATAAGCCAATGATGGCTTCTTTGCGAGTTCCTGCTTGCAGGAGGATCTAAAGTACATACATACATACATACATAAATACAAGGGACTCTACTCATCTTGCATGTAATCATATTGTAAGCATATCACTCGTTGTATTGATCAGTAAGGTGAACTGCTATGTGACAAAGATTCCAAATTTGAGTTAAAATGTTGAATTGGAAGCCACATGACGTGTAAGTTGTAATCCATAAGCCCTTCGGGCTTCTCCCACGTTTTGTGGTCACTTAAGCGTGGTAAAAATAATTGCTGAATATTATTACATGTTCTGCATTCTAAACGAGCTATATATATTGATGATTTGAAACCAAGATGCTTACAGAGCATTATGAGTGACAACAAGAAACTTCAGAGCTTAATGGGGCATTCCCAGACCCAATAGTATTGAGTACATTAGTGTAGCGAATGCTGTTGCTGGGACAATGCTTTATAGAGAGATAAAAGACCCTAAAAACTACAGCAGAAATTCTGTAATGCTCAACAAACAGAAAACATCTTGACAAAAATATTCTACAGTTTGTGCAACTGGTCAATAAAGATGGATAAAGAAAACTAAAAAGTGTGCAGTTTTCTTTCATCCTATTTAAATCTACCAGGAGACCAATAGAATATATGTAAAGGGTTATTGTTAAACAGCTGTTAACGACTAACTGTTCTCCTAGGAACACAAAGAGAGTAAGCAAATAAAGATTTAAGGATTGATTGTCAATATTACATCTTAATATGTGTAATAAAGCAAAATCTTCCTACTTACTTTGATTCCCAACTGTTTGACCTTTGCTTGAAGAAATACATTTTTATTCCCAACGATTCCCTTCAGTTTTATTGTTATTTTTTCTGTATTTTGTTTGTATTTATTTACTGCACATTAACCTATCAACAAAATTTATTCATTGCACTTAACATTAAAGTATTACCAAGGTATCTCAAACTAAACTAAGAAAGTTAAATAACTTGCTTTAAGGATCAGAAAGTTCAAAGAATTATTAACACAAGGAGGAAGAATGAAGAGTTACAAATGGGGAACCTGCAAGTTAAAGGGTGGGGGGGGGGGGATAAACACTCTTTGAATATTAACATCTTAATTTTTTTGTTTTATGTTGCATGTGGGGGAATGATAGAAATGTTATAGCATATGAAAGTGTCAGACACTAACTTAATTATTAACTTAATTAACAATTTACTGAGCTGCAGGAGAGAACCCAACAACTAATTTGTGTATGGAATACTCAAGATAAACCTGCGGTCAGTGTGAGCTTTATCAATGATCCTTACACCTTTTGGAAGATTTATCTCACCTAACCATCACACTCACAGTCTAAATATCAACAAGATAGCCCAGGTCATAAAAATAAACATAGGTAACACCACACCATGTGTCTGGCTTGACTAAATATATTTGAAACAGCATTACAACTTACAAGTATTTAATTGGTAAGAGAGAAAACAACCCAGATGGGAGAAGAGGGGAAGAGGAGGGGGAGAGTGGAAGAATGAAAATTAAGTGTAAAAACATAAGCTTAATATTGACATGGGGGGGGGGGGGGGAATAGGGGGAGAATGGAAATTAAGTGTTAACATATAAGCTTAATATTAACATGAGGGGGGGGGGAGAGGGGGAGAATGAAAATTAAGTGTTACAAAATAAGCTTAATATTAACATGGGGGGAGGGGAGAGAGGGAGAATGAAAATTAAGTGTTAAACATATAAGCTTAATATTAACCTGGGGAGGGGGAGAGGGGGTGAATGAAAATTAAGTGTTAACATAAAAGCTTTATATTAACATGGGGGGAGGGGGAGAAGTGTTAACATAAAAGCTTAATATTAACATGGGGGAGGGGAAGAGGGGGAAAATGAAAATTAAGTGTTAACATATAAACTTAATATTAACATGGGGGGAGGGGGGAGAGAGGGAATTGAATTTTGAAATTGAAATATAGTATAACCTGAGCATCAATCTGTCACCAAATTATCAAAGAGAAAATTGTCAAACGTGCGAGTAACTATTGTTCATGGTGATCACAGGTAAAGATGACCCCTGTCCTTTCTACACCTCCCAGTAATATGCATGACTGATTCCACAGCTGAGTGGAGCTACTGGACAATATTTTGCATTCCACAGTCAAGGGGGTGAGATGCCTGAGGGCAGCATAAACAAATCATCTCTACTTTTACCATCCAAGAACGTTCAGTTCATACAAACTAAACAGCAGCCATTATTTGTAGGCAATTATAATGTGATCTTTTCATGAACAGCCTGCAGGAACAAGCAGAGGGGAGGGCAAGGGGAACAGACAGAGGAAGGGGAAAGGGCAGATGGAGGACAATTCTGACTTAAATATTTTGCATCTTCTCTGTCAAAACGAAAGGGTCAGAACTACAAGCCTATATAAAAAGAATGACTTCTGGCACCAAATTATATATTGATATGTTGCACATCATTAAAATACAATGTTATCTATCAAGGTTGTATATCTACACCACTGTTTTGTTTTATGGCCTCAAATAACATGTTTACAATGCTTCTCAAATTTGTCAAGGATAAATGGTGACATTGACAGTCGTAAAGAGATGCTGCTCTGTTGTTTATATATGAGGTAAAAGAACATATTTGACTGAGTTTTAAGAATTTTTATTTACAAATTTGGATGAACATTTAGGCCTGCACTGAAGAGCTGCGTATCGTCAATTTACCCTTTAAAGGAGCATTTCAGAGATGAAAGCATTTTAAAATGTGAATAAACCACAACTACTACTTACTAGCCAAGCCCTCCATTTTTTTATAAATTCTGAAATGACTATTTTTGAGATAGTTTAAAGATATAATAATGAAGCACATCCTACTCTTTTTAAATAAAAACATTACAAATTAAATTGGAATCAGATTTAAAACATGGAAAAGACTGAACGACATCATACCTTAGGCTTACGGTACACTTGGCTCCGGATTAACGTTTTCTCCTGCTGGATCTGCGCATCGATGTCCTCTTTGGCTTTACCCCGCTGTCCACATCCTGTTCCTGACTCTTGTCAATCTCCTCAGTAGTCTCCTCCTGTTTTCCCTTTTCCTCCTCTTCCAGCTGTACCTCAACCTCCCCTGTGGGCATCCCCTCATCCTCCTCTTTTGACTTCTGTTCGTCCTTTTTGACTGTTTCATCAATTTCGGTGTCTTCATCGACAACTGCTTGCTCCTCCTCATCTGCTGCTTTCATGTTAGACCCATCACTTTTGTTTGTTAAGTCATCTCCAGTCTCTGATGTCAGACATTCCTTCTGAGCTTCATCCTCTTCAGAATTTTCTGTTCCCTTAGCTACCTCCTCTTTGGCATCACCTTGCACCCTTATCTTATCATCAGCTCTAATCATATCTTCATCCCTGACCTCAAACTGTTCCTCAACATCTACTTTCTGTTTGTAAGTATCTGCCTCAACATTCTCTGGATCACCTATTTCTTTAATTACTTCGATAGTACTCATTTCACTACCACCCTGAGTGGTGCCCTCCTGGGTCCCCTCTTCAATTCCTGCACCTATCCCACCTTGATCATCATCATCATCTTCATCATCATCAACACTTGCAGCTACCTCTTCTGTAATCTTCCACTCTTGTTGACCCTCTGAAGTCTCCATCTTCTGCTCAGCTGGCATTCCAACTTCTTCAGAGTCATCCATGTCCTCAACCACAACAAATTTATCTTCCATCAACTTAGCGGCCACTTTGTCTTTGCCACTACTTGCGTCAATATCTTCGTCAGTTCCAAGTTGCAATTTCTCCGAAACAGCATCCCGTTCTTTATCATGGTCATCGTGATTATCAACCATCATTTCTTCATCTCCGAGGTCCGATGTCTCCTTCTCTTCGCCGATAAGCAATGTTTTCTCCTTGGGGTCTGAAACACCCACTGAAAGATCGATCGTCCCTGTAGAGCAACTAGCATCCCCTTCCCCATCCCCCACCATTTGACTCTTATTTGCTTCATCCTTTACACTTTCATCGGTCAAAACTCTCATTTCTACCTCCTCTTGATGGACCTTTCCATCTTCTTCACAAGCCATATCCTCGATTTGATCTGCTTCGTTCATATCTTCATCTTTCAGCTTTGAAGAAGACATCCCTTTGTCAACTTTCCCTCCTTCATCTTGTTCTTCCTCTTCTCTTGCTCTCGTACCAATTTCCACATTCTGTTCTTCATCACTTGCGGTCGTCTCTTTCGTGACAGGAGGAATCGATTCGTTCTTAGATCCTACGTCCTTTGTTTCTGCCACTTCCTTAGGTTCAAAGAAGTCATTGTTGACAGTGTGTCGTACACACTGGAGCACCAGATTCCTCTCATGCCTCATTTCTGGTGCCAGAAGCTGATAAATACAAAAGAAAAATGTTATTGTTTATCGAGGTAGTGATAACACCCAAGATCAACTTTAAAAGGCTTAGGAAACCATTTTCCATTCTTTATAGGAGAACATTCCTTGTACCAATGTACACAACATTACTCAACTGTTGACCATTGTTGACTTTGAGTGATCAGCGAGGTCCTTGCACTCATTTGAACTTACATATCAAGTCTGAAGTTAATCTGGCAGGATTTAATTTACTTTCATGTTATGTACACCCAACATCAACTTTAAACGGCTTGTTGACAGAGTTCACAGTATTTTCACAGAGTTTTCTCATTTTTGTCCAATATTTGTCTCTGCTGGAATATCAAAGATCTTATTTGTCATAAATTTGAGGCAACAGATGATCCTGACAATATGTAGTTTGTTTCCCGAGCTATGTTAATATAAATCAATCATATATCTAGCTATTTTGGAGTAGAGTTGCAACATCTTATTGCAAAGAAGCAGGAAAAAAAACACGGGCTTTCAAGGCTGTAAGGCTGGGCTTGTCTTATGGATAGACACCCATACAAACATGGGTACCACTATGACAGAAAAGTAACTTCCACGTATTTAACCATGAAAGAGGGGGTACGACTGAAAAGTAAATGACAGACCAAAGTACATCTCCTACACTAACCATTTCCAACAAGGTTACTTTACTTTGACGACCTCCAGGAGCGGGAACACCCTTTTTGATTGGTCGGCTGTTTCGCCAGGCGTCTCGTTTGCTTCCCTTACCACTCTTGAATCTCCTGACCACTTCTTTCTTCACACGCTGAAAGACTACCTCCTTGGTTACTGAACAGGAGAAGATGAAAAGTAAGATGAGAAATGAAGACCGTGCAACATGTAGCATTTAAATATCCATGTGTGAATGAAATAAGGAGTTGAGGTTTGGAGGATAAAGAAAAAGATACAGATCGAGATTCACTAATGGTGCTAAAACCACAATGCCTTTTGTTTATCCCATCAGTGACTTTTCTATTGATTCAATCAAAGTTTCAAGTCACAGATGTTTCAATGCCACAGTATTATTTATCTAGTATAGGAGCCTGTAAGATATAGCAAAAGTAATCCCTACTTTAGCATGAGAATTTAGTTTTGATGCCTAGGATTAATTTCAATTAATTATACTGGATTCCTATTAATTCATTCTGGATTCCTATTTGTATTTCTCCCCTCTTTGATCATAAAAAGTTGTACAATCATGCCTATAAAAAAATGTACTCCTTTTATGTGTCAGCTGTGGACTCCTCACCCACCCTCCCCCCTCTTCCCACCCAAATTGCTTACAAAACAATGGTCCATATTATGCCAAGCCATGTGAATATTCTAAATGTGAACATGGACAGATGAGGGAGTTTGATAATTCCTGTTTCATGGTTGTTATGAGTAGAACTTATTTTGTGCCGAAATGTAAAATGGAGGGTTCCTCTTAAAACAAAAAGCCTAACCAGCTGGTCGTCCGATCGAGAAATATGAGGATTTCGAGATGAACCACCCTAATAAATACCAACAGAGAACTTGATTATCTTTATAAATTTAATAACCCAATCCCACCTTTCACAATTGATTACTTATGTTAGAATAGAAAGAGAAAATGAATAAGCCTAAAATTAGGCATAAAATAACCTTAAAGTAAACACAAGTAACTAAATAAATCTAGATAAAACCAAATTCATTAGATAAAGTTAAGATATATTTCATTAATAACATAAAATTGTAATATATTATATTACCTATCTAGTTGACCCATGGCCGTCACATACACAAGATATCAATACTCCAATTACAAAACACAGACACAGCATCCAACGGACGTCCGTTCTCAACCAGGTATATTCGATTCTGCCCTACCAACCACCCAAAACTATTCCTTTAGATTTAAAATAATTGAATAAAACATACACTATCACGCTCACAGCACAACACACGGATCACCATAACCCAACAAGCCGGGAAATCCTCTGTGACAGCATACAGTGAGCAAGACTGTATTACGCCATTGATGAGAATCCGGCTTGTTGAGCTACAGTAGAAAGCATGTGTGTCGCGAAAACAAATCATTTGCCACAAAAATCACTAATATACAGATATAAAAAGAAATGGAATAAGAAACAATTATAAAACTGAACGCTCAACGATGCAGGTAAATGTACAAGAAGATATAATAACTGGATTATAAAGTGAAGTTAAAAAGGTAGTTTCTAGTAACCTACCTAGCCTAATGTTAATAATTACTATACTTACCGGCCTAATGTTACACTGTACAGTATAAGTAGGCTATGCCTAAACACAATAAAGGTATAGACTAGGCTTATTCTTACAATGAGATTATACGTAAGACCTAAGAGTCTTAAACTAAGTCCTTTAAAATTTGATTAATACAGTTGCCACAATTTATAAATACATATATATTACATCATTTAAATTGTTCTCCTACCTGTGATGTCTTGCTTATCACCTGTTTTGTTCTCAGTAGCACCCTCTTTATCATCGGATTCTGTAAGATCTATCAAAATACAGAGAAAAAAGGAAAAAAGTTATGACTAATTAAATAAAATGACAAACTTAAGTATCATTGAAGAGCTGTTGTTGTGTGTGATGTCAATTCTTTAAAATTTTATGAATACAGTTGGCACAATCATTAAAAACATAACATCATGGAGTGTTAGCTCAGTGGTTAACCATTATAAAACTGAACGCTCAACGATGCAGGTAAATGTACAAGAAGATATAATAACTGGATAATAAAATGAAGTTAAAAAGGTAGTTTCTAGTAACCTAACTAGCCTAATGTTCATAATTAATACATCTACCGGCCTAATGTTTACACTGTACAGTAAGTAGGCTAGGCCTAAACACAATAAAGGTATTGGCTAGGCTTATTCTAACAATGAGATTATACGTAAGACCTAATAGTCTTAAACTAAGTCCTCCTTTAAAATTTGATTAATACAGTTGCCACAATTTATAAATACATATTACATCATTTATATATTTCTCCTACCTGTGATGTCTTCCTTGTCACCTGACTTGTTCTCAGTAGCAACCCCCTTATCATCGGATTCTGTAAGATCTATAAAAACACACAGAAAGTGTAAAAGTAAGTTGGCCTGACGTTTCGATCCTAGCAGGATCTTCTTCAAAGGCTAAATGACAAGTAACAGTAACAGAAGGGACAAAAACACGCACAGAATACGCACAAAAACACGCACAAAAACATGCACAGAATGCACGCAGAAAACACATAGAAAACAGAAGAATTAGTTATGCCTAATTAAATAAAATGACAACATGACAAACTTAAGTATCATTGAAGAGTTGTTGTTGTGTGTGATGTAAATCCTTTCAAATGTTATGAATACAGGTGGCACAATCTTTAAAAACATATTACATCATTTATATTGTTCTCCTACCTGCGTTATCTTCCTGGTCACCTGATTTGTTCTCTGTAGCAACCTCTTTATCACTGGATTCTGTAAGATCTATCAAAACACAGAGAAAAAAGGAAGAAACTTTTCATGGAGTGTTAGCTCAGAGGTTAACGCAGGCGCCTTTCAATCATAAGGTCCCGAGTTCCAGTCACTCCAAGATTAATGTATGTTGTCCAATTACAGAGTTGTTGACAATTCGTAATCATGGACGTTAAATATGAATCTAAGAGACTGACTTCGGTCAGCTTGCGGCTTTGATAAGCCAATGATGGCTTCTTTGTGAGTTCCTGTTTGCAGGAGGATCTAAAATACATACATACATCATTTAAATTGTTCTCCTACCTGAGATGTTTTTCTTGTCACCTGATTTGTTGTCAGTAGCAATCTCTTTATCACTGGATTCTGTAAGATCTATCAAAACACAGAGAAAAAAAGGAAGAAATTTATGCCAAGTTTAATAAAATGACAACATGACAAACTTAAGTATCACTGAGGAATTGTTCTTGTGTGTGATATCACTCTATCAAAATTTTATGAATACAGATGGCACAATCTGTAAAAACATATTACATCATTTAAATTGTTCTTCTACCTGTGATGTCTTGTTTATCATCTGATATGTTCTCAGTAGCAACCTCTTTATCATCGGATTCTGTAAGATCTATCAAAACAAAGAAGAAAAGGAAGAAAGTTATGCCTAATTAGATAAAATGACAATATGACAAACTAAAATATCGTTGAAAAGTTGTTCTTGTGTGTGATGTCACTCCTTCAAATTTTATGGATACAGTTGGCACAATTTATAAATACATATTACATCATGGAGTGTTCGCTCAGTGGTTAACGCCGGTGCCTTTGTTGTGTGTGACATCACTCCCCCACCTTCGCATTGTAAGCATAAATAATGCAAGAAGTAGCTCACATTTTTATTCTTCCCATCATTGTCTGCTCATCTGTACGTTTTGAATGCTTTTGTAAATTCTATACTGTTTCTCTTATAAATCTTTATACTCTCTCTGAATCATCACTTTTGGTATCATTCTACAGATCCAGAAGTAATGTTTAATATAACAACTATTATGACCACTGTAACTATAAATGGCTTACAATACTTGCAGAGCATCCAGCTCACAAAAATAAATGAGTGTAACGGCTATCATTTTGAGCCATTAACAACTGACTTTTATGGTAAAGTAGGCATCTCCTAGCTACACACAAAACATTGCCAAAGCATGTCCATACATTAAACAGATAGTATAATGTATTACTCAGATGGAATACCTGCCAAATACATGCCAAAATATTGGTTATATCACAATTTGTTTATAAAAAATCAAAATGTTGGAATGACAAGCCACAAAATATAACTTGGGTAGCATCTCAACAATTGGGAAGAACAGCTTTGAAAGAAAGCCTTCAAACAACAGCCTCTCTCCCTCCATCCCTTCCTCCCTCCCTCCCTTCTCAACCCCACCTCCCCCCCTCCATCCTCCAACTTAAAGTTCTTACCTTCATCAACAGTCATATTCTCCTCTTCCTTCTCCTCCACAGCACCCTCAATCTTAGTCTTCTCAACTTCTTTTTGCTCTGTATTCTCCATCTCCACGTCACCCTTCTCATCAGTTTTATCATTGCTTGTACCTTCTTCATCACTTGTTGCCATAGCTTCCTTTTCACCCTCCTCTGCTTCTTGTTCTTTAACTTCGTTTTCTTCCGTTGTTTCATCCTCTTTCGTCTCCTCATTACCTCCTTCAGTTGTCTGAACGATTTTCTTCTTCTTCCCTCTCATTTTCCTGACCATCCAAAATAAAATAGAAAATGGTACTCTTAAAATAATAATCAGCAGTTATTTTTACGACTGACCACAAATGTGGGAGAAGTCCTCCAGGGCTTATGGATTACAACTTACACGTCGGGTAGCTTCCAATTCAACATTTTAACTCAAATTTGGAATCTTTTCAATTTAGAAAGTCATTTCAGATGGGGCAAACTGTAGATTGCTCTTGGATGAAAAACCCACCTTACTATGACTCGGCTGGGAATCGAACCCCAAACCTCCCGATTGCTAAGTTTCATTGCTTCAAAAGGCCACCGCCTTTATCCACTCGGCCACACAGTTTAATGCTTGCAAAATTTGATAAACAGCCAGATTGTACATATGACTTAGGAGAAAATAATTTGTGTTGTGTGGTCTGCGATTCTCTTAAATGATCCCTTGATTCTTAGAGCAGCTCTGTGAATTGATTTGGTGACTTTTTGGACAATGAATATTCTATATCAAAATCCATTTTGTCACATTGCAGTTCAATGGCCTCAATAATAAACATTCCCTTCAACTGAAGCAACAGTACAAAAATTAAAAGTTTTTTTTTTTAAAAACAAAATGCAGTCCTATATTTGAGTAAGAGTAGATAGCTTTGGATAAAATTGCCCAAAAATTTGTGGGCCAGACACAACAAGCTTCCTTAAAACAGATGATTGTGTTTCCATGGTTACATTACCAACACTGAAAGTAAAAATCTACTAGCATTAGTTTGCAACAGTGTCACAACAGAAGCATCCCTCCAGAAAATAAGATTATTTTATCTGAAAAAAATGGAATAAACTTCAACTGGCATTTATCTTTACCCAAATTCCTTTGTCACCAAGACTGCCCCAACTCGCTCCTTATCTTCTTCTACTGCCTTCTTGGCTGTGATGTTGGCATTGGTGGGGAAATTTCTTCAAACAAAGAGACGATATGATAAATATTATATTACGAAATATGTAACATCTGTTTCACATATATATTATTGCAGCTTGTAGCATACCATCTGCCACCGTGTACATCTACAACATCGCAAAAATCTACTGATAGGTTGCTGAATAATAATAATAATCATAATAATATTTGATTTATTTATATAGCGCTTTATACCAGCGATAGGTCTCAAAGCGCTTTACAGACGTTATATTACCCCTGGTCAATGATAATCTGTCCCAGAGACAACTCCCTCCAGGCAGCTGCAGTTATTTACTGCGCTCAATGACAAGTTACCTCATAGGTACCCATTTAACCCTGGGCGGAGAGAGGTAATTGAGATACAGCATCTTGCCCAAGGATACAACGTAATGAACTAGGCAGGAATCGAACCAGCAATCCTTGGACCACAAGTCTGACGCCTTAGCCAATTGGCCACCACGCTCTGAATCTGTTTGTCACAACAGTTGCATCTCACCCCAAGTACTTTACAATATAAATAACACAACTAAGAGACGGCTACATGACAAGCATGGCAGATGTACTTTCCACCTGGCCTTCTTGTCATATAATTGGATTTGCACTGAAAGTTGTTGTCATAACACAGACCCCCAAAAAGCTCTTGCGACCGAGAAATCAATGCTCTAGTGAGTACTCACATACTACGAAAACCAACTGCTTTGAGCTTTGAGGTAACATCAGAATTACAAATGTCACAATTTTCAACCAGCTGCCTTGCATCGAAAAAACATTATTTCCGAAATTTAAAATTAGTAAATGGTAAAACGGCTACACCTTACGCCGAATAACCAATTTTATTTACATAGTGAGTCAAGTCAGATTATGATCTGTATCATGTCTGTGCTTAGTAAACCAAGACTTTGAACCTGACCCTCATGCCACCTGTCTTGGCATTCTCTGCTGCCCTCAATATTACCAACAACTCCCACACTTGCAGACGAGAACATAAACTGATATTTGCCTCTTAAAGATATATACACAGTATCAAGCAATCACCTATAAGCTTACCTCTTCTAAGTTTTCAACACTTTCTGCATTTTTAACTTGTTTCCAAGTTCATATACTCTGTTTACCTTTTTCGTTCCTCTAGCCAGGCTTTAACATCATCTGTGTCTCTTGACCATTTAACAGCTGGAATGTTCGGCTGGTGGGCCTGCTGTTTGTGGATCTCTAATACCTTAGAAATTCCTTCGAATCTGCAACCTTCCACATCGCACTATCATCAAAGCAAAATTCATTTGTCAGAGTGATAACAAGTAATGAAATATCATATAAACTTGATGCTAAAATTCCAGTCCTGGAAATGTATTTTAATAATGACTAGCCACCAAGGGGTTGAGTTGACTCAAGTTTGTGCTGGGCCATCACAATGAGCTGGCCTTGGTAATGATGCCACAGTTCAGTGACCTTTCTGAATAGTGCTTTGTAATCAGTAGCCAAACTGAATTGACGAAACTTTCTTAGTAGCATACTTTTACTAACTACAGTACTTATTCCTTTTTAGGATTCATTATTCACATAGCAGCTTGCTAATATTATTAATACAGTATATCTCAATATCTGAAGAAAAAAAATTACACAAACTAGTATCAAATAAGTTCACAAAGGAGACAAAACGTGGAAGGGAAAACAGGTATAGAAGACATGGAATGGAAACAAGGGAGAAGAAGAGGTAAGAGATAAGAGTAAGAGATGAATATGAAGTAAGGAATGAATGGGAAGTTCATACTGTATCTACGTATGATTATGAATGGGTCAATTACATTAAAAGGTTAGAAGAGATAGCAATGAAGGAACTAATAGAAAGATACCATGGATCAAGGCAGGGAAAAGATAGGGTAGAAATCAAGGGATGGGGGTAATTAAAACAGCCAAAAAAAATATAAAAGGGATATTGGGTATGTAAAGGAGACTGTTGCACTAGATAGGGTAGAAGAGGAAGGAGTCTTGCAGCTAGTAAAAGTAGCTCAAAGTATCAACATTTGGTGGTTGCTCATTGTAAAATGAGATTAAAATCTCCATCAATCATAGTTTGCTTACACATAGCTGCTACTCACCCAATTACTACCCTACAAGTCATCTGCATCTGTAATCAACATATATCACATACCCCCCACCCCACCCCCCCCCCCCCCCCCCGCCCCTCCTCTCCATTGTAATTAAATGACAAATGTTCAAATACCTGTTTGTGCTGATTTCTATGTTCTGATTCTTCCTCCTTGGTCGTGAATCCGACTTGACAGACATCGCACAAAAACTTGACATCTTGACTCTTCTTGGCATCTATCTTGGCTTCAGATTTATGCTGTTCAATTTTCAACTGAAAGAACACAAATTATATATCTTATAAAAGTCAGTTCAAAAGTCATGATGTAATTTGTGAATTGAAACTCTGTAAAAAATCTCTACAAGGGATATATGCAACAAGTTTTTGAAATATTCATATATTTTAGACTCCTTGATGGTCTGCTTTCTAAATGTTCTGGTAAAGAATTTCATAGCAAGTGAGGTCCACAAACTCCAAAGACCTACTTAGGCTTCTATTGGACTATTTACTGACTTAACTCTCTATTAATTCGGAAGTAGACTTAATACTCGAAGAATCCCTTTTATTTTTTTGGCAATCTTACTTCAAAGAGTAGTGCTGAAAGTAAAATTGCAAGTGATCATCTTTTAAAAGACATTCTGTTTGCTCTTTCTTTTACCAAGTGAACAATCATTAACAATTAATTAATAATGAGATTGCAATTAATCAGACTAAGACAGTAAGACAGCTTCCTTACTTTTTGTTTTGAAATGAATGTTAACTACCGAGTATTTGACAAATGGACAAGATTTGCCTGTAGGATTTGAACACACAGATCTACTTTCTCATATTAGTATTTGTACATAGGAGGAACAAATTTGAACATTTCTTTACTTGACTAGTCATGCTAATGATCTACATTGCATATTAGATTTAAGTCTGGTAATAGAATAAAATCAACTAAAACATGCTGAGCACTGTTAAGGTGGTATTCAAAAACAAACATCAATTATAACAGTTGTAGTACAGGCAAAGTAAAATCTTGAATTACATGATGGTCTATCCTAACAGTAGCCATTCAGTTAATTTTGCACATTAGATTATTGCGTAAATTTTTCAATGGCAAATGGTCACTCATTGAAATGGATGAACTTTTCATATATAAATTGCTTGAAACTATGGTTACGTATCAATAAAAAAAAGAAATCTTAAGAAAATGTATGGAAGACATCTTCTGACCTATTTTGTGTTTTTTAAATTAAGATTTGAGAGATTATTACCTTCCTTTTTATCTCAGTCAAATACTTTCCAAACGTTCCTGATTTGGTACCCAAAAATTGTGGGATGGACATTTTATTTGGAAGCTTTGGAGGCTGTAGGTCTCTGAAGGATTCTGGGTGGAAAGGTTGTGACTGGTGTCCTCTTGGATCAAAGAGTGTAGGTCCATCTCTTGGGACATTGGTAGGCCTGACAGCCATCAGAGGCCTTGGTTCTCCTCTGTGCGGAGAGCCGGAGCTTCTGCGTCTTTTCCTTGGGTGCCCTAGCATCGGTGGAGGGCTTTGCGGTCCTAGGTCGGGGACATCTTGCCAGTGTGGGCCTCTCGGTCTGGGAGGAAAACCTGGTGGTGCTCTACCCCATGGCACAGGAGGTCTGTTCCTAAAGGGCATCCTTGGTCGTAAACCTCTCGGTCCACCAGGAAACGATTCATTCGGATGGCCTCTGAAACGTGGGCCAAACATCTCACCTTCATTTGGTGTCCTAAAGCGAAACCTATTGTCATGAGGTGCCATTGGTCCAAATGGAGGTCTACCCATTTGCACTGGTGATGGGCTGGGATCTCTCCGTGACCATTTGTCAAATTTCCCACCTCCCTCCATAGAATGCTGTCTTTTGTGTGGTGGAGGCCCTACCTTAGGGGAATGCATGCCACCAGGGCCTCTTGGAGGCATAGAAAGTGGTACTCTTGGTGGCATTGGAACAGGCCCTCTGTGTGGTCTTACAGGTGGGCCTCGAGGTGCCATATTAAATGGCCCTGCTTGCCTGGGGCCAGGACCTGTTAGCATCATATGGTCTGGTCCTCTTGGTGGCATCCAATTATTGCCTCTTTGCTGCATGTGACGTGGTCCTCTTGGTGGCATAGCTGCAGGAAATCTAGGTGAAAATGGACCTGGCCCACAAGGTGCCACTTTATCATGCTGCATAGGTTGTGATTGATCATGGCCTCTCTTTGACCTATGACCTGATCTTGCAGAGGATATTGGTCCTAATCCCCTAGGTGATGATGGCCCTGGTCCTTTAGGACCCATTTTGTCTTGTCCAGCACTGACCTGCTTCACACCTTGTCCTATCTGGGTTTTGTTTAACTTTTGAGGCAAGTTCTTTCCAATGTTTCCTGTGCTTTGACTAGAATAGTTTTGTGTTCTAGCATTTTTGTTATCAGAACCAATGTCTCCTTTACCCACTTTATTGGTGTGATTGCCTGTACTAGAATTGAAAGACTTTTGTTTCAGATGGGTCTGCTCTGGTCTAGTATTTGTCACAGGTTGCGCTTTTGAATTGGCCCCAGAAGGATATGAAGATGGCATGATGGGGCGTAAGTTAGACAATTTACTACCATTCCCTCTTTGCTGAATTTCCTGGGAATGCCATGGTTCTCTTTTATCTCTAAAGTCCACTTGTCTTCTACTATCCCCAGGAACTGTTCTAGTCTCTGTTGATGGTATTCCTGGCGAATATCCTCCTTTTGCAGAAAACTTGCTGTTTGCAGAACCAGCTGTGTTTTGTGACTTTTGACCAAACTGGTTTCTATGTTCTCTACCTTTCTGGCTGTACTGACTAACAGACCGACTCCCTGGAGAGTTACTTTGATTGTTCTTAGAGTTCCAGCTAGAGCCAGACTGACTCGAAAACTGACTCACTGTAGGTTGGTTGCTTGCAATGTTTCCAGTGTTCCAATCAGTGTGTGAAGGTGCTTGATACGTCTGATTAACATTAGCTGATCTTTGGTCATTTCTAACGTAAGATCTATTTGGTTGAGTAAAACCATCACCTGGCCTAGAACCATATATGCTTTGGCTTCCATAATCCTGCGTTTGAGTTGGCTTGTATGCATCACTTTGTGATGAAATTTGAGCTGCTCCCTGATTATATCCATCTCCACTGGTTGAAGTTTGGTTGTAGTTATAGTAATAACTTTGATCTGTTTGCTGATGCTCAGCATTCGCTTGCGGTTGGGTGGACACATATGCATTTTGAGGAGCTGCATTACTATATGCTGAGCTCTGACCCAGACTTGTTCCCTGTCCCTGATTAGGCTTACTCCAATCCTGTGTCTGTAGATGAGAATTAAAGTTAGGCCCTGCATTATTAGTTTCATTTGTCTTGTTATAGCTGTAAGAAGTTTGATCTGGGGGCTTATTTATATTTTCATAGCCTCCACTATCATGGGGTACGTACTGCGTATACTGTGCCACGTTGGAAGGTTGGTTAGTTTCTGTTGTGGTGGTTGTAGTCGTGCTCGTGTATCCTGCATAATACTGTCCTTGGGACTGGTTCTGCGACGGTGTGTAATATTGACTCTGAGTGTTGTCAGTAGGCTGAGCTACACTGGAGCTTGACGTGTTTGACTGTGAATAGTCTGAATAAGACCCATATGTTACTCCAGGGGCAGATGTCTGAGTGTCAGTGTAATTAGATTGCCCTGCAACATTGGCATTATCATACGAGGAGGCATATGAATACGACTGATATGGATATGATCCTTGATTCGCGCTACTGGTACTTGTATAGTCCGTACTATTGGTATCGGTTCCTGCGTACACTTGGCCTTGATAGGACGCAACGTCTTGCCCGCTGCTGGTCGTAGAGTAAGCATTTTCGGATGGATAACTCTGCGATGGGTCGCTATACGTAGAATACGAAGAAGCCTGTGTTGTAGGATATTGAGAGTAATAGTCGTAGGTGTTCTGTTGGTACGCCATCGTTAAACGGAATCCTGACTCGGCTTCCTAAAGATCGTGGTTTACCATCGCGCCTAGCGTTAAGTATAGAGCGTACATGCAGTGCATACAGACCTTCTGCAATGAAACAAACGCGCTTTTGGGGGCTTCTGGGAGTAGCTGGTAGAAGAGGATATTTTCGTTTGCCGCCCCCTATTCATAGTACAGCCAACGATATACAGGCTATTGGTTCAGAGTTCGACTGCGGTCCCTTTTCATCTGCATATTTCTATATAATCTTTCATAATTATTTTTTAGCGTTCGAGATGTAAAATGTTACTCAAATTAGTATTATGTTTCATTAATTCGCACTGTAGGCCTAATGGCATTATTTCAGTAACAGTGCTGATTAGTGCTTAAAGGGTGTGAAGACTCACGCAAAAAGAAACTTCTAATGCCGGTAATCTGACCTAGTTTCGAATGCGGTGTAAGAGAAGTGGTAGACGCCACCATCGATCCCAGAAAATAAACACACAGCTTGCTACCGTCGGTAATAAGACACTAATGTACAGTCAGTACATACAGCTGCGGTCAATACCCACAGCACAGCGTACAAACGAAACAGCGATTGACATCTCAGGTCCAGCTAAAGATAACAAGGTATCACGTTTCATTACTGTCTGCATTTTGTAGCGACACGAACAAAACTTCACTTGCAAGCAACAGAAAGTTTTCACAGGGCCGCACGCGGTTTGGGGCGAGTCTTCAATGCCATTAAAACCCCAATATGCATTCGTGCTTGACGGTCTAAACAACCACGTTTCTTCTTTGTACTATACTGTAGTAAATGATCACACAATCTTGATGAGATATGTATGAATACACATATATATATATATATATATACATACATATATAAACATATATATATAATTATATATATACTTATATATATATATATATAAGTATATATATATATATATATATTTATATATATATATATATATATATATATATATATATATATATATATATGTATATATATATATTATTGTACTAGTGTTCCACTAGTCTCAACATATATTATGTACTTATAAAGTTAAAGTTGAAGGTTTACAGTCTTGTATGAGGCTAATGCCTCCTCACACGACTTTACAACTTAACCCCTGGTCATTGGTAACTTGTCACACCCACACACCAAAGTGTGCACAATTCAATCAATCTCTCCTGGGGCACCACAGTGCACCACAACCACGTGTCCCCCGGGGGACTTCCCATAGGGTGCAGCCACAAACCGGCGCACGCACCTATATTTACAAGTTACCTCGCAGGTCCCCATTTATACACCTGGGTGAAGAGAGGCAATGGAGATAAAGCGCCTTGCCCAAGGACACAACGCAATGATCTGGCCAGGGCTCGAACCTGTAATCCTTAGATCACAAGTCCACTGCCTTAACCACTTGACCACAACGCTCTTTATACTTATGTATAAATATGTATATATTTATATAATAAATATCAACAAAAGAGAAAAATTCCCTTCACGACTGGTTTCGTCCTTTTGGGACTCATCGGGCGTAGTTAGGAATCAAATTCCGGGCCTTGTGCGGTAAAAATGCCACAAATACTTGTAAAGCTTGCCAAATACTTGTAAAGCTTGTATCTTCGATTGTAAGCGATTCTCGTAAATTTATTGTTTGCAATACAGTTATGTACTTTATTTTAACATCTGTTTAGTGGGATCTCTTTTGCATCTAGCAACGTTAACAAAACTGTTGACTATATCTTTACACCAATCATGCTGCTTCATGCATTAAAAAGGCTAAGTAAGACGTACCAGTTTGGAATATATCAGTTTATGAAGAAATCTATCAATGACATCAAAATCAAACCATGGATGACTTTGAATTTTCTGAAAGTGAATAGTTAGAAAGCAGGACTGTTGATCATCTGTTTAAAATCTACTCATACAAAACTTACAATTCTTGCATTTGGGATAGGAGATTGTGTAATCAAACCATGTGAGCAAGCTTGTAGCTTGGGAGTTGTGTTTGATTCTTCTTTTAAGTGCTGACAGCCATATTACCAAAGAGTGCCAGTGGGCATTCCACAACATCCAGAACATCGTCACAGATTCGGCACTTATCAACTCCATAACAACATCCACCCACATTGGTGCAGTCCTGTCTTCTATTGCATCTTGACGATTGCAATGCACTCCTTATTGGATTTCCTAAACATCTTCTCGATAAACTTCAACATTTCCAGAACTGTGCAGCGAGATTGGCTACAAAAACCCAAAAAAATCAACATATCACACCAATTCTGAACGAGCTCCACTGGCTTCGAATTGTGGACAGAATCAACCATAAAATATCTTGTGCAAGTGTTCAGAGCAATAAAATGGTTCAGCGCCTTCAGAAAGTTTGGGTCGCACAAAACATTTGTGGACTGTCACAATAGATGATAACTTACATGATAAATATACTCAAGTAACTTTATCATTGCTAGTTTTGTATGGTACACAGCCAAAAAGCTACAGGCTACTGAGGTTTCCATTTTCCATGGGTATTACAGCATATCTATGTTTCACACATGTCCACAAACATTTTGGTCACTTTCACATAATATGCACTTAGAAATTTGCTCAGACAAAGAAGATAAAGCCCACGCCAGAAAGGGAAAAAAAGAGTATCAAAGGCAGGATTGAAATTTTGTTAAATATAAAAACACAAACAGCACACCTAAAATATCAAAAGTAATATTCCAAGTGAAAAGATATAAAACTTAATCATTCTTGTGAAAACTTAAAATCTGTCATTAAAAGCTATTATACTAATGAACAGAGAGTGGACACTTGAACACAGAATGAGAACAGGTAGTAAATATTCTGTAATATTTTGTTAAGTCATGGACTACATCTGGTGAGTGACTTAACTGAAGTAGCTGTGTTGGTTGCAACAAGGCTGGCCTCTCTTCCTGTTTGACACAAAAACTTTAATAACAAGGCAGTTCTCCAGTGACCAATCCAACATCATTCAAAAATTTAACAAACGTTAACAAGTTACATTTCTGATGAGACTTTTTCATGAGGGAATTTTGAATTAGTACAAAAGAAGAAATGTTCAAATTGGTGCAAATAACTAAATGACCTAAATTTGATGAACCTCTTCAATCTTATTTTGAGCAATAATTTGCAGGTTTGGCAAAATTGGCAACCAAACTGAAAAGTCTATGTGAGCATTAACACAAGAGGAAATCTACTCCTAGTTATGAGAGCGCCCTCAGTTGGTCACTCTTGTGTTTCTGGGTCTATTTGCTTTGAGGTGTACTGCCAAAGAACAAGATAAACTGAGTCTTAAATACATCTTTATATAGTCTGCATGAATGCATAAATTACCATCGCTACGTTCCTTTGACAGATCTTCTGGTATAAAATTTACCTTCCATGAGAAGTAAAATTCAAACGGTCTTCAAAAGTCACATCTACCCTCCTCAAAAAAACAACCCAAAAAAACATTAGTTAGCTCTGTAACATTCCTGGAAAATCAGCCTTGGGCAGTAAACCCCTCCTCTGGAAAAATTCTGTCTTTCAATTCAGTACATACTATCTGCAAAGTTATATATCAAAACTGAATAATCATGTGCTACATCTTTGGGCTTCATCAAACCCTTAATGACATCATCAAGTTTCTACAGGGTTAAAGGTCATTTGCAGGAGTCATGTCACATGCGTCGATCATTCGGTTGCTTTTGCTGCAATTGCTTTAGAGCTGCCTTGCCATATCCTCCCCTTCCACCGTCATACTCTGCTCTGTATTCATCACGAACCTGAAACCAGAAAGACAAAGATCACAGTACTTAAAAGAGCTGGTCAACTCTTCTACCAAGTATAGGGCTACAAAAAGAACTTTTAAGGGTGATGTTAGGAACAAACTTAATTTGCATATGTTCTAGAACATAACATAAACATTGCTTTCGGTCCAGCTTGTACTTTTCTACCAATTTTGGGGAAGTTACCCTTCAAGCATCAGAGGCTCATCAATTCAAGACATAGCTTAGGCTACTTAGCCTAACACGTAGAAATTACAAAAGTTTTTTGTGTGAGACCCCAAAACACATTAGGAAATAAAGCACGTTTATGTGACCAGATGAGACATTTACAATGCATTATAAATGTAGTTACAAATGGTCTTGCAAGTCTTCCAAGGGTGCTCTGTTCTTCATAGAAGTGAAAAGAGCATGTTATGGTTGACTATATACAATTGATAAACCAGTGACAATAAAAAGACGTTTAGGTGATCTTTTCTGGATCCTTCAAGCCATTTCCTGACATTAAAAGGATTATATAGTGACAGTAAATAAAATGAAACTAAATATTGGAACATTTACAGCATTTTCCATCACATTCACACAATTATGATGTTTGCACACACAGGTTTAGGTGGCATTTAACAAAGAACATATTAGTAATGCTAATTAACATATTAAACTTATTAGTAATGCTAACTAAGATGAAGTTGCTTTTTTGTCTGTAAAGATGTAATCCTCCTATTGGTAAACCTTTATTGACCCCCCCCCACCCCCTCCCCTACCAGAATCCTGGTTACACAATGAACCCTGCTTTGAACTGATCTACATACCTGTCCTCCACTTCTGCCTCTCCCATACTGTCTTCCTTCCACAAAACCAGCATCCCAGTCACCTCTGATGATTCTGTCATCTAGCCTTGTACCACTTATATACATTAATGCATGCTTGGCATCCTCTCTTCTGTAAAACCTGTAAGCGTTGGGTAAGAAATGAATATTTATAAAGGCTTAGAGGGAATGACTTAGCTTTAGGTAATCAAGAATGGCATTATCAAACAATGACCAAAACCCAAAAAATCTCAGCATCTTACACCAAGCGATATGTTGCATCTCAGTTTTATGTGTACTATCACACCCTTTATACCTCATTTGCACTGTTTGAAGTGTTTACTTAAAAAAGGCTCTGTAATTGAACCCCTATTGCTAGAGAAAAATATCCCTTAGCAACCAAACTTGTGGTTTTCACCATTTTTGCCTGACATTTGGAACTGGAACATTTAGTTTATGATTATTAACAATATTTTCAATTTACCAGAACTGTAGTTTGCACATTCCAAGTACTTGCATGAAGGGGACTACTGAACTCAGAAAATAGGGCACATTAAGGCCTTTCACCAACAGTACATGAAGAAAGAAGGAGTTGGGTTAAGTTGATGTCACAATCTTAACATGTTTCACAGTGGAACGGATGCAATTTCCTTCATTACTACACCCATTGCCAAAACAAAGAACGCTGCCACTCACTCCCTACATTCCTCTCCCCCCCCCCCACCCCCATCATCACCCTTGCCAGCCTTGTGCTTGGTTATCCTAGATAGAAAGCAGGTTGGTATGCTTTTATCATAGGAATTTACTGACAGACATACAGTTTAAACAATTCCTGAAGAAAAGGGAAAAAAATACTTACTCAAGAAAACAGAATCCACAAGGTGTTTTCTTAACTTTGTCTAATCCCATGATGATGCGCTTTATATCTCCACATTTCGAGAAAAGCTCATGGATTTGTTCTTCGGTTGTAAAGAAGGAAAGGTTTCCGATGTATAGTGTACTACTCAGCCGGAGTCTTTTCTCTTGCTCAGTCATGTTACCCTAAGAATGCGAGAGACAGTTCATGTCAGGAGTTAATGGTGATTCTATTGGGTTTTTGAAGAGAACTTTGTGTGGCAAAGAAGTTAAAACATACTCACAAAACATGCATTTTAACAGAACTCACTTGCTAACAATTACTTATCTTACCTGTAAAAAGTACTGTTCACCCTACTTATACTGCTAATCATGGTATTAATGTTAGTTATAAATGTATCTATATAAGTATTTTAATTTGGCAGAAATAAAAATATCCACAGTATTCTTTTGCTATCATACTGGGAGTAAATAATCCTCATCATTAATTCTACTCATTCATTTTTCTAAACTGCAGTACATCCATAAGTCTGTCATATGATACACTGCAACACCTTATTTCCAAGGCCATTTTTACACCAACTTTGGGATCACCAGTACAGAACATGTTACAATTACACTAGTGTCCAATTACTAGCAGAATAAGGCAACACAACATGTTATTCTCCCAACTGCTGGATGTATAACCTGGGCAGTATAACTGCCAGGGGAATTTATAACATGCCGTTTCCATATTCGTTCAGCTGTCAGGGAACATTGCAAATGTTAGCCTTATTCATCTGGTGCCGGGGGAATAAGTTGACCCATTCCCTTATTTGTCCTAAACCATAGGCCTACGTAACTGAAGCCACTCAATCACATGTAACTGCCACATAGCAAGCAACAGTATCAATATGCACAAGCCATAATCCTGTTACTGTTAGGAATAGACTACAGTGTACAGCAGATAATAATGTACAATGCACAAATACTGCACTAATAACAACTGGTAGTAGAAGGCACGCCTCCATACTATCGATGGCAATATGCTCAACAAAGGGCTGCTTCATCACCGGTGTTATGGCATTTCTTCTGCGATACACTTGGAAAGGCATGTTAAGTTATTTGGTGGGACCATTATGCTTTACATATAGTTCTCGTAGGCCTGTATTTTTACATGCCAGCAGTACCTGCAACGTCTACGCCCTACTTTGCACAAATTATTCCTTATCCTCAGATAATGACAACCTAGTCACACTACCATTGACGTATTGACCATTTATAGGCCTATGGAACACGTTAAGTTCATGCTATTGGTTAGGAAGCTTTTAGTGTTATTATACGCTTTATATTAAACGTAGTTTACGTCAGTAAGATGTGAACTGTAAATGTGTTACAACGCCAAGTAAATGCAAGGAAAGGCTAGGCTGATATTTCGCTAAACTGGTACTCTTTGGTTATTAGTTTACATCACATCACAACAAAGACATATCGGTCGGCATAAAATGTCTCAGCTCTTACTCATATGTAAATGCAATACAACAATCTCACCCGAAAATGTTGATCTCTGTATGTACTCAGTTCTGCACTTTTAAAGTGCCTGTGCATCAAAGTGTTCGTCATTTTGATAACTGGTTTACTTCAGGCGTAGGATACGGAAATTCCACTAACACTCAGTACAGTCTTTCGGCGAATAACATAAATATTAGTCAATATGCAAATCACCGCGAAATACGCCGATGATGTCAAGTGGGTTAAGCGTAAAGTATGGGACGCCAAAAGCGTTACTCTATGGAACGCCAAAAGGAGTTCACGTGGCGTTGCTACAGAAGGTGCTATACCCTAACCAGGAGGTGTTGCTACCCTAAACAGGAGGTGCTACTACCTTAAACAGGAGGTACTACTAACCTAAGCGGGAGGTGCTTATACCCTTAACAGGAGATGCTACTACTCATAAGTGATGATACTACTATAAAATAGTGGCGCTCTCCTTTTAGGGTAGTAGCTCCACTCACGGTATAATTTGGTGAGGACCCCCAGACCCCGGAAATGGGAGTCAGCTCACCCAGATCAGCATCCCTTACGTTATGAAATCATTGGCTTGCCTCTGGTCCTACTATAAAGATTCAGGCCCTTGCATAAATCAGTGAACTCCTGTCTTTAAAATCCTTTGCATGCCACTGGTTTTCACCGTGCAATGGATGAAACTTATTAGGCCCACTAACAGAGATTGTTTTCTTTCTATTGAAGGAACTAAGGAATCATTCTGAAAACGCCAGGAAGGTCAGTAAGAGCGTCAGAATCAACACAAAGTGGGATATGCAATTGACGTTTTCACAAATGATTTATGTACTAATTTCCTCCATATGTATTTCTTGTGGAGGTTTTAAAAACAAACTTCGTTAATTTCCTTGATATTATATGATATGATATCATATTTGATATTATATCATATATAGTATGTATTGTGCTACAATTAGGTGAGTGAACGTCTGCCTGGAAGGTTAACCATTGTCCATAGTCCTAAAGTGACCTAATGTTGTTTTTGTTTTTTGAGGGGGGGGGGCACTTTTTGAGTCATGATCATTTTTTTATGCTTGAATGTTGAAGAAGCTGAAATAAGCTATTAGTGCATGATTGTCTACAAATCTGGAGGATTGAAGGTTACTTAATGCATTTCAGAAAATCCTGGGTGAAACAAGAAGATTCCGCAGCTAGGGCTGACAGATGGGTTGGGAGAACTATGCGAACCTTTGAGCTCTTCTAGCTCAAAATCTAAATCATCATGGTGGCAAAAGTCGAATGTTTTATGATAGCCCAGGCCATCAGCTATCATATGGTGGGTAGGCCATGTCAGTTGAAAACGTCTATCAATGCTATAGCGGCATTGGGAGGCGACAAGTTTAGTGTGTAAGTTAATGGGAGAATTTAATTGTGGTACTACTCTGTAATATTGTTGTCAAGTTGTACATTATTCCGCGGCCATGGATTGCAAAAGAACCATATATTACAAAAAAGAGGAGCGCCCGCTTTTTCGTGTAGCGCTTGCTGAGATATATGCGCATGGCAGTATGGGCTTCATTGACTTACAGAAGGAAACCATATTTTCCGAGGACTCTAGAGCACAGAAAATCTGAAATCCACCGTGGACTATCCGTTTGCAAATTTCTTACGATAATCATTGAGCTGGGAGCTAGGAGTGTTAGCTCCGTGGTTAACGCCGGTGCCTTCCATATCATAAGGTCCCCAGTTCGAGTCACTCCAAGATTAATGTACGTCGTCCATTGAGCTATAGAAGAGGTGAAAGGTTATAATAGTTCTTCCCCAACTACTACTCAGTTATCGTCAGTATCTTATATGTTTGATTGTTGAAGAGGATGGATTAAACTACTGATGTTGCTTAACCGTTTGTGAACTAGAACTGGCTTTGCCTGAAAATACGCAGTATTGTAGTGCGCGTTGAGTGTTTGCAGTATTAGGAACTTTTCGCTTGTTTATGGTGTTATTTTTTGGGCGGACAACGCACCAGGGAGTTTAGTGATGTAGGTACCTACAAAGTGAGGGCGCTTGTGAGCGCCGTGACAGGTTCAGAATTTGTTGCCTACGCAGCTAGCCTCTGAAACTGCAAATGTACAGAGAATATATGATACTTTAAGTTTCAACGTCTAGGCATGTAAGTATTGTTCACTTGGCAAGTAATGCGAATATCAGTGTAGCGCGCACGCGCACTACAATAATAAATAGAAAGATTCCCGTAATAAGAGTTGGCACGTGAGTCTATTTAGGGACTGGGATGTACACTACATGTACCTGATAGTGGTATCACTGGTGCAAAACATGACTGAATGTGTAAATTGATCTCTTTGTACAAATACCAAGAAAGCATAATAGCCATGTTTACCAGTGGGGATGCATGAGGATGGAATTATGTAAATAGGACCTCGTAAGAAGTATCAAGGCTCTTACAACCGTAAAGCGTGCCATCTTCCTAGCAGCTTTCTGACACGTTTACAGACATCCACTTCTCGTAAGTTATGTTTCACATATAATTCAGCCTAAAGCGGCTGTCTGCGATTGGTCAGCAGTCTGCATTAAACTACTAAATATTCAAAGGTCGAAAGATCACAATTGATCAAAATAAGACACGTTTTTCACCAAATGAATGGTGAGTGATTAGTTAATATAATTCGATTCACATGTCGTCTCCCAGAAATCACTTGTCATAACAGACCGCCCTATTTGTTAAATTTACAAGCAAATAGGAAAAATTTAATATTTAATAAAAAATTCTGGACATTCACTTCAAATGAGTGTTTAGTTAGGCATATCGAACTACCTAGTTATATTGCCGCAACATGGATTTTTTTCAAAATCAATTATAAGGCTGTTTTAAAGGGACCTTTGAGGATATAAACTGATGTTCTTTGTTTCGAAAATTAAAGGTGGAGACGTCACCCATGATATAAACCAGTAAAGAGATGAGATAATGACTATCACATATTTATGTATCTTTCAAAATTCTCGGATTCTCCATACCCCTCGTTCTAACGTTTACATTAATGTTCAACTTTATTATAATATGTAATACATGCATGAAAAACATAAAAAGGTCATAAAAAATATAAAATCTGCATATAGCTAAATTAAAATTTGCACTCAATTTAAATTAAAGGAATTTATTTTAGGTTAACAAAAATTTAAGATTACATAAGATCCTGAAGCATAACATGTGCAATTTGCAAATTTGCATTCATTTTAAATTAAAGTAATTTATATTAAGTAAACACAAATTAAAGATTACATAAAATCCTGAAGCATAACATGTGTAGAAACCGCCCTGCATGAATTCTTTAAATGGTCTACTGTCAAATCAATATAAACAAAATTACAGTCTCAGTAGGGTATGGTGGATCCAAAACCGAAAAAAAATATGCTAGAATAACCAAGACAAATGGTAAGCTTCATAAAACTATGACTCATGTTTCGCTATATCAAACATCTCACACTTAACTGAAACCTTGAAATTGTTTCAGCTTACTCTCTAAACATCCAGTATAAGTTTACGATGTAGACACATCTAACACTTTTTATCATGCTAAATTTGGGTACATTACTGATCACCTTTTACCATACCCGGCATGGGGATAAATAAGATCATGTTAAACTCTTCATCTTTACATTATATAATAATACAACATTAAAGAGGACATCAATTAAGTCTAGGATAATGTTTCCCATTCCATTTCCTATCGACGACACCTTTGCCCTCTTTCTTTATTTTGTTATCAACCCATGGAGGAGTGTCGACATATGCATATCTCATTCCCTGGGCTAGACATACAGTTGTGGGTCCAATCTGGTCACGAGGCAACCAAAGGCAGGCGTCGCATTATGATTTAAATCCCATGATCATTGTTAATATATGTGTATACAGCGCATGCGTTCTAACCTGCAATAAAAATAGCTCATTCAAACTCATTCAATGAGGAAAGATGATGAACTTGCTATACTTCCGAAAGTACAGTATAGTATGAAGAGAAAAAGATATTCATTGAAGCTTTTCTAACGTGTCACCTTTCAATATTTGCCGTCTACATCCCAAGCCCATTTTGGCACAATGGTTAATCCGGCGTCGTTCTTATATGTTTCCTTACATTGGTAAAACGAAACCACAGATCAGTGGCATGTTGTAGCATTTTAACAGAGAATTGAGTGTTAATAAATTAAAATGATCGCGATTTGCCTCGTTTTGCCTTTCGTAGTCAAACCCAGGTTGTTACTCTAACTTGTCAGGGTATTCGCATATATAGCGGTACCATTGTGCTCCCTAAGGTAACCAGTCTAGCCTGCTACAGTAGGTATCAGCAAGACAGCTAACTAGATACAACATTGCCTATTGCAAATTCCGCAATTCAATGAAATCGTAACATTTATATTCATTATTCATATTTAAATAAAATTGTATTGTATTGTGATTGCTACTGAGGAATGACACAATGAAATAGTCATGTTTCTGAATATATATTTATTTTAAAAAAAATGTGACAAATATGACTTTTTAGTCGAACTTTGTTAAACCGAGTTGCGTGACACCGTGGAATTGAAAACTAGACATTGGAAGACAGTTGCCAGAATCGTTGGTAAGTTAGTTTCTGATATTTGAATAGTATAATCTAAATATATATTTTATCAAATGCTAATCCGTAATGCCTGTTCCTCTTTTGTATTTTTGGCAAATTTCCAAAGACAACGGTCTAAGTTTACTGATGGTGTTTTAGCTTCCGAAATAATTGTAAGGTCATTGTGAAAATTGCAATATGATTTTGCGGTTTCGCTCCCATGCATATTTGTGAGTTTCTCAGGATCATGTGACTAGAAAATCATGTCGTCGCTCAACACGTGACGTCTACCACGTGTGTGACGCGACGGTGGATCTGGGGTCCGAGATCTATGATTTCTACCCCTTTGATCAACCGACCGATAGTAAGCACCTTCATTCCCAAGAGACCGGGTAGGTCTCGCCCGTGTCTCAGGGTAGCGCTCCTGAGAATACTGGTACTCGTGAAGAAAGGAATCCGTTGGGCGATTGCGTCTGAAGTGTTGTTGCTGTTGGTATGCCCCGTTCTTTTCTGGGTTGGCATATTGGCGAGTTGCGAAGACCTGTCCAGCCGGGTACCTCCCTTCGGACTGTGCGGCTGACACCTTGTATTGTGGAGGGGCTCCTCCGGTTTGTGGAGCTCGGTGATGCGTGTTAGGGTAGTGGCGGTAATATGCATTGTAAGATGGTGCACTGTACGGTTTCTCTACAAACGGTGCTGGAGAACAACGATGAAACAGAAAGTATACAGTAAATGAATTGGGTAGGGAATTAACACAGTGAGGGTATAGGCTGTTATTAGTGCAATGATATTGTACAACCAACTTACACAAACTCCACATTTCACACGGTTAGGATACTTGGACGCCTCTAACTTAACTGCCGCCGCCGCCGCCGCCGCAAGACAGCTGTATTGTCGCGATATCCAATCTAGGAGCACTCGAGAACCAGTTACCACTGACGAGTACACTAGCTGCCTGACCACTTCAGCTATATAGTACCCCATGCACCCCCTCCTTATATACACACACTATACTCCCCTCACACACTTCTTCGCCCCACACCCCCCTCATTGGGCATTATTGTCCCAGGGGCCCATGTCAATATCTGCAACTACCTGCCATATACTATTTACCTCTTTGTATCTGTGGTTGACGGGCCGGGCGAGACGGTCCCTCTTGTTTATCTTTGTATTTCTGGAAGGCCTTTTCGAACCCGTAGTAGAAACTCTTTTTGAGTTCCTTCGATTCGGCAATATTTCTAGCTAAGAACACGTGACCCATAAATCCCTGACGAGCGCTAGCTACGAATCCGAACGCCCGACTGTGTGGATTATCTCCCTGCATGCAGTAGTGAATGACACGTAGTGGTACCCGCTCGGTCCACTCGGCAGCTGTGAACAAAATATAACAAAACAGTCACATGACTAGAGTATTTAGGATTGAGGTTGGGAGAGGGGGGGGGTGGTCCTTGTGGAATTGTCGGGTACAGAGGACCCTGCTTTGTGCACTCAGTAGCAGTGAACAATACATTACAACATAAATCATTCACGTTGGGTATGTTTGTATATCTTTTTGCCGTCCTTTTTGTGCTTTTGGATGTTTACCGTTTTTCTACTGCATTATATTGTATATGTATTTTGTATTGAGGGCTCCTCTGGAAAGCAGTGCTTCTGCACTGAGCAGGACTACCCTCATTAAAGATGACAATAATATAAAAAATAACATGAACGAAATTGCCGTGTGCCTCTGTATCGTTTTTTAAAGAGCCACAAATATTTTATTGAAAAGTGCATTGTGTATAGTACAGACTGTCTTAACTTGATCAAGTACAACCGTTATTTGAGTAAAACTGAATACAAGTGTGCCGAATATACTGAAAACGTAGAAGCTTAACACATGATCACACACAAGAGGGAAGTATATTTGCTGCGGAGAAGACTTCACATATCTATAATGTATATTAATTTGAATATAAGCCAAATTGGCCGATCATTTTTGTAGTCATCAATAGGTTAGGGCTAAAAGCTCTTTTTGATTGAGATGTCAGAACTTAAGGAAGCGGCGTACAGCTTCCCATTACTTTTTCAAGGGGGTTTAGATCGATTTCGAGAACGACTAGCATTTTGTTTTACGACCGACTGCAGTGACTAGCCAAGCAACCCCTCCCTATACTTTCCCCTCCCTGATTCTTAAAAAAGGACCTGGTACAGGAATCTATGTAAAGACCCAGGAAGGATTTTTCTTTTATATTCATGTCAGAAGGATCTACTATAAACTTCTAAGGTGTGTCTCTCTGAGCCCTAGTGGGGTCCATGGGCACTAAGTAGCGTTTGTAGATATTGGGTGTTCTCTCTAGTAGCAGCTTTAATTAAGGGCAAAAACACATCTCAGAAAGAGGAAATAAAGTTATCTGAGCAGTGGGTTGGGGGTTCCCCATAAGCATACACACATTTTGAGGCGTCGAGAGCTAGGTAGGGACCCAGTGCCAATTTTGTCACCGCGACCCCCTTTTTTGCATTCTTCATATATCCCATGTTTTCACGGCCCTCCAGCTATTCCGCTCCCTAATATAAATGACCATGATCCACTAGCTATAGCCCCGTAACCAATTCATCAGGCCTTACCACATCAATCAGTTGTAATTTTGCCATAATTACCCCCCCCCCTCCCTTCCCTTACCAGTTTCCCAGTTGCCCTTCAGTAAAGGGCGTTTCAAATTACCATTGACTAATTCTAAAGTTACATTCGATATATAGGAGATGCATACATACCCGTTTCACAAATGACAACCTCTGAATCTGTGACTTTCACGGTATACGTACGAGGTCTAAAGCTCTCATCTTTTAAATTATTAACTAATGTGGCGATGAGATCCAAAACAGCTTCTGGACTGGGCTCATCTTTACCCATCAGTTGGGAACCAAGAAATTTGACATGAAATGCAGTCCGATCGTCGGGCTCAGATAGCCCCGTTCCACTTCGCGATGATACACCCATTGAATCGAGCTTTCGTCTTCTCGGGTGTGCATAGGTCGCATATGAATTAGGATAAGATCCGTATTCCTGGTCGTACATGGTTGGAAGATTTCGTAGATTAATATTTATATATCCTTATTTCGTCCGGTAATGTTGAGGTAATTTCCTTTTTACATTCTGTACTTGATCAATTCAACGAGAAACGTTCATAACTAGAACACAGATTTCATCGGCAGGAAAAACATACGAAGGTATTAAAATAAGCCCAATATTCTCTACGACGGATTAGGAATATCATAGCCTATAGTTCACTGACAAAACACCGCAATACCTGGCTATGCTCACTGTGCGTTAATTACATGCCTTTGATAACTATATTATTCAGCTTTAATTTTTTTCCCTGAGTATGGGCGTTGAATAGTCTGCAGTGCTATGGTAAAACTATATAACCTGACTTTGTGAGCAAGAAAGGCTTTTCAGTAGGTAAACAAATGAGGTTGACAAAAGCTTAGCGTTTGTGCGGGAACCCGTGAAGCACAATGGCGGCTCTTCAACGCGACTTTCTTTTGAAGCATCAGAGCGTGACTTGAAATCTTTTGTTCAAACTATTTCCAAAGAACCAGCCTTTAATAGGTTAAAGGAACTGGGTCGTCACATGGTCGTTTTGGTTTCTTCTTCAAATCTATCAGATACTGTTGCTTGGAATAACGTGCTATCGATTTATCGGAGTGTACAGGAAAGAGACATTTGTTTCAATGTAATAACCGCTAACCAAATAGACTGACATCCTAAAATGGAGAAAGACAATTGCCCACATTACTCATCGTATAGTGTTACACCGCGGCGTTGTTCCATGATAACAACTCCCTGGTTCCACCTAAATTGGTACTGTGCGTTTTGACGTCAATGGCTTGTAAATTTAACACTTTATGAAGAACACAATATGCCCTACGTCACCATCACCTTAAATTGGCTATATCAGTTGATATGAGTCATTCTAGAAAGCAAACAAACAGTGGCTAAAAGATTCAAGAAGCCTTCACGAATTTGTCACGTAATAATAATTATTGCTCGAATAAGTTTCCTGTGATTACTTTTCCCACGGCTTACAGTTCCCTTGTTTTATCCTTATTAATATAAATAGCCTGCATATTAATTATATAATTAGTCCTGCCCCGTGGTTGGGGTACCTGGGTATAGGTTGTGAGCCGGGGTTACGATCATTAAGGCTCGAGCGGGGGTTAGGGCTCGAGCCCTATACGTTCACGACAGGAGTGGAGGAAGTGAAGAGGAGGCATCTAACCCCCCCCCCCCCACCCACTCAAACTTAAGGCCTCTAATAAATCTCGTGTGCATGATCGGATGAACGAGTCTTGTATGTGATAATAAGAAACTGCAGACCCGTCAAACTGACTTGAAGTCCGAGATATAACCTTGTTGAGTGAATGATAGTAGTGGTCGGTGCGGGAGAGGTGGAAGGGAGGGGGAGGGTTGTTCATACAATGACAATACTGGTTTTACACTAATTTCAACTTGGAGACGAATAACGCTTGGGTAGCCTGGTGTATTTCGTGTGGTATTTCAAAGGGGCGAATCCGGAGTTTACAAAGGAGGGGTGCCAACCGTGGAAGCTTATATACCAGTGCTATGCATGGTTTAGGCGATAAAGTTGGTGGCATTAGAAGCAATCTAACCTATTAACTGGGAGGTCGTGGGTTCGATCCCTGGCCGGCCAAAGTTAAACTTTGTGAGGTTTTCAGGAAAAATCCAAGGGTTTCGGATCCCATCTGACATTGTCTTTTAAAGTGAGCTAAAACTCTAACTTGGATAGTCACCTGACGTGGAAGTACAATTATAAAGCACTACGGCTTCTTGCTACCACATACATTTGGAGCATCTTAGCGTCGTAAACTGCCTACTAGGCCGATATATGCATCGTCGCCATCACTGTAATTTAGCTATGTATAATCAGGTATAGGCCTAAACATGCAAGGTGGTGCTATTACTACTAATAGCCTACGCGCCTGGTTAACTACAATGTCATCAAGTGCGGATTTCGTATCTGACAGTTATTAATTAGCAAAATAAAATAAAACTGTTAGCAAACTGCTTATCCACTGGAGAGCCTGTGTAAGAGGAGTTATTAATTAGCATAGCTTGTTGGTGACTCACATCCAATTGAAAGGGACTATTAATTGAAGTTGTACCTGAGATCATGGTGTTGCCAAACATAAGCAAAGATTGCCTTGTCCGGTCAATATCATCGTGAAACCTTGTTAACACACATATTGTGACAAACATATGGATGCCGTAAATACAGGCGTGCATATTAGGGGGTCGTGGAGTGAAGTGCGGCGGGGGGGGGGGAGGTGGGGATATCACACCAATCACATCAACAAGGCCGGTAACTTGGCCGATCAGTAACTTGTTTCGAATTAAGGCGTGACTCCGTCAAATTTTGACATTTTATGGCTGTTATATAGAATTAAATTCACCTCGTAGTATTCAATTAACTTGAATAGTATCCTAGCTGTGACTCTTCTCCTAAACATGGGATGCACAAGAGGCAGTTAAAGTAAGCATAAGAGCCAGACCACCATACCTCAATGTTCACCAGCCAAGGCTAGGCCTGGACGTATGAATGATTACGTAATAAGCGAGGAGCCTAACCGTTCTGAAGAGGATGATACTAGTGAAGGCGAAGCTGAATTGAAACCATCGGGATTCTTTGATAAGATCGGTTGGAAGCTCACTGAAGACAATCGGGAGAGATTTCAAACACGTAACCGATTAATTGTTAAAAATTGAACCGGAGTTTCAAAAGGATGTCTAATTTTTAACTCTAATGGTCGACGAAATTGACTTAAAAGAAAAATCCAACACTGAACATATACGAGCACTCAGTGGAGAAGAATTTAGAGAACCTAGAACGGTGACATCCCTATGTTCCGACGTCTCTATGTTCCGACGTCTCTATGTTCCGACGTCTCTATGTTCCGACGTCTCTATGTTCCGACGTCTCTATGTTCCGACGTCTCTATGTTCCGACGTCTCTATGTTCCGACGTCTCTATGTTCCGACGTCTCTATGTTCCGACGTCTCTATGTTCCGACGTCTCTATGTTCCGACAATTTTTTGGACTCTAATTTTTTTTGACCACATTTTTTTCGGACCCATTTTTTTGTGACCCAATTTTCTTCTGACCCCATTCTTTTGTGACCCATTTTTTTTTCGGACCCCATTCTTTTGGACCAAAATTTTTTCGGACCCAATTTTTTGGGGCAAAATTTTTTACCAACATGTTTTCTGACCAAATTTTTTCTGACCCCTCATTAGGACCAAAGGACGGTCGGGACTTTAAAGTGGATCACCGGGACCTGCGACCCCTAACACCAACTTTTTTTTTCGTCAGTCCCCACCCCACGGTCCGAATAATGGGGGTCCAAAAATAATGAGTCTCCAAAAAAACATGGGGTACCAACAAATTGGGTCCGAAAAAAATGGGTCCGAAAAAATTGGGTCCAAAAATATGAGGTCCAAAAAAAATTGGGTGAACAAAAATTGGGGCCGAAAAAAATTGGGTCCGAAAAAAATGGGTCCGAAAAAATTTTTGTAAAACAAAATTAGAGTCCAAAAAAATTGTCGGAACATAGAGACGTCGGAACATAGAGACGTCGGAACATAGAGACGTCGGAACATAGAGACGTCGGAACATAGAGATGTAACCCCTAGAACGAGTGAATCGTGAGCAAACGGCTTTACTTTAAACTTAAAGACATTAAGTTTCAGGCTTCTTACGTTACTGATTTTATTGGTTCGTTGTAGTTTTGCCATAACAAAGCAATTATCATATGCTGGAGCACACTTCATTATTTCAGATCAATCAAAAGAAACCCAAAACATTTTGAAATTTTTCACTTTGAAGTCGATCATTCTTCTGTAGCACATGGACGTGATTAACAAGTAATTAAGTCTGAAGTCAAGCAGACAGTTTAACACATATTGAGGTATTTGAGAAGCTTACACTAAATAGGTCAAATGAATTGATTGCTATAGTTTAATACAACATTCATAGATAGTTCTACACACAGGTTATATTCTGCACATCTTTTCCAAATTAAAATAACTATGCTGGCTGATTAACGTGACCGACACACAAGCAAATGTGCTTCACTGACACATTGTCCCCATGTCCACACAATTACATAATGTTACGGTGATCTGACATACACCACAATTGGTAGGGACAGAGATAAATTAGTTTCAATTTACAATTCAATCCTGTTCTAAAGCTCACACAAATACATAACGTTCTGTATATCTGACTCTTAACACTACTGATACACAGTTTAATACACAGATGAGGGTAATTTACAATCCAATCACATTCTAATGTCCACACAAGTACATAATGTACATACGAGTTTACTTAAATGTACAATTCGGGCATGTTCTCATGTCCCAATAATCACATGGGATTCTGTTTATCAGTAGGTATCTGATGTACAACATTAATGATGTAAACAAGTTAACATTCATATGAACATATGTTCTCATGTCCAAACTATTACACAGACATTAATGACTTCAACAGATGTTAACACAGATGAAAGCACATCAAGTTTTACAATGCAGTTGTGCTTTCACGTCCACACAACTATATAGCGTGGTGTGTAGCTGACTTCTACTGATATATTCACAGACATATGCATTCAAGTTCACATTACAGTTGTGTTCTCACGTCGTCAACACTATAAGATAGTCTGCATATGTAATACTGTACTGTTTACTGATATGTACAAGCTGATGAACATTTTACACAGATCAAACAGTATTCTTGTTCACTGATTAACTTATGCAATCACACAAGCTGAACAAAGTGACTGATAACCATTAATCAAAAGATCATATTCCATTTACCCTTCAGCCATATTCCCAATCCCCCCCCCCCACCAAGAAAAATTGAATTATCCCCTGGACTTAAATGCTTCAACGTATGTTTCTGTTATTTCAATTGCGTACACATTCTTAAATATTTCCTTCCAAAATTGTTTACCCGTTGATTTTCAAACCCTCCCCACTCTTTCTTCTTTAAAGGAAGTTGTCAATATTAAACTCAATATTAGACAGATTCGTTGGTGATATGAACTGGTTGTTTTACTTCCAAATCATGTCCCTGAACTGATTCTTATATGCAAAGAACGTCTAAGCCCTAGGTACATATGCTACTAATAAGACCGTCTTACAACTGTAACACCTGATTTGTGATGTTACACAATGTGACAAATGGACAAAATGCAGTTCCTTGCTTACCCTCGACTAGTCAAGTTTCACTTCGAGTAACGAAAAACAGTTTGAACACTTTCGAGTGACATTGAAAGCATGATTAATGCTTTAATTGAGAAGTGATGGACAACACTTTCTTGAGAAAGCAATGGAATCATTTAATTACTTACTAATACTATTTAATGCTCAATTAACATGACAAAGAAGCTAGTAAGCATTGTTAATTTATTAACTGATATCTTACTTGAGCCATACATGCTAAACCTTGGGTGACCTACATGCAAGGTTTTTCTTCAGATTCATTTGTAGGTGGAAGAACGTCGCAAACCAAACCGCCTTCTTTCATGGTGCAAGTAAAGATTCAAAGGACAGAATTAATTTTCATTTTTTCCCCGCATCATTGAAATCTTTGTACATTTGCTACTGGCCATGACTGATAATTAGACTCTAAATTTGGGAAGTTTTATCCAAGACAAGTAACAAAAGAACAGCTAGTCTTTCAATGCTGTGCCTTAAATATGGCAGAAATGGAGGCCAAGTTTTTAATTTTTTAACAACCAGAGAAAGTTCTCCCTAGGTAATTGCAATGCCTATGTGTTTTACTGACCTGTGTCAACCTATTGTGGTAAAGTTTGACAATCACACTTATTAAATTAAAATAATTTTGGCCCAGGAGCCATTTGGCTTACGCGTTTACCGACTTGGAAGCTAGCTGAACAGAATGCTATGCCAAAAGGTGGGGGGGGGGGTGGGGAGGGGGATTGGAAAAAATTTAAATAACATGTTGCATTTGTAAATCATTTATAACAAAAGAGGAAATATAATGGAAAAAAAGTGGAAGAAACTAAAGAAAATTGAATAAATATTAATATCTAGAAATATACTTTTAATGCTGCGGTTAATTGCTGCTAATGTTTGAAAGTCAAAGAAGCACAAGGTATTTTATTAGGATCCTGTAAACATCACATGATACATTCATAATTTACCAAATTACTGCAAAGAATTTTGACTCTTTGCATTTTTTTTTAAATCTTGTTTTCTTAAAATAAGGTTATTTGTTTGAAGTTGTTACAGCTACCCCTTGGATGTCTTCAAAGTTTTGCATTTCTGGCCAAGCTAAGGAAGTTTGAAATGTTGCTTTTTAGTGGCAGATAAATGATGATTGCATTCACTTAAAGTATTAAGTCAGAACTCTCAAGCAGGAAGCACACTTCATGAGTTTAGACTATAACTTATCACTAATTTTTTATCTTCATGACATTTCAGATAACTCCACCCATCTATGCAAAAATCCGATACATGAATATGCAAATACTGATCATGTTGGCAACCTGGGAAGTTTTATTGGATTTTGAAAAAGCTCATCTATACTCATAGGAATTAAAAACAAATGTCCTTAATATCGCAAGATGGAAAACTCCCTATTTCTCATGATGAGGCTAATAAAGCCTACAAAGAAAGAAAATGAAAGTAGATTTTTTGGAAACTTTTCCAACCCTCTAATATACATTAGCTTCCGATGTGAGAAATCTCTCTTCAGCAAAGTGCATATTTCTGTTTCATCATCTCTTCGCCCCACCAATTCCATAATCGGATAAATACGACAAACCGTTCCGAAACTTATCTGTTATCTACATCATTGCATAATTGGACGACTAAAACAAACTGTGTTTGATATTTATCTGTTATCTACATAATTTTTGATATTTGCACATTTTCTGGTAGGTTTATTAATTACACCATTGTTAATCCTTCTCTTTCACTTTTCTGATAAACACTTTAATCGTTCCACTAAAGTCAGCTGATATGATGACCTCTGACTGGTCTTGCATCTTCTTCAGAGAGCTTCTCTTCTCCGTCTTTTCCTCTGAAAGTTCCAGTTTGCCATCGCACTTCTCTCTGACTGGATCGGTTGACCGGCTCGCTTTGCCTTCTTCGATGCGATTCAGAACCAAGGATGGATTCGGGGAAAACACGACTGCGGTGACGACTGCGTCATGAGCTGCAGAAGAATAGACTAAACGTTCAACAATACTGCAGCAAACATAATAAGAGTAGTAAAACTTACAGCTGGAGAAGAATAGACTAAACATTCAACAATACTACAGCAAACATAATAAGAGTAACACTACAACAAATCATACACATCAAGACTGAGTCAATCGCTGCACACCGAGGTGAAATAATAAATGGTTACAGTGAAAATTACTGCAATAAATGTTTGACAATTTCTGGTGATCAACCAATAGCAATCATATGTTGAGATAAAACACACATTGGAGTAAACTGCATGAGCTTCTACTCAAATAAATGAAACATTCATTGACAAGAAATTCTAGAGGATCTTTGATGGAGAAAACAGTGAAAAAGCCAGAAGTTAGCTACAGTTATATAGAGCCAAGGGCCAAACAATAAGTCTCACCATACCTAGATTGAGCTATGAACAGGGCATGTACAGCTATGGACAGGGTGTGTACGGCTATGTACAGAGCATGAAAAACTATGTACATGGCATGTACAGCTATGTACAGGATATTAAGAGCTATGTAAAGGGCATGTACAGCAATGTACAGGGCATGTACAACTATGTACAGGGCATGTAAAGTTATGTACAGAGCATGCAAAACTAGGTACAGGGCATGTACAGCTATGTACAGGATATTAACAGTTATGTACAGGGCATGTACAGCAATGCACAGGGCATTTACAGCTATGTGCAGGGTATGTAAAGCTATGAACAGGGCATGTACAGCAATGTACACAGGGCATGTACAGCTATCTACAGGGCATGTACAGCTGTGTACAGAGCATGTACAGCGATATACAGGCCAGGCCATTACAGAAGTCAGCCTACAGTCTCAACAGCCTGCATAAAGGTACAGTACTTTATGTGAACAACTTTCAAATAGATCTTTAAAATCTCTCTGAACAGATTATATTTTCCTTAAATGAAATGAGAAGTCTCCTGATTGTGAGTGAAATGCATCTACAAAGACACTGAACTATTAGAAAATACACCTCCTTAAGTTGATGATGGTTTTTTCATAATAGGCTCAAAATTGGTCGAGCTATAAAATGCATCCTCAAATAGTAACAAGGATTACCTTTAAAAGACTCCCAATAATCGTTGCGGTCTCTTCTAACGGAAGTAAATTTGCCAAAGTCATAAGAAGTCTTCCAAATATACACACAATGGTCCTCAGACCCACTAATGATGTACTTGTAGGTATGACTGTAACAGAGAAAGGAAACAAATAGTCAAATGTGTATTAAACCAATTATAATGAGTTGAGTCAGTTCTCCAGGTTGGGGGAGGGGTAGGAGAATGGGGATTAAACCAATTAAATTGGGTTGAGTCAGTTCTCTGGGTTGGGGTAGGGGGAGGAGAATGGGGAGGTGAAATGGGTATTAAACCGATTAAATTGAATTGAGTCAGTTCTCTGGGTTGGGGAGGGGGAGGAGAAAGGGAGGTGTAATACAGTATAAAACCAATTAAATTGAAATGAGTCAGTTCTCTGGGTTGGGGAGGGGGAGGAGAATGGGAGGTGTAAGACAGTATTAAACCAATTAAATTGAATTGAGTCAGTTCTCTGGGTTGGGGTGGGGGAGGTCAATGGGGCTATCTATTTTTTTTTTATTAGTTTTTTATCTTTTTGCAGTGATTGTTTGTTCATGAACTACATAGACAAAAAGGGGAGGGATTCAGTATCAAAATCAGGGGAACATTACAGGATTAAGAGCAGAGGAAGATTGAGATTCAAAGGAGGATTAGGAATAAGATCTGGGAAGATTAAACAATTGAGATCATGTTAGATTAAAGGGTGAAGATCAGTCACAAGAGAAGATAAATATGACTATGATCAGGAGAAGTTCGGGTAAGATTAGGAGCTTACAATTAACTGGGGATTCTAATCCTCATCCTCACCTGAAAGATGCTCTGATTTGGCTGCTGAGGTTCAACGCTCCTTTGTACTTGCACGATAACGATAGATCACGAAGATCGTATAACCTCACACGAGAATCATTGGAAGTGATCAGGATCTGAAAGACAATGGATATAGGAAGTTAATGACTACATTTTGGTTTATATGACTTAAAATATTCTACAAACAGTATTTATACTGAGTATGGACGAAGTTTGTATGGACAAGTTTGTTTGTTTGTTTGAAAGTACAAGTATGTATGTGAACGTTTTGGTTTTTGCACTGGGAGATCATCAAGGGACAAAAAGCGTTGAGGCTGACAGAAAAAGAAAGAACCATGTGTTACCTACTCTGTGGTTGATTTGGAAACACTTAAGGATATGAATATTCATGAGTTTTTACTATCCAGATAGGAAACAAGTAATCAGGCCATTTTGTACAGCATATACTACATTCACTGCAATACATCATTACTCCTCTGAACAGAATACATACGTTCTATTATATTATTTGAAAACTATTCAACACCCAACTGGCAGGTCGGCAGTAATTCTCTTACCTTGTCCTGTCCAGGAAGAGGTTCAATTGCTGTAATCTTTCGTCCTTTGGAGTTTCGTCCTCTGGTAGACCGGACGTGGATCTGTGTGTAATATTTTAAATGCTGTCGACAATTTGAGAAAAGATGAGAATTAGTTCCTTCTAGGAAGTATCCATGGTAAAGGCATGGTGTAGTGAGGCATAGAGGTTACAATGTCTGCCCTAAAACCAGTAGGATACCAGTTAAAAAAAAACACCAGTTAAAAGAATTGCTGCTATACAGTGTGGATTCTGTATTTCAGGTTTTCAAATTTGGAAATGGGTTTGGTTTTCTGTCTTTCAATGGTTTTGAAGCAACATCACTCATCATAGATGCACTGCAATGATGATGAATGGTCAGATGCTGAGGGTATAATGGGGATGTTAAAAATTCACCTCTGTGTCATAGAATATGCATCGCCCATCGTAAGTCCCAATGGCCGAAAATCGGCCATTCTGGATGAAGTTAGCAGCGGTGATGAGCTTAGTCGGTCCGTCGATCTCGTTCCATAACGCCACACGTTTATCCGGGATGTTCCAAAGTCTTAATTTACCGTCCAGAGAGCCACTCAAAAAGTATCTGTCATCCTGGCAAAGAAACACCAATGAAATAAACTAGTGTTACTGACTTTGTTACAAGAGAGCTTTAATGGAAAACATGGTGGAAAGAAGTTGTGGATCTATTTGACAGGGCGATGAATGAATGTAATAACCAGTTGTTTTCCCACTACCGGTAGTATTTACACATTCCACTGTGATCGGGACTAGTCAATACCGGGATCGGGATACCAGGATTCACTTGACTACCGGGATCCCGCACAACACTACACTGTACACTTCACCTCCCCCTTCTGCCCCAACCTGTAGAACCCTGGTATAGACGCTGTATACTTCACCTCCCTGCCCCCCCCTTAACCTGGAGAAGCCTGGTATAGACACTGTATAATTCACCTCCCCCTTCCCCCCCCCCATCCCCTACCTGCAGAACCCTGGTTTAGACACTGTATACTTCACTTTCTGCTTCTGGACAAGCTTAAGGGCCTGTATCAATCAAGCCTTCTATTGAACAAATCTCGAATCATTTTAGAGCACTTCTTCATTGAAACATTATTTCTTTGTTATTCTTAAATTTTACCAGCCTGCCAAAAGGCACTAAAAGTGAAATCTATGGCGCTCTGCGAACGGATTCCTTTAAAGAGGTCAAATGTGTGCTCACCTTCGGGTGGAACGCTATAGCGGTCACAAAATCAATATGCTGGAAACAGCACAGACACTCTGTCCTAGATATGTGCCACAGACGGACCATTTTGTCCATACTGGAGGACAAAAGAAAATAGTTCTGCGAGAAGAAAGGAAAAGAGGTCCATTCAAATGATTGTGACAGAAGTTAAAACATAGAAATACGAACAACACGAAAGGTACAATTGACGCAAGCTACCACTGAATGCATAAAATGCTGATTCAGTGCTGAATAGTGTTAAATATTGCCCCAAATTAATTTCTATGTTTGAAAAAAAAATTACACCTCAATGTATCAAATACTCGTTTTTGGATGATTTTTTTATTTTTATTTGATGGTGATTAGATTCGATCTCTAAACATACAGTAGAACGAAGCTCTCAACAACGAGACTGGACTTGTTACTGACAAAGTCTGCACAGTGAGTCATTAGGTGTTCCCTATCCACCAATCAGATTAGTCCAAATTTTAATTGCCTATCTCTGTAAGTATGGCTACAAATCACATATTTCAATTCTTACAACCTGATCTGGTTAGGTTTGTCAATGTACAACAACACTGGTGAAATTTGCACACATAATCATATATTCAAGACTTATTCACTTACCGTAAAGTATTGATGAACAGCACCATAAGCAATACACCTGTTCATACCACTTTCAAAAGTTTTAAGATTATATTTTAGTCTGTATGAGGTTCAATCTACACACTAGAAAACCAGGGGCTTGATGAAGACAGCCATTAAAATAAAGGTTACTTTTTCTTGCAAGGAATAAATCAAAATGATAAATCTAGCTTTCACAGCTTGTTAACAAAGGTAACATCTAGAACAGTAAACCAACCTGGATGCATCTATGTAAACCATGTAACTTTTTAAGTTACACCAGTGTTACTGTATTTTTTTTCTTATAATCCTTGCTAAATATATCAATTTTAGTTACAAACCAAGAACACACTTCGTATGGATATATCTTACATATCCTAAAAACACAAGAACATTTCCTATGGATATTTGCCAGCACGGATGTGGATAATTTGGAGTCAATTTACAGAACAGAAATGCATGTTTCAACTGACCTTTGACCACGATATATCTAATAAGTCTGCCGTATGGCCGGTGTACGTGCAGAACGGAGAAGTAGCAAAGACCGCCAGTTCGATATTCGCTGACGATACCGGGTCACTGACATCCTCGGAATTCCCCACTCGGGATAAATCAGCTGAAAAAGGATTTTAAAAAATCAAGAAAATTTCAAACAGCATGCAATGACTAAGGGCACACTTGTTTGCCAGCCTGTTTGCATTTCAATTAACTGATGCTTACACCTTGAGAAATTGAATTTGACTGTGTATTGATGTGGATATGTTAATAGCTGAATGCAAGGCCTACAACATATACAGAGCACTGACCAGAAATCTCATGAGTTGCCGATCTCACCCTATGTTGTTTTCACACCTGTTCGAGAAGTCCAGTAGGAGACACTGACACAACAACAACTTTATAGAGAATTGACCTTTCATACAGACCTATAAATACCTATCCTCTTCCACTCTTGTATTTCTTTTGTCTGTTTCTGACACTCTAGTACAGTCTCATGTCACAAACTAATGACAAACTAATCAACAGATATAACTACATCTAGACAGGAATCTAATGTAGACCTCACACTCACCATAGTCCTCCTCTGTGACTGTTTCTGTTGTCTGTTTCTCACTCTCTGGTGTCGTCTCATCTGATGGTGTTTGCTGCTGGTTGTTGTATTTCTGTCTCATATCATCAAAATATGTAAAATGATCCTTGAGAACCCAGACTCTCAGAAAATGATCCTGACCACCAGTAGCCTGTAAATTATGAATCAAAACAAACAAAAAAACTGCTTTTATTCTCTAGTAAAATGCTGGAGACTCAAGAAACAATCCTCACTTCTTCCAAGGAAACCTATGATAGGAAAAGGAGGGATGCAAGTGCTCTTCATCCGATGTCTAAAGAGTTCCCTTCTCCGATGTCAAGGGGGTGGAGGGGGGGGGAATGATTTAGTAGGGGCGCCTACATGCAAAATGGTCACATATCTATAGATATGGGCTCTTGATGCAACTCAAATGATGATAAACAGTTAGAGGGGAGGGGGGGGGGGGCTGCCAGATCAAGCTAAAGTATTTTTACAACCAAATCTGAAATAAGTAGTGGTCAGTTCTTTGGTGACTTCTACTTCAATGAAAAGGAAAATAATGTCACGTGGGATTGCACAGATTAAGAAACATGTTACAAGAGGAAACAATTGTAAACTGTAAACTATTTTCATTGGAACATACCAGAAGTCTTCCACATGGCGAGAACTTCATGGTCCATACAGCACCTGTGTGCACCCCACTCATATCTTGTGCAAATTTTAGTTGGTCAAAATCGTGTGGGCCCTTGTTACTTGATGATGCCTTGAACTGGTGAAAATAAAATAAAAAATATGTACAATATAGGACAAATGCATAGGTGATTACTTAATTTACAGGAAAGTTTAGATAAGCAACGGTTTTCTCATTAGCTGGTATTGGTAATCTTGCTGCAATGTCTCTTATAATAGAACATCTCTTTTTGAACAAAATCTGACGGCGAAAGCTAAAAATCATGGTCAATGTATAGAAAATAAAGTGCATTGATACCTTTTCTCAAAGGTTTAAAACTCCTAACATATTTGCAATTTGTATTACATCAATATTTGTAACGGTGGAAGTTATTCTAGCTAAATTTTTGACAGATTCTGCTCAATTGTCTTGTTTGTAAGATAATGCAACCATAAATCATTTTATATTAAACAACATGTGAAATGGTGAAAGCTGGTGATTTGGACTAAAATGTTTTCTTTTTTTAAGGTTACAGAAGGTAAGATATTATATGAGGTAGCCTATCAAGCTACATCAATAATCAGTAATATGAGATCGGGAATGATGAAACTTTGAATAATTCTTAATTACAAGTATCCATCATTAACAATAAATTGTTTCACCAAAAATAGCCAACTTAGGAAACAAGAAGAAACATTTCTAACAATCAGGATATAGTTCGGTGTTTCCTTGTTTCATAGCAAGTTTGTGTTTTATGAATTTACAGGAAATACTATGGTCATGAGCACAAATATTGCAACAAACTGTTGCATTTGTGTAATACTTTACCCATTTTGGAAAGCATTTTGCCGTGCAATACCAATAAATTATTCTCTGACAATGGGTCTTTGTTAACCTTGATCAACTAAAAACACCTTGCAATCATGAAGATGTATCATTCCCGAGGGCAGTGGTCTGCAAACTTTTAGTTCTATGACCCAATATTTCCCATGAGGACTGAGCTAGACCCAATAGAAGCTCCCCCCCTCCCCCTACCCTGTCAGAATGGATAATCAGAATACAAGAAAGCTAGCAAGCTTGGACTAAAGACTGTGTTAAACCCAATAGAAGCTCCCACCCCTCCCCCCCCCCCCCTCTCCCATCTCTGTCAGAATGGATGGTCAGAATGGATAATCAGAATGAAAGAAAGCTAGCTTGAACCAAAGACTTGATGTTAAAAACTGTAATTTAATTGATCTCCGTCTACACATTTCAAAAACTATATGTCTCGAACCGCTGAAAGTTTTTCGTGCCCCCTTGTTTTACATGATGTCATACAAAGGTACTCAAAGTCAGCATTTGACATAGACATAATAAGACTGAGAATGCACACTTTTTTGTCAGAAATGTTTATTATGGAGAGTTGTTACAAACCTTCACAGATCTGATATCTGGCAGAGACTCCTCCTCTGACAATTCCTCTTCTTTGTGAAATTGTTCGTCCGCTTTGTGTTTTATTTTGCTCGCAGTTTTGCTAAGGAACTTTTTCAGCCTTTTCCTACAGGGGAGATGGAAGACAAACATACAATGAACATCAATTTCTTTTAATTCATGTATCAAAACTAGCTAGGGTGTGCTAAAATAATATTTTGCAAATATGGTTTGAAAGAATTTTTTTGTGCTGAATGCTTACTAAATACAAACAATTAGTTTCAGTACAAAACAATTATTTTATGTCCAAAACAAGTATGGTTTGACCTATAAAGGAAGGTAGCATTCATTAAATATAATATTAGTTCAGGTTAGGACACCGGATAAAAGATATAAAGTATATGGGAGTGCAGTGGGTCTGAGGAAATGAGGGAAAAGCAAATGTATTCTTTCTACCATACCAAGGGGCAGGAGGCAAAGTGAGGGTGGATGATTTCAGAAATCAACTTACCCTTTTTTCTTAAATCTTGGGGAGTCCTTTGCATCTTCTTCTTTCTCACCTTCAGAAATGTCTTCCTTATCAAGACTGTTATTACTGGAGGAAAAAAAACAGTAAAGAAATGCAATAATGCTCTAAACGTTCACTCATTAAATCTGTTCATAAGCATTGATAAATTGATAACAATCTTGTAAAATCCTCTAATGGGGTACCCAGGCCTGATGAGTCCCAGAGCACTACCTGGGCCTCAGTCAGCACCAATATGGAGCCTAAAATCAAAGGGTTGGCAAAAATTTCTGTGGTTTATGAAGAATACACAGTAAACTTTTAATGACTGACTGATTAAAAAAGGCCAACCCTGAACAATCATGTTATCACAATCCCGCACATCTTCTCACAATGTTTTATTTTTTTAAATGATAACATGAAGAGATCATATTTTTCTCTGTCAAATTCTCAGGTTGGAAATCTATATCATACACTAACATATAAAGCAATCCTTTATAAACACTAGTCTTTTACAGTTTGCTCCATTACTGAGAGATTAAAAATGAAATTGACTAACTTTACTCGCAAAAGGGCATTGCACCATTATAAACAACGTAATTACGGATCGATTCATCAAAACTGCCTTTAATTATCTATTGTCATTTGGAAATTAATATAAGCTAGTTAAGAGTTGTAATTAGTGAAGAATTCTAATGATGTGGACAGCCCTTCTCATTTATCATCATCTTTCCAAGAATACTGAATTTTGTTTTTACCTGACATATTCTGATGTGAGTCTCATAATGTGAAGGGCTAATGGATTCACACATTGAGGAAGCTGATCTTCGGCCTTTAGGAGAGATACCTTTTCACCAGTGTCCAAATTCTTGACCATCACTAAGGCAAGAACTTCCTGTAAATTTCAAAATCGAAACACTAAACTTTGAAAAAAAATAAAAAAAATAAATAAAAGCATTTGCTTTGAGTTAAAATAAGAAAAATATCTCTCCCTCAAAATGAAAGATAAGAAAGAAAGAGAAACACTTGACTTCAAATTAAATATAATCAGCAGCAGTTATTTTTATGACGCTTAAGCAACCACAAATGTGGCTGCCAGAGCTTATGAATTACGACTTACACGTCGGGTGGCTTCCAATTCAACGTTTTAACTCAAATTTGGATTTCTTTTTCAATTTAGAAAGTCATTTCAGATGGGAAAACTGTAGATTGCTCTTGCATGAAAAACCACCTTACTATGACCGGGCCGGGTATCGAACCCGAAACCCCCTGATTGCTAAAGCCTCATTGCTTCAAATGCCAGTCGGCCACAGCACCGATATGAATAACTATTAAAAGCAGTTTTTCACCAATTCCTGTCCTTTGCAGTCTTCTTCATTTTACCATTGTTTGTGTTAAAAGGGTGTGAAGACTCGCGCAAAAAGAAACGTCTGATGCCGGTAATCTGACCTAGTTTCGGATGAGGTGTAACAGAAGTGTTAGACACCACCATCCATCCCAGAAATACACACACAGCTTGCTACCGTCGGTAATTAGACACTAGTGTACAGTCAGTACATACAGCTGCGGTCAATACCCACATCACAGTTTGGCCTATACAAACGATACAGCAATGGACATCTCGGGTCCAGCTAAAGATAACCAGGTATCACGTTTCCGTTTACTGTCTGCATTTTGTAGCAACAAGAAAAAAACTTCACTTGCAAACAACGGAAAGTTAACTTTTTCAGAGCGCGGCACCCGGTTTGGGGCGAGTCTTCAATGCCTTTAACATACCTCATCGGTCAGCTGGGTACCCTGTGCTGACATGCCCTCTTTCATCAGATGATCATATTGCATCAATGTCTCTGCATCAGGAGTATTTTTCTTCTGTTTCTCATCAAATCCCTTCTTTCCTTCTCTTGCTCGTTCTACTTCAGCCTTTGAATCGCCTTTGATACTTCGAGTGTCCTTAAAAAATTAATTCGGTGAAAATATATTGAAGAAAAGAAAGTGTCAAACTACAAAGACTTAAATGTCAGGGATTAAATGTCAGTGGACTCAACATATGTTTTCATGTACCTCGTCTTTTCCTTAACTGTCAGGGTTGGTACCAAACACAATATTATGGGTTCAATACAAATTCAATTTGCAATCGTACTCGCAGAAGCATGGCTAATGGAAGGTGTGTTACCCATGTAGTAACGATGATAATTAAGAAATGTAAATATTGATTAATAAGACTTCTGTTAAAGAAGTTTAATAAACAAATTTTTTTAAAGAAAAAGGTATTATTTAAACTCTAAAATATCACAGTGAAATAAATAAATAATCATATCACTGCATTACAAGTAAAACTTTTCAAGAAAAAAAAATGTTAATTAAGGAACAACCACAGAGTTGAATGGTACTGACCATGTGATGGATAACACCTCCTCCATGGACTGCACTTGCTAGGTCTAAGCTGTATTCTAGTTCTTTGGTAATACTTTCAATGGTAGTTGTAGGAGTTAGGACGTCTTTTGGTTCGTTCTCTGAAGGCAGTCCTGTCCCTACATTGACCACATCCATGCTGATGTCATCTCCAGGTAACTAGTCGAAAAAAATAGAGAGATATATTAAAGGAAAAAATGTCTTGTATTGGCAAAGCAAAAAGCTACAGCTTGTTGTAATTAAATGCTGTGAAGTACGTCAACTTAGGAATCACTACATAAAAATGACAAAATTTTCTACCTGAGTTTGCAATGCAAATTTGACAAAATCTTATACACGTCTGCTTTGCCAATGTTTTGGGAATCTCGACTACTTTTATGTTAATTTTTCAAGGTATATCGAAAGATATATTGTAACACTATTGCACTGAACTATCCATGTGCTCAACTATTTTAATGTTTATCATGAATATTTTTTTCACTTAAAAAACATGCTGCAAGCCAAGTGTTATTGATTTTTTAATTTTTTAATAAAAAGCAGGGTATATCTCAGGGCTCTATCTGTGCTGGCACCATCCTTACATTGATAATGCCATTCATGAAATAGAGAACGGATTCTCGACACATTATTGAATAGCAGAGAGCTAATTTGTTTCATTTAGAGCAATTTTAGAGCTTTGTAGGGAAAAGGGTGTCAATTCCCCTCAAACTTTAAGATGAATTACTTCATTACATATTTTTGGTAACTTACAGAGGGAAGGGAGGAGACAGACATAGAATCTAGAGATAAGGTATCTGGTTTCTTCAGTCCTTCCACGGCTGTTTTCTTCTTTTTCCGCCTTCTTGGGGGTGCAACAGGAGGTGGCATAGATTCCTGAATTGCTGTCTCTACTTTGTTTGTCTTCGTCATGGCAACCAGATCTGGTTCAGGACTAGATCTGGTCTGAGGTTCTTTGGCAATGACTGTCGCTTCATCTTCGATTGTCTTTTTGATTTCTTTTGTTGCCTCGACCTAAATTATTCAAAATAAAACAGTGAGGAGTGAAAAAAAGAAATGAAAATGAAAAAACAAAACTATGCATTTAACTAAGAAAAGGGGTTTCACCTTCCTTACAAATTCCCATTACGAAGTATGAGCAATGATAACAGCATCAAACAGGAATATTCTATTTATTCCAATTACTGAAATTTGACACATTCAAGTCATAAAAGACTATATATTACTGCATTGTTGTAATTTTTCTAGGCCCAACAAAACATGAGAAGATTTGGGTATTATTTCCATGTTTTCTCATAAGAAAGAGCTCTGAATTAAAATGAAGATACAATGATTGTAAGATAGACCAGGTGTTGGCATGGTATTGTATCCAAGGTTTAAGAATGTGTCAATTCAAATGACGAAAAATATTACAATATATTAGAATTAAAGGATCCCAAACTTTGTAGGTGCACGTTGTCTACCCAATATTTTGATATGTTCTGCCATGAGATTACAAACAAACCTCTCAATGTTTCATGTTTTTTCCTTCTGATCAATCAGTGAATGTGTTGTCTTAGTTCATTTAAAGGTTACATGAAAACATTGCTCTGACTTAATAGGTTTCCATAAACTGCACTAGTTTGAAAATGTTGCAGGTAGCAGAAACTACATGCTTCATGGCGGCCCACAGACTGCACTGTGCACAACTGTAATATGTGCAGTTGAGAATACAACGTTAGCATCCTCATTTGAAGTCAACTCTTAAACAAGACAAACAGAAGGAACGTCTTGCGTTCACACATGTTTGCACAGCTTGAGAAGCCACAGTGCACAACACCAAGCAGCGCTTGTAATGCAAACCATCCACACTGAAGTAACAAGTAAACCAATAAAAAGTTATCACTATCTAACATCATACGTGGGGGTGGCCAACTAACAGACCTGTTTTATGATTTCTTTCGTAGAATCTTCTTCAGCGCTATCGCTTTGCTCATTGTCACGAATCTGTTCCAAGCGTTTTCTTCTTCTTTCTGCTTCAAGTCGTCGCTCAGTTGCTTCCTGAAATTTGAGAAAACAGAGAGTTAGGGAATGTTGCTACTCAAAGAGCCCTGTCTGGAAATCATGCAGACATCAAAGAGAGTGTTGCTACTCAAAGAGCCCTGTCTGGAAATCATGCAGACAACAAAGAGAATGATGCTACTCAAAGAGCCCTGTCTGCAAATCATGCAGACATCAAAGAGAATGTTGCTACTCCAAGAGCCCTGTCTGTAAATCATGCAGACATCAAAGAGGATGTTGCTACTCAAAGAGCCCTGTCTGCAAATCATGCAGACATCAACTGATCTCATCCGAGGCACTTGAGACAGAGAAAAGACAAGAAGACAGATAACTTTTTAAAAAACTCTAATTTTAAGTCATGAGCAAAACTCAATTAATTTCTTTCATCGTAAATGGAAAAACTTAATGTTATCATAAGTGCACAACCAGTGCACAGCAGAATATCTGAATTAACCATCAACCTTGAACATTCACAATCTAGAGTTCTTGTACTCATCACGGGCAATCTAAATAGCTTGTACGAACTTCAACCATGATGTACTTTTTCAATTACTGTTTGCAATAGTTGTAGACTTGCCCTCCAAACCCCCTTTGAACCCAAATGACCTTTGACCTCCACTTAGCCCAGGGTTCCTGTATTCACCAAGGGAAGATGTATGTATACCAACCAAGATATAAGTAATATTTAACCTTATCATGTTAGCAATGTTTCTAGACTTTTGAGGTGTGTTGATCTCTAATGACCTCCACCATATACCTTTTAGAGTTTGCAACCCAGGGCATCACACACACATACACAATGAATGCAATCACCATTGCATAGCTTTTGCCTGTGACAATTGCGGTTTTCATCAAATTAAAATACCTTCAAGACTGAAGCACACATATAAGTTGTGTGAATCAATAGAGTATTTATTCCTTTGCTATCTCAGTTGCATATTGAAGTTCTACTTGATTTTCTAAATTTCTAATTTTTTCCAACTTTCTCTTCTTTCTGTTATCTATCAATTTCTTTGTAACTGTGCTGAACTCACAAATCAACTGACTACTGCAATCCTACTCCACCGTCATGTAGGTAAGTAGTTGCCACTCCACAATCATCCAATCCTTGTTTTTTATCCTCCTGTTTTACTTTTGTTTATTAAGAACACTCTTTGTCAGTCCTCCACTGTGATTCACATCATTTTTAACTTACTAATTAGTAATGAAAAATGTAATTGTAATATTTACTACTGTGAGAAGGGGTGGAAATAAAATTCATAACTCAAATCTCTAATTTTACCTCCTGTTCTCTTTTCCTCTGTTGCTTTTCCAGCTCCCTTTGCTCCGCTCTTTCTTTCTCTTGTTTTATTTTCTCTTCTTCTAATCTCTGTAAGAGAAACAAATACATCTCTTTTACTAATTTTTTTTCAATTGTTCAGGTTTACCATCTCCTGTGCAGAATTCTATAACTTATTAAATATGGCAACATGTATGCATGTATATGTATTTTAGATCCTCCTGCGAGCAGGAACTCACGAAGAAGCCATCATTGGCTTATCAAAGCCGCGAGCTGACCGAAGTCAGTCTCTAAAATTCATATTTAACGTCCATGATCATGAATTGTCAATTGTCAACAACTCTGTAACTTGACAACATACATTAATCTTGGAGTGACTCGAACTTGGGACCCATGTGGTGCCACTCATGGAATTTCATTAGCATACACTTGGGCAAACCTTCTTGTGTCTATTTACAAAATCTTCTACCCATGGAATTAAAAGCATAACCTTGATTGCCTAACTTTGTGCATTAATGTTACCACCGATATAATATTACTAAAACAAAAATCTGTACCTATCAAACTGAAGATCATCACTTAACTACAGGGCTGGGCCTTAAAACATTGAAACGTTGATGTTCCCTCATCAAGCCTCAAAGATGCATGAAATTCAAGGCTGAAGTTGCTACAAAAACTTAAGTAATTTGTGATATAAGTGTAACTCATAAATATGTAATTGTTATATTTGCTACTGTGGAATGCCGGTGGAAATAGAATTCAAACTCAAATCTCTAATTTTACCTCTTGTTCTCTTCTCCTCTGTTGCTTTTCCAGCTCCCTTTGCTCCGCTCTTTCTTTCTCTTGTCTTATTTTTTCTTCTTCCAATCTCTGTAAGAGAAACAAAAACATTACTTTTTTTCCTTTACTATTTTTCATCAATCTTTACTATTTTTCCTATTAACTATTTTTTACTATTTTCTATTTTGTACTATTTTTCTATTTTTTTGTACTATTTTTCATTGCTATTCCTTTTTTACTATTTTTCATTGCTTTTCCTTTCCTTGCATTGGTGTTACCACAGATATAATACTCAACTCTAAAACTATAGAACTGAAAATCTGTTCCTTTCTGGTGCATGAAACTCAGGGGTGAAGTTGTTACAACACTAATGTAATTTCTAAGTAAATTTATTATGTGTGCCAAGGAATTCCTCATACTGTCCAAATGGAACAAGTACACTGCAAAAATGAAACTGGAGGTAACTTGGCAGGTCTAAGGCATAGTGCAATGTATTTGTACTGGATAAACTTGGAAATAGAGGTATTATTTTACCAGAAACATACTGTAGCATAGCAAATTGCAACAAGGCCAGACAAAAATATCCTGGTTGAACAAAGGCTCACTATCCTGATTTTAAATCTTGGGCTGGAATTGGCTCACCGTCCACCAATAGAGGATCAATGCTATGTACAGTAGTGAATGTTCTCTGACAAATATGAGATGAAGAAAAGATAACCTGACACAAACCTGTCTCTCTTGTTCCTCTTTTTCTCTTTTCCTCCTCTCAAGTTCTCTTAGCTTTTCCTGAATTGCTTCATCTTCTAGCCTTCTCCGCTCCTCTGCCTTCTTTTGTTCTTCTTTCAATTTCTCCACTTCCAAATCAAAGGTGTCATCTTTCTCAGTGTTGGATGTATCTCCAACAGAAGATTGTCTGGAAGCGTTTCTGAAAATTTTCCAAATTGTTTGTACAGTATGGTTAAAATAAAGTAGGCTACAGCTCATTGTTTTAATTAAGGGCTCAAAAACAGAAATGTTTGGTCATATGTATGTATGTACGGGAAATACATTTTGAATGAAGAAACACTACTGTAGGTGAAAGAACAGTCCTATTTACCTTCTATACAAATTCATATAAATTCTATATCCAATAAATTTTTGTTAAGTAACACTACTTCTGTAATCAATTTAGCATTTTTGGGGCAACAGACTCTTACCAAAAGTTACTGTCCTACTGAAGAAAGCTGAAGTAGGCCACATTATGTACATCTTGAGCATTTAATTGAGAACACTGAAGTTGGGCACAACGTAGAGACACTATGTATACGGTCTCTCAAGCTCTTCACATTTCAGGAAACCAGGCCTATGCATAAGCTGTTATATCTAGGCTAAAAACCCATACTGTACATAATAATCATAATAATAATAATAATAATTTATTTTATAAAGCGTAAAATCCACAAAAGTGCTCTAAAACGCTATGTGACAGTAAAAAAATATGTATGACACATAATATGTAGTAAAACTGCAAAATAAAATACATGGCATTAACTAATCAGATGGAAACCCATCCCAATGGTTACTTGCCTTTAAATACATAATTACTTATGCAGCTCAAGAGTAGTTTGCAAGCTAATAACCTTGGCTGAAGTTCATCCTGCAGATGGAGAGCATTATGTATCTTGGGGATATCGTGTTTACACGGTTTGTGTTTAGAAGGCTTTACAGAGTGTGACCCTTGATGACCCCAAATGACCTATGACCTCTTTCTAGTGATGATATGAAACTTCAAATTCAAACACCATTGATCTATTTTTGACAAAACAACTTAAAATAGGTAGAATAACCTGACCCAGTCAGATGGAAATGGGATAAACTTATGTGACTTCTTTATCACTGTTACTTAGTGTAAGGTATTGCACATATTAGGTATTCCTCTTTTGTAAGTAGATTGTGTAATAATCTCAGTATGGTGACATGATTTGACAAAATACTGCCATGAAAATTGACCCTAGCTTCATCAAACTACGAAAATTCTATATGTGCATGTTGGTAACATACTGCTCAGTTCAAAATATTAAAGGCATTGAAGACTCGTGCACAAAGAAATGTCTGATGCCGGTAATCTGACCTAGTTTCGGATGAGGTGTAACAAGTGTTACACACCACCATCCATCCCAGAAATACACACACAGCTTGCTACTGTCGGTAATGAGACACTAGTGTACAGTCAATACATGCAGCTACAGTCAATACCCACAACAGTGTACATAGCAGAAGTGGACATTTCAGGTCTAGATAAAAGATAACAAGGTATCACGTTTCATAACTGTCTGTATTAGCGACAAGAAAAAAAAACTTCACTTGCAAGCAACGGAAAGTTGACTTTTTCAGAGGGCGGCAGGAGGCTTGGGGCGAGTCTTCAAGTGTGTCATAAGTGATTATTGAACCCACCATAGGCCTACTACTGAATATTAGTTAGGGCAGATTTCACAATCAGATGGTCCAAAAGCTCCCACAGTATTAAAAAAATTAAGTTTGTTTCAAGTTATGTAATACACATGTTTTTTATTCTTTGACATCTCAGTGAAGTGAAAATGGAATGTAGAAGATAAAATATGGTGCAAATTTTGGAAAATTTACTACTCTAAATTGCAGAGTCACACGAAGTCACAATCCATTCGAATCTCACCCTTCCCTCTTTTTATTCCCTAGGAGATACAAGGAAAGGCCTAGTCCCATAATTCTTCAGTTATGGAAAGCACCAATGTTGCAGACTATAACTAGTATAAAAGATATTATTTAAAAATTCTTAATTTAATTTTAGCTTGTTACAATCGACATTGATGTGATTGGACGGACATTTATGGTAAAATATCAATTAGTAGTTCACTTAAAAAATTAATAAGAAGAGAAAAGAATTTGATTTTGTTGCAATGTGTTAAGGACATTTGCTTTATAACAAATAAACACAAAAACTGTCTTTAAATTGCATAATTAGCTTAACAATACAAAAACTTTTTCAATTTCACACATAACCATTGGACGGACACCACAGTTATGTGTGAATTTCACACATAACCATTGGACGGACACAGAGTTACAGTATGTGTGAATATTACACATAACCATTGGAATGAAGCATTGTTTTGAAAACATTCAGAATGGTTATGCAAACTACTTGATTCTGTTTCATCCATTTCTAACTTTTATGTCTACTTAACTTACAGATATATGTTGCAAGGGTAGAACAGCAAGTGTATGGATAAACTCACACACTCCAACTGAGTCAGAGGTATCTGACTGTCACCACATATATTGCAATGAATTCAACAGCAAAAAGGGAAAATGTATAATATAGTTTGCAGGCATATTGAATTCACCTTTAATTACTGCATTTAATTGACTGAATTGATGTTATAGAATTGTATAATTGGTTTTTAACTTGTAACATCCGACATGGACGGACATTTATGGTAAATTATCAGGTAAAAGTGCACTTAATAACATACTCAGAAGAGAAAAGAATTTGATTTGTGTTAAAAGATGTTAAGAACATTGCTAAATAACAGGTAAACACAAAAACTGCCTTTAAATTGCATGTAGCTTGACATTACAAAACACTTTGTTTAATTTCACACATAACCATTGGACGGACACAGAGTTATGTGTGAATTTCAGAAATAACTTATGGAGTCATTGGTTTAAATATGTATACTAGTATACCCATTCACAGGGAAATTCGTTAGAAAGCCTTACATTAACAAGAGAATTAATTGCCAGGCCATGCCCGTCATAAATGTGCATGACATTAATTGCATCACACATCAGCATGTGTAGCTAGGCTACCTACCAATATCACCATATCAAGTTTTTGTTTGAGAAATTCAACCTTTTGATTGCCAAGTTATTGCAATATATAAAGATTTTTACCCTTTGACCTCATTAAATTACTGATGTAGGTATTAAAATTGATAGTGTTCATCTATAGGCCACCAAACCAATATGTATGGTAATAATCAATAGCTCCCTTGTCAAGTTATGGTGCATACAAACTTATGTTACATAAATTACGCTAAGCATGCGTCCTCATCAATATGCATGAGGTGAAATTCACATCAGAAAGTTTGGGCTACATACCAATCTAACCATACCAAGTTTGGAAAAATCTGACATGCGCTTGAGAAGTCATTGCACTTTGATGTTTGACCATGTGACCTCATTAATATTCATGAATGAGCACCAAATTCAATTGGGTTCAACTTCTTATTATGGGCCACCCACTCACCAAGTATGCTATTGATCAATCATTCCCTTGTCGAGTTATCATTCATACAAACCAAAAAACTCAGTCCCGCCTCCCATTAATATGCATGGTATCAATTACAACATTCATCAGCATGTTTAAATGGTCTACCAATATCACAACACCAAATTTGAAGGAATTCAGACTTGTAGTTGCCAAGTTATTGCAATTTGAAGATTTTGACATTCGACCCTGTGACCTCATTAATATTCATGAATGAGCACGAATTCATCACTGCCAACTTCCCCTTCGCGGCATCCACTACCTTAATTCCCAGTCCTCACACAGTCCTCTGTTCTGTTTCCTTGCAATGCAATGCGACAGCTACTAATTTACTACCCCAAACTTGCAAACTGAGTAGGCCAAGGAATACAACTACAAAAAAATCGCAAAACTGGTACTAGAAGTACAAATGTATGTAGTGCAGCCATTTGCAAACACTGTATTTTAGTCATAAACATCGCTCACAATGTGTACCTAAACATCGGAGAAGCGTTAATCCTTCATCTGAATACTTGGCATGGTCCAACGATCTAATTTGATGCAGCAGTTTTAAGTTTATATTTGTTACTCGCAGTGCCCGATATTGCGCAATGTCTGTCCCCTCGCACGTTATCCTAGCGTTATCTGTCCCCTAACATAACGTGCGCTAGGCCGATTACGATGTAATGGCCTTACATCTAACCATTGACACTATTATGTGTTGTATGTCAACTACGATAAGAAAGATGCTAAACAAATATAAAAATAAGCTAATTCGTCCTTGTTTCTTGTTTTGAGCTTAAGATTTGTAAGAAATGGTATTTCGCACGTAACACTTTTGCACACGTAACACATGGGACGGAATTTCTTCACCGTATCATATAGTAACGGAAGTGTTGGTTTAGAACGTTACAGCTGGTGTTTACCAATAGCGCGAAATCAGAGGAAGATTGTGGAGGGTGCACTGAACAAAATAATTTCCATACGATGTTTATATCCGTGACGATGTATTATGTCACACGTAACGGAAATTTGGACGGACATAACGTGTGATTTGTGAAAAACTACACAATTACGGGAGATTAGGTTTGATCGGGGATATTTTATTGTTATTATATAAGATACACTTGAGCAATGTTTACACAACAAAATCGTATTTTTTTTTAATCGTGTTGACAAGAAATAAGGCATACATTATTTGACATATTTTGGACGGAAATAATCTGGGAAATTGTCACTTATTGAGATACATCCACAAAGTACAAAATACCAATAAAGACAAAGAGACACCACTTATTTTATACATAATTCTTATCTTCATTGAATGAGCAAAAATTATTTCAGTTGCTCTTCATTCTCACAATATACATACCAATTATTTAAGCAACACCTATTTGTGGGAGTTGAGTCCGTCCATTTTTGTACAAAAAAAAACTTTCATCATTATTTTTCAAAGAAAATAATTGAACAAAATAAAAAATATTATCTTTTTTATTTCAAATGCATGAGTTGTTAAAATTAATGACAAAGACTTGTAATTATTTAAAGCACACAGCAGTACAGTGTACTTCAAACTGACTATGCTGGTTTGGACCATCAAACTGTGAAATCTGCCTTAGGCTACCATCAAAAGTTTGTGTTACTAGTCTCAAGGTTTAATACTTTCAGAAACCATGTTGAATTTGTGGCCAACCACAGAAATAATATAAACTGGCTGTAGTAATTGTATGGCGATCTTTACGTTTGTTTCGACATACCGATCCCTCCAATGTATTATTATTATTATTACGTTGTCGTTAGGCCTACTATATGGAATATAGTATAGCCATAGGCCTAACATGTATACATTGTTTGAACACTTCTCCGCAGTACTGAAATAAACAAAAGGATGATCCTACTTCGGATGAGGAGTTCATGTGAATGCAATGAATTTATTAACAGTATTAAGGTCACCAAAATATCCATCATGTTCACCTGATTGGTTTCGAGGGCTGGTCATCACTAGCATCGTAGAATTCTTCTGAGTCGCTGTCAGACATTTTTCGTTAATCGTACTCGACATATACGTGGGCTTCGAAGTTAGCTTCGCTGATTTTATGCATTCGTGAATTGTATTCAGCATTATTTTCATTGCAAAAGCAAACGGAAGTGTAGACAGGGTGCTGACTGTTGTTAAAACCACCATATCGAGTTCAAACAGACCCTATACCCAGGCTATACCATCTTTGTGACGGTGATCTAGAAATGTTCGTTTTATTAGTTATTCATTTTTAGTGCCACCCGCAACATGCATGTACCATTACATAAGTCAGAACTCGCCTGTGTGTCTCTTCCACCAGAAACTTGTACCATCCATTTATACAGCAACCAGTAAGAAATATTAAATCTCGGGTTTTGCTGTATTCACATGTGACATGTCGAATATCTCCAGACGGAGAAGGGGATGTTTCAGAAGTTTGCTGAAAACAATGAAATTTTTGAAAGAAAAGATAAGAAATTAAAAATAATTGTTATGATGGTACAAAGAGGCGAAACTGAGTTTGAATGACATAATTATATGAGAAAACGGTGGGCAACAGAAAAATAAAAGAACATTAAGAAAGAATAAACGAATTAACACCGTGGGCTAATGATAGGCCTATTACATAATTAAAAGTAAGTTAATTTTACGTAATCATAAAATTTATATTCTGTTTTTTTAAAATAAATCCACAGCGTTTCAATTTTCTTATACCGAATGTAAGAGGCCTGGTCGAAATGGATCTCTCATATGGCTTTTCTTCGAAGCTCTCTCTATTTTTGTTCCTATACGTTTCTTTGAGCAAAACTTTTGAACTACATTAAATAAAGGCAAAATATTATGATGTAACATAGGCCTTCCATGCAAATTTTTCATATCATACTATCAAGACATTTCACAGTTTTGTTGTAACATTAAGACAAAGTAGGCCTATAAATTATTCCACGAAGACCTGAATTATAAACAATTAATAATGAGGCTGTTATAATTACTTGCCATAAGAGGGCTTGCATTTTGCAATAGGGGTTATCAGGCGCGTAGCGAGGAATTTGCCAAGGGAGGGGCGAAACTGTAAGCAAACTATCAGAGCCGTAGATACGGCATTGCAAACTATCTAAGCGTAGCGCCACCATGTGTTGGCGCGATCGAAGCGTACAAGAAAATTTTGGCTGAAAATGCCTCCCAGATCGCTGGAAATGGCACTTCCCAGGCTTTGTAAGTTGCATCTTAGCATTTTCTCTTTTGAAATTACCAGCGATATCATAAAAACATACAAAAAAATATGCTCAAGGGGGGGGGGGGGCGGCTGCCACATTCGCCCCCCTTGGCTACGCGCCTGGGGGTTATCAATATATTGTGCAGTCCAATGTTTCAGTTTATGAATTTATTAATATGTATGCCTAAGTCTTTGTTTGTCTAATTCGTATATGTGGACTTCCCTCAATAACCCATTGCCGTGTATAAACCTATGGACAAGGCAGTTAACATATGGCAAGTGTTTTATCACTGACTCATGCTAGAACAGTTTCAGTGAAATAAGTAATTCATATATGAAATAGCCACAGAAGAAAAGATGTGGTGTTATTCTCATACCAATGTATACCACATCATCGCCCTAAATCGACAACCTAATATTTACACGAAGCAGTGCATTCCTCTGTACAGAAGTGAATCCTCAGGGGGGAACACCCCCCCCATATTTGTCTTCCTCCTCCCCACCCCAAATTGTCAGATACATGTTTTTTCTGACTGCTACGTCCCTGCCTCTCTGCAGGTTGGAATAAGTTACATAGGTCTGCCATAATTAACTAAATTGACTCAAACTTTCTGACTTCTTTTTTATTCTTCATCTTTTTTCGATAGAAAAGTCAACGCTATATCTACACAGCATTTCATGAGATGCTTTATGAAATTGACAACGAGGGATTGTTGGAAGAACGTTTTATTAAAGGCGAAAGGATTGGACCCGATTAAATATAGATTAGATCATATCTGTGATCTCGTTGATTATGGTAAAATCAAACAAAATTAATGTATTCGTACAATTTTTGCTCCCGCATTGTATAGGATGTATCTGTACAGCCTACGATTAAATCAAACGTGGACTATAATGTAAACAGTTGCCTATATATGTTATCTTAGTTATGTACACCCATAATTTTTTTTACACTGTTTAAGTAAATTTTACTTGATTTTCATGTAAAATAAGAACACTAAAACATTTAAGTAAAATCTCCTTAACTGCTGTTTTGTAAAGTTTACATGATTAGCATGTAACGCAACTACACAGTTATTGTTAAATTTTGCCAGCGATTTCTACATAGCACCCGTTCAGTAAGCGTTTTGCACATGTTTTAGATTAATTATTAAAAGCAGCTTGATGCATTTTTTGTATTATTAAATCGATCACAACAGAAAGGCACAAAAGGAATGACAACACAAGTAATTCAGAATATTTGATGTATTCAACCTTTTATTTCAACACTAAAGAGGGTATCCCAGGGGCGTCAATCCGATTTGAAACGTGGGGGTGGGGGGACGTAATCGATTCGAGTATTCCGGCCGTAAGTACTATCTAAGCGGAGCGCCACCATCGGTTGGCGCGCAGCGTAGCAAGAAAATTTCAGATTTTAATACCTGCCAGATCGCTGGAGATGGCACTTGCTTAGGCTGGGCAGCAGCCATCTAGTTCCGTGATTTCGGGAGAAAATTACAAATTCGTCACTCAGGAAATCTGCAATAAAGTTCTTGCGACCTTAATTTTCGGTGAATTCTTTCTGTTATTAGTGATTCCAATTGACATGAAAATTAGAACCCAGTGCAAGTTGACAAATTATACGGCGAACTGGAAACCCCAGCCCCATTTTGCCCGGTTTCAGGATAGAATACCCCTCATTTGTTCGAACCCTGCATGACAACTAACAATCTGTGAATAAATTTACTTCGAAATGGGCACATTATATTGCACCAAGTCGGTCAAGGAATGACCCCAGGGCCTCAGATATAGGCCTATAGGAACGATGTCCCAAAATGTCCCCGGACATACTATAGGCGAAGGAAGCTATCCGCCGCGAATGCATGTGAGTTTCTTGACTTGCCGTCCTGGGAGTCATACCACGAAATGGTGCATTTCCTCATACGCCATTATTATTAATTTAAATAACTAACTAATTAGGCACAGTCCAGATCCGAGTTCGTATAGTGAGCTTAGCGCAAATTTGGCCAAAAGTCGTCATATACGCCAGCATGTTAAACCACCAATGACTTGTAATGCCAACTGTGACACACTTCCAATGGGACTGTGTCAGTTTAAATGTTTTGCTAGGTCTACGAGAATACATTTCTATGAAATTTGAAACAAGGATGACAAGACAAACCACTTTAATTATATTTTCAGGACCTCACACATGCGCATGTATTGTCAGACTTAAAAAAGGTCCCATGTGAGTGATGGCTAAATTGAGTGAAGGCATCAAAATAATGCTAGGTGGATCTGCATCTGGTAATCGGGTGAATTCTGGTCGGAGCGTACTGTAACCACCGTGTACCCAATGTTCTCACTGTGGAGTAAACTCCGGTATCACTCAACAACAATGTAACATGGGATGCGCTGCCACGGAATATGCTCCCTATTTCAGTTCCCCGATATTAGGGAATGGGCACCGTCTCTGAAACACCATCTACAACTAAACAACAAATAAGTACAGGCTTCGGCTATAGCTATGAAGTGCCATGACTTCTTGAACTAGTTGTAGGCTCCGGTCGCACCTTATCCGCACACAGCTTGTGGTTTCAATCTCAAGTTTCGCTCGTCGCGACCGTACAGACAAAGTTGCAGGTCTATCGATGTGAAAAATCTCGGTCACTTTTCATAGAACTGAACTTCTAATATTCGATGATATGAATCCCGAGATGTGTAAGCCCTAACCAAATAGAGCCACGACACTACTCTTTTTCCAAATGTGTGTGTGTGTGTGGGGGGGGGGGGATTTGATAGTGTGTCCCCCACCGATCGAAATGTGGGGGGACGTGTCCCCCCCCCCCCCCCCGCCCTCCCTCCAGGATTGACGCCCATGGGGTATCCTATGGATTTAAATCATGCATGAATAGTGAACTAGAGCCATAGATAGATAGATAGATAAATTACTAGATATTTATTCAGCCACTGATCATAAAAACACAATGGAAATTGGGTAAAACCAAGAGCTCAAAAGTCAAAACGAGTCAAAAAAACTAAAAACAGATTCAAAATATAAATGGATACCAGGATGAAAATGTTGCTAAAACATTAAACACACATTGTTAAAGTACGTCAGAAACCCTAAAATTGGTATAACAGATAAATAAAATCAAGATTACGAAAGATTGCACAATAAATGGCAAAAACAGCAAGCCAAGGACGTAGCGTAACAATCAACGAGTATGGCGCGCGATATATGTTCATGATATTTTAACTTTTGTGTCCAGTTATGGATGACAGTTTGCATCAGATACATTAGTCGGCCGTACCACATTGATATCATACTTACAAACGGTTGAATTCTTTCAGCAATGTTAAACCCACTTTTCCCTATAATAATAAAATAAAAACTACAATAAAAAAAAACATGAACAAAAGGTACTATCTCTTAAAGGGGCATGCTAACGAAAATTTGAAAATTTTAAATGATCATTTTTTTTAGTTTTTTGAGATGCATGTACAAAAAGCATTTGGTCGACTTAGGAATTTTTACCCAACTCTCTCAACATGTAAAAATATTTGAAAACTTCCAAAAATTAACATAATCAACTGTCTGATTGCAAAATTTGACAAAGTTACATCTCTACCCGCAGCGTTAGCTAAAATTTCTTGCATAGGTACGTAACTTTTTGATCTGTTCATAGTTACTTTAGCTTCAATTACAAAAACATCAACCCATGACCCATTCAAAACAACATAATCCTCTATGTCATGTGAGCTTTGCTACTTAAATATACTGGTATATAATTGAGCATTGTAGTACTGTTCCAACAAATTAAACTTACTTTCAGCTCTTTGACAAGATAATGATGTAATACTATATCAAGCACAATGGATCAATACTTATACATCCTCAAGTAAGAGGAAGGACCTTGAATATTTGATAGCAGCCAGTTAACACTGAAATTATTTTCCTTCACTTCTTCACATAAATACCCCAAATCTTCAACGTTTATACTAAAAATCATTTTAAAGCCAAAGTTAAATCATTATCAACTGTCGGCCATGAAGACAATGACAAAGATACAACTTTTCATGTGTAGTCAGCCATATATAAGCAGTATTTTCATAATCTGCTGCAGATAATGTCCACTTTATCACATAAGGTTGCCGCGGCGGGACGGGGGAGCATAGTGAAGGGAAGGGGTGAGGAAGACTCGTACAATATCGCTTAAGTCGTTTGAGTGCTAATTTGATCAGTAAATCTGATATGGAGATCGACGTTGAAAGGCGGGGAATTCAAAATCCCTCCGACTGTTTTATGTCGGTGTCTGACCCTGGAAGGATCAGAGGCGAATCAAGGAATTTATAATACAGGTGTGCAGCCCTGGCATCGCATTTCCATGTATAGAAAGGCATTGTTTTCCCATATAGGGAGGCCTAGGGTCCTCACTCAGAATTTGATTTTTAATAATTTAGACCAATATAGATTCGGTCTATATAAGTAACACAAGGTTGTGCTAATAAATGCTTCATGTGAAGATGAAAAGAGCAGTGTATCCCCATAGTATATATCCCCATAGTATGTATCCCCATAGTATATATCCCCATAGTATGTATCCCCATAGTATATATTCCCATAGTATGTATCCCCATAGTATATATCCCCATAGTATATATCCCCATGTATCCACATAGTATGTATCCCAATGTATCCACATAGTATGTATCCACAAAGTATGTATCCCCATAACATGTATCCCCATAGTATATATCCCCATAGTATGTATTCCTATAGTATGTATCCCCATAGTATATATACCCATGTATCCACATAGTATGTATCCCCGTAGTATATTTGCCCATAGTATGTATCCCCATAGTATATATCCGTATCAACATAGTATGTATCCCCATGTGTCCACAAAGCATATATCCCAATAGTCCCCATGTTCCCATAGTATGTATCCCCATAGTATATATCCCCATGTATCCACATAGTATGTATCCCCATGTATCCACAAAGTATGTTTCCCCATTGCATGTATCCATATGTCCCATGTTATGTACCCCCATAGTTTATATCCCCATGTACCCACATATTATGTATCCCCATATTATAAGTATGTACCCCCATTGCATGTATCCACATGTCCCATATTACGTACCCCCATAGTATATATCCCCACAGTAGTGGTCTAATTCTTCCCCGGCTAACAATTTCCTTTAACTGACGATGGTAGGTGCGTGTGTGGGTGGGGGGGGGGTCTTACGGCGCCCTCTCTTTGGGGAAGCCACTGTGAGGAGCCAGTGTAGATAATAAGAAAGACTTAGTGTATGAATATATACAGCAACATGAGTACGGCTATAAGTATATAGAATGTTATTGCAACAATCAAGATTTAATGTGCATACATGACTATTTTGTCATGTATAGTGTTACTATGGTCATTTATTGTACTTTTTTTATTTCCATAGATACACTCCTCTATATATGAGCTATTAAAATACAAAACATTCGCGGTTGTTTCTTGTTACAGCGTGTGCTTTATTTTATGCAATATTATAAATTAAAACTAAATCAAGTCCATGCTACAATTTCAAAGCTACATCCATGACTGTTTAACATTTTTCTTTGAAAAGGCATATGCAATAATTATAATCTTTAAACAGCTTGAAAATATTACGGTATACAATTCATGGTAATCAGTCCAAACGTTTGTAACATACACAACACCATAGTTGATATTGCATTTCCAGTAATTTCAAAATATTTTACAAAGTGTTTGTTTTATTCAAACCTTAACCTTATCAAACTAGCAGAGCGTAGCATTACACTTCTCACTATCAATCAATCAATCGATCAATCCCAATTGTATCATGTTTTGCTTAAGCACCTTCCTAACTGTGAGGGTTATGCTGATGACAATCAATTTTATCTTGCTTTTTATGCTGGCAATGACACTGCCAGAGGTGAGGCAATTTCTGCAATGGAAAATTGTGTGGCTGAAGCACGTCGCTGGTTTTTAACAAATAATCTTAAACTAAATGATACAAAAACTGAATTGATAGTCATAGGTTCAAAGCAACAACTGGCTAAACTTCCTGATTTTTCTTTTCAAGTGGGGGCGGCAACAATTCATACAGTTGATAAGGTTCGTAATTTGGGTATTATTTTTGATAAAAGTCTTTCACTTGACTTACATGTTGCAAATGTGTGTAGAAAAGCAAATTATAGTATTCATAAGCTTTGGCATATTCGTAGTTACTTGGATGATACCTCATGTAAATCACTTGTTCATGCATTTGTTACGTCACACATAGATTACTGCAATTCATTATACTGTAACCTAGCTTCACATCTCATAGATAAACTTCAGAAAATCCAAAATGCTGCTGCCAGACTTGTAACGGGTACTTCCAAATATGATCATATAAAACCCGTCCTACATAACTTGCATTGGCTTCCAGTTAGAGAAAGAATATCTTATAAGATTTTATTACTCACTTTTAAATGTATTTACAATATTGCACCGCAGTACCTTTGTGATTTAATTTCTCTTTACACTCCCTCTAGACCGTTGCGTTCCTCGTCCCGTCTGCTTTTAACTGTTCCTAACATAAGAACTGCAAAATTTGGACCGAGAACTTTTAGCTATGCTTCGCCAGTTTTATGGAATTCACTCCCATGAGGTTTTAAGAAAAATTGAAAGTTTTACCCTTTTTAAATCCAAACTTAAGACTCATTTATACTGCAAAGCTTATAATATCTGAATTCATTTTATGTATTATTATTTCGTAAATTGTTTTCTTGTTATATATTTGTTTTACTGTTTATCAAGTAATTATTATATTCTTTTATCCACTATTTTTATCAACTTAATTTAATTTAACTTGATTTGTTTTGTTTTTTAATTCTACTTATTACTGTTTTATTCTTCATCATGTAAAGCGCATATGAATATACATATGTTATAGTATTTGCGCTATATAAGGAACCATAATAATAATAATAATCAGAAGACATTTATATAGCGCCAAAATTGACAGAAATTGTTCAAAGGAGCTAAATGTACTATAGCGTGTACAACTTAGCCTTGGTCATTGGTAACTTGTCACACCTACACACCAAAGTGTGCGCATTCAGTCAATCTCTCCTGGGGCACCACAGTGCACCACAACCATGTGTCACCCGGGGTCTTCCCATAGGGAGCAGCCACAAACCGGCGCACACAACTATATTTACAAGTTACCTCACAAGTCCCCATTTATACACCTGGGTGAAGAGAGGCAATGGAGATAAAGTGCCTTGCCCAATGACATCACGCAATGATCTGACCAGGGCTCGAACCTGTAATCCTTAGATCACCAGTCCACTGCCTTAACCATTTGACCACAACACTCCCCTACTGCAGTCTTTGCAATATGATACGACAGCATTAACTGCACTACTGTCGGTGTTATGATATTCGGTGTCTGTAATAAACTACAATAGCATTAACTGCATTACTGTCGGTGTTATATGCTATTCAGCGTCTGTAATATACTACGACAACATTAACTGCATTACTGTCGGTGTTATATGCTATTCGGCGTCTGTAATAAACTACAATAGCATTAACTGCATTACTGTCGGTGTTATATGCTATTCAGCGTCTGTAATATACTACGACAGCATTAACAGTTATACTGTCGGTGTTATGCTATTCGACTAGTAGTGAGCTCGTACTCGCCATCAACATTTTGTACACGTCATCAGGGCATTTGTACACGTACGTGATCAGAGCATTTGTACACGTGATCAGAGCATTTATACACGTGATGTACACGTAATCAGAGCAGCATTTGTACACGTAATCAGAGCATTTTGGACGATATTTAGTGGGACTACGGATATTAAGTAGTTTTTCACTTCAGCTATAGTACGACTGTTCTACTCTAGTTTTACTAATATCTATAATTGATTCCCAAAATGCTCCCCACCTCTAGACTACGAGTACGATAACATGAGGGTGATCACGGTTTGTGATTGAGGAATGCCAGGTACTTAGAATCACCAAAAGTGAACGGAAGCATTCTAGACATTTGAAACTAATAATGAGACAGCACGATTAATTAAACCACAACTGCTCTCGGTGGATCTATTTTGCGACAGCAGACATACGCCACAGCGATCATGAATAATGTTAAAGGGACCAACAAAGATAATATGATGATGATTAGAATAAACGTTACTAACACATTAACAGCGTCTAGTTTGTTTTCTTTTCCCGTTATGGTCGATGAAATGAGTGACACGCTACTCTTCATCATCGTGTGATCCTCAGAATGAGGTCCTACCGATGTTCGTTCAGTTCCATCGACATGATCCAATATCACACCACTTTGAGTGCTCACAGAACTCTTCCCTTCGCGAGCCGTTGTCGATACCGATGTTGACGGTACCGATGTCGACGAAATGAGTGACACGTTACTCTTCATCTTCGTGTGATCCTCAGAATGAGGTTCAACCGATGTTCGTTCAGTTCCATTGACATTATCCAAAATCACACAACCTTGAGTGCTCACAGAACTCTTCCCTTCAGGAGCCGTTGTCGATACCGATGTTGACGGTACCGATGTCGACGAAATGAGTGACACGCTACTCTTCATCTTCGTGTGATCCTCAGAATGAGGTTCAACCGATGTTCGTTCAGTTCCATTGACATTATCCAAAATCACACCACCTTGAGTGCTCACAGAATTCTTCCCTTCAGGAGCCGTTGTCGATACCGATGTTGACGGTACCGATGTCGACGAAATGAGTGACACGCTACTCTTCATCATCGTCATCATCGTGTGATCCTCAGAATGAGGTCCAACTGATGTTCGTTCAGTTCCATCGACATGATCCAATATCACACCACCTTGAGTGCTCACAGAATTCTTCCCTTCAGGAGCCGTTGTCGATACCGATGTTGACGGTACCGATGTCGACGACATGAGCGACACGCTACTCTTCATCATCGTCATCATCGTGTGATCCTCAGAATGAGGTCCAACTGATGTTCGTTCATTTCCATCGACATGATCCAGTGTCATACCACCTTGAGTGCTCACAGAATTCTTCCCTTCGCGAGCCTTTGTCCATACCGAGGTTGCCTGAGTCGTGGGTGTATCCATAGGCACAAGAATGTCCACATAGCTGTAATTGAACACACCCCAAGAAAGCTCACATCTTATAAATGTTTCATGCGACATTGTATTGACATTGTCCAGTGCGAGCCTTGTCCCATTCTGACGGTAATCAGTTACATTACCCGACGCATTGATTGAAGAAGAAGTCCAAAACCACCTCAGATAGTTTCGGAAAACAGATGGACTCACCGAACATGTAAAGATAAAGTTATCTTCATCGCTAACCAACGTCAAGTTAGAATTGAAATAAATATCCTCTTTAGTAGTCACACAGCTCCGTGCCTTGCTCGTCTGAGTTATTTCACATTCTACGGTATCGTTTACATTCTCCGGTGGGTTTAAACTCAAAACGTTTAATTGCGATCGGAAAATCACATTTTCCGTCATTTCATTTTCACCGCGTGGTCTGTCACTTTCATCTGCTGTGTAATCTGTCCATCTAAATTCGACCCGAGGGTTTCCCAATTGCGTGGTACATGTGGTGTAGCCCTGGTTATCTATTTGGCATTGAGGGTACTGAGGGTCAGGGGTGTATCGAATAGAGGCGACAACTCTTTCTTGATCGAGTGGTGGAAGTCCTGAATCATTCCCGACGTTACAGCTCCACCGCCCGTTGTCGTACCGTGATACGTTGGTGATGGTTAATTTGTATATATCATTTCCCGCCTTATTTTTAAACAGGACTACAGTGTACACTTCGGGGTTCTTTCCCTGTTCTAGTACTGTGATACCTGAATCGTTGGTGGTAACAATGACGTCATCATTTAGTGTCCATTGGAAAAATGAATATCCAGGTTCGCAGTTACACTTTAATACAACTTCATCGCTTTCATTGGCGATTTTCGGAGTTACGTTTACTCGTACGATTTCCTGATGAGAATACGACAGCAATTGCATCCAAGAACAGAGGATCAAGAGGGCCTTCGTATTCATCGCTATAACTTGTTAAAAAACAGAATCAGTTGACACAATTATTAAATAGTTCTCAAAGTATCACGTTGGATATTTAAGTATAATCTATTCGTCGCGGCGAAACCAAACTCCCATGCAAGTACTATTAATGTTAAAATAACGTTACCCAACTGCATCTAAGCTACACAGTATTTATATATATATATATACATATATATATTATCGCCGTGTGTTCCAATGGGTTATGTACTTATATAGAACTTCTGCTGGTAAGGTACGTACGTAAAAATTAATTGTTAAAAGTTTTCTTGGTGAAAAATGATACCGTCAGGTACACGGTACAAAGAAAGAAACTGAACATGCAGCTCTGAAAATGCCAACACAAATGTTTCAAATGAACCGACTGCAAAACAAAATATCAAAAAGTAATCCCAAAGTGCAACAACAACGATAAAGATTAAACGGCTAGTGACAACAAGCCTCTTTTCTGTAGTGACAAAATATTTCTACAAATGGCATGGTAACTCATGCCACATGTATTTTCCCGCCCACTGCAATTGACATCCGTGCATGTATTACGATGTTTGTAATTGCAACAGATTGAAAGAGCTCCGGATATCTTCTTTCCCGTCTATTAACCTAAGGTGTTTGCACTATTTAAAAACATTCTTCTATAAGGAGGAATAATGTATTTGTATCCTGAGTAACAAATTATGTAAATATATATATATGTGTGTGCGTGTATGCGTGCGTGTATGTAACATACACGCACGCATACACACAGTATGTAGGTACGGTGTGTGTCATAGTAATATACAAATGTCATAGTATAGACTGATACCACTGAGGCGTTCAAAACATCATTCCAACAGGTTTGAAGTTCTACCTGATCCGTTTGCATCATCAAACCGGGCCGATCCCGTCCTTGATGCAAGGATTAACCTCGGATAAGATCGTCGAGTAAAATAAGGAAAAGCAATTATAAAAATCAAATCAATCTATCAACAACAACAAATGGAAACGATTTTTGAAATATATCCATGACTAACTGCTAACGATTGTCCCCTCCCTCCACTACCCCGAATACCATCACTGCCTTCTTTTCATTTCATTCCATACTCCCTTTCCCCTCCCCAACCGTCATCACGTCCCTCTCACATACCATCACTTACCCCCCCCCCATACCCTACATCCATTCAAACTCGCCTGCGTGTTGGAGTCACTGTGACAGAGCGTATATAAGGAATGTGAAAAAGAAAAGCAAGCCACAATGGAGGCATAGTGCATGACGGAGAGCCTTCTCTATACTCTTAGACTCAGAAGATGTTTCGAATTTGTTTCTCAAAACCGTATCACACCTCCAGAACCATCCCCACCGCCTCTTAAAAGGAATGACAGCGACATACATGCTGGAGAAAGCTCTCGTATGCCTTCAGCTAACATTGAAGGAAATGGACGCCATTCTTTTATGAATATATAGTGGACATTGTTGCATGAATTTGCATTTCACTTAAAGATGGTAACGAAGGGGGTGGAGGCGGAGGGAGGGGGGGCGGTGGGAGGGAGTAGATTGAGTACGAAAAGGAAACGATGTCATGGACGATAAAAATGGTTCTTTATAGTTGTCAAGAATCCAGTCTCGCTGATATCTGTGGTAAATTAGGTCTGTTGGGTTCTTATACATCAAAGGCAAAGTTTGTTTTTTTGCATTTTAGTCAACGTGTTATTGTAGTCAACGATGATGCTGCAACTTTATTAAATATATGTATCATGATTAAATTAAGTTATATACCGCACCATCTAAAAGTGTTGAAGAAACATGTCTGCATTGTTTCCAATTTTTATTTCCAATGGTTTTTAAAGGCATCCGTTACATCTAGTGATGTTATTTTTAGTTTTTGTATAATTGCGTTCATTTTCGGGTCACGTGAAATATATGTACTGAGCTTTATTTCTTCAACTAATCAATGGCTTTGGTTTTGAGGTATGGTATCCTAATCAAACCATGTCTGAAAACTTGTTTGGCTCTGTCTGACCTTTGCCTGAACCCTTTGCGACCCTTTAAATCGGAAGATGTGGATATCATATTGGGGTGGTATTAATTGATATTTCATAGGTTCCTACTAGTGAGATCCGTTCCTTTTTCATAGTGTGAAGTTGTTTTTGTAATTTTCCAATCTTGTTATTGTAAAGATGGGTGATTTGGTGATACGTTAGTGTGAATTATACTCATGTAAATTTTCGATCGGAGAACCGACCTAAAAAGGTTCGAAGGAACACAGAGGATGCAGAAGAGGGAGGGGAGGGCGTGTGAAGGAACTGCAGATTGCAAGAATGGACATTATTTTTTCTTTTCTTTTTGCCATTTGGCCTCTCCACCTTCCCCTTCCCTGTTTCAGTTTAATTAACTGTGTTGTCTTGCTGTTTCAATAAGACGCTTAAAGTATATGTTTTTGTACAGTCATTATGATTTTTACAACAATTAATCAACAATTTGTCAGGAGAATGCCAAATATTTAGCATGATGCTTTAAAGGTGAGTGTGACATTTTGATTACACACACACCGCATCTAAGTCTCTGACGTATTGATATCAAGCCATGTGAAGAACTATAGTCATTCTTGGTACCATCAGCTTACCCAAACAGGTATCATACCATCGTGCCATCAAGCCAACACCTAGAAGACCAACAGTTACCGTAGCCATCTTAAACAAGTTCCCAAGTTTCGTTGACAATCTGACAAACTAAATTAAACATATGAAAATAGCCAAATATTAACAAATACTAATTAAAATAACTGCGATGCATCCGACAAACAATATTGCAACATATGTGAATATTCATTCGTTCACTTTTGTGTATCCAGGGTAATATGATTTAAATATTTGAATAGATCAATAAAAAAGGCATCTTCAATGGGTTACTAATAAACCCCGAAAATAGTCCATGCCTTACAATATCAGTCTGAAAAAATTTGATTGCTTTTCATGCTTGGAAACGTGGTAAGAGAACAAGGGGGTTCTCCCCCTGACCCAATATGGCTGCCACCAATCTTTGTGGCAGTAGCAAATACTCTAACGAGTTGCGAAGAAGGGTTCAATGTGCACAGCAGTTGCACATGGGTCAGTCGATCCTTAGCCCTAGGGAAGTTCCGCTCCGAGCCGGGTCGCGAGAGTCACGTCGACCTCCCTCCCGGGAACGGCGCGGTCATCGCACCATGGGCGAAAGAGAACCGGGTCAATATTCCCGGTCGTACAGACGTAGTCCTCCTCGTGGTATCGTGCGCGTTCCTCCTCGCGGTAAATACAACTACTCTCATCATTTTTCACTTATCCGATGCAGCTGGAGACGAGCGCGCGGTCCTTTCCATGGCAGTGGCATTCGAATTTCTAGTGCCAAACGCCGGCTCTTTCTCTGGAGGGTGATCGTCGGGGCAAGACCCGTTATAGGAATAACGGAAAAACTGTTAAACAACTATGCTGCATTTAGAGAAAGGCTGGATCTCGAGTGAGATACAATATATATATATATATATATATAATATATATATATATATATACCACTATATCCTACCTTTGGTCGACATCTGTTAAAAGTTTAATATTTTGGTGGACAAATGTTGTATATCGAAATATATCTGTGAAAACACGTGTAATTGAGTAAATGATTGCCGAGGCACACTTCTAAGGAACCCCTTTGCCATTCCTTCATCTGTCTTTCTTACTACATAGTCTTTAGAGTCTTAGAGATATACACTTTTTGGGCCTTGATTGGTGTCCACTTAGCCCTTTTTTATATAAATTGTGTATGAGAGGGTGTCATCGTGTCTACATTGAGTCATTTCTAAGGGACAGTATAAGTCTACTTAAAACCCTCATTTTTAGTGGGCAAAGTTATATCTTCATAAAACTAATGGAATAGTTGTGGTTGTAGAGAGATTTGACTAATTCTAACCATGATCTGGACATTAAGGGTTAATCATCGACCCTTTGATTGAATACCGTCTGTTGGACTACTACTACACAAAATTAAATCACCTCACCACAAATGATGTGCTGAAAGTGCATTTAATATGTTAAACCTAACAAAAATTTGTTAGAAAGACAGCATCGGCATTCGTCAAACGGAATGTTGCAAATTTATAAATGGACATAGCTGAAAATAAATATAGCAATTAGTAACTTGTCCAGGAGTGTTGGGGGAAGGTGTGGTGAACTTGGTCCTTCCTCGAATTTCAAGGGATGAGGCCACTATGTTGGACCCATTGTTTTAAAGGGACAGTAGAAAGTCTGAGACGCAAGTCGTTAGGGGACAGAATTTCACCCATGAGATCTAGAACAGCGACCTTTGTAACCCCTCCTCATCCCTCCGTGAAAAATGTACAAGTGGTTTTTAGCAGACTGTTAGCCAAAAAACATTTCCAAAATAAACTTGTAGTGATTCCTGTGTACTCAGTTCCGCAAAAAAAATCTTTCACTAGTTTGTGGTTTAGCATTAGTGAACAATAGTCTTCATACGTCGTCGTTGCTTGTTATCATAATGACAACCACAATTACATGGATGATGTTTGATTAATTTGAGTGAGGGAAATGTGTTTTGGTATTTTCTTTTCATATAATCCTAAAGTTACATACTTCAGCCTGTGAAGAGAGACCTGTTCAGTCGTAATTGCGATGATTTTGTCCTAACTGAGATTACAGGGAAATTGCACATATTGTTCCCTAGAACTGATAATGGATAATGGATTTCACACTTTATTCAACATAAACAGAACTTCACTGCGATCATTCCTAGGCAATCTAGACGAAGGATAGGCTTTGAATGCAATGAGCATAGTTAATGATATTGATTGCAGAAGTATAGAGCGATATTCCGCATGTCAATTTTCTCCTAAGTCGTAAATGGAGAGTGGATTTTTTTCGATGTGACGAGAATTTCCCAAAGTGGCGGGGTTGACTCATTAAATTTTTGTCGAGGATTGCTTTGCATAATATTGGGCTCATGAAACGATACAATGTTATAAATACCATACACACACAATACAAGAAACCAAACATTAAAGTAGGTCCTGTCTTTTCCAAGCAAAATGATATTACTTCCTCTAAAACATTGCAAACAAAATGATATTACTTCCTCTAAGAAACAAGCAAGCATACCATGCAAAAGTAAACCAAGGAAGGCAGACATACCATACAAACAACTTGTCTCACTTTTTGAAACAACAAAACAACAATCATGATAAGAAATTCAGGGCAGTTGAAGTTGGAAATACCTACAGAATACCTCCACTTTTTCTGAAGTCAAAAACTTTAGATGTGAATACATCTTGATCTTAGTGATCTTGAACCGAGGGAGAAATATATTTCTTAGTTAAGTTGACTAGTCTAGCTACTTCAACACAGTGTACAACAATATATGGCAGTTAAGAGCTCTCCGATGGTGAGGAATGGCAACAAGTAGCTATTATTATTTCTACTATTTCCAGTTTGTTACTTACGACATGCACACAGCCCCCCCCCCCCCCCTCCTCCCCGACAAGTAAATTGTTTTGTTTCACAAAAGTGTAAAAATTGTGCACCAAGTAGCTCCATGTGGGTTTTCATGTTTCAAAAATCTCCAGGCTCTGAGGGGGAATGTACCATCCTCATAACCCCCTTACATGCTGCGTTAACACGCGGAGGTACACATTCAAACATTCCCAAAAGAAATCATGCGTATACCCATAGAGAAGAGTGAGTGTTCCAATCTCATTATAGTATGCAATCAATCTTGATAAGGAAGATAAAAAGTCTCTTTGAGGAACTATGCCATCAGGATGTCGTTACAAGAGATCTAACAACATTGGCAGTCAACCATATTGGGGGCAATGCAGGATATATCGTATGCAAACACAAGGTTTTGAAGAAGTCTATTTATTCTGGCTGGAGTTCCTTCTAGCGTGCTGTTTTAGCTGACCCTGTGACGTCGGAGTATAAGATCACACTGATAAAATGGAAATATATCCCTTACTGCCAAGTAGCCTTGCACTCACATCAGGATATGATAAGGAAGATTAAAAGTCTCTTTGAGGAACTACGCCATCAGGTTGTCAGTACGAGAGATCTAAGATAATAGGCAGTAGACCTTATTTGGGGCAATGCAGAATATGTCGTATGCAAAACAAGGTTTTACTGCGAATTAACTTTGCACTCAGGTGTTGCCTACAGTAACTGACAAGGGCGTAGGAACCGGGGGGGCTGGGGGCGCCAGCCCCCAGTGAAAAATGTGGAGGGGCGGAAGTATCATTCCGCCCCCCGGTTCGCAAGTCAGAAAACCCCTTTTTCATTTCCAAATGAGAAAAAAAATCTCATTTGGAGCACCAAATTGCATCTAAGGCCAGGTGAAAATACAAAATTAAGTTTACAAAATGGAGTGGGTGTTGAAGTGTGCTATATTGCACCAAATTGCATCTGAGGCCAACTGGAAATGCAAAAAATTCCAAAATGGAGGGGGACACCCCCTCCCCTTAGAACCCTCCCCCAGGCTGGCCATCAGTCTTCAGCCCCCCCCCCACTCAAAAGTACCTTCCTACGCCACTGGTAACTGACATTAAGACCCAACATGAACTGTCATTTTACAGAGACCAGAAATGAAAATATTTATGTTATGAAAATCAAAACATAACTTTTCTTTTAGGTTGGCTTGTTCAATTTAAAACAATAACAAGGCAGTGAAAGTTAATTTTTAAATAACCATGCTGAAACCTATACCAAATAAAGTTATATAAACCCACTTGATAACAGAGAATTAATGTTGCCTCTTATGCAAGACCAGGAATGAAAATGCTTAAAATATGCAACTCCAGATTAAGTTAAAACAAATATTTGTTTTTTACAACAATAACTTCTGGAAGTACCATCCAGCAGTTTGGTTTATTATATTGGCAGAGGGAAATACAATGATAGAGAAACAAACTTAACCTTCTTGAAGGTGAGTTAGAAATTTGACAACACAATTTGGGGATGTATATGATCACTTTGCATTAAAATGTGCATTGTAAGTTATATATTGCAGCCTGTCTTTTATATAGTTGTGGACATAACCCCCAGTAGGAATTATACTTCTCTCATGTCAAGAGTATGGACTACATTTACATATCTGTGTTGCATCATAGTTTTATTAGTGTTTGTGTCAATTGTTTCACTAGCGGATGATACGACTAGTCTTAAACTACAACTATTGACAGCTTTGAAATGAAGATATACCTATCAAACTTTTCCGTAAAACACGTAAAACATGAAGTCCTCTTAATGACCCAATTTGAAATCACTACTTATACGTCATTCAAATTCACGTGGTTAATGGTTGAAGACCAAATGCTAAACAGACGGGAGTTAGACACAAAATAAATGGCGCTCTCCGGAACAAGGAAAAGTATTTCCATCGTGTGATATGTACCTATGAGTGGTCGCAAAATATTGCTCAAACAATACATGGACACCAAATTGTCGACGTAATGTAGAAGTCCACGCAATGGCTCAATATTTACCATGAAATGTCGATCAAAGTATACATTTAGCTATATATATATATACACATACATTTACCCTTTTCCTTTTTACCCTTTTCTTTACAATTTGACTTTTCTTCATGGATTTACTTTAATGTAGCAGTTAACCTTATTCAAATTTTGATTGTCTATATCACAGACATTGACCGCTACTACAACTGCTCAAGAAGGTCCAGAGCACTTTACGTAAATTACAATCAACTGAGCTTGTTCCTAAAACCATCGCACAATGCTTCGCTTTATAATTATTTTACAAAAAGGTAGTTATATATTGCAATTGGCCTCTTAAGCAAAACCAATGAAGTTGAACTGAACAATTTTGACCTTCCCCTCACCCCCCCCCCCAACCAATACTTGTCAGTGAGCATACATCCCATTGTAGCATACCAGTAATCAACTGTCAAATAAAAAGATTCATTATAAATATATATGTACAAAATGCTAGAATAGAAGACAGGGTTGAACTGGGGTTACTACTTGCTTCAGGCTCTGAGAACTGAGACCATGAAAGAAGCGGTAGATTTTGGCACAATGGATAAAACTAGCAAGTTTGCCCAACAAGTGGAAATTGTTGCCTTTGGAACCACAACCTGGTGAAGGAGCTAACCCTGTCTGAGCCAGTACACTGGCTGGCCAATCAGCTTCATTGCTTGTCAAAGTCTGTCAGACAGAAAGATGCAAGCAGCTGCAAAATCCCAAGCAGGTTAAAGGCCGAATAAAAATATCAAACATTGGAGTTTATCTCGGCAGAGCAGCGGTGCCTATTGTTAGAAACTTTAAAGTTTGAAACAGTTAATAACTTAATATGTCCCTTGTGGATAGGATGCTGGAGCCCTCCCTCACAGCATCCTACTTCTGACATGTTTCCTTTACTTCTGTTGCACCTGATGAGAGGTGGAATGTGGTTAAAGGGGGGCGTTGTGGTCAAGTGGTTAAGGCAGTGGACTTGAGCCCTGGCCAGATCATTGCGTTGTGTCCTTGGGCAAGGCACTTTATCTCCATTGCCTCTCTTCACCCAGGTGTATTAATGGGGACTTGCGAGGTAACTTGTAAATATAGTTGTGTGCGCCGGTTTGTGGCTGCTCCCTATGGGAAGACCCCGGGGGACACGTGGTTGTGGTGCACTGTGGTGCCCCAGGAGAGAATGATTGAATTGTGCACACTCTGGTGTGTATGGGTGACAAGTTACCAATGACCAAGGCTAATAGCGCCTTTGAACAATACTTGTTGATTTTGGCACTATATAAATGTCTTCTGATTGATTGAAAAAAGATTACATCCAACTGCTTTATGTACCATCTCCATTTTTGGAATAAGTTTGCATCCCACAAGTTGAAAGTTCACTCCTAAAAATTGATTACTCCTGCAGATAAGTAGAATCCGTTGGCGTCGTACGAGCTTCGCTCCGAAATGTGAACGGAATCGATGGTATGACTCCCAAACGTGTAGTCGCCAAATTTCTGGGGACAAAATATTAAAAAAAGTTCAATGATATTAGGAGAAGAGATACTGATTTGTGAAGGGAGGAAATTGTTATCGTCTTTGCAAAAATATTTAATACGGTGGCTAGAATGTATCTGCAATATCAAGAAAATGCATGAAATACACAACCAGAATGCAAAAATGCATTGTGGTTTCGATGGTGTAACATGAGCAGTTTTCTTTGTGAATCTGACGTAATGTATAGTGAGGGTGGACATGTTTACAAGGGTTTCACGATTTGACCTCTGATGACAACCAATGACCTTCGACCTACACCAAAAACAATCGGCTACTTTAACTCAATGTGGTACATCTAATCACAAAATTCGAGGTCCCATTATTGAGCTTCCATTATTGAGATATCGTGATTACAGGGTTTCCACAATTTGACACCTGGTGAACCCAAATGAACTTTTATCGAGCTTCCATTACTGAGATATTGTGATTACAGGGTTTCCACAATTTGACACCTGGTGAACCCAAATGACCTTTGCCCTCCACCAAAAACAATAGGCTTCTTTACACAATGTGGTACTCCTACACACCAAATATGAAATCCTCCCAAGCTTCCTTCTTGAGATTTCTTGTTTACAAGGTTTTCACAATTTGACCCCTCGTGACCCTAAATGACCTTTGACCTCCACCAAAAACAATAGGCTTCTTGTACTCAATGTAGTACTTCTACAAATCAAATATGAAGTTGGTGTGACCTTCTCTTCTTGAGATATCATGTTTTACAAGCTGGGCGTCACAAATGCACTCACACTCGCCCAACAGAAAATTAAAATATCCAAATAACGTCTTTCAGCACATTATGTATCAATATCTAAAACATAATGGATTTCAAAAAGGTTATTTTCCATTTCAAATAGACTATTGACATGCAACATTAACCCATGTCAAGTATATATGTATATATGTACGGGGGCTGCACAGAAAGTGGGTTGAGACACTACATGTGACACATCGTGTTTACATTTAACAGTGTTTAAGTAAATATTTTATTAAAGAGTGGATTCTCATTGTATTCTTCTTAATTTTTGTTGTTGTGTTATTTAATTTATGCAGAATAAGCTAACAACCTGTTAAGTGGCTGTAGATTATAGGTCAGACTAGTGTTACACTCTAAGCAGTGTTTTCATTTAGACTATTTTAATACAATCTGTATAAATAGCCGGTCACATCTTCCTTCAGTACATATGGCCAATTTCTTTCATGTAAAGTGTCGTCAGTCATTGAACCCTCGACCCTCGTTAAGTGTTTTTCATTCTTTCTTTTTCTTTATATTCATCATACCCTTGTTCCAGCAGTAAATTGCCTGTACTTGGACAATATATACTAATAAAGTCATTAATGCCTACCTCCATAATGGGTCTACTATCAAAGTAACTTGTGACTTCAGATGTCCTCCCCTGGACATCAAAATCTTTCCAAAAGGCACAATTCATCAGTGTCGCATGTATCTTGACCCTATCGAAGTCAACTCTGGCAAGTCCAGCGGCACGGAATCTTTCCATCAAGCCATCCGCTATTAGTTGTAACCTACCATGAAAAGAAGATGAAAACATATATGAGATATTTTAAGAGTTGTAGATGAAGATGTAAAAGTTTTTACTTCTTAAAGCTTCAAGTGTGTCTCTGTTAGGGTCCCTTTAAGAGCATCGTGGTTAAGGCAGTGACTTGAGATCTGATGTTACAGGTTCGAGTCCTGACAGGATCATTACGTTGTGTCCTTAGCCTAGGCAAACGTAATCCTTGGGCAAGGCCCTTTATCTCCATTGCCTCTCTTCCCCAGGTGTATAAATGGGGACTTGCGGGGGAAACTTGTAAATATAGCTGCATATGCCAGTTTGAGGCTACTTTCTATGGGAAGTCCTCCAGGGTACACGTAGATGCAGATTTGATAATGACCAATCCTAAACTAATCAAATCTAAACAATGATAAACTGGTTAACTCAAAAAACCTTAAATACTTCTAGTTTCCACTAAGAGATTGATGCCGTAACCCTTTTCGCACCTTAGGCTTGCCGGCCCGGCCCTAATTTTTGTTTTCTATTTTAGACCGCCATTAATACTTAAAACTCACTTGTTTGTTTTGCTGCGAGGTTCTACTTTCGCATAAAGGACACGGACCTTTCCAGGCTCATCATTCATGCATTCTAGACCTCTGACATCAACATTAAGTCGCTCCCCCTGTAAGATGGGTCTGATGGGTCATTTATTAAATCAATGTTTACAGCAGCCGGTGAAGATGATTGAAGCTGGGTATGGGAGCCGGGGGGGGGGAGGAAAAGAGGGGTGGGAGGAAACTTCAAGGGACAGTGGAATGTATTACTTTGGTTTAAATGGGGTTAAGCAAGAAATGACCTGAAAACTTCTCAAACAGAAAAGAATCCCCCTGTACATTATTATGTCACACAGATTCCAGTTTATTATTTTAATTATAATTTGTTTTAAACAAAAAAAGCACTTTTCGAATAACAGAATGACACTTTTCGTGCAACGAAAAAACACACGCACACACAGACAGTCTCATTTCATAGATTCATGTTTTGTTATATCACTTTTGAGAATGCCTCTTTATATGGAATTTACCACAATCCCTACTTATATTACTACATTGAGAAGATTGAAGAAAATTGTCAATAAAAGGCAACCCACCAGACAAGTTTGATGAAGCGATTTGGTTTCGTTATTGAAGACGTTACAAAACTAACCAGTCTCCCAAAATGAAAATGAAAAATTCCAAACTGTTTGGAAAATATGACTTACTCAACCACCTCCTTCTGACATATCTGCAAAAGTTCCTTAGCCTTCATCTGAAATTGATCAATAAATTGTGAAAAAAAGAAAAGTCACCCGAGAGCTACAAGCAAAATTTGGAATAAAAGTCATGCACTATCAAAATAAAAAAGCGAGAAAATTAGATAAAATATAAATGGTTCGTACTTGAACAGGTACAATTTAAATTCACAACAAAATGAAGATATTTCTACTGTCAGTAAAAAGAAAAGGATACCGCTGAACCCAACTCAATTTGCCACAGCGTTGTATATGATTTTAATTGATTCAGATTCGCTGAAAACGAAACTCACGACTTCACACAAGAAGGTCAAGTAAGTAAATATCCCCCATGAGAATAAAGATCAACAAGCATTTTGATTTTTGTTTCTCTCTATTTTTTAGGAGGGGAGAGGGGGAGGGTGGCTGGGGGTGCCTAAGGTACAAAACATCTTGAATTGTCAGCCCATTATACAGTTTCAAATCTGTTATTGAATCTTACCACTTCCATCTTGGAGAGAAGTACAAGAGTAGTGATGGTTAGGTGAAGTTTGCAAGGCTTCTGAAAAATAGCTTCACTCAAACCAACCGTCTGTAAATGAAATAGTGAGATCAGTTGGAGGACAGAAAAAATTACAAGCACTACCATAACCTAACATAAGAGTGTGTTATACCTTCATGCAGAATTGTCATCCACATGGTTTTGTGAAATGCCAACTTTTTTCATTTCTGATTTCGGGTGTAAATTCACAGTTGCAAAAACTCTCCTGCAATCTCACTACACATCCCTCCCACTTGATTCCTCCAACAACCTTACCGACCAATTTGAAACGCTGGTAATATCTTGGTTTTAGAAACTTCAAAAATGTTTAGACATGTCAAAGAGAGGAGACACATGTGATATACCAGCATATGTTATATCCTATGGTGTACTGGTTTTGAAAATAAAAGTTCAATCTTTAAACTCTCTTTGGTTGGCATTTTTTGGCATGACCTGTATTTGTATTTGATATCTTCCAAAGTGAATTTTTCCCCCTTTACTATCGGAAGGAATTGTTCACTTCAAGTTGATTTGCACTTTTAGTGGCAATCAGATGCTTAAATCTAGATTTTGCATATTTGCAATGACACAAAAAAATCCCAAAGCTTGTAACAGACATGATTGGACACAATAAGACGTCCACGACTTGGGAAAGCTCAACAGGTGAAAATGAGAAATAATTGCAACATACCACGTAGCATTGAGACTTTTAAAGATCTAACATTATAGTTTCTTTGAGGTTTGAATCAAGCAGTGCAAATCTGACACTGTATGGCACAACAACAGCATATGAACTGGGACTAAACACTTACTCCATGACACTGGCGAAGGACATCTTCCCTGAATTCCTCAAAACTGCCTTGAAGGCTCTCGGTGTTGAGTGGCAATGACAGAAAGTGGGTGAATGGTTGCTTCTGACGAGCCTCCTCCACAAGAAGATCGATCCTAGTCTTGGCTGATATCACTCCATTCCTATTGGACCCATGGATCACTACATAAATTGACCAAACATAACAGTTACATTTCAACTGCAGATTACCATGTGTACTTTATGTGGCAAAAGTATACGTTACTCCCTCCATTGAACCACCCATCCCTCTCCCCCCACCCCTGCCCCCCGGCCAACTTACAAGACAGTTCTAAACTTCTGTTATAAGATAAATGAAGCACACTAGCAATATATCATTCTTCCATTGTATTTGATGGCTAGAAAGTGACCCTGCAAACACAATCAACTGTTTTAAGTACATTCCTAAATGTACATGCTTGTCCAACCCTTGTTTTTCACATATGAAGTCGCAATCGTCCACGAATGTGATACTTACTGACGACCTCGGAACGGCTGCCACGGTTAGGGATGTTGATCTTGCATTGCGTCTCGTCCTCTATCCTCCTCCTGGTTTCCCCACCTTTACCGATGATACGACCGTAGAAAGCACTGGGAACTTCCATCGATAGACTGAATCCTTTGTCTGTTTCCTGAACGTCTATAAATTCAGAATCATCGCCTTCATAGTCTGTGCCACGACAAAACAAAAAAAAACACTTACGCTGTCAATTTGTTAAAGCAGAATACAAAGATGCAATGAGAATCTAATAACCTATACATTGTGGGATACAGTAAATCTCTACGGTAGTCTTTAAATTGAGATAGATTACATTTTAATTTTTACCGCTCATGAAACATCACATTTATTAAGCATTCTGTCTACACCAAAATTATGATAAAAATAATTTCTTGAACTTTTGATGCCTTCAGAAATGTTTGCCAGACTGGTTTAAGTACACATTGATTTTCTGGGAAATTTGTCTTGTTGCAGCGATTAAGCAACTTTGTGTGCTAACATCATGAAAGACTGGATTGGGTGTGGAGAGAGGTGTAGGCCAGCTGACCTGCTTTCTTTACTGTACCTTGGCTAGTAAAAATCTCTTCATCTTCTTGATAAGGCTGGACCTGTTCTGAAAACTTCCAACCTGGAGGTGGATTGGTTGCGTTCCTTCGATAACATCTGCCCCCAATCTGTATTGTAGTAGGTTTGAGAACATCCATTGTGCAATCTGAAATGTTATCCAGCAGTGGAACTCTCAGAAATGTACAGTACAGTAGTATGTTTACAGTCCTGTTACAATGTTTCGACTGGAAGTGAAGGAGAATAAAATTGTCCGAATAAAAGGAGAAATATTTTTCAGGTGGTCAAAGTCAGAAAAAGAAAAGAAACATATATGAGTACAGGTTATTTCTCTATAAAATACAGTACATGTTCTGGCTTATAAGAAACTTAACTAATATGATATTTGGTTTTGTCACAGGATACAGATTTCATTTTAGATTTGCTCAGATTTTTAACTACTCCTTTGAGGAATACATCCACAAATTGTATCCAGGTGTAGGCCTAGGGTTGGGGATGGAAGGGGTTGCACAAACTTTGACTGGAGGGCCTTGGAACTTTTGATTTGACAGGGCAAACCACAAAATATCTGGTAACTTTTCAACACATAGGTACAGTTTAAATACCTTCTATCAATTTATGAATCAAGAATAGGACACTTTATATATGATAAAAGGGTTCTTAAGGAAAGGGACATTGTGTAAAAATTGTAGATTTCTATAATGCTGGAGGGCACATGCCCTGTGTCCCACTTCCCTGGCTCCAATATCCCGGAGAAAATGTCCTATGCATTCTAACTTAGGCTATGCCTTGCCTTGGGTTTTAAACTGCGTTTTTTATGTACCTAGCCTAGGTCTGCCTATAGAAGAAAAAGAAAAATCAATTGCATGGGTGTGTGGCATTTAAAGCAGCATTTTGCGTTGATTCTCGAGATTTTCCAATACTATATACTATATCCGATACTATACCAATGACGTAAACTAAGCTAACTGTAAAGTTTCAACTCAAACTATTCCCGAAAAGTGCAAAAATATGACATTTTCTGGTTTTCGTATTTTGAATCTTTGACTTCGATAGACTCCTCCCACATAAAGGAACCTCGTGAATATGTATAACGGAAAAGGTACTTTGAATAGCAAGGTAAACAGTAAACAAGAATCAGCTGAGGAGATGTACGTATTGCGCGAAGGGACACTTACGGCATATCTCATTGCATACGATGCCCTAAAAACCCAAGAAAATTCGTCGCTCCGCGAAAATAAAACCAGCTTTGTAGCAAGGATACATAAGAGAGAAAGTCATTGAACCAGCAAGAACTCGATCGGTACGTAACATTCTCTAGAACGATATTGTATCACTCTACTCGGTGTTACATAGGCTAGTTATTGTAGTACAATCAGACCTATTAGTGTGTGGTGACTTACACTGGTTAGGCCTGAATAACGTTATGTACACGCTGTGAATTTTGCACTAAAAGCAATGTAGCTATGAGTGTATCGCAATGGGGGCCTTTTTTCCGGATCTCTTGAAAAACGTTAGCTTCCTCCTCTCACAACATGGGAGAAAATAACGTTTTTCAGGAGATGAAAGTAACGTTTCTCATAAGGGAATGCAATAAGGCATACTGGCTAGGCCATGTGGAGATTTAAGTAGTGCTTTGTAGCAAGTGCTTTGCAAAACTGTAGTAATTGCAATTGATGATTTAGGCGATTTTTATGATTATGCGTGAGTGTAGTAAGTAACCCTTTTTTAAGTTTCATTCAACAAGCATATTAGTTTCCTAACCTGAATGCGGTACTTTACTACCTTGATGTAGGGGAGGAAAGTAACGTTTTTAGTAGAGGAAACTAACATTTTCAGGGGAGGAACTAACGGGTCGGGAAACTGAAACCTAGGGCAACATGCAATGTCTGCTGTTGTATAAATTTCATAGTAAAGTGTACAACCATTCCATGAAAGTGATAAATAGCATCTAGTCATATGTCACCAGTAAATGAGAGCAATACATTTTAGCAGTGGATCCAAAGACATGTTTATAATTTGAAACCTTTTGCTACCTTCTTAGCAACCATCTGGTGAGGAAACACCATGGAGGGCTTGCAGAAGTAGAGGACGGAGAGGTTAGCTCCTGGGTAACACCAGACAACGGGACAACCCGGCTAACAGCAGCTGCAGCTAGGAGGCAGGTAGAAGAACGCCAACAGGAGTGAATGGGAAATGTAAGGGTACGTTTCAATATGCAAAATTGTGGGATCTGCAAAGTAACAGCTGTGAATTCTTTAAACAGTTAAACTCAGTGTAATAACAGAATGGCTTGCTCAATTAAAGAATACTAGCAACATAAGTAGCTGGCTAGATTGTCATACTGAAAATAGTTATTTTCAAGTGACATCAATTATCAAAGGGTTATATTTGCTCATCCTTTTTGGAAGCAAAATACTGTTTGTCTGAAAGCAAGTTTTGAAAAACAGAGCACTTCGTAGTACTTGGTGTAGTGTTCAAACAATATATTTTATGTCTATCTTCTTATATTACATGTATATTAAACACTCAAAGCGACAATCAATCAGTGCTGTCTATCATCAAAAGCAATGATATTATTACTTAAGCAAAATAAATGATACTCTTTTTTCTTCACTTTTCTTCTTAGGCAATGGTTGGTAATGTAGATGTTCAACAGCCTCGACAACTGGTAATGCAACTGCTTGAAACCCATCCGGCACTCTTTTTTGATATATGTACACACAACATCTCAAGGAGTAAAAAGTTGCTTGAATTCAAACTTGGTATATAGGTAGTCTTTATTGTTCCTTATTGTTTTTCATCAAGTTCAAAGGTCATTTGAGGTCAATTTTTGAAATCTGTGTAAAAACAGTATCTCAAGAAGTGTTAGTTGGTTGGACATCCCAACTTGCTATGTAGATAGCACTTGGTAAGTAGATTGTTTTTAATGGAGGTAAAAGGTCATTTTAGGTCAAGAGATGTTCAATTCTTGAAACCTTATAAACAATATCAAGAAGTGAAAGTTGGTTGAACTTCAAACTTGCCATATAGGTGGCCCTTGGTGAGTAGGTAATACATTTTGTTAATCATGAAGGTCATTTTGAGGACAATAGTTCATATCCCAAGAAGAGAAAGTTTGTTTCATGGCAAATGTTGATAACACTCGGTGGGTAGATAATCCCATTGTTATGCTTACGGCCATTGGTGCTAATGCCATATCTCAAGAAGAGAAGTTGGTTAACTGTTACATTTTAAAGCAGCACGTTCGTAGTGTTTGAATATTCATATTATGGGCGAGGTTAATTTGGATCCCAACGGAAAATATTTAGGAGAAAAACAAAGTTGAAAGTTACAAATTTTTTCGAATTTTATGCCACCATTTGAAGTAAGATTTATATAGATAAACTAGTTATGTATGTCGTTATGACATAGTGGAGTCAGTGAGGTTGAGAAATATCATAGAAAAGGACGCAAAATGCTGCTTTAATATGTAGCCCTTGGAGAGTAATTGATTTCTATTGTTTTCCATAGGTCAAAGTTATCTTGGGTCAAAGATAGTCTCTATTTCCTTGACTTTATCATTCACTTGTATTCAGTTCTGTATTTCTTGATCAGTTGTATTCCTTGCCAAATATAGATTTGTTTTCACTATCATCTAAGATTATAGACATGTTATTAGTTTTACATTTTTTTCTTGAAAGACGTAATCATGGTTTTTCTCTAATTGTCTGTGTTCTTTGACTTTACCATTCAGGGCTTTGAATAAACACAGTTTCTCTCACTGCTGTTCTTACTTCAATCTGCAAAATCTTCCAATTTAATGTGCTAATTTATTCTGAAACATGGACATTAATAAGCTTCAATACACATAACAAGTTCAATTAAGTGCTCCTTCTTTATTGATGAATTTGCTTAGAATAAGTCTGCTGATCTTTACAACAATAAAATAAAAAAAAGGAATAGTTCTTCGAGTCCAAACCTGATTCCAAACTAGTACATGCATTATGTTTTAGATCAATTGGCATGACTGATGACTTTGAGAAAAAAATCCCCCCACCCCTACCACTTTTTAAATTACTGGAAAGTTGTAGGAGACATGCAGGTTTCAATCACTCCAACCTCCCTCCCCCCCCCCACCCACAAATAATATTACTTGCTGAAGCGAGGAAGATTAATAGATTTGACTTATTACAAAGTAGAACTAGGCCCCATCCTGCTCTGGTGGCTTGCAACAAGCTGTGCAACAACTCCATCCCACCCCCCCCCCACCCAAAAAAAAGGATATCACTTGCTGATGCAAGGAAGACTTATAGATTTGACTCATTACAACAGTAGAACTTGGTCCCATCCTGCTATGATGGCTTGCAAGAAGCTGTAAAACTGATGGAGGTTGGCTCGGGCGAATTGTACCCGAGATGTGCCTTGGGTCATCCTCAGCAAGAACAACACGACAACACGTCCTAGTTGAGAATTGTCATCATCAAGCCTCCGTCTAAATATGTCCTTCATCAGTTGCGGAATGTACTTGTAACTATTCTTTTCCATAACAGGAACACAGGTCCATCTGCCTGCAGACTTTGAGAAATTTCTTGTAAACCTGAAAGTAGAATCACAAAAATAAACTATCACTCAGGGAGGAAAGTACTGTTTCTCAGGGGAGGAATTCAAGCAAGAAGACATTTGGCTAGGCTACGTAGAAAGAGTTAGGTACTGAAGTAACTGTAATTTTTGATTTAGGAGAGAAAATAACGATTTCAATCAAAGAAACATTTTTCAAGGGAGGCAAATTGGCTAGGCTATATGGGAAGAGATATTTTGTAGGAAAGGTAGAAATGAAATGAAATTCCTACAGTTATTCCACTTAGGCCCTAGGCCTACTAAATTTATTCTTTCCACATAGCCTAGCCAATATGCTTTCATCAGCTTCCTCCCTGGAAAAACGATAATTTCCTCCCCATGATTGAGGAGGTACAGAGGTAAGAAACGTTTTTAGGGGAGGAAACAAACATTATTTTGGGCATGAAACTAACGGGAACCGCCAGAACGTAGGCCTCGTGATTTCGGCTACTGCATACGCAATCACTGCCATCATAGCCCATGCCTTGTAAAGTCTAGTGTAAAGTATCTATGCGTCGGCGTGAACGTTAGTTAGCACTGTATCAAGAACAAAAACTTGTTGCAATTTGATAAGACTATGAATGTGAAGAAAGAGTAAGAAAAGTAAGAGCGTTTAGCCTAACTGGCCTTGGTTGTGCTAGTAAATGATAGGCTAAGTACACTATACTAGTACTAGGCCTAGTAGTACTATAGACTTAGTATAGGCCCCTATACTGGCATAGGCTAAACTAGATACTGTAGTAATAATAGTGGAGGCAGAGGTTCGGTCTCAGTTTCTCTCACCGATAATGAGAAGTAACGTTAAATCATGTAAACAAAAATTGTAACGAACAATTCTATCCTTTGCTTACCTGTCGAGTAGAAGTCGAGTGACTTCTGAATCACTCTTCAGATGTAAATTCCTCTTCACTTCGCTCCATCTTTCCTATTGATTCCCGAAAGGGACACGGTTTCGTGACACTTTTTCTTCTGGGCTTTCCGCCATTTTCTCTTTTCAGGGGAAGTTAGGTTCTTCAAAAACTTATATTTCCCATTTGAGCGCTTCTCCATTGTTTTATTCTTTTGTCACTTCGTCACCAGGTTATAGTATTGTGTGCATGTAGCAATTATACGACACTAAATACTTTGCTAAGTACTACGTACTGTAGGCTTACGTGCGTGTACACTTTACTCACGGTAAAGACGCTGAGGGATTGCCATGCCAATGACTGAGTCTATTTTAAGCTCCAAGTCATACATAAACATCTCTTCACTGATTGGTTGAATTTGAATAGGCGGTTTGTAGAGCTGCATGTGATAAATACTAATGTCGATTGTGTCTGGGAGACACAATTCTCAGAATCATATAATATCCTTAATTACTTGCTAATTAACGTTCGATGTGGGGAAAAAAGTATGAGAAAGTCTTAGTTTTGTCTTTTGTGATCGTATTATGATAAAAACTCGATAGACACGGAAAAATTCTGGACAAACGCAAAATGCTGCTTTAACATAGGTCTAGGCTAGGCCTGTTAAACCTTTATACAGGAACCTGTTGTGCGAAAATTTCGAATTAAGCTTTGACTTAGGCCTCTATACGGTAGTTCACTAATTAATACATTGAAACCAAATTCTTAAAGGAACGTGGCTCCACTAAACTTAATCATTTAAACATTGTTATTCGTTTTAGAGCATCACCTTGGCATACTGAGGGCCTACTATGACAAGGGTTACCAGCGACAAGCACCTGTTTGAAGGTAGCAACCCTTAAGAGCAGCCACTAACAGCAGCCAATAGTGTATACATCAACGTTACGCGCCGTTGGCCGCTAATATCGATATACTGTGATATGGAACGCGGAAAGGGTAAACGTGAGGCGCCGTCCACTCAGAAATGGTCGTTCACTCAGAAACCGTCTACTTAGAGATAGCCTACAGCAGCCGTCCATTTTGAAATCGTCGTTTAACGTTAGGCGCCGTCCGCTCAGAGAGTGTCGTTGATACACAGACCGTCTATTCAGAGATCGCTGCGCAAACACAGCAACCGTCGTCCTTTCAGGAACCGTCGATTCAGAAATGGTTCCATACTGTGACGAGTGCTGGTTACGTTGTTGCCGGAAGTTGGGTCCCCAGCAGCCACTAAGGGCAGACTATATTATACCATGATTATACGGTATTATAGTGTAAAAGCCACGAAAACCTATAAATAGTTTTTTTGGGGTTGCCAAGTCGTAATTTGGTCTCGAAAGTTTAAGAAAACGAGTAATTATTTTGTGAATTACCAAATTTTGGGCGAAAAACGCTAGATACCGCCAAATTTGAAAAGCGTACCTAGTACTCCGGAAAAGTGAAGAAAAAACCCCTAGATTTAGTGCAAAAACGCTAACGCTGGTAACCTTGACCATGATCGTTTGTGCAGGTGCACTGGAAGGTTGCATCCTGTTCGAAACCACAGAAATGAATACAGTATTAATTGTCAATAAATTACGCTAATATCAATAAATAAAAAGGTAATGACAGCAACCAAAAAAACTGAAGGGAGTGAAAAATAGTCCATAGGCCTATATAGGGAAACTATATAAAATGACACCAATTAAAATGTTTTTACAAAGTTATCAATCTGTTGGGTCCTATCTTAGCTCGAGTTAAAGTTATTATAGAATAAGCCGGATTCATGGAGCTATTCCGTGATCGTGCTTCATGTGATTCGTGACCTAAATAAAGCGGGAAGCCTATATTAGAAATGGGCCAAGCATTAAGGATATGTCTCGAAACTATGTCAAAGATCTGAATATGACTACGCAGTAAACTGAACTGAATTAGTTCGTACTTTCTAGGTAGGTAGTCAGAGGTCGACTAAAAGCGTCTTATATAGGTGGCGTGTGTGAATCTTTGCCTTTGGCAAGACGGTCGAAACACTCTCTGCGACCGGCATGTCTTACAAAAGTGTTAATTTGAGACACAACATGAAGTTTCAAGATTTGTTCTTGCTAACAAATAAGGCTTCCAGACGGTTATATTGACGTCTTAACGGCTACGGTGGAGTCTAAAATACTTCAAATTGAGAGAAACAGTGAGAGCGTTCGGTTTTTTGTTGTTGCGCTACCGTGTATTTCGTATCAGGAACGGACATGTCGGTTTGCAAATATTGTGAAAAAACAGTGACGACTTTCCTTACTAAAGGAACAGTAATGATGGTTGACACCAGTTGTAGCAGCAATACATTGGGTGATGGTATCCCATTAAGCGTTGATATTAAACATGGTTTGGCCACGTGATGCAAAGTCAATTCACAACCCAAAGGCAGCCCTTGACTCAATTCAAACAATGCATGAGTGGTACTTCTCTGAGTACATGTGTAAATTAAACCAGTTTCATTCATCCGTATAGCGTCAGACTACTACACACGTTCTTATTACGTCAGTGTCTTTGTAAAGCAATCCAGCGAGTCACGGTTTAATTTACAAGATCATTGTTTTACAGTGAGTGCCATACCGGTGGTGTGCTTTGAATATTCAATAGTTATAGTAGCTTTGTTGTTTACTTTCTGTTTCGTAGACAATAATTCTTAATAGAAAACACACAACAAATGAAGAAAGGAATCTACTCACGATTCCACTTTGTTTTGTTTAATATAATTCTAAATTTAGTACTCTTAAAGAAATATGACCAATAGAGAGAGAGAGGGAGAGATCCTTGGCACGAAAAACCAAACAATTTTATCCACCTCTCAAACCCATCGCATATATATATATATATATATATATATATATATATATATATATATATATATATATATATTACAAACTAAAGAGCGATTTATAAAAAACAAATTAAAATTTTGTATTACATGTAGGAATCTTTCAATATTGTATTTTTCTTACTGATCATCATTACAATAAAGTCTTGACAAATTCTAATGCTTCTCTCCTCATTTTAGCACCAAGTTCGAAGCTAACGATCGGTTCCATCCAGAAGATACCATGAAAAGCGCTTTCATAATGCTTCCAGGTCACGTCTACTCCTGACGCCTTCAATGCCTCTCCGTACAGTATTCCTTCATCTCGAATAGAATCAAATCCACAAGTGATTATGTACGCTGGTGGTAGTCCTTTCATTGGCAAATTTTGGAATGCGTTAAATCGAGAATCAAGACAAACTTTTTCAATTTCCTTCCACATTGCCTCAGATCCTGTTTTAGGGTCGGTAGGACCTTTATAGAATGATGGTGATCTCATGTTCTCGGGTATTAAGGAGTGATTAATATATTTCTTCACGAATTCTGTCTCTTTCATCGATGGTGAGAGATGGTTATTCTGAATGAAGAGCTCTTCAAACTCTGGATTCTTAGAACCTAAAATATGATACAAATAGAACCTGGCAATAATTGGGAGAGAAAGCGTACCACCGTTCCCAAATTCATGCTGGTATTTCTGAAAACCTGGAGTCGCCGTATCAAGAAGGGGTGTTGCTGGATAAATAAGCATTTGGACTTTTGTCTGGACATTTTTCATTACCAGGAACTGTGTCACCAAGGAAGTAAGATAACCTCCAGCACTGTCTCCACCAATGCCAATACGGGAGGCATCAACACCAAACTCCTTTGCGTGCGAGATAAACCATTCAGATGCCTTCAGGCAGTCTTCAAATGGAGCAGGAAATGGATGTTCTGGGCTTAGTCGATAGCTGTTGGAACAATTTATCAAAACAACTTGTGAATGAAAATTCAGAATGCAGACGAACGTAGAACCAATTTTCAGTTTTGTCAATCCAGATGGAATTCGTTAGTGATGGGGGTTGGGAGGGGGTGGAGGTTCCAGGGTGGAACGGATGGATGGGATTAAAGTCAGAGTGCATTGTGCACTGTGCTCTTTTTCCAAGAATCACGATCATCTTCAAGTTAATGCTATACATGCACGGCCCAACATTACATTCTAAAAAGGCGTTAATCAACTTTTGACGTTGTGCGCAAGAACTCATTTTATCAATTGAAAACGTGCAGCCGTTGGTCCAGTAAGTACATATAATGATAAGTCTCTTCGGTGGGTAATTCAGGTTGATTAAACACACTATGTACGACCCAACAATTAAGATAATAAGATAAATGAGGAAAACCTCTCCTCCTCCCCCCCCCCTCAAATTGGGGCCACCCCCTCCTACTCTGAGAGGAAAGAAGAAGAATACCTTTTTTCCAATCCCTTTAATAATTTATAATATGTGTTAAAATATTTTGGGGTGGAATTCGTATTTTCTATGTTTTTTTGTTGTTGTTTTAGCAATTTTTTGGGGGTTTTAGCAGATTTCAATAAGATATTATATCCATGACTTACTCGACAGATATCACAACGGCGTTGAGATCATCAGCAATTTGCCTTGTGACACCATCGTAAAATTCTTGAACCAAAAAAAGGAAGAAAAATTGATATTTTGTTGTGGATATTCTGTGTCTTAAAAATGGATAAATCGATTACAATAGCGATGTAGAAAGCGTATAAATGTCACGAAGAGCACTCCTCCTCCCTCCCCTCCTCCCTCCCCACCTCCACAGACAGGAGACACAAACTCAGCCACCATAATAAGTCTAGGTGATGTAGATAACTGTCATGGGCAACTTCACCAAACATGCTAAGGAAAACTTCATTTCAGTTGGGAAAAATCGTTTAATGGGTTTTTTTTTACACACAAGGCTGAAGACTTCATCAAGACTTAATATTACATCATCGATCGAGGCACTTGTATTCACTTACGTGTTTTTCTTAATTTATTAGAATTTTTTATCTTAGGTGATGGGTTTTGCAAATACTGAATTCAAAATGTTGTACCTCGTAAAATGATAAAACGATGATATTGGTTTCAGTGTCAACAATGTTAACATTTTAACTTGAAAGTATATGAAAACAAAGTGAGAGCCATAGGTTACAGATCCTAGTGGCGCTATGACATCACAGATTTACAAAATGTCAGCTCCCAGGCACAACCTTTATAGGTATACCGCACCACATTTAGTTGCTCCCATTGACTTACACACTAAACTCGTCACTTTCCAAGGCCGATAAGGCATAGGTAGAAGTTTTCAACTGACATGTTCTACCCACCATATGATAGCTAATGGCTTGGGCTATCATAAAACATTCAACTTTAGTGCCACCATGACCGTTTAGATTTTGAGCTAGAAGAGCTCAAAGTTTATCATAGTGCTCCCCTTCCCGCCAGCCAGCTGTCGCTGCGGAATCTTCTTGTTTCATCCAAGATTTTCTAAAATACCTTAAATCGCGTTCAATCCTCCAGATTTTGAGACCATCAGTAGATTATTTCATCCTCTTTAACATCCAAGCATAAAAAAGAATGGTGATGACTCAGAAAATGCCACAATAAAAAAATATAAAAAGTAGGGCGCTTTAGGGCTACTTTCCGACAATGGTTTATCTCTCAGGCGGACGTGCACTACTCTAATTGTGGTGCGATACCTATGCCATAGGCTACCTCCCAAACGGAACAAGGTTTTTCTTAGCTGCCGTCTGGGGAGGTTTCTTCACTAGATCACTGTCACATAAGCGAATTGATTGTTGCGTTTCTGTAACCTTAAATATTTTCAACTTCCTAGATGGAAGCCATTTCACTTCGGAAAACCACCTTACTTTGGCCGACCAGGAATCGGACGATCTCTAAAAAGCTGTATAAAGGTTGCAATTGCTTCTAATGCGTGCAGCGCCTTTTATCCACGTACTCTACCATAGCGTGCAGGGTATCAATACTATTCAGAAATGAAAGTTTTAATATACCTGTGCTTCCAATGCAGAATCCACCTCCATGATAATAGATAAATCCAGGGAGCAAAGATGAAGATTTCTCTATTGGTTCGTATAGACGAACTTTGACGCCATCAAAGTAGGTCACCCTTGCTTTAAAATTTGAGCCAGTTTTTGTGTCTGATAGTCCAATCACTGTCATATCCATAGCGTGTCTGAACGTTGTCATGTCGTTCGGTGCGTTCGGCCAAATGAGATCTTTGCATCTCGCCTATGCGAAGAGACATTTAATAAGTGTATCATGGTATCGATTGAAGATGCATATGGTATCGATTCGATAAAGTATAAATTCGTAATCTATTTCTCCTGTATAATACCTATATGACGCAATATCGCTATGTAGGATATTACAGTCTCAAACGTGAGTAGGTCTCCAATCAGATCAATTGATCTGATTGGACCATCCAAAATATGAAAGCAAGACACAACTTTGAGCTCGAGCTATCGGTATAACAAAATCATGACGTAGGCCAGCATATTTACATAATGTCGGTATCAACCATCGCACCCCCGCAACGTCCATCCCCACATCCACCCAAACCCCTACCCCCACCCCGTCCCCTCCATTACTAAATATATTTCCTCCTGTATCGCATATAAACACTATTCAGAGAGAAATAACAGTACAGCATATGAACCCACGTAGAAAAACAAATTCGTTAATCAATCAGTGATTACACAGATCAACTATACATGTTATACTTACGACCAAATCTATCAACTTTGTACCGGCCACGAGCGTTCGATACCTCAGCGGTTCCGTAATTCCTTCCGGCACTGGTGTGTATAGAAGATAGGCGCATAGTGCAACCAGAAAGAAAAGTCCTTTCTTCATCTTGTATTTCAAGTTCTCAACCCTGACGTGGTATATAGTAACAGATCAACGTATCGGGAACACCATCCACCGACAACACATCAGCTAAAAGACATGCAGTCTCAGAGAACAAAGGTTGTGTTTAACAAACGATAAACTAGCAACGGTATTGTCATGAAGATAAAACGTACTGGCAGAGGCGTGCTACCTGTCTTGTTCATTCTGAAGGGGTATATACGACCTAGTTTCATGAAAAATGTTAGACAAAATAGATCATGTGACACTTAGTTTCAGCAGAGAAATAGTAAATTGACATATCTTAGAATGGTTTATCTACATTACTATAACACCATGCACCCATTCACTACTTCCCGTAAAATGCAGCTGCAAAAGCCATAAATTCGCTGTCGAAGTATTCCCTAGATACCTCCCGAGCAGTCTCATGAAAAACTCAAAGCTTCCCACCGCAGTTCATATGACGTCAGTAAAGGGACCATTTCAGCCAAAGCCGACTCCCCGATTTTACTATTACGGCGTCATACAGTTTACTACGTACATGTTACTACACCACATACTCCTCATCAACTGAAAAAGTATTTTCCCGAATCTTCCGACGGGCCTTCACCTCTCAAAACATTCGTAAGCTTTGACGAAAATTATTTTCTTGAGGAAGAAATAGTTTTCGAGGGTAATGACCAGTGTTTTTCCCTATCAATTTGAGCCCCTTGCAGAAGAATTGTATAACGATCCCGATGGCCGAGACGCGTCGCTGCCGATGGAAGTCCCCGAGCAGAACGGTTGGACTATCCTGAACCGAAACTGGTCGGTTGAGCATAAACAAAACCACTGTTATTAAGACCATAATATGATTTAAATTGATTCGAATGTTGATGATCCAGCTACTTAACGTCGTAGCAAAGCTTCTAGAATTTGTTACTTACAGTGCGAGGAAATTGTGACATTTTGTTAAAAGCAAGTGCAACCTTATAGTACTAGTAGTGGTACTGACATGGGGTCTAGACCTAACTTATAGAGGTTGTACAACAGGCTAGCCCGTGTAAAGTTCTATCATCCAACTGTTACGTTAAAATCATAACACAACGCCAGTTTTACCACGAATGAAAAATTGCAGATCTAGTATTGATTGTTCTAAATCCAACTGGCTTTAAATTGTGTGAAAAGTACCAGGTAGCCAATAACAACCAGAATGCAAAAAAAGCATTGTGGTTTCGATGATGTAACATGAGCAGTTTTCTTCATGAATCTGACGTAACGTATAGTGAGGGTGTACATATTTACAAGGGTTTCACAATTTGACCTCTGATGACCCCAAATTACCTTAGACCTCCACAAAAACAAAAGGCTTCTTGGACCAAATGTGGTTCTTCTACACACTAACTATGAAGTTGGTCAGAGCTTCCCTTCTTGAGATATCGTGTTTACAAGGTTTTCATAATATGACCCCCGGCGACCCCAAATGACCTTTGACCTTCACCAAAACAATAGGCTTCTTGTACCTAATGTGGTACTTCTACACACAAAATATGAAATTGGTCTGACCTTCCCGTCTTGATCAGATATCGTGTTTACAAGCTGGGCGTCACAAACGCACTCACACACACACACACACCCACATACGCCATCATGAATGCAAAGGTTACGAATAACATCGAAACCAAAAATTGTAATTTGCTGCATAAAGGAGGCGCCTAGGCTGTGGTCATAACAAGTTATTTGGCAATAGTATATGCCTACAGGCACTCGTAACATTGTGTATGTGTAGTGTTTTGAACGAACCGTGTCCACATTCTTCGATATCTGTCAAGGGCGTAGGAACCGGGGGGCTGGGGGGGGGGGGGCGCCAGCCCCCCAGTGAAAATTGTGGAGGGGCGGAAGTATCATTCCGCCCCCCCCCCCCCCGCTTCGCAAGTCAGAAAACCCCTTTTTCATTTCCAAATGAGAAAAAAAATCTCATTTGGAGCACCAAATTGCATCTAAGGCCAGGTGAAAATACAAAATTAAGTTTACAAAATGGAGTGGGTGTTGAAGTGTGCTATATTGCACCAAATTGCATCTGAGGCCACCTGGAAATGCAAAAAAACAGGGACACCCCCTCCCCTTAGACCCCTCCCCCAGGCCGGCCATCAGTCTTCAGCCCCCCCCCCCCCCCCCACTCAAAAGTACCTTCCTACGCCACTGATATCTGTCATCTTTTGGAAAAGCGTGCATGTGAAATCCGTCTTTACTTGTGATGGAGCAACCTGCAACCACACATCGGCTCGGCATATTTAACAGTTACGAGATAAATTTACGTAAAAAACACCAAATCTCCATTACTAAAGAGCAGTGCAGCAGTGTAATGTTGTGTGTTAACATAGCTTCCCTGAAGTGAACTGGGTTCCTCGACTGACGTCACGTCGCATTACCGTATATACAACAATTTTTAGAAAGATGTTATTACCCTCGAATTTTTGATCGTTTATTCCTCGAGGATGCAAGCTTCGTTTGACACAAATTGGGTATCACTGGAAAGCTACGAGTGTATAAAAAAAGACGATTCATATCAAAATTTACATTTCACACCCTCTTTAATACTGCGGACTAATATAACTGTACCAATTAATGTGTTCATGTATTTACGGCAAAATAAAATAAAACTGTTAGCAAACTGCTTGTCCACTATAGAGAGCCTGTGTAGGGGAATGTGTAAAAGTAAGTTGGCCTGACGTTTCGATCCTAGCAGAATCTTCTTCAAAGGCTAAATGACAAGTAACAGTAACAGAAGTGACAAAAACACGCACAGAATACAGACAGGTTAATGAGCATGGTGAACACAAAGAGATAGATTTAAGGGGATTTGTAGACAAGGGATACTGTTACATGTATTTACGTGACAGAGAAGGAATTGTATACGCCAACCATGCTCTATCATGCATGAACACAAGCTCAAGTATATTGGCCTTTGAACTTTTATGAAATAGTGGTAAGATATGGTATTGTACACTGCACGAAGACAACAAACTGACTGATTAGACAACTGAGATTAAAATCAACCGCCTGGCATATGTATAGGCCTATATATATATATTTATATACTACAGTAAAGCATCGCGTCTTTCAATAGTGTGTAGTTATGGTTGAAGATATCGGGCGACCTTCATGCTTTCTATAATCTATTTAGCGAATGTTGAAAGTATTTTCTTACGGCTGTTTCGGACGACGCATGCGGTGTCGTGAATTGGATTTAGATACATTTCATTGCAAGAAATGATTTCTCTGATATATATTTAGTTTATTAGACATCATGAAAATCTGGCAATACACAGTAATTTTCTTGGTGATACTGGTCAGTTATCTGTTATATACTCCCGTACCAGACGGTATAACCGAACCGTTCAAATATCGCCGGTTAGTGGCAGGAACAAGACTTCTCGATCTTATCGTGAGTTGGTTTTTGTTAAGTCATTTCGTTGCTTACTCAACATTTCATACCAAGCGCTCTTCTCTCTCGTATGATACTATATAGCCATGCATATCAAACAAAATGTAACTTAGGCCATGGATTCCTTAACAATGTTTTGGAATCAATTTATGTCCACATGAGTATACCGATATGAATTTTGAAAATCAGATTAAGTTAAGTATGAGATGATGCGACCGCCTCTTCTAAAAGTTTTTTGCAAAGATTAAATAATGTTTTGGCTTAAGTCGGTTCCTGACCAGTGCAGAATTGCAACTTCCTTCATCTCTAAACTTTGAAATGTATTGGGGCAGGGTGGCGGGGGTGGGGGGGGGGGGCGGGTGAGCACCTACTGACCCGCAGTTAACGATCCCTTAGCCACGACCCTCATTCGTTAACTTTCTTTTATGTATACAGCCCATCCATGAAGGTTCATATACACCTACCTGATATGAGTCTAGGAAAATTTGAACATATCTCACCTCCCCCCCCCCCCGCCCTTCCCCATCCTTACCTTTGAAGTAATGTGCTCGTCATGTTGAGCCCGTAAACCCTATTGGGCCCCATAGGCACTGATCCATCTAGTCTAGTTCTTATTTCAGCCCTGCATGTATACCACACTTCTATATGTACTGTGTCCCGTAAACGATATACCGATTGCTTGTTTGTTTGTCTGTTTGTCTGTATGTTAAATTTGCATATAAGCACCGTCCCTCACATATTAGCATATTTCACTGTACGCTCTAGTACATGTGGGAATCCGATCAAAACGATATTTAGGCTGGAGGGAAAATATATAGTTTTGAATAAAAGCCAACTCCTACATATTAAAAACGTCACTCCTATTGCTGAGATATTGTCCATACATATACGTCTACATAAATATGTAAAAGTGCCATTAACTATGAGGCACAGCAACATAATCTTTCTGTACTGAAGTCACTGTGAAACAAATTTACCATTTACTGTCAATCATCAATAGCTCTTTTTCTTCATCAATACAAATTAATTCATCATAAATCAATGGTAGAGAATTAAATTACTGCAGTGTAATAAATCCGATTTATTTGCATTGTATTCCAAGGTGGATGCGTACGATCTGATCTGGCCTAACCATCCAAACGACATCCATGTGTACCGAACTATTCCACGATTATTGATGAAGACACCACCGGAAGTTACTCCAGGGTCAAAGTTCAAAGCATCGGTGACGTCATTTGATGGCGTGGACGTTCGACTATACGAGCCTCTGCACAAGAGGACAGAGCTCTTACCAGGGTTTATCTACATTCATGGAGGTGGTTACTGCATCATGAACACAGGTATGCCATTCAAAATGTCCATAACGCGTCTGCTGTGTAGGCTACAGATCGATGGACTTGTTTTAAAAAAAAAACCTTTTAAGCATCTACTGCCCCGAATGTTGGTACGTTATGAGCGTAGCCACTTGAAGGTGCAAAGTTTGTATACAAGGAATACTTTAATCTCAAAGATATTCACAAATCAAAATTTACCGACCAAAAACTATCAAGTTTTAAATTAAGTGTCGATGTTTATTTCTCTCGTGCTACTTTATTCGCCCCCCCCCCCCCAAAAAAAAAAAAAAACCTAGGACACAACCTAATGTTGTATACAACCTGTAATCAGAGGCGTAGCGAGCCAGGTCGGCCTCGGGGACAATTGTCACCAGGATGCCACTTTATATTTCCACTATAGTATATTATAAACATGAGATTACACTGTTCATTATCCCTTACTTTCTCCGGCCGGTCCCACGCCATGTTTTCTCGCCCCCCCCCCCCGAAATTGACCCAGGGCTGTAAGCCCATGCATTGCTTTTCATGTCACGGCAATGTATGTGAAAACAAAAATCTGCCTGATTTCTTGTAGAATTGTATGACGGTTTGACGAGACAAATGGCAGATGAACTGGACGCCGTGGTCGTATCGGTGGAGTAAGTGACGTCATATTAATTAATCCGCTCTTTCAGGATAACATGAATAATCATTACAATGCATGAAGTGCTATGATGAGCTAGTACAACAGACAGGCATATCCTTTCCTTCCGCCTGCACAAAGTAGTTTCCTTAGAGAAAGTACTTAATGGTATTGGTCATTTTCTGCGAAACTGACTTGCATTGTTTAGATGGACCAACGCGGCATACCCCTACCCCCCCCCCCCCCGATTTTCACACGTCTCTTTAAAATTGTAAGTAGAGAAGCACTGTTTGGACTTTGGTGTTTACTACATATGGTGATATAATACTCTTAAAAGAGGTACTGAATTGCTATTGTGTAAAAAGTGTATTATATAAAATACAAAATATTATATAATTTGGACCAAACATATTTCTTTTGAATTTTTTTAGTTGAATTTGCCACTGCACTGGAGCTATCATATATGCTGCCGTTGAAAGATTTACTTTCGGCAGAATTGTAGTTTTGATATTTTATAGTCAGAGAAAAATTTAAATTATAAACTCTAATGAGATTTTCAAATCTAACATATGCTAAATTTCTGGAATGTTCCTAAAATTGATGATGATGTGATTTTGTCAGAATATCGGCATGTTTCAATCCAACGCAAAACTCATCTTTAAAGATGATGATGTTATATTATGTATTCAACTAAATGTCCACAATAATTCACCGTGACCGATGCAAAACAAATCTATAACAAACTTACTCATTTCCATTTCTGTTAGATATCGTCTAAGCCCAGACGTTAAGTTTCCAGTCCCATTTGAAGACACCTTGAAGGCAGTGAAATGGTTCTTCCGTCATGCTAAAGAATATGGAGTAGATGTGTCCAGAATTGGGATTGGTGGAGACAGCGCCGGTGGAGCACTGACGGCTTTGACGTCACAACATCTCCATGACGACAAGACGTTGCCAGATAACAAACTTCAAGTTCTGATATATCCCTCGGTCCAAAAAATTAATTCTTGGGGGCCGTCCTACCAAAAGTATGAATACAACTTTGGAGACGGTGGTATGTTATCTAGGAAAAAGACGGCGCGGTTTCTCACTTATCATATGTTTGGAAAAGTCGACGAGGAATTCGAAAAGAAATATCTTGAAAATAACCATACCTCTTCAGAGTTTAAAAAGAGCCAAAAATATCACGCGATCACAGATGTCAGCGTCATTCCAGAAGAATTAAGAGACCCAGTGTATTTCTCAGGTCCTTCCAACAAGGACCATGGTGACCCTGAAATGTGGGCCCGGATCAAAGATACGGTCTTGGACCCCAGAATGAGTGCCATGAGCCGAACTGATTTCTCTGGACTACCAGAAGCCTTCGTTGCGACCTGTGGATTCGACAGTTTGAGAGACGATGGAATATTGTACAGCAATGTACTCAGAGAAGCAGGTGTGAAAGTGAAATTGGTTCATTACGAAGAAGCTTTCCACGGGATTTTCTGGATCGGTCCAACATTTAACTTTGACCTGGGTGTACGTATGAGGAAAGAAGCGATAGAATTTATCAAACAAAAGTTATAGAATTTGGGTCAAATCTATCGGCCTATACAGTATATAGTCTATATCGATAATGTGTCTTGTTCAGTACAAGATTTACCATTGGATGAAATGGGGCACAGGCCTTGGTCCCCGATCTAACCCTTCACCCCCCCCCCTTTCTCTATAAAATTCTACAATTAGGAGACAAAAGAGAAGAAATAGTGACCTATTGAAACATTTCGTCGAATATGTTCAAATAAACGATTTCATTTTGTTTCGTTCATATTACTTTCTTAATTACAGGTTGTAGCAAATTAAAAAAAAATACATCAAAAGCTGGGTGTGCTTTGCTTTAAGCATGAACTAAGAGACCTTGACAAACTCAGTACAAGGTTGTAAGGGTATGACAAGACTTAACTTATACGGGCCCAGTCTTTGATATTTTTGTGCCGAGGATATATAGTCTGGGCCTATATTCAGTAGCTTAAGTAAAGCTATAACCAAAATTTATAAAGTATGTTTCAAATATGGAGTTACTGTAGTTCTTGTTGCATTAGTGAAACATGAACAAACAGACACTGTTGACGTGTTATCAATGCATGACATCACATGTATACAGGGTAGTGCATGCGTAATATAAGCTATACTTTTACAAATAAACGTGATTTAAGAATCTTCTATATCTGTAGGAGGAGAAGTTATAAAGACATGAATTGGACAAACTATTCTCTTTTTAAAGTTTTTTAGTTCTCATGAGTCGTATACGTCCAAGTTTAGCAAAGCCGCTCTGTTCCATTGTACATCATACATAATGGGCCGATGATTTAACGTCAAATAAATGCCAAATGGCCGGAATCAGACTCTTTATTTCAATTTGATTTTGTTTATTTGATTTGTTTGTTGTTGACAAAGGTTGCAGACATAACAACATGCCCTTATTTTCCACTGTTATTTTGTTTTCAATACCGTAGAGTCTAAGTGAATGTTATCAATTAAAGTGACTGAACTATTTAGTCTAAATTACAGACCATACGTCCACAAGGGCTTATGGATTACAACTCACACGTCGGATGGCTTCCAGTTCAACATTTTAACTCACATTTGGAGAATCAATTCAATTTAGAAAGTAATGTCAGATGGGAAAACCGTAGATTGCTCTTGGAAGAAAAACCCACTGCCTTAATATGACCCGGCCGGGTATCGAACACGGAACCTCCCAATTGCTAAGCCTCCGATTGCTTCAAGTGCCACCGCCTTTATCCACTCAACCACAACACCAGTTAAGAGAACATGTTTAGATTGAGTTTACTAGAATTTACAACATAATAGATTAACAGTTAGGTCTGCACCGAGGAGCCGATGATCCTAATCTCTGAAGCCATGAAGGATCGACCATTCAGATATTTGGTATTTCATAAAAGGGAATATCTTGAAAACCTCGTTACCTATAGATATACATTACTATAGCTCTCATTTCTTTCTTTTTTTCGTTAATTCAGTAAATGAATTGGGTAACCAGATATACTGAATAATGGTTATCCGATGTTTAAAGAATGAGCCATGTAAGCAATGATTAATCAGTGTTGTTGATGATAGGCTCCCATGCAAACTCCAAAAAAAAGTAGCAGTATTTTGTGTACCGCAGATCGTGTTTCTGTATTTGTATTAACTCCGGTCTTCCTTCAAATTCACCTTAGTGTATTAAAGACACAATAAATACTATGGAATGTTCCTAAAATGCATCGCTCTTTGAGTTTGCACTTTTAGTTCCATACACAACTTGATATTTGTTTGTTCACAGTTTCTGTATTTCTTATAGTTGTATATATGTTAACAACGGATGATTTCTGGTTGAAAGGACTGATAACAGTTGTCTTCAAGTTAATCCGTCTGCATGTGCAACATTCACTAGATGCAGTTGATCGGCACAGCAACAGTTTCTATCAAGTTTAGGCCTAGGGCCTATAGGCTATCATGATTGCATAAAAATTGTTTTCGTGAAAAAGAACCTGGCAACCTGCTATAGATAAGAATTCCCTCATAAACTTTTAATGTACACTCTTTTAATGTAAGTTAATTTTACTTTCTTCACCAATATTCTGACGAATGTAACTTTTCGTTCTCCTTTATGCATCTCCTGATTACTGATAGATGCACGATTTGCATGGGAAAAATCAGTGGCTCATGTACTCCACGACGGGTAAACCATGACTATTATATGAAGTGCCCTTTGACCCCAGCCTTAGAATTGCGTAATATTGGTCGAGTGCATATGTTGAAAGTGATCTTGTCTAAGAAATTCGCCGGCCAAACGCTTCTCTGCCCTCCCGAACTAGAAACAAAGCAAGTTATGACATAAAATTTACTTCTGCAATAAACTTAAAGATGCACTATTTGCTAAAAATGAGCACGAATAGCTCATTTCGACGACTTGGTAATTTACAACGAGTCCTAGCAAGTTCACCGGCATCTCAACGTGTTTGTATACGATACTGTTCGGCAGACAGTACAGGTTTGTTTACACTTCTTGTACAAGAAACCGGTTCATTTACTTTATCATGTGCGAGGGTAGGCCTAGCCTAAGCTACTGAAGGCAAGGCTCGGGTGTCATATTACAAGTAAAAGCTATGTTTTGTCAAGCATTGAACTGTAGAACCAGTATAAGTTGCAGTTGATACTGCAAAACAGATTTTTTGCTCGTTTATATATATCCTCGGCTTTCGCTTTTGAAGTTTATGGCAGGGCATGTTCTACTGTCCTAAAACATCTTCAGACTTTACAAAATAGATTACAAAAGCTGCTCACAAAGAAAACCAAACGGTATACGACTAATCAGTTGTACTTGGATTGCAACCTTTCAAAAATCAAAGAATTCACATGTATTTGTTACCAACTTTACTGGCTTATGTAATTAAACCAACTAATGTAACCAAAATCTCAACCCATACACAAAATAATACTTTCTTTTCTGTAACTCATCATATGCAATTCTTCGTTATAACTACTTTTGTCAGTGAGTTATGTACATATGAGAAATAAATGGAATTGAATTGAATTGATTATAACATTTGCAGGGACATTAATAACCGTTAATTATGTAGGCCTAGCCCAGGCCTATGACATAATGAGATCAATAGGATGCACTGTTAGTGTATTGCAGGGTATCAGAGAAATGTAAACCCAATGTTGAAATCTAGCAGGTACTCATTTAAGGGCCAAAACTTCAATCTATTTTCATATTTTCAACTCAAACTTGTTTATATGTTATTACAAGAATAATCTAGGTCCATACCAGATTTCTGGTGGTACAGTAGGTACAGTACCCAGTGTTGTGAATGAAGTCCAAATTTGGTGAACATCTTTGACAGGGAACAGCATAAAGAGTTAGCAATTAAGTCACACATCATGACAGGTCAAGTTTAACGTATTTTCATAACTTGCATTATTTTAAGAAGTTAATCCTGCGTATCACATACAATTTTGAGAATGTAACTTGTTTTCATCACTTGTGTGCTTTGGCTTTCATTCTTAACAAACAAAAGTAATGAATCTAAGAGTTTAATAACTTTATATGACTTCTTTCATCCTCACTGGTAGGCAAGATCAAGGTCACACTCGGTGACATCAGCAAAGAAGTGAAAAGTGCAAAAAGACCGGAATTAGTACCAACAAAATATTGTAAGTTGCTTCAATACTGATAATCTTTTGATTTGATGTTGACTTTTCAGATGTGAACTTCATTAGCTTAAGTACTCTTTGTGTTTGTAATGTCAAATAGTGAAATAAAATTCATCATTTTGCTATTTAACATGTGAGGAACAGGAAAACGTGTCTGGTTTACAAAATAATGCAAACTGGCAAGTTCATAATTACCTTATTTATATGAAAGTTGTCAGGTCCCATGTAGCAATTGCAAACTTGATTTAATTAATACTCTATGGTATTTGGTAACATTGTCGACCATAATCAAAGTGCCACTCTAATTGGTAGAAGACCTTTTACTAATTGTGCAGTTTAACCAGTGCCGGGGGCAAGTATTTTCTAAATGATTCTAAACTGATCAGCAATATGTTATAATTTTGCCCCACAGTATCCTCAGAACTTCCACAGTCTGTCTTACGTCATTTAAGATGGATTATGCAGAAGGATGCGCTGGGCCAAGATGTGTTCCTGATTGGTCCCCCAGGACCCCTACGAAGAGCTCTGGCCATGCAATATCTGGTATCGATACAATTAAATTTGATTTCTGAAAGAATCTTCAAGCATAGTAGCCTTGTCTGTTTTTTTTTATCTATTTGCTTGTTTCTATTCTGTCAGTTTCTCTGTATCTATATTTCATAACTGAAATGAATGTGTTATCTTCAGAATATGCAATAAGTACTGAGAATACTGTAAACTTTGTTGTTATTGGTGGAGTGTGAGGGGGGGGGGGGAGGTGATAACATCAGATTGTGGCAAAACCAGCTCAGAATGACAATTTAAACAGTCACTTTGTCTTTTTTTTCCTGTTTTGGCTTGTTTGTTTTTTCTTCGTATAAAAGGATTATAACTATATTTCTATATTTTCAGGAACTGACTCAAAGGGAGGTGGAATATATTGCACTTACGAGAGACACAACAGAATCTGACCTCAAACAGAGAAGAGAAATCCAGAAGGGAAATGCATTTTACATTGATCAAGTAAGGCTTATAAAGTAAAGATCAATGTCCCTAAATATGCTAGAAAGTCCAAAAAAAATGGTCACTCTTGCTCAAATCATCTGCAGAGCAGTTTCCTAAGTGAGATATTCTATTTTTAAAATTTTACCATGCCTCAATCTTGATCAACAATTAAGTTTGCTATGCAAACTAATACAAATTAAATTATTCCCTTCCGAATCCTTACTTAGTTCGAAAAAATTACAGCTTCTTAAAAGTACATTCAATAAACGTGGTAAATTCCTGAAATTAAAACAACATCTGTTTAGAGAAGAACGGTTTCCAAATAACACTTTTCTTTGCATTTACAGTGTGCAGTGAGAGCGGCTGTAGAGGGCAGAGTGTTGGTTTTGGAGGGCATAGAGAAGGCTGAGAGGAATGTCCTGCCAGTCTTGAACAACCTCTTGGAGAATAGGGAGATGCAACTTGAGGACGGCCGATTCCTGGTTGCAGCTGAGAGATACGATAAATTACTACAGGTGAGTGACCGTTACTTGGCCGCTACGGGCTTCATCTTTCTGAATACTGATTCTTTGGTTGCATATTGTATTAGGCTGTATAAAACGTATCAAACGTTGCATCAGTCTAATCCAAGCCATGAAACAGTCACATTTAACAGGATACTCAGCGATCTAACTTTTAAAAGGTATCTGTGGCCGGGTTAATCTACGTGGCTGCTGCTAATTAGCGAGCAACGTATTCTTCTTTTGGTCCAGTACAGAAAACTCTGTTTCCAAAACATTTGTTGTAATATTTATTTTACCCGTGTCATTTGCTGTTTATGAGTTATTTCATCATTTCTTGCATGACTTTGGTAGACTGTTAAGTCATGGAATGTTATCATGGAATGTAATCTGTGGTACCGCCAGAATTGTGGCAAATTCGACACACATATACAAATTAAGAATGTGGACGTATAGGCTGGGCAAACAAGGCGGGAAATGTAACTGTCAGTTGATCCTTGGAAGATGCCTTTTAATGAGACATTAAAAAAAAAATTGATTTAATCTACAGGACCACACAAAAGAAGAACTTTCTAACTGGAATTTAGTTCGAGTGAATGAGGATTTCAGAGTGATAGCGTTAGGCCTGCCAGTCCCAAAATATAGAGGTAACCCTCTAGATCCCCCATTGAGGTCCAGATTCCAAGCAAGGGACATCCAAGGGCTACCTTACAAAGTAAGTTGATGTAATTCAATGTTTTGGTTTTTTTTCTTTTTTTTTTCAAATTAAAAGTAAGTGATAGAGCAACAAAATTGTCGACTAGGATGGGACTATAGTGACCGAGCTGGGAATTTCTGAGCTCTAAGCAGAGCAACAGTAGCTTGTGTTAAATGTAACCAGGAAAGACATCCCAGATTTATTTCAAATACAACCCAATAAATGCCAATTATTGATTGGCTCTTTCATATTTGTTTTAATAAATCTTTTTTAAATAATTTCCCCCTGAATTGGGTAAGTGAATGTGAAATTAAAACAATTTTTAAAATGGCAAAGACAACAAGACAAGGATGACATATTAAGTTGAAAAATATTTGTAGTGGGGTTGATGAGGGGGGTGGGGGCAGGTGTGGGGGAGTACTTCACATTTTCTCTTCTTCATTTTTCTTGTACTCTTTATTTTTTACTTTGCAGGACCAATTAGATCTTCTCTGTTCTCTGGGACCAAATGTTCCGAGTGACAAGTAAGTGTGTGTAAGCCTACTTTTAATTGCATATTATGTGGTCAATTTAAAGCTACAAATTTGACTCGTAAACTTGCGATTGTCTTTTGCTCAAGCATGTCCTTGTCTAAGTACAGTTAAGCTTTAAACTCCCTGTCGTGTACGTGGATCGGATTCGTCTCCAGCAATGCCAGCTCATTCTGTTTCTATTCCTCTACTGTGTACATATTCTAGTTCTGACATCATTATGGAAAGTGTTATGGGGACACTAAAATGGCCCAGAGCTAGGAGTGGAAAATTTCCAAAATGATTTTCAGTGAAACTTGAAAAGTCATTGGTCCCATTTTGGATTTTTTAAATTCAAAATTAACACCTACTGCAAAGTTTCTCGATAAGTGGCCCCGCGGGACCAAAATGTTTTCAATCCTGCATTAATTGTTCTCTTGAAGCAGTATGCTTGTTCACCCTACCAATCTTTTCCGCAAATTGGAAATTGTCCAATCTAGTTATAGTGAAATGCCGGTGCTCTTTGCTCGAACCCAACGCTTCTTCTCTAGCCCACGTAGAAAATTCATTGAGAACACCTGCTCTTCTTTTTGTTCCTCTGCTTGAGAGATGTTTATCAATATTCAATTTTTAACCTTCATATAATTGTTGATTAAAAATTTTGAAAGTTAAACCTCTCCTGTAATTACTTTTTGAGAAAATGTCGGTGATTTTTCTGCGATACTTCAATTAAATACAATTGTGATAGGCTGGAAGAGTCGGTCCTGATAGCTATTAATGACTTCAATGATCTATGTAAACTTTTCTTTCCCTCTGTTCGTCCTAGAATTTCTCAGATCTTGTCTTTTGCAACCGCCATTCGCACCAAGGAACTCGCAGAGCTGCAGTTGCCAGATTTTCCTATCGAGAATCTTGAACGGATCGTCCAAATACTGGTATGTCTTTAATACCAGTTTTTTTCTCACATACTCCCATGACAAGAACAAGAAAACAGATGTCTTCTTTCTCAAGTAGATTTTTGTTCTTATTTTCCTTTACTGGATTCAGAATCTTATCAGTCTCTTTAGGTTTTAAATCAACTATAAAGTCTAGGAAGGTCAGGAAGCTAACAGAAGGTCATTTCAAACTCTTTTCATGCTATGGTTGTGGACGAACAATCGGCTTATATCAAGCCTTCTCTGATTCGATAAGCTGTTCTGAGTAATTTTGATACAGAATTGTCATGTCGCACCCATTCCTTCATTCCTGGTCCTGGGACCGCAGCTTAACGGTCCCATGCCACGAAGGAGAAGTCACCTCATTGTGCTGACCAATTTCTCTTATACTGAGGGTTTGATGGTTTGTGGTTACTTTGTCATCATTCAGACCTACCTTGGAACCTTTCTTTTTTTCTTTTGCAATTTTCTTTCAGAACACTGCACCGTCCTCAGACTTGAACAAGTTAGTGAAACAGCTCTATCCCTACCAGTTATTCATGCCCAAAGAAGGAAAGACCACTATCGTCGATATGCTAGAGGTAATAACTTTGTACGATCACAGTAGGTGCACAAGTACAATTATAGCTGATAGATAAAGAGTTTTTATTCTCACGAATCATGTGTCAGGCAGGCCTAGTGCTCTTCTCCTGCATTAGTCCCCTTCAGAGTCAAAAAGAGACTATGCTATGAAGATGGGCAAGTGTGTGCATGTCTATGTATATGTGTGCCTTTTATGTCTTGCCTTGTAAACATGATAAAATGGCATGGTGGTTGAAGTTCATACTTGGTATGTGGATCTGGATATTAGCAAGTACTCAAATTTTATAGTCTTTTTCTGGAGATCAAAGGTCAGGTGAGGTCAACAGAGGCCAAAGTCTGGGAACTTAATAAAAGTACTGCTTGACTGTACATTACACTTGGCATGTTAATCCACCTTATTGAGTACAAGAACACTGAAATTAAGGGGGGGTGGGGGACATCAAAAGGTACTACAGGTCACCGAGCTCACAGTCTGAAAACATTATAAACACAGTAACTCCAAAAGGTTGGCTTGGATGAACTTTAAACTTGGCATATATTGATCTACCATGAGTAAACAAAACCCTGTTGTTTGGTGTGGAGGTCAAAGGTTGAATTCCCAGTTGGCAGTTGAATGATATATGCCATCTCAAGCAATAATCATAGATGGTTTCAATTTCAACTTGGGGCTTTTTTGCTGGTTTCTCACAAATGGGTACACAAATTCTACTTTGTCATCACCACTGGTATTGTTCATCTGCAGAAATTTGAACTTCACGAGGAGCAGCCACTGGAACACGCCCAGAGGATGCTGGAGATAAACTCCGAAGCTCAGCAACCTGTTGCCATGGCGCAAGTACAGAGTGGGAGCCAGGTCCATATGGTAAAGGTAAGTACTCTCTGAGGATTTAACAGGGTCATCTTCAGAGATGAAATCACTCCATAAACTGTTCTGGATTACTTATTTCACAATTCCGGGGGGGGGGGGAAGGGGGGATGTGAAAGTGTTTGAAAGTAATCATAGTCCTTGATGACATATGCAAGTTTCTTTACTTTTAATACTTAGCAATGATGATGATTCCTTCTTTCTATAGCATATTACTTCAAGGAAAATGTGGGGGAGGGGGTGAGGGGGGAGGGTTAAAAAAATAGTGTAACAAAGGGAAAAGTTCTCTGTTATATGCTTACTGGATTAAACAATAAAAACTAAACAAAACTTCCAGAAACTGGTAACCACAAGTAATAGAAGAAAATCAAAAGTCGTGCAGTTTAATTTTGAAACTGAAAACTGTTTAATACCTTGAACCATGGAGGAAGATTCAGTTGTGGCCACTTTTGTTCAATCTAGCATATTATTGATGCACAGATATATTTCTATTTTGAAAGCTGTAAAGTCCAAGTGCTATATAAAATAACCCGTAATTATGTCCTCTTGAAGATTTCGTCATTAATTCTATTATTATCATTAAACCATAGTTACATTTTCCTTCCCGTCAATCAGGTACCGCAGGGTTCACGGACGAGCCCTCCGGATAACTTCAGCGGTCACTTCATTCCCACGACCTCTCACGAGGCTATGTTGACCGACATGCTCCTCTCTCATAGCGTCGGGGATTTCTGTTTAGTTGGACCAAAGGTAAGTGACGCTGCCATAGTCATTAAACATATCTGTATTGGCAGGACCATTTTTGAATTTTGATACAAAATATTCAAGAGATAAAATCGAGTCACTACCAGTAATTTTCCTGACTCAAAGGTCACTTTACTATCTCTATGGGGTAACTTGTCACCAATCTGTTTGGGGCATTTCATTTTTGGGAATCTTGTTGAGGCTTTTTTCGTTTTAGAGACAAATGAAATATTTGAACTGTGACTCTTTACAACACACAAAACTTAATAAAACTTCATATCCATGCAGTATAACACATACAGTAACGTATAGCCAGTCCCGTAGCCAAGAATTCTGAGTTGGAGGGGCACCAACAATCAAAGGAGGGGCACAAAACTCCTGTTCACTGCCTTGTGAAGTTTTTGTACACTTGGTGGTGTCACAGATGGTGAGGTGAAGGGGAGAGGGGGGCACAGTAGTCTGCACGGCTTGGCAACCCTCCCCTCCACCAAGCCCCCCCCCCCCAGTCTGGTTATGGAGCCCGTGTACAACACGTTATCACAATGTATTGCAGCTAGTGTTACAGAGTTACAGCTAAATTGTGACAACTTTTTTAAAGTAGAACCAATTTTCTTTTAAACAGGGCTGTGGAAAATCTGTCTTGGCTCATGAGTTTGCAGAACGTCTCGGTTACAATATTGAGACTGTCCAGTTGTATCAGGTTTGTATGTTTGTATGTAACCTGTATGTTTGAAACTTTGAATTTAAAATCATGTATGATAAACTTCAGTTACCAACGTAGTGAGTTTGCTAAATAAATAAATTGAGAATGGCAAACCTGACAAAACAAGAGGAGAATCTTTCATCAGTGACACCAGATTTATCAAAATCCTCCTAATAAGGAATCGTACATTTCCGTATTATTTCTATTTGTATGAAAACAGTGTCATTGAAAAATGGTTAAAATACTTGTTAAGCTATTTGAAACGCAAAAATAAGTTGTTTTATACTTCCAACATTTCTGGTCAAGACATGTAACTAGAGGGAGGTGTTTAATATGCTTCAAAAATCTCCAAAGCTTTCAACTGTGTGGAAGTAAATGCATACTCACAGGGCAAGGTGAATTGCTAAGCGTCAGCTTTTTATTTGGGATTGGATATTTTATATTCATTTTTTTATGCTGTTAATACAATTTCAACATATAGTGTTCTCCTATGACCAATATCTATGAAAAATTGAGCTTGTCAAGACATATTTGATTCATTGAAAATCCGGTACTTGTGAATGTCATCTGTACAAGATTAAAGAAACATTGTGCAAGCTGCAAGATTCAGCCAAGAATCAGAACTAAGTTTATTATTTTTAAATGAAATGAAATAGTAACAAGTACTGAAAACCAGTGCACGAGAGCTGCCCGTAGAAGAAATTCTGATTTCTAACCATATTTTTTTTCCCACCATTTTTTGCAATGCTTTAAAAACCTCGATTAGAAAAGTATTGTATGTGTCAAAATGGTCATTCTTGAACCTCTACGAACTTATTTTGAACTTCCTTCTAGGACATGACCTCCCGCGACCTCCTGCAGCAGAGAGCGACATTACCAACGGGTGATACTACATGGAGAATGACGCCGCTCGTAACGGCCGCATTGCAAGGGAGCATAGCACTTTTGGATGGTCTCCATAGAGTTAACCCTAGCACTCTGGCTGTTTTACAAAGGTATTCGCTTAATAAATGAAAAGTTCATTGCTACAACTAGCTTCAACACATTTTGCAAAGTCACCGACCAAACTACAAACAAAAATTCTTCATGTAGTAATATTAGCAGATATTCTCAGAGACAGTAAACAGGCAATCATTGTTATCTCGTTTTGTTATCTAAATTAAACCTTCAAAGTGTTATTCCCACATCTTTAATTTTCTTCTTTGTTTTTACAGACCATGATAGCTCTGTACTTTAATCTAATGATTGCTTAGTGGAGTTTAACTTGTGTTTGATTTGATATTTTTAGTTGTCCTGTTATCAATTAATTTACACAGATTTGTAGATGGTATCAATTTTATCTGCTGCTTACTTTGGACTTTGTACCTTAATATAATAATCATAGAGAACAAGGGCTGTTCTGTACCGTACAAAAATGTTTATCTTGGCAAGAGTACATAGCTAAGTCTAATTCATCACATGATTGTTAAAATGATTTAAAAAAGACTTGTGGTAGTAAAAAAAGCTGTCTTTGAACCGTCATTGTTTCATTTCATTATTTGGTTATTTTCTACAAAAACAAAATAATATATGGATGATAGCTTGAATTTTATATAGTGATATTGCAGTGAAAGGGAATTGTGTTACACAGCTTAACAGAGGAGAACACTATAAAAAAACTGCATGTTTTCTTGTTGAAAAGAAAATGAGAAAAATGTCAAGCAAGAGAAGAAAAAGTTTGCAGTCAATACCAAAATAGTGACAAATAGTACCCTTTATTGATGTGACAAATATTAAGTACATTTTTGATACATAATTTGTACAGACACTAGTACACTGAATGTTGAATGTTTGCCTTGAACCTGCCGACGATATGGTTAGATACAGTACCTTAAAACTATTCTGTTACTTCACTCCGAAATTAATTGCACCAGAAAAAATGATAAATTGAAAATAATCCTCTGGTAACTAAAGCTTACTTGCTTAACACAATTACTTACTTTTTATTTATTTATTTTTCATCTCTTGGTTAAAATCACTTCCTCATAGCGATTTTTTATTGTAAAGATATGATGTTTTGAAATTTATATATATATATAAATAATGCCTTTGAAATAATGAATAGTTGATAACTTTACGGTAGACCCATCTGCAGTTTTTGTACCCTTTCTAGCTTTTATGTTTCCTGTGTCTTTTATTGTAGCCAACTACTAAATCATAACCCATAATGAGGCTATTCATTTTGTCTATAGGTTAGTCCACGACAGAGAGTTGAGTCTCTTTGACGGCAGCCGTCTGCTGTCTCACGAACGCTATAATTAATAGTTGATAACTTTACGGTAGACCCATCTGCAAATTTTGAACCCTTTGTAGCTTTTATGTTTTCTGTGTATTGAATGGTAGCCATCTCCTAAATCATATCCCATAATGAGGCTATTCCTTTTGTCTATAGGTTAGTCCACGACAGAGAGTTGAGTCTCTTCGACGGCAGCCGTCTGCTGTCTCACGAACGCTACGAGGACGTCAAAGAAAAGGGCGGTCTCACAGAGGAACAACTGGCTGAAAAGTAAGCCCTTTGAATATTCATCCCCAAAAGAAAGTCATATTGCATAACTTTAATAACAGTGTGAACGGACCTTCAGAAAACGTTCATGGCCGTATCTGGATAATCTCTGATTGGTTGAGGTGAGCTTAGAAATGATTGTGAACTATTTAGAAAAATCTATAACAGTGAAAAAAATTAGCAGTCTCCACCAGGATTAGCCCCCCCCCCCCTTCCTGTGTATGTAGACACACCAAGGGACTGGGCTATTAACACTTGATTTATATCCAGGGGTTAGGCACCAATATTGGGAGTTCATAATTTCAATAGAGGCCCTGTAAGTCCTCTATCAAATGTATATATCGGTTTGTACACATAAGCATATAACTGCCAGCATGAAAACTTGAGTATGTCCATAGAGCAAGAGAAATTATACACACTGCCTGTGTGAAAGAAACAATTCATGGTTAAATTTGCTAACTTTAATGTCAAAATTCCGTTAAAGATATTCAATTGGAAAACTGTTTGAATTGAATCAGTCTGAAAAAGTAAAAAGTTGTTGAAGTCAAGCAGTTTTGTCTGTTTTTTTATTTCATTTTTTTATTTTTTTTAATAACAATTCTTCTTTCTATGTTTATTTATTTTGTTTGAATTTGTAGACAGATTTACAAGATACATCCGGCTTTTCGGATCATAGCTCTGGCAGAGCCACCGGTGATCGGTAGCAGCAGTCAGCAGTGGCTGACACCAGAATTACTCACCCTCTTTATGTACCACCATCTCAGACCACTCTCATTGGAGGAGGAGACCCAAGTACTACAAGGACTGGTAAGATGTCCCTAGCATTCATTATCATCTCAATACGTAATAATATATATAATCGTAGTAAAGCTTTAATTAAAAGTGACAGTTACATATAATGCCATTGTGAAGTCATATGAGTTTCACCCTTCTCCCAGTCTCTTTAATAATCTGAATTCTGATGTCACTGGAATTTCTCTGTTAAATCACACTAACAAAATTTAACATACATTTCTTTCATTTTTCACAGTTTTGCAGCAGTGTTGTCATCGGAATACAAAATTATGTCATTGTTCAATACTGTCATCATCGTCAATGTTTTTTATTAGCATTCTGAAAAGTTGAGCCAAACCCTCTTTTCAGTGGTGATTTTACAGTAAATGTTAATCTCTGTCCTCTATTCCTTACCCCCAACCTCTAACATCTTTCTATTTTCTTGACAGCACTAGGACTTTCTTTTCTTCACTCTGTCCACTTGGAAATCCCTACACTTAGTCTCCAGCAATCTTTAAATTATCAAATTTCAATTGAAGCCACAATGATTTAAGTTTAATGATTGTATGTGTAAGAATGGTTTCTTCTGCTAACCATTGCCTCACAGTTTGTAAATCTCAGCCTTTTTTCTTTCCTTTGTTTTGTTTTCTTTGTACAGGAGACATCAGCTCCCAGCGAGAGTATGCACAAGCTTCTACACCTCACACACATGTTGAGGACTTCCAGTGATCACACGGTGAGAGACATTTAGATTTATCACGGCACCCAGGGGTGGGACATGTGGATTTATTGGACATCAGCACAGCTCTATGAGAATTAATGTTACTGAATAAAATCTTTCATATAAATGAGAACACTCAAATGATAACATCGTTGTCTTCCATTTGAATGAAAATCCAGTCGAAAAGTTTCAATTTCAATGTCCATATAATCCAGATTTTATTTTGTTATGAAATATTCAAGTCTTCCTTTAGTCAGCTGTATTACTCACTCGAATGTAACGTTTTCTTTTGTTCAGCTTCAATCGTTATCTACCTCATTATCGACCCGAAATCTCGTCAGAATAGCCAAAAGAATCTCCCAGTACGAGAACGAGAGTTTGTACGAAGCTGTCAGCAAGGCTTGCTTATCAAGGTAAACAGGAGAACTTCATCCTCTCGTCTTCTCATCCCAAACTAAAAGAAACTAATTTTGTGAAAATTAATACTTATAAGTTACTTTTTATAGTGTCATATACAAACTGGCAATGAGAAAAATGCAGGCTACGTTTCGGGCAAAATAACAGATATTTTCCCGTAATTTTTGGACAAAACATTAGTACTAATGAGAATTGGGGCCCCTTTTCCAAGTGGCTACCTCCACCATCCGTAACAGTACCCTGGCAAGCCACCCCCCTCATATATTATGGGATGGCACACCCTGATTGGTACGTTGGGTGGACGGCCCTCTGCTTAGTCCGCCACTGATCTGACATTTACCATTTAATAGAACTTTTTCTATTAAAGGTTAAAAGTTTGATTCTCAATCTTTCTACTTGATTGAAAATATTATAAAATTTCTCAGTATAACAGCAAAATTTCAGTCCTGTTTTCCTCATCCATTTTGGCAGGTTTTTGCCGAGCATCGCTAAAGATGCTCTGGAGGAGACATTAGAGAGGTTGGACATCACCCCGAGCAGACCGACCGTTGAATCCATGTCAATGGCTGATGTAGACAAATCAATCACATGTACGTATTCATATTTTATGACATTTTGGAGAAACTTTAGCCTTCATTTATTTCTTATTACATTTACATTTTATAAATTGTTGATTAATATTTATTTATATATATATATATATATATATATATATATATATATATATATTTATATATATATATATATATATATATATATATATATATATATATATATATATATATATATATATATATATATATATATATAGCAAAGTTCTGTGTAGCATTGGACAATGAAGAGAAATATATATATATATATATTCGGGTTCGAATTCCAGAGGAGGGTAGAAGTCACTCTGGATTTTGCAACTCAATTCCCTTTCATATATATATATATCTTTTCTTTTCTTCAGGTGAAATAAATAATGGTCTTCTCAGAATTGGACACACAGAAATGCCAGTTTACAACCCAGAAAATAGAACTATGGTCCCAGATACACTTTTCTACGAAAACCCTCAGGTATGCATCATTACTGGAAACACAAAGACCATATCACAAGAAACCAAAGTAGTTGTTCTACACTCTCAGGGAAAAGCAGATTGTACATTGAAATAGAAAGTTTACACCAGGCTATTTATTATCTCAGTAACATTTTTGTTTGGAATTTGATGGCTCAGTTTGAGTGGGAAAATTGTAGATCACACCTTTGTATTCTGACCAACCAAGGCTTCAGCACCCAGTTACATCCTCCCCCACACCCTCCCCCTCCACCCCTGTTTTCTCCCAAATTCTGGAAGGTATTAATGTGTTTACCTTGTTCCTGTTTGTATTATTTCTTTGAAGCACATGATGGTCATGGAAGACATGTTGAAGGACTACAAGTTAGGAGAGGACCTTCTGCTCGTAGGGAATCAAGGAGTGGGGAAAAACAAACTTGTGGATCGATTCTTGCATCTCATGAACAGGCCGAGACAATACATACAGCTGCACAGGTAGGTAGTATATTATAGATAATTATAAACAAAACAATGTGATAATCAAGTAATTGTATATTGCTAAAAACAGTAGTTTGATTCATTTGCATAGATATATTTTTGAGAAGATTCTGTAGTCTGTTCATGTTTGCTGCATTATGAGGTAAAATAACGACTTAAGGTACTGCAATTATAGCATAGATTTGCAACAGGTACCGTTAAGAAGCTATTTTGAAAAACCCATTTTACATGATGATCCTGGATGAAAGCTGGCTTATAACAAGCCTAATTCCTTAATAATATGATGAGGTTTTGTGAGAATAACTAAGGATATGATGAGTGTTGGGAGTATTACCGGCAGGCATGTTAATGCATCACCGTTTCTTGCGCATGGGACTGCAACTGAACATCGTCGTCGTGATTAAACATCCCGTCTGAATATTTTTCAAATACTGAGAGAGTTTTGATGGCACCTCATTCATCATGAATGTATTGCAGCCAGGGTGAATAATGTTGTTTCAAAACCATAGTAAGATCATAATAATAACCCATTTCTCAATTCCCAAACCACAGAAGACTCCATTCGGACAACACCGCACAGTAGCAATTTAGAATAGTTCATAAGAATCTGGTTCAAGCTGGGTTTCTGGTACCTGGGAACCTAATTGGTCGTGGGGCAAACACACTATTAAACCTGCTACACGACACCTTTAACTCGTTGTTTCATTATGTAAAAGCTGTAGACATTGTTGGGTATGAATTACATACTTTCTCCTTTAATACTCTTCATCTTGAGATAGAAACACATTGAATATGCCATGATCTGTATTCCTCGTCTTTTCTTATCTTTTCCTTTCTTTATCTCTTTGTAGAGACACAACCGTGCAAACCCTAACACTACAGCCAACCGTTCAAGATGGTGTCATTGTCTATGAAGACTCACCATTGGTGAGTACATTAAGTAGACCACATATATGTCAGTATGAATAAAATATTCAATAAATTATGGAAAAGCCTGACATTTATGCACACCATTGAAACATTTCTCAACGAGTCTTAAAAGGCCTTTGCTCAAGAAAGTTTTTTTCGATGATATGTGTCGTTTAGAAAGAAATGCCATGGATGTCATAACTTACGTACACTAAAGAGAAGACTTGTAACATTCACAAAATAAACTTATAACCAAGAAATTTAACATGCTACCTGAAATTTATTACTTGTATTAAACAAAACCAATGTCACATGTTTTGGGCACCTATTTTAGTTTAATTTTAAGCTATTCTTCCAACCGTTCTTTACTCTGATTTTTAACGTAGAATGTCCAATCATTTCGCTATTTTGTTAAGGTCATAATAGTTATTGCCAAGTGGCTCCCCCCTGCATGTTTTCATATCTGAATTGAAACTCTCTTTCGCTGGTCTCTTAGGTCCAGGCGGTCAAGTACGGCCACATTTTGGTGGTGGACGAAGCCGACAAAGCGCCCACCCACGTTACCTGTATTCTGAAATCTCTCGTCGAGAGCGGAGAAATGACCCTAGCAGATGGCAGGAAGATTGTCTCAGGTAATATAATAGTATACTATATACTAATACAGGAAAACTTGAATTTTCCAGGCCACATCCAGAATGGAGGTTGTCCCGGTCTTTATAAAGTTCTAGCTTATTCAGTTTCCTATACTTTGTTGTAGTAATTGTAGTCAAGGGGTATCCGATTATGTTATAATGTTACATCATTTGATCAGGGTGACAAAAGCATTACAAAAGCATTACACTACAGCTTACAGTGTCATTCTAGGGATTACAGTGGGCCCATACATGAAAAAGAAAATATTCAGGAGAAATATAAGTCCATAGTTCAACGTCGAATGGATAAAGAATTAAAACATTTTAAACAACTTGGAGTGCAAGCATTCTTACACAAGAGGCATGCGTGGGTGCAACACCTGAAATGCGATTGGTCGAAGTCAGTTCTGACCCTCGGTTGACCTCTGACTTTATAGTATACAAATTATATGAAACACTACACAAAGCAGAGAAATAATGGCATCGGTGATGCTGGCAATGCATAGTAGGACTTCGAAATGTAGAGTTGATTATAAAAGATCATTTTTTTGTGAGGTACAAGGTCAAATACGAAGAAATTACTTGTAACCATTTTTTCTATAGCTATTAACAACTAGCAATAAATGAATTATGAAACTCATAAAATGTAAAGCAATATATAATAATTTAATAATATTTAATATAAATTTATTTTATTTTATTTTTATTTTCCAAATAGGGAACTCGAATTTCCAGCCATCGGATAACGTCATTGTTACGCATCCGGACTTCAAAATGATGGTCCTGGCCAACCGTCCAGGGTTTCCATTCCTGGGAAATGACTTCTTTGGTTCATTAGGTAAGTGAACAGCTAGGTCTATCGATGTTTGATGTGTTTTAGGTCAAAAGTGGTAACTAGATGTTTGTTTGTTCTGAGTGTGCCTTCATGGTTTAGGCAAGATTACTTCAAAATCTCTGTCAAAGAGAGGAGAACTGTTAACAAAAAACTGCTTTACTGCTAAACAAAAAAGTTTGTACTAGCTAAACTTTGAATATTGGTAGGATCTTCTTCATCAGTCGGTTGAAACGAAAAACATAAGCTGTACATTTCAAGGAAATCCTCTCACTATGGAATTATTTGTTTTGGAATGAACAGTATTATTTGACTATTTTATACATTCATTCTTTGATCATTCAACTCCTTAGGTGATATATAGCTGTCATGGTCTCAGTAGACCATTGTATCCGGTAAACCGTGCTGTCCGGAACATCAGACACATGCTTTCCATAAAACTGGATATCAGACACTATTGCACGGTTCTCAATTAATTTCTCTCCGGAGCCAGAGAAAAAAATTCTGAAGCAAGGAGCTAAATAGAATCATAATCTCACTATACGTAGATTGAATAATGTGTACAGTAGGATTAGGTCAAGCTTAAGGTCTTTGGGCCAGCGTTATCAATTACTGCAAGGTTGTGAGATGATTTTTTGTCGGCAGGTTTGATTGAAATCCGTCCCTCTGACCACTTCTCGACGGCCTCTCTACTGTAACAGCTATGAATGGAGTAGATATTTTACTTATTGACTTTTTAATTATGATGTGTTGTGATTAATTCTTCGGTCTCTGCACCCTTCAGGAGATATTTTCAGCTGCCACGCTATCGATAACCCAGATATCGAATCAGAATTAGCCATGCTGAGGAGGTACGGTCCTGAGGTCCCAGAACAGACCCTGAAAAAGTTAGTCCTCGCATTCAGTGAATTGAGGAGTATGGCAGACCAAAGCCTGATCTCATATCCATACTCGACCAGGGAAGTCGTCAACATGGTTAAACATTTGCAGGTACAGAGATGCGTTTTCATATTCAACAAAAAAGTCACATTTATAACAAATGCTAATGCTTGGACACTTTTATAGGCTCTTGGCAAAACACTTGACGATCGGACACTTTGACATCAGACACCTGTGTGACTTTGCTTTGAACACCATAGAAACAATAGCACTTTGTTTTTTATAGCTAGTCCAGTTTACATTTGTGCAATGAATACAACAGATTATATGAATAGGATGAATTTTAGTAACAAAGATCCACAAAATGAAATAAGTTAGGTTTGTATCATTTTTTGAAAGGCTAAGTAAGTTTATTGGGTTTTTTTTTCTCTCCCATTTCTTGACAGAAATTCCCCAAGGAGGGTCTAGCTCAGGTAGTCTCCAATGTCTTTGACTTTGATGCTTACAACAAGGAAGTCCGGGAACAAGTGACGTCTGTATTACACAAACATGGAATACCAGTCGGGGCTCAACCAGGAAACGTACAGCTAGCACAAGAGTGAGCATTTGTGTGTCTTAGAAGTGGAGGCTATTTACATTGAGATAAATTATTGTAACATAGCAGGGGGGTCAGAGGTGGGTTGGATTAGGAAACATTACTTTTACATGAATTTGAAATAGCAGTGGGGGCTCAATCAGGAATCGTACAGCTAGCACAAGAGTGAGCATTTGTGTGTCTTTGGAATGAAGACTAACATTGGAATAAATGACTGTATTAATCATAGCAGAGGTCAGAGGTGGGTGGGAGATGGCAACAGGTATAAATAGTTTTCTCACACAAACATGAAATACCAGCGAGAGCTCATCTGGGAATCGTTTCACCTTATTCGTGCAAGAATGAGATATCTGCATGTCTTTAAGAGTGGGAGCTGACTTTGCGAGAGCGTTATGTAAACTAATAGAGTGGAACGTCGCATGAGAATCTTGAGGTGTGGGATGAAGATGGTGCAGAGAGTTAATAAGAGAATTTCAGAGAGAGACAGAGAGAGAGGAAAACTAAGACAAAAGAAATATAGCAAAAATAAAACAATATCTGACTCCCTTTTTCTGACTTGTGACCTTGAGAATTTCAAATAAAATTTAGACTCTGATGGTACATTCTGATTTGGGAATAGATGAGCTAGGAAGTGAAAGGCATATTAAATTTGAAACTTGTAAAAATAACCTTTATATACATATAAATGTCACACTTTAGTAATCATTAAGAACTAGAGTTGTCATGATAAGGAAAGAAAGACTTAATTATTTGACATAATTGAAGGTTGCAGGAACTTTGTTTGCAAATATCTCTTTAGAACAAAATAAGTTTGATACTTAAATTCCATTCCTCATGAAAGTTACCTTTGTTGAAAGTGTGTGTTTGATCATGTGCCTATAATAGGAAGGTAGCGTATGCATTAGCCTGTTTATAGGTAAATTTGATTTTGCAGCTATTTTCTTTGGTGGGTAATATCATGGCAATTATTCAAGGGTACAGAATATAAAATCAAAAATCTTTTTTTTAAATAATTTTCAAGATTTCAATGCAACAAGACACTCTCCTTGATTTTACATGAATATTCAGTAGTGAGCAATTTTTAAAGATGTGCACAAAAAGAAAACTAATTATTTTCAGTTTTTACTCCTTATTTGAAATGAATGTTGCATTGTTTTGTGATTATAGCTCCAAACACTGCTGAAAATTGACCAAAATCAGTATAAAAGCTGCATAATGTCCGGGATGGATATTCCTTGATAACTCTCATCTTACCATATCTGTAAAAACCTACCATGATCTCTCTGTGTTTGTACTTCACTTCATTTGCAAGGATCATAACTTAGTTTCATAAAATGTCATTCTTTTTAAGAAATATGCTGCATTGTCTAAGTTGTGAATGATGCTAATGTAAATCTGAAAATAATGAAATAAATATTGAAAAAAAACGAAAAAAAAACAGTATTTTAATTTTGATTCATTTTCTGATTTTAAATTAAAGAGGAAGAATGAATGAATATAAAGCCAGAGTAGTAATGATAGTAGTAGCATCAAAAATATGATTTCTGAATTTAAACAGGAAAATGGAAATGATTGGATAAAATTAAAAAGTCTTGAAAACAAAAAAAGTTTGGCAGTCTTGTCTTACTTTCCTTCTTTCATTCTTCCTCTTATTAGGTATTCTCTGCCTCCAATGCAACTAAGTTCCCAATGGGTCTTCTCTGATAGAGGGAACACTCGAAGAAAAATGATTTGTCCTGTCCAGGAGAAAAAGCTCCGGGTGAAGGTAAAAAAAAAAAACTAGTTCTAGTCAGTATTTTGAATACAATTTTAAGAACTTATTGTTTGTTACTAGATACTGTTTCATAAGTTAGTAGCTATTTTTGCTATTAGACAGGCAACATTTATCGGTGAAGAACTGATCCACAAATTTAAAAGAGAAACACCCATCGGCGAACATGATAACTGTTATGTTTGTTTGCTGCAGCAAAATGTTCCTTTTTACATGGTTAGAGGAAAAGAAGAGAAGACATTACTCTGATAAGTGTCACTAGTGCAGTGGTAAACTGTCAACTTTTAGGCCGAAGACCCAGGAGATTTGACGAGTATGCACCGAGCCACAACCCACCAAACTCCCCCCCAATCCCCCGCCACTCAGGATTGATGTTCAGAATGCTTGAAAGCTCAGACAAGCTTGTGAAACTGAAGATAAATTTATAAGACATCTAGAAAAAAATTGTGCAACCTACTGAAAAAGTTTTTGTGACCCACTCTCTTGGTTCAAAGCCCATAAATTGTGGATCCTCACAGAAAGGTCGTAGAACGGACCTCCACACACTGACATTCTGATGAGTACACAAAACGACTGTTTTCGTGTTTTTGTTCGTTTTGGTCACATCCAAAGTAACTTCCCTGTGATTGGATTAACATCTGTTCAAACTGGGAAATTTTAGTCGTCAAACGGCTGCAAATTGTCTGCCCCTTACCAATTCCGGGTTAGCAATATATGTTCAGTTTGCCAGACTTTGACACCAAAGCAGCTAAAAAGTTTGACAAATACTTTGAATCGTTGCAGTCTTATTATTAAAGTACACTCACTGCCGTACTATCCACGGTGATACATCGTAAGCTGGTCAAGTCCAGTCATTCTCGATTTTGGCCGAGCAGAGTGTGCGGTCTGCTTAACAATAAAATCAACAATGAAGCTACATTGAGTCATGACACAAGCTGATTACTGGCACAAGAGGAGTACAGATGGATCCCATTCCACCCAAATCTCTATAACAACATTTTAAGGAGTATTGTCTTCAAACTTCACCCTCAAAATAGTTAACAACCTAACTCTTGGAGTAACTTGACTCTCATTGATATTTGTTTCTTCTAATGTCAGTGAAGAATTCTTTGAAAGGAACTAGAACATGTTTTTTTTTTCCATCTCAAAACCACATTTCTGGAAGATGCAAATATGTAAAAGTAGTAATAAATGTTAGGCTAAGTTTTTGATACACTACTTGTGTTTACTTTAACGTATACGATAGGGACCAGCCTACCTTGCTCCTAAAGAGTTCCCGTTGGAGCGTTCTGAAGCTAGATCATTGGAGTTTACGGAGCAGGTGACTGCCTGGACGCTTCCTCTGAGTGAAATGAACATACCGACAGCTATGGCAATATCGCAAGGTATGTAGTCAATTAGTTGTATCAATATAAAGTAAAGTTGGAGAGGGGTTTGGATGAGGAAAGGAAAGAGTGGTGTTTGTTTACTAGCCAAAGAAATTACAGTATTAAAAACTTGGAATAATTCAAACACCAAATTCAATCTGGTTAACCTTGGCTTGGTTTATACCCAGAAAAAAAAAATCCGGGTATCACGCAATCTACGAAGTAATCAAAGCCGTCTTCCTTATCTTAGCTGATGAAGCAGCTGCAGCAGGAATAAACTTTCACAAAAGAACTTGAGGAGTAAGATAAAGAAGACGGCTGTGGTTACTTCATAGATCATGTGATACCCTGACAATCATCGTTTTTTTCCGGGTATAAACCAAGCGAGGGCTAACCAGGTTGAACTGGTAATGACTTGAGGTTAATATCAGTCAGGATCTAAGCTTGTCTAATTTCTGGGTGTACATAAATCCATTAAGGCCATAGATCTCTTGAGTTCCATTTCCTGTCGCTTTCTAGATTGTATCCAATGAACATGGGGGTGTTATCCTTGGTGACACGGTATGCAAGGTACTATGGTTTCTGACTGGCGCCCCCAGAAATGGGCTATATGGTTGTCAGGACCAATTAAGTGCTAGATAGCTTGGTTGGTACAGCACTGCACAGCTTGTAACATTGAAGTCATCAATTCAAATCTTGTTCTAGCCAAATATTTCTGTGCTCATTTATGATTATCCATAAATTCCCAGTCGGTTTTCCATTGTTCAGTTACAGTTCTGTTCTGTTCTGGTTAAATTTGACCCATTAACTTAACAATATGTCTTCTCAATGCAGTCTACAACATTGATCCATTAGGCTGTAACGTTACTGTTTAATACATGTTCTGGTACATTTGATCCTTGTTAATGAAATGTCCTTGTGACATTGATACATCAGATTACAATGTTCTTGTTTAATGTAATATTTTTGTAACATTGATCTCATCAGGTTGCAATGTTACTTTATATGTTCTGGCAAAATTCAATCCAACAGATTACAATGTTCTTGTTTAAAGTAATGTCCTTGTTATCTCTTGACCTCACTTTGACCTGTCAGATTATAATGACAGCACCATTCACATAGCAGGGGGTAACCCTATGTGTCTGTACAGCATGAAAGTCATGGGGAATACCATCCAATTCCTTGACCTCTATGACCTTTACCCCGGCATGGGGTCAAAGCAGGTCCAATTGGCAGCTCTCGGAGGAAAGTTAGCTGGACAAGTGATACTTTTTGAAGAGAAGGTGAGAACTATAAAGAAGAGTACAGATGTATGCTGTATCTAATAGTATAGCATCTTGCTAAGCTGTATGATATGGGATCGGCAATCGAGTCGGGAAGTGGAGGGTGGTATAGAGGGCAGGAAATAATTTATCTAGCATCGCATCGCAAATTGCTATGCACTACTGTCAAATAGCTATACAAGTGCAAAGATATACGTCAGTTTTTTGCACACAGGAACTATATTTTCTTATAAGAGACGTAGATCAAAACTGCCACTCAAAATTTTGAACGCTAAATTATTCCCTGGAAGGGGAGTGCTGAACAAGGATGAGTATTCTGTAAATAATATTTTGTAAATACTATTTCTGTGAATAATAATGTAGGACATTCGGTAAGTGTTCATTATCAGTTAGAATATGGATGAGATCTGAAACCGATTCCACTCTCAGAGGTAGGCCGGAGTAACTGATTCATGTGTTTACAGACACAGCATTTGTAACAACTCTCGTGACTAGATTCAGTTTAATTTCAAAAGTGATGCAACTCCAATAAGTTCGTCAAATCATTCCCCCCAAAAGAGATAGTACAGCAACTACAGTCAATGATTCAACTTGGAAATTTTACTTGAATTTGAGCCCAGAAAAGTCACTGGTGATGACTCGACTGGACTCATACAAGTCTGATTTAGACAACCTCACTGATACAAAATTTGGAGAAAACCGTTTGTGTTGGTAAAAGTGTAAAAGTTAGCTTTCATCCTAGAAGGATTACGTCAGATGTAAAACTGACAGAGATACACAAAAAATGGGGGGGGGGAGGTATAAAGACATACAGGTATTTAATACATTTAACATAACGAGAAAATGAAAGATGTGAATCAAAATTCTTCAAATCCCAACTTGATCATCGAGATATATTTATATGTTTTGTCATATTCCTGGTTTGAGTTATACTGATAGAAAAATGATAGGATCGTAAGATATTTGTTGTATTTTGAATAAAAAAAAAGAAAGATGTTCAATTGTAAAAAAATTGTTTTTTTTTTAACATACAGAGTAACGCCATCCTCTTAGTCGACCCATCGAATGGATCTGTAGCTAGGTTACTCCCGAACACGGCACTTGAGAATGCCACGGTCCGTATTATTAGGCAGATTGGACCCCCGGAACATGGACTCTATAAGATGTGTGGAGAGCTGAGTCATCAAAACAAGTTGGTCTTTTATGAAGACAATGGGTAAGAAAATCAGCAACAATTTTTATTTTCTTTAAATCTTGGATCGAGGTGAAGAGAAGTAATTTGAGAACTATAGATTTTTGATGAATGTTGATTGACTGTCTACCAAAGGATAAAGATTGATTTTTTTTTAAAGCTAAACGACTATGAAGATTGGCAATGGATTTTGTTATATATCAACACCAATACTCCTGCAAAGAAGGGTAGGGGGAAGGGGTACATCACTACCCCCTCCTCAGACTCTTGTCAACTTTCTTGACAAGATTTCTCTAACAGTGATCAGACCAATATAGTTACACATTGGCTCATAATACTTTACAATCAGGCTATGCTCTGCATCAGGCATTGGCGTAAGGTGCTATAAAACACAAACAGAGGTTTTAATTAAATATAATTCAGTGAAGAAATGTTCAGAAACGTAAAATTAGTATATTATATGTAAATACTTTCTGATACAAACTGAGAGCAGCAGACTGCTTAATTTAAGGTGTTTTAATATTATCAAGTACAAAGTATTCTTGGTTCCTCACACTTCATTCTATTTGTTTCTCGTATTTTCAAGGAATAATATCGATACTATTGACATCTTGAATAATTCGGTGACCAGTGTAGAGCTGCCGGTGAAGATAGAACATCTTAACATTCTCTCCGAGGACTCTTGGCTGGTGACAGAGGCAGAGACAAAGAAGTAAGACATTTATTGAAATTGTGAGAAATTTTATCCTTCGAAAACTTGTATGATTAAGATCTCTCTTTGGAATTTGGTGTATATATGTAGGGAAATATGGGGGGGGGTGGGCAGAGAAGGGAAATAGTGATTGTGAACTTGTCTGTAACTGTACTGCATAAGTGAAACTCATTTCACATACCATTGGAAATGTACTTCATGAATATTCATCAGTAAAACATACACTACTAAAACTATTATTCCCACAAATATTCGCGACTTTTTGTCTAATTTGATCTTGTTTCCGTTTTCCACTTTGTACCTTTCTGCAGTCGTTACCTGCTCACTAAGCCGGACAGTTCCTCTCCGGTATCGCAGTTACATGCGCTGTTTGAAGTGGAACCTGGCATGACAGGTACACACGGTACTCTTCTCATTGTTGCTTAGAGATACATTATTGTGTGTTACAGTGCTTCATTCTGACTAAGCCATGTAACATTTAGGCTACTAAGGGGCACATCAAGGGAGTGGCCTGGGCCCCTCTTCTGAGATATTTTCTTGGCTTTAAATATAAGTTGCAAGAAGGATTTCACTTAAGAAAGCCTTACCCAAGAATGCCATTGAGAAAACACAATGATGTATAACACAATGATGTATCTAGCTGTCCTGTGGTGAAACCAGCTTGAAAGATATCTGCTTCATTTCGATCAGTTGCAGCATTATTATCTCGACCAGTACGTGGTAGATTTGATCAAAATTTACCATCCATCGTAAAATGCTGCTAGTAATTTGGATTTATTACCACAAAAATGATGTTTTCCCCCCCAGAGCCAACCTCCACTCCAGCCACCAATGACCCTCTGTCAGAACAACCTAGATCAGTTTTCTCCCAAGACAGTCTCTCAAAGCCGTATCTTAGCGAGGCGCTGGGACAGACCATAGATTCTCCTAACAGAATCTTCACTCAGGAAACTTCACACGGTAACCTCGCTGTCGGCCTGCCTGACTTAAGGGTGAGTGTACAGTAGCACTTAGTAGGGGACTTCATTGACACAGTGGCCAGTTTGTGCTGGACACAGTGGCCAGTTTGTACTTGACACAGTGGCCAGTTTGTGCTTGACACAGTGGCCAGTTTGTGTTTAACACAGCTCACAAATTTTTTCCATCTCATTGTAATATAAATTAACTATAAAATAACATAACATATAGAGCAAAATATAAGATAACATGTAATACAACATGTAACATGACAATAATGTAACATACCATATATTTTATTATCACAAACTTTATGAATATCATGCAAATATGTATTTCAAATATTGTCAGATTTGCTTAAATAGTGTCTTGCTTATGTTTTTTCAACTTTGTCCAGCATATCTAGCCACTTTGACATGACGATAAAGTCACGATATCATCCATTTAAAGAAGAAATAAAGTGATAATTTTTCGTTCTGAATAATACACCCCTACCCACCCTCCTCCCACCCTCCAGCTCCCACTAACCCATCATTTCTCTGTTATATTCACATAGTCCAAAATATTAAAATGATTAATTTTGAGTATATTGTTTATTTATGTCTCCTGATGTAATGTTTGTTATCGTAATCAGTTTCACATTTTTTGCTATTTTCCTCTTTATTAATTTCAAATATTTCTCAAGTGTGACAGCAAGCAACTTTAATAGTCCCTTCCTTGATATTTACCTCATTTCACAAATTCTAAATCATGCTTTCAAGTGTAACTTTCTTGCTAGCTCTGTGATAATTTCTGTAAATTTTCTTTCCGTATTCCATAGTCAACGATTGATATCTACAGTATCCCCAGAGAGGAGGAACCAAAGACCCCCAACATGGGCCCTAAGAACAAGTTTGATCCCCTAGAGGCATACCGCAATGAATCCTGGAGACCTAGCCGGATGGTCACAGAGGTACCACCGGTCATACTGCCCAGCAACGCTCAGGTCGTAAAAGTCGTGCCAGGTGGAAATGTGCCGAAAGATATGCTCACAAAAGGTAAACAAGGGTTATGTCTTGTTGTTTTGTTATCAATTGTTTTAGTCATGGAACTCTTCCACGGTTACCCTGATATTTCCCTGTGCAAGCTTATATGTTCCTATACAATGTCCAATGAATGGGCTACTTTTGCTTTGGCAAGTTGTCAAAGTATGTTTCCATGGTAACCAGTCGCAGTAATTTTCTAATTTTCATATCAAACTCCATGTTTAAAAATGACAACATCCTCCTTCAGGGGAGGGGGGGTTTAAATTTAAACACCAGGCCAGAATCAATCTATGTCCCAATAGTAATAGAAAAGTCTGGCTGAATATGGAATACCTCATGTTTGAGAATGGAATCATCACATGTGTCCTTGCTCAAAAACTACAAACATACACCATAAAAATAAAACAAAATAAACAATTTTAAGGGGTGGGGGTTTGGGTGTGGAGTGACTGGCAGGAGGGAGCAAGAATAACATCTTGTTTATTATGAAATATCTTCTATTAAAATGGTCCATTTTCCATTAACTTTACCCACATTTTTCAAGTACTTTTCATTATGATAGTAAAGTGTTGGTCTGGTTGAAGAAAGACACTAAACTGTCAATAGAAATTGCTTTCGATATATTTGATTTTTATTCTGCTGACTTCTCGTCTCTCTCTCTTTTCTTCAAAGAGCAAGCTTTGAAGAAAGACAGTCTCTACCTTGAGGTCAATGACCTTGCAGCTCATAACGTCAAATACATCCCCATCCCAAGGTCAGTAAACTTAAGTCTTCAATAAACCCTTCAGGTACCATGTCAAAAGTAGGGCGCCTGATGGGGGCTATGGCATCCTGCAACCCCCTGGCTGCATAGGACATAGTATTTTGTGCTCAGCAGTTTCACACTATAGATACTGCAGGTCTGTAGAGATTTGACACAGTGACTAAAAGTAGCAGGGTGCATTTCTTATCGATATTCCCACTTCCCAGCAGATTCACCCAATTTACAAGTCCAATGTTCTGTACAAACTCTATAAGGTTAGTCATCTAGTCCAATCAGTTTGCAGTTTGCCGATTGTTACCGTCAGCATTGTATGACAACAACTTCAGCCTGATTCCTATAGGCAAAATTAGGCTAGGCTAGGCTTGGTACATCTGTTATGTGTGTTAGGTAATAGGTGTAATGTAATAGTGTTTGTGTTGTACCTTTGACATACATTCTCAAGGTTTTTAAGACATAATGTTTGCAGATGTCTTTATCTCTCCTTTGATGATGGAATATGGTACCATCAGATTGTTGTTAATTCACCCGCAAAGTACTGCTTTTATTAGTCCTTTCTTGTGGTAGTTAATTCGACAAAACAAACATTAAATTCTTTGGCCAAGTGTATTTAATGATGAGTTGAATTATGCCGCAAAACACAGCTAGCTGCTCAAATCTTATTTGAAAAGGACAAAGAAATTTTAGGCTAAAATGGGATTCGAACCAGTAACCACAGGATTTGTTTAAGTTCTGTGCTTTTAAACTGAGCAAGGTTATCCATGCCAATTAACCAGTTATTACACCCCAGTTTCATTTAAAACTGTAGTGTTATACGCTTAGTCCTTCAGATACTAAGAATAACAAAGAAAGGACGAACACGATTCTTCTATTTATGTGTGTTTATTGAATGAGTTCAGCGATTGTTGATAACAAGCGGTGTGAACATGATCTAGCATGAGTAAGCTGTATCTCAAAGCTCACAATGCAAACACAACATAAAGTACTTTATACAGATACTTCAAAGTGATTTCATTACAAGTACAACCCAGCAAAATCTGCTGGGAGAATGGATTTTCATGAGAAATTCAGCTTTTTAACTGAGCAAGGTTATCCAGGCCATAAAACCAGTTATTACACCCCAGTTTCATTTGATACAACCCAGTAAAATCTGCGGGGAGAATGGATTTTCAAGAGAAATTTGGCTCTTAATGTATTACAGTTCAAAGTAAACCAACGATCATAGAAAACTGACTCTCGGAAACCATGATCTTCACAGTGCACACGTCAATTATCACGGTCAAAACTGGTTGGCTGCCCACCAAGCGCCCTTGCAGGTCGGCAAGACACCTCGAGATTCCGTGGTCACGGTGGATGCCGGCGGTAGCGTCCGTGTCTGGGAGACTGGGAGGACCCAGCTGTTGGATTCGTTACAAGAGTGGCATGAAATGATTGGAGAAGATGGCAGACCAGTGCAGGTAAAGAAGAATATGTTCTGTGTTCTGATTGGTCCATTCCTTCTTTCTATCAGAATCGAAACTTTAAAAAATGCAGACATTTTTTGCACCTATGTGACAGTCCAGGACAACCCAAAAACATCCCATAAGGAGATTATTAAGTGCATTTACCTGACCCCTCACTCACCCCCCCCCCCCTCCGTTCCCACATCAGGGTAATCGAGAGGTCATACCCTTCCCTTCTGTAAGGTACATTTTATAACAACACTGATCATAGCATTTTTTTGCAGGTCCTCCAACACCAAGTAAGGGGTGGGAAGGGCCATGTCCCCACCCCCAATAATGTTCATAGCAATGATTTTCACACAAGCTTGGTGTTGCTGTAGGCAGTGCTTTCAACTTATTTCCCCCAACCCCTCCAATCTTAAACCTGTGTCAGAGGTGCTTTTTTCTGCTTTCAAAGTTCCAGCTAGATGAAATGAGGAAATAAGTAATAATTCTATTGTTAATGTAAGAAGTTTACCATTTCTAAAGTAATTATTAACACTACGTTTTTGAAGTTCCGAAGAAGAACATAAGTAGACAGCAGTCGCTTTAAATTCTCCTAGATTACAACATATAATCAATATGAAGCTGGAATTTTTTTTACCAAATTATCAAAACTTTGAAAAGTAGTAATAATAATATATAAAAAAATGGAGTGTGGTTTGATGGTAGCCACCAAAGTTAAAATCTCATAGAAATTATTAAAACATATTTCAAATATTCTTCTATAACTATTGACACATTGACAATTGACAGTAACTTATGAAAGAACAGATGTCATCAAGCAGTTGAAGTTTTTTACCCACAAAATGTTATCAAATAGTAATGATACACATTTGAAAGTATCCTTCAAATACTTTTTTTCAGCTGACAATTGAGAGAGAAAGCAATTCGATGGACTTTCCCGAGCCAAAGATGGGAAAGATCGATCCTGCAAATCAACCTCACGTGGGAGGTGGTATGTGGGCAGGAGGGACAGGTAGGTACACAGACCATCAGTGGAACCCTCAGCAGGGGGCAGATCTAGAGAGGGTACCCAGGGGACTACACCTTTCTACACCTTTCTACACCTTTTCTGATGTTTGGGACGGAACTTTAATAGCCACAAACATATCATTTTGATTATAACTAATTGATTGAAGTACGTAGTGGAAACAATTTTAAGCATGCTGTGAGCAGGTCCATCACTTACATTTAACAGATTTTTCTTATGCAAAGCTCTTTTTTAGTAGTAGTTTATCTACCGGTTTCATAGTCATCGATATGTCAGTAGTTTAATAACGATCAATACTTACTAAAGATCAATGGTTATATAGCAATCAATATATCAGCAACAACAAAGTGATTCATATATAAGTGGTTTCATAGTGATACTTACTAAAGATCAATAGTTGTATAGCGATCAATATATTAGCGATCAATGTATCAGTAATATCACAGAGAATAATATAGAAGTGGTTTCATAGCGATCAATACTTACTAAAGATCAATAGTTATTTAGCGATCGATATATTAGTGAACAATATACCAGTAATATCACAGTGATTAATATATAAGTGGTTTCATAGCGATCAATACTTACTAAAGATTAATTGTTATATAACATTCAATATATCAATAATATTCACTAAAGATCCATATTTGTATAGTGATCAATATATCAGTAATATCAAATTGGTCAATATATTATTAGTTTTATAGGGATCAATACTTACTTAAGATCAATAGTTATATATAACATTCAATATATCAGTAATATTCATGGGATGTACTTACTAAAGATCAATATTAATATACAGGACAATACTTTGTAGCACAGTGATCAATTTATCAATAGTTAACTAATCGCTCTCTTGGCAGGTGGCAGAGGGACGGCCGGTCTAGGGGGTATGGGAGGGCCATATCGGTTGGATGCCGGACACGATGTAAATCAGGTCACTCAGGTACAGAAGGACATGGTACCAGAAGAGGTAAGACCAGTTCTTCTAGTCATTTGTAAACTTTGTTCTCGATGAGTTAGAAAATGACTGTATTACATTAAAACAATAAGTAGTTATTGTGGTAAACTCAAGTCAAGTCACCTATAGACATGTTGAAGTTTTTTTGTCACATTTGGTCATTTCATAAAAAGCAAACTCAAAAGAAAAATGCGAAATTCAGCCTTCTATCTTCTGTTTGCCATCAGGTTCTAAGGGCTGCACGAGAAGTGGCAAAAAAGGCTTTCAAAGATCGGTGAGTCGTTTTTTTTATTAAGTTGCTGATACTCTTCCAGCAAAAGCACGTGAATATATGAATTTACTATATCGGTATGTAAGGTGTGATAGAGACGAGATACAAACATGAGTAGAAACTCTCTGGTCTTTGGCACTGTGCCATTTGGGGGTGGGGGGGTTGGGGTCGGGGCAGTGTTAATGACATAAGGGAGACATATACAGATCAGTTAATGGACATTTTGAAGCCACTAAACAACACATACAACATGGAAAACTAGCTTCCCAGCGTAATTTACAACTACTGCAGTATACCTGGTTTTTTCTTCTTCTGTTTTTATTTCTTTCCCGCTTAACCTTGTAAATTTGTTGTAGTTATTATACCCTTGTTGTGGGATATGTCTGCTTGTAACAAGTTTTAAAAGGAATATCTGAATAGATGTCTAATACAATGAACATTTGGATTTATCTATTTTTCTTGTCTTTTATCATTTTCCTCCAAGACTTTCTACTTTAAAATTGGGATGGATCACAAAATGACCGCACCATATTCATTGGAGTATTTTTAACCTTCATATGCCCTTAAAATATTAGAATTTAGAATGAAAAAAATAGAGCAAAGCGAAACAAAGCATTTTGTTTTTCCGTATGCAACTATGACATCACAACTTCAAGTTCAAGTATTTTGTTAAAAACCATGACAATTTTCAAGTATCGATATCTTTGAAAATGGTACGTAGGAATTGCTTGCAAATTTCACCAAGGATGCTTAATAATAGAATATGTTACTCTTTTGTCAGTCACAATTTAATGTACACTGGACTATCCTTTCTAATGAGATTGTGCAAACAAATTTTTTCTGCTCCACAGATTGAAAGAGATACAGATGTCGGAGTTTGATGGCGAAGCTTATAAGAAGCTTTCTGAGAGGGTCCAGAGACAAGTCAAGATGTTGAGAGTGACCCTTGATTCCTTACAGGTAAGATAAAAAAATTATATATAGATATGTATATATATAAGGGAAGCAGTGACCATTCCAGATATGCTAGATTAAAATATGATGGAAATGAAAGACAAGGCTGGTAACAATATCTGCTGAGAAGTCTTTGTAGGTGAAGATCTTAAAATAGGAGATCGTGGCTTTTTAATTTTTGAAATTGGTTACCTTTGACACCATAGACAGTGAATATATTCTGGTCAAAGCATATAAAAATGTCCTGAAAATTTTAATACCAAAAGATAGAAAAGTTACTTTAATTAGGGCCATATTTCTGACATCTTCTACTGTCATGTATTGCTTTGATGCTGTTTACAGACTTTATAAAGATTTTTGTCATATTTGCACCTTTGCCATGTTGATTGTGTCTAGACATCAATTCTTGTGGTGAACTTTGAGAAGAAAAGCCAACTTTTGAACTACATGTTTAATTGATGCAAAATATAGTTGAGTTTAGAAACAGTGGAAAATGTCCTCTTTCTCTCTCTGTTAACATTGCAAGCAGAATATTATTTTTATGATGGCATAAAATAATGGGAGTGTTACTAGAGGATGTCATGACAGAATTCTTGCTTAGCATTGTCAAATTGTAAGTCCCCTCCCTCCCCCTACCCAGTGGCGTAGCTAGAGGTTTTGGCGCCCGGGTGCAAGAGTAGAAAATTGCGCCCCCAGCCCCCACTACTAGAAGAAAACTAAATTGCACACAAAGCGCACAAACATTTTGGTGAAAGTCGTTACAGCCCCACCCTAAATCACATTGTGCTCCTACGCCTATGATATTTCCATCTTTCGAAATCTACTGCCTTGGAATTGTATACTGAAATACCCAAATTTTTGTGACATGTAGTCATTACAGAATACAGAACAGAATAAAAAGAAAGAGAAAACGGTCGAAATGGACTGAAAAGAAATCACAATCTATAAATTTGCTAATAAAAACAACTACATTCAGTTCAGATTCTTATTAGAAACTGGAAAATATTCATGCCTGACGACATACATCAATATCTTCATGTTTTACTAAAAAGTGTTTATTTATATTAATCTCATTCTCCCATTTCGGCGCCCACTAAACCCGGCGCCCGGGGCATGTGCCATCCCTTGACCTCCCCTACCTGCGCCACTGCCCCTACCCCAACCCAACCCCCACATACCCTGTTCCTTCCCCAATCTGCATCTCCACCTTCAGGCATGACTTAAAAGTACCCATAAGCTTCACTTTATTTACATTCCTTTATAGCTTACCTGTCCCCTCAAAAAAACAGCACTCTCTCATTTGCTGTTTACCCTGTTCTGTCTCTCACTATATGTAATGTATCCTACCCCAGAAACCTTTAAAGCAGTGGTTCTCAAACTTTTTAGATGACCGCCCCCTTCGACCATCTTGAACTGTCCCAATGCCCCCCCAACCCCCTCCCCTCCCCTCGACTTCGCCTTATTGTGCCCTAAATCGCTGCAGTGATGTGTCGTAATCGCCAGGGACCCCAAAATCATCATCATCATCATCATCAATGCCCCCTACTCCCCTTGTACCCTGTAGTGCTCCCCCTTAGACTTCCCAACACCCCCAGGGGGGGTGGCAGGGACCACTTTGAGAATCACTCCTCTAAAGATAAAACAATTTTATGATTGTAAAACTTCTTCAATATTTATCGTCATCATATTTTCATTTATTTTTTGTCATCATAGGCCAAAGGCAAGGAAAGACAGTGGCTGAAGAACCAATCAGCTGGCGATCTCGACGACTTGAAATTAATCGAAGGTCTGACCGGAGAAAAATCTATCTACAAAAGAAGAGGAGAAAAAGAACCCGAGGTAACCAAATGACAACATATTTGTCTCTCTTTTTCCCATAGTTGTTGTTCGTATAATGTTATCCACTAAGACTCATATATTTTGTGGCCAGTAGTAGCCTGTTCCTTTGACAGCTGCTAATTAAAGGGTGTGAAGACTCGCGCACAAAGAAACGTCTCATGCCAGTAATCTGACCTATTTTCGAACGAGGTGTAACAGAAGTGTTAAACACCACCATCGATCCCAGATAATACACACACAGCTTGTAATTAGTAATTAGACACTAGTGTACAGTCAATACATACAGCTACTGTCAATACCCACAACACAGTGTACATAGCAGCGATGGACATCTCAGGTCTAGATAAAAGATAACAAGGTATACTGTCTGCATTTTGTAGCAACAATAAAATAAACTTCACTTGCAAGCGACAGAAAGTTAACTTTTTTAGAGCGCGGCTTGGGGCGAGTCTTCAATGCCTTGAATCGACAAAAGTTCTAACCAAAAATATTCATCCACACATTCTGAATTTCCAGTGATCTCTGTTGTGGGTTGTGAACTTGTGGGCACTGGTCATTGTGAAATCTACAGTCAGCATGTTGATTGCAGGTATAACGACCATGCTAGTTTATGTTTTGTTTGATTGTGATGAATTCTCACCATTTATTCATGTTTTCTTTTCATGTAAACCGCATCAAGTTATTTAGTAGTCATAACGACTAATACCCAACCCTTCACATCTTCCATATGCTACAAAGTCAGGTATGGTCACCCACCCTTTCCTCAAAGTACAACTGGCTTTTTTCCCTTCAAAAGAAATCCCATCTCAATAGATCATCGATTTCTTCTTTTTTCTCCGTTAATAGATGGGCAGCCCTCAAGAGAAGCCCAAGAGGTTGCGGTTGGTGGTGGATGTCAGCGGGAGCATGTATAGATTCAACGGTTACGATGGTCGGTTAGATCGAACCCTGGAGGCCATCCTCATGGTCATGGAATCCTTTGAAGGATATGAAAAGAAATTTGTGGTAGGTTCCACCTTCAATCGATTTGCTTCTTCGCCGTCGTCCTAAATTTTGTTATATGTGTAAGGTGTCTGTACTTAGTATGACAGGTCTCAAAATTGTCAAACTTGCAACAAGATTAAATTTCAGAGTTTGAGAGTTTGTGCAGAGGCTGCATAAGAGGGTTCAATCTGGAGAAGGGGGGCACAAATCTTGGTCACTTGAATAAACATTCTTGAATTGGTACTATGTGCATCCACATTTGGCATACTTCTGTGTACACAATATATCCCCCCCCCCACCCAAGTCCCCCACCCTTCTCTTGGTTGGCATGTGGATATAGTATTTAAATCTTTCTCATTCCAAACAAATTTTAAACTACTGAGATGTTTGCATTTTTTTTATAAAAAGTATGAAATCGTCGGTCACTCTGGTGAAGATTTTGACTCACAGTTCATAAAAGATGACAAGCCACCAAAGAATAACAAGCAACGTCTGGACACCATCAAAGTAAGATACTTTATGTTTGTCTGTTGTTTTTGTCCAAGTATCTACTACAAGTTCACAGGTCTCTCATAGTTGTCATGGTTTCAACAAACCGTAGCATTCTCACAAGTTTCACAGACTTTTAATCGATCTGGACAAGCTACATGCTAAAACTATGCCGGTGTTGTGTTTCATCGCCATATTCCATCTCTCAACAGTTTCAATGTCCTCGTGTAATATTCTATTTTAACAGTTTCAGTCCCATTTCTTATATGCAAATTAAGCTTGGCTAGGCTTGGTATGCTATGCTATGAAAGTGTAGTAGGTCTAATCTACAGTACTGGGTGATCGATTGCTTAACCTCCAATGACTATAAGAGTGTCCATTCTGACTCTTATATGCAAATTGAGCATCAGAGACCTAGTTTCTGGTCAATTGTATTTGGTTGCAAGAAAAGTTGAAATTGCAAATGCCACCATCTGCTTTAATATACTGGTTATCGATATTGGACAATATTCGTCATTTTCTAATTCCAAAAAAAAAGAAATTAATATTTTACCAAATTTTTTTTTTAGACAATGCAAGCACATGCTCAATTCTGCATGAGTGGTGATATGACAGTCGAAGCCACCAAGCATGCCATCGCTGACATCACAAAGAAAGAAGCCGACGAGCATTTTGTCATCGTCCTCAGCGACGCAAACTTGGACCGTTACGGAATCAGACCTCAACATTTTGCCCGGGAACTGACAGCAGATGAAGAAGTCAACGCCTACGCCATCTTTATTGGTTCCCTAGGCGACCAAGCTGAAAGGTCAGTCTTGAAAAGCAGCTTGTATATGTTGTTTCACATTTCCCAATGAAATGGCAAAGTTTCATATTCAGGGGTAAACTTGGAATGTTGGAAAATAAAACTGCTTTAGTTTATCTCATATCAAAAGATATTTATCAATTGTGAGAAGATGTTTAGTATAAATCGACTTTTGATTTCTTGGACTGCAATTTTTCAACATTCACGGATGTGGTGAAAATAGCGTACTTTGCAGAATTAATGGACAAAGATTGTAGATTTGATCAAATGATCTTCTTCAGTGAGTAAATATGTAACAGTGTGTGTTTTATGGTTGATTAAATCCTACAAAGAGGTAATGAATGCACACAAGACAGTGTTGTAGTGAGAAACTAGTCTAGGAACTAGAAAACAGAGGATTTGAGATGGGGGCTGTCAGAAGAAAGAAATGATTTAGGGCAGGGTTTGTGAGCAGGGCCGAATAGGCCTACCTGTTTACCAACTTGGAAGGCCGAAGACCCCAAAATTCATTTCGTCAAAAAATTGTCCTAGTTTCGTAGCAATGCTGGTGGGATCTCTGAGCCCGTAGCAAATTATGCCCCAGTCTGCTCCTGGGTTATGGAATGGGCTCGTGAAAGTGAACACACCATCGCTGGATGATAACAGTACTTCTTTATTAATTTTTTTTTTTTGTGGAAAAGAGCAAAGACATTTTAATATGACCAGAAACAAATTGCGGTTCTAGCCATAAATTTGTTTGCTCTAACTCCATCATTCATTAACTAATACATTTTTTGAACTTTTTTATTCAGACTTGTGAAGAATCTTCCGGCCGGGAGAGCGTTCGTTTGCCTGGATAACAAGAACATACCCCAGATCATGCAACAGATATTTACATCCACGATGCTGTCTACCAAATAGAAGTCTCTATCAACCAACCAACTGCTCACTTTCTCACACATGGTTTTGCCTGAAGCACTTGTTAACGACGTGTGCTTAAAGAAGGAAGGAATCTGATTGTATATTCTAAATTATTCTCATGGAGGGATATATTGACTTATTGACAAAATATATGTTTGAAAGTTAAATATCCATCATTGCAACACAAAGACCCTATGAAACACATACAATATACATAATTAATATCAAAGTTTATGAATGTGAGGGAGAACTGAAGAATCAAATATTTCTCCTGCCAATGAACACAGCCCCATACCTGTTTCTAAGCCAATTAGCCAAAATAAATGTCAGTGAAATTGAAATCAATAAAACAAAGAAATATGTTTCATTAATTCAAAGGAGTGGAAAATAAAATGAACAACTTTTGGAGGTGTTTGATGGGGGATGCTTGACTTTATAACGATATATTTGGGAGACATTTTGCTAAGAAAGGTACACGCTACTCCCTTTCAACTAGTTTCCGTTGTGAAAAAAAAGTCTAATTTTATTTACGGTCATGCTGACATGGTTAACTTTATTTCTATTTTTTGTATTATTGCTATCAAAACTCTTGTTTTGATAGCGGTGGGATTTTTTTTCTTTGAAAACTCCAAAAAGTCTTGGCAATGTCAGGATACTTTGCTTTTGTACTGTTCGGCTATCACACAATCTCAAAATCTAAATATTTTCCGTATATGAAAGGGGCACTACATAATGGTGCAACCACATGAGTTTGACCTCTCCTTTACGAAATGGTTTTGCTTAAGTTATTTTTGTAAGTTTTGAACTTAACCTCATTACTTGAAACCTAGCCTGTAGAGGAAATATAGTCGTCTGTTTCATGGAATATTTTTAACTCTTAAAACAGAGTGGCAAATTACTACGTAATTTTTATTTGAGTCAACAAATTTAACTGTTGGCCTTAAGTCCTTTCTATAATCGTGGAAGGCGGATGGGGTTCATGAGTGATGAGATATTTAGATAAGAGGAATTTTGTTTGTTAAATAAGACAAAGAGATCAGCTAATCTAAATACTCTCAACCTTAATTCCAAGTCGTACAGTCATTTGATAGGGTCTGGGAGGGGGGGATGGGTGGGGGGGGCATGGGTGGTGTTAGTGTAACAAATCCTGCCTATTTATGAATATAATGTAAATATGATATAAAACCCTAATCGTGTCATAACTTTATAGATTATTATAATTTGAGGATAATCTAAAAAAAAACATTTCTTTGATATGGTTCAAAGGCGATGAGGCGAGATTGGTAGAGAGCGAAAAATGTTTGTTCATCAAGATTGTTAAATATTAACAACTTAATAAAGAGTGGAATATAAAACACAATGATCAATTGAACGGATGATGTCTTTGTTATTTGTTCTATGTTTCATCAGAAGCGAAGGGTTTCATTATCTGTGAGGCAAACCCCCCCCCCCCCATTCCCCCACACCAATAGAAGCATGGAATGTTCATACATTAAAGAGTCCATGACCATTATAAATTATTATATACATTTATGTACACAGGGTGGGGTGGGGATGGGGTGACAACTTCAAATATTTGCTCCTGCACCCACTCTTCCCTATGTACTCCTGAGAGGGTAGTATTGCCAGGGACGGGTCAGCCCGTCAGCCATTTATCGCGTAAAGAGTTTATGCTGAAAATTTATAAGATTATCTTTAGAAAGCGAAGGAAAGGATGTATCCTGTTTAAGTTAATGTGTCTCGTAGTGAGTGAGGGTTAAAATGTTCCTTATATTTTACGATGATATCAGTCAGAGGACGATGTTTCTGTTTTCGTAATTAAGGGTTGGTGTAATAGTGAACAAAATAAGTTGAATTTCTTTTTAGACCATGAATTTGGGTGTAAGAAATTGACCGTATGTTTAAAACAAATATTAGGAATGGTTTTGTTCCTCTGTCTACAGGGTTTTATTTTTGGTGACTCCAAAGCTAACTGCCTGGGGTAACGGGGGGTTATTCTTCCGTGCCAATATTGATGTGGTCTGGTCCATTAACTTTTTAGACGCCGGATACAGGGATCCTACCTTTGACACGTGCCAAAAGCTGAGTAGTTTCACTCCCGTCTATAGCGACTACCATGTGGGCGGTGACTTTCTGAAGGCTGTCATAACGCGTATTACACCAGTGGGTGTGTCCTATACGGAGAGCAGTGTCAGTTAGAAAAAAAGGGGGTAGGATTCCCTGGATAAGTATCCAGGGGGTGTAATTATGTCCATGTATGCATTTCTTTTATATGTTCTTTTACCAATAATCAGTGAAACATTTCGTACTAATAAATCCATGAGAATTAAAAGCAGAGTGTTTGCGTGGTTTCTGGATTATCACTTGATTGTTACTTTCTAGAAAGGGTCACTATGTGTCACTTGTGACAATTTCGTTTTAAACTGTTATATCAGAGTAATATCTGTCATAAATAAATAAATAGATAAAGGGGCACCACATAATTGTGAAACCACATGTGTTTGAACTCTCCTTTACGAAATGGTTTTGCTTAAGTTATTTTTGTAAGTTTGAAACCTAGCCTGTAGAGGAATGATAGTCGTCTGTTTCATGGAATATTTTTAACAGAGTGGCAAATTACTACGTAATTCATTTGAGTCAACAAATTTAACTGTTGGCCTTAAGTCTTTTCTATAATCGTGGAAGGGGGATGGGGTTCATGAGTGATGGGATATTTAGATAAGAGGAATTTTGTTTGTTGAATAAGACAAAGAGATCAGCTAATCCAAATACTCTCAACCTTAATTCCAAGTCGTACAGTCATTGGAGAGGGTTGAGGGGGAGATGGGTGGGGGCATGGGTGGTGTTAGTGTGACAAATCCTGCCTACTTATGAATATAATGTAAATATGATATAAAACCCTAAGCGTGTCATAACTTTAAAGATTATAATAATTTGAGGATATTCTAAAAAATACACTTCTTTGATATGGTTCAAAGGCGATGAGGCGAGATTGGTAGAGAGCGACAAATGTTTGTTCATCAAGATTTTTAAATATTAACAACTTAATCAAGAGTGGAATATAAAACACTATGGTCAATTGAAAAGATGATGTCTTTGTTATTTGTTCTATGTTTCAACAGAATTGAAGGGTTTCATTATCTGTGAGGCACAACTCCCCCCCCCCCATTCCCCCACACCAATAGAAGCATGGATTGTTCATACATTAAAGAGTCCATGACCATTATAAATTATTATATACATTTATGTACACAGGGTGGGATGGGGATGGGGTGACAACTTCAAATATTTGCTCCTGCACCCACTCTTCCCTATATACTCCTGGGAGGGTAGTATTGCCAGGGCCGGGTCAGTTGCCCCCCCCCCCCACCACCAGTGAAGTGAGTTTTCTCCTTCCTCTGGCTGGCACTAGTTCTCTAGTTTGGTTTATGCTTCCGATCTGAAAAATAATTTGCTCGTCTACTTTTAATACTCCTACTTTACTCCCATTTATGGAGTCTGATATTTACTATTATTTTGCTAACCTGCAGGAGCTCGATCGGGTTAGCCTACCTCCCCCACCCCCCCACCACCCTCAGTGTCACTAGTCTCTTCCCTGTTCTTCCATTTTAAATTCTCTCGGTCATCAGATATTGGAATCACCAAAATTATTTTTGATACCTTCAAGACATGAAGGATTTTAAATTGTAAATATTATGTAAAACAATGCAGATTGCTCCTCAACTTTTCAACCGGCAAGATCATGGGTAGCGTCTATTCTCATTCGAACTTGCTATATCATTTTGATGTAACACCGTCATGATCAAATGACTATAGTCCAGGGTGGAAAATGCATCAAGCCGATAACTTGTTGGGGCGAGGGTCACGGAGGGGGTCACGTTCTCTCCTTATATGACTCAAACGTACCTCAATGAAAAGTTTATTTTTTTCATTTTTTGTAAAGAAAAAGTTCGCTTCTGTTAGTTCTCAATAAAAAAAATATCCCTTTGTTGAGAAATTTAGACAACTGTAATTAGAAAGGGTTGCAAGATTAAAAAGCAAAGCAACTAAATTTGTTTTCAATCTGAAATCAATTTTTATTCAGTAACATATCAATTTCTTTCTGACATGAAATCACGACATTCTCCAAAATACACGTCACGTCTCGTTTCGTCAAAGTTGATTTTTTTTTTAAATTGTTTATCTGAAGTCAATTTTTATTCAGTAAAAAAAGTCTAATTCTTTCTGACAGTCACGACAGCCTCCGAAAAAAACGTCACTCATTTCGTCATACTGGAATTTCTTACCAGCTCTAGCTTGTTTCACCGTATCTGACATTCTGCATATTGAGTTGCAATGGTGGATCCGGTCCTCCGGATTTCTCCGTTTGGTTACGTAACCAAGTCTCCTCCAGTAGTGATATTCATTGTATTCGATCTCGCTAGAACCAACTTTAGTAATGAAACCTGCAAGTTCCTCTAAGGATGAAAAATCTTGCATAAATATATAAGATTTTGGTGGCGCTATTCTATCATATTCTTCTCGAGTTGCTCCGTAAACCACTGGTACTTGATTATATTTCAGTAAAGAGTCCCAAAATTTTTCCGTTATGTACTCAGCGCAACAGCTATTTTCCAGAATGAGAGAAAATTTATGTTCCGTCACCGCTTCCGTGTATTCTTCACCGTCGAAGCGACCATCGCCACAAGTACCATACATAGTGATATTTATATGTTCCTTTAATGCATATGCAAAGTCCCTTCTTTTATAATGCCTCGGTGACAGAGGGCAATGCGAACTGGACCATCGGATGAGTTTACTCTTCTTAGAGTACCAATTCACAGAGCCATTTTGTTGTGTGGCATACTTTGTATAAAATCCGTAAGGGGTTGGAAAGTCAGATCTGCTGTGGTAAGTAAACGATAAATTGTACACCATTTTCATATCGTCCGGTGGTCGGACGGCTACGCAAGTTAATGGGGACTCATGTGTACCCAGTACCCACAGTTGTGAGGGACTTCTCTCTCTGTGGTACCGCCGCCAGCTTTCCAAGGTCATCCCATGCCTTGCTCCAATGGTGAATATCACGGCGTCGGCGTCCTTTATGCCACGAGTATCATTTGTTACGTAATACGGGTCGCCATTACAGTCACAATGTTCTGGAAATCTGTGATGACTGAATTTGCCATATCCTATAAAAATCACGTTGAAGAGGTCCTTGTCACTAGTTGGCTGTACGACAGTCTGGTCGGAAATCGCAGAATTTTTCGACCTAATATCTAGATCGAAATTCTTCCAGACACTTCGTGGTTTTACGAAACTGTCGCTACTTAAAAAAGGTAATACAGCTTTGTATATCCATGGTACGCACAAGATGGCGTACAAACTGCAGATAAAGAAGATACATTTATAAGAAGCCATGTCCGTTCAAATCATGAATGTAAATGACAAAAAAAAAAATAAACTGCCCTTAACAGTTCCTCACGTAATATCTCTACAGACGAAATACCTTTCCTGTATTTCCTTTTTAAACTGTTTTATCAGAGTAATATCTCTGTCATAAATTCCCTTTTAGGCTCATAAACTGTGATAATAATGATAGAGTTTATAGGTCGAAACCATCGGCCTTCCGTTCATGTCATTGTATCCGATGGAAGGAAAGAAACTAATTCATTAAGTCAACATAAATCCGAAAAGTAAAGATAATCTTTCCAGCATACAACCAATTCAACTTTAACAAATTTCCAAATTGAAGATTTCGCAGACGCGGTCAGTCACTTCTGCAGATTGATTGTCTTATGCACTCGCTTTATCCAAGTACTTCTTTGCTGAAAATATTGTCAATTTTAGAATTGAACGGAATATGGCTACAGTTAAACCCAATTAAGTTGTTCACTATCTTAAAATGATGAACAAAATATGTTGTGACACTTTAGTTTAAGGTCACAATGCAAGCTGCTGGCTATACTTCTGATATGGTATATCATAAATGCATGTTAGGCCTATCTTGTTCAACATGTCCAATGTACATATATAGGCGAATATTTATATGAAGACACAAAAAACACGCATTTCGTAACAATATTCGGTGAGCAATGGAGCGTGATCGTTATATAGGCTTATTAATTAACTCTTTAGATACCGATATTCAAACCGCAGTTAATTATTACTATTATTATGAAGTTGAACTTAATAGAAAGAATTTCATTTCTTCTCATAGCAACTTCAAATAGTTGACTGCATCTTATCAAAGCCATATTTAACATTAGCCAGTAATACTCTCATATCGGTGCCATTGTTACCAGTGGCGTAGGAAGGTACTTTTGAGTGGGGGGGGGCTGAAGACTGATGGCCGGCCTGGGGGAGGGGTCTAAGGGTAGGGGATTTTTCACTGGGGGGCCGGCGCCCCCAGCCCCCCCGGTTCCTACGCCCTTGATTGTTACAGTTTTAATAACATATAGCTTAAGCTAAAGAAGGGAGACGCGGCTATTTTTTTGTACTCTTCTTTGGTAATAGTAGGCCTATCGTATAATCTCTGCTCCTTCCTGTCATGTAGGCTACTTAATATATTTGGGAGTTTGGTCACGTTGCTGATTTAAATTGTTTTCTAGTCTGTTTCGGGTAGTATAGTTACCACTACATTAAACATCAACTCCGGTGCCGGAAGCATGTTCCATCAATCGCTGCTCGAATAATGAAACATTAGGTTGTTTTTGTTGTTGCTATGGAGACAGGGTTGTGTTTTTAATAACATACTGTAATAGGACACTGACCTGTTCACAAAACTGCACTTGAGGGGCAAAAATGTGTGTGTGTGACATGCGTACGTGGAACGTCCCGCATCTGCATTACCATTAGACGTTAGTGTGAGTATATTGACCATGTTAAAAGAAAATGTTATAGCCAAAAGGGACTATGGGAGCAGCACTGTCCTAAAATTGTTATGTGGTCCGATGTACACACACAAAAATGTTGCAAAAAATGTTGCAAAAATGTTGCAAAAAAGTTGGCAGTTTTTTGCATATAAGCAACCTTGGATGACCTGATGGTTTTTATCAAAAATGTTCTCCTCGATGTGCACTCTGTCCTAAAATTGTTATTTGCTCCAATGTACACACACACAATGTTATTGTTAAAAAGGTATCAAAACCAACCTTTGGCCCCTCATAACTTGAGAACTGGGTGTCCGATTGACTAAGCGGGAGTTAGTTTCCTCTATATAGCACACATAGCTCTATCTTATATCAAAATATTGACAAATTTTTTTCTTTGCCCAATATCTCCCAAAATGAACATATATTTCAAGGTTTGACCTTCCGACCTCGCGGGAGATTCTTCAAAAATGCGGGAGTTTTTTGGAAAATGCGGGAGATTCGGACAGGTGGGCGGGTGACGACCCGAAAATGCGGGTGACCCCCGCCCAAAGCGGGTGACTTGGCAGCACTGGATAACTTCGCGCAGGAACGTCGCACAGGGGTCAACCGATGGACAATATTGATCAGAAGGTACCTTTGAGATTCGAATATGGCTACGAAAATTCAAATAACCAAAGAAACTAATACAGGTCACCAGAGGTCAACCTAAGGTCAAAGATAACCTAGATGCAGGTCGACTATTGAATTACTATAGCGTAACTCCCAACCTTGACGGACTCTTTGTTCTCAAGTTACTGCAAAAATACTAGTTTTTGACCCCTAATTGACCTTGGATCACATGACCGTTATGTTTGGAAACGATCCCTTACCCCATTCACAACTACTCCCAAAATATCAACCACGTCGGACCCTGTTTTTAATATTTGGGGTTTTGTCCTCTAACTGACCTTTGGTGACCTTCACAGGCACCAAAAACAGTAGAGCACACCTTCTCACTATGGCGGATCTATATACCAAGTTTGAGTTCAGTCCAACTTTCCCTTGTTGAGTTACAGTGTACCCAAGCAAGTGTCACAAGATACACACACGCACCAACCTGACTACATAGGTTAATATGCTAAAGCAAGGAACCAAAAAAAATGGTTAAGGTGCCTCTAGTCTCCCTTATTCCTGACATCTACATATGTCGAATTAAATTGACATACATCAGTTTCTCCTGCTCTGTTTGGATAAAATTGACATATGCAGAAGTAATTGACGTATGTCGATTTAAATTTGACGCATGTCGGCTTTCGGTCGTCTCATTGGACGACCATTGTCACATGCCATTCTCTGGTGCTCTGAATGGAAAAGAACTGACATATGTGAAAAAAAAAATGACATAACTGTCAAATTAAATTGACATATGTTGACTTATGGGCACAGTAGACGGCACTAAAAACGATTGTCCAGATCAGCATGTAACCCCAATATTAACAAAGAGATATACACACAAAAAACAACAGCCAACTAATTGATGTTATTTATTTAAATACACACAAAAAATGCACGATTTTATTTTTGTCCATTTAAAATTTGACAGAAAAAAAAATACATTTGAATTAATGACATGGGTTTAGATTCCATATTTGTTTGACATTGTTGAAAAAAAAAGAAGGAAAAAGACAATATATTACATACCAAAAGAACGTTACAACATGGTGGTTTCCATGCAACTTCAGATATGAAACAAACAGGTAACAACAGGGTCACTCGCCAAGTCAAGATCAGCCGCAATTAATAAATGTTCCCGACTGGAATCACTGGCTGAACTTTTTGGCAGAAAAATTCACAATTTCAGAAGATATTCGAACACTTGGGTAAAATTAGTGACATGACTTGGTTAAACATTGCAAAGCATGGTCTGATCAGAAACACCACAAATATTGTTTTATTCCTCAACATAGTTACTCCTATTAATGTTTTATAGTATAAAAACAATCGAAGTAACGAAACCCTTCATAGATCCGGCAAAAACCCTTTGTTCTCCCAGACGAAGCATTATTTACCGTTCCTTGACATCAATGGATGCAAGATTTTCATCGCACTGTACGTTACCTTTCACTATATGACGCAAATAAAATGATGCTGGGCCAATGTTAAAGCTAGGTCAGAGTGATGCTTGCAGCCCTGTGAACTTTGAACATTCAAAATGAGCATTTCTATTTGCTAAAACATGACTGAAGGAAAGTTGATTTTGATATGGAAAGGGACCAGAGAAGGCTGTAAAAGAAGTACAATTTGCAATTTCTATCGACTTATATCAAATATCAGGTATTTTGGTGGTGCATTGTGGGTACTTGGATGGGTTTTCTACAACAACAAGAAAGAACCAAACCAAATACACAAACAGTAAACTTTGCGTATTGATTTGATATTAGAGCTATAGTAAACAAAATGATATTGAGGAAGGCCTCATCTCAAACACCAGACAAATAAAGTCGGTTGGATATTTCTTCTTTGAAAACTCCAAAAAGTCTTGGCAATTTCAGGATATTTTGCTTTTGTACTGTTCGGCTATCACACAATCTCAAAATCTATATATTTTCCGTATATGAAAGGGGCACCACATAATGGTGCAACCACATGAGTTTGACCTCTCCTTTACAAAATGGTTTTGCTTAAGTTATTTTTGTAAGTTTGAAACCTAGCCTGTAGAGGAATGATAGTTGTCTGTTTCATGGAATATTTTTAACAGAGTGGCAAATGACTACGTAATTCATTTGAGTCAACAAATTTAACTGTTGGCTTCAAGTCCTTTCTATAATCGTGGAGGGGGGATGGGGTTCATTAGTGATGGGATATTTAGATATGAGGAATTTTGTTTGTTGAATAGGACAAAGAGATCAGCTAATCTAAATACTCTCAACCTTAATTCCAAGTTGTACAGTCATTTGGAGAGGGTCCGGGGGGAGGGGGGAGATGGGTGGGGGGCATGGGTGGTGTTAGTGTGACAAATCCTGCCTATTTATGAATATAATGTAAATATGATATAAAACCCTAATCGTGTCATAACTTTATAGATTATTATAATTTGACAATAATCTAGAAAAAAAATTCTTTGATATGGTTCAAAGGGGATGAGGCGAGATTGGTAAAGAGTGACAAATGTTTCTTCATCAAGATTGTTAAATATTAACAACTTAATAAAGAGTGGAATATAAAACACTATGGTCAATTGAAAGGATGATGTCTTTGTTATTTGTTCTATGTTTCAACAGAATTGAAGGGTTTCATTATCTGTGAGGCACAACTCCCCCCCCCCCCATTCCCCCACACCAATAGAAGCATGGATTGTTCATACATTAAAGAGTCCATGACCATTATAAATTATTATATACATTTATGTACACAGGGTGGGATGGGGATGGGGTGACAACTTCAAATATTTGCTCCTGCACCCACTCTTCCCTATATACTCCTGGGAGGGTAGTATTGCCAGGGCCGGGTCAGTTGCCCCCCCCCCCTCCACCACCAGTGAAGTGAGTTTTATCCTTCCTCTGGCTGGCACTAGTTCTCTAGTTTGGTTAATGCTTCCGATCTGAAAAATAATTTGCTTGTCTACATTTAATACTCCTACTTTACTCCCATTTATGGAGTCTGACATTTACTATTATTTTGCTAACCTGCAGGAGCTCGATCGGGTTAGCCTACCTCCCCCACCCCACCCCCCCACCACCCTCAGTGTCACTAGTCTCTTCCCTGTTCTTCCATTTTAAATTCTCTCAGTCATCAGATATTGGAATCACCAAAATTATTTTTGATACCTTCAAGACATGAAGGATTTTAAATTGTAAATATTATGTAAAACAATGCAGATTGCTCCTCAACTTTTCAACCGGCAAGATCATGGGTAGCGTCTATTCTCATTCGAACTTGCTATATCATTTTGATGTAACACCGTCATGATCAAATGACTATAGTCCAGGGTGGAAAATGCATCAAGCCGATAACTTGTTGGGGCGAGGGTCACGGAGGGGGTCACGTTCTCTCCTTATATGACTCAAACGTGCCTCAATGAAAAGTGTTTTTTTTTTTTTCATTTTTGTAAAGAAAAAGTTCGCTTCTGTTAGTTCTCAATAAAAAAAATATCCCTTTGTTGAGAAATTTAGACAACTGTAATTAGAAAGGGTTGCAAGATTAAAAAGCAAAGCAACTAAATTTGTTTTCAATCTGAAATCAATTTTTATTCAGTAACATATCAATTTCTTTCTGACATGAAATCACGACATTCTCCAAAATGCACGTCACGTCTCGTTTCGTCAAAGTTGATTTTTTTTTAAATTGTTTATCTGAAGTCAATTTTTATTCAGTAAAAAAAGTCTAATTCTTTCTGACAGTCACGACAGCCTCCGAAAAAAACGTCACTCATTTCGTCATACTGGAATTTCTTACCAGCTCTAGCTTGTTTCACCGTATCTGACATTCTGCATATTGAGTTGCAATGGTGGATTCGGTCCTCCGGATGTCTCTGTTTGGTTACGTAACCAAGTCTCCTCCAGTAGTGATATTCGTTGTATTCGATCTCGCTAGAACCAACTTTAGTAATGAAACCTGCAAGTTCCTCTAAGGATGAAAAATCTTGCATAAATATATAAGATTTTGGTGGCGCTATTCTATCATATTCTTCTCGAGTTGCTCCGTAAACCACTGGTACTTGATTATATATCAGTAAAGAGTCCCAAAATTTCTCCGTTATGTACTCAGAGCAACAACTATTTTCCAGAATGAGAGAAAATTTATGTTCCGTCACCGCTTCCGTGTATTCTTCACCGTCGAAGCGACCATCGCCACAAGTACCATACATAGTGATATTAATATGTTCCTTTAATGCATATGCAAAGTCCCTTCTTTTATAATGCCTCGGTGACAGAGGACAATGCGAACTGGTCCATCGGATGAGTTTACTCTTCTTAGAGTACCAATTCACAGAGCCATTTTGTTGTGTGGCATACTTTGTATAAAATCCGTAAGGGTTTGGAAAGTCAGATCTGCTGTGGTAAGTAAACGATAAATTGTACACCATTTTCATATCGTCCGGTGGTCGGACGGCTACGCAAGTTAATGGGGACTCATGTGTACCCAGTACCCACAGTTGTGAGGGACTTCTCTCTCTGTGGTACCGCCGCCAGCTTTCCAAGGTCATCCCACGCCTTGCTCCATTGGTGAATATCACGGCGTCGGCGTCCTTTATGCCACAAGTATCATTTGTTACGTAATACGGGTCGCCATTACAGTCACAATGTTCTGGAAATTTGTGATGACTGAATTTGCCATATCCTATAAAAATCACGTTGAAGAGGTCCTTGTCACTAGTTGGCTGTACGACAGTCTGGTCGGAAATCGCAGAATTTTTCGACCTAATATCTAGATCGAAATTCTTCCAGACGAAACTGTCGCTACTTAAAAAAGGTAATACAGCTTTGTATATCCATGGTACGCACAAGATGGCGTACAAACTGCAGATAAAGAAGATACATTTATAAGAAGCCATGTCCGTTCAAATCATGAATGTAAATGACAAAAAAAAAATAAACTGTCCTTAACAGTTCCTCACGTAATATCTCTACAGACGAAATACCTTTCCTGTATTTCCTTTTTAAACTGTTTTATCAGAGTAACATCTCTGTCATCATTAAATTCCCTTTTAGGCTCATAAACTGTGATAATAATGATAGAGTTTATAGGTCGAAACCATCGGCCTTCCGTTCATGTCATTGTATCCGATGGAAGGAAAGAAACTAATTCATTAAGTCAACATAAATCCGAAAAGTAAAGATAATCTTTCCAGCATACAACCAATTCAACTTTAACAAATTTCCAAATTGAAGATTTCGCAGACGCGGTCAGTCACTTCTGCAGATTGATTGTCTTATGCACTCGCTTTATCCAAGTACTTCTTTGCTGAAAATATTGTCAATTTTAGAATTGAACGGAATATGGCTACAGTTAAACCCAATTAAGTTGTTCACTATCTTAAAATGATGAACAAAATATGTTGTGACACTTTAGTTTAAGGTCACAATGCAAGCTGCTGGCTATACTTCTGATATGGTATATCATAAATGCATGTTAGGCCTATCTTGTTCAACATGTCCAATGTACATATATAGGCGAATATTTATATGAAGACACAAAAAACACGCATTTCGTAACAATATTCGGTGAGCAATGGAGCGTGATCGTTATATAGGCTTATTAATTAACTCTTTAGATACCGATATTCAAACCGCAGTTAATTATTACTATTATTATGAAGTTGAACTTAATAGAAAGAATTTCATTTCTTCTCATAGCAACTTCAAATAGTTGACTGCATCTTATCAAAGCCATATTTAACATTAGCCAGTAATACTCTCATATCGGTGCCATTGTTACCAGTGGCGTAGGAAGGTACTTTTGAGTGGGGGGGGGGGGGCTGAAGACTGATGGCCGGCCTGGGGGAGGGGTCTAAGGGTAGGGGATTTTTCACTGGGGGGGCCGGCGCTCCCAGCCCCCCCGGTTCCTACGCCCTTGATTGTTACAGTTTTAATAACATATAGCTTAAGCTAAAGAAGGGAGACGCGGCTATTTTTTTGTACTCTTCTTTGGTAATAGTAGGCCTATCGTATAATCTCTGCTCCTTCCTGTCATGTAGGCTACTTAATATATTTGGGAGTTTGGTCACGTTGCTGATTTAAATTGTTTTCTAGTCTGTTTCGGGTAGTATAGTTACCACTACATTAAACATCAACTCCGGTGCCGGAAGCATGTTCCATCAATCGCTGCTCGAATAATGAAACATTAGGTTGTTTTTGTTGTTGCTATGGAGACAGGGTTGTGTTTTTGATAACATACTGTAATAGGACACTGACCTGTTCACAAAACTGCACTTGAGGGGCAAAAATGTGTGTGTGTGACATGCGTACGTGGAACGTCCCGCATCTGCATTACCATTAGACGTTAGTGTGAGTATATTGACCATGTTAAAAGAAAATGTTATAGCCAAAAGGGACTATGGGAGCAGCACTGTCCTAAAATTGTTATGTGGTCCGATGTACACACACAAAAATGTTGCAAAAAATGTTGCAAAAATGTTGCAAAAATTAGCAAAAATGTTGCAAGTTGGCAGTTTTTTGCATATAAGCAACCTTGGATGACCTGATGGTTTTTATCAAAAATGTTCTCCTCGATGTGCACTCTGTCCTAAAATTGTTATTTGCTCCAATGTACACACACACAATGTTATTGTTAAAAAGGTATCAAAACCAACCTCTGGCCCCTCATAACTTGAGAACTGGGTGTCCGATTGACTAAGCGGGAGTTAGTTTCCTCTATATAGCACACATAGCTCTATCTTATATCAAAATATTGACAAATTTTTTTCTTTGCCCAATATCTCCCAAAATGAACATATATTTCAAGGTTTGACCTTCCGACCTCGCGGGAGATTCTTCAAAAATGCGGGAGATTCGGACAGGTGGGCGGGTGACGACCCGAAAATGCGGGTGACCCCCGCCCAAAGCGGGTGACTTGGCAGCACTGGATAACTTCGCGCAGGAACGTCGCACAGGGGTCAACCGATGGACAATATTGATCAGAAGGTACCTTTGAGATTCGAATATGGCTACGAAAATTCAAATAACCAAAGAAACTAATACAGGTCACCAGAGGTCAACCTAAGGTCAAAGATAACCTAGATGCAGGTCGACTATTGAATTACTATAGCGTAACTCCCAACCTTGACGGACATTTTGTTCTCAAGTTACTGCAAAAATACTAGTTTTTGACCCCTAATTGACCTTGGATCACATGACCGTTATGTTTGGAAACGATCCCTTACCCCATTCACAACTACTCCCAAAATATCAACCATGTCGGACCCTGTGTTTTTAATATTTTAAATCATAAACGATTGTCCAGATCAGCATGTAACCCCAATATTAACAAAGAGATATACACACAAAACACAACAGCCAACTAATTGATGTTATTTATTTAAATACACACAAAAAATGCACGATTTTATTTTTGTCCATTTTAAAATTTGACAGCAAAAAATACATTTGAATTAATGACATGGGTTTACTTTCCATATTTGTTTGACATTGTTGAAAAAAAAGAAGGAAAAAGACAATATATTACATACCAAAAGAACGTTACAACATGGTGGTTTCCATGCAACTTCAGATATGAAACAAACAGGTAACAACAAGGTCACTAAACATTGCAAAGCATGGTCTGATCAGAAACACCACAAATATTGTTTTATTCCTCAACATAGTTACTCCTATTAATGTTTTATAGTATAAAAACAATCGAAGTAACGAAACCCTTCATAGATCCGGCAAAAACCCTTTGTTCTCCCAGACGAAGCATTATTTACCGTTCCTTGACATCAATGGATGCAAGATTTTCATCGCACTGTACGTTACCTTTCACTATATGACGCAAATAAAATGATGCTGGGCCAATGTTAAAGCTAGGTCAGAGTGATGCTTGCAGCCCTGTGAACTTTGAACATTCAAAATGAGCATTTCTATTTGCTAAAACATGACTGAAGGAAAGTTGATTTTGATATGGAAAGGGACCAGAGAAGGCTGTAAAAGCAGTACAATTTGCAATTTCAAATCGACTTATATCAAATATCAGGTATTTTGGTGGTGCATTGTGGGTACTTGGATGGGTTATCGTACATACAATACAATGTTATATTTTTTTGTGGTAATTACTGAAGGAGAGATCTTGTGAACCATATCTCACACTAACTGTTTTTAGCACTTAAAACTTGAGTTTTCTAAAACATGTTTTAGTTTTCTTCTCATTCCGGTATACCGAACAAGTCGGAACCTTGATTCGTTCATTCTGATTCCCTGCGTGATAGGCATCTGGTAGGTCGGCATGGCAGTGAGTGCTTTAACATGATTGTGTCATGTTCAACTCATGTGTACAAACTGTTACTACCTTTAGTTTGTTGTGAATCAGTTTTATGGTCAAGTTTTCTGTTCCATTGGAGAACATCTCTTATTTCTAATATCTCCAATAAGCAACACTTTTGACTGCTTCTCCACCTCATCTCCCTCCCTCCATCCCCCCCCCCTCCCCCCGACCTCAAACAAAAAAAGGAAAAATATAATTATGTACAAAAGTTCCAGATTTGACACTATTGTCAGAGCCAAGTTTCAAACGAATGTTATTCTTGTTTTGGCATGATTGATGATCCAAACGTTGAGCTCCTCGTAGGCCTCCAGGGCTTCTTCGAATTGGTCGTTGGTGAATCCTTTAGCGAGTACTCCCTGCCTGGCATCGTTGTACTTTAGCGATTTCTTCTTTCCGTCCGAGGCCATGTCTCGAACGATGCTGTAAATGACGTCTTCCGATCTCTGAGTTCTATGTCGAGAAAAAAAAGAAAGAAAAGGGGATCGTACTTCATATTTGTTTTTCTTCACTTGGCAAGCTTAGAGAGAGGAAATGTTTCTTTTTTTGAAAACACTACTGGTTAAGCACAGTTGGGTGAGCAAGAAAGTAAAAAAATTAGCCTCGCATGAACGACTGCAGGAAGCCATGTAGAATGCAAATTATGATGAGACAAAAGTCCATGAATTGCATTAACTCCTTCATACCATGTGTCACTTATCTGTCACTCGATTAGCACATTAAAGTGGCTGAACTACTTAGTTTAACAAACGGATCGTTAGGCCGCTTCTGCAGTTGCTACACACAACAGGTTTACCATGCAATCATACAAACCCATGGCATCATCTCTTTAGCCTTAAATGAGCATTCCAGAGATTTAGCAGATTTCCTAAACTGAATATTGTGGAACTAGAATGGCTGCAGAACATTTACAAGAACTTAAATTTTTGTCTTTTCTTCTGCTCAGACTACAACTTTTCAAGACTAAAACACCCCATGATATATCTTTTCTTACCGGCTGGTTGTTTCCTGTTGGCCTTGCAGTGATTCCTTGGACATCTCCATCAGCCTCATGGCTTCATTTACGTCTTCCTTCTCAACCACATTGACCAGCCTCAACCGAGCCTGTCAAACATCAAACAAAAGGTTAAATTGAGACAGTTTTTTGGAAGCTTTATCGGAGCATACCTGTATTTTGCTCCATCCCATAGATTATCACAGACAGAGACTTACACACATGGGTCAGTCCATAAATTAACATCAATGTTTATGACATTCCTGGTGTTGTCACATTACAATACAGAACAACCTAGCTGTGACTGTTATATTTGAACACTTTGTAAAAAAAAAATTTAAAAAATGATTTGGGCCATACAATTACTTTTATACCATTACCTACATAAAGGATATAATGTAGCAGTATCCATTCTTTCTTATCAATTATAAAAGGATGTGAAGTATCTGATATGTTCAAATGTGTTTGCATTTGAAAAAAGATCAGACTAACATACAAAACATACTAAAGGATTTCAGACCGTTGCCATGACAACTATGTTAGACTTACCAAAGCGGTTGATAACCTGAGTACTGCCAGTAGTGTACGGGCCGAGGTGAATGTGGTATCTTTGCTGGTCCTGGCCTCCTTTCTCATTTCTACATATGCACCAGTGATGTAATCTGTTAGTTCCATGGGGATGACCGGAATCTTGGTTTTACAAAGTGCCATGTAACGTCTGATCGAAGAAGAAAATCAACAGGACAGTACTACCAAGGTTAAATACCATTTTAGTATTTGGCAAAAGGGTTTTACGGATTTAACAGTATGATGAACAATTCATTGTTGCCGTTTCCTACGACCCAGAATCCTTTGTGTGAATAAAATTTCTTTTGAAAGTACCAATCCTGTTGACGCACTTCAAGAAACCAATTTCGTTTTTTTTTTTTTTGTAAATTAGTAAAACAACATGAATGTTAAGCGGCTAATTCTGCTTTCAGAAATGCACAAATGTTCGATCCAGATAACATAACTATGATTGATTCATGATTCCTTTTGGTGAAGGAGTATAAATTGTCCCCACCAAGGCTACTATCCATCCACTCTTGAGCACTTTGCTCCTACCAGCCTTCCCCCTCCTATACATTTGCTATCTGCCAAAATTGAAGAAAATTTTCCCCAATCTTGCTAATACATTTATCAGAGCTTTTAACTGCATGAGCCTGCTTCACAATCCAAATCGAGTAAGTAAGATTCTACATATGTGGACAAGGTTCTTTTCCCAGTTTTACATCCTTAAAAACTTTGTACGGAGTGGTATAACCAAAACAGTGATTGTCACATTCATTGTCATGCAAATTATCCATTACATATCTTTGAACAACCGACCCACAACAACCAATCTTCAATAAAAAAAATAAAAAAAATCAGTTTTGATATGAAACGTTTTCCCGCCTTTTCCGAGTGCTCTCATTGGTCACCTACCTCATCAGATTCATTTCCAAGGGTTCGTACTGTGATGGCGGCTGCTTACATTTCTGATGGACGTATGTGATGTGCTGGGCCAGCCTGCAACATACAAGAGATGAAATGTGTTTAGGCTGTCTTCAACATGCCTCTCTATTGTTTTCCATCTCTTGTCTTTATACTTTACCCACATACATTTTTCCGTCAACACACACTATTAGGCAATGTCCTAGCTGAATATCAAAACGTAAGCTTGACACTACCACAAACTGATTATATTTTGCTATATGTAAGACAGAGTGGTTGATAACCCCATCACTTAGTGCAAACAATAACTGCTCATGCGAACAAACTGTCTGGCTTATGTAAACTCAAAACAAGGCAAAGTATCCAATTTTTAGGCTAGGAATTGGACAAATCTTTCTATTCCTACAATAGTCAATAAATTTGCCCTACACAGAAATGGGCAAATCTACATAAGAAGTATGAACTTCATCTTAGCTTTACTGGCTGAGTAATGATGTTTACAAGGTTGTCAGATTTTTGACCTACGTTGATTTGACAATGACCTTTGATCTCCACAGAAGGAAAAGCATTATTGTACTCATTAAGGGGAAATCCACACATTGAGTATGAAAATTATCAAAGACATTTGTTTTAATACCCTTCACTGTTTTTCTTTTCCAAATGGGGATCTAGAGGAAACTTCTTGGCATTTTTATGAAATATATTTTGCATATAAATTATTGTTGTTATACTTAATAACCTCCACTTCAATACAAGTGTTTTGAAATAAAGCAACATCTGCACATTAAAGGGGCATTTGCACAATTAAAATCAACACACACAAACACACAAACAACCCCAAGTGCTCGCATGCCGTTTCTGATGGACACTGAAATCAATGGCCAATAATAATGAAGATACGGTTGCAAAGGTCAAAGTTCAACTTACCTGAGGTCATTTTCTCTGTCAGGTTTGTCCTGGATCAACCAAAGCAAATCAAACCTAGATAGGAGAGCGGCGGGAAGCTGAATGTTATGTTCGATAGATCTCTTTGGGTTGTATCGACCGTAGGCTGGATTAGCCGCTGCTAGAATGGAGACCCTGGCGTTGAGTGATGTCATAATACCAGCCTAACAGAAACAAGAAAAAAAATGTATCCTTACTCAAGAACTGTAGCACGTTGTAAAAGTTCCACCAAACTAACTGTTTTCCAGCTTCTCCGTAACAACACTAAAAATAATGCAAAAAGAAATTATATTCGACTCCATCACTGTTGTCGCATAATCCATAATCCAAGTTAAGATTAAACATATAATATAGCCATTTTCGAAACAAAATGGAAGGAGGGAAATTAACTCCAAAAAATTCCATGGAACAATGCACATCGCTCTTAATTGGGTGATTTTAAGAGCATTAACACTGTTCTAAACTAAATTTCTCACTGCATAAACCAAAACTTATCTCAAGCTTTAATCATGAATAATGCATTTTTGGTGTCACAAAAGATCATGTTTTGCTAAAAGCCTGCTCCTAGTACCTTTTTGGGTTAAATACAATAAAAGCTCCACTGAGTGCTTACATAGAGCAATGCATAAGTAAGTGCAGTGGGAAATAGTGTATGGCTAAGATTCACAACACAAATAACTGCTTTTAAACAAACTGCTAATTGTCCATTTCGATTTACCAAACACATTACAATAAATAAGAGAGTTATGATCTGTTTCATTACCTTAGCGATGGATATCGTCTGTTGTTCCATCACTTCGTGGATTGCTGTTCTGTCCGTTTCGTTCATTTTGTCGAATTCGTCAATGCAGCAGACTCCTTCGTCTGCCAGTACAAGTGCACCGCCCTCTAATATCATCTCCCCGGTAACGGGGTCCTTCATCACGGCTGCAGTGAGACCAACCCCAGAGGAACCTCTCCCTGTGGTATACTGACCTGAGAATTAATCAGAAAATGCAGATTAGGAATTGCATCACAAATACATTTTGGAAAAAGAACGAAGAAATTTCATGTAAAATTTGGCTATTCATGAATAGTTATATAAGTAAATGAATAATGGCAAACTGACTGGGAAATATTAGCTACTTTCCATTGTCCTAAATTTCCAAGTCAGTGTTCTATTAATCATTTTAATACATATATAAGCAGATACATTGTGTCTTTCTGGATCCCTCCAGGTAAGTCTTCGTCATTGCATACTACCCCAGAAACGGTTTTCTCACTTCATAAAGACAATTGGATACCATATGCATCTCAGCTTTGTACATGAACCTGGGAAGTCTGTAAATTTTTCCAACTTTGTTAAATCATTTTGTTCAGTCTTTACAAACCAAACCTCTGTAAATTGAAACTTGAAACTTTTTGAAGCACTCATATCAACATCCAATTATCAGGTATATGCATCTCAGCTCGACAAGCTGTCAGTATCTACTGTAATAGTAACATTGTCAAATTATTTCTTTGATGGGCTAAGATTAAATCTCATTACACAATATTCCATAATGCCATGATTAGTTGCTCGCATCATTTGGTACCCAATATATATTTTTAACAGCATGATAACCAGCCGAAGAAGATTTATGCTTCAACCTCACCCACAATTAACCTTCCTCCCAACACCGTATAATTGAGATGGTGGATGCATAGCACAATATAATCGTCTTTAGCTGGCCTGAATGTGAAACCACTTTCAGGAAAATGAGTGGGTCGAACAATGGAGATTGTAGAATCAAGCTTATGATGTCACATGAACATTCAACCATGACTAAATAAATTTGTTTATGACTAAATAAAGCTGAAATTCTGTCTAGATGGAAGAACAATCTCATTTCTCTTTCTCCTTGTTTGAAACTTACTTCTTGGAGCTAAGCGGTCAATGTAGGACAGTAGCTGAGATTTGGCGACACCAGGGTCACCCATCAGACAGATGTTGATGTTACCTGCAAAAATGCAAAACAAACTATGTCAAGGATACAAATTGTTAAAAGGATTACTGTTTGCAAAGAGTTAATCTTTGATACTTTGCAGATACTTAGAAATGATTGCTCACAGTCCAAAATTTAATTTCTATAACACTTTTAGCTTTTGAGAAATATTGTGACAAGTTTTTCAAACACCACTGTAAAATACTAAAGCAAGTATCAAATTGTCGCTATGGAAACTAAAATGATTAACATAAACACTTGAACAAACAAATTTATTAAAACATTCTTAACTTACCTCTGATTTTCATTCCCTTGGGTGATCTGTCCACACCTCCAACCAACATCAACAGAAGGGCCTTCTTGATGTCTTCGTGGCCGTAAATCTCTGGTGCGATGGAAGTTGCCAACTTTTCGTAAAAGTCTTCCTCTGTTTCATAAATGGAAATCATAAATAAGCTCTTCTGAAGATTCTATTACCATTATATTTTTCACTAGATGTGGCAATCCTTATGGCCTAAATCATCAGTAGCTGATAGCATCCATAATCATGATGAGGTTCATTTTTCTCTCGAAAATTTCATCTTTTAGCAAAGCAAAAAGCATGTGTAACACATTGCTATCCAAAGAAAGCATGTCTAGAACCTTGTTTACTATAAGAAAAACTGTTTCACCTTGTAAACAATCATAGCACCTGCCAGTGCATGTTTTGATTAGGTCATCAAATACCATAAAGTGGAAGCAGTTTCACTAAGATTGAAATGTGGTTACCATAGTAATATGCTGAACAATTGCCTGCCATCATTTCTCAGGTTTCGTATTCTGATAGTGAAACAGTTTGAATGTTTGTATTTCCTGTTTCAAATAAAGTCAAACATAGGTCCCATCACCTCAAGTACAGAAATAATCTGTTAACTTGAAGTAACCATTTAATCTCAAAATAGTTGCTATTTGCATTATAAGTTACTGTTTTCCCCCATTCCTCTTCCACCCACTCTCCCCCCTCCCCCAATAAAAAGAAGGAAAATGTAATCGTGCTTTGAAATAGAATATCCTACAAACGCTGGCAGATTATAGCAATCAGTTTGTTTCTTCTTTTTGTAAGCGTACCATCTCTTGTAATTAAAGTTTTAAACTGTCTGCTTGGTACGTCAGTTAGTACATAAAATTAAATTTCTTTTATTGATTTTAGACAAAACATTTTGTTTTTTTGGCTTTTCTACCTGCAATCTGCTGGATCTCTTCCTCTGAGAGTTCCTGCAGGCTCATTTCCTCATCGGCTGCTTTGTTCATCTTGATCACCGACTGTAAACAAAAAATAGGAACAAATCAAAAAAAATTCAGACTGTTTGGTTCCAATGTTATTCCATAGAGTGCACAACAATACAAATCCTCTCTAGCAGAGAGAAGCAGACTAGCTTCAATAACATAAATCTTAACAAATCCAATTTTTCAAAAACTCATTTTCTGTTCAAAGTTATATAAAAATTTTGAGCATAATGGCGATTACCATTGATCCTACTTTTGGATTGAAACTTTGTCAAAATCCGACCCAAGTAATATTCATTTCGAACAATGTCACTGAGGGATCTATGTGATTACGATCAATTGGCCCTTCAAACTTGGTGACTTATTGTCTAATCTATTATTCTGTGTCCCACAAATTTAATACTTTCTTTCAGCATAACATTTGTTCAAATGTTGATGTTTAGGCCAATCTTCAATGCTCCTAATGTCACCTCGGTAGACAGACAGTATATTTTTGTACGTTTCCGTCCGTCCAATCATGGTATCGCCATACTGTGGGCAAAATCCAACACAAAATACAGCTTTGATGTTTTGAATACTTACATGAGCCTCCAAGTAAGTCTCTGATAAAAGACCTTGTGCCATCTGTCTATAGCCAGCTTTCATTAACGGCAGAAATACCTGTTTATACAACGGTCAAGGAATATACTTCACTGGTTCATTGACTCCACATCCTGTTACATCTACAACGATGAAAACCTTACAAGTTACCACACCTCCCCACCCCCTCCTACTTCTAATCAACATTAAACCCCACTCTTCCATTTAATCCAACAACATGGTCTTGATTATATAAGGTGATAGTGCGTCGGTTAGCGAATTCGCCCAACAACCACCGGGTTCCCTGTTGAGGACCCCCAGTGGAAACCATATTCTTTTCATCTATTCAAAATTGCTGCATTGCAGTGATTGATTGAGCAGTCATTCCCTGGATTTTATATTTCTCATTTGCAAAATTTCTCATATTGGTTCTGTTCTTGCGACGGTTTCGAAACGACATCTGTCACCACAGCTGTACTGCAGTGATGATGGATAGGGCGCCCTCACCCCTTCGAGTATTTGACAAGACGGTCAAATGCTGAGGTACACCCTTGTCTGTTGGATAGGTACGTTCGTAAATACCGAGAGGAGGCTTGGGTGTAACTATTACCTATCTGCCTTGTTTATTCTCTGACCACTCATCTGACCACTCATCGAAAAGAGAAGATTTGACATATAAATCTGTGTTCATCCATGATCATCAGATGGATAGGGTTTTAAAGTGAGCATTCCTAAACGATGGGAAATACTAATCAAAAATAAACATACATCAGTACAGTTCCTCCTGTCTCATTCATTTTAAACAATTTTCGGTAAGTCAGATGAACAATTTGTTTACTCCAAAAAGGATACACCTGTGATGCTGACATGGTCGCCGGGCACACACTTCCTGGTGGTCTCTCCGCGGGAAGCGATGGTCATGGTCCGGGGGATGTTGCCGACGGGGACCTGGTCGCTGTGTTCCTGAATCTTGATCTCCTGGAACTTGACAAATTTGGAACCTCTCGTTTGTAAATACAATCGGCCACCGGATCTGAGTGATTGTAAACAAAACGCAGACAAACAAACAAAATTGTTATAATATCAGGCTAGAGCAGAGTGAATGATGTCACCATGGCGATTGAGCTGATTTTTGTCTGTTTTCATTCTTCTTATATTAACATGACGAGAATTAGTCCATTAACCAGAGGTTGCATTTTTCAGCTCTCTTGACCTCATCGTACTGAAACTTTATCTCTCCTGCAATCAGACTGGTGAGTTTGGGAGAGTTGATTTGTTCACACCTTGCCATGTCTGCATTGATCTGATAGTGATTTGGCTACTAAGCTGTGTGATGAGTTGCATAATAGATGGAGAGGCAGCTCAACTAACGTGCAAAAAGATGGGACTGATCACTCGACTAACCAACTGGAAAAAACCTGCTGTTCAGGACAAAACGGCAGGTTTATTTGATGCAACTTATAGCTAATGGACACTTTTCCTGCATGCATTTATCCACTGAGGGGCAAAGAGTAATTTCAACATATTTGATTAAAATCTTAATACAGGGAACATTACACATTACAAGGTGAGATCAGCGAGAAAAGTGAAACCTTTGGAAGAATGAATGGATTGACAAGGTGGTTTTTTCTTTTGTTACAACTAACGGCGTGGAATATCTTTTACTTTTAGGAAAGTGTTTAACTGCCTGTCACTACAAAATTGCCTTTAATCACTAACATGGAAAAAATATGAGAGACCACATCCTTCCATCTCACAGCTAACTTCCAGTCAAACCAAGTACATCATGATATGTTTAAAACTATTCGGGAAATTGCTCAATCTTTACCTGTTTTTGCTGCAATCTTCACTAGGGCACAACAGAAGAGGCATAAAGGCTGGAGAATTAATCTGTTAAAATAAAAGAATATTAAATAACATAATAACACAGTTTAAATAAGGAAATAATATGGGTATGGAGGGAGGTTTCCCCATCTCAATTGAGAGTTTTTCATTTTTAATAAGGGTGATTAGTTGCAAAAGGAAGTAATATTTGGCAACATTTGAAGTAATATAAGGTTAAAGATTTCCCACAAATTTCAGCTTTTTTTTTTATATTCTCATAACTTTTGGCGACCCACCAAAAATGGCCGGAGACTCCAAAAAAGCGTTGCAACCTTCACTTTGAATACCAGGGGACTAAATAATTTGCAGGTCCATGCTCATTTGACAATAAATATGGAAAATCACAAATCAGTCATTTACAACACTCACTGGCTGGTAAGTCTCGGCACCGCACTGGTCACATGTGTACGTAGCGACAGTCATCATTGGTTTTACCTCAGTGCACCTGGTGACGATACCTCGTACCGTCAGAAGTTTGCCCACTTTGTCAGCCTTGACGTTACGAATGGAGAGTGGCTTCTCCGCGGTTGGCATCTTGAAGAATATTTCACTACGAAACAGTAGAGAGAAACATTTGATTTGCTTTGTAAAGAAATGTGATGCTAATTTGATCTGCTTTGTAAAGAAACCTTATCCTCATTTGTTCTGCTTTGTAAAGAAACCTTATGCTCATTTGATCTGCTTTGTAAAGAAACTTCATTGCTCAATTGATCTGTTTTGTAAAGAAACCTTATGCTCATTGGATCTGCTTTGTAAAGAAACCTTATATGCTATTCAAGGTATACCAATCAGGGTTGACTTTTAAGGGAAATTAATTTTCTGGAGGTTAATTAAAAAGATAAGATAAGACAAAGAAAGATGTTCCCATGTCTGCAACAGTCTCAGACAAAAATATGATTATTCATGTCACCTTTGAGAGTCAGTAATCATGTGGCATTCACGTTTTAGGAGTAAAGTAACATCCAATCATCTTACTCCCTATGAATGGAACAAGGTTTTGGATGAATCATCTGTTAAGCAATTCTCCCAGAAATTGATTCTTTTGGGTATTTTACAATCACTTCAACAGCGAGAGAACAAACACAAGTTTCTCTGTGCCTGCAAGGGGACTTTTTGAAATGAATAAAATAAGGGAGAAATGAGAAAACAGAGAAACAGAAAAGAGACTCACAATCTCCTCAACAATTCTGCTGGGAATTTATTCCTGGGGTCTCGCATCTCCGTAGCATTCGGTCCCCTCATTCTCTGTTCCATCATGAGACGGTGCTCGATGTAGACGTCGAGAGAATCCTTCTGCACGGACTGAAGATAGGGTGCGAGATATTATAAACGTTGGACAGTTATTAATAGTTCATATTTCATTGTCTGTTTGTATGGAGAGTATATAAAATGAAAAGAAGAAATAATCCGAGTTGTTTTTCCCGGCTTAAAATTGTTTTCCCCAAAACCCTTAATACGTTCCCAACATTGTGATATGCTGTTAATATCTTTGGAAACGTACAATTTTACTTTTAGCAAGAGAATTCTTGAAGGACAATCTTTTATTCTTAATAGTGATCACAACTTGCCGTGTGATTAGAGAAAAATGGCTCATCGTGTAAACTTCTAAATTTACACGTATCGTCCTTTCGGTAATACCACACAGCATGGCTTAAGATAACTCTCGTGCATATGTTCTTTGTTAGAAGTTTACCATTCAGAAATGTTTGTTTTTGCAAGACAGGGCATGATTCACAATGTGAGAACATTGTTAGTTTTAAAAAACTAACAATTTTTTTTTGTAATGATGCTAAGCAACCTATCTCTTACCTCTTTCTCCTTGTAATCTGGAAGCAGCTCGTACACTGCATCTGAGAAGAGCTGCTTGTACCGTTGTGTGTTCTCCATGACCGATTCGGTCAAGTCCGGGTCAAGCTCGGATACATCGTCTAGGTCGATGGTGAGGTCGACCTGTTCTCTATGAGCCAGTGAGACCTGCAAGATACGATAAGTTGACACCTTCAAACTACATTTCAGGGACACAGGAGTCAGGAAAGGGAAGGGAACAGAGAAGGGGGTCCTCGATGATAATGATTTGATGATAAAACAACGGAAGAAATGAGACACTTAATGAATAGGTTCAGAGTAATTTGTTCTACTGACAAGTATTGATGTGTCTAAAAATCCCTACATTGGGAGAAAAAATACCTGAAAATGCTGCCATTACCAGGGTGTTAGCCCAATGCTCCTTTGCCTGGACTGCTGCCCCCCCCCCCTAATTCCCACCTTGCACTCTTAGCCAATAACTTGCTCAGATCTCCAACTTAGTCACAGACATCTTCCATAGATGGTAAGTAGGATTTTCAAAACTATTTTGGGGTTGGGTCCTTAATGACAAGAACTTCTGTCCCATAGATAGTGATGATAGTTGGATTGTTGAAAGTTCTAATTTACATCAAATCTTAAATTTGGTTATTCTGCCCAAGCACGGTAATATTCACAAACAACTACATATTAACCCTTAATGTACGTTTCCTACTGACGTGTGTGGTACATCTATTTGACAGACTTTCCTAATGTTCTCAGGTACGTATAGCATATAACATGAACCATGGCATCCTCATAAATGAATATTCCAACATTAATTAAAGAAAACAACCCTTACCAATTGCTGTGCATACTTGAAGTCCTTCATTCCCTTATCACCTTCACCGTAATATTCAGTCAGAAAACTTCGACATTTCTCTGCATGAAACAAAAATCATTTTGGCATCATGTTTAAATGTTGATTACTTAATATTTAGTAACAGCTACCTTTAACAGTGTATACCCAGAGTAAGCTTGAATTACTTTAACGGTACCTATGCCTAGCCTAGTTGAGCAAGGTAACCAAGCCAAAAATGCATAATTTGTGTGGTCTACAGTCTAGCCTAGGCCTACTTAATACTACAACTTCATTGTACAAATACAACATGCCTCAATCTACCTCATCCACAAATTCACATTTTGGGCTTGATTTAATTTTATGTATTGTGGTAACTCAAAAACACATACCTAAATTAGTTGTTTGTCTACTTGATATTAACTTACACCTAAAGTTACACCATTTGCTCAGCCTATAAATAAAATATGTCAATCAATTGGCATGGCATGAACCAGTTCCCATATAATGAGGTGCATGGGATAGGCCTAGGCCTAGCTGGCCAACGAAATTATGACATGGCTCTTAAAATAGAATACACACCACCTAGGCCTGCCTAATCAGGTTATCGGCACATGTCATATGTAGCATATAACAAACGTTAACAATGCAGGCAACAGGCTCAGTTACATCTATGTGCCACACTCTAATACTACTAATACTAATAGGCATACTAGGCATAAGCCCAAACTTAGCTAGGCCTATCCTAATCTAGTAGTAGGCCTAGTACTACTGTAGAAATACACCATACTTCTTCCATGCATAGAATGAACAAATAGGAGCCTATGGATCCGAATGTTCTAGGACTAACCGATCTTCTCTTTACTATTTAATAGATGTACTCTAGTAACAGCGTAGGCATAAAGCTGGTCATTTCAATACGTTAGCCTATGTTAGAATGACGGACATTTAAAGTTTAAATGCCGTCTCAATTGCCATAGCCTAGCCCTACGTTAGTCCTACTGGAGAGTTCGATAATATTGTTCCGATTAATTTCACGAAAGTTAACTAAACATAAAGTTTCGTTTCTATGTCACCATTCATTACCCTTTTCTGCGACGTAGTCTTTCGATGCCATTTTCAATGAAATTTTGCCAAACTTTTAATATTAAACAAACACGCACAACTAACGCAACAAGCTCTGATCTCTTTGGCGAGTCACAACGCTGTACTGTATAGGCTGTTAGAATTGAAAACTATTGTGTACATCTACACTGTACAAAACTAGCGCGAAATTGTACCATGTGACTGAAGTTATCGCGGGATTCGTTGTTATGTACTACTGAATATTCAAATTGATGGTAGCAGACACAAATTACTTTGGCTGAACTCTAAACATCACTTAGTGCTCATTAGTTCAGGGCGGGAGCAACTACTGTTTCCAAACCACGGAAATAATTGTAAGTGGAGGGGGTTCCTTATTGCAACAAGCACAAAGAAAGTCATTTCTAAGAATTATTAATAGGAATCTGCAGTTGAGAGAAAAACTGCCCATGAATTTATACTATGAACCTTTATGGAAGCCCAAGAGGTGAATGTATAGGATTTTATAATGGAGGGGTCGACTATAGGGTCGTTGAAACCGACTCCAATATAAGGGTCTGAGGTCTTCCCCCTCCCCCATGGCCCACCCCCCCTCCATCGTCGCGCACGGCCACTGTGAAAAGTATCTCGAATATTCAAGCTCTCCACTATGTGGGTCCGAGTCTTTTCCACTACATTGTACCTTATTAGGGCGGCGATACTAATTCACAGCTGATGGGTACAAACTTTCACAGGCAGTGGGAAATATGATATTTTGATTCGAGGAGAAAACCGCAAACAAGTACCTCAAACCTTTCTGACAATCTGAATCATCTATGCATTCCACACCAGAAATACCAGTATGTCTACGTGTGCAGTATGTGAACACTAAGCTCAAGTCCTCCATTAAATTATGAAAAGGATAATTTTTCAACATAAGGGCGTTAATTACATCAGAAAGCTTTTGAATTGAAAAAATAGACAAACATTACAAATGGTATACTTTTCATTTACACGTAAGTGGGGCACTCATCATTTATGGAAAAGAGACACTTTCCCGGGATTTAAAAAGGTAGGGTGGGACCGTTCCTCCATGTCACACGGCTCAAGCCCCCCTCCCTCCGCCCCGAGTGGAGGGGTGGGTGAAGTGAGAGATGTGTGGTATCGTTCGATAACATAGCACATAACCTAAACTTTGGTTAGGGGTCACACTCTGTACTCTGGACGTGGATTCGGCTCGGCCTGCTTTGGAACACAGAAAAATGTTACTACTATTCTTTGCAAAAAAAAAAAAAAAACATGAAGAAATCTTCAAAAAGTCGGATTGGTATTCAGAAAAGGTAAATGCACAAAAGGGAATTTCGTTATAGTCAGATTTTTTATTTTTTTGTCTCTTCGCAGCAAATACAGGTCACATGTTTACGATAGTTGTTGCAGTCTTGTAAGTTGACCTTCAACAAGGTTAATGACGTCATCGAGCTCTGGACGGTCGTCTGGGTTCATCTTCATGCACTGGTTACCAAGGAGATCGAGAAAGTTGTCTCCGAGCTGACCCAGGTCTCTGAACACTTGTCCAAGCGAAAACACCTCCGATAATTTATACAAGGGCATTTGACCTCTGATGACCTCCGGGGCAAGGTGAAATGACCTAACGAAGGCCGTTCGTTGCTCTTCGTCATTCATGTGAAGATATAGTCCGGGTTCGTCCATGTTGGAAGAGAGACCGAAGTCGATCAGTTTCACCTTAATGGCGTCGTTGGCTGGGTATGATGGGGCGCTGGCATCGAATGTTTTCGCGTCCACGTCATGAGCCACGTGACCCTTGTCAGTGATCTGTAGGAGGATGTTGTCATTTTTCAAGTCACAATGCAGCAATCTCCGTCCGTGCATATCCCTCAATGCTTTAGCAATGTCCAGTGCCACCTGAACGGATTGATACCGTGAGATGCGTCTGGAATTGATCGCAGCAAGGAGAGAGGTTGTATGGTAGGACTGTCTATCTCCAATGAACTCCTGGACGATAGCAGGGAGAGGGCCGCCGTCTTTCGGAGGTGTCAACCCGTAAATCTTAGGGAATTGTTCGAGGCCTTGTAAAGCCAGCAGGACTTTTAGTTCATGAACGAAATTCTGAAAATAAGAATGAGAACAATAAAAAATAATATGAACTAATAGCGACTGTATACACTTCGCTAAAGGGATATATCAAGACATTGAATATCATACCAAAAGCTAGGAATAATGTGACTTGATGTAGTTAAAGTTAACATTTAATAATCATAATAATCATGATAAGCATAATAATTATAATAATATTAATAATAATAATAATAATAATAATAATAAGCAGGATATGTTCCAGTTAGAGAGGATATCACTATATCAGCTAGAGAGGATATCGGTGGTAAAGGATATTACTATTAAAAGATTGTATATACTGCATAGCCTTACTCTCCAACTAGTTTTGTAAGTTGAACCTATACAAGATAAGAAAAAATGTTGGGCATTGCATGTTTGAACTATTTGTCATATTTTTACCTAAATTTCTCTGAATCGCTACTGTTCCCACAAAATAAATGCCGAACACAGGTAAAACATTTTTTTTTAAGTTGGTAAAATTCCTGAAATAATTTCCTGTCAGGATACTTTAAGAGTCCCTTCAGTTGAACCTACCTCCGTGGCCTCTGTGATGTCGAGGTTCTTATACTGGCTCTTGACCGCCACCAGTGTTCGTGTTAGCTTTATCCTCATCAGGGACACGCCGCCGTTTGCACCTCCACCGAGGAAAACTGGGACACCACATTCATCCTCAACCTCTTCCAGATCATCTGGAGAGATGACGAAGACACCACGGAATCCCAGCCTCTGGCAGATTTCGAGGTACTGGTCGACTTGGGGCTTGTAGTCAATGTAACTGAAAGAGTCCGGGTTTAAAATATTTAAATATATATTATCTAAATAGGGCATCCAAGAATATAAAATGGTGAGACCCAGTCAGAGATTAGGGTATTATCAAAGTATCAAGTTATGCATAGTTAAAAACCTAGAAAATGACTTCAAGTGCTACATTACAACGTCATAAAGACGACAATTAAATCGTGATGTCTTATTGCAAGTTAATAGCGCGGATTCGGTTCGAGGTTGTTTACTAGGCCCTCGATTCGATGCAGAAGTGAAATTCGCCGTGACTGGGAGTCACAGATAACCCTGATATAACTGGACTTTGATCCAATGTTAATATCTCACATGTTCGTCGAAGGTTCTTGACTGAATGTAAAATATTATTAAAAGGTGGACGTTGGGCATATTTTTAGTTTTTCCATGTCAAAGTCCAAAAGAAACAGACTGCAAATATTTTTTTCTGTTGCTGGATTTCATGATATTTTATATTTAATGTTTTGCTAAAAAGGCACGTTTTAATGCAAAATTGATGTTATCGTCGGCTCCTTAGTGCAAGCTTAAATGTTAAAGTTAAGCCATGGTTTTATCAATTGTAGTAACTCAACCCGACACATAACTCCATATCAACATAGCACAGATGGACACCATTCAACACCAATTGGCAACGCATTAACAAATTTACAACCCATTGCTGACATGTTACTTTAGGTCATAAAATTCGTACTCTTACATATTGAGTTTTGTGTTGCATCGGTACTGTGGAGATGTTTGAAACCTCCCTAATTGTCTTTCTGGTAAACTATAGAGTCCAGCCATATTAATTCGGTAATGAGCGTCAGGTTTTTTCTTTAATTTATATATATATATATATATTTTATTGAGGCTTATCTCAAAAATCAAAAGTACCATAGGCACAAAAACTAGACCAGTAGCAGTGTTGTTTTAATGGTGTACTACATATCAAAGTTAATGTTATGCCTAAAGTCATCCATTAACCTTTACTACCACCCATCCCTTAATCTCCCCCTAGCCCCCCCCCCCCTCCCTCGCCCTTCTGATGCGACTCAACAAAGGGGGCGCAAATGATAAGTGTGCGTTGACCAGTAACGCCAATAATTCTAACCTCTGTCATCAGCAATACGTCGTACAGGTTATTGTCATTAAAAAATATTATGTTTAGTTAGAGATAACAAGAAAAGAAAACTTTATGGACAGTAATTCGGTCATTTACTGAGTGGACGGACTGACGTCATGGAATGACGTATCAACGTCTTGAGGTCCAATCACAGAGCCGCTGTTCCAAGTTCCGGCGCAACTTGTCTGAAATCACAAACGAGGACAAGAGCTAAACAAGATGAATAATAATTTGTGGCCTATCAATGGGATGAAATAATTAGTAAGAATGAGATGAAATATGCATAACAATTACATGATATTAAATAGGTTATAATAATGAAGTGAAATATGCAAAAAATATGACATGATATAACATAGAATATAACAATGAAATGAAATATGCAGAAACAATGACGTGATATTATTATGAGTATTAACCGCAAATGACTGTACTGTGTTACAGTCAGCACCACTGGAGAAAGACTGGCTAGAGGGACAAGGTCCTAAGGATGATGCATCATGGGATACGTCAGTTGAGATATCCTCAGACTCAGAGTTAGGTCTCAAGCAAGCGAACCACCAGAAGATCTTGTTCCATCCGGAACGTCTGCATAAAGAAGCAAATGTAAACTTCAATATATATATATGTATATTTTTATTGTCGCAAATAGCTTTATAATGTTCTCCGTCCTCTAAAACGTTCATTTACAAGGTTTGGTTAGGGTCGGTTCAGGGTTAGGGTTAGAAAAAAGGGTTAGGGTTAGATAAAATTTAGTGTGTAAGTCAATGTAAATGTCGACCTAAGGTATCATTTAGAGTTATATATATATATATATATATATATATATATATATATATATAAATCTAAAGGTAGGTACAAATGAAATGTATTATTTATGAAAAAACTGTTGAAATTAATGTTATTGTAAATATATTACAAAATGAAAACTAAAGTGATTTGTTTTTATTCCTCCTTAAGTGATAACGTTGTTGATAAAATTAAAGAAAAGTTGTTTCGTTTTTACCTTCCTCGATTTGCCTTGTTCTTCACCTGTCTTCGTCTAAACAACTTTATTCCCATCTAACTAAACCGAAAGAAAATAATTATAAGATATCTCACAGGCTGCAAGAATACTACAGATTAGGTCAATATTCTCGATTTTCTAACCATCACAAGAGGAGGTTATGCAAAATGTATTAATGGTCTCCAATATAAAAATTTATTTTAAGTCCTACTTGAATGAAAGTGAGAACATACCGTATCATACCAAAGCATACCATACCATACCATACCATACCATACCATACCATACCATACCGTACCATACCATACCGTACCGTACCGTACCGTACCATACCATACCATACCATACCATACCACACCACACCGTACCGTACCATACCATACCATACCATACCATACCATACCATACCATACCATACCATACCATACCATACCATACCATACCAGACCAGACCACACCATACCACACCACACCACACCATACCATACCATTACATACCATACCACACCATACTACACCACACCACACCAAACCATACCATACCATACCACACCATACCATACCATACCATTACATACCATACTATACCATACCATACCATACCTCACCACACCACACCACACCATACCAGACCATTACATACCATACCATATCATACAATACCATACCATACCAAACCATACTACACCACACCACACTACACCACACCATACCATACCATACCGTACTACACCATACCA